>NC_142886.1:39937500-41187500 GCF_051225735.1 Oryctolagus cuniculus | reverse complement strand
CCACTTCAGGCATGAGGCTGCGCCAGGTGCATGACGGGATTCTACAGGAACGTTAGCGAGGATGTTGTAGAAGACCGCCCACTCGATGGCTGGACAGATGCCGGCAGTATATTCAAAAAGTGAGAAAAGCAAATTCTCAAATAGGATCCCAGGATTCCGGGGCCTCTCGACATGCATGCAGAGGGTGGAGATGGAAGAAAAAGCCTGAAGGGCGAACATCGACAAACTGTGCATAGCAGTTAATTGTGGAGGAATTCTGACTGCTTTTCCCTAGAGTTTTTATTTCATTTACTTGAGAGTTGGAGAGATGCACAGAGAAACACGCACACACACACACACACACACACACACACAGAGAAGGGGAAGGGTTTTCCATCCACCGGCTCACTCCCCAGATGGCCACAGGTCCCGGGGCTGGGCCAGGCTGAAGCCAGGAGCTCAGCCCAGGTCTCCCACATGGTGGCAAGGACCCGAGGACTTGAGCCATCCCCTGCTGCCCCCCAGGGTGCCCAGCAGCAGGAAGCAGGGAGCAGAAGCAGAGTGGGGACTCAGACTCAGGCGCTCAGATGTTGGATGTGGGCGCCCAAGCAGTACCTGAACCACTGTGCCAAGGGCCTGCTTACTGCCTCTCCCCTCTCCCACGATATCTTCTGTTTCCATAAGAACACGAAGTCCTGTCAGCAGAAGGGAGATGTGCCCTGGTTCACATGGCCCGCTGGTGTGGGAGTGCTAGTGGGATGGAGCGAGGAGAGAGCGTTTGCGAGCTGTGACTGGAGAACCGTAAAGCGGTATGGACGGGGATGCTGCCAGATGTCTGTGGGAGATGACATCGATCGTGTTCACTTTGGTGTAAGAGTTTGGAAACCCAAGCATCGAGTGTGTGTGTGTGTGTGTGTGTATTTTTTATAATATGCATTTTCTGTGATGTTGCTGCAGATCCTTGCTCTTTCTACTGGGTTTATTTCCAGCGCACAGATCATTGCTAGAGACCCCATATCCCATTTCCTCCAGACACCCCAAAGCCAAGCCCACGTCCTCTAAGCAGCGATTGCGCTGCTCCGTCACCACGCCCACTGTCGTGAATTCCGCACCTGCCCATTCACTGCAGTGGGCTCCAAGTCCTGAGCTGTTCTGGAGGGTGAGAGACCCCTCACACACCCAGACACCAGAAATCCGTCTTCCCCGAGCCTCCTGCTTCAAGCCTGGACTCCCCGCCTCCAAGGAAGGCGAATGACCTCGGTGGTCATCTTTATCAAGCAATGGGTGCACCGTGTCTGCTACGAATTTCCTTCCCATTCCTCTTTTTATCTCAGCTAATGGCAGGTTCATGATGCATCATTCCACGTGGTCCTGTGCTAAGTGGGAGAGCCAGTAGCCAGGATTAAAAACTGAGGGAGGAAGTATTGCAGAAATGTAAGCATATATATATGTATGTATGTTAAATTTAAATGCTTACGTTTCTGTAATACTATATATGTCTAAATATGTCTCTGTATCTATCCATCCATCCATCCCCAGGAAAGTGACCATGCTAAGGCTCTATGTATGCACGGCTGCGCACGTTTGTCCTCCAAGGTATACATGCAGTGGGCACAGAGCCCACATTCTCTGTGCCTTTAAGGAAACCCTCCTCTGCAGGATGAATGAACGCACAAATGAATTAACACTCTAGCAAAGAGCTGTGCCCGGTAGCTTAGCAGAAGCTTTGCTGTTGCAGACTCCACTGTTACCGGACACAACTTCCGCTCCCAGCCCCAGAGGGAGAAGCAGACGTTTTTTTTTTTTTTTTTTTTTTTTTTTTTTTTTTTTTTGACAGGCAGAGTGGACAGTGAGAGAGAGAGACAGAGAGAGAAAGGTCTTCCTTTGCCGCTGGTTCACCCTCCAATGGCCGCCGCTGCAGCCGGCGCACCGCGCTGATCCTGGCAGGAGCCAGGAGCCAGGTGCTTTTCCTGGTCTCCCATGGGGTGCAGGGCCCAAGCACCTGGGCCATCCTCCACTGCACTCCCTGGCCATAGCAGAGAGCTGGCCTGGAAGAGGGGCAACCGGGACAGAATCCGGCGCCCCAACCGGGACTAGAACCCGGTGTGCCGGCGCCGCAAGGTGGAGGATTAGCCTATTGAGCCACGGCGCCGGCTCGAAGCAGACGTTTTGAAGGCTGCTCTGCGCAGTCAGATTCTCGCCAGGAGGGGTCGGGCCCCCTGGCTGAGAGCTCTATGGCCCTGTCCAGGTGCTGTTCTCGTTAAACAGTCACTGGGATCAGCTCCATCTGGGCCTGGGAGTCGACCTCTCCGGGCTGGCCTTGACCTTCTGTGCTCCAAGGAGGTCTCCCACCAGGTTTCTGATTGGGAAGTGGGAGTCGGGAGGCCAGCGAGAGGTCACATCCGCCTTCCCCAGACATTCCAGGGGCAAAGACACCCTTGATTTAGTCACGCCCCATGAGACGGCACAGAAGGGGGAATGGGGTGAGCCAGGCTCGGCCGCTCTTCCGACTGCCCCGGTGAGACATTCGACTCAGGTTCGAGGGTAGCCATGGCTCTGGAGTCAGCAGCGTGGCTTCGGGTTCTGCCCCGGCCGCCTACTGGGTACGTGGACTTGGGCAAGGTCCTTCCCTGGATCCATCCTCATCTGCTCAGTGATGCCAAGAGCCGCCTCGCAGAGTCACCGGGAGAATCTGAGGAGCTGGAATTTGCTAAGCTTTCAGCAGAATGCCTGGCGTGCAGTAGGGCTCAGCAGGTGTCAGCCGTTGTCCTTGTTACCTGTCCCAATCCTGGGAGGGGGAGGCAACGTTGCTGTTCCTCATGCTACACTCATGAGGACACGGAGGTAAAATCTATACTGACAATATAGATCTGACAATATATGCAATAAAATTATACCTGACAATAAACAGAATTTAACATGTTCAATAGCGCTCCCTGCTGGGCACATGGGGTTAGAACTTTGTCTCCTAAATGTAGCTGCTGCTGGGAGTTCGTAGAGGTCTGGGTCCAAGCCCCAGCTTCTCTGCTTCCAATCCAGCTTCCTGCTAATGCACACCATGAGAGGCAGAGGTGATGGTTCAAGAACTTGAGGAGACGCCACCCATGTGGGAGACTGGATGGAGGCCTGGTGGGCATTTGGGGAGCAAACCAGTAGATGGAAAAAAAAATCTCTTTTCTCTCTTGACCCTTTAAAATAAAATGTGGATGGCCGGCGCCGCGGCTCACTAGGCTAATCCTCTGCCTTGTGGCGTTGGCACACTGGGTTCTAGTCCTGGTCGGGGCACCGGATTCTGTCCCGGTTGTCCCTCTTCCAGGCCAGCTCTCTGCTGTGGCCCAGATGTGCAGTGGAGGATGGCCCAGGTGCTTGGGCCCTGCACCCCATGGGAGACCAGGAGAAGCACCTGGCTCCTGCCTTCGGATCAGCGTGGTGAGCCGGCTGCAGGGCGCCAGCCGCGGCGGCCATTGGAGGGTGAACCAATGTCAAAAGGAAGACCTTTCTCTCTGTCTCTCTCTCACTGTCCACTCTGCCTGTCAAAAAAAAATAAAAATAATAAAAAATAATAAAATGTGGAAAAATGGTCCCTCAACAAGCCCTCAGCAAACCTCTTCATTCAGCAGACGCCCAGTGGATCCACCAGCCCCAGCCCACAGCCAGAAAGCCAGCCGCGTGACAACTCAAAGGGACGTGGGAGACTCAGAAAAAGTCTGCCTTCAGATTGGCCCAGCTCCGGCTGTTGAAGCCATTTGGGGAGTGAGCCAGTGGATGGAAGACCCTTCTCTGTCTCTCCCTCTCACTGTCTGTAACTCTACCTTTTAAATTAATTAATTAAAAACAAAACAAAAGAAAAAAAACTCAAAGGGGGTTCCCTTCCCCGTGATCCAGGACAAATCACGTAGATTTGCTGCAAACAGCTGGGGGGCTGTAGCTCCAGGGTCCCCCAAGGAGGAGCAGCCAGCTTGCCCCCTCCCCCCCGCACCCTTCCCCCTGCTTCTGATTTCTTACACGTGCCCAACTCCAGGGCAATGGCACAAAGAGGAAGATGAGAGACATCACAAAACACATGGGTAACTTTTCTAAAAAAAAAAAAAAACCAACAACAAGATTTATTTATTTGAAAGACAGAATTACACAGAGAGGTGGTGAGACAGAAAGAGAGAGAGAGAGAGAGAAAGAGAGAGATCTTCCATCTTGTGGTTCACCCCCTAAATGGCTGCAATAGCTGGAGCTGAGTCAGACCAAAGTCAGGAGCCAGGCGCTTCCTCTAGGTCTCCCAGGTGGGTGCAGGGGCCCGAGCACGTGGGCCATCCTTTGCTGCTTTCCCAGGCGCATTAGCAGGGAGCTGGATGGGAAGCGGAACAGCCAGGTCTTGAACATGGGATGCTGGCATTGTAGGCAGCAGCTTAACCCACTCTGCTACAGCGCCGCCCCATGGACGACTTTGCAAACGTTTTTTAAATGGGGGCATTTCCTACCTAGGAACTAGACTTTTTGTTCTTACCTCCCTAAGCCCACTGGGCTCTGGATGAGAACGTGACAGCGAAGAGACTCCCCTCCCAAACCCCCACGTTCAGTGTCCAAATGTACAACGATGATGACACCACAAGGAAGCAAACGAAAATGGCCCACAGCGTCGCTGCCCGGAGCCCAGCGCCCTCAGCGTCAGGTCCATGGGCTTCACGGCCTTCAGGGGCTCCTGCACAGCCTAAACCTTGGAGCATCCTGCCCTGCAGCCTCAGCCTGTGGCCAGCCCTCTCCCCTGCACGTCACGCTGGCAATGAGTTTCCCAGGCACTGAGGGGGCAGGCTTCGCGTCTCACCTGGGTCCCTGGCGACCAGTCTCCACTTCTCCAATCTGAATGCATGTGGCAGACGTGGTGTGAGGATTTGGGAAGCGCAATGGCTTTCTGGAGGCCTCTGGGGCGAGACAGCCAGCTGCAGCCTCCAGGCAGGTCCTCACCCCGCAGCCGTGTGCTGCAGATGGCCGCTGAGACACGCGCCAGGAGGGACGGAGCCCAGCCACCCCACTGGGTGCTGCCCCCCTCAGCCATCGCAGTGGGGAGGCAAGTGGCGGCTCCACCTCCCTGTCCCGCTGGCTGGCTTACGGCCCAGGCAGGTGCCGGTCAACAGTGCCGTCCATGTTCAGCGAGGTGCAGAGAAGCCGAGTCTGGGGAAGGAAGAGGGGCACAGCCACAGTGCCAGGAGCTTCCACCAACTCAGCCCCTGGGTGTCGGGACGCCTCCAAGCTCCCGAAGGCGCGAAGCCATCTGGCCTTGCTTCCCAGCGGACGTGCGAGCCGGTGCCCTCTGCGAAGCTGGCTTCCGTTTCTCCCGTGGCTCCAACGTTTCGCGCTGTGCGCAGTTCATTCTTTACACCCCCTTCCCTCCCCAGCCTCCAGGCCGACGTGTGCCCAGTCACAACTGCTGAGAAGCGGCTTCCGTTCAGCAAATGCACTTGAATTTGAGCTGTGATTTTGTCCTCTCTGACCCATTAGCTCCTCCTGTGGTTGTTGCCAGAACCGGGAATGCAAAGAGCCTGGTACAGAGTCAGCACTCACCAAAGACGGCTCGTGTTGTTCAACTGGGTCCCGCTCCTTATGCATCCTTTGTCCTGTGCCCATCTTTTTTTTTTTTTTTTTTAAGATTTTATTAATTTGAGAGGTAGCGTTACAGTGAGAGGGAGTGACAGAGAGAGAGGTCTTCCATCTGCTGGTTCACTCCCCAAATGGCCACAATGGTTGGAGCTGTGCTGATCCGAAGCCAGGAGCTTCTTCCGGGTCTCCCACACAGGTGCAGGGGCCCAAGGGCTTGGGCCATCTTCTACTGCTTCCCCAGGCCACAGCAGAGAGCTGGATGGGAAGAGGAGCAGCCAAGACTAGAACTGGCGCCCACAAGGGAGGATTAACCTAGTGTGCCACGGCGCCAGCCCCATGTGCCCGGCTTTCTAGGTCTTTCACAGCTACTCTGACTTCCGCCTTCTCAGCAGTGTGGCTCTCCTCGACTGCTGTAACCCCACGCATCTGTGGGCCCTTGAGAAAAGGAACTGTGCCTCTCAGAACCCCTCCCACATAGTAAGTGTCCGATCAATGCCACATGAGTTGGATAAACAGAAATGCCTTGGATTTCACAATTTTTTTAGATGTAACAGAAAGCCAAGGTCAGCCAACACTTGGAGAGGAAAATCTACCGATTTACAGCCTTCGGTCGTGATGAGTCGGAAGAATGCAACCATTGTCCTCAGTGTTTTAGGAACCACCTGCAGTTGGTTGGCTGGGAGCGAGACAGCGCTTCGTGCCCATTGGCTGGGAGCTGTGCAGCAAGGAGTGTAGCGCTGAGACTTAAATGTTGACGGTTGAGAATGCTTCGGGGTTGTTGCTGGCGGTGGCCTGCTCGCAGCCACAGTGAAGTAGGCTATGCTGTTAGAACCAGAGGGCCGGCCTGAGCCCTCTGCTGCAGGGCGGCCCCTTCGCCCATGGTGGGAGAGCTGTGAGACCACCATGTAGGACGGTTACTGCCCCCATGTGCACGCCTAGATGCACATGGCCCCCAGAGACGACTGTGAACTCCTGGAAACCTCTGTCTGGACTCACACAGCCCAGCATTCCCGAGGCCTGGGCCTGTGCCTGGCACGTAGGAGGCGCTCAATCCAGGTGTGTCAGGTAGGCAAGTGGACATAACCCAAGGACCCTGGGAGCTAAGCCTCCTCGCCACGACTGACCTTGTCAGGGATAGTCTTTCCCTACCACGGAGCCACTGTGATAGCTACGTGCTCAGGAATGTGTTCAACACCAAGTATTACCCAATTCCATGCTTTAGAGTCCCAGGGGGGCTGACCACGGGCTGCACTAGGTGTCTGAACCGTCGGTCCTCCTGCGAGCTAGTGAGAGCGCCCTCGTGTGTCTCTTCCTTGTAATACCACCCTAGGCCTTTGAGACAGCACCGATGGCGTTGAACACCATGAGAACCGGTTTGTTTAGTTGTGTTCCTTGGCTTTGTTTTTGAAGTCTTCCGGCTCCCAAATGGTTTCAAAAAGTCAGATTCACGGCTGGCCCTCGTTAGGACGCGCGGTGAGACTTCGGCACTGGGATGCGTGTGCAGTCAGCACTTCCTTGAGCGCTAAGACAGAACTGCTGTGGCGAGATGCAGGGTGGCGGTCAAAGGGGCGAATCCGGGGCTGGCGCTGTGGCGCAGCTGGTTAAGCTGCTGTCTGCGATGTCAGCATCCCAGGTTCAAGTCCTGGCTGTTCCGCTTGTGACCCAGCTCCCTGCTAATGCACCTGGGAAGGCAGCTGATGGCCTGAGTGCTGGGCCCCTGCACCCAGGTGGAGTTCCGGGCTTCTTGCTTCAACCTGGCCCAGCCCTTTGCTATTGCAACCGTGTGGGGACTAAACAAGTGGGTTGAAGCGCTCGCTTTCTCTCCCTCTAACTCTGCCTTTCAAATAAATGAAGGCAAAGAGATGTTCATTGAGGGTTGTAGGCCTGTTTGGTATTTTATGGCATCATTTTTTCTTTTTAAAAAAGATTTATTTTATTTGAGAGACAGAGACGAGAGAGAGAGAGAGAGAGACACTTTCCACCTGCCAATTCACTCCCCAAATGGCCACAAAGACCAGGGCTGGGCCAGGCTGAAGCCAGGAGCTCCATCCGGGTCTCCGACATGGGCACGGGGCAGCTTCATTTTTCCAGTCATCGTCCTGGGAGTTTGTGCTTTGAAGAACTCAA
The DNA here is from genome assembly GCF_051225735.1 of Oryctolagus cuniculus. Lineage (NCBI taxonomy): Eukaryota > Metazoa > Chordata > Mammalia > Lagomorpha > Leporidae > Oryctolagus > Oryctolagus cuniculus. The sequence goes on along the minus strand of NC_142886.1, from coordinate 41,179,802 downwards.
GGCCCATGGAGCTCTTTGGTCTGAGTACTCACCCTTCACGCCCCAGGGCACTGCAGCTGCTGATGGCTTTGGGGCCAGAATGCAGGGACTACTCAGGCTGGCGCTCTACGCTGTCCCTGCAGGCCCCTGTGGAGAGCTCTCTGGCGCCCGGGACTCCGGTGGGTGGCAAAGGAAAAGCAGGGTCCGCGGCAGCCGCCATCTACAGAGAGCATATGGAGTGGATGCTTCTTTCTCCAATAGCAGCTCTGCTCATGGGATTACTTTAGATGGAGGAGGAGGAGGAGGGAGAGGAGGGGGAGGAGGGGGGGGGGGAGGCAGAGGACTGGAATCCAGGCTTTGGTAAGACTCAAGATGGCCCATAGCTCACAGTCTGCGTGGATCGGTGGGGTCACCAGCCGCTAGCTTGCCTCGGTTCCTTTCTGGTCTGGCAGCGTTCCCAGCCCATGGCAGGTGCAGCTGCAGAGTGGGCGGTCTTAGGTAGGCCCGCCCTAACTGTGGCCCCTCCCCAGTCCCTGGTGCCTCATTGTCTGCTGGACGGTGGGACAGTTTCAGAGCCCAGAATCTCACATTCTGGGACATGATTTCCGGAGGGAGCCTTGGGTGCGTGGGGCCAACACTCATTGCACAGACTACGAACAGAGCCTGCATTTGTGAGCGTGCCTGGACACAGACGGAGTCCTCTGACGTACCTGAGCCGGGCTACTTGGGGCTGACAGCATCCCTAGGCGATGGATGGCAGTGTGGATGCACTGGCCCCACCCGTGCCATGGGCGGTGACGAGGTCCTCAGACACCTTCCCAGGGCAGCGTCCTGGGTGCTCTGTATGACGAAGGCAGCTGGTGATGAGCGCGTTGGGATGGGAGGCGGAGTGTTGAGTGATTTGTTGTGCATCTGCGCGGGTTCAGATGCACTGAACTCTGGCTCACCCCTTGGGTCCAATTCCAAGCCTTCGGAGAGCTCCAAGTTCAGCCCTTCCTCCTTGGATCTGCTCCCTCACTGCCAGACGGAGCCAATGCCCTGGGGATCCGTGGATTTCAGTTCAAATCTACGGTGGGAACAAAGCCTTCTCCTGCTCCGATTTCTCACTGGACAGCAGCCTGGATTAGAGCCCACTTGGAGGTCAACTCTTGGAGGAAGCCGCCCTGCCGCCTTCTGCTTCCCCCACCCCACGTTCACGTGAAGTCCACGGGAGTCTTACACTGCTCACCGGTGCCCAGTGGGGAGGCTGGCTATTCTGCACAGGGCAGCACCGTGAGCCCTGGCCGAGCCCCGACACTGTTGCTGGGGTTTCTGAGACTTGTCCAGGGCCCTGTCCCCTGAGACCCCTGGGAAAGAGGAAGACAAGCCATGGGAGTTTGTACAGCTCAGGCCCACGTCCAAGAAGCACCATCCGAATCATGAGTGAGAGGGCCCCAGAGCTGGTCGGCTTGTCCTGGCTCAAGCCCGCAGAGCCAGTGGCCTGCACCTGCCTTTTCCTGCTGCTCCTTGGGAATGGACCTCACTGTGGCCACCAGAGGGCAGCAAATGCCAGCAACGGTGGCACAAGGAACTGCTGTTGGACCAAATGAAGTGAAAAAATGCCAAAAAGATGGAATCCATGCAGATGCCAGCCCTGAGCACTGAGCCTTCGAGGCAGCTGGGTGTCGGGGAGGGCCTAGCAGCAGTGGTAAAAATGCACCGGCTGTGGGGATGGGGGGGCTTGCCGGGAAGGCTTAGCTCCAGGCAGGGAATCTTAGCTTTCTGTGTGCCACAGACCCTTGGTTAAAGCTACGCCCTTAACCACCTCAAGGCAAAGGCACAGGACTCCCAAGGAAACCAGGGATTCTGCAGAGTTACCAAATCACGGGAAAACGTGGCACAGCGACACACAAGCGTCCTCCCTGACGGCGCAAGGGGCAGGGGGAGACTGTTGAGCTGGCGCAAGGACTGTCATGGGACGCGGAGATGTTTGCGACTACTGGTGGCAGCCACGAGCCACACGGCCTGCTGATGCCATGCCGTCCGCGGCTCACGTACCTAACGGAAGGAGACGCTACACTTCACTCTACTGTGAGCACAGACATGATCCCCCCGCCCTGACTTCACAGACCCTCCGACTTTCCTCGCTGACCCGAGGTAGCCCAGGGACCCCAGGTGACGACCCTCTCGGGAATCAGGGGCGGGAGGAGCCGGGGGTTCCATGTGAGGGGTGGGGGCCTGTCCCTGGAGCCCCTGAGATCCCAGATGCCGCCCAGCTCCTGCCTCGGTGGGAGTCACCCACAGGTGGCCTTCACCGGTGTTGTGTTCCCCCAGGATGGTTTCTGGCTCCTGCAATGGGGCTCAGGGAAGAGTGAGGCCAAGGCCAGGGCCATGATCCACTAGGACAGCCTTGGCCGCCGCCGAGAGGGCTTGCCATGACCTCGCTGGTGGCAGCCGGTGACACCCTGGATGAAGTGCCTGCCAGCGGCGCCTGCAGGCCAGCACTGGCGAGACGGCCGGGGTGATTGCCAGGGCCTGAGGGAGGCAGACAGCGCTGCCAGAGGCTAAGTGCCTCCTGGTTTAGGGTGTGAGTAACCCAGCCAGGCTGCCTACGGGGTCCAGGTGACAGCCCGGCTGTCTCTCCCAGGGGCCCAGGGCCTAGGCGTCGATGGTCGGTAATGGCTGGGGTCGCAGCCGTGCGGAGCGCACACTCAGGGCACATCCTCTCATCACGACTGCTCACGCTGGATGGTTCACAGACAGGAGCTGGCGCTCTGGGCTCCCATCTGGCTTTGGGACGCAGGCCAGTCCCTTTCTCTCTCTGGTCATGGTTCCCTCTATAGAATTTATGCATGAGGAGCCAGCTCTCACCTGCTGTGAATGACGGTGTCTTCTTGGGCCCCCCAGCAGTGGTGCTCTGCTCAGCCCTTCCCCAGTGGAGAAGACATCACCCCCATGGACGGCAGCTCAGACTTGGGGGTTTGTTGCTAGCAGAGGCAGCTGGGGACCCCCAGGAGCCCCAACAGGACCCTGGATGAAATCTCCAATCTGCGTTCTAAGTACAGCAGCCCGGGGGCCTGGCCATTAGTGCTGGCTGACTACTGATGCAGCACAGAGCATTCTCGCACTTGGCCAACAGGTGCCCAGGAAGGGGTGGACGAAGTGAAGGACGTTAGCTTTCGCCCCTCGATGAGTGATGGCTGGATGCAAGCCTGCAGGGCTCGGCAGGGAGGCAGCACCTAATGCAGGCATGTCCCAGGGGAGCCTGCTCTGCCTGAGTGACCCTAGCAACCGCCTCTGGTGGAGAGCACCACCCAGCCTTCCAGAGACACAACCCAGTGCTGGCAGCCTGGCCAGGACTCGGTGACAAATCCCCTGGCATTTACAGAGCCAGCCACGTCCTCCCAGAGGTCACGTTCACCCAAACCAGCGAAGACTCAAACATCTCAGAGGTACTCAAAATTAGAAGAACCAAGTTCCAAACACAGCCACGTTGGGCCATGGAGAAGGGCCGCAGCAGGAGCACCTGGTAGTGTTGGGCACGGGCAGGAGAGGGGCCGGTGCCAGCATCCCATGTAAGCACTGGTTGGAGTCCTGGCTGCTCCACTTCCAATGCAGCAGCTCCCTGCTAATGGGATTGGGAAAGCAGCGGAAGATGGTCCAAGTGCTTGGGTCCCTGCACCCACATGGGAGCCTCTGATGGAGTTCCAGCCTCCTGGCTTTGGCTTTGCCCAGCCCTGGACATTACAGTTAATATTCTCCCCATCACAGTTAAATAAAAGCAGATCCACATTTTCAGGCTGTTCTGAGTCCCTGCTACCAGCGGGGTCTCTGGGAGACCCCACCTTCCCCAAGGCCCCCTTCCAGGGAGAAGCTGCAGCCCAGGACAAAAGCTACCACATCCTCCACTGCTCCTGGTGCCCCTGCAGCGAGCTCTAGCTGCCCATGCAAGCCCTATGCTTGTGTTTCTGGAATCAGGGGTGGCCCATCCTGGGGCCCAGGACACATGTACGGGCCCCTAGACTCTCAGCGTGGGCCCCACCAATGTACCTTTAAAAGGATGGGAGGAGAAGTGGGCAGGTGGTGTCACATTCCAGGCAGGCACTGGTACCAAGGTACAGAAGCAAGTCTTTGGGGCTGACGCTGTGGCATGGTGGGCTAACCTGCCTGCAGAGCCGGCATCCCATATGGGCATCAGTTCTTGTCCTGGCTACTCCACTTCTGATGCAGCTCTCTGTTATGGCCTGGGCAAGCAGCAGAAGATGGCCCAAGTCCTTGGGTCCCTGCACCCACATGGGAGACCTGGAAGAAGCTCCTGGCTTAGGATAGGCATAGCTCCAGCTATTGCGGCCAATTGGGGAGTGAACCAGCTGATGGATGATCTCTCTCTCTCTCTCTCTCTCTTTCTCTCTGCCTCTCCTTCTCTCACTGTATAACTTTCAAATAAATAAATAAATCTTTCAAATAAATAAATAATCTTTAAAAAAGAAGTCTTCAGCTGGGGCCTTGCTGGCATCTTCCAGACGTTACCCGGTTGGAGACTGTGAAATCATCATGTCTATGAGGGCACTTCAAAAAGGTCACTGGAAAATGCAATTTAAAGTTTTGGTGTGAAGGGATCCATGCATAGTTTTAAAGTAATACACGTTTTCTATGAACTTTTTGATGATCTTTCCTATGCATGAATTTTCAAAATTTTTTTGCACCAAGCTCATCTTTTAATTTCATTTTTCATGAACTTCAAAAATGTAGTTATTTTGATTTGAAAGAGAGAGAGAGAGACAGACCGAGAGAGAGAGAGAGAGAGAGAGAGATGTGGCACCTGCTGGTTTACTCCCTAAATGGCGGCAGCACCAAGGCTGGGCCAAGCTGAAGCCAGGAGCCGGCACTCGATGTGGGTCTCCCACACAGAGGGGCAGGAGCTCAAGCGCTTGAGCCATCGCCTGCAGGAAGTGGGACTGGAAGCAGAGAAGTGAGGACTTGAACCAGGCACTCTGATACGGGATGTGGGTGTCCAAGCAAGCGAAGTGACTGCCATGACAAATACCTTCCCCTCCACAAACTTTTTGAAGCCCCCTCAAATAATGTAGCTCCCGCCTCCGCCCCGGCATATTTCCTATAACCTCGTCCTGGGACCAGCAACAAGCAACCAGCGGCACCTTCTCTGCCATGACCACAAGCAAGGCAGAACTGCCTTATCTGGTGACAGGCGTATGCTTCACTCACTGCACAACTGACTTCGGACACTGGCCCAGCCCTGCGGAGCGTGGAGCAGGGGCTGCGTTGGAAACAGAAGCCTGCACACAGAGCAGTGGGTGTGTACAGCCTGGGCAGGGGCACTGAGGAGAAGGGAGAACACATTCCTGGTGCTGGGTCTTAAGGCACGAATAGGAGCTCAAAAGTCGGGCTAAGAGGAAGGCACATCTCAGCAGAGGGAGCAGGTGTGAGAGGCGCGGTGCAGCGAGCACAGAGCTCATTGGAGGGTCTGTTCTAGGCGTCTCCAAGTTGGCAGTGCAGGAGGCTCCAGGGAAAAATACAAAGGAGCAACCTCGGGCCCAGGTGTGGTCTCCCAAGGCCGCACAACATGGTAACAGAATGTTCCTGGAGGGCTCTCCGTCTGGTTGGGATCCATTCGAGTCTCAGGCGCCTGGGGAGAAACTGAGTGGAGGCCAGGTGGGGCCTTGAGATCAGGCGGGGGCCAGTGCCGCGGCTCACTTGGCTAATCCTCTGCCTGTGGCGCCAGCACACCGGGTTCTAGTCCCGGTTGGGGCGCCCGATTCTGTCCTGGTTGCCCCTCTTTCAGTCCAGCTCTCTGCTGTGGCCTGGGAGTGCAGTGGAGGATGGCCTAGGTCCTTGGGCCCTGCACCTGCATGGGAGATCAGGGGGAGGCACTTGGCTCCTGGCTTTGGATCAGCGCGGCGGCGCCAGCCGCAACACGCCAGCTGTAGCAGCCACTTGGAGGGTGAACCAACGGCAAAAGGAAGACCTTTCTCTCTCTCTCTAACTCTGCCTGTCAAAAAAAAAAAAAAAAAAAAAAAAAAAGATCAGGCGCAAAGCTGTGAGCAGGCAGTGCGGGTTTACGTGGGGAGAGTCACGCGATCAGTTAGACTGAGAACTCACTCTGGTGGGAGCACAGAAGATGCAGGACCGGGGCAGAGCCCGTGAGACCTGGGCAACGGGACCAGGTGACACCCCTGGCTGTCCCAGCCTGGAAGCCGAGGCTGAGCTGGCGCAGAGGGTGCCGCTTCCTGGAGGGCCACCACGGAAGTGCACCGGGGGCCACTCATCAGCACGTTCTGCAACAGCTCCCCCTCCCCCCATCCAAGAAGGTAAGGTGTGATATTCCCAGGGGAAGCTGAAAGGCACTGGTTTTTCCTGCACGTGCACACCTACGCAGCAGTCTAGGGCGTAAATTAGGCACAGTAAGAGATGCATAGCAACCCATAGTAAGCTAGAACAGTTTTAACAATACACAGTCATCAAAGTTATCAAGGATTATGGAACTTTCCACGCAAGGTTTTCGGACCATGGTTAACCTCTGAAGCTACAGAAAGTGCGGCCGTGGGCCAGGGTGACAACTGTGGAGACCATATACCACGACACTGGTATGGCCACCTCTGGGTGTTGGGAATGCAAGTGGGGTTCTTTTCATTTTAATCCTGTGTGGGCAGCTCTCCGGCTTGGGTGATGAAGAGAGAGAAGGCAGAGCTGGTGGAATTTCTCCAGGGCGGGCCCAGGGCAGGCGCAGGGCTGGAGGTGGGGTAGGAGTGGGGATCGGGGGAGGACAGCTCATTGCTGGGCAGCAGTCAGGAGAGAGGCCCTGCTCCAGGCATGTGGGGTCCCTGAGGCTGGGCAGAGGGGTCTCTGAAGACAGCAGCATCTGGCTACAATCCCTGGCCACTTAGACCCCTGGGAACCCAGGCATTTGACCCAGGATCCAGGACAGCACCTAGGACAGGCAGCTTTGACTTTCCTGGCTCCTGGTGGCCCCTGTCAGCCTGGCAGAAGTTTCAAAGGCCAGAGCAAGGGACGGGTGTAGGACCTCATGCTGGTTGGAGCCCTGGGTTTGGGGAGAGAAGGGACAAATGCATGGGCAGTTGCTTTGTGGGAGACCCTTTTTAAAAAAAACAAAAACAAAAACAAAAAACAAAAACCCTAGAGGTTGCAAGGAACCAGGAGCCAAAATCAATTCTTCCTGCCGTAAAGTACCTGGTCTCGGGTATTCTGTTACTGCAACAGCAAACAAAGCCATGTAAAACCCATCTATTCTCCCACCTGTCACGTGGGCGTTTCTTCCCTGACAATCCTGAGAGCTGACGTTGACGGAGGGGCGCCAGCTGCAGGCTCCCTGTGTGAAGCCACTTACATTTGCTGTCACTTCTGTTTAGAGATGAGAATGTGGCTCTGATGGGGCCAGCGCCATGGTGCAGCCGCCGCCTGCAGCACTGGCATCCAGTATGGACACCGGTTTGAGTCCCAGCTCCTCCACGCCATCCAGCTCCCTGCTAATGCACCTGGGAAAGCAGTGGAAGATGGCCCAAGTGCTTGGGCCCTGCACCCATGTGGGAGACCTGGAAGAAGCTCCTGGCTTTTGCCCTGGGCACTTTCCACATCACCAGAAAGGTCTTCTTAAATGTGAAATTTTGCTGGGACTCAGGATGGCGACAAATTTGCTCTTTCTTCTCCAGTTTCCTTCAGAGCTTTGGGTGGCACCCAGAAAGCATGACCAGTCAAAGGCAGGGGGAATGGGGTGAAATCAATCAGACTAAAATGCAGCTTGATCGGGGAAAGAGCTCATGGCTGGTTCTCCTTACGGAACCGAGGGGACCAAGCAGAACTGGGTGCTGCTGGGCCCCTGTGATGGGCTTTCCTGAGTCTGGTCCAAGGTACCAGCGACCAGGGCTCCTGTTGTTCATTCTGCTCGGCCCCAGAGGGAGGGGCTGAAGATGCAGAGGCCACCTCCTGGGCTGGTCCTGGGTCTGCCCTGGGCAGGGGTGGGGATGGGCGAGGGTGTGTGGAGCAAGTTCCGCTCCTGGTCACGCCTTGGATTCTAATGAGAAATTCCTAACGCTTGGTGGGCACTGCAAATGTCCTGCTGCTGGCCTGGGTGCCTCCCTCCCTCCCTCCCTGAAGGCCTTTCCCTCCCCCAGAACCAGCCAACAGCCTCCCGGGGGCCTCCTGGCTCCCAGAGCGCCCTGTGAACCCCTTCCTTCCGGTCTGGAGTCACCGTGGCTGGATCGACTCAACTCTGCACTCCTTCCTCCCTCCCCCTCTATCCTCCCTCCCTCCCTCCCTCCCTTCCCTCTTATTTCCTTCCTTTTCCATTCCTTTTCCCTCTTTTAAATATAGATTCACTTACTTATGTATTTGCAAGACCCAGTGGGGGAGACACATCCATCTTCCATCCACTGGTTCACTGCCCAACAGCCAGAGTTGTGCCAGGCGGAAGCCAGGAACTAGGAACTCCACCGGGGTCTCCTACATAGTTGGAAGCGGCCCACATACCTGGGCCTCCTCCACTGCTTTCCCAGGCACCTGAGCAGGGAGCTGGATCAGAAGTGGAGCAGCTGGGACTTGAACCAGAACTCCGATATCGGAGGCTTAACCTGCTGCACCACCCAGCTGGCCCCTGAACGCGTTTCTCTCCCCATGCAGGGCCACTGCCTACACCTCCCCCTGGGCTAAATGCATACTTAGGACGGAATGAACAAATGAGTGAATCCTAACGGCGTCACAAGTGAAAAAGAGGCCAATCGCTTGTATGCATATGAGTTCTTTTACCTTTATTTGAAAGAGACAGACACTTGCAGTTTATGCCGCGAATGACTGCACTGCCGGTTCTGGGCCAGGTCAGGCAGGAACCGAGAATTCAAGTCTCCCACAAGGGTGGCAGAGACCCACCTGCTGAGCCATTGCTGCTGCCTCCAGGTGTGCGTTAGCGGGAAGCTGGAATCAAGAGTAGGGCTGGCGGCCACAGCGCGTTGTCCCCTGAGGCACTGCTGTGCCCTTTTCATCCAAATATACTCAGCTCCTCGAACAGTAGGAAGTGAGTCAGTGTTTGTCGAATGACTGGCTGACCACAGAATAGGTGAAAGCAGGATTCAAGATGATCTGTGTAGGGACAGTCCTGGCATTTTCCATGACTCTAATAGAAGACAAGAATCCCATGGGATTCAAAGCCACCAACACACATGTCAGCTCTAATCTTATAAATCGAAACACAGAGGGTTAAACATTTTGCCCTAGTGGCTAAGGGGCCTGCTGAGATGCCCGCATCCCACATTGGAGTGCCTGGGTTTCGGTGCTGGCCAGATTCTATTTTCTAGCTAATGTGCACCGTGGGAGGCTCAAATGGCTGGGTTCCTGCCGCCCTCGCGAGAGCCCTGGGTTGAGTTCCCAGCTTTGGCCTGGCCTGTGGTGGGCATCTGGGGAATAAACCAGCAGATGGGCGCTGCCGGCCTCTCTCTGCTTCTCAAATAAAGAAAATACGGTTCTTAAAAAAGGAAAACCAGTAACCCCCAGGGCCACTTTACGGGAGGATTTGAGCTGCATAAAATCCTCTGATACACAAAGCAAGCTCCTGGCCTGGTCGCGGAGAGGAGCATTCAGGCCACAGCAAGCGCCCTAAGAGCTGTGGGAACAGAGGCCACAGAGGAGGGACGGTGCGTCCCTTGGGGCCGGGCGGGGCAGCGCGAGGGGTCAGCGGAGGCTGGATTTGAAACCCTGTGGAAGACGCTGAGGCCCGAGGCAGCTGCTCTGCGGGTCACGTCCTCGCTTGTCTGCTAGACTAAGGCAGCTGCCTTGGCCCGACAGGCCTGACCCCCTTGGCCAAGCAGCTGAGCCACCCGCTAAGGCCCTATGTCTGCATTCCTCGGGGTCACTGCCAAGGGCTTAGCACCTCTGCCTGCCACTCAGCAAAGGCCCTAGGGAGAAGCAGTCCATGGCCCTGCAGGGTCAGACGCCAGACCGTCTGATGACTGTCCTCACTTCATGGAGGGAAGGCAGGCTACCCAGGCCCGCTGACATGAGATACCTACAGCTGCCCAGAGCTCCCGTCTTCCCCTAGCAGGCAGCAGGTGCAAGCTGGGAGCTGTTTGGCAAATAAATTGTAGCCAGAAGACCAACGTCTGAGGGTTTTTGCCTTGCCTTTCCCTTCCTTTCTTGCTTTAATATAAATGTCAGTGGGCTGCAGGTTGCTTTGCTGATCTGGAGCTAAATGAGTGTAGCTACAATTCCTGCCCCGTGAATTGCACTCTGGGAGTATACCAGGCCCCTGGATGTCGCCCACCAAGCACATCAGGAGGGGAAGGGTGGTGAGAACCCCTGCCTAAGGGTCAAACAGAGGGTGTGATCTGTGGCTCTTGTCAAAGATATGCCCTTAATATACCAGAGACTGCCCGCCATGGTGATGGCTGTCACCACGGTACAGAGACCCACTGCGTGCCAGGCCCCACGAGAGGGTCTTCACATGCATTGTCACTGGTTCCGTACTGTAGCCCCAAAGAAAGGCACTGTTGATCTCACTGTAGACAAGATTCCGAGGCCTGGGAAGTCAAAGAAGTTACCTAAAATTCCACAGATAGTGCGCAGAGCCCAAATTCAACAGCAAGTCTAGGTTGATGGACATCTGTCTGTCTATATCTAGGTGTCTATGTATGTATTTATCCATCCATGATCCATCCAGCATCCATGCATGATGCATCCATGTTTACAGGAAGCATATCTTCAGTCTACCTTAGGCAATAACCACCCCCCACCTGCCAAAAGGTGGTTGGAGAGCCAGAGCCCCTGAGCCTGTGTGTTTCTTTGGGGACTGCATCCTGAACTTCTCAGACTCTCTGCTGGGGCCATCACAGCGGCCCAGGTGTCTCATTACCCTCACCGCCCGGGGTGGTATCCTTGCTTTAGGAGCAAGAAGAGACAAGACCCAGTCAGTGAGCCTGGCAGGAATCCAAGAAACACCCTTTCTGCTGTGTGCTCTCTTTCTCTTTGGAGAAAAGCAAAGCGTCAAACCCACAAATGTCGGTCCCCAACATCAAAGATACCAGAGAGGGACCCCACAGACAACTGACCCCTTAGCAGGATCTGACACGCTCCAAACTCCAATGTAGAAATATCCATACCTGTCACAAAGGACGGGAGCTCCACCATTTTAATGTCACTTCTCCGCTGTACCCGAGCAATGCTGCTGTGGAACGTTTCCCACATACATGCTCAAAACGTGAGTGAAGTGTGAACACATGGCAGCCCCGTTTGTGAAAGAACCAATTGAGAAACAGTGCGATAGAGTGTGAGTAGATATACTGAGGGCAGGTTAAATAGGAGAGTCATCTAAATATGGAACATCCATGCCATATAGTGGGATACTATGTAGCTATCTTTTAAAGTAGCTCTATATATCTCATCTGAGAGAGTGTCCCAAAGACATGAGATGAACAGGCAAGGTGGAACATTCCCTAAGGGTTAATACACCCATGCTCCTTTAGGTCCATATAGACCAGGGCAGGGTTTAGCCTGGTGGTTATGATGGTTCTGTCCTACACAGAGTATCTAGGTTTGACTCCCAGCTGTAGCTCCTGACTCCAGCTTCCTGCCTACACAGACCATGGGAGGCGGCGATGATGGCTCAGGTCACTGGGTCTCTGCTACCCACGTGGGAGGCCTGGATTGGTTACAGAAACCTGGGGTGGAGATGGCGGAATAGAGAGGGAGGGAGCACAGCAAAGCTCCACTAAGGGAAGGTTCAAAGAGGGATGAAAATTTGTAGTTTTTAAGCCCTTCCTGAAACTGGGGTGATAGGGTGGACATGCGAGGAGGATGTGGACGCCTGAGACTCAGGACACCAGCAGGAGCGTGTACGCACCAGAGCTGGAAGCCGAGGTGAGACGGGGCGCTCGCCCAGCACCGCGGCACAGCTGCCACCGCCCCTCCCCCAACACACCCTGGGACGGACACTGAGACGTGCACAACTGAGTGGGGGAGAAAATAGAAAACGGAACAGAGTGAGTGGCGCCGGTGGAGAGAGTGCACGATTCAGGGATACTAATTGAGAGACTGAGTAAGCCAGTATCTCTTGGCGCCTCCCCGGAGCTCCAGCGGGCAAGAAGCAGCCATTTTGTTTGTTTACATTCGGGCTTAAAGGAGAACTATCTTTGCCTCCACACTAACCTTCGGAGGTGGAGCCCAAAGGTGGAGCTGAGGGTGCTCGAGGGAGGGCAGCCCAAAGCCCTGAGACCCGATACTCAAGTTACTGAATAGCGCCTCCTGGTGGGGAAAAAGCACAGGATCCAGAGCTGCAGTGGGCAGAGAGCAGCCATCCTGTCTGTTTACCTGCGGGCTGTGTAGAGCAGCCTGGTAACACTGGATATTGGTAGAGACTCACAGCAGCCTATAGTAGGGGGAAATCAACCCGAAAAATCACCCAGACGGAATGCCAAAAAACAAAACCAAAAACCAAAAAAACATAGAAGATAATATAAATTTGCCAATGGAGCAGGCTAAACCAACCATAACAGAGGCAGAAGAAGAAGAAGTTGAAAACATGCCAGAAAAAGAATTCAGAAAATTAATAATCAGAATACTTAGAAATAATGAGAAACAGTGTCAAGAGCTGAATGAAAAACAAGCCCAAGGATTAGAGATCTTAAAGAGAAGCCAGAATGAGATACTAGAACTGAAAAACTCAATTGACCATATAAAAAACACCGTGGAATCCCTCGGAAATCGAACAGATGAAATAGAAGACCGAATATCAGAATTCGAAGACAAACTTCCAGAAATAATACAGTCAGTTCAATCGCAGGAAGAAGAAATTAAAAAATTAAAAAACACGGTCGGAGACCTACAAGATTCAATCAAACGGTGTAATGTTCGGATAATAGGAGTCCCTGAGGGGGTGGAAAGAGAGAATGGATTAGAAGGTGTCTTCAACGAAATAATATCAGAAAACTTTAAACAAAGGCAGCTGGATAACAACACACAAATACAACAGATAGCCAGGACTCTGAACAGAGTAGACCAGAAGAGAAATTCACCACGACACATTGTGGCAACACTCAGTTCAGTGACACACAAAGAACAAATCCTAAAATGTGCCAGAGAAAAGCGACAAATCACATTCAGGGGTAAGTCAATCAGACTCACCCCAGACTTCTCATCGCAAACACTACAGGCAAGGAGACAATGGCATGATATATTTCAAGTTTTAAAAGACAAACAATGCCAACCTAGAATACTATATCCTGCAAAGCTATCATTTATGAATGAAGGGGAAATAAAGATCTTCCACGACAAACAGAAACTGAAAGAATTTGTATCCACGCGTCCAACCCTACAACACTTGCTCAAAGACGTGCTGCACACAGAAATACAAAAACAAGAACTTCACTGCAAAAAAAAAGCGGATGTAGAGTAACCCACAAAGTTCAAAATACATAAACAGCTTGTTTCAGGAAACATGAAGGGGAAAAGACAGTACTTAACAGTAATCACATTGAATGTGAATGGTCTTAATTCCACGACAAAGAGACACAGACTAGCTGATTGGATAAAAAAAGAGGATCCAACTATATGCTGCCTTCAGGAGACACACCTCATCAGCAAAGATGCACACAGACTGAAAGTGAAAGGATGGAAAAAGATACTCCAAGCTAATGGAAATCAAAAAAGAGCTGGTGTGGCCATCCTAATATCAGACAAAATAGACTTTAACATAAAAACTATTAAAAGAGACAGAGAAGGGCACTATATAATGATTAAAGGATCTATCCAACAGGAAGACATTACTATTATAAATGTATACGCACCTAATTACAGGGCGCCTGGCTACCTGAAAGAATTACTAAAGGATTTAAAGGGAGATATAGACTCAAATACAATAGTAACAGGGGACTTCAACACCCCACTCTTACCAATGGACAGATCAACCAGACAGAAATTCAACAAGGAAACAACTGAGCTAATTGACGCCATAGACCAAATAGACCTAATAGATATCTTCAGAACCCTCCAACCCACAGACACAGAGTTCACATATTTCTCCCCAGTACATGGAACATTCTCTAGGACTGACCATATACTAGGCCATAAAGGGAGCCTCAACAAGTTCAAAAAAATTGAAACTATACCATGCAGCTTCTCAGACCATAGTGCAGTGAAACTTGAAATCAACAACCCAAGAATCTCTACACCATATGCAAATATATGGAGAATGGACAACATGATCCTAAATGAACAGTGGGTCATCGAAGAAATTAAAAGAGAAATCAAAAGATTTCTAGAAACAAATGAAAATGATAACACAACCTATCAAAACCTGTGGGACACAGCAAAAGCAGTGCTAAGAGGAAAGTTTATAGCAATTAGTGCCTACATCAGGAAGCTGGAAAGGAACCAAACAAATGAACTCTCCATGCACCTCAAGGAACTAGAAAAACAGCAGCAAATCAAGCCCAAATCCAAAAGGAGGAAAGAAATACTAAAGATCAGAGAAGAAATAAACAGAATTGAAACCAAAAAAACAATACAAAAGATCAACAAAACCAGGAGCTGGTTCTTTGAAAAAATAAACAAAATCGACACACCATTGGCCCAACTAACCAAAAAAAGGAGAGAGAAGACCCAAATCTGTAAAATCAAAGATAGTAATGGAAATGTAACAACTGACACAATAGAAATAAAAAGAATCATCAGAAACTACTACAAAGAGATGTATGCTAACAAATTGGGGAACCTGGAAGAAATGGATAGATTCCTGGACAAATACAACCTTCCTAAACTGAGCCGTGAAGATATAGAAAATCTAAACAGACCCATAACCATGGAAGAAATTGAATCAGTAATAAACGCACTACCGAAAAAGAAGAGCCCAGGACCGGATGGCTTCACTGCCGAATTTTACCAGGCATTTAGAGAACAACTAACCCCAGTTCTTCTCAAATTATTCCAAACGATTGAAAGAGAGGGAATCCTCCCAAATTCCTTCTACGAAGCCAATATCACCTTAATTCCTAAGCCCGGAAAAGACACAGCAGAGAAAGAAAACTACAGACCTATCTCCCTGATGAACATAGATGCAAAAATACTCAATAAAATTCTGGCAAACCGAATCCAACTACACATCAGAAAGATCATTCACCCGGACCAAGTGGGATTTATCCCTGGTATGCAGGGATGGTTAAATATTCGAAAGTCAATCAACATAATCCAGCACATTAACAAATTGAGAAACAAAAATCATATGGTTATCTCAATAGATGCAGAGAAAGCATTTGACAAAATACAACACCCCTTCATGATGAAAACCCTAAGCAAATTGGGGTTAGAAGGAACATTCCTCAACACAATTAAGGCAATCTATGACAAACCAAAGGCCAGCATCATATTGAATGGGGGAAAGTTGGAGGCATTTCCATTGAGAACTGGCACCAGACAGGGATGCCCACTCTCACCATTGCTATTCAATATAGTCCTAGAAGTCTTAGCCAGAGCCATCAGGCAAGAAAAAGAAATTAAAGGGATACAAATGGGAAAGGAGGAAGTTAAACTATCCCTGTTTGCAGATGACATGATACTATATATAGAGGACCCAATAAACTCCTATAAGAGGCTACTGAAACTCATAGAAGAGTTTGGTAAAGTAGCAGGATACAAAGTCAACGCTCAGAAATCAACAGCCTTTGTATACACAGACAATGCCAGGGCTGAGGAAGAACTTCTAAGATCAATCCCATTCACGATAGCCACAAAAACAATAAAGTACCTTGGAATAAATTTAACCAAGGAGGTCAAAGACCTCTATGATGAAAATTACAAAACACTAAAGAAAGAAATAGAAGACAACACAAAAAAAATGGAAAAACCTGCCATGCTCATGGATTGGAAGAATCAATATCATCAAAATGTCCATTCTCCCAAAAGCAATTTACAAGTTCAATGCAATACCAATCAAAATACCAAAGTCATTCTTCAAAGACCTAGAAAAAACGATGCTGAAATTCATATGGAGAAACAGGAGGCCCAGAATAGCTAAAGCAATCCTTTACAATAAAAACAAGGCCGGAGGCATCACAATTCCAGACTTCAAGGCATACTACAGGGAAGTTATAATCAAAACAGCCTGGTACTGGTACAAAAACAGATGGATAGACCAATGGAACAGAATAGAAACACCGGAGATCAATCCAAACATCTATAACCAACTCATATTTGACAAAGGACCTAAAACCAACCCCTGGAACAAGGACAGCCTCTTCAACAAATGGTGCTGGGAAAACTGGATGTCCACATGTCGCAGTATGAAGCAAGACCCCTACCTTACACCTTACACAAAAATCCACTCAACATGGATCAAAGAACTAGAGATGCGCCACGACACCATGAAACTAATTGAGAGCATAGGGGAAACCCTTCAAGATATTGGAACAGGCGAAGAATTCCTGGAGAAGACCCCACAGGCACGGGTAATCAAAGATAAAATAAACAAATGGGATTACCTCAAATTGAAGAGTTTCTTAACAGCAAAGGAAACAGTCAGGAAAGCGAAGAGGCAACCAACAGAATGGGAGACGTTATTCGCAAACCACACAACAGATAAAGGATTAACAACTAGAATCTACACAATGATCAAAAAACACCACAGAATCAAAACAAACAACCCAATAAAAAAATGGGCCAAGGACCTTAACAGACATTTTTCAAAAGAGGAAATCCAAATGGCCAACAGACACATGAAAAAATGCTCAGGATCCCTAGCCATCAGGGAAATGCAGATCAAAACCACAGGGAGATACCACCTCACTCCGGTTAGATTGGCTTACATACAGAAATCAACCAACAACAGATGCTGGTGAGGATGTGGAGAAAAGGGGACACTAATCCACTGTTGGTGGGAATGCAAGCTGGTAAAGCCACTATGGAAGACAGTCTGGAGAATCCTCAGAAACCCGAATATAGCACTACCACAGGACCCAGCCATCCCACTCCTTGGAATATACCCAAATGGAATTAAAGGGGTGAAAAAAGCCATTTGCACCTCAATATTTGTTGCAGCTCAATTCACAATAGCTAAGATATGGAATCAACCTAAATGTCCATCAACGGATGACTGGATAAAGAAACTATGGGATATGTACTCTATGGAACACTATACAGCAGTAAAAAACAATGAAATCCGGGCATTCACAACAAAATGGAGGAAGCTGGAAAACATCATGCTGAGTGAAATAAGCCAGTCCAAAAGGGACAAATATCACATGTTCTCCCTGATCGATGGCAACTAAACGAGCACCTAAAATGATACCCATTGAAGTGAAATGGACACTATGAGAGACAATGACATGAGCAGCCCTTGTCTAGACTGTTGAGGAAAAACTTACTATTTTGTTCCTTTAGTATTTTTGTTGTTGTTGTTGCTCGGTATGCTCTACACAAGACCACTGGTTGAACTCTGCAATCAATGCACAACCATTCTTAAGCGTTTAAAAATTAATAGGAAATTGATCTCTGTGGAACATGGGAGTGGGAATAAGAGAGGGAGGAGATATATAGGACGGCACATACTCACTCAGACCTACCTCCAATGGTGGATCTGGAAATGTGCCAGGGGATTTCAACTCAATCTTACCAAGGAGGCAGGTACCAATGCCAGCACACTTGGTAAAGAGACAAATATAAATACACAACTGATCCAAAAGATAGGGTAAGTGTCGATGAGATTTCACAAATAAGACCAGTGTAAGCAAATAATGAAAGATAGAATCAAAAGGGTTGAGAATGATCCTGCGGGGGAAGCAGGTCACACAGCAGACTCATAGAATGGCAAATGCCCAAAACAGCACTCCTGCCTCAGAATCAACCCTTGGGACATTCAGATTTGACTAAAAGGTCCATGAGAGTCTCGCAGGCATGGAAAGCCATGACACGGTGGCAAAAAACAATCTAAATGAAGGATCCTGGTGAACAACACCCCAGCAGAAGGATCAGCCCATCAAGGAGAGAGGCGCCTTTCTCTGAAGGGAGGAAGGAACCTCCACTGTGATATGGCCTTGACTAAACAAATTCAGAGTCGGTGAACTCAAGGGGCCTCCATAGCCTAGACAGCTCATAGCAAGAGTCTTGGGTGATTGCTGACGTCATAAATAAGAGTGCCAATTGTTAAATCAACAACGGGAGTCACTGGGTTCATGCTCCCCACGCAGGGTCTCTGTCCTTAATATGTTTATCTATGAAACTCAAAAACAACACTACTAGTCGAACAATACCCTATACCTGGTTCGGTTGTGTGAGTGCAGCCTGTTGAAATCCCTGCTTAGTATATACTAAATTGATCTTCGGTATATGAAGGTAACCGAAAATGAAACGTGATGAAGGACGGGATGGGAGAGGAAGTGGGTGAGGGGAGGGCGACGGGAGGGAGGGAGGGAGGGGGGAAGCCACAACAATACAAAAGATGCATTTTATATTCTACTTAAAACTATTGGTTGAGCTCTGTAATTAATACACAATTACTCTTAGGTGTTTAATCAATGCTATAACTAGTACTCAAATAGTATTTTACACTTGATGTTTCTGTGTGGGAGCAAAATGTGGTAATCTTTACTTAACATACGCTAAATTGATCTTCTGTATATAAAGATAATTGAAAATTAATCGTGATGTGAAGGGGGAGGGGAGGGGGAGTGGGAGAGGGGAGCGTTGTGGATGGGAGGGAAGACACGGGTGGGGGGGAGGAGGCTATTGTGGTCTATAAGCTGTACTTTGGAAATTTATGCTCATTAAATAAATTAAAAAATTAAAAATTAAAAAAAAGAAACCTGGGGTGAGAAAACGCAATTGTCCCAACAGGCACCAGAGACAGGGGAGGATCCAGGGCAGTTTAATGCCAGCAGGCTCGTGGGGATCGTTTCCTGAGAACTGAGCATCAAAGCCAAGTTCCTTCAGTTTTACAGGCTCATCAGCATCAGAGCCTAGCTGTTACTGCACTGGTGGGTTTAGCTGCCACCTGCGAGACTTAGGACCACACTTCCAGTGGTTGGTGGGTCTGGTACATTTATAAAAGAGATACCTGGGCAGAATTCTAGGACAGATTTATGACTGGAGTTACAGAAGCAGAGCTTAGGACGTCTTCCCTCCCTGGACAAGAGAACTGCACACAGCCGCTTCACCAGATAGCCGGGAGCAGCCACTTTTCAAGTGGCTGGGGGGAGGGGTCCACTTTCCTTCCTTCGTCTCTGGTTGCAGCCTTATTTCCTCTACAGATTGAGTCATCTTCTCCTGGTTTCGATCTGGCTCCATCTGCTGTTCATTCCCCACGTGCCCACAACGGCCAGGACTGGGCTGGGTCGAAACCAGGAGTTGGGAACTCCATCCAAGTCTCCTACTTGGGTGGCAGAGACACAACTACTTGAGCCATTCCTGCTGCCTCCCCGGGGCCACAATGACAGGAAGCCAGAACTGGGAGCTGGAAGCAGGACTTGAAGCCAGGCACTCCGATACGGAACGTGAGTGAGGGTCTTAACCAGCGTTTCAACCGCTAGGTCAAATGCCCACCCGACAGGGGAGTAGTTGGGCAGCCCCAGCGTGAAGGACTCACGGAGGGTGTAGGGTGAGTAGATCGGAGCTGCTCTCTGAAGAGGCAGGTGTACCTGTGATTGTGAGCAGCGTGGGGGGCCTGCAACTTCACGCACACCGTGATGGCCATCCCCTCGGAGACCATGGGCCAGGCTGATTCTGCCTGCAGATGCAGACAAGGAAACAGCCAGAGGTCAAGCACGTGTGCGTGGCTGGGAGCCTGGATATGCGCTCCAGAGCTTTGAGGAAGGAGGGAGGGAGCCAGGCGCCGCTGATTTATGCCGTGGGGAGCCCTGGGCAAAAGGAGTGAACAGAGGAGACCAGATGTCTCCCCTCTGTGGCTCCTGGCCAGCGAGGGGCCCATAACGGTGCAGACCCAAATAGAAAGACGGCTCCCAGAAGACGGCGCCATGGGCCAGAGTGGAGGTATCAGAGGCGCCCTCCGTGTCACGGACGCCTGGGCCAGTTCCCACCTTGCTGCTTCCTTCAGCTGCAGGTCTGGTCTCAGATGTGAGCCAAGTAAACTGGGCCTCTTTGCATCTTCAAACCCCAGGACCAGTGTTGCTGTGAGCTCTACTCCAGGAAGCACTAACCCGCCCTCCCCTGGAAGCCTCTGGGTCCCCAGGGTGGCTGTCCAGGCTCCCTCTGTGCAAGCATTGATCTCACTGCGGGCTCAGTTTCCCCATGTTGGCCTAACTCACCTGCCCTCCGGCCTCCACACCTGCCAGCAGCCTCCCTCTTGTCCTGGGACACTCAGGTCCCAGCATCCCCCATTCCCTCACGCCTATGTCCCCAGGGCTCTCGGAGCCTCTGTCCACAGTAAAACCACCCCCTCCACGCGGCCCTGGACAGTCAGGGTCACCCAGTTCTGCAGGAGGGGTCGCCCCTCCCCGCTCCCATAAGAATCCAGACTTCTCTGCCCACTGCTAAGACACTCCCCGCCCCCATTCTGGTCACTGCCCCGCTGTTTTCTCAGAGGACGCAGACTGGCCCCTCTACCTCCCTGCTCATTGCTGGGGCACTGAGGGAGGAGGGGAGGTGGCCTTGGTGTGTGCTCTGGAAGGGAGTGGGATTGGGAGGAGGGCTTGCACCACGTTTGGGGCCTGGTTCCAATCTCCCCCTCGCGCACCAACTATAATCACACTCTTGCTAAATTGCCAACCACGAAACCAATCAGTGTCATCGAGGCACAATCCACCTGCACAACAGCCCATCCATCTGCCCACCCCTTCATCCACCCAGCCACTCACCCACCCACCCAGCCACTCACCCATCCACCCATCCACTCACTCACTCACCCACCCACCCACTCACCCACTCACCCACTCACCCACTCACCCATCCATCCACCTGCCCCCTCACCCACCCATCCACCCACCCACCCATCCATCCATCCACCCGCCCCCTCACCCACTCACCCATCCATCATGCATCATGAAGAGTGGGGCTCAGGGACAGACTGCTTTCTAAACCCGACTACACATGGGAGGCCCATTTTCTCATCCAAAACGGGACTGATGCTAAATGAGTTAACATGTGTAAAGGTCTTGGGATCCTTCCTGGCCTGGTCTGCAGTCAGTGCCAGGGAGGCGGTGCCCGTGTTTACCTTTCATGCACAGCGTGGAGACCCATTGGTGACACAAGAGTCCACGCTCACAGGAGACAGATGCTACACGTGTCCTTCCCCCGTGTCTGCCTGGGGAAAGACTGGAAGCAAAGAACAAACTGTGGCACCACATGCTTGGTGCGCCTGGGTCTCACGGATTAGGAGAGGAGGAGAGGGGGCTGAGTGTGATGGGGCAGGGAGGGGAGACCCTCTAAGCCCGGGGTAGGCAGGCAGGTGGGGGGTCAAGCTTTGTGGACTTCTGAAGCGCATGATTGAAGGTGGGAGGAGGCAGGAGCTGGGGTGGGGCTGATAGGCAGAGACCAGCGTGTGCAGGGCCTTGTACCAGGCCACGGAACGTGGCTGTCCCTAGACAGCTGGGAATTCTCCCCAGGTTTTCAGCAGGTGAGAGATGCAGGGGATGCCCCTTCCGGCTGCAGAGGGAATGGACCGAAGGCTCGCAGATGAGGGGAGACCAGGCCAGACAGAGCGTCTCCTCCCAGAAAGGAACCTTGCAGCGGGGGGCGGCTGCTCAAGCCCTCCCCGTGCTCGATGTGCCTGGGCCGAGCAGCCGAGGTTGTTCCTGTGAAGCGGGCGCGGGGAAACTCACACACAAGACATGATTCTCCTTTCTTAATTTAAGGGGCAGACAGCAAGGTCGCTCCCCAAAGGCCTGCAATGGTAAAGCCAGGAGCTGGAATCTCCCACATTAGCAGCAGGGACTGAAGTACTTAAGCCATCACCACCACCTCCCGGGGTGCGTATTGGCCGGAAGCTGGAGTCGGAGCCAAGACTTGAGGACCCTGGTCCCCTGGGTGGGGTGTGGGCATCTTAACCGGCGTCTTAACTGCCGGGCCAGACACCTGCCCTAGGGAATGACTTGTTATCTGTTATTCATCGCTGTGTCTCCAGCTCCTGCAGCAGTGCCTGGACGTGGACAGACCAGGAGGATGGGCAGGGCCCGCGGCTCCCACAGAGGCAGCTGAATTGAGGCAGCCACGGAGGGAGGTGGGACCCACCTGGCTCAGAAGTCACGGAAGCAAGCATCTCAAGGAGGCCTCGGTAGCTCCCGGAGGTCAAGACGACTGAGACCAAGCAGCATCCATTGCACCATGTAACTCCTGCTCCTCCTCCCACAAGGCCATGGGGAGCCGTGACGGCTTGGCCAGCCAACAAGCACAGGGAGCACCTTATTCCCATATGGGATTATATCCAGAATGCAGTGGGTCACAAAAAAAAAGATAGAGTCCTTCCTTGGAGCTCATAGTCTAGCCAAGATGGTGTTATTCCCAAGAATGGACAAAGCCCAGCATTTCAGAAACGCCATCGTGGCTTCTGTGGATGTCCCTTGGATCGCTTCCCCCGAGTCCTACGACTCGATCCTGGCAGAGCGGAGTGAGCAGGTGTGCAGGCCTTGCATCTGCACATTAGTTTTTGTGGTGGGAGTTGCTCGATGCTTGCCAAGAGCGTTGCTGGTGGTAGCCTAAATACAACTGCAAATTTGCAAAATAAATGTTGCCACGGGGAAGCAGGCATCCTAACTGTACAAATATTTCATAAAATAAATGTCATTACAAGCCCAGAGACAAAAGATTGGGGACGTGCTGGCAGTCATAGTATGCGTTTGCTTTGTAGGTCAGATACCGGTGCAAAGGAATATTAGCAAAGCAAGGTTTCCAACCCAAGCAGATAGTGCGTCTTCAAAAACAGTCCCAGTCTCAAAGCCGCGGAGCGGGGGAGGCAGTGTAGGGCGTCCAAGCTATGAGCCGGGGAGCCGGAGCCATGGTGACCCAAGGCAGGGGGCCAGAGCCCGGGTAGAGTGAGGAAGACAACCCTGGGCAGGATGGCTGGCCTGTGGTGTCGGAGCTGGGGGGTGGGTGTGCATGGGGCAGGCTGTGGGCCGTGGCCTGGAGTGGACACAGCCCACATGGAGCGAGGAGGGCAGCCGTGTGTGGCAGGCGGTGGCAGTGGAGATGGGAGGCTGGTTCTGCCCATGACCAGGTTGGTAAGTGCATTAAGGCTGAGAGAACTGTGTGAGCGCATTCGCTGTCACCATAACCAATGTCTGAGGCTGGGTCATATGGAGACAAAGGAGACTGATCCAGCTCACGGTTTTGGAGACTTGAAAGGCCAGACAGCATGGCGCCAGCTCTAGCGAGGACCCCCTTGGCGGTATCACCTCATGTCACGTGAGAAGGGGAGACCCCAAGGGGAGACAGGAGACCAGAGCAGCCAGGGAGGGCAAACCTTGGTGTTTTATCCCTCTTGAAAGAACCTGCAGAAACTCATGTGCGAGTTATGTTAATCCCTTCCGAACACATCGCCTCTTTTTTTTTTTTAAAGATTTATTTATTTGAAAGGCAGAGTAACCTGGAGGAGGAGGGTTGGAGACAGAGACAGAGGTCTTCCATTTGCTGGGTCACTTCCCAAAGGGCTGGGTCAGGCTAAAGCCAAGAGTTTCATTCTGGTCTCCCACGTGGGTGCAGGGACCCAAGCTCTGGAGCCATCTTCTACTGCTTTCCTAGGTGCGTTAGCAGGGAGCTGGGTCAAAAGTAGAGCAGCTGGGGCTGGCACTGTGGCGTAGTGGGTAAAGCCGCCACCTGCAGTGCCGGCCTCCCATGTGGGCTCTGGTTCGAGTCCTGGCTGCTCCACTTCTGATCCAACTCTCTACGATGGCCTTGGAAAGCAGTGGAAGATGGCCCAAGCACTTGGGCCCCTGCACCCATGTGGGAGACCTGGAAAAGAAGCTCCTGGCTCCTGGCTTCGGGTTGGCTGGGCTCTAGCCATTGCAGCCATTTGGGGAGTGAACCAGTGGATCGAAGATCTGACTATGCCTCTCTGTAACTCTGCCTTTCAAATAAATATTTAAAAAACAAAATAAGACAAAACAAAGAAGTAGAGCAGCCAGGACTGGAACCTGGAACTGGTGCTGGTTCAGGCATTGCAGGAGGTGGCTTAACTCGCTGTGCCACAGCACAGCCCTAGGCCTCCCCGTCTTAAATGTCTCACCATCTCTTCGTGATACCCCCTGAGAACCAAGCTCCCAACATGTGAGCCTTTGGGGGACACCCTCCAATCACACCCCAAACATGGTGAGAACCCAGGTTTCTCCCTGTTAGAGAAGGGCTTCCCAGCTGGGGGAAGGAAGAAAAGCAGGCGTGCCCAGGGGGCGTGGAGTCAGGGTGAGTGCGAGATTTCAAGCAGAACTAGCCGTGTGTGGGCTCACGCACGTTTAGGGAAACTTAAGTTCCCAGCTCTGTCTGGGAGCAGCAGCCCTTCAGTAGGAAGGCGCACATCTACTGCCCAGCTCCGGGGTTCTAAATACCACGTTCTGTTAAAATGAATCAAGACTCCTCGGAGAAGCGGTTGATAGCACAGCTGCAGAGGAGAGAATCCGAGATGAGCCCAGAACATCTTGTCACGGCAGAGAGCGAGGCGCCGCTCCAAGAATGAAGAGGGCGTAGAGAAAAGACACAGATGGAAGGGGCGCTCGCTGATCAAATTGCAGAAATCCGAGGCTTAAAGGAAATCATGACACGGCGCCGGCCTTGTGGTGTAGCCGGTAAAGCTGTGGCCTGTGATGCTGCCATTCCATGTGGGCACCGGTTCAGTTCCCGGCTGTTCCATTTCTGATCCAGCTCCCTGCTAATGTTCTGGGAAAGCAGTGGAAGGTGGCCCACGTGTTGGGCCCCTGCACCCATGTAGGAGACCCATAAGAAGCTGCTGGCTACTGGCTTTGGTCTGGCCCAGCCCCAGCTATTGTAGCCATTTGAAGAATACACCAGCAAATGGAAGACCTCTCTCTCTCCCTCTCTTTCTGTAACTCGACTTTCAAATAAATAAATAAATAAATAAATCTTTTTTAAAAATTACAGGAATGGATTACAATTCTCAGATAGAGGAATCCACAGTTCATATAGATATGAAAAGTAATTAAAAGTTGAGGAAGTACAGTTTTTATAAATTTGTTGCCACTTTGCTTCAAATTTGTTTACAATGATAAAAATATAAGCTGCAGAAAAAATCGAATGGTGGGTAAGTAAAATGTGGCATATGCACACAGTGCGACATTATTCAGAAGAAATTCTGACACCTGGTATAACGTTGAGGAAATTTGAGGGCATCGTATTAACTGAAATAGGCCAGGCACAAGACGACAAAGACTCTGTGATTCCAGGAGGGGCAGCGTGGTGTCATCTTTCCACTGCGCAGTTTCCCTTTGGGAAGATGAAGAGGTTCTGGCGATGGATGGAGGTGATCACTGCACACAGTGTGGATGGACAAAGGCCATGAAATTGTATTGTAACATCACGAAAATGGTAAATAAGGGGTTGGCGCTGTGACGTAGCAGGTTACGCCTGTACCTGTGATGCCAGCATCCCATATGGGTGCCAGTTCAAGTCCCAGCCACTCGACTTCCAATCTAGTTCCCTACTGATGACCTGGGAAAGCAGTGGGAGATGGCCCAAGTCCTTGGGCCCCCTATACCCATGTGGGAGACCTGGAAGAAGCTCCTGGCTCCGGATTGGCCCAGTTTTGGCTGTTGTGGCCATTTAGGGAGTGAACCAGTGGATGGAAGATATCTCTGCCTCTCTGCCTCTCAAAGAAATATTTTTTTAAATGGTAAGTTATATTTTACCATAATAAAAAATTTAAGATTTTAATGAAAAGTTGGGGCTGCCACCTGTGATGGCAGCATCTCAAATGAGCAAGGGTTCAAGTCCCAGCTTGTCCACTTCTGATCTAGCTCCCTGGTAGAAGATGGCCTTAGTGTTTGAGTCCCTGAATCCACATGAGAGACCCTGATGGCTCGCTGGGCCCTGGCTTTGGCCTGGCCCAGCCCTGGCAGTTGCAGCCATATGGAGAGTGAACCAGTGGCCGGAAGATCTCTGTTTCTCCCCACTCTCTATAACTTTGCCTTTCAAATCAATCAATCATCTTTAACAAAAAATTTTAAAAGTAAATTGTGATTAGGATACATGTATGTTGAATATTTAGTTTCCAATTGTTGGTATAAACAGTGACAACAGACTCAGTGTGTGTTTTTTTTTTAAATATTTTTTATTTTAAAGAGTTAGAGGGAGAGACAGATTTTCCATCTACTGGTTCACTCTCCAAATGGCCATAATGGACAGGGCCGGGCCAGGTGCTGGGAGCTTCATCCAGGTCTCCCACTTGGGTGCAGGGGCTCCAGGTCTTGGGGTCATGTCCCCTGCTTTCCCAGGTCATCAGCAGGGAGCTGGATGAGAAGTGGAGCAGCCAGCACTTGAATCGGAGCCCGTGTGTGATGCTGGCGCCACAGGTAGTGGCTTAACTTGTTTTGCCACAATGCTGGCCCCATCAGCGTGTGTCTTGAACTGAATATCAAATAGTCTCTAAGCCCAGGGTTCCTGTTCCAGCTCCACAGACAGCAACATCTCCGGGAAAAGGCAGGCTTTGTGTGTCCACTGCACACGGCCAGCCCTTGACTTGACGACTCTGTGAAAATCTGGGAATCATTCCGACTGCCTGGCATGAATGTGAGCGCCCATTCTTAGAGAGTTCTCGCATGTTTGAGAGCCTCGTTCTTCAAAGTGAATCTGCTTTTAGTTCCTTGGCCAAGTAAAGCAATCCAACCAAGTGGCAAATCTCCAAGGCATGACTGCTATGTGCAAGAAAAGCCAGCCCTCCTGTCGCTGATCGCCTGGCCTGTGAAAGCAGGACTGCATGTTTGCTCGCTGCATATAGAGTTTCTCCAACCGCTCAGTCAGGCCAAATTCCTGCAGCCACAAGACCCGCCCCACGAATCCACATCTGGGCTGAGTGCACAGGCTGCCGACTTCTAATGCTGACCAGAGCAAGCTTACTTCTCAATCATTTCTAATAACTTCGCAATTTTGCATTAAGCCAGGCAGTCGTCTTTATGCAGTAGGCTGCCCAGCCCAACCAACGGCATGACCTACATGCCTACTTCAAGGTCACAGTGAGCTCCGCCCCCTGTTTCGACGGGTTGGAAGCCCTGTGGGTCTCGAGGGCTGAGTGGTATTGACCTGGAGATTCAGCCCGCGTGCATAGAACTCTCACTGCTCCTGCCTTGGCTTCTTCCTGGCAAATGCTACCCATGCCGGGACACAGGCTTCGTTAGCATCTTCCGGTTCTGTGATGTTCATAGTCTCCAATGACTTAAATCATTGTTTATGAGTTGGTAGTGCTATTGATCATCAAGCTTTTGTTGTTGTTTTAAAAAAAATTCATTTGTGCAGCCTGTGCTGTGGTCTAGCAGGTTAAGCTGCCATCTGCAACGCCGGCATCGCATGTGAGAGCCGGTTAGATTCCCGGCAGCCCCACTCCCCATCCAGTTCCCTGCTAATGCACCTGGACGAGCAACAGAAAATGACTCAAGTGCTTGGGCCCCTGCACCCACATGGGAGACCTGGAAGAAGCTCCTGGCTTCAGCCTGGCCCAGCTGCAGCCATTGTGGCCATTTGGGAATGTGAACCAGCAGGTGGAAAGTCTCTCTCCCTACTCTTTCAAGTAAAAATAAATAAAAACTTTTTAAAAATTCATTTGTGAGGGGTGTGCGTGTGTGTGAATAAAATGAACTCCCATTGGTTATGCCGAGAGCCACCAGTCTCAGAGCCGTATGTCTGTGCAGGGTTACACTTGACCTTCCTGGAAGAGGCACGCAGCCTGACAACACAGATGGATGGGAACAAACATGAACAGAAGAGCCCTAGAAGCAGACCTTGTGGGACACACAGGTTAGCATGGCCTTTGTGGGGAGCCATTGCACGGTGCCCTAAAGATGGCGCCGGCTCCTTTCTCCCGGAAGGACTGGCGAGAAACAAACAACTCCTAATAAGGAGATGGCTGAGCTCCCTTCCGGCTTCCGCATTGCTGTACCTATCAATCCTTGCCACTTGGCTGCTTTTGATTGGTGTGCTGATGGCTATAAGAGGGATGGGAGAGGGAAGGAGGCGGAAGAAGAAGCTTGTTCAAGGTTCCTGAATAAACTGCTGGAAGAAGAGTTCGGGTCGTGTCTTCCTTGCTGGTCGAGGGACGCGACAACTGGTGGCCCGTACGGGGAACCATCTCAAACGCGAACTCAGAACTTCCTGCAGTCAGGGCAGCGCTGGTAAGTCCCCCAGGAAAATAAGGTGGGGATCCGCGATAAGAGCGGGCAGTCCTGCGACAATAGCGGGAGGATAGCTCTGCGATTAAAGCAGAGGAAGTTCTGTGACAAAAGCAGAAGGAGCTCTGACCCGTGGCCAGGGAAAGAGTACAATATTTGACGGTGGGTAATTCACAGTCCCATCCAATTTTTCTGGCGCTGAATGCGCTGCTTTGAGAAAACGGTTTGAAACTTAAGCCTAGTACATTGCATAGGTTTTTACGTAACTGCGATACCATTGCACCCTGGTATGGGGTTTCGGGAAGCCTTACTATCCCTTCATGGGACAAACTAGGCAGGGATTTGGATTTTGCATTCGAACAGGGTAATCTCGAAAGGGGAGTGAGACCAATATGGAAGTTAGTGTGAGCATGCCTCGAGGATGAGCGGTGTAGTGAAACTATTCTGAGCGGTCAAGCTGCCTTGGAGGAGCTTCAGGAAGAGCGCTCCGAGAGAGCTGCCAGTGAAAAAGGGAAAACTTTGAAGGAGAGTCAGAAAAGAACTAGGAAAAAACTGTACCCCGATCTTTCCGAGTTGCGCAGCCCCTCCTCAGTAAGTAGTACTAGTGCAGAAAGTAGCTCAGAAAGCAGCAGTGAGTCTGAAGAGTGTGGCGATAACAAAGAGTCTGGTATAAAGCAAGTACGGGAATTGAATCGGCAAATGAGGATTTCCAAGAATTACAGCTGCTGAGCCATTACCAGTTGTTGTCAGATTCCTTATATGTGGTGAACGCATTAAAGATATTGGAAACCGCAGGACCGATTAAACCTTCTAGCCCAATTGTATCCCTAATGTCAGGTGATTGCTCATTGTCTGGATGCATGGGCCGCCTGGGGGAGACCCCAGGTGCTAAAAACTGATAATGGCCTGGCCTATACATCTCAAACCTTTACCACCTTTTGCCAAAAAATGGAGGTTCAACTTGTCCATGAATTGCCGTACAATCCTCAGGGCCAGGGCATAATTGAGCGAGCACACCGCACACTGAAAGAATATCTTTTAAAACAAAAAGGGGGGCACGACAGGCCAGGAGAAAGAGAGAGGAAAAATTCCACAGGTATCTTGACCTAGAGAAAAGTCTTAATTCGATAACCCTTTCCAACTTGATGGGTTTTTCTCTTTACAGTTAATAAAAACTTAAGCAATGGGCTCATACGCTGATAATCAATTCTTTTCTGTGCTGCTGTAGCTAACTTATCTAATGAGAGTTTTCATGTGTCTTGAAGGTTTCACATTTTTCTATTGCCAGTATGACTCTTGATTGGAAAAACTGCACCATGAAGCTGTTTACGTTATATCTTTAATGTTTGAGTGAGTACCTAACTTTGATCAGATCTAGTCCACAGCCTTGGTTAAACGTACTAATTTTTGACTAAAATGGTTTGACTCTCTGATAGTTTAAATTCTAAACCGAGTCTTTCAACTTTGGGGCTTCCAGTCGGATCCCTGGAACTCTCAAAGGGTGGGACTCTAAATTTGTTAAAGTAACAGCTGTTTGAGTCAATTCAAATTATACAAAGTGTATTAAAATGTAGTAAATGATGTCAAATCTATGTTGTATTCATGTTTTTGCTTTTCAGCTAGAGTAGTCTTATAAAAATGAGAGTAAATTCTGTGTATACAAGACTTTATGTTGTTAACTCAAGTAAGCCAATACAGATTGGTTCAGAAAGTTGGGTTAATGCAAACACCCTTTGGTTTGCTTACTCAGTTTTACATGTCTTTGATATGCTTTAAACTTGTTTCTCTTAAGGATGAAGATCTTTTCAAAGTTGTAAATATGCACTAGTGACTGTTGCTGCCCAAGTGGTGTTATCCTTATGTTACTTAAAAGCATGGAAATGTAATTTTGACTTTTAATTCAGATAATGGTGTGGTATTCATTAATAGCTCAGTGTTTTAAGTTATCCAGGCGTCGGTGCTAAGTAAAATATGGAAAATGTATTATGTGTACTTTTAACATCTTAAATTTGATAAGAGACTTTTAAGTTTGCCAGCATGTATTCTCATAGGTTGTCCATACATGATAATTCAAGACTGTAAAAGTAACTACAGGTATAAAGTTTCAGAAGGTGTGAGCAAGTCAAGAAAAGTTGTAAAAAGTTTACGATTTTAAAGCATTGTTTACAGAGTTTTCTATAAGTTAAATGTTAATGCCAAAATTACACTAACCTAAAGTTGAAGTCTGATCTTCTGTTATAACAATGGGATTTTTTAAAAATGTGTACTAATGTTAGTAATTATCTGGAAATGGTCTCAATTGTAAATCTTAAAATCTGTTGTTGCAAAAACTGTAACGTCTCTTTTTAACAGTGTCTGCTTAATCAGTTACTCTGCCATTTCTAAAGTTAGGTCGTGTAAGCTCTTTTTAACTCTGTTAAATAGTTCTGAGTTATGTGATAATTTCATGTGCTAACTCTTATGTTCAAGGTTTTTGTATTTCTGGTTTACCTAAAAATTCATGTTCTGCCAAGTAAATGTGTACTCTACTGTCTGTTAAGTTATGATTGATAAAAAGTATTAAGTCTTAAAAAGTTATGTTAAATATTATGATCAGATCTGGTCTAAAAGTGTTAAAATCGCCCTGACTAAATGTTAAGGAATTCTATTTTGACCAGATACTCTAAGTTCTCTTGGCACCTTTAACAGACTTTCTGAAAATCAAAGTTCTAAATTCTCTGGACTTTTGGTATCTCCAAAGGGCCCCTGGAGATGTCAAAAGATATATCTCTCATCTTGCAGAGATAATAACCAATCGGGCTGTTTAGATTAAAAGTGGTGCCAAGATGTGAAATGATGCTAAACTTCAGTTATAAACGTGTTTCTTTCTAGCTGCTCCAGTCTCTGGCTCAGTAGCCAGATCCTATAAAGAGGGACTGACAAAGTCTAAAAAGCGTCCCGTGGTCATGATTTGCATCACCTCAATGCCCAAACCTTACGATTAAGATATGGAATCACCTGGAAACAGGCAAGGCAAATTGTAAAATCCTGCCCTTCCTGTGTCACATTTCTCCCGGTCCCTCATTATGGTGTAAATCCTAGAGGTTTTATGCCTAATCAGCTTTGGCAGATGGATGTTACCCATTTTTCTGAATTTGGTAAACTAAAATACATACATGTTTCTTTAGATACATGTTCAGGTTTTGTTTTTGCCACCCCACAATCCGGCGAGGCTGCCAAACATCTCATTGCCTTCAGGCCTTTGCTGTTCTAGGAACCCCTATACAGATGAAAACTGATAATGGCCCAGCGTATACTTCCAACTCTTTTAAGCACTTCTGTACTAACTTCCACATCTCTCATCACCGGGATTCCTTATAATCCCCAGGGACAAGGTATTGTGGAACGAGCACATGCCACATTAAAAAATTATTTACAAAAAATAAAAAAGGGGGAATACGGGACCATGGCATATTCCCCACAAAAATGGCTATCACATGCTCTTTTCATTTTAAATTTTCTAATACTGGATAATCAAGGGAAAACTGCAGCTCATCGTCACTGGCATCCTGAAACCAAAAGACAACAAGTCTATGTGAAGTGGAAAGACCCTCTAACTGCTCAACGGTATGGACCTGACCCTGTTTTAATATGGGGACGTGGACATGTTTCTATATTCTCGATGGTTACCTGAGCGACTGGTGCGGCAAACAGACAATGTCACAAAGCAGCCCCTCGATCTTCATTATAACATTGCTGATTGGGATCGTTACTGCAGCCGTTATAACCGCCATTTCCATTGCAGCTGTGGGCACTACAACAGCTGCTATAGCGCTCACAGGGACAGTTCAAACTGCTAATACCCTGAATAATTTGACGGCCTCCGTGGCTGCTGCTTTGGATACTCAGACATCCTTAAATGTACATATAAAGGGAGGTTTGATGATTGTTAATCAGCGTGTGGATTTGGTACAGGAGCAAGTGGATACTCTCTGGCAGCTTGCTCAGCTAGGATGTGAGTGGAAATTTTCAGGGTTGTGTGTGACCTCTGTTCAGTACGATAACATGACTCAGGCAGCAAATTACTCTAAACAGTTGTCTCAGATGCTCTTGCAGAATTGGTCCACAGAATTTGACTACACCTTGAAGCAACTGTGCCTTGCCGTGGTCACCATCAACTCCACACGTGTGGATGTCTCCTTCGCATCTGGATTGTCATCCTGGTTCTGCACAGCCGTCTCCAACCTGAAGGAGTGGGTGGGACTTGGAGCTTTGACGGGGTTGCTGTTACTTGTTGTGTTATTTTGCCTGTGGTGTTTGTGCAGGATGAGGACAGCTCATTGGCGGGAATTGGCCATGATAGCTCAAGCCTTTTATGCCCTTGAGGCTGGACAATCGCCGCAAGCATGGCTGGCCTTCCTTGAATGCTAGGCATGGGTGCAGGGTGCGAGGCAAAGCACTGCAGAGAGAACGAGCCATTACGTTCTCTGGAAGGCAAGTCTGTCTGCATGTGGGTTGGCATCCCAGATCCCACCCCCGCGAAAAGGATGCTGTTCCAGGTGGATGCCTGGCAGTGGGGGACAGACCCCTACCTTCTCCTGTAATCCTTAGATGCCTGGTTCTAAAACAAAAAGGGGGAACTGTGGGGAGCCATTGCACGGCGCCCTAAAGATGGCGCCGGCTCCTTTCTCCCGGAAGGACTGGCGAGAAACAAACAACTCCTAATAAGGAGATGGCTGAGCTCCCTTCCGGCTTCCGCATTGCTGTACCTATCAATCCTTGCCACTTGGCTGCTTTTGATTGGTGTGCTGATGGCTATAAGAGGGATGGGAGAGGGAAGGAGGCGGAAGAAGAAGCTTGTTCAAGGTTCCTGAATAAACTGCTGGAAGAAGAGTTCGGGTCGTGTCTTCCTTGCTGGTCGAGGGACGCGACAGGCCTTGATCTTGACCCTCTCCCGCTAGGCCTGGACAGGGCGGCTAGGGTTACAGGGTGCATGTGGTATGTATGAGTTGTGTTTCACAAGACCTATAACTGGTCTAAGCCCACCAAGATGAGCCATGCTCTGACAGGCACACGTGTACACCTCTGTCACAGCCTGGCAGAGACGCCCATGGGGGTGCCCTAAGGCTGGCTCGAACTGCTGTTTCAAGGGGTCTCTCAGAAACAGCTGGGACTGGGCCTCCTCCTCTGCTGCCTGGGGCTTCACAAACCAAAACCTGCACTTGTGCCCCGCCCTGCTCAGTTTCCTGGGTTCGATCTTCCGGGATTTCAGATCACGAGTACACCTGAGCACCAAATGGCCTTGCCTCATCAATTCGTCATTACCCATGGCACGAGCCCAGTGACGGCCCCACACCCAGGCAGGATGCGGGCTGTGAGCCCCGAGTGTGGGGTAGGAAGCCGGGCAGGGCGAGTTTTGCAGCCACGGTTGGCTGAGGTATCTGCCGTGCTGGGCACGGGCAATGTTCCTCAGCAGAGTTCCCTGGGGGTCCGCAGAGACCCTGGACCGTCCCAGGCCGCCAGTGAGAAGCCCCTGGGGGCTGCATTCCAGGGGCCTGCAGCTGCTCGCCCAGGTGCATTTCCATGGGAACGGCAGCCATCCATTTCTATGGCTCCCATCACCATGGCACCTACATGCTCTGGAAAACACGTCTAAAAACAGAACAGACAGCGCTGGGGGGCAGCAGCGTCCCCACGGGCACCTCCTCCTGCAGCTGCCCGCACACCCATGATGGCTCACATGGGCCTCTGCGGTGCTCTGTGTCTGTGACCTTCAGAAAGGAGGACTTGCTCCTGCATCCCGGCGCGGGCAAGACCCATTCCAGCTGCTGTAGAAAACCCTTCCTCAGGGGAACCACAGCGGAAGGGGCTCCTCCGGGACTGGCTCAGAGCCTGGGGTCAGGCGTTCTGGGGAAGGGGCAAGAAGGGAGGCGTAGGGCGGGGCCGGCACAGCAGTGTGCACAGAGGCCCCAAGAATGCACCTGCACCTAGTCCAACCAAGAGGCTCGTGGACTTTCCCGGGAGTGCACTGGCAATTCGATTCAGGGAATGATCACAAGGGCCCAGCCACTCCCTGAGAAGGTACCAGTTACCTTCTCAGAGAGCGCTCAGCCCAGGCTCTGCAGTCAGACAGGACGCGAGTTTGAATCCTGACTCAGCTGCTTGCTAGCCACGTGAGTTCATGGGCAACCTCTCAGAGGGCTGTAGCGCCCACCTCACAGGGACAAGCCACCAGCTGTGACCTCCGCCTTCGTGGCTGTGCCTTGGCTTTCTCATCTACAGCATGGGGAGAATAGGGTACCTGCCTCCAAGGGCTTTGTGATGGCTCCGGGATGTGATTTACGCAAAAACGCTGGGGGAGTGACTGGTACACTGCAAAGGCTCAGGAGCTGCGAGAGGTGACAGCGTAAGGCGAGGAGGCCACAGGCGACAGCTGGCGCCAGGGTTCGTGGCCGCCCTGCTGTGGGCCTCCCGGGTTCTGACATGCTGTCTTTTGCAGTCTCATTCGTGAGTGGTCCCCTGCATCCGCCAGTGTCCCCTCCCATCGGAGACGAAGCTGAGGACACCTCATGCTTCGAAGCAGGGGTCACCATGCAGAAAGAAGGGTCACCAGCCCAGACACTCGCTGTGACCTTCAGGACAGCAGAATTCTCACGTCTTAGAGAGAAATCCCGACACGGTCACCTGCCGTGGGCTTTGGGGGTCAGCGGCCCTGAGGGCTCAGGTCTCCCCTTTGCCTGTGCTTAGTCAAAGCCACTTCTCCTCCTTCCCCTTTGGTGAAACGGGGTAGAAAACACCTCTGTCCCAGCGGGAGGAGAGAAGCGGTTACAGACCCAGTGTGAGCAAAGCCTCCAGCCCAGAGCCGGCACACAGTGGGCCCTCAGGAACTGTGGGCTTCCTCCTCCCCTAGTCCCCACGCTGAATGTTTAAGGGCAGAGTAAATACCCCATTTGATGAATAAAGAGTGAGCCTTTATAATAGGAGGAAACAGGCCCGTTTCCTGAATTTGTGGCGAATGCTGGTAAACACGGCACTGACTGGCAGGCTCGCACAAGGCCATGGCAGAGCGAGGGCCCCTCACCGCCCTGGCTGCTCCTCTGCGCGTCCCATGTCTCACAACTCACTCCTGAGAACATTCCACAGCGGCCAAACAAGTCTGCCATCCACAATCATACACAGCTACTCCCTCCGCCTTTTTATTTTTATGCTTAAAACAGTTTGTAAGTTTGAGAGGCAAGAGGAGAAAGAGAGAGAGGCTAGCTCACGCCTCAAATGCCCACAACCGCCAGGGTAGGACCAGACTAAAGCCAGGAGCCCCCAACTCAATCTCAGTCTCCCACGTGCATGGCAAGGATCTAAGGACTTGTGGCTTCACCTGCTACATCCCAGGGTGTGCATTAGCAATAGCAGGAACTGGGAGCAGAGCCCAGGGTTCAAATCCAGGCACTCTGATGTGGGGGTGAGGGCAACCCCAGGGGAGACTTAACCACTGTGCCAAACGCTTGCGCCCTCACCCCATTTTCCCTCTTGTGATCAACGTGGCTGTTTTCCCCACTCCCACAGGAGCTCCCAGTTTCTGTTTGAGGGCCACGTGTTTCCAAGGAACTGGACTGTACGCCCAGGTGCTAGGAGTGCATCCCAGCGACAGGCTAAGCCCGTCAGCCGACTCCACCTCCTGCCTTGGGGACTGGCTCGTGTGATCTACGCTGGTCCAGTCACAATGACTCCAGGACTCTTCCTGGTAGTGAGGAATGAACGGTGAGCACGGGGCACGGATATGAGGCCCGGGAGCGGCCCAGCCTTCTGTTAGGATAACTAAGCGAAGCCAGCACGCAGGCAACACTGGTGCATACATGAAAACCAACTAAAACAGCAGCAGCTGGAGCCGTGAAGACGTCAATTCCTAAACAGCATCTAGAACTTGCCCTATCCCTGGATTTTTTGTTCTAGGAGTCAATAAACTCCGTTTCTTTTAAACCAATCTGAGCTGGGCTTTCTGTACCATCGGGACTGAAGCACCTGCAGTGGCCGGACCCTCCCACATTTACAGCTCAATTTCAACATCAGTTCTAGAAGGGACATCTGTTGCTTCCTTTACGTCTCCTATCCACACCCTCTAGCACGCAGGCGCCATTCACTGAGTATGAGCCAAGTACCTAATCCTGATAACAAAAACCACTGGCTTTGTCTTCCCAGGGAGGGTGTGGATGCCCAGAAAGAGGTGACCTCCTTTCCTCCAAGGCTACACAGTTAGAAGCTGGCAAGGTCAGGACTAGAACCCAGGCCCCTTTGTGATATGTAGGCTACTATGGAGTTTTTATTTCTTTTACTTGGCTGGCACTGTGGCTCACTAGGCTAATCCTCCACCTTGCGGCTCACTAGGCTAATCCTCCACCTTGCGGCGCCGGCACACCAGGTTCTAGTCCCGGTCGGGCCGCCGGATTCTGTCCTGGTTGCTCCTCTTCCAGGCCAGCTCTCTGCTGTGGCCAGGGAGTGCAGTGGAGGATGGCCCAAGTACTTGGGCCCTGTACCCCATGGGAGACCAGGATAAGTACCTGGCTCCTGCCATCGGATCAGCGCAGTGTGCCTGCCACAGCACGCCGGCCGCGGCGGCCATTGGAGGGTGAACCAACGGCAAAGGAAGACCTTTCTCTCTGTCTCTCTCACTGTCCACTCTGTCAAAAAAAAAAAAAAAAAGATTAAGTTACTTCATTTTCCCAGTTGGCTTATACATTTCTTGCGTACAAGGCTATTGTTTGTTCCTGTTTTGACCATCGATTGTAGTGAGCTGGTAAGCGTTTGTTATCAAATGGTCTAGGGACCCTCCTGAGACTGGAAACGCCCGGCCCCAGGGCCCTGACAATGGTCCAAGTTCTGTTGAGCACTTTGAAAAAAAAAGGACCCTTTTACCAGGTTAAGTGCTTAACGTATGTAATTTCATTTTCAAAATCCAGTTCATTGTATTTGTTATTCTTGGACCCATGGGCTGTTGGCTTTTTGCCAGGGCCTGTGAATGGAAGCTGTTTGGATCAGAAGGGGATTTCTACAGAGAGCAGTAGCCCCTCCCCACGGCACGTGGCTGGACCGGAAGCACAGGGCCCTGGGTTCAGCTGCTGGCTCCACCCCTATTATGCCAGTGCTTGTGGAGCGAGTTACTCTTCTCATCTGTCAAGTGAGGCACACATTCGAAAAGTAACTCCCTCCACAAGCACTCTGGGGCTGCTGAAATTACACCCCTGGGAGTCCAACCCCAAGTTCAGGGCCCGGCTGCACCTGGCTCCTTCCCGGCTGCCTTTCTCCTCTGCACAGACCCGCAGCTGGCCTCACGCATCAGCGTGCCCCCTGCCTCGTGGCTGGGAGCCAACCCTACCCAGGAGCCAAAGAACGAGAGAGAGGTCAGGGATGCACTGGCCGCCAGGTGTGGAGAAGTTTCCATCCTGCTCCTCGCCAAGCATGGATTCGCTGCAGGGAAGCCAGCGCACACCAAGAGAGGCTTGAAGCCAGGGCCGCTTTGTTTCGGGAAAATTCACTGTGTTTCGATGATCACTAAGCCCTTTCCCTCTTGTCTCTGTGCAGCAAGCCATGCACACTTCAGGCCCGACAGCCAGAGCCCGAGTCTGACAGCCCGAGGAAGGGAAGGCGGTGCGCAGCTGGGCCAGGGGGTCCTTTACTGATGTGCAGTCGCTCTGCGGCTCCAGCACAGCTGCCGCTAGGTGCCTGCGAGTTCTCAAACAACCAGGAGCCGTTCCCGCAGGGTCTGTGTCAGCGAAGGCCAATGTCAAATCTTGCTGGACGGCTCAGTGTGGGTAGCGAGGCCCAAGGAACAGGAAGAGAGAGATGATATTGTTGCATTTGATCACCCTCTTCTAATCTTGTTCTCAAAGAAGGGTAACCCTGGCATTTTGTTCCACCCTGGACGGAGGCTCCTGGGGTTGAATGGTTTCACCCTCCTGTTGGGAGCACTGCTGCTTCTGTCGATGGGGCGCTGTGTTCTGGAAGCCTAACCGTCCAGGGCACCTGCATCCGAGGGCTGGAGTGCTGGTTATGAACACGGGTGCCTGGCCCTACACCACTCCTGCTGATTTCAAATCTGCACAAGGGAGGGAGAATCTTGGGTGCTAGTTAAGACTACAAGGTTTTTGGTTTTTCCTTTTATTTATTTTTCACTTAGAAAGACTATCTGCCATCTGATAGTTCACACCCTAAATGCCTACAACAAACCAAGCCAGAACCCAGAAACTCCATCCGGGTCTCCTGTGTGCAGGCAGGGACCCCCAGTTCTTGATGTGGGATACACACTGGCAGGAAGATGGACTGGAAGAGCCGGGCACTTGAACACAGACTGCGAACATCTCAGTCTACCCAGCAGACCAAGAGCCCAGGTTTTGGAGTCGGATAAATACAGACTGAACTCCAGCCTCCAGTTCTACTCCCTATGGCCTGCGGACCTTGGGCAGGTCACTGCAGCCCTCTGGGTCCCCCTCTGTGCAGGGGGAATTGCTGAACAAAGGTTACGGAGGTCAAGCGATTGTTTTAAGGGGGATGAAATGACCCCTGTGCAGCAGCGCCTGGCCCTGTTCAAGACGTACAGGAGAGGACAACTTTTCCTCCTCTTGGGGAAGGTGCAGATTACCAGGACGTAGGCACCCATTTGTGATGCGCACATTCAGAGGAGTCCCAAAGACAAGACTGCAGGAAGGGCCAGACAACGACGGAGGCGTCCGACACCCTGAGTGCAGGAAGCAGAGGCTGGCGTTTTTGGGGGCAGTGGTGGGTGTTGCATGGGAGGAAATGCATGGTGAGCGAGAGTCGTCTTGGGGCCAGCACTGTGGGGTAGCGGGTAAAGCTGCCACCTGCAGTGCCAGCATCCCAGATGGGCGCCGGTTCAAGTCCTGGCTGTTCCACTTCCAATCCAGCTCTCTGCTGTGGCCTGGGAAAGCAGTAGAAGATGGCCCAAGTCCTTGGGCCCCTGCACCCACATGGGAGACCTGGAAGAAGTGCCTGGCTCCTGGCTTCGGATCAGCACAACTCTGGCCGTTGCAGTAATCTGGGGATTGAACCAGAGGATGGAATTCCTCTCTCTCTGTCTCTAACTCTTTCAAATAAACAAAATCTTAAAACAAGCAAGCAAACAAACGAGTCATCCTGACTCTCAGTACAGCTTCTCTCGTGCGGTAAGGTCCTGGAGCAGGCCTCCCAGGAGGTGCTGCCAGGGACAAAGTCGGAGGCCTTGTCTCCTGCCACAGCGGATGGGGCTCCTGGGCGGAGACTCGGGACGATGGGTTCAGTCCTAGAGGACCTAAATCCTAAGGCACACAAGGGAACTTCAGAGGAAGCTCACCTGTTGGGGGTGAAGGTAGGAGAAAGACAGCAAGAGACGGGAACACAGGAGGCCAGCGAGACCTTGGTTCCTCTTTAGTTCAAGTCACTCAGCACGCCAAATGCACCTTACTTTGGGGCACAATTTTCTGAGCCCCAACAATTACATGATAACACTTCTTTGTTATGTAATACTTATATTCAAAACGTTTCAGGACCGTGCATGAAGCCGCGAACTTGGCCATCACCCTGGCATCAAGATCCCTGCTAGTATGGTCCATTGCTACAGCTGTCAGCAAGTGTGCAGACCAGCAGTCAGGCCTGGGGGGCATAGGAGCCTCTGGCACTCCACCTGGATGCCCGTCTGACCTTCGGCCACAGGCCAGCCAGGAGAGGCTAGCGAGCGAGAGCCGGGGCCACAGGTGGCTGTCCTAGCGCCACGCTAGGGGGTCTGGACAGCCTCTGGGTGTGTCTACGTTGGTCCTCATCTCAAAAGACACCAAACATGGGTGGGGGGAGAGGTCTGGAGGGCTGCATGGATGACCGAGGGGTGGTGACTGCTCATCAGACCCTTGACCGTCATGGGTGATCGACCAGGAAACCACAGGAGCATCAGTATATGGCAGGAAACTTCACTGAGCTGTAGATACGGCCCGTAGTGCAGAGCCGTGGTTAGTGAACTCTTGTAGGGCTTGCAAGCTAAGAACAGTTTTTACATTTTTTAAAGGTTGTCATGAACGAAGAGATGAGTATGGAATATGTGTGCTAGGCAGGTTTCTGTGTCGACTTGATGAGGTCACAGGGAAGCTGGTGATTGTGTTGGTGGAGATGGGCATGACAGAATCCAGGCGCGAGTCGGAGAGGAGCGGTCGGCAAGGTAGTGAGGTTTAAAGCAGGTAGGACATCCGGTCAGAGCGCACAGGCACCTGCAGACGGGACCTGAGCGCCTGGCACCGAGGCTGGGGAAGCAAGGTGACACGGCTGGGTGGAGAGCACACACCTGACGGCGAGGTGGGCATTGCAGCAAAGGACTGATAGCCCAGAGATGCACCCGATGGGCCAGGCGGTCGGCCAGGAGGAGCCGAGCGCGCAGTCTGTGCAGGGAGTGGGGTCTGCCTCCCTGCATTTCTCCTTCCCTCCCTTTCTTCTCCTGGACAGAGGTTGGCTGGCTGTGAAACAGGTGAAACTCCTCCCTAGGTTTATTGCCTGATGCTATCAGACTGGGCAGCCCACGTGGCGCTGGGCAGAGGGGAGTCTCCTGGGTGCCTTCCCTGAGCTAAGCTTGGGCCACCGGGGAAGCTACTGGGGGTATGGGCGGGACCTCACAGTGTGAAATTCGGGGCTGCTCGGGGCGGCTGCGCCCTTTGCACAGGTGCTTGGCTTACCTCAGGCTCCTCCCACGCACTCATAGCTTCCTGACAACTGGTTCAACGTCACATCTGGATGTGTCCGCGGGGTGTTTGGGGGTGAGCTCAGTGTCTGCGTGAAGTGGATGGCCCTCCCGGTGGGGCTGGGCATCACCCAGGCAGGATGGGTGGAGGAAGGAGGAATCTACTCTCCGCCTGACTGACCAAGCCGGACGTTGGCCTTTCCCCCACCCTTGGGCTGGGACTTGCAGCGCACGCACTCCTGGTGCTCAGGCCTGAGTCCCAGCCTAGAATCTCCATCAGCAGCTTTTCTGGGTCTCCAGCGTGTAGGTGGTGCATTGTGGAGTTCTCAGTCCCCAGAATCCCGTGAGCCAATTCCTCGTCATAAATCCCAGCGTCTCCATCTACTGCTCTTGTTTTCTGTAGTGCAGAGAGGTGGGCATATGACAGGGCCTTTGGCACTTCCTGTCTGGTCTTTTCCTAAGAGTTTGCTGAGCCCTGGTCAAGGCGTCTCAGGAGCTGGCTGCTCGTGTGGTTCATTTGGTCTCTGAGGTCAAGATAATTCTTTTTTTTTTAAAAAAGATTTATTGTATTTTATTTATTTGAAAGGCAGAGTTACACACAAAGGGAAGGAGGGAGGGAAGGAGAGAGAGGGAGAGAGAGGGAGAGAGGGAGACGGAGGGGTCTTGCATCTGCTGGTTCACTCCACAAATGGCCACAATGCCAGGACTGGGCTTGACCAAAGCCAGGAGCCAGACACTTCTTCCAGGTCTCTCACATGGGTGCAGGGGCCCAAGCACTTGAGCCATCTTCTGCTGCTTTCCCAGGCACATTCGCAGGGAGCTGGATTGGAAATGGAGCAGCCAGGACTCAAACCAGCACCCATATGAGATGCTGGCACTGCAGGTAGTGGCTTAACCTGCTGTGCCACAGTGCTGGCCCCGAGGTCAAGGTAATTATGACTCCTGCCTCATCAAGACACAAGTTCTCATCCACAGCCGAGTGTTACCAGGTGAGCAAGTGCTGTGGCTCCACTGTTTTTAGTCAGGAGCACTGCCTTCACTCCAAGAACGTTCATCTGGATCCAAGAAAACCTCAAGACCAAGACTGGATGGAAGAAGGAGGTAGGAAAGTGATGGGGCAATCCGGCTCATGAACGTAGATCAAAAATTCCAGACAGCATCTTAGCAAACAAAATCCAAGCAATGTATAAAAAATTAATGCATTATGAACAAATCAGAACTAACCCAGAAACAAAGACTTGCTTAATATTACTAAGGAATTCATTATATTATCAGATTAAAGTTAAAAAAAATCTCAATAAATATGGGGAAAAATGAGCAGCATCTAACATTTATTAATAATAACTCATAATTAACTTGAATAAGAACTTGATTAAGAACATCTAACAGGGGAAAAGAAGAAGTGAAAGCCTACATCATTGTACTCATGGGTGAAATGATAAAGCATTCCCTTCAGTATTAGTGGAGAGGCCTAAAACCCTGCTATCATGCCTTACACCAGCCTGAGTAGTACAAGAAGAAAAGTACAAGGGGCCAGCATCGTGGCGCAACACTGGCATTTCATCTGAGTGGCCACTTTGAGTACTGGTTGCTCCACTTTGGGTCCAGCTCCCTGATAAGGCACCTGGGCAAGCAGTGGAAGATGGCCCAAGTGCTTGGGACCCTGCACCCATGTGGGAGGCCCAGGTGGAGTTTTGAGGCTCCAGGCTTCACCTTGGTTCAGCCCTGGCCATTGAGGCCATTTGAGGAGTGAACCAGCAGATGAAAGGTCTCCCTTTCTGTTTCTACCTCTCCCTCTCTGTAGCTCCGTCTTTCAAATAAATAAGTACATTTTTAATAAAAGGAAAGAAAAAAGAACGCAAATCAAAGTGTGTAAGAATTGAGAAGGAAGGAAAAATAAGTTGTGAATGTTGATTATCTCCATGGAAAAGTCAACATTTTCTACAAATAAATGAACAGTTCAGGGAGACTTCTGGACACAAAATCAGTGCATAAAAGTCCGTTGCAGCAGTGGGTATGTGGCACGGGGGTTAAGCTGCTGCTCGGGATGCCCACCTTCTATATCAGAGCGCCTGGTTGCAGTGCCAGCTCTGCTTGCTGTCCAGCCGCCTGGGAGGAAGCAGGTGAAGGCTCCGGTAGTTGGGCCTCTGCCACCCTGTGGGAGTCTTGGACAGAGTTCTGGACTCAGGACATCAGCCTGGCCCAGTCCTGGTTGTTGCAAGCCTTTGGGGGAGTGAACTAGCAGTCTCTCCCTCTTTCTCTGCCTTTCAAATAAGATGAAAAACACATAAATAAAAATATTAAACCAAGGATGTAAAATATCTCTACACTGAAAATTACAAAACATTAAAGAAGGAAAAGGAAGACACACATAAAAAAATAGGAAAATCTTCCATGTTCATGGACTGGAAGAACTGATATCATCAAAATATCCATACTACCCAAAACAATTTACAGATTCAATGTAATCCCAATCAAAATGCCAAGGACATTCTTCTCCAATCTGGAAAAAAATGTAGAATCACAAGATTTCTTGAATAACTAAAGCAATCCTAAATATTAAAAACAAAGCTGGAAGCATCATGATATCTGATTTCAAGACACATTACAGTTATAATCAAAACAGCTTGGTACTGGCACAAGGATAAATATTTCAGCCAATGGAGCAGATTAGAGGCCCTAGAAATTAACCAATGCCTCTATAGCTAACTAATCTTTGACAAATGAGTTAAAGTCACTCCTAGAGAAAGACAGTCTCTTCAACAAATGTTGCTGGGAAATTTGGATCTCTGTGTGCAGAAGTATGAAACAAAACCTTTTCCTTACACTCTGCATAAAAATCAACTCACAAGGGGTCATAGTCCTGAGATCATAAAATTATTAGGGGAAAACACTGCGTGGTATTAGCGTAGATGAAGACTTCATGGATAAGACCCCAAAGTATAGGCAGTAAAGGCAAAAATGACAAATGGGGTTACATCAAGCTAATAAGCTTCTGCACAGCAAAGGAAACACTCAACAAATAGAAGCAACCAACAGAATCAGAGAAAATATTTGCAAACGACACATCTGATAAAGGATCAATACTCAGAATACATAAGGAGCTCAAGAAACTCAACAGTGGGGCCAGTGCTGTGGTTCAGTGGGTTAAGCTGCCACCTGCAGCACTGGCATTCCATATGGGAACCAGTTCGAGTCCTGGCTGCTCCACTAACAACCCAGCTCTCTGCTAATGCACCTGGGAAGGCAGAAGATGCCTCAAATGTTTGGGCCCCTGCACTCATGTGGGAGACCTGGAAGATGCTCCTGGCTCCTGGCTTTGGTCTAGCCCAGCGCTTGTCATTGAAGCCATTTGGGGAGTGAATCAGATGGAAGAGCTCTGTCTCTCTCTCTCTCTATAACTCTGCCTTTCACATAAATAAATGAATCTTAAAGAGACTCAGCAACAAACAATTAAGTTAAGAAATGTGCTGAGGATATGAACAGGCATTTTTCTTTTAAGATTTTTATTTATTTGAAATTCGGAGTTACAGAGAGAAAGAGAGGGGAGAGGAGGGGGAGGGGGAGAGAAGGGGCAGAGGAGGCAGAGGGGGAGAATATGAGAAGATGGGGAGGGAGAGAAGAAGGGGAGAGATAGAGGAGGGGGAGAGAGGGAGGGGAGGGACACCTTCCATCCACTGGTTCACTCTCCAAATGG
The DNA here is from genome assembly GCF_051225735.1 of Oryctolagus cuniculus. Taxonomy (NCBI): domain Eukaryota; kingdom Metazoa; phylum Chordata; class Mammalia; order Lagomorpha; family Leporidae; genus Oryctolagus; species Oryctolagus cuniculus. The sequence goes on along the minus strand of NC_142886.1, from coordinate 41,135,176 downwards.
CTGCAGTGGCCTGACTGAAGCCAGGAGCTTCCTCTGGGTCTCCCACGTGGGTGCAGGGGCCCCAGGACTTGGGCCATCTTCTTCTGCTTTCCCAGGCCACAGCAGAGAGCTGGATCGGAAGTAGAGTAGCTTGGACTCGAACTGGTGCCCCTATGGGATGCCACTGTCACAGGCAGAGGCTTAGCCTACTATGCCACAGTGCCTGGCTCAACAGTGGTTTTTCTACTTACTACTTGTTGAATTCTTTATATAGTGGAGGGTTAAAAAGCTGTGATTATAAAGAAAACTGACAGCATGTCACTGTTAAAAGAAAAAGAAGAAGAGGAAGGAGGGAGAGTAGGTTGGGAAGTACCATTATGCTCTCAAGACTGTATATATTGGGGCTGGCACTGCAGCACAGTGGGTAAAGCCACCACCTGCAGTGCCAACATCCAAGATGGGTACCAGTTTGAGTCCCAGCTGCTGCACTTCCAATCCAGCTGCCTGCTATGGCCTGGGAAAGCTGTAGAAGCTGGCCGAAGTCCTTGGACCCTTGGACCCGCATGGGAGACCTGGAGGAAGTTTCTGGCTCCAGGCTTTGGATCAGTGCAGCTCCGGCCATTGCTACCATCTGGGAGGTGAACCGTGGATGGAAGACCCTGCCCCCCTCCCCCCCCCGCCTCTCTGCCTCTCCTTCTCTCTGTGTAACTGACTTTCAATAAATAAATGAATCTTTTAGAAAATTTATATATGACATACATACAATTTGTTCCCTTTATATGAATTTTAAGAAGTAAAGAGTCAATTGCATTTCTATTCACCAGTAACAGAAATGTACTTTAAAAAGATACCTTCTAGGATAGCAAGAATACCAAATAACCAAGGGTATATCTAACAAAACATGAAACCTCTTGATAAAGAATATAGTAAAACTTTACTGAAAGACAAAAGAACCAATAAATAGAGAACACATTCATGAGAAAGATTCAATATTGGAAATATCAGATCTCCTCCAATTGACATATACACCCTGGGTGGTTCCAGTTAAAATCCTAACCAGGCTTTCTAAAAGGAACTCTCAATAAACTGGTTCCAAAATGTCTATGTGAAAGTAGAGGGCCATGAAACGCACCATCACTTTCAAAGAAAAACAGACAAGTGTGCATGCTGGCGGAAGGCAGGCAGCTACTCCGCCAGATATCAAGACCCAAAACCACAGCAATTAATACTGAAAGAATTCCCTCAGCTCAACAAAAGCCCAAACCAGACAAATAACCCAAATAAAAGTGGACAAAGGACTGGCATGGATCTTTCTCCAAGGAGACATGCAAACGGCCAATAAGTACCCAAAATAATATACAGCGTTACTGTTCATGACAGAACCACAAATGGAAACCACAATGAGACACCACCTGCACATCCTAGGATGGCTGCTACCAAAACCAAAATCAGACCATAAGCCCCGGCCAGGGTGTGCAGCAGCTGGGACTCCTCTGCACTGCTGGTGTGCACGCCAGAGCGGGAGCCCCTGTGACGACAGCATGGAAGGGCCTCCACAAACCAAGCCTTGAAAAACCGCACGATCCAGAAATAGCACTGCCTGGGACACGCTCCGAAGCATGGAAGGCCGAGACGTGAGCAGGTGCCTGTACACGGGTGCTCCTGCAGCACCATTCACAGCAGCCAGAAAAGCAGGAGCAGCCCAGAGGTCTTGGTGTGTGGTACAAGGGAGGATCATGCAGCCATAAAAAGCCGTGCAATGCCGCACCACAGTGCTCTCTGCCTCGTTTGCCAAGGGACCACAGCAAACACAGCATTGAAGCGCAAGCATTCAGAAACTTTGTTACTTGATAGCGAATTTATGCCTGTTCCACTACTATACATCAGTCAAAACTGGGTGCATTATTTTGTGTACCACTTTCATGTCATTTTTCTAGCAGTGAGGTTTTTTTTTTTTTTATAGTTGTGATATCATCAGTCTGCAGTGGCTTTGGGGAAGAACTGGGGTTTCACACAGAAAATCTGAGAGTGTGGGAATAAATCCCAAACTCAGGTGCAGACGCCTGATTTTGGACAGACGGCACTGTTAATAAGTGGCCACAAATGTAAGATCGGAAACTGACTATCTTATAACAGTCACACACATTGAATTCAGGTTGATTAAGTACTTAAACATAAAAGATTGAATACTTAAATAGAAAGGACAAAATTAGAAACTTTTAGAAGATAATAGGAAAGACAAGAATATCTTTTGTACCTCAGGTTTGACATTTTCCTATATAGGATAATTTTGACATCAAAACGAACAACTTCTGTTCAAAAGTTACCATAACTAAAACACAAAACCAATCCCAATCTGTAAGTAGATATCTGACCACATAAAACTGACACGGGATTATATTCCAGAATACATGAAGGCTCTCCGTGAATCAATAAGGAGAAGACCAACAGCCCACTGGAAAATCAGGTGAAAGATACGAGAGAGTGGGCATTTCACCGTAAGGTAAAAACAGATGGTCCATAAACATGAAATACTCTGATTCAATAATAACTAAATACATTATAACTGTAAGGAGATCCCAGCCAAAGCCACGAAGCTGACAGAAATTAAAGTTGACAAGAATGATAACAAGCAAAACGCTGTCAGAAGCTGCCCGTGGAAGGGCTGACTATTAAGACCCCTTGGGGAGGGAGCAGTGTTATCTCACATAGTGAAAGTCCCTTTACACCCAGTGGCTCCATGCATAGGCATATTCTCTTAAGAGAGGACAGATGCGTGTAACACGTGCTAACCCGACAATGGAACGCCACACAGCGGGAGAAACGAGCCGCAGGAATCTCCATAAACACGAATTCCAGGAGCAGAATGCTGCAGGAAAGACATCCAAGCAGAGTACAGAGTTGTATTCTAATACAGAGCTTGTCGGCTCTGCAAACTAAATACATGCCTTAGAGATTTAAGGCTGTGTGTGTGTGTGTGTGTGTGTCAGGGGGTGGTTAGGACTGGGGAAAATGAGCACAGAATTGGGTGTAATTTCCCTCAGCTGGAGCGAGGAGGGCATGTGATTGGGAAGAAGCACACAGAAGTTTTAAGAAACTGATCTATTTCTTACTTGGGTTTGTTTTACTATTCTTTCAGCTGAACACATGGCTTAAGTGAGGATGAGTACAGCCATGCACTGCATAACATTAGCAGTTATCATTAGCAATAGACAATTGTATTCACGATTGGCAAAAAATAATTATTGCATGCATCTAATGAAATACCTAAGGTCACCAATTTTATAAAGAGAAAAGATTCAGCTCACAGTTTTGGAGTCCAAGTTCAAGTGGCCCCATTGGCTTTGACCTCCATGAGGGTGCAGATGGCAATGGGGAGCCTGGAAGAGTGAGGGAGCAAGGGAGCCAGGGGGGTGATGGGCCTATCTCGGGCTTTTATAACCATCTTTCACAAGAACTGCCTTCCAAGGGCACCTGCCCAGTGACCTAAAGAGCTCTTGCTAGCCCCGCCTCCTCAATTACATTAATCTCACCCTTAATCACGTTAAGTTTCCACCCTCTCAGTCATTAACTTAGGACTTTGGGGTTTGGGTTTAGACATCTCATGAGTCTGGGTACCAAATTGTATCCAAACTCCAGCAAGGATGTTTTAGTTAACGACAGACTGCTGGGGCCAGCTGTGGTGCGCTGGTTAAGCCACCACTTATAACACCAGCATCCCTTAGAGGAGCGCCAGGTTGCACCCTGTCTATTCTGCTTCTAATCCAGCTCCCTGCTCATGTGCCAGGGAAAGCAGCAACAACGGCCCAAGTACTTGGGCCCCAGCACCTGCATGGGAGACCCGGAAGAAGCTCCTGGCTTAGGATCGGCTAAGCTCTGGCTGTTGTGGCCATATGGGGAGTGAACCAGAGGGTGGAAGATTGATCTGTTTTTGTCTCTCCCTCCATTGCTCTGCCTTCTAAATTTTATATATATATATATATTATATAATATATATTTAAATGATAGACTATTTAGGACAATGATCCCAGAAGATCCTAATGGAACTGAAAAACTCCTGCCTAGGAAGGAAGCTGCCATAATGTTGCAATGCAACACGGTGCTTGGGTGTTTGTGAGGGTGCTGGTGCACCAGCTACTGAGCTGCCAGGCACAGGCGAACATGTGCAGTGCGTAGCACCAGAGTTTCATTGTGATTTTAGAGTGTTCTCCTTCTACTCATAAAAACGTCTGCGCCAGCAGGGGTCTCACACGTTTGTCTTGTGTTTCTGTGGCTCCCGATTCCGTCACGTGACTGGCCTCTACCCTCTACGTCTGAGAACATTCCAGCAGTCACACCTTGGCAACATCATCTCTTCTCAGGAGGAGCAGCAGCACGTGATGGTAAATGACAAAGTCCACAATTTTTGAAAAAGTGAGAAAGAGATCAAAAGCCTCTAGGTGAGGGCTAAGGATGCAGGAAGATAGTCAGGTCCCAAGTGAGCCCCATCAGAGTCACCCATGCCTTCTGTTGGAATGACCCAGAGAGAAGAGGACTGCTAACCTAGGGCTCCATGGAAGTCAACTCAGAAATGAAGTCGGGAAAGAGGAAGAGAGTGCCAGAGTCCCAGGGGGCAGAGAAAGAAGGAAGTCCCCACCCTGGCATGGGAGTGTCTCCGTCCAGCCTCTTCCAACTCGCACTCATGGAGGCGGATACAGTCCTGCTCTGGATTTCTCTAACATCAGTTGCAATAAAAAATGTCCCAAAACACCAGGGGCAGTGTTTGTAAGGGATAGTCCCTAGTCTTGGAAATACACTTGCTCGTGCCAAGGTGGGAAGGACAGCACAGAGACCCTCCTGTGCCAACTAGGAAGTGAGTGCTACCTGTCAGGTGGAGCAAAGCCACCGAACGCCCTCCTGTTGAATCTGGCCAGTCCAGCCACATGACCGGCGAGGCTGGAAATTTAGACCCAGTTAAAAAAGAAAAAGCAAGCAGCCGCAGCCAGGTTACTAGAGGTATCTGTCACTTGTTCAGCCTTCAGTCAGCTCTGGCAGAAAAGGGTGCAAATGACCCCACTTTAGTTTTCTGAAAGCGGGCAAATGAGAGAGCAAAGCCATGTGCTCCCTTACCTACCCATGGCCAGTAACTCCACTGAGCTGGGAGCCAGAAAATAATTTTTCAGGATTGCAAAAGTCAAATTCTCTGCCCCAGGCTAGCAGTGCAGGAAAAGGCTAGCAGGAGGACACACCACGGCGATAGGACAGCAACCCCCGGGCTTCTTCCTCGGGGTCCCCTCCAGCAGCTCCTGCTCTGCACACCCTGCCTGAGCAAGCTGCAGACAGCTGTCCACCAGGGAACAGCAGCAGGGCGAGTGCACCTGCTGGCGCGGTGCACCCAGGGCAGAGAGCAGAGACAGCTGTTAGGGGACATGGCAAGGACAGGGTCCAGATTCCAGAGCAGGACTTGGCTGCATTCCCAGCTCTGGCTGGCAGCTGCTACACTGGGGTGGCTCTGGCAATGAGACTAAAACTCGTAGACAGGGACTGGGTGGTTAGCAGGAGACTGCTCAATTGGCAAGGTCAGCCCTGGATAGCTTGCTTATGACTGCAAACCACAGCCTGCGAGAGCACACAGGTGCCAGAGGAATCTGTTCTCTGACCCTCCCCCACAGAAGGCAGAGGGTGAAGGATGGCCTTCCAGGGAGCGCTTGGCAGGTACACCTGGCTGCTGGCAGAACTCATCAGTAGCTACTCAGCAGCTCCCTGGCAATCTCCCTCGGCAGATCGCTGGGTGAGTGAAAACAAGGAGGCTCTCTCCCCTTCTCCCCTTTAGGAGGTACGTGTGGATCTTTCTTGCCAGTATCCTAGTTTTTTTCTCCACCATCAAATACTGGGGATGTTTGAATTCATCACTGAGCTAGTGGTTGGCAGATTATTAAGCGCAACATGCAGACCTGAGCAAGAAGAATGTGCATCAGCCTGCTCTGTTTCCAGGCAGGCAGCTGGTACCATGTTGGGGGTTGAGGGGTGGGAGAGGCACATTTCTGAAATGGCTTACAGTCAGCTCTCTGCGTCTGTGAGTTCCACACCTGTGGACTCAACCAACCGCATGTGGAAAATGCTTGGGAAAAAAGTGTGCCTCTGCTGAACACAGACTTGGCATTCCTAATTTACTCCTCAAATATTACTGTGATGTGACCATTTGCAGTGTATGCAGTACTATTCATAACCTAGGGGTGGCCGGAAGCATACGGCAGGACGTACACTGGCTATATAAAGCACTACCCCAGAGGTGCACACTCGGAACCGCGGTTAAGATGCCATGTGGGATATCCTCATCCCACCACAGAATGCTTGGTTTGAGTCCTGGCTTTGCTTCCGATCCAGCTTCCTCCTACGCCCTTGGAGGCAGCAGAGGGTGGCCTGAATCACTGGGTCCCTGACATTCACATGGGAAACCCGGATGGAATTCCTGGCTCCTGGTTTTAGTCTTGCCCAGCAGGTGGTGGCTTAACCTGCTATGCTACAATGCCGGCCCAAGTTTCTGCTTTAAAAAAAATTGAAATTCATTTATTTTAGAGAGAAGAAAGAAGGAGCATCCCATTTACTAGTTCACTCTCCAAATGCCTGTTACAGGCTGGGCTGGGCCAGGTTGGGCTGAAGGTAGAACTAGAATCTTCCACATGACGACAGGGACCCCACTACTTGAGACACCATGGCTGCCCCCTAGGTCCCCACTAGCAGGTCCTGGGTGTCTCAGTCGGTACCCTAACCCCTAGGCTAAACACTTGCAGAAATGTCCTTTGTTTTGAGCCACCACACTTACGGTGAGTCATTGGGACAGCCCTAAGAAATTATTACATGCCCGGGAAGTGTTTAGGGCAGGTTTTCTTCCAGCTGGGGGCTGTCAATCACTCTCTGGGCTGCGGGTGATCAGTCTGGCCAGCCCACTGCCCTGAGCACAGTGCTTGCTTTGGGGTGGCGGCGCGGCCCACACCAGGCGATGAGAGCCATCTTCCGGAGGCGGGGAGCTCTTGGAAAGAGGCATTTCTCGCCTGCAGAATTGCTCCGTGCAAGGGCAGTGTAGGCAGGAGCTGCCAGTAGTCATTTCTGTCACCCCATGGAGAGAACTGGCCTGGGAAGGCAGCCAACGCATCCACAGAGCCAAGACTAGGAAGGGGGACAAGGGCTCGATGAGGTCACCGCCGACCCTGCAAACAACCGCACCGAGCCAGGGATCCAATCCCCTTTCTGCTTAAATCAGTCTGTGACAGAATCTGGGCCATTCCTGAGAGCAGATTCGGAGCAAGCAGCTTCCAGGCTAGCAGGTGAAAACCTCACGACGATTTGCTTCTACTGAAGCACGGAATCAGAGCAAACTGGGAGGAGCCCCCGTGACACGCTCGCCTTGGCCCCCACGGCCACCACCGACCCTTTCTCCAAGCCTCAGGGGACCCGGGGTAAAGGCTGTTCACAGCTAAGTCTCATCTGCCTGGGATTAACAGCAGCGACTCCCGCAGACGACCCACTTCCACCTCCAGCCTCACGTCCTGATGAACCGTCAATCCCACAGGGCAAGTGCAGTAGCACAACGGATGAGTGGGCCGAGACAGAGGCAGCAGCAGGGAGGCAGGGAGGCGGGGGTTATGTTCCTTCTGCTTAGCTCCTTGAGAGTGCAGTCCTAGGAACAGCTAGCGCACCCCCAGCTGGCGGAGCATGAAGCTTCTGATGACCAAGGCCAAGCAATCCTCCCCTAAAAGGTTGACTGGGGTGGGGGTTTGGCCTGATGGTTAAGACACTGGGTAGGATGCTCACGTCTAGGACCAGAGTGTGCGAGTTTGAATCTTGGCTCCTAATTCCAGCCTCCTGCTAATATGCACCCTGGGAGGCAGCTGGCAACCGCTCAAGTAGTTGGGTTTCTGCCACCTGTGGGGGAGACCGGGACTGAATTCCTGGTTCCCAGGCTGGGCTCTGCGAAGACCCAATCATTGTGGGCATTTGGGGAGTAAACCAGCGGGTGGGCATTTAGTTTCTCTGTTGTGCTCCCTCTGCCTCTAATTTAGGAAGAAAATTTGGCAACACCCTGAAGAGTTGGTACAGTGGAGCCGATCTTAACGTGCCAGGCTCTGTGAAGGAGACATAAAACAGTCCCTTCCTTTACAAGCACAGAGCACCGGGAGCCTGCTGGGCACCGGGCTGGAGAGCTGGCGCTTCAAGGGGGGAGAGGAAAGTGCAAGTGCGCTAGGAGGTGGCTTGAGTCGAGCTGCACAGACAGCAGGAAGTCAGCGCCAGGAGGAAGGCAGTGCACAGCTCTGCACCCCTGGAGCAACGGCCGAGACGGGCAGGGGAACAGGGGAGACCGACCGGGAAAGGGAGGAGAGCGAGCTGAAGGGACGAGAACTTCAGGGCGAGCACCGGGCCGTGGGGGCATTGGAGGCAGCCATGAACAGGCAGCGGTGGAGGGTGACCCAGCGCCGCAGTCCAGGGGCCCTATGTCACAGCTGGATGTCATAGTCCTTTGCAAGCAGGACTCTCAGTGGGAGGGGAGTGAGAGGACATGGAGATTCCAGGAAGAGGCAGCCTCACCAGGACATGGCACCTGATTGAATACAACAGGTGCCAGGAGATGGAGGAATCCCAAGATGTTAGCAGATTTCTTTTTTCTGGCACGGGAAGCATTCCAACAGCAACACCCATGGGAATAAGGGCTAGCAGAGAGACAGGCCTTGGAAGAGACTGAAGAGGAGTTTGACCCTGAACAGAAGCAGGGGAGCCTGTGAGACGGCCGCTCGCAGAGGCCCTAAGGGGCTGGACATGCTGCCCCAGGTGTCAGGGAGGAGCAGCACAGGAGAGCTCGGAGCCAGCAGCTTGCCCTTGGCTGAGGGCACCAACAGGGAGGACAGAGGGCGCCAGCAGCAGTGGGCGGGCACAGGGCTGAGTGTGGAAGAGGAGGTTTCTGGGAAGGAGAAGGTGGAATCCAGAGACTAGAAGCACAGAAGGAGAGAGGCGCGAGTGTGGGTGCACCGGAGCCGAAGGTCCCGAAAGATGCGGCGGGGCCTGGGAGGAAGAGCAGCCAGAAACTGGATTGCTGCGGGTGCTGGAGGACCAATGGGTGGGGAGGCGGTGTAGACCGCCAGTGTAGACAATTCCTTCTAGAAGCTTGGCTGTGAAGGGAAGGAGGAAGAAGGGGGCTGCAGAGAGAAGGCCATCAGAAACATGGGATCAGGGACAGGGTGTTCTCCTGGCTGGAGAGACGGGGCGGGGCACGCGATGAGAGGTATTGAGAGAGAGGAGGCTGAAGACGTGAGAGAGCAAGGCAGGGAGGCAGGTTCCAGGGGGGACGGGGTCGGGGAGTCAGCCACGGGCAAGAGCACCCCTCCTTCCCCAGAGGGACAGAGGAGCCGAGTGGTTGCCAGGTGGGGCCTCACGCCCCCACTTTCCGGACCTCAGTGTTGTTCAGTTTGTCATTGGACAGGATGGATTCAGTGTCAACAGTGAGGACCGTGAGACAATGAAACAGATGTTCTGAAAGGTTGAGGAAGAGGGGCAGTCTCGAGGAGGGGTCAGTGCAGTGGAACAGGGATATCCAGGGACTTCTGGAATGCCTGCCCGGCAGCCTTGGGGGCAGAGAGCTGTCAGCGGTCCAAATAGACAGAGGACCAAGTTCCCCCATCAGCAGCCAGCAGCCTAGGAGGATCCAGCAAAATGTTCCAGACGTGAGGTTCAGCCAGGGAGCTTCACACAGAAAGGGGTGAACAAGGGTGATTGCAAGCAGATACAGAACGAGAGAAAACCCAGCCGCCACAGCCAAAGCGCACCCTGGGTTAACAGCCGACACGTGTCCAGTTGTTGGCAGAGGGTCAGCATCACTGTGTTGACACTCGATTCTCACTTTGGAGGCCAGTGGGGTAACAACAAAAAGCAGAATTTTAGAATCAGATGTGGGTTCAAATCCAGACTCACCATGTCCTTCTCTGAGCTCAACTGTTTTGTCTATAAAATATGAAAAACTCATGCTTACAGAACTTGAAAGGGCGAGATGAGAGGATTCGTGTAATATATTCTCGCTGGGTTGTCTGTCTTGTTAGCGCGTTGACTTCTGCCTCTGGAAGGTGCCTGGCACACAGTAGATACGCAAAAAGTACAAATTGTTTTCTTTATCTGTTAGGCAACAATCAAAGCGCCTTCCAGGCCTTCTCTTCTCCTCCTGAACTCATCCAGCCTCAGCTAACTGCAATCGTGGGAGTGGAACACTGAGCACTAACCCTTCCACTGAGCCAGGCTATTCCTTGGCAAGTGTGGAGGGTGAACTCAGACCAGGGAGACTCAGGACCATGTCGCCTCCCCTCAACCACCAAACAGGTGCCTTGGCATCTTTACCACAGCCTTGTGGGCTGGTAGGAAACTCCTGGGGAGGTGGGGAAGGTTCCCTCCACATACACAAGGACGGGTGCCAGTGGGATGGGAGGAATGCCGTCAGCCATCCAAACCCACAGTCACGAGGGACAGTGACGATCTACAGACAACAGCACGGATTCTACACGGCATGCGGGAGAAGCTCTTGGAAGAGCTGGAAGAAAAAAAAAAACAAACAAGTAAAGACAGAGCCCAACTCCACTCTTGCTGGGCAGTGTGGCTGGGGGGAACCAAGCTGCTCCCACCATGGGCAGTCATCCCAGCTGGCCACCGGAGCTCCTCACTCTGCCACCAGAGCTGTGTATCTGAAACATGAAGCCGAGAGCCAGCCTTGGAGTCTACTAGTGAGGAAATCCTCAGGTGAGACAGGCATGCAGCCAGCAAGAAGCAGAGCTAAGCTGGGGTGAGAAACTGGCAGGCTCAGTAGACACCAACCACCTCCACTCCAGGTCTAAAGCACGCGTCTGTAGCAACGTGGAGCCGAACCTGCTAGCTGTTCCCCACTCCCACTTGCCCTTTCTTCCCCTAAGAGGGCCCCTCAGCTGAGCCGACCCTACTGGGGACTATTTCTCCAAGCTTCCCCTGGCACGGAGTATGGCCAAGTTCTGGCCAATGAGCCACGAGTGAAAGGGTTTGCCCAACTCCTGCATTACAGCGTTGAGAAAGGGGATGCTCACCTCCTGCTGCTTCCCTCCTCTTACTGGTAGGAATGAAAGGTGGAGGTGATGAAGCTTGTACTGCGCACAACAGGGAGCAACAAGATGGAAGGAACCCGGGTCCCTGAAGGACATGGTGAATTGTTTTCCTGTCCTGATATACCTCTTAGCTATTAGGGGAAGAGAAAAATAATCTTCCATTCATTTTGGTATGAGCATTAGGTACAGTGGTTAAATGCCGCTTAGGACCTTCGCTGCTCCTATGGGAGGGCCTGGGTTTGAGTCCTGGCTCCACTCTCAATTCCAGCTTCCTGCAGATGCACACCCTGGGATGCAGCAGGCGACGGCTCAGTAGTGTGGTCCCAACTACCCCTACCCACACGGGGGACCTACACTGGGTTCCAGGTCCTGGCTGCCAACTTTGGCCTGACCCAGCCCCAATCACTGTGGGAATATAGGGAATGTACCAGCAAATGGGAGATCTCTCTTAAATAAACTTTTAAAAAATCTTAAGTTACTGAAGGACCACAGCAAGTCCCCGAGCATCTCAAGTTGGTTTCCTCTTAGTGAGCATGGGAAGGAAACTCAACCGGCTGACCTTATGGAGCTTCTAGAAGGGTAACACGAACTTATGTGCATTTAAGAAATGTTTTGAAAGCTATAAAGTGTGACACAAATGAAATATTGCCTTCAGGAAGGTTTGGAAATCCTTAAAACTAGAATAACAAAATAGGCTCTTTTCTTTGTCTTTAATGCAAATACCATCTAGCAATTTGGCAGATCGCCTGGGAAGGCTGCACAATCTGCCAGGGAGATGGGTACATTTGGTTTTGTGCATCTGTCATCCTCCACTGAAACAGGGAGATAGTAACTGAAATTAGTTCCAAGAATGCATACCTGTGTGCTTGATGCGAGTGCACACCCATGCACACACACTCCTATGCGCGCGCACACACACACACACACACACGGGCTCTCTGCAGAAGAAAATCATTACCTCCAACACCAGCGGTAGCCGCTCTCACTGCCCAAGGGAACCGCAGGTGCAGAAGCTGGGGGCGGGGTCAAGCAGTGCAAGCACAGCACACCAGAGGGCGACTCTGCCACCTCCGCAGCTCGGCTGACACGAGAACCTGGCGGGGCCAGACCTTTCAGACTGACCTGTGAAGTCTCCCATTTTTCCAAGAGTGCTAACATTTATCAATAACACATGTCAGGGACACTGACTAACGTCCCAGGTCCAACCCTGCAGCCGGCGGTGGCATCGGACTCTTTAAGACAGACACTTCATTGTGATAACCCACACATTCCAGGTTAGCCTTCTTTCCGTTTACTCTGCCCTGCCCCGCCCCGCCCCGCCCCACCCCACCCTTTGCCGGCCTCCCCTGTCCTACTCCTGGCCGCTCCTTCCCGATTGCACAGTGCCCGGTTACCCTGAAGGCACAGTGGCTGCCCTACCTTGTGCGCCAGTCGGTGCCAACATTCTTCCTGCTGATAAACTGCACCTGCTGCTCTCTGCGAGCACGCAGGTAACGTGTGCTTGTGTTCTCACAAGGTGAGGCGGGGTAGTCAGCTCGCCATCACCCACAGTACAGGAGGCGGACATGGATAATCCTTGAAGAGGGAGCTTCAGGAGCCACACCGCTCTGTCTTTAGCACTGGTGGAGGGGGGCACACAGGTCACAGACTCAGCACTGTGGTCACCCGTGTCACATTGGAGTAGGGGCCCCAAGTGGAGGCCGAGACAAACGGACTCATGACTGGAGAAAGCCCTGGAGAGGATGGAGCCCTGCCTCCAGTCCCACAGGGAGGCGGCCGCCCCGGCCACTGCATCGCCATCACCTTTCCTTCCTCCAGCGTAGGGAGGGACTTTGACCTCTGTAGCCAGGTGGCCAGCCTGCAGTCTCTGACCCCGCCTACCCCACGGTCACTCCCAACTTTGGCCGTGCGCACCATCGCCTCCTGCCCAGCAAGGTTGAGCGATGTCTTGCACAGTCGCCACTTCTTTGCTCTCAGGGAACCTTGGGGTTCTAAGGGCAGTGACTGGGACCGAAAGCCCTTGCGGGAAGGAGGCTGGGGAGGAGCCACTCTGCCTACGCTGCCGTCAGTCACCAGGAGCTGCCAATCAGAGCCCCACTTCTCAAGGCGAGAACAGATGGGCCCAAGGAGAGTCCCGGGTTCTGCGGGGCAGCTCCCTGGAACAGGCTCTCTGCAGACCACCTGGGCCCCCCAGGTGGGCGGGGTGAATGCAAATAAGCTAGGGCAGAGGGGCTGTGCAGCTTTCTCTCCCCTCTGCAGCTACTGCTTCTTGGAACGGCTGGGCTAGGGCTACACACAAGTCCTCTTTGTTTCCACAGCCTTCCAGAATGTGTGCCCGCCACTCGGCATAAAGGCCCCCTTTCTTCAGCTCACCCACACCACGCGGGCTTGTTCTGCAGGGCTGGTCTACAAGCCCGGGCCAGCCCCAGGCGCTGACTGTCAGCTCCACGGACAGCTTGTGCTCACTCACAGGGCCCGAGCAGCAGCCAGCTCCAGGCCTTAAAGGTACAGAGCGGCTGGTGGCCGGACCCCACGAACTCGGGACTCCTGTGGAGGTAGCTTGGCAAACATAGTTCAAGGACTTGGTCGATATGGCCTGGATCTCTTTGAAAAGCTCTGAGGTCCTTTTTTCCCCCAGGAGTTCCAGAATCCTCCAGGTGATTCTGATGGGTGGCCCGTCTCGGGGATCACCCTGCACTGCCCAGGATTCAGGCTGCGTAGCAGTCAGGGGGATCCTGCTGAGATGCAGATTCTGAGCCAGAAGGTCTGGGGTCGGCCAGGGTGAGGTTCTGAGCATGGCTCTGTGTTCCCACCGCCCACACCCAGGGTCTCCAGGCCTCGGGGTCCTCTCCCCCCGCAGCTCAGCTGTTCCAAGGGCAGCAGGCAGCAAGCACGAAGCGCTCAGGAGGTGTTGGGAAGATGGCGCTGACCCTGACTTTCCCGATGCCTCCCTCGAGCCAAGAGCAGCCTGGCTCCTTCTCACCTCCATTCCTCCTGCTTCAACGCCATCGGGACCGCCCTCGGGACCCACTCACACCATGAGATCCTTCACCAAATGGTCCTCACCCGCCCTGTGGCTCCACCTCCCCCCGCCTTTCACGCATCTCTGCAGCCCTGCCCCAGCACGAGTCACTCACGAAGGCCCGTGGATCGCAGGTGCTCCCTGTTGTTAGCTCCAGGCCTTTCGTGCCCCTCCGAGGCCGCCTCCTGCCTCCGCCCTTTCTCCACCTGGGAAACTTCTTCCCTCCGTGTCAAGCTTGGCACAGGTGTGACTTCCTGGAGGCAGCCCTTCCTGGCTCCTGAGACCAGCTGAGATGCTTCCTCTGTGTTCCCAACAGTGCCCCACACTTCCCCCCTCACAGCTCTCACCTTACGCACAGTTAACGTCAATTGCCTGTACCTGTGGCTGCAGGTTCATGGGGCACCAGGCTCACCGCTCAGTCTTTACCCGATTTCTACTGCGTGTTCATGAATATTGGGATGAGTGGGTGCATGACGGAATGGGTGTACAGGAAAGTTCACTTTTATTTTTAAAGATTTATTTATTTACTTTGAAAGAGGGAGAGAGAGAGAGAAGGAGAGCGAGCGCACTTCCCTCTGCTGTTTCACTCCCCGGATGGCTGCAACAAAAGCATTGGCTGAGGCTGAAGCCAGGAGCCAGGAGCTTCACCTGGGTCACCCACGGGGGTGGCAGGGGTCCAACACTTGGGCCATCTTCTGCTGCTTTTCCCGAGTCATTAGCAGGGAGCTGGATCAGAAGTGGAAAAGCCGGGACATGAGCTGGCGCCCACGTGGGATGCTGGCATGGCAGGCAGTAGCTTTCCCCGCTGTGCCTTGACGCTGGCCCCGAAAGATGTCTTTTATTTTAGAATCAGAAACCCTATCCGGGGCACTGCGGGACCCGCAGGGCCTCAGGTGCAGCTCTGCAAAGACCTGCACTGGCCACAGCTGCCACGCCCCTCCATGTCCCCAGTGCCAGAGAAACAAAGTCGACCGAAAGGCTGCTGTCAGATTGGTCCTAGGTACAAAGGAGCCAAATGCCATCTGTTACGTTAAAGTTGATGATGCCACAGCCAAAGCAGGGAAACAACCCCAGGGTCCAGAACAGATGAAGGAGCAAACAGGATGTGGCTTCTACGTACGGTGGAATACCATTCAGCCATCAAAAGGAACGCCATTCTGCTCCAGGCTACAGTAAGGATGAACCTTGAAGGCTGCTGTGACCTGAGCCTTGTGCCCCATCCCCGATTCACGTGGACACCTGATCGCCAGTGTGAGGTGAGGCCTTTGGGAGGTGGGATGAGCCTCTCTGTAGAAGAGGCTCCCGAGGTGGAGGTCATGACGCTGCTTGGGACGCCTGCATCCCGTATCAGAGTGCCTGCTCTGGGTCCTGGCTCCTCCACTTCTGTTCCAGCTCCCTGCTAATGCACACCCTGGAGGCAGCAGGCACTGGTTCAAGTACTTGGGTCCCTACTGCCCACGTGGGACACCCAGCATGAGTTCTGGGCTCCTGGCTTTGGCCTGGACCAGCCCTGGCTGTTGTGGCCATGTGGGGCGTGAAGCAGTGGATGCAAGAACTCCCTGCCTTTCCAATCAAATGCAAATGCATGACAGAGCCTGCAGAGAGCTGCCCTGGCCCTTCTGCTCTGCAAGGACACAGCAAGATGGGGCAGAAGGCGAGTCCTCGCCGGCAACCTGATCCACTGATACCTTGGCCTTGGCCTTGCTTTCTAGTCTCCAGCAAGAAAGAACAGTGGTCCGAGGGCTGGAGGAGATGGGAGTCACAGTCTAATGGGCACGAAGTTTTGGTGTGGAAAGGCACAGCGGTGATAGCTGTCCACCACATGAGCACAGTTAATGCTGCTGGGTTGGAGACTTAAAGATGATTCAAGAAGGGGCTGGCGCTGTGGTGTAGCAGGTTAAGCTGCCGCCTGCAGCGCATATGGGCACCGGTTCAAGTCCTGACTGCTCCACTTCCGATCTGTTCCCTGCTATTGTGCCTGGGAAAGCAGTGGAGGATGGTCCAAGTCCTTGGGCCTCCGCACCACAAGGGAGACCCAGAAGCTCCTGGCTTCGGATCAGCTCAGCTCCAGCTGTTGCAGTCATTTGAGGAGTGAACCAGCAGATGGAAGACCTCTCTCTGTCCCTCCGTCTCTCTGTAACTGTGCCTCCCAAATAAATAAATCTTTAAAAAATGATTAAACAGTTACATTTTACCTTATTTGTGCTTTGCAACAATAAAAACCATTACAGACATCGAAAGCTTTATCAAGCAGCAGTGCTGGGGCCTGAAGGTGCCTGGCCTTTCCTTCCCATTTCTGAGGGACTGAAGGCAGAAACGCAGAGCCCCGGGTTAAGCCGTGCGGGTGACCAGGTGCTGTGGCTCGATGCCTAGTCCCACTGTGAAGTACTGAGAGGCGGGAACTTCCTCCAGCGACATGGGATGGGGTTTGAGGTAGGAAAGGAATCGAAGGGAGATGAGTCCATGTAGTGGTGCCCTAACCCAGTGGGACTATGACTTAGGAGGAGCAGGAGGAGAGTCCCGGGCCAGGGCCATCTGTGTGGATTCAGGCCTCCCAGGGCTCTGCAAAGCCCCTAACCAGCAAGAAGCACCTGCAGAGACGCAGCCGCCGATCTGGACCTCTCCGGCGTCCAGAGCAGCCGGCAGATTTGACCTTCATTCTTCGTAGATTCCTCGGTGTGTGGTCTTCCCTGAGAGCAACTGGAAGCAGACTCGACTTGGACAGCACAGGTGCAAAGAACGAGAAATATTTACGATCAGTTCCTTAGTAGAAGGGATCCAGGCAAAGGCACTGAGGGAGAGAGAGATGACAACACCGTGAGGGTGCGACAGTGTACTCTGGAGAAGCAAGTGTTTGCGACGGGAGAATTTAGAGCGAGAATCGAGCTGTTGGTCGCCATCGTTCAAGCTGAAAGAAGGTCCCCTCCAAGCAAAAGGAATGAAACCCAGGTAACTGCTGCAAGCCAGGCCGTTATGGCTGTTTCAAAGTTAGCAAAGGGGAAGGCATGGGAAGGAGTTAAGAAGCTTGTCCCCAGGGAGGTTCCTAGCTAGGTGGGAAGCTTCTGGAAATGCGAGACGTTACAGGCTGGGTGTTTGTGTCCCCAGGACTCCTGTGTGGCAGCCTCAGCCCCCGGGTGGAGACAGAGCCTTCTGGGAGCTAATTAAGGCTCCCGGAGGGGGTAAGGGTGGGGCCCGGCCTGACGAGATTAGTGCTTCTCCCGGAGGGCTTCCTTCCTGGGAGCCCACTGAGAGGTGACCGCAGCCTGCAGGCCGGGACGAGGGCCCTCCCCACACCCCCGCCACCTCCCCCCGATGCGGGGCTCACGGGAAAGCCGCTCCGTCCCAGGTGTTCTGCACTGCCGCTGGAGCTCGGACAGTGGGGCTGAGGGGTTTGTCCTCAGAAGTGGACTTGACCTCTTGGTGGAATTGGGACTGTTAAAAGAGAGATCGAAGTCCTTTGCCTGTTCCAGCTCCGTGCAGTCCCCGCCCACAGTGCCCAGCAGCCCTTGGCGTCTCTTTGCTCTTTTTCTGGTCCATCCGAGAGGGTGTAAGGGCAGGCAAACAGCAAGTTCCCATCCGGGTGGGACTTGGACTCTGGCCTCGCCCCTTTCCTGTTGGGACAGGGTCTCCACCTGGGGGTCCGCCCCCTCCCCTGTGACTGCTGCACCTGCAGAATGAGGTCCCCTCACTGAGTCTAGGGCAGCCAGCGGGCAGCCCCACAGGCCCAGGAAGGGATGCAGGCCCGGGCTTGGCCACCACCTGGCATCTTCAGATGCCCCAAGGCACCCCAGCACCTCCTGCCACAAGTCCTCTCAGCGCCCAAGCTTTTCATTCGAAGCACTAGCCGCTTAGGGAATTCTAAATTTCTGAAATTATGCATCTGACTCTGCTACCTGACATCAGGCTGTGCAGCCTGGGCCAAAGTGACGGGTACACAGTAGGTGCTCATAGACGCTTGTTGAATGAATGACTCAACAGGAGCCAGAGGAGGTAGAGAGCGAGTTCTGGAAACTGTACCCGGAGCCTGAGCGCTAACTCACTCCTGTGTTTACTTCACGTCAACCTTAAGTCGTGCTAACAATAGGGGCCATTTCCAATCATACTGGTAATTACAGTCCCTGTTTCCTGAATGCTTACTGTATACCAGCGTCATAGTTTATCTAACTATTCCCATCTCAAAGATGAGAAAGCCAGGACTGGAGTCATGGTGCAGCAGGTTAAGCCACCGCCGCCACATCCCATATGAGTGTTGGTCCGAGTCCTGGCAGCTCCCTGCGAATGTACCTGGGAAAGCAGCAGAAGATGAGGCGGCCCAAGCGCTTGGCCCCTGCACCCATGTGGGCAGCCCGGATGCAGCTCCAGGCCGCTAGCTTCTGCCCGGCTCAGCCCTGGCCATTGTGGCCATTTGGGGAGTGAGCCAATGGATGGAAGATCTCTCTTTCTCTGTCTCTTCCTTTGTCTAACTCTGCCTTTGAAATAAATAAATGAACCTTTAAAAGATTGGAGAAAATGAGGTCGTGAAAGTTGGTTAAACGCCTTAGCTAAGGCCATACAGACATCAGGGATAGGCAGGGCTGGAACTGTTGCTCGGTTCTTTATCCGTCTGTATATAAAACTTTTTGTATGTAATTATGTATACAAAAGTCTTCCAAAAGTTCATGGAAAATCTAGATCATTAAAAATCATATGTCGATTTCAAGATTTTTTTTTACCAAAATAAAACTTATCCTTTATTCCTTTTTCCACAAATGTTGAGTATCCTCACATGCACACATACACACACACATGCGCACCATTGCATTTCCTCTCCACATAAACTCTGAGAGAAAATAGAGGCTCAGAGAGGTTCAGCAACCTGCATAAAGTCACACAGGTGGGAAGCCAGAGTCTAATTCCAAAGACCACTGTTGCATTGAAGAGCATCCTCACCACAGCTCGGGGGGAGGGGACGTCACCATGGCAAGAGTCAAGACATTCTGGTGGGTGGGCACCAGGGTGTGGCCCAGCGTTCTGACTTCACTGAGCAGAAGGCCAGAAGTTCCTTCCACAGGGGCTGGGCCCCCTCGGATGGCCCGTCCCACTGGACTTCCCGGCCGGCAGCTCGCTCGCTCTCGCTCGCTCTCTCTCTCTCTCTCTCATGGAAAGATTTACCTGCCAACCTCGTGGGCACCTTCCTGCCCTCCCCGGGCCTGATGGTGCCAGCCAGCTGCCCTCACCTGTGTGCCAGGTCCTCGCCTGGCTGGGAGCTGCCGGAAGCTGCAGTAGCCTGGCCTCGGGGGCACAGCAGGTCCTGGGCACACGGTGCCGTCAGGGCAGAGGGAAATCTGGCTACTGCTGGAGGAGGCCCTCACACGAGCGCCTTCGGCCCAGGGGCCCCAGGGCTGGCTGAGCTGCCACAGTACATTTCCCAGCCAGAAATAACGCCGTGGCCGCGGGGGCACTTCCTGTTTTGCACAGACCAGTTCTTGCAAACACAAAGAGGCAGGAGGCTGGCACACACTGGGCCTGCTCCGTGGCTGGGAACTGTTGGGTCAGGGCCGGGCGAAGCGGCCAGCTGGCCTTGCCCTCTGCAGGGCCCAGGCCGTCACGGGGGGGGCCCTCCCCCTCTTGCCCCGTGCTGCTGCCACTGCAGGCGTCCCCAGAGGCTGCTCTGCCTCCATCACCGATTTGCTCAGGACCCTTCCGTGGCCTTCCCAGCGTCCACAGAGCCAAGTCTAAAAACACAGGGATGGCGACCCTCCCTCTGGCCCCTACTTGCAGGGCTGAGGGTAGGGAGAAACTAAGGCAATGTTGAAGGGGGCCCCAAACAACACAGCGACTGAGAGGAGGACGAACTTTGAAGCAGCCAAGTGTTTGCAGAACAGCACGCGGTGTGCGAACACCCAGGTCTTCAGTGGAGACGGTGGGTGACTGAGCCTGTCCTTGGGTGCTCGCCTCCTCCCCCGCCCCGTCCTGGCCCCGGGGCCTCCTCACCTTGTCCCCAGAACCGTCTAGGAAGTTCCACCTGCTCACGGCCGCTCCTGGGTCCCCTCACCCAGGTGAGCCCGCTGCTCTGCTCACCAAAACTGCTTCGGTGCCCAGCTGCTCTGTTTCCCAAAACCCTTCCCTGCCTTCTCCCTCTCTGTGCGTCTTGAGTGTCCCCCCCCCCCCACCTTTTAAGACTTACTTATTTGAAAGGCAGAGTGACAAGAAGAGAGAGAGTGAGAGAGATATCTTCCAACCACTGGTCCACTCCTCAAATGCCTGCAACAGCCAGGGCAGGGCCAGGCCGAAGCCAGGAGCCAGGAGCTCCAGCTGGGTCTCCCACAGGGTGGCAGGGCCCCAGGTGCTTGGGCCATGATCTTCCACTGCCTTCCCAGGTGTGTGAGGAAGCTGGATCAGAAGCGAAATAGAGGGCTGGAGCTGTGGTGTGGTGGGTAAAGCTGCCGACAACCCATGTGGGAGCCGGTTTGAGTCCTGACTGCTCCACTTCCGATCCAGCTCTCTGCTGTGGCCTGGGAAAGCAGTGGAAGATGGCCCGAGTCCTTGGGCCCCTGCACCCGTGTGGGAGACCTGGAAAAAGCTCCAGGCTCCTGGCTTCAGATTGGCCCAGCTCCGGCCGTTGCGGCCATTTGGGGAGTGAACCAGCAGTTGGAAGACCTCTCTGTCTCTCTGCCTCTGCCTCCCTGTAACTCTGCCTTTCAAATAAATAAATAAATCTTAAAAAAAAAAAAAAGTGAAATAGCCAGAAAACTCCAACATGGGAGGCAGGCGTCCCAAGCGCCGAGCCCACTGCGCCACGAAGCCCGCCCACTCCTGGGAGTTCTCACTGCCTCGGCAGGGCGTTCAAGCGCCCTTAGCAGCAGCACAGAAGTGCACAGGTTCCTCCCGGCACTGCCTGCCCTCCTGTGGGAAGTCCTCTCTGCTTTGTGCGTCTGGCCCCTGCCCAGCCCCTGGCCCCACGTGGCTTGCACTCCCCACCATCCAGTGCCCATGTCCTTTCTTTCTCTCTGGCTGCTGTCCATCTCCCGGCCCCAGCTCTCAGCTGTGTGCCCGTGGCTGAGTTCCACAGCCTGTGACCAGGCCTGGTACGTGGCACACAGCCGGCCAATGTCGTCTAGCTGCTCTTTAGTGCAACCTCAACACACGAAGCAGGCAAGCAAAGCATTTCAGTTGGTGTGCAATCACCAGATGTTCGTGGTCACAGAGAAAGGCCGCGGGAGGAAACATGCGGGGTGCTTGAACGTGAACCCTGAGAATGCACTTGTGGCCACTGGGGGCCACCGCATAGCAGCCGCTTTGCACTTGAAATTTGTGCTGTCTTGGCATAAACTCAAGAGAGTGTTTATTTGCCTCAGATAAACAGCTACACATTCTAACTGTTAAAAAAACCTTTTCAATAGGTGCATTGTATGGTGTGGGAATCGGAAAAGCTCAGAGAACAGTTGCTCAGGTTGGCCTCGCAGAAGCTCTTGTAACTTCAAGAAGACCAGTTCCACATGAGGGATTCTTGACACCCCAGACACCCGTGGCCAGGGTAATTCCAGGGCGTGGGGGGCTGCCCATGGGGGGCTGCTCTGTGTGTTGTAGTCTGCTCAACAGCACCCCCAACTTCTGCCCGCCAATGCCTGTAGCACCTCCTCCCTCAGATGTGACAATGAAAAATGTCCCAGATGTTGCCATATGTCCCTTATGGGACAAAACTGCCCTGGGTTGAGCGCTGCTGCTCCAGAGTGGTGGGCAGAAGCCAGATTGGAGTAGGACGAGGAGGGGCGGGGTGAGGGAGGGAAGAAACCCTGCACAGATGCATGTACAAACAGGGTGGGAGCAGAGTGGCAAGGGACAGGGTTGTTGCTTTAAAACTGTCATTTAAATACTTCCAGACATGACGAGAGAGAGCAGAGAAGCTGTGCAGGTTGATGGAAGAGACACAGGACAGAGTGAGAGCTTGTTGATGAAGGAGAGAAAGATGGAAATCGATGGGGGTGGCGGGGAAGAGAGAGGGTTAATTGTGAATTTCTGGGGTAGACAAAAACTGGGACCCTAGCCACAAGTCGAGGGATTCGCCTTTGCAGGCGCTGACTGCAGTGAGAGAGAGGCCTGGTGCAAGGTTGGTGTAGGCAGCTGTGTATATTTGGCAATGGCAAGAGGAGGGATTCCCATCTGCCACCTCTTTTTTCCTAGCCAAGCATGTGGCCCGGTCATCGGCAGAGCGGGGTGGGGACGGGGGCTGGGGGCAGGTGGAGAAGGCACCCTCCGCGCTCGCCCGGGACTGCAGCAAGGCGAGCTGCAGAAGGGGAGCTCAAAGGGTCCTGTGGCAGCCCCCCCAGCCCACTTGCAGCCTGCGGCCAGGAATCTGAAGAGAGGCCGCCCTGTGTGGTACGCGGATTTTCTCCAGCAACGTCATCTGCTCTGGGAACAGCACGGAGCTGGTGGATGAGCCCTGGCGATGGGCATCAGCTCCCCCGGGCAGCCTGCAGGAACAGGGCCCAACATTTAGTTGTTTCCTCATCTGCCTGGGGAGAAACATGGAGTCTCTGTGCACCTTATAGATCAACAACCACGGGGCTGGGGCAGGCACTTGGCTCAGAGGTAATGACGTCATTTAGGAGATCTTCCTTCTACATTCACGTGTCTTGCTTTGATTCCCAGTTCCAGGGCCTGACTGCATATTTCAGCCAGTGTGACCCTGCGAGGCAGTACAAGGAGTTGGGTCCCTGCCACTCACCAGGGAGGCCTGGGCTGAGCCCTTAGATCTCAGCTTCGTCCATGCAGCTCGTTACAGGTGTTTGGGAAGTGAACTGGCAGCTGGGAGCTCTCTCTGTATCTCAAATAAATAATTAAAAAAAAAAAACAAAGAAAGAACCAGTGGGCCACAGCACTCCCTCATCCCCAGGACATGAGGCACAAATCTCTCAGACCGTACCCAGTTCCCTAAGTCCGTGCTCTCTTTAGGGCCTGAGAACCCCAACCCTGCCAAGACATAACCAGAGTCCACTGACCTCCCCATCCCTGGGGGTTGCCCCTGCTCCTCGCAAGTCATGCCTGTTTCCCACTCCCAATGCCACCTTCCTTTTGGCTCCTATGCCCAGTCCCAGACAGAGATTAAAGAAAAAAAGCAACACACAAAATTCTAAAGATTATGATCTCCTCATCTTAAAAAGAGGCAAGGTGGCTCCAGGACACGAAACAAAAGGAACCGTCAGCACAAGGAGTTTAAATTCCCCCCTAACACCTTCTTCTGGAATCTGTCCTGTCTATCCATCTGAAGACTTGGAGAGCAAGAGGGACTTTCGGAAGCCTGGGGCACTGCTCACTTTATTGGAGCCAGGAAGTCAAGTTAGATGAACAATCTCTGGTGGTTTCCTTGGACTTGACTCAAGAGCACTTTGATTTGCTGAGTCTGCGATCTGTGTGGCATTTGCAACATCCCGGAAGTGTTATAGTGTTACTCCCCCGCAAGGCAGTGGGTGGCTTTCCATGTCCTCACGGAAATGTCTACATTGTAAGGGCAGGGGGATCTCTGGCTTCTGAGGACCTCCAGGTGTGGGTGCTGGGCGGGCTAGCACCAGGGGGCAGCCTAACAGCAGAGAGGGGCTCTTGAATGAAGTGCCACAGCCCACACCCAGGAAGGGATCCTGCATGCTTCCATTTACATGGGGTGTCTAACATGGTCAAACTCCTAGGTTCAAAAAGGGGGTGTGGCCAGGAAGGTGGGCAGTTGCTAACCAATGGGTATGAAGTTCCAGGAAAGCCAGAGAAAGCTCTGGGGACTTCTAGACAACCCTGGACCTATGGCCAGCACCTGTGTGCTCAGACATCCCAGGGGGCCCCATCTCCTGTTCAGTGCTCTTGTTCCGTTGTAGCAGCAGCAGCAGCAGCAGCAGCAAGGACCCCTCCTGTAGGGTTTTGATTAAACACAGATTGCTGGGCCCCAGCGCAGAGCTGACTCAGCTCTGGGGAGCGGCACAAGAACTCCAACATCTCCCTCATCTGGGGAAGGCTGCTGCTAGGGGACATGCTTAACATTTTATTCACTTACTTTTATGTATTTTAAAGGCAGAGAGCGAGACATCGATCTTCCACCTGCTGGTTCACTCCCTAAATGCATGAAAGAGCCAGGGCTGGGCCAGGCTAACGCCAGAAGCCCAGAACTCCATCTGGGTCTCCCAGGTGGGTGGCAGGGGCCCAAGTAG
This sequence comes from Oryctolagus cuniculus, assembly GCF_051225735.1. Taxonomy (NCBI): domain Eukaryota; kingdom Metazoa; phylum Chordata; class Mammalia; order Lagomorpha; family Leporidae; genus Oryctolagus; species Oryctolagus cuniculus. The sequence goes on along the minus strand of NC_142886.1, from coordinate 41,110,910 downwards.
CTGAGCCATCCCCAGGGTGTGCATTAGCAGGAAGCTGCTGTGGAAGCGAAGTGAGGACAAGAACCCAAGCACTCCGACACAGGAGGCAGGCATCCCAAGTGGCGTCCCAAACAGTGTGCCCCATGCCAGTCCTGGGAGACCACACTCTCTGTAAGCGCTGGCCTCAGTGGAGAGTGTCGGATTTGACTCTGAATCCTGGCCTCAGGAGATATGCAACTTGGACAAGTTACTGTACTGGGGCCACTGACTTGAATGCTCACTTCTAAAATAGGGATCCTCATCTTGCACCCTTGGAGAAGTTGTTTTGAAAAGCAGAGAGAAGTCATGCCAAGCCCAAGGCCCTCAGCAGGCACTCAGTAAGAGAGAGCACTGGCTATTTTTGTCCCCATTGGAATACACCTCCACAACTCATCGCTGTTGGGACTTGGCATTCCGAGCAAGCTTGGCCCCAGCCGTCGCGGGGAGGTTACTGAGTTGGCAACATCGCCACCCTCTCTTCCTCCTCTTCTGAAAAGCCAGGCACCAAAATAGCCCTCGGCACCCACCAAGGCACCGCCAGCAATGGCATGTCCTAGCGGAGGAGATAACTGATCACTTACAAACCTCAAAATATTTTAAGTACATTAACTTTAAAATCTGAGTCAGGATGAAAAATGAACTTGGGCTCATAGGAAGTTAGCACTGAGAGGAAACTTGAAAACCAGTGAATTTCCTCCTGAAAGGTGAAGAAACCAAGACCAGCGACTTCCTTGCCGGAGGTGGCGCAGCGAGTTAGCCGGCAGGTGCAGGCCTGGAAGCCAGTGTCCACCTGCCAGTGCTTGGCTCGGTCCTTCACATCCTGATCCTCAGCCCAGCTACTCACAAATGTTAGGATCTCAGAAACAAAACCACAGGTTCCCTGAGCCGGTGGGAGACCTGAACTTCGGAGTACTGAGTCCAAATGATTCTCACCCTGAGGCAGAACCCAGGGGCAGACAGCTGAGGATCTTCCAAGGGAACAAGGGAGATTTTTTTTATGCTTACCAGTAAGGGCCGCTGACCCCACACCTTGCCACCTCCCTTCTTAATTTGCCATTCACTTTGGCAGATCATAGATAGAACAGTTTCTTGGTTTTTTTTCTTCTAAAGTGGCTTCCTGCTTCAAGCAGACTCCTTCCTTGTAGCAGCGCACTTCAAAACATTTGAAATCCAAGCATGGTTTTTTTGTTCATAAGACACCTTGTCCATGAACTTCCCGAAGACCCCTCCTCACCCCACCCCCACCCCGTGCTCTTCTTCCTCTCTCATCCTCCTTTCAGGCTGCACCCTGTCCTGTGCCCAGGGCAGAATACACATCTTTTCCTCTTACTTCATGTACCAGGATCAGTAAGTCAAAGACTTACTCACACTCCATTTTCTCTTATTCTGTTGCTTTCTGTCCTTCAGTCAGCCAGTGCTTACCAGGGCCAGCACTCACTCACTCAGTCAGCCCTGCTGGCAAGGATGCGCCCCTTCTTGCAATCAACACACACGGCCAGCTGCACACAGACGTGCTGGCCGCTGTGCCGTGGGCACCAGCCCTGTCCTCGGGGCTTCTGTGTCCAGCAAGGGGCCAAACACACAGCAGGGTCGGGAGGAGACAGGTGGGGTGCAGGGCTGGTCCTACAAGCCTGGAGGAGCCGATCCTTTTTGGGAAATTTGTAAGCTGGTTGTTAAATGTAGCCATTATCAGAAATGAAAGTATGCAAGCTTACAGTTAAATATATTAAAAGCAAAGGCAGACTTAAGACCCCTCACTTGCTAGTTATATTTTTGGATGTTTTACTATTATCTGTGCTCTTGAGGTTATTTATAGGCCCTGGTGGAAATGTTACACAACGGTGCCCCACTGGGCATCTCCAGCACCGTGCTCAGTGCCAGCAGGTCAGTAGCTTGACATTGGCCGTGGTGGGGATGCTTGTCTTGTGAACTCGGCAAACATCACAAAGCGGGGCTTCCCCCCCGTTCTTCCTGAGAGCTGACTGCTCGATATCTATCACCCACCCCTGGACGAGTGACATCCTGTGAGCTAGGAAGAACCTGATGGGTGATTAGAAATATTCAGAGCAGGAAGCTTCGCACCTGTCCTTGAATACAAAGTAGAGAGAGAGGAGGTGTGGGGCTGGTGGGAAAAGCTGTCTGTCTACAAGCCCGTCTCATGGGGACTGTCCACCTTGAATTGTTTGGGGAGGGAATAACAAGGCATTTTAAACAATACCTTTATTGAGATATAATTCCTAAATGGATACAATTCACCTGTTTAAAAATGTACCCCTGAAATGGGGTCCCTACCCCTAACGGCTTTGACCTAGCCTTTCTCAGGTCCCAGTCTCTCTCCTTCAGCTTGCAGTTCATCTGTGGGCACTGTGGGGATTCCAGGCCAACTCCTGGCTAAAGAGGAACTCACTAAATTAAGGGAGCAGCATAAGGGTCAGGCTGCCCAGCAAGACTCAGAATCACAAAGACTCGGAATTCAGTTTTCACCTCCATAACGACCATCCTGATGCTGGACTCTGTTCCCAAATGCTTCACCGGAACCCCCAGCCCTGAACAAACTAATACCCAGTCTACCTGTACACCCCAGACTGGAGCCCACTTTGCCATCCACAAAAACTCATCCAAGGAAGGCCGTGAGCCCCTTGCACTAACCAGAGACCTGCCTGTGAGCTGATCACATACTGCACAACCCCAGCATTAACCCGTAAGATTCGTTACCTTAATTCCTTGGGGGAGTTGAGGACCTGAGTGACAGCTGTCCTGTTGTTCGCTCTGTGCACTGCAAAATAAACCCCTACTGTCCTCTACCACTCCAGTGTCAGGAACTGGCTCGCTGCATGTCGGGGAGCAGACCTAGCTTTCTTGGGGTTCTGAAACACAACTCTGTGGTTTTTAACATAGTCACAGTCACGCAGCCATCGCCACACCAATCAGAACATTTTCTTCACCCCAAAAAGGAAGTGCCGGGCCCCTTAGCAGTCACTCTCCATTCACCCCAAGCCCCCTTTCCCTACCAACCATGGGCAATCACCAACCTTCTTTCTGTCTCTGTAGATTCAAGGCTGTTTTTTTTTCAAAGCCAACACAGAAATTGTACTAGTTAATCTTGCAGGGTGTCTCATGGGTAGCGTGCCCTGTGCTAGCCTAGCAATTTACCCGGCTTTCCTTATGTGAACTCAGGAAAATTGCCCCTTGATCACGGTGGACCCAGCCCGCCCAGCAGGCCAGCTGGCTTTTCTGGGAAGGAGCAAAGTTCAGAGTCCCTGCAGGTGAGCTGAGCTGTCATTAGGGCTAGCCCCAGGCTGCAGGTGCAAGCAGCGAACTGGGTGGGTGAGGCATTCAGAGAAGCCAGCCAGGGTGGTGCTCAGCTGGACAGCGGCTGGTGGGGCGTGGTGGTGGGGAGCCAGGGCACTCCACCAGCAGACCAGGTGCTCTGCAGAACGGCTGTGGTCAGCCCACAGCCTGTGTGCTGAACAAGTGGCTCCATCGCCACCTCGGCCCCAGGAGGAGGCCCCGTGAGAGGGACTCACTCCCTGGTCTTCAGCGATGTGTCGCTCCACCTGCTCGGCTGATGCAATATCACTTGAGGGCAGGACACGGGCCTCCATCCAATGGCCCCTGAAATCCTCAGCCTTTCTGGTGAGTGTACCATTATCTCCAGAGGCCTCAGACGAATTCTTGGGATGGAGGCTTAGAAGGGGCTGGAGGGAAACTAGCACCTGTCTCAGGTCAGCAAAGCAGGGTGCAACCTACAGGCAGTGGAACCGGGGAGCTGAGCGTTTGGGATTGAGTCTCTCAGCAGTGGTGATGGTTCTAGGTGAGAGAGGGAGTGAGCGAGTGTGCCTTTGGGAAAGATGGGCTTGGGTGGAAGGCTGGGGAGGGAGGGAGGGGAGGACCCCTGAAGAGAGCCATTGAAGATGCGCACAAAGTTGAGAAAAACTCAGAGGGGTTGCTCTAATCTGCTCCCTTCTGCCACCATTACCCCTGCTCCATTGGCACGGCCCATTTCCTCTCTTCCCACCCCACACTATAAATAGCTGCAAGCCTCTGTCCTTTGCCTTGGGCATGGGTTTTTCTGCTGTTGCCACGTTTCTGAACTGAGTAAAGCATCTTTGGGGCGGTGGTTGAGCTGCTGCTTGGGATGCCTGCACCCCATATCAGAGTGCCTGGGTGCAATCCGACTTTTAAAGATTGTATTTATTTATTTGAGAGATAGAGAGAGAGGTCTACCATCTGCTGGTTTACTCCCCAAATGGCCACAACAGCCAGAAGTCGGCTGATCTGAAGCCAGGAGCTTCTTCCAGGTCTCCCATGGTGGTGCAGGGGCCCAAGCACCTGGGCCATCTTCTACTGCTTTCCCAGGCCATAGCAGGGAGCTGGCTCACCCATATGGGATTCCGGTGCCTTAGGAGGAGGTTTAGCTCACTACGCCACAGCTGGCCCCCAACTCCTCTATTTCAGATCTACCTTCCTGCTAATGCAGATGCTCAAGTATTTGGGTCTGTGCCACCCATGTGAGAGACCTTGATCAAGTTCCCAGCTCTTGGCTTCAGCCTGGTCCAGCTCTAGCTATTGATGGTGGTATCTGGGGAGTGAACAAGCAGATGGGAACATTCTCTCTCTCTCTCTCCTCTCTGCCTTTCAAATAAAATGAAAATAAATAAATAAATAATTTAAAAGAATCTCATTGGAAATCTACGAAAGAAATGGATTGAATATTGTGTATTTTTTTTTTAACAGACTTGATTCCAGTAGGGGAAAATGGCTCCCTTGCCAAAGAATGTGGAGTGTTTCTGACAACCATTTGCCCACCTGCAGAGATGCAGCGACATGCAAGCCCTCAGGGTGGCTCTTCCTGGCCGGTGGCCTTGTGGTGGCCGGCATTGAGAAGAGGGGGGGTTTTGACCCCCACCAAGACCAGCCCTCCGCCTCTTCCTCTTCCTTCCTCAGGCCCCCAGGAAGCACCAGGTCCCGACAATCTCCTGGGGACTCTTGAGGCGCAGTCCTCACTGTTGTCATGATGCTTACGGAAAACAGTTCTGGACGACAGCCCCGCTGGGGAACGGCATGTGCCCAAGGGCTGCTTTCCTGGCTGTGAGAACTGGAGGGGACTCCTCGTGGGGAGGGGCCCCCAGCTGGAGAGGCGCTGGGGCTCTAGACCCTGCCTGACAGCCTCACCGCGAGCAGGCTTCGTCCACTACAGCGCGAGCCTGTGCTGGGAGCGCGTGGCGCAGTCTCGCTGTAGCCTGTCCCATCTCGTGAGGGGGTGGCTGAGCTCTCTCCTAGGCTGGAAGAAACCCTGCCTAAATCCACAGGCTCCCCGACGCCTTCCGCCTCTCTGCCCACCCTGGCCTCCGGGGTGCTGTTTGCACACAGGTTGCTGTTGAATTTCTGTTTCTTGTTTTCAATAGTGGTAAAATACACACAATAGAAAATTTATCACTTTAAAAATTATTTATTTGAGGCCGGCACTGAGGCTCACTAGGCTAATCCTCCACCTTGCGGTGCCGGCACACCGGGTTCTGTCGGGGCACCGGATTCTGTCCCGGTTACCCCTCTTCCAGGCCAGCTCTCTGCTGTGGCCAGGGAGTGCAGTGGAGGATGGCCCAAATGCTTGGGCCCTGCACCCCATGGGAGACCAGGATAAGCACCTGGCTCCTGCCTTCGGATCAGCGCAGTGCACCGGCTGCAGCGCGCCGGCCGTGGCAGCCATTGGAGGGTGAACCAACGGCAAAGGAAGACCTTTCTCTCTGTCTCTCTCTCTCACTATCCACTCTGCCTGTCAAAAAAAATTATTTATTTGAAAAGCAGAGAGAGTTCCCATCTGCTGGTTCACTCCCCAAAAGCCTATGATGGCCAGGGCTGGGCCAGGTTAAAGCTAGGAGCTGGGAGCCCAGTCCAGGTCTCGCACATGGCTGGCAGGGACCCAAACACTTGAGCCGTCACCTGCTGCCTCCCAGGCTGTGCATCAGTAGGAAGCTGGAATTGGGAGCAGAGCCAAGACACAGACCCAGGCAGTTGGAGGGGGGTGATGGCGTCTTAACTCACAGGACAAATGCTGCCCCCAAATTTGCCACTTTCAGCTTGTCCAGTGTGGTGGCTTTTACGTATATGAATAATAGCGTGCAACCATTGGTGCTATCTAGCTTCGCCACAAGTGGAAGCTCTGTACTTATTAAACAATCACCCCTTATTCCTGCTCCCCTAGTCCCTGACCTGCTTCCTGTCTCTAAGGATTTGCCTGTCTGGGATATTTCCTTTAAATGCAACCATACAATATGTGCCCTTTCATTACTGGTTACGCTCACTTAGCATAATGTTTTCAGGGTCACTCATATGACAGCATGTACCAGTCCTTCATCCCTTTCTATGGCCAAATACTATTCCATTGCCTGAATCTTCCAATTTTTGCTCTCCTATCGCTGTTCTGTATCTTTACTACCCAAACACAGGCATCAGCCCCTTCTTCATTTCCACTGCAATCCCCACTCACAGCTTCCTAGTAGGCACAACGCGGTCACAGCGTTCTGTGAGGATTAAATAATACACCAGAGGTAAAGTGACCAAAAGCACTGAGCAACTAGTGCCCAGTCACATATGATGAATTATTATATAACCATTATAATTATTATGCAATCACTGTGATCGTATGAATCCCTCCTACCTCTTCTGTTTGGTTATTTCACAAAATATCTTAAATGCAATCACGGTTTGATATCAGCAGAAAAAGATGCTTGGGTTAGGTAATAATCTTTAGGATGACATTACATTGCCTACTGCAGTGGTTCCCAATCTGGGGTCTCTGTTATACTCACACACACACACACACACACACAGGCAACCCCAGATGTGTGTAGTCACTGCTGAGAAGGGCAAAAGCCACGCCATGTCAAAGCCTGTCATCGCCATGTGTCTTCCCAATCAACCAATGCTCAGAGCACACTCTTCTCACGGAGAGCTCTTCATATCTGGGGAGAGCCGGAACCACCAGGATACAGCAGCACTCAAAGGAACATGAACGATTCGATTCAGTGTGGATATCAAACCACGAACAAGAGTTCATTGAACGCCTGCCCTTCTAAGCACCACGGTAGGGAAGTGGGCATAGGAACAGACAGAAGAAGGTAGTTTATGTCCTGCACTCTCTGTAGCTGGGAGGATCAGAGCTAGGCCTGTGCAACACTAAAGAATGTGTCAGCATGAGATCAGCTGTTGTCCATGAATCCCACGGGTGATCAGTGAAATGAACATAAGCCAAAGTCATCAGGAAATGCTTCAAGGAAGAGTCTGAAGGATCGACAAGGCATGAAAGGGGGCCGACGCTGTGGCTCAGTAGGCTAATCCTCCACCTAGCGGCGCCGGCACACCGGGTTCTAGTCCTGGTCGGGGCGCCGGATTCTGTCCCGGTTGCCCCTCTTCCAGCCCAGCTCTCTGTTGTGGCCTGGGAGTGCAGTGGAGGATGGTCCAGGTCCTTGGGCCCTGCACCAGCATGGGAGACCAGGGGAAGCACCTGGCTCTTGGCTTCGGATTAGCGCAATGTGCCAGCCGTAGCTTGCCAGCCACTGTGGCCATTGGAGGGTGAACCAATGGCCAAAGGAGGACTTTCTCTCTGTCTCTCTCTCTCACTGTCCACTCTGCCTGTCAAAAAATAAAAATAAATAAATAAAAGGGGCTGCAGGTGGGCTGAGACGGGGGTAGCAAGGAGGATGGGCGCATAGATGTTGATTGTCCTGCCTGGCATCAGGGGTACGCTTTGGCAGACGTGTTCAATGTCTGTGAGCAGGAGGTGTGAGGACGGCGCGCCAGAGCCGCAAGAGTGATTGCCGGCAGCAAGGCCCTGGAGCTTCAGAGCAGAAGTGGGTCGAGTGAAGCAAATACAGACAGGCGGGGATGAGTCCAGGGATGAGACAGGCGGGGAGGAGTCCAGTGCCCTCACTGGAGGCTGCGGTCACTACAAGAACTGCACGTGGGATGGAACAAGGCTCCGTAGCACAAGACTGGTTCCTTACAGCAGGACCTGAGCGCCTTGCTCTCTGTCCAACCGTCCTGGGCCCAGACAGGCTGTGGGCCTTTGCCCAGTGCCAGAGCTCTGTGCCATTTCCGGGTTCAGGAGGAGGTGGGTGCCCTCTGCAAGTGGACAAATGTGCCCAGCTGGCTTTCTAGCTGTCTAACCCTTGGCATAAGCAATAGTCCATCATATGGTGAGGCCCATGCTGGCCACGCCTCCGCCCTCCTTGTTGGGTGGGTGGAAGACCCAGAGGCTGGGTGCCTGAATTCACCCCAGAGGATGCAGCCTCTGGGGCTTACCCGGAGATGGTCCCTGTGGCTTGCCCAGAGCCACCTGGGAGGACAGAGCCCTCCCCATCCTCACTGTGTAGCTCCTGGCAAGGCCCTTGTTGAAGAGACAGCCTGGCTGCACAGGAAGCGGTGGCCGTCTCCCCCAGTGTCCCCTCCATCCCATCTGTCCTGCAGAGCTGACCCATGCCATTCCTCAGCCCCAGCTAGGGTCACTGGAGGGGCTGGGGTGGCCCCCCGTGGCCACCAGGGGACTCTTTCTTGACACCTTTGAGTTCCTGCCAGTGGCTCTTTACTTGCTGGCCAGGACAGGCCTCATTCAGGGCCTCAGCAAGAGACAGAGTGTGCCCCCTGCCCCAGATGACCAAATACTGCCCAGCCCCGGAGGACGACTCTCTTGTCATCCTGGCTTAGGCGAAGAGTGGTGCTCGTGGTCAAAGCAAAGAAACATATATTTAGATTATTTTTAATTATTCAGTTAATTTCCAAGGCGGAGAGAATCACCCACCCATTGGTTCATTCCCCTGATGCCTGCAATAGCTGGGATTGGGCCAGGCTGAAGCCAGGTGCCTGGAACTCAGTCTGGGTCTCCCATGTGTGTAGCAGGGACCCAAACCATCACCTGCTGCTTCCCAAGGTGTGCATTAGCAAGAGGCTGGAATTGGAAGTGGTGCCAGGACTCGAACCCAGGCACTTTAATGTGGGATGTTGGCATCTTTACGGCTGGGCCAAATGCCTACCCCAGGAAGGATTTTTCTTTTTAAAGATTTATTTTATTTATTTGAAAGACAGAGAGGTTGGTCTTCTATCTGATGGTTCACTCCCCAGATGGCTGCAACGGCTGGAGCTGCGCCTAACCGAAGCCAGGAGCCAGGAGGAATGGGCGAGCAGAGGGGCTGCGGACGGCGTCCCTGGCGGCCCTGGGTGCCCTCCTGCCTCCTTTCTTGGTTGAGGAAGGGTCCAGCAGAGGCGGCGGTCCTCCCTCTTCAGGGCCTTGCTTGTGGTACCCAATGCTGGGCAGCTTGGGATCCCCATCACAGTATTATTAGTGGGTTCTGAGCAGGGTGAACAGAAAGACTTCTGGCTTGTGAGGGAGGGACTGTCCCTGGTTACATCTGCAGTCCCAGAGTAATTATTGCCAATGACCCCTGCCTTGTGTGGATGGGAAATCACTTGGTCACCCTCATTACAAGGGACAGACTCATATAAAGACCTCAAGGGGTGCAGTTTGCGGCCAGAACCACGGGCAAGGCAGCCGTGATGGGTACAGGTACATGGTCCCTCACTGTGGCTTTGGCTGCGTTCCCTCGCTTCAGGACAGGGCTGCCACCAGCTCCCGGGTCGTGCATTTGTCCATCTCCATCATCATCTCTGTTGCAAGTCCCCAGACATCCCCCAGGAAGGACCTGACTGCCCGCTGTGGGCAGAGGGCCTCGTGGCTTCAGAGGCTTGGAGCTCTCCAGGGGACCACAGAGGGGACGGAGGTAGAGGCCGATTTTAGGAGGGGTGAGAGGTGCGGAACAGTCAGTGCCCGTGCAGGCCTGGGGCGCTTCTCCCACCACTTGCTTGTGACTTACGTCCCCTCCCTCCCCACAAGGAGACGCCACTCACCCTGGGGTGGGAGATGAGAGGCCGGGGCTTCCCTGCTCGGGACGGAAGGGTCCCTGAGGAAGGGTGCTGCTTCCAGCGTGCACGTGGCTTCAGCTTGGGCCCCCAGGCCCGGAGCACGACTCCACATGCGTGTGCACATGTACACGCATGAGTGTCTGTGTTCAGACCCAGAAAGGGCCAGGGGCCAGAAGGCACTGGGAGCTGAGGGTGGCCCTGGGAGCCAAGGGGCCTCTACGCCCTCTTTCCCTGACCACAGCACCTGTCTCTGCGTGGAAGCTCCCCTCCCCTGGACAAGCCCTGACACAGGTTCCGAGGGCTCAGCTGTGGCCCTGCTGGCAGCAATGGCAACACGAGCGGTGGAGGACACCCTCACCCCACCCCCGGGGACCCGTTGACTTTTCCTGATTTCTAGATTTTAAAATTTTATTTATTTCAGGAGCGGGGAGAGGGCTCCCATCTGCTGGTTTACTCCACAAATGCCTCCAACAGCTGCGGTTGGGCCAGGCCAAAGCCAAGAGATAGGAACTCCATTCTGGCTCTTTCACATGGGTGGGGAGAACCCGAGTACTTGGGCTTTCACCTGCTGTGTGCCTTAGCAGGAAGCCGGAATCAGAGCGGACCCTGCGCTCAAACGCAGGCACTCCGACGTGGGATGCAGGCTTCCCAAGCGGCGAGGCTGAAGAAACTGCTCCGAACATTTCACTTTTCGGTATCGCTTACTGCACGCTCCTGAGGGCAGGGCCCTGTGTTCCACCCCGGGAAGCGGTGCCTGGCACACGCGCTGACTCCTCAGCAGTCACTTGCAATTCCCCGGGGAGCCCTGTTCTCCCGCTCGCCCCCTCTGCCTGGAACAGCCGCCTCTGGCCCTCTGCCTGCCCTGCTCCTCCTCATCCTTGGAGGCACCACTCAGTTGGCACCTCCCCCAGACACCTCCTCTGTCCCCAGCTGGGTTATAAGCCCCTTCCCTGGCTGGTTAAAGGGCTCTCTCCCCCACCAGCCTTCTGGAGGGTAACCCAGTTCCTGGCACACTGTGGGTGAGCAGTGTATATACTGAGTAAGTGGAGATGATTTTGTAAGGAATGTCTCACTCTGGGTGGAGATGAGTAGAAGATGAGTAGGACATTGATGGAGTACAAGAACTTCTTCGGGGCTTGACTTTTTTTTTCCTTCCTTCCTTCCTTCCTTCCTTCCTTCCTTCCTTCCTTCCTTCCTTCCTTCTTTCCTTTTTTACAGATAGAGTTAGACAGTGAGAGAGAGACAGAGAGAAAGGTCTTCACCCCCAAATGGCTGCTACGGCTGGCGATGTGCCGATCTGAAGCCAGGAGCCAGGTGCTTCCTCCTGGTCTCCCAGGTGGGTGCAGGGACCCCAAGCACCCAGGCCATCCTCCACTGCCTTCCTGGGCCACAGAAGAGAGCTGTACTGGAAGAGGGAGCAACCAGGACTAGAACCCGGCACTCATATGGGATGCCGCCGCCACAGGCGGAAGATTAACCAAGTGAGCCACAGCACTGGCCCGCTTTTTTACTTTTTAAAATTTATGAGTGAGTGAGCGAGAAAGCAAGAGCAAGAGAGAGCACACATTTCTGACCCTTCCCCAATGCCCATAGGAACTGGAAACTCGGTCTGGGTCTCCCGTGCAGCTGGCAGAGAGCCAGCTGCTAGAGCCATCACTGCCGCCTCCCCAGGTGCACAACAGCAGGGAGCTGCAGTCCAGAGCGAGTCGGGCACCCTGATGCGGGATGTGGGTGTCTCATCTGCCAGGCCAAGTGCCTGCCCCCGGGGCCTAACCGAAGGGGAGCCCAGGCCGTGAGAGCAGTGTGCGCCAACTCTGCAGCGAAGGGCCCAAGTCCCGGCATGCCTCTGACCTTCAAAGGCCGGACACGTGATCTGCAGCCGCCTGCAGACGCAGCCCTGCTGTGGGCCGTGGGATCGGCCCTGCCCTCTGTCAGGAGGAACGGGGAAGCCTGGGTTCCTGATCGCTATAAAGTACTGAGTCTCCCTCTCAAAGGCCACCAGATCTGATGGGGCTCTGAACCAGGGTGAAAGATGGAGCCTTCAGAGCTGTGGAGACAGCACTGGGGCCCAGGGAGGGGCCGGTCAGCTCTACCAGGGAAGGGGAAGAAGAGTTGAGTTGGCCCCGGAAGTCAGCAAAGGGTTCCTAGGCACAGGTCGGGGTGGGGGTGGGGGACTGCGTGGGCTGAGGCAGAGGCTAAGACTTTACAGCAAACAGCGCTCTTTAATTCATTAACTTATTTAATGAGCTGTGTATTTATTTGAAAGGCAGAGTTACAGAGAGAGAATTTTGACCTGCTGGTTCAACTCCCCAAATGTCCACAATGGCTGTGGTTGGGCCAGGCCAGAGCCAGGAGCCTGGAACTCCATCCAGGTCTCTCCCTTGAGCACAGGGGCCCACGTACTCAGCTCATCTTTTGCTTCTTTCCCAGGTGCATTAGCAAAGGGATGGATCAGAAGTAGACTCGAACCAGCACCCTGTGGGAAGTTGGCACCCTGGGCAGAGGCTTAACCCACTACACCACAGGCGGGCCTTCTCATTATTTTTTTTTTTTCCAGACTGGATCAGAACAATGCTGTCATCAACCAACTATGATCTAAGTGAGGGCAAGTACATATCATCCTTGCCACCCTCTCTATACTTTTAAACCCCACACTCCAGTCCCCTTGGTAAACACAAAACCTCCAACTCCCCCTTAGCAAAATTTGACACAAAAAAATTTAAATCCCGTGGGAAGAGAACAAAGCAAAGGAGTGGGAGAAGCATTGTGTTGGTGGCTTTCCATCTGCACCTCCTTCCTCCCACCCTCCTAGGGGAGCTCCTCTAGCCTCCCCGACACACCACAGTGTGGAGCCCCTTGGTGTGTGTGGAGTGGCACCGAGGCTGAGGCTTACAGAGGGGGAAGCAGTAGGGTGAGACCCAGGAGTAACACGTGGGGCGACCGGAGCAGTTATGACCATCGCAATAGTCCCAGAGACAGAGGGGAAGAGACGGATGTGGGAGATGAAGGCGGGGAAAAACTCACACTCGGAATTCGAGAGATGTGAGGCATGCGGGAGCTTGTGCCGTGGCCTAAGCACAGCCCTCATCCATTCAGTGTGTATTGTCAGCCCTACTGTGCTCCAGGCCATGCCGAGCACGGGGTATGCAGCAAAGAGCAGGAAAGGGCAGCTCCCTCCTTCCCTGGACCTCGTACGCTTGAAGGGGAGGACAATAGGCGGCAGTCAAGCAAGGACGCATAGGAGCAAGAGGGTTTCCCAAGGTGGTGCATGCTGGGGACGTGGCATCTGGGTTCTGAGATTGAGAGAGACGGGGGAAGGTGGGGGGAGGAGGCTACAGTAGACTCGGGGTTGTGGCTGTCACCGTAGAAGTGGCCATGCTTTAGGCAAGAGCTATGGGAAGATCTGAGGCAGGACATCCAAGGCCCCAAGGAATACATATATGGCTGGCATCCTTGTTCTTGGGATGATGGGAAAGCCACAGATGTCTCCATTCACTTTGCTGCTTCCTTTCTTGCTTGCTGGTAACAGGGCATCGGGTCTGGGCCCAGAGACTCTGTGTTTGGATCCCTCTTTGCTCTGAAAGTGTTGGGCAGCTCACAGCCCTCATGGTACAGGTAGTGTTTCGGGCAGGCTCACCAATACAACTCTTGTTCCTGTTCCTTCCCAAATGCGGATTTAGGGTTGGAAGGGATGGCAGGAATGCACGCTCATAGGATTTTCTAAACTAAAGATGCAAGACTTACTTGTCCAGCAAAGTTCACCAAAGGACTGTTTTGGGGGTGGGGAGACACTGGTGTAGGGGGTTAAGCTACACCTGCGATGCTGGCATCCCATGGGGGACTGCCGCTCCTCAATTCCCGGCAGCTCTGCTCTGATCCAGCTCCCCACTGTTGCACTTGGGAAAGCAGCGGAAGATGGCCCAAGTATTTGGGCCTCTTGCATCCACGTGGGAGACCCAGATGGAGCTCTTGGCTCCTGGCTTTGACCTGGCCCACCCCTGACTGTTGAAGTCTTTTGGGGAGTGAACCTCTCTGTCTGCCACTCTGCCTTTCAAATAAATAAAATAAATCTTTGTTAAACGTTTAAAGAATCAATCGCTTCTTGACCTTTTGGCTAAGATCAAGTTGTATGAGTAAAGTTTAAAGAATCTAGGAAGGACAAGGTTCTCCCATAGAATCTCCACCCAGGAACGTAGCACTGCCAACACCTTTATTTTAGCCTGGAAGACCATTTCAGACTTCTGAGTTCTGCAATTATAACACAATGAACTTGTGTTATTCTAAGTCACTAAGTGTGTGGTAGTTTCTTACAGCAGCAATGGAAGCTAATGCACCTGCTGAACCCCCTCAGGTTGCAGAAAAGTGACGCAGCCAGGCCTTAGCTGTGCCCTCAGCGATTGTTCCAGTCTAGGAATGCCTAGCACTCCCTATCCAGCTACTTGAATGCCGCCACCTCACTGCCGGGGGATATGCCTTCTGGTTTTTTCCCTCTTCTTCCTCATCTTCCTCCTCCTTTTTCTGTTTAATGTAATGTGGAGGATTTAAAATTTTTATGTTTATTTATTTGAAAGTCGAGAGATCTTCTGTCTGCTGGTGAACGCCCCACATGCCCGCAACAGCCGGAGCTGGGCTAGACTGAAGCTGAGACCTGGGCGCTCCATCTGGGTCTCCTGCCTACTGGCAGGGAGCCAGCTGCCGGAGCCACCACCGCCACCTCCTGGGGTGCACATTAGCAGGAAGCTGGGATGGGGGTGGAGCCAAGGCTGGAACCCAGGCTCTCTGCTGTGGAAGGCAGGGGTCCCGAGCTGCCTTTAAACTGCTGTGCCAAACGCATGCCCCTCCTGCTGTTTCTTAAACACCTTGGTTGACTTAGCTAATGTAAGACGTGTTTACATAGAACACAGAACCGGGCTTTACCCATAATGACGCTTTCTTCATAAATGCTTTTGAATAGATGAATGAAAAAGGAACAGTTTTCCAAGCTTCCCTTGTATTTCCCAGGAGAATAAACAGTGCACAATGCACACAACAGGCACTCACAGATCTGTTTACTTTTGCTGACGTCTAAGGCATTTTGATCAAGACCCCCGCTTTGAACTGGCTTCATATTCACCATATAGTTGAAGCCTGGTTTGGGATGAGTTGGTGAATAAAATGTTGGTTAAAATGAAGAAACATTAAAAATGACCATACATTCTCTAAATATTTAACTTAAAGCATATAACCATGTGATCATTCCACAGTCTTGATGGCAGACCAAGGACATTGAGGGCGGTCTACCCATAGGAGTTCCCCTTGGCCCTTAGTGCACAGATACCATGCAAAGCCCGTCTGTAATTTCCAGCATGGGTCTCTGTACAATCATGTGAGCTTCCTCACGAAGTCAAACAGAATTATCGAACGATCCAACAATTCTGCTTCTAGGTATATAGTCACACGGAGTGAAAGCGGGGATTCAGATCCGTGTACACCAGTGTTTACTGTAGCTTTATTCACAATAATGAAAAGGTGGAAACCACCAAAATTTCCATCAGTAGATGCATAAACAGAGTGTGTGCTGTGTGTCTTTTTGTGTGTGTGTTCTGTGTGTCTTATTCAACCACAGAAAGGAACACAAATTTAATATCTGCTAACACATGGGTGGACCTTGGAAACATCATGAAATAAGCCAGACAGAGAAGGAAAAATTTGTGTGATTCCACTTCTATGAAACCCCTGGAAAAGGAAGAGACAGAAATTGGAATAGAGGTTTCCAGAGGCTGGCAAGAGAGAAATGAGAAGTTACTGTTTAATGGGTACAGATTTTATGGTGGGAACACTGAAATGTTTTTGGGACAGATAGTGGTGATGGTTATACACCATTGCAAATGCATTTAATTCTACTGAGTTACACCTACAGATGGTTAAAGTGAAAAATATTATGTTATACACAATTTTTAAAAGATTTATTTATTTATTCGAAAGGCAGATTTATAGAGAGGGAGAGGCAGAGGAAGGGAGAGAGGTCTTCCTTCCTCTGGTTCACTCCCTAAATGGCCGCAATGGCCAGAGCTGGGCCAATCCAAAGCCAGGAGCCAAAAGCTTCCTCCGAGTCTCCCATGTGTGTGCAGGAGCCCAAGGACTTGAGTCATCGTCTGCTGCTTTCCCAGGCCACAGCAGAGAGCGGGATATGAAGTGGAGCAACCGGGTCTCAAACCAGCACCCATATAGGATGCCAGCGCTGCAGGTGGCGGCTTTATCCACTACGCCACAGCACCGGCCCTTACACACAATTTTTTAAAAATCCTACTCAAACCTCTTTTCTAAATCTACTAGTGCAATAAGATGAAACATTTACAAATTTTGTTTTGCGCAGGATTCTCCATCACAGTGGTGTTTATAGCTATAAAATGTCCTAAAGAACTTAAAAGTTGATTAGTAGGTTTTTTGTTAGGAAATTAGTGCATACACAAATTACAGACTATTAGGCAGTCATAAGAAACCATACTTACTAAGAGACTGCACTGACGTAGGAAATGCCTTTAATATAACATGAAGCCAAAAAAGGCAGGGTCTAATACTGTGCTTCATTTGATTCCCAGATGTGTTGAGGATAAAAGAAAAAAGTGGAATAAAATCACAGCTGACCCTGAAGTTTCTGAGTCCCCGATTCAACCACCTGTGGATCAAAAATATTAGAAACAGAAATAAACCGCATCAGCACCAGACATGTGCAGGCTCTTTCAAGTTGTCTGTTCCCCTAAACAAGAAGGTATAACAACCAAGTGCAAAGCATTTGCACTGCATTAGGTGTCTCGGTAACACAGAGAGGATGGGGAGCACACGGAGCGTGTGCAGACGTTCTGTGCAAATACTGAGCCACTTCAGTAAGGGACCTGGGCAGCTATGGAGGTGGGGGGGTCATTGGACGGGATGGATGTCCTGCAGACACCCAGGGGATGCCTGTCCTAGAAGGAGGTGCTCTAAGTAGTGGCAGAGGTGGTCCTTAGATGGTTGGATAAAAGATCGCTTCTCCCCGTCGATGTATTACTCCTCTGTGTGCTCTTGTGTTCTTCAGAGAACATAGATTACTTTGAAGATCAAAGACCAAAACCTCAGAGCTTCAGTGTGATGTGGTTCTGGCTTCTCTGGGGCCACGGCATCCTCGAGGGTCTGAGGTTATCTGCTTTCCTAGCATCTGTTCCCACAATCCTAGACGGGGAGGGCAAACCCAGGTTTTCAGAGAGGCGTCTGCTCGTTCGCAGAAAGAGGAGCCTGATCAATTTGGCGAATGAAAGAGAGGGTGGAGGGAGAAACGAAGTGAATGGGAGAGACCTGCTGTTGAGAAATCGCTCCTACTGCAATTTATCATCATTAAAAAAAAACAGGTTCTAAAACCGCAAGTTTTCGTTTTCAGCATAAAAGCAGGCAACCGAGCCCCTGAAAAGTAGATGTAGGCCAAGCCTGTTACATTGGGTTTTTGAGAGGAACTCACTTGAACCACTCATTAGCATACCATTTAAAGTGGCTTGGGCTGACATTCGCACCGCCTTTGGCCCACAGTTAAGACTACAGAGTGTAGTGCGTTAGGGGCTCTCAATGCGTATTGTGCCAGGAAGACACCGCAGGCAGGGTCTGGTTTGGGGGCCAGGGTTTGTGATACTCGAAAGACTAGCATTAGTGTGTGATGGGATCTCTCTGAAATGAGAATCCTATCACAGCACCGCCCCGTCTCCCAGCTCTACAGGTCTTCCTGCATGGTGGGCAGGACTCCCCACCCCGCACAGCCTAACTGTCCTGGTTTCCAGGAGTTTACAGTCCCTCAGCTCTCCCAGCTTTGTCATGCCACCACCCCCCCTTTTAAAGATGTATTTATTTGAAAGCCTGAGTTATAGAGAGAGATAGAGACAGAAAGAGAGAGATCTTCCATCTACTAGTTGGAAATGGTCACAACAGCCAGCGCTAGGCCAGGCCAAAGCCAAGAGTCAGGAGGCAGGAGCCTCATCTGGGTCTTCCACATGGGTTGCAGGGGCCCAAACACTTGGGCCATCATCTGCTGCTTTTCCCAGGCCGTTACCAGGGAGCTGGATCAGAAGTGGAACAGCTGGGACTCGAACTGGCACCCATATGACACTGGCTCTAACAGCTACACCACAATGCTGGTGCCTGTCATGCCTTTAAAAATTTTTACTTGCTTATTTTCATCTTATTTGAAAGGCTGAGAGGGGGAGGAGGGAGGAAGAGAGAGAGTGGGAGAGAGAGAGAGAGAGAGAAATCTCCCATCTGCTGATTCACTCCCCTAATGCTTGCAACAGCCAGAGCTGAGCCAGGTTAAAGCCAGGAGTCGGGAACTCTATCCAGGTCTCCCCCACGGGTGCAGGGACCCAGGTAGTTGAGCCATCACCTGCTGCCTTCCGTGGTGCTCATTACCAGGAAGCTGGGTCAGAAGCGGAAGAGCCGGGACAGCCAGGCACTCCTGGAGGGGATGTGGGCAACCCAAGTGGCAACTTAGCCACTGAGCCAGACACCTGCCTCTGTGCTGCGCCTTTTTCTTCTCTTGCTGCTCCCTCTTACTGGGATGTGCATTCTATCCCCCAAGGCCCCTGCTCTCCCTTCCCAGTGGAGTTGAGCGCTTGATCCTTTTCAGGTCCTAAAGAGGGTCCTGTTAGGACTCTGAGACACTGTGGCACACACTTGGTTCTGTATCTGTCTGCTCCCGCCCTGTCATGAGCTTCCTATGGACAGGCATTGTTTGGAATTCCTCTTTCTGACCCCTATACGCGTGCCACACATCAAAGGCTCATTCAAGATTGTTAAATGGGAGGCCAGCATTGTGGCATAGCAGCTAATGACACCACCTGTGACGCCTGAATCTCATATGGGCACAGGTTCAAGTCCCAGCTGCTCCACTTCCGATCCAGCTCCCTGCTAATGCACCTGGGAAAAGCATCGGAAGATGGCTGGGAGACCCAGATGAAGCTCATGGCTCTTGGCTTCAGCCTGGCTTAGCTCTGGCCATTGTGGTCACTTGGAGTATGAATGAGCACGGATGGGAGACCTCTCTATGTCTTGCCTCTCCCTTCTCTCTCTATAACTCTGACTTTCAAATAAATAAATCAATTTTAAGACTGTTGAATGAGTGAATAAACCACGCAGGCCAAGGCTGGCTGCTTCTTTGCTGGTAGTAAGGATTGATATCAAAGAAGAGATTATAAGACACATGTGGTCAAGACAAAGGGGCAGCCCTTACTCCAATTCCTCTCCTCACCCTTAGCCAGTCAGCCCTAAAGTCAGCCCAACCAAGAGTCAGTTAATTATCTCCCAGTGAGCAGTTCTTCTATCATCCGTCTTTGTCCCCTGGCAGTCACCTCTATCACCAATGGACTCCGTTATGCAATATCTGGGGCAGATGAGAGGCGCCTGATAAGAATGCAAAAAGAAACATCATCTGTTTGATTTGAATCCTTATTTGATGTCTGTGAGGGTTTTTTTTTTAGCACTGACTACACACCAGGAACAATCTAAGCACTTCATTTATATACGTATGTTAACTAAGCTAATTCTCACAACAATCCAGTAAAATAGACATTAGCACCCCCATTTCTCAGCTGAGCAAACTGAGGCACAGGGGTTCCAAAGCTAGTAAGTGGCAGTTCTGGAGTCTGAGCAGGGCAGTTTGACTGCATGGTCCTAACTATGTTGCTTGTACACACCAGCAGTATAGTATGTGATACGTAAGACTTATAACATGCATGCCCCAGTTCTCATGGGTGTGTTAAGTAAGAAGTCAGAAGTTTAGTCTATGTGTGTGTGAGAAAGGCCTGAAGACCAGCACCTACCGGGGAAACTCCAAAGCCCACATCTCGCACTTCAAAGTCCTGCTCAGAACCCGCTAACTGTCCAGGTGGTCTCAGCCCTTCCCCCAGCTAAAGCTCCCAGGAGAACTTTCTCTCCTCAGGACCAAATGGGTTACCTGACCTGATACCAAGGGCAATAAAACCTTCTCAGATGCCCCAAGGGAAGCCCCTCTACTCTGCCCAGCACCAGCACGGGAGGAATTTGCTAATTTTCACCCAACAAACCCTTCCCCTAGGACGCCCCATCCTTTGTCCTGGAGGAGAGGGGGAACGGGGTAAACAGACTCCCTTAAAAACCTAGGAGTCCAAACAGACTGTGTGCTCCGCTCTGCCTCTCAGCTGAGCCACCCGCGGGGCCTCCCAGGTGTGTTCTCTCCATTCAGCCACGTAACCTCGCTCTCCCCCAGTCCAAGGGACTGGGCACTCTCTCTCTCTGTCCCTTCCATTCTGACGATGCCCTGTCCCCAGAAAGCCTCATCACTCTGCTCTCTGTCTCTCGCCTGAATTCTTTCTTGCACGAAAATGAGAACCCCACGGCTTCCACGGCCTTCCCTCCAGTCACAGGTGAGAGTGTGCAATAAAAGAAAAATTGCACTTCAGGACTTGTTCTATCACTGACTTCCAGGGATTGGAAAAATGCTTCTGTGAAGGACCATATCATAAATATTTTAGGCTTTGCAGGTCTAAAGGCAAAACCAAGGATAACACACAGATGCTGCTCTAACATGAGAGAAAACAAAGGCTCACGAGTTGTATGGCTAAAACCAACATATATTAATTGGATGTGATATTTATTATACAAGTCTATTAATGGAAAGAAGGGACTTTTTATTTATTATTTTTTATTTATTTATTTTTTATTTTTTGACAGGCAGAGTGGACAGTGAGAGAGAGAGACAGAGAGAAAGGTCTTCCTTTGCCGTTGGTTCACCCTCCAATGGCTGCCGCGGCCGGCGCACTGCGGCCGGCGCACCATGCTGATCCGATGGCAGGAGCCAGGTACTTCTCCTGGTCTCCCATGGGGTGCAGGGCCCAAGCACTTGGGCCATCCTCCACTGCACTCCCTGGCCACAGCAGAGAGCTGGCCTGGAAGAGGGGCAACCGGGACAGAATCCGGCGCCCCAACCGGGACTAGAAGCCGGTGTGCCGGCGCCGCAAGGCGGAGGATTGGCCTAGTGAGCCGCGGCGCCGGCCCTCCAAGGACTTCTGATGATAGTCTCACCCCCTTTTGTGATGTGTCTGTTATTTTAGGTGTCTTGTTATTGAAATGGGTTTAATTAAATAAGCTGCAGTCCATTGCGTCACACGGGTTGGCCTCCACCCTGACATGGCTGGAAATTTCATCACAGAAAAACCTTGGGATATTTTTGAAGTTGCTTTCCTCTCCCTACCTTGTGCAATCCAAATGCATTTTTAGTTTCTCCTATGGAGGTAATGTAATCACAACACCGCCACCTTGCACATTAACTCATTTCATTCTCGGAACAATACCAACAGCTATTTCTCATTCTCCCAGTTGCACAGATGCAGAAGCTTGGGCTCAATGATGTCAAAGAGTTTCTGGTCCATTTCTCAATGTCCAGGCAGGCCTGGAGCTGATGGCTGTGGGGCAGCAGGCTACTCACACAGCGATGGTTCGCCCTGCACTTCCTAATCTCCGTGTTGCCCAAGCCAGCCGGCAGCGTTCTCCTGGTGGACAGGGCACACAGACAGCTCTGCAAGCGCCAGACTCGCTCAGGGGTTCTCATCTCAACCTCCCTCCCCCTCCTCCTCCATACCTGGCTAGCGCTCAGGAGGAAATGTGCTACTGGCTCTGTCATCCAAAAGGGAGATGATAGCTTTGAGCCAAATGACTCAAGAGGAGAAAAGAGGAGAGACCGGCTGGGTTAGGATCTGCGAGAGGCAGCAGGGCTGTGAGTGTTGCAGAACTAGGAAGTGATCAGACGTACCTTCTGGAAACTCTGGGGCTAAGCAGGTGTGGCTGGGGTTGTCGTAGTCACCCACTGTGACAGGTGGAAGGGGCCTGCAGCCGCGTCCACCTCCGATTCCTTTCACAACCTGTTTCAGGTATTGTCTCCCATGTGCAATATCTAGAGGCAGCAAGCCAGTAGCCACAGCTGGCCTAAGTCATGGTTAGCATGAATTATTTGCCAACATTTAAATTTTTTTTTTTTTTAGTTAGAGAGAGAGAGAGAGAGAGAGTGCGCAGTTGCTCTCATCTCCCATCATCTGCTGATTCACTCCCTAAATGGCCACAATGGTCAGAGCTGGGCAGGGTTGAAGCTAGGAGCCAATAACTCAATCCAGGTCTCCCAAGTGGGTGGCAGGGACCCAAACTATTTGAGCCACCACCACTGTCTCCCAGGGTCTGCATTAGCAGGAAGCTGGAGTCAGAAGGTGTGCAGAGGTTCAAACCCAGATACTCTGCTATGGGACACCCACATCTGAGTCATTTGTCTATTATTCTCTCTCTCTCTCTTTCTCTCTCTCTCTCTCTTTCTTTTCCCTCTCTCTTTCAAAATAGAGAAAATAAAAAAAAAAGAGAGAGAGAAAGAGAAAGGGAGAGAGAAACAGATTTTCTATCCATTGGTTTACTCCCTAAGTGCCCAGGGCACTGGGATTGGACCAAACCAAAACCAGGAGCCCAAAACCGACTCCAGGGTCTCCCATGTGGATGATAGGAACCCAAGTACTTGATCTGTCATGTACTGGGTAATGCATAGGTAGGAAGGAAGAATCAGAAGTGGAACTGCCTAGAACCCAGGCCCTCTGGTATGGTGTCGCTCCCCGTCTTCGTGGGGGAACGACACTAAGCCCTGCCTAAGCTTCATATCCGAGTCACGGCACCATTATGTCGCTCCCCCTCTTCATGGAGGAACGACACAGGACCCTGCGCTGTTCTTTCGTCTGCTCGGCCCTCCCCGGGTTTGCTGCTGGTTCTTCCCGGGTTGGCTACTATCCCTTCCACCTCCGTGGAAGGGCAGTTCCCCCTGGCCACACTCCCCACTTCCGCAGGGGAGCGGCACACCGCCGGCCGGCCGGCTCTTCTCGGGGGCTGCACAGGTGTTCCCCTTAGATGTTCCTGGTGCATGCCGTCTCTCTCCTCCTTTATAGTCCTCCTCCGCCAATCCTAACTCGGCTGCCCACACGCCGAGTACGCTGCTCTCCAATCAGGAGCAAGTCCTACAGTTTATTGGTTGAACTGGAGGCAGCTGTGCGGAAGCTGTTTACTTCTCTCCCAGCGCCATATTGTGGGAGAGCAGATGCATAGAATAAGTCTTAATTCCAGTAACTCAGTCCAGTCCGGGCTGCTCCCCACAGTATGGGAAGCAGAATCCCAAACAGTGTCAGTGCTTACATGCCTGCCCCGTGCCCACATCTTAAATTACTACTTCACCTGGATTTTAATATTTCTTGGAAAATCAGAAGATTAGGCTATGGTAGGCCTGTATTCCTGGGTCGCAGCAATTGGCTGCACCTGAGGATTGACTGTCACTCTGAATGGTGCACCACCCCCTCACCCTACTACCCTGCAGCTGGCTTCTTTCTCTGGCCTCGGCAAATATTTAAGTGTGCAACCTTGGAAGGAAAGAATATGATCCTCAGATGCTGTGAGCACTTAAAAGTGAGCAATTCCAAAATTTCTGTTAGAAGTAGGCCTGGGCTTCTCATCCTTCTTCCTCTTCTTTTTCTCTTTTTTAAGATTTATTTATTTGGGGGCCGGTGCCATGGTGCAGTAGGTTAATCCTCTGCCTGCAGTGCCGGCATCCCATATGGGCACCGGTTCTAGTCCCGGCTGCTCCTCTTCCAGTCCAACTCTCTGCTGTGGCCTGGGAGGGCAGTGGAAGATGGCCCAAGTGCTTGGGCCCCTGCACCCACATGGGAAGACCAGGAAGAAGCTCCTAGCTCCTGGCTTTCGGCACAGCTACGGCCGTTGCAGCCATTTGGGGATGAACCAATGGAAGGAAGACCTTTCTCTCTGTCTCTCCCTCTCACTGTCTGTAACTCTAATAAATAAATAAATAAATAAAATATTTAAAAAAGAGATTTAATTGAAAGATGGTTATAGAGAGAGGTAGAGAGAGGGAGAAGTCTTCCTCCCATTTGTTCACTTCCTAGATGGCTGCAACAGCCGAAGCTGGGCCAAGCCAGGAGCTTCTTCCTGGTCTCCCTGGGTGCAGGGGCCCAAGCACTTGGGCCATCTTCTGCTGCTTTCCCAGGTGCATTAGCAGGGAGCTGGAGTGGAAGTGGAGCAGCCAGGACTCAAACTGGTGCCCATATGGGATGCCGGCATT
The DNA here is from genome assembly GCF_051225735.1 of Oryctolagus cuniculus. NCBI lineage: Eukaryota > Metazoa > Chordata > Mammalia > Lagomorpha > Leporidae > Oryctolagus > Oryctolagus cuniculus. Next base: position 41,086,843 of record NC_142886.1, on the reverse strand, counting down.
GCAAGTCGAGCTTTAACCCGCTGCACCCCAGCGCTGGACCCCTCACCCTTCTTATCTGTTCTTTACTGCACTGCTATGGGAGCACTGTGGTCAGTGGCAGGCGCCTCCACTTGGGAATCAAGGAGTGGGTTTGCAACCAGGCTCCAGCGTTCATTAATTTTGCCACACCAGGGAAGACAAGGCCATGTTCTAGATGAGGGGTTTCTCCAGAGCAGTGCACACACCCCTCAGCAGTGCAACAATTCAAGGGATGGCAGGAGGTTTGGAGAGCGCTGTCTGCAGCACACATAGAAGAATGCAGTGTGGGAGGAGGCTGATTTTTCTAGCTGAATCTCAGGATGTGACAGCACTCAACGCGGCAGAGGGTTGAGACCATGGGCAGAAAACAGGGCACTAGTTGCAAGTCTGCATATAGAACAAGTAGGTCTTGCCACCCCACCCCAAGCCCTGAAGTAAGATCTGTCACCTAGGAAAGACACTGTCAGATCTCACTGCTGAAAAAAAATTGAATATCTCTAAGAGAGAGAAATTAGCATATTTTAACATTCAGGACTCCTTAGTGCTTGGAGCCTTGCCATTAACAAGCCCTGCCAGGGGAAAAAGGGCCCGGACAGGCCTCTTCTGGGCTCCACTTTAAATAAGAATGGAAGTTGTGTGCATTAGTGCAGTGGCCAACCCTCTGCTTGGGACACCTGCGTCAGAGTGCCTGGGCTTAAGTCTGGCTGTGCTTCTGCATCCAGCTTCCTGCTAATGCGCACCCAGCAGGCAGCAGGTGACCACTTAAGTACTTGGGTCTCTGCCACCCCCGTGGGAGACCTGGATGGAGTTTCTGGCTCCTGGCTTTGGCCTGATGCTGCCCTGGCTGTTGAGGGCGTTTGGGGAATGAACCAGTGGATGGAAGCGCTCTGTCTCTCTGTTCCTCAAATAAAATAAAAAGAAAGGCCTAAGTATGTCAACGACGCAAAGGTGATCTATATAGAGAGAAACAAACTACAAATAGACAAAGAGAAGAGGGAGCAGCAGTGAAAATGAGTTCCATTTGCATTTGTCCTAGAAGGAAGAGCACAGACGAGCTATGACTGAGTCAGTAAACAGCGGTGGCAGTCTGCTGTTGAAAGGGACACCCCTCCCGTTTCCCAACCCTCTCATCTTCATCTCCAGTTTTCTGGTTCCAATTTTTCTATTTCTTTCTAAATTTAAAATCATGTTCTCTAGAGCCTGCATCATGGCACAGCAGGTAAAGCCGCCACATGTGATGCCAGCCCCCATACCAGAGTGCTGGTTCGGGTCCTGGCTGCTCTGCTTCTCACCCAGCTCCCTGTAACACACCTGGGAAAGCAGCAGAAGACGACCCAAGTATGGGGGCCCCTGCCATTCACAAGAGAGACCCAGATGGAGTCCCAGGCTCCTGGTTTCAGCCTGGCCCAGCACTGCCTATGGTGGCTATTTGGGGAATGAGCCAGCAGATGGAAGACCTCTCTGTCTGTGTCCCTCTTTCTCTGTCACTCAGCCTTTGAAATAAACAAACACATGAATCATTATAAATAAATGAAATCATGTTTTCTGTGTTTAAAAAGTCAACCAGTAACAAGGTGTAACTCACATTCATCTATCTAATTCCAAACTGGGGTCTTTCAGCCATTGCACAAAACGGTCCTTTTTCCTATGGAGCATTCGGGATCTGCTCTGGTTTGCTGAGCTCTGCAGATCCAGAGGCAATCAAGAGCTGCCACAGGGCGAGGACGCCTTTGGGAGTGATGCTGATGCTAACGATGACAACTCTCTTTGCAGATGTCTAGAGCAGAGGAAAAATGTGTTCCCTTCACGTTAGCTTTCCATTGCTGTGAAACTAAAGACCACGAAATGAGCAGCTTAGAAGAATAGCCGTGTACTGCATCACAGTTCTGTGGATCAGGACTCTGCTAGTGCCAATGGGTTCTCTGCTTAGTATCTGACAAGGCTGAAGTCGAGGTGTTGGGCAGGCTGAGCTCCTGTCCAGAAGCACTGGCGAGGAACGCGTGCAGGCTCATCGGGTGATCAGCAGAATTGAGGTTCTTGCAGGTGGAAGGCTGAGGGCCTTGCTTTCTTGCTGGCTGTTAGCAAAGCCTTGCTCTTAGCTCCTGGAGGCAGCTCTCAGGGCCTTCCCTTGGGGCCCCTTCCCTTTTCAAAGCCAGCGGTGGGATTCCGCTCAAATTACCACCTTTTCCAAGCTTGGAATCTCTGATTTCTCCACCTGCCACTAGCTGGAGGGAACTGTCAACTTTTATAGGTCTCATGTGACTGGGCTGGGCACACCCAGAAAATCTCCCTATCTGAAAGCCAACTAATTAGTAACCTTGATGACATCTGCAAAATCTTTCTTGCCGTGGGACATAGTCATAGGAGTAACACCTGGGGACAAGGGTCACGGGGCTGTCTTGTGGGATTTTGCTTTGCAGGCTTCTTCTATGTCAAATTAAGTTTAATGGCAAATAAAAGAAATGGAAGTACAATGGAAAGAATTTCTGAACTTCAGCTAAAAGTGCCACTATATCTACAAAAATTTTTTAAATTAATTATTTTTGATTTTTAAAGATTTATTTATTTATTTGAAAGTCAGAGTTTCACAGAGAGAGGAGAGGCAGAGAGAGAGAGAGAGAGAGAGAGAGGTCTTCCATCTGATGGTTCACTCCCCAGATGGCTGCAATGGCCGGAGCTGTGCCAGTCTGAAGCCAGGAGCCAGGAGCTTCTTCCAGGTCTCCTACGTGGGTGCAGGGGTCCAAGGACTTGGGCCTTCTTCCACTGTTTCTCCAGGCCATCAGCAGAGAACTGGATCAAAAGAGGAGCAGCCAGGACTTGAACCCATGCCCATACAGGATTTCGGTCCTGCAGAAGGCTTAACCTTCTACTCCACAGCACTGGCCCCCCAAATTCTCAAAATATACCTTTTAAAGGAAAGACAAAGTAAAAAAATAATCACTGGGAGGTTGGAATTGTGCTTGTGTGAAAACGTTGTGCTCACGTGCTTCTCTTTGGGGAGTGAATTATTTCTTTGCCGTGAGAGACGAGTACATTTACATCCTTAGAAGTCTTCCCACTGCCCTCTCCCCTCTCTTACCCATGAAAGTACTTTGAAAAATTTCCAAGAATGTGGATACCTGTAGTTCATTCCCGCCTTTATACTTAAGGAACAGCTTGGCAGAATCTAAAAATCATGACTCAAGTTTTCCCACCCCTAAATTGTGCAGACTTTGCTTCATTGTCATTTAACAGTAAGTGTTGCTCTTGACTTCTCGATTTGATGTATTCTGTTATCGATTGCTCTGTCCTCAGTTCACTCTCACAGTGTGTGCTGTCTCCAGTCTTCATTTCAGACATTCCTTCTGTTGCTCCATTGTTCTGTTTGTTCTGAATGCATCTTCAGGAATGCCAATTATGCGTCTATTGGACAGCCATTGTTTATTTTCCTTAACTGCCACATTTTTATAATTATTTTAATTTCTTTGTTCTTTTTCTATGTTGTTCCATAAGAAAACAGAGTGTTTTCACTTGGGTTCATTTGGGTTTTGGTTGATTCAGAAATGCTTTTCTCCGTTCCCTTGAGTTTTGTCACTTGAGTTTCTCCTTTGTTGTTCTATGATTCTATATTTGTATCCCTGAACTTCCTCTTTGATTTTTTTTAAAAAAGATTTATTTATTCACTTGAAAGAGTCACACAGAGAAAGAAGGGAAGGCAGAGAGAGAGAGAGAGAGAGAGAGAGAGAGAGAGAGACTTCCATCCACTGGTTTACTCCCTAACTGGCTGCAATGGCCAGAGCTGCGCTGATCCGAAGCCAGGAGCCAGGAGCTTCTTCCCAGTCTCCCACACGGGTGCAGGGGCCCAAGGACTTGGGCCATCTTCTACTGCTTTCCCAGACCACAGCAGAGAGTGGAGCAGCCGGGACTCAAACCAGACCCCATATGGGATGCCGGCACTAAAGGCAGTGGCTTTACCTGCTACACCACAGTGCTTGCTCCTGATTTTTTAAAAATATAGTTTTAAAGTGAGATCAGTTGGTAACTTCTTTAGTGCAAACGAGAATTATTTGGTAAATAACACAGGAAGGGTAGAAGGAGAACCTTGAGGCGGCTGGCAGCTTCCCCTGGCTGTGTCTCCAGGTCTGCTCACTTCCTTTCCATGAAAGAGTGTCTGAGACACTCAGTTTGGGCTTTCAGGAGTAAGTGAGGTCCCCAGCACTGGCCTCCCTCTCTTTGGATTAAAATCTAGCAATGGCCCCTCCACCACTTCACTCCCTCCTTGCCAGGGCACTTGCCCATTGCTTGAGAGGCAATAAATAACTCAGGCTGGCTTCTCTTTGATTTTTATAATTATCCATGGACTTATTTGAAAGACAGAGGGAGAGACAGAGAACTGGTTTATTCCCCAACAGCCTGGGCTGGGCCAGGACCTCCACGTGGGTCTCCCACAGGAGTGACAGGGACCCAGGGTTGCCTCCAGGGCTGCAACAGGAGGAAGCCAGAATCAGGAGCTGGGCGGAGCTTGACCCCAGGCACTGAGGCAGGGCGTGTGGGCATCCCAGCTAGGCCGGATGCTGGCTCCTCTCTTTGCTCTGGCCTCCCCTGGTACTTCACAGGAACATAGCCTTTCGTCCTGTGAGCTCTGGGGTCTTATTGCTCACATCTAAATTTGCACAATGTTTACCTTATCTGCCTATCACTCATATTAAACTCAATTTCTGATTTGTACTTATTTGGAAAAGGAGGTGTATCAAAATCATAAATGAAAAATACCATCCCTTGCCACAAAGAAGAAATAACTATTAAATTCATAAAAATCGATAGCATGGTCTAGCCAGATACAGTCATCTGCGGGAAGCTGACTCTGAAGTTTATACTTGCCTTGTTAGAAAGAGAGATTAGTACCAATTATAGAAAAGCTAAGACTATTGGAACCAAACCAAGACTTTCTCCTTGACTGAATCACAAAGGGAAGAGAACTTAAAAAAGAATCATTTTTCATTATGTTATTTAGTATAACTTAATGACTGTCCATGTATCACCTGAACGTCTCTCTCTCTGGTAATACAAGTCCCCTTTCCCTCTGAGAAACACCACGCCAATCCAAGAATCAGGGCTTTGTCCCTTAGGACTGCGGCACTGATGTCTAAGGAATTCATTTCCTGCTTGCAGCTGGGGGCAGTGGAAGCCGGCTCGCAGCATTTCACCAATTTTAGGACAGATTTTGCAGCATTCGCAGGGCATACTTTATGGTTTGTGGTTTGAGGCTCTGAGAGTTTCCCTGTTTCATTAAAAAAAAGGGGCTTTTGCTGTGTTTTTGCATTGCTTCTGAAAGATTTCAAGGGAGGAGAAAGGCAGGGAGTAAGATTGCTGTGGTGACCCACAGGTGGACGTGTCGTTTAGGTGACGTGCATCCTCTAAGGGCACTGGCAGCTGAGTGCTGGTGGGCACGGGTTCACACCGAGGTGTGGCCAGATCTCAAACCGGACTGTTCCGGCTCAGCCACGTGCTCCGTAGCATTGCCGGCATTGCGATCTGACGCTCAGCAGTGGCTGATGGCCGTCAGCGTGAACGTCACCCCCACCCCTCACCGTGTTGGTGTCTGTATCCTGCCTCTGGTGCCTGAAGCTTCCTGATTGAAACCACACAGTGCAGGCGCGGACAGGGCCAAAGCCAACATCACGATGTCGACGGTGCTGTTCTCGACTTCCTGAAAGCAGCTCTCTTATCTGAGTATGCATCGGAGTTCTTCAGTCCAAGGTGGTGTGTCGTGGGCTTTCTGGCGTTGCTGCATGTGGAGACGAGGGCCCCGGTCAGATTGCCTGTACAGGGAGATTATTCAGGCTCTAGCAGCTCACACTAAGTGAGGCCTCCTCCCCCTTCTTCCCCTTCCCCCACCCCAGGGAAGGGGCCATAGCTGAGGGCTGGTGAGGCCACACAGAACCGCACCCCAGCACAGGCCTACGAGGCTGAGTGGGGACCCCTCCAGCTACCAGCAGCCCGGGAGGAAGTCCATTCCCAAGGCAAACAAACTGATGTCCCAGCTCCCCAGCCTGAGCAGAAGCCTAGCTTTGTGCTGGACACTTCCCTTCCCCGGCCCATTCATGGACAGACCCTGTCCTCTCTCCTCTACCTCTGGGGACGGTGATGTGTCCCTCACTTCCAGCCGCCACATGGACCACAGGCCACTGTCTGTCCCCCTTCCATGACGCTTCCTCCCTGACTCCATGCCATCTGCTCATACCCACTAATCAGCTTATCCCATCAGTTCACCCCTACCCAATTATTTGGTTCTTACAGCCACTGAGTATATATAAATTTTCCTATCCATATCCCTAGCATCATCACTACCTCTGAAAAGTTGCTGTTTTTCTTTCAATTTTTATTTATTTACTTTCATTTTATTTGAGAGAAGGAGACAGATGGACACAGAGAGCCTTCATCTGCTGGTTCGCTCCCCACGTGCCCTCAGCAGTCAGGCATGGTTGGGCCCGGCCAAAGCCGGAAGCCCAGAACACCATCTGAGACTCCCACACGGGCGGCAGCGATCTAAGCACTTGAGCTGTCTCCCAGGGTGCACATCTGCAGGAGGCTGGGGCAGAAGCAGAGGAGCTGGGATTCAACCCAGGCTTCAGATAAGGGATGCGGGTGTCTTAACCACTGTATCACCGGCGCCTGCTCCCGGTGTTTTCTTAAAATTTCAGTTGCTGTAATCGACCCCGCTCTAATGGCTATACTACTGAGTGGCTATACTATTGAGTTATGCCTGAAGACTCAGTTGTACATTTTAGTCATCTGAGAGCTTTTAAAAAATCCCGAAGTCCAGGCCCCCTCCCAGATGAATGAAATCATGCTCCCTGGGCATGGGAGGCTTCCTCTTCCACTGCTTCTCTCTACTGTCCAGGTGGCTCCAGTGTGCAGCCAGGTGGAAGACTCACCCCTGCTAGCTCCTAGTTTAGATGCCATCATCCTAGCCTCCCAGGTTAGCAGCTGCCTCCTGGCTTCACTGCGTCTGCACAGTTTGGGCCCCCGGGGTCACTCATCTCAACCAGGTTGTTTCCCAACTGCTCATCTCAAACCCTTGGGGGAAACGTCAGTTGCTAAGAGACATGTCACCACCAGGACACAGGCTTTCTGCCTCCAGTGCAGCCCCTGATGCCGGGCAGCAGCTGTCCAACCCGACGTGCTGTATTCACTATGACAAAAACTTTGTGGGAAATAGAATTGAAAGAGAAGCTGGTTTTACAATGTTTATTTATTTTCAGCTACTCAAAAGGCAGAGAGACAGAGAAGAGAGAGAGAGAGAGAGAGAGAGAGAGAGAGAGAGATGGATCTTCAGTCTGCAGGTTTGCACTCCACACAGCCGCAACAACCTGGCCAAATGTGAGCAACCAGTGCCCAAACTCTTGGGCTACCACCTGCTGTTTACCAGGATGCATCAGGGGGAAGATGGATTGAAAGCCAAGGAGCCAGGACTTTGACCTGCACTCCGATATGGGATGTGGGTGTCCCACATGGTGGCTTATCCACTGTGCCACGATGTTTGCCTCTAAGCTTGTTTTTATGCCAAGAAATTTGAAACCTCTGCCTACGAGGGGCCCTCAGAAGGTTCATGACAATGTGTACTGTGTGTGGATTCTGGTTTTCTTGCACCAAAATAAATATCTTAATTCCATTTCCCCCGAATATTCTGAAGGTCCCCCGATTTGCCACAGTGGCTGTTCCCAACTGTTTGCACTTTCCTCAAATCTTAACTCAGCCCTTCCCACCTCTCTGTCACTGTGCTTGTCTCTCCGGAGAAATTCTTCTTCTCTGTGCGCACATTTGAGGGGCATAGGGCTCACTGCTGCTTTCTAAATGTTTCAATTCTGCAATTTTACAGTTATTTGAAAAGAAAAAGTAACGGCAGCAAACACACCCAAGCCCCAAGTACTCCCCATATCCTTCCAGCTGGGATCGTCTTTCTCTACAGTCCCACATTGCTGCTTCTTCTTCACCTCCCATTTGCTTACCAAAGGCACTTTGGAGATTGTCATCAGTGGTGTTCAAGTCAGCAAATTTGCTGGATCTTTCCAGACCTCACCTTCTAGGCCCTCTAGGAGGGGACACATCTGTCCACCCCTTCCTTCTGGAGAGAGAACTGCATCTGCTCATGCCCCCTCCCCAGGGTCGAGACTCCTGAGACTTGGGTCCCTGGCTCCTTTTTCCACATCCCCGCCCTGGTAATCCTATTCATGATCAAGCACACCAGCGATTCCTAAATCGCTATTTCTACCCTGGATGTCTCTTCAGAGCTCCGCGCGCATACATCTCTACATAGCAACTTAATAGTGGCATTCAGTGTCTCAAACCCGAACTCTTGATATTTTCTCTGATACATGTTCGTCCTTTAACCTGCATTTCTCGTTAAATGGTGACACTGTCTTCTCCCGCCCACCAGGTGCTCACGCTGGAAACTTGTGTGTCTTTTCAGACACCTCCTTCAACCTTGCCCACCAAGTCCAATCCCTCACAGGGTCCAAATTATACACCTGGAAATACTCCACCTCTCTCCACCTCTGCTGTACCCACTCTCATCTTCTGCCCTGACCACAGCAACAGTTTCCTAACCGGTCTCCTTGAATCCCACCTCACAGTCTTCAAACATCAACCACAGTGACCTTTTGAAATTATTTCCCCAATTATGTCATCCTCCTGTTTAAGTTCTTCCCATCACTTCCCACTTCACATGGGATAAACTCCAAAAATAAGACCGACCCCACACTTCATGACTGGGTCTCCCCGCCTTCTCCCCTCCCCTCATCCCTTGCTTGATGGATTAAGGGTCTCTCAGGCTCTCTGCCTGCCTCAGGATATCTCCAGTCCACCTCCCAAACCACCCACAACTCACCTGTAAAATAAGGTAGCCTAGATTAGGCTCTAGTGGCCAGCCATCCCTGCACCTCAGTATCTCTCACACCTACAAGAACTGATTTCTTGGGCACATGACGGCTCAGTGTTGGTCAGGTGGCCTTCACGTGAACGAAGCCTTTGTGGTCGCTGTGGAAAGAGAAGGCGGTGTGAGATTCTGGTCAGGCTTCACGATGGCACACACCATGTCTGTCCACACCCCACTGGCCGGATCCCAGTCACGTGATTCTAACCTAACTGCAAAGGAGGCAAAAAAGAAGAGGTCTTCCTGTGTGTCCAGGAAGAGGAAATGAGATTGGTGAGTATCAGGTTAGTTTTCGCCACATCCTGGTTAAAAATATTCATCTTTAAAGACTTGTCTTACCAATACCTCCGTACAAAGGCCTCTCTGCTCCTTCAGCCTAAAGGAGGCATCCCTGAAGTGCTCTGTTGTAGCACCCTGTCATTTTCCTTTCTGGCATGTTCACAATAATAATAATCACATTTCTCCATGTGATTCTTTAGTATTTGTGTCTCTTCCTAGACTGTAGGCACTCTAAAAGCAAGGATTGCATCTGCTTTGCTCCCATTGTGTCCCTACACCCATCACTGTACTGGGTGTACAACTGATGAAAAAGTTGTCGAGTGAACAACTGAACAATTGCACACAGTAGTTGCCTGGCCCCAGACAGTGCACCACCTGTGCAGGAGGAAGACAGGCAAGTGGGCGGTCATAGTTTAGGGGGATACATGCTGCCGGCAAGTGACCGGACGGAGCTGTCACAGTAACCTGAAGGGGCTCACAAGCCTCTGCTCTTTCCCCCAAGCAATGTAACCCAGAGATCTGCAAATGATGATCCCTAGGCCAAATGTGGCTCACTGCTTAATTTCGAATGGCCCATGAGCTAAGAATGTTTTTTTTTAATCAATTTAATTTTATTTACAAGGCAGGGGGATGGGATGGGAGGAAGGGAGATAGAGTTCACTTTCCAAGTGCATGCAATAGCTGAGAGCCAGGCCACAGTGAGGAGCCAGGAATTCCATGCAGATCTCCCACGTGGGTGGCAGGGAGAGGCATTTTCACGCCCCTCTCCGGGAGTGCATTAGCAAGAAGCTGGATTGAAGGTGGGGGAGCCTGATCAGGAACCCAGTCACTCCGACGTGCGATGCTGGTGTCCCGCTGGTGTCAAATGCTTGCCCTGGGTGGTTATATTTTTAAATGGTTGAAAAACCATGAATAGTCATATATTGTGACATGTGAATATGATGTGGGATTCAAACTTGGATGTCCATAAAAATGTTTCATTGGAACACAGCCATATGCTTACTGTCTGTGACTGCTGTTTGAGCTACAATGGCAGAGTTGAGTAGTTGTGAAGGAGATCACATGGCCCACAAAGCCTAAAGTACTTACTCTCTGGGCCTTAACAGAGCAGTTTGCTGACCATGCTTAGCTTAAAAGCTGATGCTGGGGCTGGTGCCATGGCTCACTTGGTTAATCCTCTGCCTGCAGCACCACCATCCTATATGGGCGCTGGGTTCTAGTCCTGGTTGCTCCTCTTCCAGTCCAGCTCTCTGCTGTGGCCCCGGGGAGTGCAGTGGAGGATGGCCCAAGTGCTTGGGCCCTGCACCTGCATGGGAGACCAGGAGGAAGCACCTGGCTCCTGGCTTCAGATCGGTGCTGTGGCTGCCATTTGGGGAGTGAACCAACGGAAGGAAGACCTTTCTCTCTTTCTCTCTCTCTGTCTGTCTATAACTCTATCAAAAAAATTAAAAAAAAAAAAGATGATGCCTACAGGAATTATGCCCAAGTACATACACTTGGAAGTCTCTCCTTTTCCCATTCTCGTATCTGCCTCAGAGTTCTGGTCTTGTAACTGGGCTCCCGCCCTGTTTTCACCGTAGTCCGCCCTTCTTATAAGCAAAGCTAACTGCCGAGAACAGCTTGGAGACTGCACCTACTGTGTGAAGCTTCCCACCGCGGACCAGATACAGCCTGCGGTGTCCAGCCTGGCACTGGAGGTCCCCGGTGACCGCACCACAGCTGCCCTGTCCTGCCGGGCGGCCGGGTCCAGCACTTCACCCACGCTCGCTCTCTGCTGCGGGCCTAGGCTCAGTTACTGTTTCCGCCTCTGGGACTTGCGTCTTGCCCATCTCTGGAGCTGGTTACCTCCAAGGCCTCCTTGCTCTAAAAGCCTGTCGCAGCTCTTCCCCGGGGATGGCCTGTTCCCTCTGCGGGATTCCACCACCTGTGTAGCTTGGCTTTTTATCTCACACTCTTACAGTATCGGCGTGCACACACACACCGTCGGGTTCCGCGTTCCTCTGAGAAGTGATCAGGCGCAGCAGCTGTGCTGTATGTTATTAGACTCTCCATCCTTTCGGCTCCCAGGAGGAGTCCTGCACAAAATGAAATTTTGTAAAATTTTTGCAAAATTCCTAATGGGAGGCTAGGACTGTGAATTCTTCTAATGCCCAAGAATCACCTGTATTTTAAGTCACTGAACTCGTTTAAGGCTCCCTAGTGCCAATGACGTCTTCCAGGGGGTCACGCACCTGCGGATCGCTGTCTGAGTACCAGAGGTTTATCCGCAAACACGTGGGTGACAAGCGCTTTCCTCCGGGCCCCGCCTCTGTCCACCGTGATTGGCGGACCAATCGTTCCAATCAGCCCTCCCCGCCTCTTTCAGCAGTAGCCAATCACAGGCCTCGAGCGCCTCCTGACTACTAGACACTGTTTACTAACAGATAGAAGCTGGGGAATAAGGGGTGTGACCGTTCTGGGGAGGTCAGGGAAGAGAGTGTCTCGGCTGCGCGTGCGCACCCAGGGAGGTGGGCGGGGCAGAACCTCGGTTCTCACCAATCGGAGCGGCCACGCTCCTCCCTCTCCTGCCTCCCCGCCAGGCAACAACAATTCGAGGAGCGGGGCGGGGCTGCTCGTGAAACGTCAGAGCGGGTTGCCCAATGGGAGCCGGCGTTGGCAGACGCGCGCGCCCGGCGCCCAATAGGCGGTGGCGGGCCGAGTGGCTCCTCTACCGTGCTGGCTGTGGGCGGAGCGGCCCGGCGGAGGAGGCGGTGGAGCCGGGGGCCGCTTGGTTGCGCGGTACTAGCGGTGCCCGCCGAAGGGGGAGGAGGCGGAGGAGCGAGCCGTGCGGCCAGAGCGGGAAACAGACTGGTCTCGGCGTCCGAGTTCTGAAGCCGCCGCGCCCCGGCTGCCGGGGCTGCCGCAGGGGTGGTGAGGGGACGGGTGGCCGCTGTCTCCCGCGCTCCCCCTCGGAGCGCCCCGTGGGCTCGGAGAAAGGGAGAAGATGGAGGAGAAGGGCGGCAGCGGCGACGGCGCCGCGGGGACCAGCGGGGACGGCGGCGACACGGGGGAGCAGCTCCTCACGGTCAAGCACGAGCTGCGGACGGGTGAGCGACCCCGCCCTCTGCCGGCCGGGGCCGGGGGAGGGGGCGCGGAGCGCCTGGGCCTGGCGCGCGCGGCGGGAGCCCCGGGGGTCTCGGGCGGCGGCCGCCGAAAGTTTTCCCGACCCCGCGACGAGCGCCCGTCTCCGGGGATGGCGTGGCCGCCCTGGCCGCGCAGGTGACACATCTGTCGCCGCATCCTGTCGGGGGCGAGAGGTGCGCCGTCCGGGGTCGGAGGGACCCGGCTTCTGCACCGCGCCCGCCGGCCTGCAGGTGGATCCCGGTGGGGGTGGGCGCGACCCCCGGGACGGGCGCTGGGGGAGCCTGTCCGCGAGTGATGGGGAGGGCTTGCTCTGATGTGCGAACGGCGCGAGATACTGCACTTGGCCTTGCATTTCCGTCAGAGGTCTCTTGAGACGCACGTTCGAAGCGCTTGCATTCTGCCGTCCGAGACCCCAGACTCGCCCGAGCGGCACACCTGGTAAATGCTGGCCGTGCGGGTTGTTCCTTGCGGAAAATGGCCAATGTGGCCCCCTCCATCCATCCGGTTCGGGTTTCGTCTTTGTGGAGCCCGGTCTCAGATGTAGGGACACTTGAGCATGTCGGAGCAGACCGTGCCTGCCAACCACTCGGTCGGCATTATTGTTTCAAATACTGGCCACGGCCCCACTGGCGTTTTGGGGTCGACTTCCCCGGGTTCAGGTGGGCGCCTCGCACACCTTGTTTCTGTTTTGAACAGAGTGTGAAGTTAGTCCGGGGCCGGCTCTTTCAGTTTTTGTTACATCTGCTGAGATCGCCAGGTAGCGAGCGTTTCGCCCGTGCCCTCGTGGTCCCCTGATGGAAGAGATGTCAGAGTCCTGCTGGCATTTTTACACCGTGTCCGTGTGGTCATCTGTGCCTCTGTTAGACGTCTTGAGTCGCTCACTCCGTATTTTTTAGTTCCTAACATGCCCTGTGTATGTTCCGTGTTTCGCTCTCAAAAGCCAAGGGATGTTTTCAGAGGGACCGTAAATCTTTTACCAGTCTGCATTTACCGGGTGTTGATGTCTGATCTGTGCCAGGCCCGGTGTCAGGTGCTTTCTGGTTTGAAGATTTTGGGTTTTTTTCGTGTCTTACATAATGATTCACTGATTTATGTATGTAGGGTTGCACTGTTCAGCGGCAGCCCTTCAAGTCAAATGCTCCTTAGTCACTGACCGTGGCGCAGTGAACCGCGTTTTGCTAAATGACCAAGGAGCAAACTACTTGTTACTGGGAGTCAACCAACTGTACAGTTTCTGAATTTTGCAAACAATGCTGGCTTTAGAGAAAACAATGAGTACTGCTGTATTCCCCTCCTCTACTCACAGAGTGAATCATCAGCTTCAAGTTTGCATTTTGGAAATTTTTCTGATAGAAGATGAGATTATACTGAATTCATTAGCACTGTGAACTAACGGTGAAGGGAAGTGAATAGTCATCTTGATTTATAACTGTTGAACACTGGAGTGACTGACCGGATACAGTGGTGAAAAACATTGTGAAAGTATAACTTGCAAGAATCACCCATCTTCAGCCAACTGCACTCCTGTCAGCCCAGGATGCTATAATAGGCACCAGAGTAATTTGATCTGATACAGTCCCTTCTCAGAATGGGGACGGGCATCTAGGCAGTGGGTAACTGCCCGTTTGTGCAGAACCCTGTATTGTGTTCCGTAGGATGAAGGCAAGAAGCAGTGAGAGCCACGTGCAAGGACATGGAAGTAGCTCCAGTTGGGTAAACCCAGCAGCATGGCCTGCCTGGGCATGGAGCTGGAAGACGTAGTTCTAAGTCCCAGCCCTGACACTTACTAGATACGTGGATTCAAGCAAGACCCACGTTCATCTACAGAATGGGAGAGTGGAAGGAGACACTTGGAGCCTTGCGGAGAAGGGTGCTTGACACGTTGAAGGCATCCATCACGTGTTGATTGAACGTACATCTAAAAATCGGGCCACGGGGGCTGGGGCTGTGGCATAGCGGCCACCTGCAGTGCCAGTATCCTATATGGGTGCCGGTTCTAGTCCCAGCCACTCCACTTCCAATCCAGCTCTCTGCTGTGGCTGGGGAAAGAAGCAGAAGATGGCCCAAGTCCTTTGGCCCCTGTACCCTCATGGGAGACCCAGAAGAAGCTCCTGGCTCCTGGCTTCGGATCCACGCAGCTCCAGCTGTAGTGGCCAATTGGGAGTGAGCCAGCGGATGGAAGACCTCTCTCTCTCTCCTTCCCTCTCTCTGTGTAACTCTGACTTTCAAATAAATAAATAAAATGTTTAAAAAAAAAATCAGGCCACAGCAGTGTCTTTAAATTGTGTAAATTAATCCAGCGTAATTGGAAAGCAGGTCAGTCACCTGGTGCCTAACGTGTGACACATCGCCTGGCTGTCACCCTGTTTGTGCCTGTCCTGCCTCTCAAGTGCAGTGTAGACTCTCTCTCAAGTGCAGTGTAGACTCTCAAGTGCAGTGTAGACTCCTTGTTGTCCTTGGTGCTGCCTCTCAGCCTGTGCACGTGTCCTCGGTGACCTCCGACACTCGGCACTGTAGTAACTCACTTGTCTGCGCTGGACCGTAAGGTCCCGGGGGCAGACGCCATGTCCTTCCTCTCCTGCAGCCATGGAGTTTGGTCAGGGCTCGAGTATTTGTTGAATGAATTCATCAAGTGGGTGAGAATACAGGAGCAAGTCTAGTGAGAATGTTAAGTTGTTGATGGACTGATGACAGTTGCTACAAAAACTGAAGAATGGAGGATTGGCACTGGGACATAGTAGGCTAAGCCTCTGCCCATGGTGCCTGCACCCCATATGGGCACCAGTTCACGTCCCAGCTGCTCCTCTTCTAATCCAGCTCTCTGCTATGGCCTGCGGAAGCAGCGAAAGATGGCCCAGGTGCTTGGGCCCCTGCACCAACATGGGAGACCTGGAAGAAGCTTCTGGCTCCTGGCTTCGGATCAGCCTGGCTCCAACTTTTACAGCCATTTGGGGATTGAACCAGCAGATGGAAGACCTTTCTCTCCGTCTCTGCCTCTCTAACTCTACGTCTCAAATAGATAAATAAAATATTTAGAAAAAAAATGCAGATCAATGTCACATACATTTCTTGAGCACTTTGTTTTCTAGCTTCTGTGGGACCCGATAATACCAAAAATAACTAAGAAAGTGCCATGCCCTGTGGCAGTAGGGGAAGAGCTGTGTGAGGCAGTAGTTGGGATTGATGGCCATAGGTCTAATAGAACACAAAGTATAAAGGTAGCAGAGAAGGGGTTGGGCCTTTCAGCTTTCAGATAATCGAATCTGACTCTGTTATACCGCAGTGAAAAAAGGGAAATATTATGGGAAGGATGGTAGGTCATTTGACTCTCTCTATTCAATAAGTGTTTGTTAACTCTTTGGTACTGGGTACTGGTTTAGATGCTGGAGTTACAAGGCCTACATCTCTGCCGGAAGGGCCGGGTTCCATCAGGAACGACTGCGACCAGGGACTTCGGTGGTCTGTCCCCACTCCTGTATCCCTGCGTGTCTCGATGTGGTGGATTCTCCGCTATGGTCCAGTCGCTGGGTGATGGGTTCTTTCTTCTCCACTGCTGTCCGGGTGTTCCCACATGCTGCACAGAGACCCCGAGTTTTACATGATACAGCTTCAGATACTAGAAGGAGTGCGTTGTTTCTTTCTTCTCAGCATCAGTTATAAAAATCTTGGGTTAGAACTCTTTTGGCCTGGCTTTGGACAGGAGTCTACTTTTGGATCATTCAGCTGAGGCCAGGGGAAGGCATCATGTTCTACTAACACGACAGCAGCTCTGATAAATGCTTGGTTGGGGCTCGTCTCAACCCTTAGAAGTGAAAGAGTTGCTGGGAAGGTATTTCCTCAGATGCTGGTCATTAAAATAGAGAGCCTGACACCGAGGAGAGTGGAACAAGGTTATCTACCGTAAACCCTAGCGGCTTAAAGTGGTGTGGTTTCTGTGGGTCTGAAATTTGGGCGTTGCTTAGTTCAGTGCTTCTGGCCCAGGGATCCTCCTGAGGTTGTGGTGAGGAGGCTGGCGAGGACTGTGTTCACTTGAAGACGTGTCTGGGGCTGGTGGTCCCCCTCCCAGGGTGTCACTCGTGTCTTCTGGCGGGATGCACTCATTCCTTGGCCTGGGGACTGCTCCACAGGGCTGCTGGATGTCCTCATCTCAGGGCAGTTGGTTTCCCAAGGACAAGTGATCCAAGAGAGAGAGCAAGGTGACAGCCATGGTCTTTTTTGGTTAAACAACTTTATGGAGATATAACTTAAGTACCACACAACCCACGTGCTTTAAGCATACAGTTCAACAAATTTTAGATTTATAGAAATAATCATCACTACCATCTAATTATACTTATAACATTTTTAAACTTAATGCATTTTTCCAAAGTCTGTTTCTGAGAGAGAAGGGAGAAAGAGAGAGAGAGAGGAAACTGCCATCCATTGGTTCACTTCTCAAACATCCGCAGTGACCAGGGCTGGGCTTGGCCACAGCTGTGAGGCATAAACTCAATGCAGGTCTCCTAGGTGGTTGTCAGGAACCAAGTTACTTGAGCCATCACCACTGCCTCCCAGGGACTGCACTAACAGGAAGCTGGAGTCAGGTGCAGGGCCAGGTGTCAGTCCCGGGCACTCTGATATGGGGCATGGTGTCTTAACTAGTGGCTTAGCCATTAGGCCAAAGGCTTGCCCCTGCAGTCTAATTTTAGAACATTTCCATCAGCCTTAGAAGAAAACTCGTGTCCATTTACATCAGGGCCTTTATTCCCACAACCCAGCCCCAGCCCTGGGCAACCACCAGTTTTTATTTCCTCTCCCTCCATATTTGCCTACTGTAAAATTTCAGGTTGTATAATTATCCAGTTGTAGTCTTGTGACTGACTGCTTTGAGCATCTCTTGGTCTCTTTGTTTTCTTTTGCTGACAGATTGCTATTCGTTGTGTCAGTTGTGCTGTGTCCCTCGGTTGATTGACATTTGGGTTGTTTCCCTTTTTGGCTGGATGAACAGTGCCGCTGAGCACTTTGTGGCCTGTGTTTCCTTTTGCTCTTAGGTGTTTATCAACAGTAAAGTGCCTGGATCACGTGGTGTGTCTATGTTTAACTCTGTAACAAACTGCAAACTGTTTCTCCAAGTGACTGTACCTGTTCCGGCCAGGGCCTGGGAGGGCTTCATCTTCCGAACAGCCAGCACTCGCCACATTTTGCTTGTGTTCATCCGAAGAGCTGTGAAGTGGTGTTTCACTGTGGTTTCCATTTGTGTTGCACTAAAGACCTTGAGTGTCTTTTCACACACTTACTGGCAGTTCCCTGTGTGTTTGTAGAGAGGTCTGTTCAGACCCTGTGGTCATTTTTTTAATTGCCTGAGTTTTGAGAATTACTGAGGTGTGGGAATTCTTAAGTGTATTTAGAATATAAGTCTCTTGTCAGACACATGATTTTCAAATATTCCCCCCAACACAAAAGTTTTGTTTTTATTTTTATTTTTTTTATTTATTTATTTTTTTGACAGGCAGAGTGGACAGTGAGAGAGAGAGACAGAGAGAAAGGTCTTCCTTTGCCGTTGGTTCACCCTCCAATGGCCGCCGCGGCCAGCGCGCTGCGGCCGGCGCACCGCGCTGATCCGATGGCAGGAGCCAGGTGCTTCTCCTGGTCTCCCATGGGGGTGCAGGGCCCAAGCACCTGGGCCATCCTCCACTGCACTCCCCGGGGCCACAGCAGAGAGCTGGCCTGGAAGAGGGGCAACCGGGACAGAATCCGGCGCCCCAACCGGGACTAGAACCCGGTGTGCCAGCGCCGCTAGGCGGAGGATTAGCCTAGTGAGCCGCGGCGCCGGCTGTTTTTATTTTTTTAAAATGTCCTGAGAAGCTCAGAAGTGCAATTCACCTTTTGTCTCCTCCCCCTTTTTTTGGCTTGTGTCCTATCTCAGAAATCACCGACTAATCCAGTGTTGTAACGATCAGTGCCTCTGCTTTCTCCTGAGAGTTTTATAATTTTAGCTGTTATATTTAGATCTTTGATGCATTTAGAGTTAATTTTGCGTAGGCTGTGAGGTAGTGATCTAGATTCATTCTTTTGCATATCCAGTTGTCCAAGCACCATTTGTTGGAAACTAGATTCTTATCCCATTTTATTGTTTTGCACCCGTGTTGAAAATCAGTTGGCCATACATGTATGCATTTATTTATTTCAGACTCTCAGTTATGTTCTACTGATCCCCCTCCCTCCCTATGCCAGTACCACACTAACTGGACTCCTGCAGCTTTTCAGTAAGTTTTCAAATTGGGAAGAATAAATCTTGCAACTTTGTCTTCATTTTCAAGATTGTTTTAGTTATTCTGGGTCCCTTGAGTTGACATGAATTTTAGGGTGGACTTGTTGATTTCTGCAAAGAAGCCAGGTGGTAGAATTCTAATAGGGATTGCATTGATTTGTAGATCAGCTTTGGGAGGGTTGATATCTTTCGACTTCTTTAGGTCTTTTTTCATTTCTCTCAAAGGTGTTTCATAGTTTTCAGAGTATAAGTTTAACTTCTTTTGCTAAATTTATTCAGAAGTATTTTTTCTTTATGATGCTATTATAAAAGCAGGTTTTAAATGTTCACTTTTGGGTTATTCATTATGTCTAGAGACAGCTTATGTTTGTGTAGTGAACTTGGCTGTATTAATTTCATAGTTCTGATGGTTTTGTAGTGGATGCCTTGGAGTTTTCTATTTACAAAGTCATGTCATTTCTGAACAGTGATAGTTCTTCTCCCTTTTCAATCTGGATGCCTTTTGTTTCATTTTCTTGTATAGTTTCCCTGGCTGGAGCCTGCAGTACAGTGTTCAAGAGCAAAAGAAGCCATCCTTTGTCTTTTCCTGATGTTAGGGGGAGGAGTTTAGTCTTCAACCACTGAGTATTTGGTTAGCCGTGGGTTTTCATAGATGTCCTGTAACAGGTTAAGGGAGTTCCCTCGCATTCCTGACTTGGGTGCTTTTCTAAATTATGAGGATATTGCATTTTATCACATGCTTTGCCTGCATCTACTGAGATGATTGTTTTTCTTCTAGTGTTGTTATTTTTATTGTATTAATTTTGGGGTGTTAATCCAACCTTGCGTACCTGGGATAAATCCCACTGGGTCGTGTTATCTAAGTACTTACTACCATAAGGCTGGTGTTCTGGGAATTTCTGTGGAAATTCTGGTACAGACAGAAGTCAAGAGTAGTGACTTACTTTTAAAAATTATAATCTGTTTCACCAAAGGATATGTGTAGAATCCCATTGAAAAAGAACATTTCTGGGGCTGGTGCTGTGTTAAGCCTCCACCTGGGCGCGGGTTTGAGTCCTGGCTGTTCGCTTCCAATCCAGCTCTCTGCTATGGCCTGGGAAAACAGTGGGAGCTGGCCCCGGTGCTTGGGCCTTTGTGCCCCTGTGGGAGACCTGGGAAGAAGCTCCTGGCTCCTGGCTTCAGATCAGCCCAGCTGGATCAGCCCAGCCGTTGCTGCCATCTGGGGAGTGAATCAGCAGAAGGAAGATTCTCTCTGTAACTCTGCTTGTATATGTATACATACAAGTTATCATCTATCTATCTATCTATCTATCTATAACTTGTAATTAGCTCTTTAGGAGCATATAACTACTACCTACAGTAAAATACATCAGAAGACTTCAGTATCAATTCTTGTGATCTTGAGTATAATGCAGCTTTACTTCTTATAAACTATCTGAGTGTAAATAAGTACTTGTGTGTCTGCAAGTGTGTGTTTTATAGAACTTCTCCCTTTTTCAAACTTCGCTCATTCTGAGAAGAGTAGGTTTTCTAGGCTGCATCAGGAAGGTAAGAACTCAGATCTTAGAAGAAAAACCCTTTTCACTCTCCCTTGAGGTTTAGAGATTAAGAAAATGATCCCTTGAGGAGCAGAAGCTGGTATCTCAGCCTTCAAGTTCAGGGCGACTTAAGTCTATTTCAGTTATATAATCTATAAGGGGAAACCTCAAGTGGTAAGTCTGATGTTGTAGCAGAACCAAATTAACTTGTATTGCAAAGCAAGGAAGTGTGTTGAAACCTCAGCTTCCTGGCGACAAGTGGTTGGATGAGCAGGACAGAGTTGTTTCCCTGAGAGAAGCTGATCCTTGGCGAGCACTCCTCCAGGGAGAAGCTAGCATAATGCCATCATGTGCTGGTCGCAGCTTCCGCACGATGAACTACATTGTGGGGAGATGTCAGTTCCAAAATGCAGTGCGGGGGGGTTGTCATAGTTCTCTCCTTTGGGCTCCCATAATGATTTACAGATCCATCTATGCACCTCAAAGGTGTGATCACTCCTACATTGCCTCTTGTTTGCCAAGGAAGATGAACAGGGTCTAAAATAGAATCTTGACCTCATTGTGTGTGTTTCTAGCAATGTCCCTCTTGGTTCAGACATAGCTCTTTCTCCAAAACCAGATGAGTTCTCCGATTTTATGTATTCCTAAAGTTGTGAGTGAGCTGATTCATCTGTCTTTCTTTCTTTCTTTCTCTCTTTTTTTCTTTCTTTTTTCAATATTCATTAGACGTCTTCCCTTGTGACTATAGGGAGAGAAAGCTCTTGATTTTTAGTATTGGTATTGCAGGGATTTTATTCTACACTCAAGTTTTTGTGTAGATGTGATTTTTTATTTAATCAATGTGTTCTTGACAGAAAATTGTGTAAATATTTTTGTGTATCAGATTATTTGCAATATAGAAAGTGCACCTGGTACTTGCAAGAATTCTGTCATTAAGCCTTGTATTTAAACACTTTTTTGATTAAATTTTCCATTTGTGACTCTCACTGTTACCTTGTAGATATGCCATCTTTACAGTTTGGGTAGCTGCACACAGGTACATGAGGGAGACTTGGTGGTAGGCTGAATAATGACCCATGACCCCCACCATCCCTGGAGCCCTGTGAATATGTCGCACATTACCTGGCAAAAGATACCCTGCAGGTGTGCTTAAGCACCCGAGATGGGGAGACTATCTTGGGTTATACAGGTGGGCCCGGTGTTACCAGTGGGTCCTTCCTTGTGAGACGGGGCCAGAGGAGGTGATGTGAAGACAGAAGCAGAGGCAGAGAAAGAGAAGGAGCTGTGGCAAGGAGACAGCAGAGTGACGGCACCGAGGGAATGGGGCAGCCTGTGGAGGCTGGGGGCAGATTTCCCCCTGGAGTGTCCACTAGGAGCACAGCTGTGTTTGATTTTAGCTCCCCAAGATGCAGCTTCAGACTTAGGATCGCCGAAACTGTAAGAAAATACGTTTGTGTTGTGTGTAAGCCATCAAGTTTATGTTCATTTTATAGCAGCGAGAGGGAACTAGTACATCCTGCTTCCGCTTGAGGAGCCCTAGCATCTGCAACCGAGCCACGGCAGAGTGGGAAGCAGTCACCTGGTTAGCAGCTGTCCTGGTAGGAGATGGGAGTCCTCCCCGCAGGGCCCCCGAGGAGCCGCGGGGCTGTGCTTGACCAGCTGTTCTGTTTTCCCAGGGACGCTCTGCACTGGGTCTCTGAGCGGTCTTCTTCCACCAGGGCAGGCGCGAGAAGGCTTCACATCTCAGGCCCACAACCACGTGAAATTGGGTCTGGCTGCGTCTTGAGTCATTTGTGCTGTTATTCTTGTTATTTTTCTTTCTTCTTTTCTTATGCTTTAATTCATCCTTGTAATCTGCCTTAAATATTTTCTGGACCAAGGCAGGAACAAGGTAAACATGTAATTAAGTGAATATATTTGTGTGTAAGCATATGTAAATGTAAGTAATATGGAAACTATGGGAAGATACTCTACTTTTTATCCAGTATTTTACTTCTTAAATAAAATCTTTGTCCTGTGGTATTCATGCGATCTTTGTTTTTCTCCTAACAAGAAAAAAGCAAGGGCTGCGATTAGTTGATAGCACTTCTCCTCTTTGTACATAATGATAAATCAGTCAAGCCAGGCACACCACAGGGATCCTAGAAGCGTGAGGCAGGGACTGGGCAGGGCCGCCTTGGCCCAGCCAGTTTCCCACACTCGTGGACTGTCCTATCCTCAGCTGGCCGGGCAGTGTGGTCAGCTGAAGCACTCTCTGCTCTGACCACATCAATAAGCTGTACCGGGAATGCCTGTTTTCCCTAAAGGAAAAATTATTTAAAGTATGTAGCGAGGATAATGTCTCACTTTGTATCTGAACATGATGCTGCATTCAGAGGGCTTGAACACTGAATCTCGGCAGTGTGTTTGCGCTGACCCACTCCCGTGACCTGGAGACTTAGGTTGGTTGTTGTTAAGGAAACATGATTGGTGCTAGAATGGGAACAAATCTAATGAGGCCACACATGATTCAAACTCCTAACTTTTGACCTAATTTTGCCATGTATCAGTTGGGCCCGACAACTACAGTTTTGTTCGTCTTTTAAGGATTTAGTGGATTTTGCCTGTGCCTCACATTGTCGTAGACATTGGGTATTTGTAGGGAGCATATTGGGCATAGCTCTTGCCATCACTGAGTAATACCTAAGAGAGAGACCTTAAATATGTAATCACCCAAATCTCTGGTGATTGCAGCTGGGGTAGGCCCTGTGAAGGTGCTCAGGGCTCGGTGGGAGAGCTTGGCCTTGAAAGCCATGAACTAATAATAAGTGTCAATAATAATTATTAATAATAAATTAGTTCATGATAATAAAGAATAATAATAGCACTAATAATAAGTGCCATAACTAATAACAGTGCCATTAACGAATTGATGAGGACTGCGGGCAGATGTCTGAAGCACCGTGCTCTAAGCAGAGACCTTGGCTGCCGTGGGGTGAAGAGTGTGGAGGACAAAGCATTTCTTTTTTTTTTTTTTTTTTTTTATTTATTTATCTGAAAGAGTTACAGAGAGGCAGAGGTGGGGTGGGGGAGAGATATCTTCTACCCTACCTGCTGGTCCACTCCCCAAATGGCTGCAATGGCCTGAGCTGGCCTGATCTGAAGCCAGGAGCCAGGAGCTTCCTCCCACCCTCCCACGTGGGTGCAGGGGCCCAAGGATTTGGGCCATCTCTTCTGCTTTACCAGGCCACAGCAGAGAGCTGGATTGGAAGTGGAGCATTCAGGACTTGAACTGGTACCCATATGGGATGCTGGCACTGAAGACAGCGGCTTTACCTGCGACGCCACAGTGCCAGCCCAGGACAAAGCATTTCTGCCAAAAGAAGCATCCCAGATGGTCCTGCATCGTGCAGCGGCTCGGCACACAGGGCTTCCTGCTAGAGAGGCCTCTGGCTTGAGCATCATAGTGCTCAGAAAATGGGGCTGGAAATGGAGCCAGGCTGTTTCATGCAGGCTTCTGCAGGTTCCAGTAGAGTGTGCGGGCAGTGAGCGCGCTGGGACACCTTGGAGTTTTAACTGGGGAGTGATGGGATTCGGTGCTGCATTTTGAGATGTGATTCTCATTGCTGTGAGGAGAATAGGAGGAAAGACTGTGGAAAAGGAGGCTGGTTACGATGCCGTTGCAGGAGTTCAGATGGAACGGGGAGGTGCAGATCAGGTCACAGGGGGGATTCAGCGCAGCGAGGGTATTTGAGGTGTGTTTAGGAGGTAGTTCAGCAGATCCGGATGTATCAGTGCCGGGCTCTCTGGCTGGAGCAGGTGCTGTTGGTTGAAATAGTGCGTTAGCTTTAGGTTGCTGTGTAAGAAGGAAATCACACTCAGAGTGGCTTGTAATGACTCCCACCTGTTGGTTCAGGAGCTTAGACTTCCTCAAGGCCTGTCTGGGGTTTGGTCACTGCGTACAAAGGCTAAAATCAGGGAGTTAGCCAGACTGAGTTCTTGTCCGGAGCTCCTGGGTAAAAGTCCACTTCGCAGCTCAGCTGGCGGCATTCAGTCCGTGTGGTGGTCAGTCTGAGGCTCCAGTGTCTGCGCTGGCTGTCCATCAGAGCCGCGCTCAGCTCCTAGGGGCCACCCCTCCATTTCAGACCAGCAGGAGCGTCTGGAGTCCTTCTCGTGTTTTGACTGTCTTCTGACTTCTATACTTTCTCTAACCTGTGGGCCCAGATTGAAGGAAGCTCATGTGATTAGTTTGGGACTGCCTGGATAATTTTTCTGTCATGAGATCAACTTAATTACACATGCCAAATCCCCTTGTCTCGAGAGTGATAGCTCATTTTACTCACTCACTCAGGAGGAGATCATATAAAGGCTGGGATCATCGAGGTCATCCTAGAGTTCTGCTTGGAATTCACAGGTAGTGAGCCAGGGGAGATGCATTTGGGGTGGGGGCGGGGGGGGGACAGAAAAGATAGGATGCCGTTTTAACCAATCAAAGTGAGCTGGAGGTGCCCTTGACATCTTCTGAGGGACGAGTCTGGTAATGGTAACCTAGGCAGTGAAAGCTTATTATGTGCTTTGAGTAGGTGCTTTCGTCAGCTCATTGGATCCACACAACCCCATGCAGTGAGTACTGTTGTTGTTCTTCCAAGTTAGAAGAGGAAACTGAGTCTCAGAGAAGTCAGGGTTGCCCAGGAGATAAGGAGAAGACTTGTTTTGAGGCGGTTGCGGCCCCAAGGCCACTCTAAACCACTGTGCTTTATGTCAGTGGGAGGTACCCGTCTGGAGCTTGGGAAGGAGGTCTCGGGTGCAGATAAGAATCCTGACGTCAGGACTGGTGCTGTAGTGTGGAAGGCTAAGCCTCCTCCTGCAGTGCTGGCATCTCATGTGAGCGCTGGTTCGAATCCTGGCTGCTCCGTTCTGATCCAGCTCCCTGCTAATGCAGCTGGGATAGCAGTAGAAGATGGCCCAAGTCCTTGGGGCCCCTTGCATCCATGTGGGAAACCCGGAAGAAGCTCCTGGCTCCTGGCTCCTGGCTCCTGGCCTAGGCCCAGCCCTGGCTGTTGTGACCATTTAGGGGGTGAACCAGCAGATGGATGATCTCTCCTCTCCTTCTCTCTCTGTCTCTGCTTTTTAAATATAAATAAATCTTTTAAAAAGGATCTTGGCATTGTTGGCAGTGAGCTGGCACTTAAAGCCAAGGTGGCAGGTGAAATCACCTTCAGAGAGGTTGCAGAGTGGAAGGAGAAGGAGAAGACTCAGAACCAAGCCCTGCAAAACTCCAAATGTAAGGAGAAGATAGAAAAGGACTTGAGAAGGATCCAGAGGAGAAACATCCAGAAGGAAAAGTCAGAGAAGACCTGGGAAAGTCATGGTGTTATGGAAACCAAGGGGCGAAGGTGCTTCAGGGGCAGGGTGTGCTTGTATTTGAGTTACCGCCTGGTAGCTTTATCAAGAGCAATTATGGAGGCATGTGGTGGGAGCCGCCAGACTGGAAAGGGTTGAGGAGTGAATGCGAATGAAGACAGCTTTTGAGAGACTTGGTTCTGGGGGGGGCTTAAAGGGAGGGTTTAGCTGAGAGGAATACGGGGGTCAGTTAGAGTTTGTTTATTTTAAAAGATTTATTTATTTGTTTGAAAGTTAGAGTTATATACAGACAGGAGAGGCAAAGAGAGAGAGAGAGAGAGAGAGAGAGAGAGGTCTTCCATCCGCTGGTTCACTTCTCAACTGGCTGCAACGGCCCATTCTATGCTGATCCAAAGCCAGGAGCCAGGAGCTTCTTCCAGGTCTCCTATGCGGGTTTAGGGGCCCAAGGACTTGGGCCATCTTCTACTGCTTTCTCAGGCTATAGCAGAGAGCTGGACTGGAAGTGGAGCAGCTGGGACTCGAACCGGTGCCCATATGGAATGCTGTCACTGCAGGCAGCAGCTTTACCCACTGTGACACAGCGCCAACCCCTATTTATTTATTTTAAGAGATTTTTATTTTATTCATTTGAAAGGCAGAGAGAGAGAGAGAGAGAGAGAGAGAGAGAGGTATCTTCATCTGCTGGTTCACTTCCCAAATGGCCACAATGGCTGGGACTGGGCCAGGCTGAAGCCAAGAGCCAGGAGCTTCTTCCAGGTCTCCCATGTAGGTGCAGGGGCCCAAGTTCTTGGGCATGTTCCACTGCTTTTCCCAGATACATCAGCAGGAAGCTGTATTGAAGTGGTGTAGCTGGGACTTGAACTGGCATTCATATGGGATGCAAGCATTGCAGATGGAGGTTTTACCCACTGCACTACCACACCGGCCCCGGGGAGGGTTTATTTTTTGTTTCCTTGTTTTAGGATGAGTGATGCTAAAACATTCTTAATTTCTTAAATATCACCAGCCTGTATCTATCACAGATTGAGAAATTGAAACTACCTGGGACGATCCTTTAATGCAGCGGTTAAGTGCTGCTTGGGTGCCTGAGTTGTAGCTCCAGCTGTGCTTTGGATTCCAGCTTCCTTCCTGTGTGCACTCTGGGAGGCAGCAGGTGATGGCTCTAGTGGTTGGGTCGCTGTCACCCACATGGGAAGCCTGGGTTGAGCTCTTGGCTCCTGGCTTCTGCCTGGCCCAGCCTCAGCTGTTGCAGGCATCTGGGGAGTGAGCTGGCAGATGGAAGACTGATCTCTGTCTGTCTCTGATGGGATGGTTGCTGATACTAAGATTCCTAGGAAGGGGATGGGAAGGAGTGCACACGGGGTGAGGGGAAGAGCGGCCTCTGACAAGAGAACTTCAGCAGAGAGGAGGGACAGGGACAGTTGCATTTGTGGATGTGGGGACAAGAAGAAATGGCGGTTTTGAGAGCATGAAACTTCTCTGTGAGTGGTGAAGGAAAGAAATTCTTTATTCAAGGAGAGAAAAATAGCTTCATTGTTTTTAGAACTTGCTATTCTGATCTTTATAAAAGAGTTCCTAGCTTCAGGAGGACACGCGGAAAGCTGATAGATGCCCATGCTGCAGATGCAGGAGGGCAGCCCCCGGGAAGGGGCTCCATCTGCGCTCTCTGCAGGGGTCAGATCCCCGAGCATGGGCTCTGGATAATGCCAAAAATTCTTAGTTTTGTCTTTTTGAAGTGTTTTATATTTAGTTCGGTTCTTCTAAGTTAAATTTATTTGGTACACGTTTGGGGGGAAAAGGCTGTTTGTTACTGCTTTGTAAGCATTTGTTTTCTTATTGACTCCGCTTTCACGTTGGCTCAGTCACGTAATTCCAGAAGCAGTTGGATGAGTAAACAGTGCTGTTTTATACACCACAAGTACAGTGAGTCTTCAGGGTGAGTGACCCCGGCAGTAAGAGGAAAGTGGGCAGCGTTGTTTTAAAATACGCAGACATTAGATATAACTTAGTTCTGCCTCCAGCAGAATGCCGTCCAGAGCCCTGGTCTGAGGCCCGACCACAAATCTCCACGGCGTCAGCGTAGCTGACCACCTGGCCGTTGGAAGGAACCCGATGTGCCTGCTGCTTGGCTGAGTTTGGAGCTCTCGTGTGTTCACTGGAGTTAGGCTGATCGGACCCAACAGGCAGCAGCTGAGATTTTAGGCGTCAGAGCAATGTGTGTGCGCTCAGCACTGGGCGGCTGCCCCCTGAACTGAGCTGAGCCGATCAACTGCCGTGGACAGAATTTCCCCGCCTTACAGAAATTAAACTCAAATTACAGAGGGAGTTTCTCTCCTCGGGCAAACAGTTGTTACCTCTCGACTGAAACCAAATTAGTCCGAGAAGCTTATGTTTTGTCATCTTGAGTAAGAAAAGACAAGGTTTTTATAAGGAAAGCTATTTGATGGCCTTATTAGGTTGGTCCCAGTAAGTGAGATTCCGAATACCTGTTCCCCAGTTAGCGTTTGAGAAGCAGATCCAGATATAAAGATGACTGAGTCAGCGTCTGCTGGAGTTGTCCACTTCTTCAGCCACTTCATGTTTTCCTCCCCTTTCCTGGTCCCCACACTCTCCTTCCCAAAATACACTGGAGTATTCTTGTCACGTAAAATAATCCAGCACTGGCGTTTAGCTTAGCACCTAAGGCGCCAGATAAGACACTCACATCCCATATGGGAGATGAACCTGTGTTTGATTCCTGGATTCAGCTTCCTACCAAGAAAACCCTGGCAGGCAGCACTGATGGCTGTCACCCGTGGGAGAGACCGGGCTTGAGTCCCTGGCTTCCAGCTTTGCCCTGACCCAGCCCCTGCCTGTGGACATTTGGGAAGGGAATCAGGGGATGGGAGCTCTCTCTTTGTATGTAAGAAGCTCTCTTGCTCTTTCTCTCTCTCTCTGACCTTCTAAATATTGCCTTCATTCCTTTCCACAAACGTTCTGTTTTTTTTTTTTAAAGATTTAATGTTATTTTTTAAAATTATTATTTTTAAAATTTAGAGTTTCAGAGGGAGAGGGAGAGATCTTCCATCTGCTGGTTCACTCCCCAGGTGGCCTCAAAGATCAGAGCTGGGCCAAACCGAAGCCAGGAGCTTCTTCTGGGTCTCCCATATGGGTGCAGAGACCCGAGCATTTCGGCCACTGCTTTCCCAGGTGCATCAGCAGGGAGCTGGATCGGAAGTGGAGCGGCAAGGACACAAAGCAGTGTCCGTATGGGATGCTGGCATCACAGGTATTGGCTTTACCTGCTAAGCCATGGCGCTGACGCCTCCACTAGCTTCCACTTCAGTTCCTTTGCCTTGGCTGTGCTGTAACATCAGGCATATGCGTCAGTCTCACCGCGCATGTGGGTCTTTCCTTATCCCTCTCCGACTTTCCAGTCAGCCATTCTCACTGGAGTTCCTAACATCCCCTCATTTTCCCAACCCAGTGGGTGGCCCCCATGGGAGTCTGATGTCCCTTCCCAGGAGCAGCCGGGACCCGCGCTGCCAGGCTGCGCTCTGACCCCGGTGCCTGTCGTCCGCCGCCGCCTCCTTCCCACGTCGTCGTCTCTCTGCTCGTCTCAGAAATACCGGTCGTCCAGTGCAGCGCCCGTTTCCTGTAGCTTTGCACTCTCTTCCTGGGAGATGAGCTGGTGTTGCGGCCCGAACGACCGTCCGGATCACCCCCTGATTTCAGCTTAGCTCTTTCCTGAGTTCCTCGTCAGGGCCTTCCAAGAGCCCCCTGAGCAGGACACATTTGGGCAGTCTGCAGAGAGCTCAGAGGTTCAGGTCCGGTGATGCCTCTGCCCTCCACTGTCCGTGTTCTGTTTTGCGGCATCGTCATGCACTCCCACTGGACACACCCTAGACTTCGTCCCTCTCGTCCTCTGTCCCCTCTCAGAGGTGTGAATTACATCTGAGAAGTCTCTGCCACTTCTCGGAGTGTTGGCTCAGTGTCTGCCCTACTGACAATATCCGTGTTGAGCTGCACTCCTCAGGTCTCTGCCCAGCATCCTGCATGTCTTACGTGATTCTCACAGCACACCTGCTGCAATGGTATCGTTTCTGACACTGCTGGTACACAGCCTCACGACCTGTCTTGCTCTGGAGTCCAGCTGTGGCCGTGGCCAACAGTTGTGTGTCAGCTTCAGCTCACTTTAGATCGATGGCATCCAGCTTCAAGCATACATACTGCACAGTGTTCACTGTCTGCTCCAGAACCTTCTACTCTGAGGCCCAGGAGCCTGGTGGAAGCACAAATGCCCATCCCAGCAGCGTAAGGGTGTCAGTGGCCCAGGGCAACCTTAATCATAGTGCATGGGAGCAGATGATAAACGCTGCTCTGTATCCCTCCTGGAGTGGAAACTTTCAGAGGCATTCCATACGTTCCTCAGGAGGTCCGGTCAGATCCGTCGGTAACGCCTCTTTGTATTGGCTTTTCCTCGTTCCCTATTTCAGTTTCCTCAGTTCCTCCTTGCTTCACACTGGGATCACCTTCCAGTTAAACCGCTGCAAGCACAGCCTGGAGTGGGAGATGGGAGTGGCTCAGTCGCTGGGGGAAGTGCAGCACAGGCCCCATTACAGGTGGGAGTGGGTGCTGATAACGCCTGATCTGTGTAACAGCACCTTCAGGGGCTTGGCGTGAGCCTTGAATGGAAAGTGAAGAGCTGGGTTGTGCAGTAGCACTGGGATGTGAGTGGTGTGGGGACAGTGGCAGTTCTTCGCTGGGCTGACTTAGCTTTGAAAACCCTGAAAGCCTCGGGTTAGCCAGTTGTCAACGCAGGGCGCACCGTGAACAGAGGGCCTCCGTGGCATCCTTTGGAAAGGTCCTCACTGATGTGGCCATGAAACTGGTCATGCTGAAAATCAGGCCCAGGATTTAATCGCAAAGGGGGCAGAGCTGTGTGCCTTCTGTGCTGGGTTTGTATCCTGGGTTAGCACTGGCCCCAGAACCACTCTGAGTGAGATTTGGAGGCAGAAGTGAAGTAGTGCCATGTTTCTCCTACACAGAGATGTTGGTGATGGCACTGGTGCAGCGGCAGCTCCCACCGTTGTTGCCAGTCTGCTGTGTCCCACCGTCGGCGTGCAGCAGTGGCCAGGCCTGCCACGCTGTCATCCCCTGTTGGGTCCCCTCGCTCAGCTCCTGGACCTCCTGGGCCGTGCGTGCAGCTTTTCAGCAGGTTCTCTGCGTCACCCAAGTGGGAGATGTGCAGTGGGGATTGTCAGACAGGGGCTCTTTGTCCTCTGGGTTCCTGGGACTCCAGTTTATCCTTGCTCCTCTGGCTTCATCGCCTACTTTCCTTTCTAACTACCTGCTCTGTTGTGTGTGGGCTCAGCTCCAGGTGCAGAGGCAATCATTTAAATAGACTACTTAACCAGTCCCCACGCCCATGTGGGCCAAAGCCTTATGTGAGTTCCTTTTTGTACATCTTTGGTAGTGGCTCTGCCTCGGCTGTGCACCCCTGACAGGTGTTCAGGGCCCCAGTTAGTACCCAGAATGGAAGGAGCAGGGCCTGGAGATCTCAGAAGTGAACATCTGGGTAGAACCTCAACCTGAGAATATTTTTAAAAAATGTGTTTTATGGGGCTGGCGCTTTGGCATAGTGGGTAAAACCACCAGCTGCAGTTCCAGCCTCCCGTATGGGCGCTAGTTCGAGTCCTGGCTGCTCCACTTATGATCCAGCTTTTACTGATGTGCCTGGGAAAGCAGTGAAGATGGCCCAAATCCCTAGGCCCCTGCACCCATGTGGGAGCCCTGGAAGAAGCTCCTGGCTCCTGGCTTTGGATCGGCCCAGTCTGGCCATTGTGGCCATTTGGGGAGTGAACCAGCAGATGGAAGATCAATCTCTGTCTCTTTTTACTCTGCCTTTCAAAAAAGTAAATCTTTAAAAATGTTTTTTATTTATTTAATTTAAAGGCAGAAAGAAGGTGAGAATGAAAAGGAGAAAGCGTGTTCTTTTCCATCCACTGGTTTCCTCCCCAAGTACCCACAATGGCTGGGGCTGGGCTAGGCTAAAATCAGGAACTGGAATTCCATCCAGATCTCCCACATGGGTGACAGGGACCCAAGTACTTGAGCCATCACCTGCTGCCTCCCAAGGTGTGCATTAGTGGGAAGCTGGATCAGAAGTAAAACAGACTCAAACCCAGTCATTATGGTAGGACATGCAGGGCTCTCAAGCACTGTGTTAACTGCTGTGCCAGACCCTTTTCCCAAACCTGAGGGAAAGAAAAGGTATTGGATGGAGCCAGGGTGGCAGAATACTGAGACTGGACAGGGGAGAAATATTAAACTTACATTTATTTTATTAACATGGGAGCACTATTCATATATATATCTCAGTGTCTAAAATCCTAGTAACCTGTTCTTTTTTTTTTTTTTTTTTGACAGGCAGAGTGGACAGTGAGAGAGACAGAGAGAAAGGTCTTCCTTTACTGTTGGTTCACCCTCCAATGGCTGCCGCGGCTGGTGCACTGCATCCGGCGCACCGCGCTGATCCGAAGCCAGGAGCCAGGTGCTTCTCCTGGTCTCCCATGCGGGTGCAGGACCCAAGCACTTGGGCCATCCTCCACTGCACTCCCTGGCCACAGCAGAGAGCTGGCCTGGAAGAGGGGCAACCGGGACAGAATCTGGCGCCCCGACCGGGACTAGAACCCAGTGTGCCGGCACCGCAGGCGGAGGATTAGCCTAGTGAGCCGCGGCGCCGGCCATAACCCGTTCTTGATATGTTGCTGGGATGGCTTTTTGAAGCTTGGACGTGAATATGACATACAGTAAATTAGAGAAATATGCCAGAACTGCTTGGGCAGAGTCCTGAGGTTGGAAGTCTCAGAGAAGAGACGATTGGACTGGGTTATTATATAAGAGGGGGCACACTGTCTGACCGTGATCCTTAGGAGAGGCCGATGAGAGCCTTCCATCACCAAGGTCGTAAAGAGTGCGTGGTGACGGGACACGGGCTGGAGCTGGCGGGAGATGCTTCAGCGGTCCCAGGGATCCCAGGCTGCCCTGCTGCCCCTCTGTGTTGTTTCACTCCGCTGACCTGCAGGTGGTGGGTGCGCGTGCTCACTCCCTTGCCAGTGTGTTCCCCTCCTTCCCCTGCATCCTGCTGTCGGGGGGTGCGCTCCACCCTGGTCTCTTAGGGAAAAGTGTGGGTCCTTTTTCTTCTGTTTCTTTTCTGAGTTCAATCAACTCTCGCTTCTTCCTTTTTTGTTTGTTGGCTCATTTCTGTTCCTAGTTTCTCTGCTTTGGGATTTTTTTTTCGTATCTTAAATGCTTACTTGGAGATTTTGTAATTCAGCGTGGCGTGTTGTGTGTGTGTCCTGTTACTGTTTGTTCGGCGCTCTGGGGTTTCATCAGCTGGAATGCTCTGATGAGCACTTTCCGACGGAGATGAAGCTTTTGTGTTTACCGTTTTGGGGTCTGGGCTCCTCTCCTGGTTGGAGCCTTCCGCGGCCCCCTCTGCAGTTTCTCTTGGGGGTGGTGTTGGGGGAGGGGAGGGATTGTTGTGTCTGTTCTGTCGGATCCTTCATTTTACCCCCCTGTCGTCTTATTAACCTCACTGCCCCTTTCCCAGGGTGCCCACCCTTCTCTGTCTGCCTCACCCTCCAACGCTGTGCTTCAGCCTGTTTGCAGCCCTGGCTGCTGCGTGTGTTTTGGCTTTAACTGTTGGGTCCATTCTGGGGATGCTTTGCCTTGCTGTGAGTCCTCGTGGCCCTGCACTCGTTGTCAGCGTCTCATGAGCTTCCCCTGCCTGTCCCCAGGCCTTGAGCCTGGCTGTGGTGGGTGCCATGTTGGAATCTGGTCTGTTTCTAGTGTTCCATCTCCTGGCACTGCTGAAGGCATGCTGTGGGTCAGTGTGGTTTTATCTGTTCCTTTGTTGGTTTGTGGTCTGTTTCCTTTCCTAAGGGTGAGCGGGGAGAGTTGAAGTCGGGCGGCCTTCCTGTTCCCACCGCCGGGAGGCGCTGTGCTCCTCCAGGCTTGCTCAGATTCCCCTCTCTCTGCCCTGATCATTGCAGCTCCACGCTCAGACACTTGCTGCTTCTTCCATTTGTTATTTACACTTTGCTTGTCTCGCCGTCCCCACAAGTCTGCAGAGGTCTCTAAACCAGCAATGCGTTTTTCCTTTTTGTGATAACATAGTAGGTAGGTACCCACTCAATGGATTAATTGACGTAAAGCAGCTTAGAGACACAGGCAGTTGATGAATGTCACTTCCCCATCAGCCGTGAATAATGTGAATATTCTTGGAGCAAATCGATCTTCAGTCTTAAAAGGAGACAAATACATAGAAAATTTGAATAATAGGTCTTTTAATATAATACTGAAGTTAAGGTAATAGGATTGCCACTTTCCCCATATAATTTATAATGTTAATTAATCTTTAAAAATTACCATGACATTCATATACCTCTTTTCCTATATCGTTGAGCAGGTTTCTTCTTCTTCTTCTTCTTCTTTTTTTTTTGAGATTTATTTGAAAGAGTGACAGAGAGCAAGAGAGAGAGGGCAAGAGAGATCTTCCATCCTCTGGTTCACTCCCCAAATGGCCACAACAGCCAGGTCTGGACCAGTCTGAAACTAGGAGCCTGGAACTCCATCCGGGTCTTCCACATGGGTGACAGGGGCCCAAGTACTTGGGCTGTCTTGTGCTTCCTTCTCAGGCACTTTAGCATGGAGCTGGATTGGAAGTGAAGCAGCCAAGACACAAACGAGTCCCTGACATGGGTTGCAGCTGTTGCAAGTAGGGACAGGCCACGGTGCCTCACCAGCAGCCCTGCCTGACCAATGTAGGCTCTGGAATCTGAAATCGTTCCTTGCCCTTCCTTCTTTCCTTTCTTTTCTCTTTCCTTCCTTAATATATGTGAGAAGGTTCAGTAAAATTACTGCTTTTAGGTGGATCATTTCAATGGATAAGTGACTTTCTACCCCTTTGCTGTACAAAAGGTATTTTATGTGTCACATGGCTAAAATTCCACATTATTTGGAGACCAGGAATGGAGTTCAAGGCTCTTGGCTTTGGCCTGGCCCAGACCTGTCTGTTGCAGCCATTTGGGGAGTGAACCAATGGATGAATCTCTCTCTCTCTGTATGTGTGTGCCTCTCCCTCTGTCTCTGTTGCTCTCCTTTCAAATAAAAAAATCTTTATTTCAAAAGATGCTGTTCAGAATGCCCTATTGAAAGATACTGTTGGGGCTGGTGCTGTGGTGCTAGCAACCCATATGGGCACCAGTTCTAGTCCCAGCTGCTCCACTTCCAATCCAGCTCTCTGCTGTGGCCTGGGAAAGCAGTGGAGGATGGCCTGGGTCCTTGGGCCCCTGCACCCACATGGGAGACTTGGAAGAACTCCTGGCTCCTGGCTTCGGATTGGCACAGCTCCTGCTGTTGCGGCCGTTTGGGGAGTGAACCAATAGACGGAAGACTTCTCTCTCTGTCTCTCCCTCTGTCTGTGTCTCTACCTCTCAAATAAATAAATAAAATCTTAAAAAAAGTTACTGTTGTCAGCAGCAGATGTGTGTCAGCATTGTTTCTCATTGATGTACAGGTTAGAGGGGAAATTAGTATGCAGATTTGATCAGAAATTTTGATAGTTTTGTTTTCTGTATTCTGAAATTAATTAGGAAAAAAGCAAAAAGGGAACAGAAACAAGCGACTGATAACTTGTTGGCCATAATGTGTAGACATTCTTTTCAATAATTTTTAATTTGCAAGGTAATTTTTAGTTTCACTCTTGCATAATTGTTTAACTGTCCCATCATACTTGTTTATTTTGACTATATTTTTGCCCGTACAAAAGAAATGCTAATTAAGTGGCATGGAACTAGAATCATAGTTTCTTTGGAAACATTTTAATGCTAGATAGATATTATCCCTGGGAATACATTTTGATCCTGCTATTTTTAGAGGAGTCATCTGTAAGTCATTCAAAAGATTGAGAACAAAGCACTCTGATCTTTTGAGGCAGGGCGTGAAATTTACAGTGCTATCGCTTGGCTATGATAACAGTGACCATGTAATTCAGGCAGGTGCTTTACCTGAGCGTTCTCATGGAGTGTTCAGCCGTCCTATGTAAAGTGTGTGTGTCTCTCTCTCTGTGTTACAGAAGATGAAACCAAGGTTGAGGACTTTGCTCAAGCTCACACAACTTCCAAGTGGCAAACTTGGACTTCAGAAACTGCTCCGAGCCAACACTTCCTCCATGACTAGTTTTTCGCCCACCAGAACAGATCATACCTTTAATTATTTATTATCAGTTAGTTTGTCACTATCCATTTTCAAATGGCAAAAGTGGTGAGGAGGGAGGGAGGTAAGCCAAAGAAGAGAGAAGCTAATATTTTTGTGTCTTTAGGAATTGCCTGTTACTTGATTTTAAGGGATCAATTAAAAAAATGTGGGGGTGGGTGTTTGGCTCAGTGGCTTGGGTTGCTGCTTGGAATGCTCACATCACACGTTGGCTGCTCCGCTCCTGCTGCATCTTCCTGCTGGCCTGTGCCCTGGGAGGCAGAAGTGATGGCTTAAGTACTTGAGTCCCTTTCACCCTTGTCCTCCAGAAAATTCTGGGTTCCTGGCCCAACCCTGACAGCTGCAGGTGTTTGGGGCGTGAACCAGCAGATGGGAGATGTCTCTCTCTCTTTCTGTATTTACCTTTCAAATAAAATGAAATTAGATAAAAATAAAACAAAAGCATAAATACTTTCTAATTTGTGTAGACAGTAAACAGGCACAAATCTACCAACTAGTGTTACCTAATCTTACTATTTGTGAGGATTAGTTCATGTCCATTTTTCAAAAAAGAAAGCATTACTAGTTTAGTTGAAACCCCTTTCTCTTTCTTTCCAGAAGTAGTCATTATTCTGAATTTAGTTTTTTTTAAAATCTCTCTTATGTTTTAATGCTTTTACAATATAGGTATATATCCTTAAACCATAGTCCCTAATAATGTTTTGTATGGCCTTCTCTTTACGTGTCTGCCACCGTATTGTTCTCACATTATTAAACACGTACCCAGCCTTACAGTCCATGTTGTTTTTACATAGCCCTCCTTGCCAACATTGTGAGAATTGTCATGTGGACATCTGTAGCTCTTATTCACTTATTTTCACTGCTCTACAGTATCCCGTTGTGTGAGTAGACTGTAATTTCTCTATCTGTCATCCTCCTGATGGAGAGTTAGATCCTCACTTTTTCATGGTTATGCACTGATGTTGGCTAGGGCATTGTCTATGTCCCCTTTTACATTGTTTGAGAGTTTATGGAATGGTGCTGCCGCTGTGGCGCAGTGAGTTAAAGCCCTGGCCTAAAGCACCTGCATCCCATGTAGGCGCCGGTTCTAGTCCCAGCTGCTGCTCTTCTGATCCAGCTCTCTGCTGTGGCCTGGGAAAGCAGTGGAGGATGGCCCAAGTCTTTGGGCCGCTGCACCCATGTGGGAGACCTGGGGGAAGCTCTTGGATCCTGGCTTCGGATCGGACCAGCTCCAGCCATTGCGGCCATCTGGGGAGTGAGCCAGTGGATGGAAGGCCTCTCTCTCTGTCTCTACATCTCTCTGTAACTCTGTCTTTCAAAAATAAATCTTTTTAAAAAAAGTTTATGGTATGAGTCTGGGAATACAGTTACTGAGTTGTGGGTGTGAGTCTCTTCAGCTTTGCTCTGTATTGCCGAATGGTAACCAGTTCATATCATCACCAACAGGACACAGGAGTTCCTTTTACTTTATTGTCAACTCTTGGTATTATCAGACTTTTAAACTCCTAGTGGTTTGGTGGAAGTAGAGCAGTTTCCCTTTGTGAATGGCCATTTCCCTGAGCACGGCTAGGTTTGCTGCCTGGATTCCTCTGTTGTGGAGTTACCTATTTATGTCATTTGCTCCCTTTCTTAGAGTTATTGGATTGCTTGTCTTTGAAAGGAGTTCATGATGCTACACACAGCAGAGATACGTGTTCCTGAGCTGATCCACGTTGTTGCCTGTGGGTACATCTTACTCATTATCATGCTTTAAAGCCATATTTATTCATTCTGCTGTCAGTGGACATTTGAGTTGGTTTGTTTTTTCCTACTGAACACCGTATTGCTGTGAACGTTCCTCTGGTGCAGCTCTCCTGATGTATCTGTGTGTGTGCTGGTGTGTGTGTATTTATGTGTGTATGTGTTACCTGCTTCTCTGGAAGTCAGATACTTCAGTGGTTGGGAGGAATATACATCTTCAGCTGTACTGAATGATAATGAATTTTTTTCTCAAAATAGTTGTTAATTTATATCCTTACAGCAGTGTATAAGTAATTTGTTCTTCATTCTGCTTGACAATGTTTATTGTCAGCTTAAGAAAAAATCTTTGCCAGTCTGATAGGTGTGAATCTTAACTCTGACCTTGTGATTTTGAATTTTTATTTCCCTGATTCCTAATGCAGTTGGACATTTTCTGTATGTTATCGGCCGTTTAGGTTTGTTTTTGTGAAGTGCTGGTGTCTTTTGACTGTTTCCTAATTGAGATGTTGTTGTTGTTTATCTATAGGAATTCTTTACACATTCTGGATTGTAACCCTTTGTCGACTTGGAAGTCCTGGCTTTTCTTGACAGTTCTCAGTTTCCCTGCACATCTGCTGTGCCTTTTCTGTGACATGAGCGTGTCTTTGCACCAGCTCAGATCTGCAGGACCCATGCTGTCAGCCAGCTGAAGCCTCCCCTGGTGGCCCACTCTCCTCCACATTCTTACAGCACCACATACATTTTGGGGTGTTGCACATTCTGTTTGGTGTTACGGGTTTTTTTTGTTGATTATGTCTATTCTAATAAGAGGGTAAGGTTTTGGGAAGGATCTTTTTTTAAAAAAAAGATTTATTTATTTATTTGAAAGGCAGGGCAGAGAGAGAGTGAGTGAGCTTCCATCCCCTGGTTGACTCCCCAAACAAATGGCAATAGTGGCCGGTGCTGGGCCAGGCTGAAGCCAGAAGACAGGAGCTTCTTCTGGGTCTCCTGTGTGGGGGCAGGGGCCCAAGCACTTGGGCCGTCCTCCACTGCTTTCCCAGGCACATTAGCAAGGAACTGGATTGGAAGTGGAGCAGCCGGGACTTGAACTGGTGCCCACATGATATGCTGTTACTGCAAGCAGGGGCTTAATCTTCTACACCACCATGCCAGCCCCCAAGGAACTGTATCTTCGTGGTCATTTCCCAGTGTGTATCGCAGTAACTGCATGATTTCAGCTGCAAGGAAGAGAAAACTCAGTCAACTACAATGGCTTAACTAAATAGGATTAAAAAAAAAAAAAAAAAAACCTTACATTACAGGCATCTTGATTCAGGGAGCCCATGTCCTTAGGAATCCAGGCTCTTTCCTTCTGCCTTGACAACCTTAGGGTGTTTTGGCTTTTGTCCTCTGTCTTCTATGTTCAGACAGGAATTTGCGGGACTGAAGAAAACACTTCTTGTTCTTGAGGTGTCTGCTTTGTATCTGGGATTTGAAGTCCTGTGCAGCAGACTTTGTGTGTGCTTAGTTTGGGGCCACATGGTGTCATATGGCCAGCATTTGTAGGGCAGGCTATGAAATGGAATGTTTGGCTTGCTAACCTCTAGACAAGGGAGAAAGTGGTTGGGAATGGAGTTAAGTAGGCCAACCGATAGTGTCTGCCACAGAAGGTTCTCAGTATTCTTTGAATTATTTTCACTTTTTAATCAAAATAATCCACAGAGGTACTTAGTCCAGTCGTACCATGGGGCTCAGACCAAGAGAAAAACACAATTGTCAGTCCTCAGCCTCGCCTACTGTTGCATTCCCAGTTTTCACTTTCTTCTAATATTGTCTCCCATTCTTTAGTCTCATTTTAAAGGTCTTGAGTCACGAATTTTGGATCTCCTCTATTCCTTTGCCATCTGCTTAATGGAACTGCGTTACAGTTTTGATTGAATCCATAGTCAGTCATTAATGGTTATATAAATTCTCTATGCTGAGCCAGATATTCTGTTTTTGTTTCCTTCCTTGTTTGATTTTCCTCCTTAAGCTCTCTGCAGTGTTTTCATTCGCTTAGTTTCCTTGAGTCTCTAGATGTTTCCACCTGCTTTAACAGCTCTGTGAAATAGTTTTCGGTCTGACACTCCACAGATCCCGTAACTCGTGAACTGTACCTCTTCTCGCGAGGACGTCTTCTGGGGCCATCTGGTCCCTCTTCCCTCAGCATCGGTCGATGTCTCAGCTGCTGCACGGTCGTCACCATGGGCTTCCTCTCATGCTCTTCCTTATTCCTGTTTCCTGGGTCCAGGGGCTTTCCCTTTTTTTGTATCTGTGGAGCATCCTCTAAGTAAATTATTGAGAAAATGCAGTAGAGATTAATTTTTTCCAAGTATTAAAATATCTTCCTTATGTCTATACTTTTGTCATAATTGGCTTGGTATAACATTCTAGGTTGAGTTGTCTGTCACTTGGGGTTGTGAAGGCTTTGTCCCACTGTGCTCCGGCTTCTGTTGACGATGCTGTTGGGGGAGCTGAAGCGCTCTGACTCCCACTGCTTTGTATTGCCTTTGAAAAGACTCAGGAAGGTTTTAGGATCTTTTTCTTATCTCTGGCTTGGAGTTTTGGAATTTCACGTGTATATAGCTTGAGGCACTTATTTTGAAATTCATTATAGTGAGTCCTGAGTATATCCCTCTAAGCGCTTCTGTTCTGGGGATATTTGAGTTATATATCTGATAATTTCTTCCTTTTCGTTTTCTGTTCAGAGTGCTGTTAGATACTGGCTACACAGGAGCATTTTGTAATTTTTCTTTTTCCTCTCGGATTTTACTGTCCAGACCTTTAATATTCCAGCCCCTCCTCCCCAATTTGAACATTTCAGAGAGTTCTCTTCCTTCTTTATTTCTTTTTACTCTGTTTCTATTTTATGGATGAAATATGTTCCCTGCAGGCTGCTGATTAGCTATGCTTTCTGTGGGGCTTTATTTCCCTTGGACCCTGGGCTGCCTGGATTCCTTCCCCCTGTTGATCGTGGTGGCTCGCGGGTCTGACCGGTGAGCTTTGGCTCTTCCTGGGGGGACACTTGCCTTGCTGGCTGGAGCCGCCCCTGTAGAGTGTCTCGCTGGAGCTCCAAGTGTCAGCCTCAGTAAGTCCTTTCCCAGCAAAGAAGCCTTCAGATTTCCCCCTGGGGACTGCTGGCCTGGCCCTGTGCTTCCTGGAGCTAGGAGGGAATGTGCAGACGTCTACCTAATTCTGTGTTTTCCAACAGTCCTCCTCCTCATCCCTGCCCCTCGTGTGCCGGTTGAGCCCCAGATCTGATCCTTTCTCCTGGGGTTGTTCACCCTGTGTGTCACGCATGTGCTGGGTGACCCCCAGATGTGATCCTTTCTCCTGGGGTTGTTCATCCTGTGTGTCAAGCGTGTGCCGGGTGACCCCCAGATCTGATCCTTTCTCCTGGGGTTGTTCATCCTGTGTGTCACACATGTGCTGGGTGACCCCCAGATCTGATCCTTTCTCCTGGGGTTGTTCATCCTGTGTGTCACGTGTGTGCCGGGTGACCCCCAGATCTGATCCTTTCTCCTGGGGTTGTTCATCCTGTGTGTCACGTGTGTGGGCATCTGGGGGACATCTCCTTAAACGGTTTTCGGACATTTGCTGTGTCTTTTCTTCAACTCCTTCCTCCTGGCCTTCTGCCCTCTGAGTCCTGAGCTATTCTGGGGTCCCCGGCTGACTCATCTTGCTCATGTGAACAGCTCCCCCTGCAGGCACTTTGACTTGAACCCTTTCTTCTCGCTTGGCCACTTAGTACTCTCACATGTTTTCTCTTCTCTTGCAGCGTGGCTTAGGGTTAGTGCTGTCGTCATAGGTTATTTATTAAACATGTTTCTGTTTCTTGTCTACCTTGTTTGGAAGTATAGAACGGTCTTTATGACCGGAAGTCAGTTACATGACTACTTTCAGTGCATGACGGCCACAGTTAACATACATTGTGCACAGTTAATGTACGTCGTGCACTGACAGCATATCTGACACCATTCTAAGCTGCGCACCTTCATTATCTTATGTAATCCATATAACATCTAGTTTATGCCAGGCTTTGACTTTCCAAAAACATTTAAGTATTTTAACTCTTTATCCCCACAACAAACGCTAAAGGGTCTGTCATTTTAAAAGTGGTATGGAGGCCGGTGCTGCGGCTCACTAGGCTAATCCTCCGCCTGCAGCGCCGGCACACCAGGTTCTAGTCCCGGTCGGGGTGCCAGATTCTGTCCCGGTTGCCGCTCTTCCAGGCCAGCTCTCTGCTGTGGCCCGGGAGTGCAGTGGAGGATGGCCCAAGTACTTGGGCCCTGCACCCCATGGGAGACCAGGATAAGTACCTGGCTCCTGCCTTCGGATCAGCGCGGTGCACCGGCCGCAGGGCACCGGCTGCGGCGGCCATTGGAGGGTGAACCAACAGCAAAGGAAGACCTTTCTCTCTCTCTCTCACTGTCTACTCTGCCTGTCAAAAAAAAAAAAAAACAAAAAAAACAAAAAAAAACAAAAAAAACAAAACAAAACAAACAAACAAACAAAAAAACAAACCGGTATGGAGGCACGGAGAGTTTAAGTAACTTGTCTGAGAATGGATAGCTAAGGAGTGGCACCTGGATTCTATCCTGTGTCGAGATCCCAAGCCTGTCTGTCCCAGATAGCTCCACACAGCGCCTGAGTGGAATTAGAACTCGCTGGACATTTGTATGATATTTTAAAGTATGCTTGGAGTTTTAATTTTTGAGTAAATGATATCTGGATAGGCTGTTTGCTTAGCAATTGTGCCTACTTGCTGTTCTTTTCTGTGTTAAATCTTAATACCAGTTTTCCTTCAGTTATTTTCAGGGTCAATAATATCATAAATAAGGACAGTTTAGTAAAGCAAAAAAACACTTTTTAAAAACTGGTGTGTTTTTCATGCTCCTTTTAAAAGCTGTGGAAGATGCAAACAATAATAAAGTCAATAATGGGAAAGCAGAATTAAATTTTTAATGTCATTCCCCATGAGGAGTCTATGGGTGTTCAATTTTTTATTATTCCAATGTTTCTTTAAAATTCCCATTTACAAGCACACAACAAAGAAAGAATTGAAAAAAATTGCATTTTTCATTGTAATATGAGCCAGATATTATACTTTAAAACCTGCCTTTTAAGCTGCTGTAGGTGTAGCTCAAATTAAGAGTGACTTGAACCTATATATAGATTAACTTCTTTATGTAAATATATATAAATTGATACATCATGTATATGTTACTTTGTCCTTTTTGTTAAAGTCAAGCCTAACTTTCTTTATAAGGGTGTTATAGTTGCCATCATCTTCTATAATTTCAAGTTTGCTTTGGAGATAGTTAATTTTTTTTCTCCAAGAACTTTAATTAGTCTTCATTATTTGAGTGAAATGTGTGCATTTGACACTTCTTACTGCATGTCATTTGAATTTCATTAGAACTGAGCTATTTTGCATATTGAGGTGCTACAGTTTTTTATGCCAAGCAGCACATTTGCTTATTGAGGTTACCAGTGTTTTCGGGGTATTTTAGGTTTCAGATGCAGCATATGGTGGGGATTGCTGGTTCTCTGGCACAGGCTAGGGCTCTGTGTGGTTGGGTGGTTCTGACTGAAGACGCTGAGCAGAGGTCACATG
Organism: Oryctolagus cuniculus; assembly: GCF_051225735.1. Classification (NCBI taxonomy): domain Eukaryota; kingdom Metazoa; phylum Chordata; class Mammalia; order Lagomorpha; family Leporidae; genus Oryctolagus; species Oryctolagus cuniculus. The sequence goes on along the minus strand of NC_142886.1, from coordinate 41,043,743 downwards.
TGAGGCTTCAGAGCCATTGCGTTTACCGGTCAGTGTCACTCCTTTCAAAGCTTTTGTCTCCGTTGCGTCAGCCGCTGGCAGGACCCAGCTGTCGGCTTCTCTTTGCTCTCGGGTCTTACAGTGGGTAGACGTGGAGTAGAGGCCTAGCACTGCACGTGGAGAATGAGTGAGAAATAGCCTTACCTTAAGCACTGAAATTCGGGGGTAGTAGGTTCCTGCATGGCATGACTGTGAATGACAGAAAGGATTTTGGATGTTCCCAGCACAAAGGCATGGTAAATGTCTGAGGGGCTACATATGCCATTCTCCTGCGCTGGTCATTGCATACTATATTCCTGTGTTGAAATGCCACACTGTGCCCCGTAAATATGAGCAGTCATATATGTCAATTAAATTATATGTCAATTAAAAATAATATATTAAAAATGAAAAAAAAAACTTTTTGTGTGGGAAGGAACTGTGTGAAACTTCTCAGGGGCCAGTTCTATGGTACAGTGAGTAAGGCCGCTGCCTGCAGCCCTGCCATCCCATATGGGCACTGGTTCGAGTCCTGGCTGCTCCACTTCTGATCCAGCTCCCTGCTATGGCCTGGGAAAGCAGTAGAAGATGGCCCACCTCCTTGGGCCTCCACACTCGCATAGGAGACCCAGAAGAAGTTCCTGACTCCTGCCTTCTGATCAGCACAACTCCTTCTGGGGAGTGAACCAGTGGATGGAAGACCTCTCTCTCTCTCTCTCTCTCTCTCTCTCTGCCTCTCTGCCTCTGTATCTCTGTAACTCTGCCTTTCAAATAAACAAATAAATCTTTACCAAAAAAAGAAAGAAAAAGGAAAGAAACTTCTCAGACTGTGGAGCTGCAGAGAAATATTTGTTTAAGAGAAAGAGGATGGTGGTGTTTGGTTCTGCACTGCAGGTGTGGTTGGAGAGTTTAAACCTTTGAACACCTCTAAGAGACTTCCAGGCCAACCTGGAAGCTCCCAACTTGCCTGGAGGTTTTTTGTTGTTGTTGTTTGTTTGTTTGTTTTTTGCTGTTTTGTCAAAGTGACACTTAAACAGTGAGCAAGGACAGATGTTCTAGATCTGGAGCATAATGACAGACACCTGACTGCAGACCGGCGTGGATTCCCTTCCCCCAACTTAATGTCAACAGGTGCACATGAAACCATGCGTATTGCATGCCTTCAGCACTGCTGAGAGAGGGGGAGCAGCATAATCTTTAGATTACGTATTAGCGGGGAAGGAAAAGCAGTGCCAAATTCCACAGGGCTCCACTGCCCAATCCTGATATAGGGTGGGGAAGGAGAGCCTTAGAAGATTCTATAAAAAATCCCCCAAACTTGGGCAAAACACTGGCAGTTATCACACTCAGAAAGAGAAACTGTCTTCAGTGCATGTCAAAATGCTGAACCTTGACCTGGGCCTTGTGAATTCACAGATTTGGCCAAGAAAAAGGGCTTGGGGGCCAGTGTGTGGCACAGCAGGTTAGGCCGCCACCTGCGACTCCAGCATCCCATATGGGTGCCGGTTTGAGTCCCAGCTGCTCCACTTCTGATCCAGCTCCCTGTAATGCACCGGGAAAGCAGTGGAGGATGGCCCAAATGCTTGGGCCCCTGTGCCCACATGGGAGACCCTGAGGGTGTTCCGGGCTCCTGGCTTTGGCCTGGCACAGCCCCAGCCATTGTGGACAACTGAAGAGTAAATCAGCTGATGGAAGATCTCCAACTCTCCCCTCCCCTTAACCCTGCCTTTCCAATAAATAAAAAATAAGCCTTTCAAAAAAGAAAAAAGGAGAAGGACTTGGAAGGCAGCTGGACTGGAAGTGGCAGCCTCCAGGATTCGTTGCTTCCAGCGGGGAGTCGTGTGAACAGGGAGTGGCTGGGCGTCTTGCTGACCAGTGAGGAGAAAGACAAGGAGAAAACGACCTGCTTCTCCATCATCCCGTATACAAGGTGAACTTTGCGGAGTGGACAGGGGCCTTTATACCTGGAGTTCTGTGTACCAAATGCCTGTATTAGAACAAAGATTATTCTAAAGCTACTGTAAAAAGAAAACAGAAAGTGCAAATCAAGACATTCCCTCAAATCTGACCATTATGCAGAAAAAACCAGGAGCACAGTACTCCAGACTGAGTAAGTATCCTCAGAAAAGCTTGAAGCAATGTGGGGATAAAGTGCACTTGGAACCAAATGTTGAAAACAAAGCAGGAAATGCATGAGAAAAGGGAGGGAGTATAGTGAGAGTGGACTGGATTCCGTAAGAAAGGTGATGGAGGGGCCGGCTCCACTGCAGATCCAGCTCTCTGCTATGGCCTGGGATAGCAGTAGAAGATGGCCCAAGTGCTTGGGCCCCGGCACCCACGTGGGAGACCAGGAGGAAGCACCTTGCTCCTGGCTTCAGGTTGGCGCAGCTCCGGCTGTTGCGGCCATCTGGGGAGTGAAGCAGCAGATGGAAGACCCTCCTCCCTCTCTCTCTCTCTGCCTCTCCTCTCTCTGTGTAACTGACTTTCAAGTAAATAAATAAATCTTAAAAAAAAAAGGAAAGATGATAGAAAAGAATCATATTAGAAACGATGACTATGCTTAGAAGGTCTCCAAGTAAGGATAGGTTCAAATAAGAATTTAATAAGGGGCATTGGAGAAAAGCAGAGAAACAACTTCTTTTTTTCTAAAATGAGGTACAGAAGGAAGAGAAAAAATGTCAGAAAAAAATGTCTGAAATGGAAAGTGGACAAAGAAGATATAGTGTATGTAACTGGAGTTCTTAAAGATGAAAAATAAACTATCCAAGAAGTTGAATTCTAAGAATAATAAAAGAGGCTAGTGCTGTGGCACAACAGGCTAAGCCACCACGTGAGATGCTGATGCCCATATCAGAGCACAAGTTGAGTCTCCACTGGTCCACTCCCAGTCCAGCTCTCTGCGTATGCAGTTGGGAAAGCAGCATAAGACGGCCCAGTGGCTCCCTGCCACCCGTGTGGGAGATCCAGATGAAGTTCTGGGCTCCTGGCTTTAGCCTGGACCAGCCGAGGTGTTGCAGCTATCTGGGGAATGAACCAGTGGATGGAGAGCTCTCTCTGTCTTTCCTTCTCTTTCTGTCATTTTGCCTATGAAATAAATAAATTTTTAAAAAAGATTATTTATTTGAAAGTCAGAGTTACACAGAGAGAGGAGAGGCAGAGAGAGAAAGAGAGAGAGAGAGAGAGAGAGAGAGGTCTTCCATCTGTTGGTTCATTCCCCATTTGGCTGCAATGGCCAGAGCTGTGCCAATCCAAAGCCAGAAGCCAGGAGCCAGGAACTTCTTCCAGGTCTCCCACATGGGTGCAGGGACCCAAGGACTTGGGCCATCTTCTGCTGCTTTCCCAGGCCATAGCAGAGAGCTAGATCTGGAGAGGAGCAGCCAGATCTCGAACCAGTGCCCATATAGGATGCCAGCACTGCAGGCAGTGGCTTAACCCTCTATGCCATGGTGCCAGCCCCTTTAAAAATTAAGAGTAATAGGGACTGGCACTGTGGCTCACTTGGCTAATCCTCCGCCTGCAGCGCTGGCATCCCATATAGGCGCTGGTTCTAGTCCCAGCAGTTCCACTTCCAGTCCAGCTCTCTGCTGTGGCCTGGGAAAGCAGTAGAAGATGGCCCAAGTCCTTAGGTCCCTGCACCCATGTGGGAGACCAGGAAGAAGCACCTTGCTCCTGGCTTCAGATTGGTGCAGTTCCGGCCATTGTGGCCATTTGGGAAGTGAACCAGCGGAAGGAAGACTTTTCTCTCTGTCTCTCCCTCTCACTGTCTGTAACTCTAACTTTCAAATAATATAAATAAAATCTTTTAAAAAAATTAGGAATAATAAAAAACTTCAGTCTACACTTTTAAATAGCCTACCAGGTATTGGGAAAAGTTGATAATGGTACAATGATTGGATGACATAATGATCAACTCTGAGAAATATCCTAGTAATTCTATGATTAGCATTACTATTAGATTTTAATATGTAGTATAAGTAATATTATTCGACTTGAATGATTTTTAAAAAAATTCTCTGTGCTTCAGGCAAAAAGATAAGATAAATTATACATATCAGTATAATTATCACATCAGAATTCTCAAAAAGCAACATACAGAGTAGGCCATGTGGGGGCTACATGGTTTTTTAAGAAAAACATGAGCAAACTGCAAACCAAGCATTTTACCTAGCCAGCTGCCTTCCAGGTTAAGGGTGTAGAAAGTCTTGGGCATAGAATACCCTATACAAGTGGTCTTTCTGAAGAATCTATTAGACGAATTTCATTTAAATGGCGAGCACTTAATCCATTGACTTACAGAGCTGGAACCGGCTGTGGGAGCAGTATGTAAACCTTGCTGCAGCAGAAATCTAGTCCTCGAGGTATGGCCCACAGCAGCAGAGCTCAGAAATCCTGCAAGCCATGCAAGCGTTGCAGATGCAAGCATTTGTGCCCGCCCATGATGCACAGGTGGTAGGAAGGAGGTAAAGGCTTGGCTCCTCTAATGCTCAACCTCTGCTGCTTCTTTAGCTGCCACCCCGCGTCCTGCGTTGCTGACATTCTGCTGTTCTTGGGAAGATGTGGGCAGATGAGCATGCAGGCTGCTTGATGGGAAGTGGTTTAGCGATGGAGTGGCAGGCTCGGCTTTTGTGCTGGCTAGAGACGTGGACGTTACTGAATGCTCACGTGGTCATCGTGGACACACTCGCCAGTACACTGATGTAATGTTACAGTATTCGGGTCTCATTGTTCAGTTGCATCTTTGCTTTTGTACTCATTACATTCCTTTTTGTTTGAATGAGTTCCCTGATATTTATTGGCTCATTTGGGATGCCTTAAGCCAGTAAACAAGATTAAGGTCAAATGATTTCACATTCACATATTTTCCTACATGAGAAAAATTATAAGCAAATGGTTATAAGCCAACTAAATGAGGCATCCCTTACCATGTTTTGAAATGTAGATGCACATACATATATAACCTTAAGTCTGTGTGCAGCCTGATGTGTACAGCAGATTTAAATATATGTATATATGTATAGTGACCTAGTATGCATTCCTAGCTTTGGTCATGAGGTCATAGAAGGCCGAATATCCCAGTAGTAATAAGCATACTTGGCATCCAGATTTGTATTCTAATACCATTTTCTTTTTATTTTTTATTTTTTTGACAGGCAGAGTTAGACAGTGAGAGAGAGAGAGACAGAGAGAGAGAGTTATAGACAAGAGAGACAGAGAGAAAGGTCTTCCTTCCGTTGGTTCACTCCCCTAATGGCCACTACGGCCGGTGCGCTGCTGATCCGAAGCCAGGAGCCGGTGCTTCCTCCAGGTCTCCCATGCGGGTGCAGGGATGCAAGCTCTCGGGCCATCCTCCTCTGCCCTCCCAGGCCACAGCAGAGAGCTGGACTGGAAGAGGAGCAACCAGGACTAGAACCCAACGCCCCAACTGGGACTAGAACCCGGGATGCTGGCGCTGCAGGCGGAGGATTAGCCTAGTGAGCCATGGCACCGGCTTACTATTTTATTTTATTTTATTTTATTTTTTATTTTTGACAGGCAGAGTGGACAGTGAGAGAGAGAGACAGAGAGAAAGGTCTTCCTTTTGCCGTTGGTTCAACCTCCAATGGCCGCCATGGTTGGCGCGCTGCACCCAGCGCACCGCGCTGATCCGATGGCAGGAGCCAGGTGCTTCTCCTGGTCTCCCATGGGGTGCAGGGCCCAAGCACTTGGGCCATCCTCCACTGCACTCCTGGGCCACAGCAGAGAGCTGGCCTGGAAGAGGGGCAACCGGGACAGAATCCGGCGCCCCGACCGGGACTAGAGCCCGGTGTGCCGGCGCCACAAGGCGGAGGATTAGCCTAGTGAGCCGCAGCGCCGGCCTACTATTTCCTTTTAAAAGAAATTAAGAATACTTGCAAGAGAACTCGGGGACTTGTTCAACAGAAGAAAAGAAAGGGGGCAGACATGTTAGGGCAGTGAAGCCAGCTTGAAGGGACTTCCATGGACAGAATCTGGGACAATTTGTACCCTAAGATAATTAAGGACAGGAATGAATTTTAAACTGGTGAAAATGTAGCAATCTGAGTGGACTAGTAGACAGATGGGTAGGTAGGTAGTAGGTTAGTAGATAGATAACTGGGGAGAAGGGAGGGGTCTTCGCCGTGGTACAGTGTTGACTGATAAACTGATGTGTGCACCAATAGAGGATGAAGACCCCAGGAAGCAGAGACTGTTTGTGGTGATGGTGAGTGGTCCTCTTGACTCCTGGACCTGTGGATGCTGGCTCTAGGAGAAAAATAGCACCATTTATTGGATGCCCATCCAGAGCATATACAGTCTCCTGGTGAACCACCTTGCCACATCCCTGCAAGGTATTGGCAGCTCGCTGGTACTGTCGTTGAGTCTTCCCAAGGCCATTCCACAGTTCTGTCGATCCAGCTGCTTCAGAGTGGTGGAGAGCAAGTTACCAGGCGAGAACAAGTTAAGACCAGTGAATTCCCGGAGCAGGGGCTCACTGCCATACATTTCCTGGGAAGTGAATTCCTTGATCTCAGGCAGTGCTATGTGGAGTACCATGACAGTAGATAAGGCAATCTGTAACGCCATGGCTGGTAGTTTTGGCAGAAGCATGGTGTGTAGAGAAGGCAGATCTGTACCAGAATAAATGTCTGTTGCAGCAAAAACAAAACATCGCCCCTTCGGTGATGTAAGCAGTCCATTGTTATCAAACTGGCACTCGCTGGCTGGCTTATCGCTCTGGGCAGTGGTGCCATATCAAGACTCAGCGTTGGTGTCTGCTGCTGGCAGATTGGGCACTTGGTATCAGCTGTTGCCAGGTCAGCTGTCGTAAGCCGAAGTCCATGTTGCTGAGCCCATGCAAAAACTCCATCGTTAACCACCACGGCCACTTCATTCATGAGCCCATTGGGCGGTGGCAAGGATGGCTAGGGGAAGAGGTTGAGTGGTGTCTGCAGAATAGGTCGTCCCATCTACTTTGCTGTGAAAACCCTTCTCTGCAGAGGTCACCCTCTGATGGGCATTGACATGAGTCATAAATATTTCTGTGTTCATTTTTTTGGGTGCTTATTTAGAAAGCCTTAGCCACACACCTCTTCCCCAGACTTCTGGCCATCCAGTTTTCCAGTTATGTTCCTTCCAAGTCCCTGATCATCCAGCCACACTACTGGCTGTGGCCTCTGAGTTGGGGTGCAATCCCACGTCTGGTCTCTTCTGCTTCCAAGCAAAGTGAAAAGCCAGCTGCACTGCTCGGATTCTGCCCACTGTGCCCTTCTGCAGTGTCCTTCAGGGATGTCCCAGGCAGTGGCTGTAGTGCTGCTGCGGTCCACTTAGGTGTAGCCCCTGCATGTCACCTGGAGGCCATCATGAGCCCGTTTCCTGAGTTTCGTCTTCTGTGTCAGCTGAGTGTGAGGAGCTCTGCCTGAGGCCCTCGGTGCAGGCTGGTCTCAGAGGGAAGGCAGCATTGCAGAAGGCGAGACCGTGGGCATTCGCGCTACTTCCTCACACAGCTTTGCCCTCAGGGCCTGCTTGACCATCTTGTATATCCCACTTCCATTTGGTGATAGAATGCTGCTGTGCATGCCTGACTTTGTAGAGGGGACTCTGCTTTCCTTGAAGGTCAGTGATTTAAATATTAATCTCATCCAGAGAGCTCACAGAAACACCTAGAACAACGTTTTGCCAGGTTTCTGGGCACCCTAGATCTGAAAAAAAAAATTATACATGTGTGAGTGTGTGAGTGTGAGTGTGTGTGTGTGTGTGTATGTAAGAGAAAACAAATGTGACAGAATGTTAAAAATTACTGATTGCAAATGAAGGTTTTTTTGGTTATGAATTAATCAAAAAGATTATAATATGAAAATTGCCTATTATTCTTTCAACATTGGATTTTAAAACCGTTTTAAAAATACATTAAAGAAATTAACCAGTGTACTAGAACTGTGTTTGAGGCCCCAGAGATCTGTGCCTTTTTATATGGCTACTTAATTGTGTTGCTACCCCTGTGATGACACTGGCAGCACTGACTGCCTAACTTCAGGGGCGTGGGCTGCTGCACTTCACGTTTGCAGTGAGACAAGGAGGGACACTGGGGAGCTGACCTCTCCAGTGCCTCGGGTGCCTCCTGAGCCCGCATCGACTTTTCTTATAAAATCACCGAAGCTGGGTCAGAGCACAGTTGCAGCTGAGAAAGCAAACTTAAAGCCTGAGGTAGGAGAGGACAGATGGGACAAGACGGGATGAGTCTCCTTTCCTGGTCCCCAGGTCCCCCAGTGTTAGATTGCGTAGTTCTCTGGGAGTTAAAAATTTACATTTTTAAAACAGGATTATTCTTGGAAATTGAGTTGGCAGTAACCTTATGAAAGTTTATAGCTGTAAGCATAAATTAATACACACTGATATGTGATTCGAGGCTCTGCGTTGTTGTGCCAGTAGAAACCGAAGTGGCACTACTAGCAGCGTGCAGTCTGGGAAACAGAGAAGAGGAAGGGTGTTGACGAAGTGCTTCCGCACGGTGGGATTCCGTGGGGAGGTGACAGTGGCATTGCAGGGAGATGAGGGTGTCACTTAGGAGGAACAGAGTGCTACTGCATTTTCTTCAGCAAGTTGAAATCCCGGCCCTGGGAATGCTGCTCTGCACTGTTAAAAACTCTTTTATATCTTACGTGAAAAGTGTACTTCAAAATATGCCAAAAAACATAACAATGATTTTGGTAGCGCTTTGGAAACTGGACTGTTTGCCTTGTTGTAATGATTTAATTCTTCTCTAATTGTTTGGAAGTTATTGGGTTTTTGCTTATCAAAATACTGAAGTCTGACTTGTATTTGTCAGCGGGGGAAACGCCTTAGCTGAAGGCTAAGCAGTGCGGTGTGGCGTCTGCGTGGGGCAGATCTGCTCTTTATGTCTAGATTCGGGTCCTAGGCAGGGCCGTCTTCAACCTTTGTGTCTTAGGGTTAATGATTTATAAACTGAAACTAAGGGAACTTGCTTTGGAATATAAGTCTTTTTAAAAACCTCTACAGAATCCTTTTGATTTACTATATTGCTCCCTAAATTATCTTTTTCTTCACATTTTTGTGTGTGTTCAGTTTAGTGATAAGACATGGCCAGGAAATTAAGTATTCAAATACACTGTTCACTTAAATAAAGCTATATGTTTTGCTAGTTTTCAAATAATCTGACTACAGTAACATTGTTTGGTGTCCACTGGCCATCTTCCTTTTGGATCCCCACAATTCATGTCCTTTAAGAAAGTTAATGAAGTTTATGCTCACCAAATCTACACCTGCACAAGCCTGCAAATAAAACAATGATGTGGGGGTTGGTGTTGTGGCTCAGAGGGTTAAGCCACTGTCTGTGATACCAGCATCCCATAACAGTCCCAGCTGCTGCGCTTCCAATCCAGCCCTCTGCTAATGCACACTGGACAGTGGTAGAAGGTGGCCCAAGTGCTTGGGCCTCTGCCACCCACCTGGGAGACCTGGATGGTGTAACGGGCTTCTGGCTTCAGCCTGGCCAGCCCTGGTTGTTGGGGCCATTTGGGGTGTGAACCAGCAGGTAGAAGATGGATCTCTCTCTCTGCCTCTTCCTTTGTCACTCTGCCTTTCAAATAAATAAGTACATCTTAAAAAAAGGTGATGTGCTCTTAAGTAACATGCTATTAAAGACATAAAAACAACACAAGAATAATGCGTTAATAAACAAATCATGTTTCTATAAAAATGAGTAACTTGTTTTTAGATGATGTATAAGATTTATCCAAACTGCATGCATTTAAAAATAACTCTTAGAAGCTTTATATTGCTGTTTAGAAATATGGTTTTTCTAATAAGAATTTAATAAGTAAGTAAATATAAAACAGTGACAAAGAAACTCCTCCTTGAATTTGAAAATTTCTGTTATACAATATTCATGTTTTAAAAACTCTCATGTTCTTTTCTCTTTAGCTTCCTTTTTAAATTGAGGTATAATTTTTACATAGATTAAGGGTCACTCTCAGGCATACAGGGCTATGAGTGTTGATGTGCATCCAGTTTATGCACAACATTTTGAGTTTATTTTTCTTTTTTAACTTTGCAAGGTAGAGTTGGAGGGAGGGGGAGAGAGAGAGAGAGACGGAGAGAGACAGAGACAGAGAGACAGACTCCTAATTGCTTGTTTACTCCCCAAATGACTGCAATAGCTGGGGCTGGGCCAGGCAGAGTCTAGGAGCCTGGAACTCCATCCAGGTCTCTGACATGGGTGGCAGGGGCCCAAGTACTTGGGCCATCTTCCGCTGCTTTCCCAGGTTCATTAGTAGGGAGCTGGATCTGAAGTAGAGCAGCCAGGACCCAAACCCATGCTCATATGGGATACCGGCATCACAGGCGGCAGCTTAATTGGCTGTCCCGCAGTGCTGGCCCCAAAAGTTTATCTAAACTTGACTTTTATCGTTGGTACCTGGTGACCTCACAGTCACTCAAGGATTACCATTGTGAACTTTGGTGATTGCACTGTAGCCATTCAGAATGCATTTATTTTGATAACTTCCAGTGTTTTCTCCTTGTGCTTGGTAGGATATGAATGAGAGACTAAGGAACTTATTTTCCTCCCTTGCCTTACTTAGCACCTCTGTGTAGCCATCCGCATTTCTGGTCTTGATTTTTGTGTCGGACTGTGTCCTGTCTCAAGTCCTTCCTAGTCCATCTTCCACAGTGCTGCTGGTCTTTCTAAGGGGTGGAACTGATTACCTTAATCCTTTGCTTAAAACCTCCCACTGGCTCCCCAGTGCCTTTAGAAATATGTACTTTTTCAAACCAGAAACAAATTCTTGTAAGAATAAGTGTCTGCCTGGTGTCTTGCTGTGTCTTCCTTCCCCTTCCCGGATCGGCCTGTATACATTAATGGCAGATTTCCAAATGTGCTATGTTCTATGTTGTCTTTAAAAATTTTTTATTTATTCATTTTTATTTATTTGAAATGGGGAGGGAGATAAACATAGAAAGATAGATGAATAGATAGATAATGTCTCTCATCTGCTGGTTCACTCCCCAGATGTCTGCGACTGCCAGGACTGGAAACTCAGTCTGGGTCTCCCATGTGGGTGGGAGCTGAGCTGGCACCTGCTGTCTCCAGGGTGTGCGTTAGCAGGACGCTAGAACTGGGTGTGGAGCTGGAGCTCAACACAGGCACTTCAGTAGGGGTTGCAGGCATTCCAGGTAGAGTCGCAACTGCAGCCCCGTGACTGTTGTCTTGATGCTTTTTCCTTCTGACTGGTGGGGCTTTCTTCCCACTGTGCGGTCCATCAGCTGCCCAGTTTCTCCCAACCTCCAGATGCAGTGAGAGCCCTCTTAAACACTTCTAATTCTCCGTTTATCCCAGACATCTCTAAAGAGTCCTCGCTCCCTTGTCTCCTTTGGGTCCTGTGCTGCTTGGGATCAGGCATTGTGTGTTGGCACAATATTGGCTACAATTCAGGATGTTGGTTCAGTTAGTAGACTGTGGAGTCACAGGTAGAGGATTGTGAGCGCCAGAAACCTATGAAATAGGCGAGGAGAAGACAAATGTATTTCCACGGAAGTGGACGCCAGAGTTCTTTGTACCGAAGGAATTGCACTGGGGCATTTTTTTTTTTTTTACAGGCAGAGTGGACAGTGAGAGAGAGAGACAGAGAGAAAGGTCTTCTTTTTGCCATTGGTTCACCCTCCAATGGCCTCTGCGGCCGGCACACTGCGGCCTGTGCACCGCGCTGATCCGAAGGCAGGAGCCAGGTGCTTCTCCTGGTCTCCCATGGGGTGCAGGGCCCAAGCACTTGGGCCATCCTCCACTGCCCTCCCTGGCCACAGCAGAGAGCTGGGCTGGAAGAGGGACAACCGGGACAGAATCCGGCGCCCCGACCGGGACTAGAACCCGGTGTGCTGGCGCCGCAGGCAAAGGATTAGCCTATTGAGCCGCGGCGCTGGCTGGCATTTTCTTTATATCAAGTTCACATGGGGACGAGGAGTGCTGTGAGTGTGGGTGGTAGTCGGGCTCAGAAGAAACAAGGGAGACAAGAGCATGGATTTGCTGGTTTTATTCCTAATATGGAGGGCAGGGGGACAGAGAAAAGCCAGAAAAATGATGTGAAGCCAGAGATAGGAGAGAGAAAGAGCCACTTCCCCTGCGGCTGGATGGTGGAACTAGGGAGTAATTCTCCTCCTAGTCCCTGTTGAGAGCATTACTTCATTTTTGCCTGCTGTACCCCTCTTCTGCCTTTCTCTAGAGATTTTCACTGAGGTCTGGCGTGCTAAGGAGTGAGTTTTGTGTGTGTGTGTGTGTGGTTTGGGTTTTTGTTTTTTTCTTAGGAAGAAGGCCAGCAAGGACCCATGTTATGTCTGGATTGGTGCAGCATAGAAAACAGATGGTGGCGGTGGCTGTTTGGCATAGCAGTTGAGACTTGGGATGCCCGCGTCCCACATCGGAGTACCTGGTTCACATCTCAGCTCCACTTCCAGTGCAGCCTCCTGCTAACGACGCCTAGGAGGCAGGAGCTGAAGGCCCAAGTAACTGGGTCCCTGCTACCCCTGTAGGAGACCCAGATTGAAGCCTGGTCCTGCCCTGGCTGTTGTGGCTTCTGGGGGGGTGAGCCAGCAGATGGAAGATCTCTACCCTTCTTTTCCTTTTCCTTTCACATAAAATGAAAATAAATTTTTTAAATAGAAAAGAAATGCTGGTGGAGTAGCTCCAAGGGTTCTGAGGTCAGCCTTGCTCAGACCGGAGGAAACCCTGGTTGACAGCGGCAGGCTTTGGGCTTGCACAGCCGTGATGTTTAGTATCCCGGTCCATTTAGCCTAGACCACATGGAGCTAGCAACTGGGGTGTGCACGCAACAAGAAAGGCCCCGGGAATAGACACACCAAAATGAGGGCAGCTGCTATTAGGAGCGGGGGGTTACTGCTGCACTTGTTTCCTTGTTATAGTTTGTAATACATGAAAAGTTTCAAGAAGAGGAATATATTTACAATACACAGATGCCAGAAAGGGGAAAGTGAAACTAATTATTGAGGAATAGGGAACAGGGCTGGGACTGAAACTCCTTTCTTTACCAAAAACAGGAACTTTTAAATTAATGTTTTTTTTTTAATTGCTGGATTAATGTCTCAGGAAAAAAATCTGTTAGGTACGGAAAACTGGACAAGTGTTTGAATCAACAAAGTTTACATTTAGAGATGCATGGTGTTCTGTAGGTGATGGTTTTGCAGTCAACTGTGGCTTAATTATTTTAGTTTAGCAACAACCTGTAAGCTTCTGTTTTTTTAAGTTTATTTTCATCTACCTGAAAGGCAGAGAGGCAGAGATAGAAAGAGAGACATGTCTTCCATCTACTGGTTTACCCCTGAAACGCCCGCAATAGCTAGGGCTGGGCCAAGCCAGAAGCTGAGCCTCCCGTGTGGTGGCAGCCACACAAACACCTGGGCCATCACTGCGGCCTCCCAGGTGCATTAGCAGGGAGCTGGGTAGGAAGTGGAGCACCTGGGCCTTCAACTGCAGTCCAGTGTGGGATGCGGGTGTCCTGAGTGGTGGCTTAACCTGCTGTGCCACAGTGTCCACCCCACGTTAAGTTTCTATACTTTCTGGGGCTGGCGCTGTGACATAGCAGGTAAAGCCGCCACCACCTGCAGTGCTGGCATCCCATATGGGTGCTAGTTTGAGTCCTGGCTGCTTCACTTTCGATCCAGCTCTCTGCTATGGCCTGGGAAAGCAGTAGAAGAAGGCCCAAGTCCTTGGGCCCCTGCACCTATGTGGGAGACTTGGAAGAAGTTCCTGGCTCCTGGCTTCAGATCAGCACAGCTCTGGCCGTTGCAGCCAATTGGGGAGTGAACCAGTGGGTGGAAGAGCTCTCTCTCTCTCTTTCTGCCTCTCTCCTTCTCTCTCTGTGTAATTCAGACTTTCAAATAAATAAATAAATCTCCTCAGCTCTGGCTGTTGCTGCCATTTGGGGAGTGAACCATCAGATAGAAGACCTCTCGCTCTGTCTCTACCTCTCTCTCTACCTCTGTCTTTCAAATAAATAAAATAAGTCTTATAAAAGGAAAAGAAATTCAGCTGACTTTGAGAGTGGGGACCCTGCCCCGTGTGTTTTTATGATCTCAGCACCCAGGACAGATGCTCAGCGGATGCTTTCTGCGGTGTACATTGTAGTGAGTTTTGGACTCATCCTTTCCCCATCAGTCGCGTTCCTGCTCGGCTCTGATCCTCACAGCTCACAGCCCACAGCTCACTGCTCACAGCCCACAGCTCACAGCTCACTGCTCACTGCTCACAGCTCACTGCTCACAGCTCACAGCTCACTGCTCACAGCTCACTGCTCACAGCTCACTGCTCACAGCTCACAGCTCACACACAGCTCACTGCTCACAGCTCACTGCTCACAGCTCACAGCTCACACACAGCTCACAGCTCACAGCTCACAGCTCACTGCTCACAGCTCACAGCTCACTGCTCACAGCTCACAGCTCACAGCTCACAGCTCACAGCTCACAGCCCACAGCTCACAGCTCACAGCTCACAGCTCACAGCTCACAGCTGGTTTACTGCACTCACATCGTCTTTTAAGACGAACTTTTCCTTGTTTCTAACCACACAGCACATGACTGCCAGAGTAATTTTGCTAAAACATTATTTTCACCCTGTCAAAAACCATTATTACTTATGGATTCAATTAAAACTAATTAGTCTGCTATTCCAGGTTTTGAATCAGCTCGTTCCACATACCTATCTTACATTAAGTTTTTGCTGTTTTTCCCACATAAACTCATTATGGATAATTAGAGTGGTCCTCTTCTAATTCTCTGCTAGGAAAACGGTAATTTCCACTTAGGCCTCTGCTCCAGGTATTGGTCCAGCCCCAAATTCCTGGCCATCCTCTCATTTTTGCCAGTACACATCCTCTGCTTCTTGGTTCAAGTCCCAACTCCTTGGTGAAAGACCCAACACCCACTGGTAGGTATTTGTGAATTTAAATGAGTAGATGAGGACCTATATTCTCAATGAGCTTTTCTTTCCTTTTTTTTTTTTATATATTTATTTACTTATTGAAAGGTGGAGTTAAAGAGAGGGAGAGAGGCAGAGGTAAAGAGAGAAAGAAGTCTTCTGTCTGCTGGTTCACTCCTCAAATGACTGCAACAGCCAGAGTTGAGCCAGACTGAAGTTAGGAGCCAGGAGCTTCCTCCAAGTCTCCCACATGGGTGCAGGGGCCCAGGCACTTGAGAGCCATCTTCTGTTGTTTTCCCAGGTCACTAGCATGGAACTGGATCAGAAGTGGAGCAGCCAGGACTTGAACCAGTGCCCATATGAGATGCCAGCATTGCAGATGGCAGCTTAACCCACTGCGCCACAGTGCTGGCCCCTCAATGAGCTTTTTTTGACAGGAAGAGTGGACAGTGAGAGAGAGAGACAGACAGAGAGAAAGGTCTTCCTTTTGACGTTGGTTCACCCTCCAATAGCCGCTGTAGCCGGCGCACCTCGCTGATCCGAAGCCAGGAGCCAGGTGCTTCTTCTGGTCTCCCGTGCGGGTGCAGGGCCCAAGGACCTGGGCCATCCTCTGCTGCACTCCTGGGCCATAGCAGAGAGCTGGCCTGGAAGAGGGGCAACCGGGACAGAATCTGGCGCCCCGACCGGGACTAGAACCTGGTGTGCTGGCGCCGCAGGCGGAGGATTAGCCTATTGAGCCGCGGCGCCAGCCCAATGAGCTTTTCTAACCAGCATCTCATAACAATGCTGTCCTTCAGGTACCCACACTCCATGAACCTGTTTATTAAATTGTTTCTCATATGAAATGATTAATTCATTGCATAAATTCTGGTATTTGAATGCCTTTGTAATATACTGAGAAATATATTTGAAGTGGCTCAAAAGCACTGTCTCTTTATTTGTACTTTAATTGTAAAAGTGCTTTTAAATTAAGCCTTTTCTTAGCTTTAACACAAGTGAATCATTGGATCTAATCGAATGATTTCAGCACATGCTCTATGCAATTACATTTGTGCAGCTTAGCAGAAACTATGGCAACAGAATGAAAATGCATTTTACTGATTGTTTTCTTCCACAAGACTAGGAAGTTCCAAGTTAAACATCTCACAAGTTTAAAAAAATAGGTAGTATGCATTACATGCATTACAAATTATGTTTGATAATTGAATTGCCTAGATGGTTGGGTTAAGAAACCATTTATTGATCATAGGTTTGTGGCTGAAATCCTGATAGAGTGTGTAAAGGATTAACAGTAGTTATCACTGGGGCCAGCATTGTGGCACAACAGGTTAGGCTGTCTCAGGTAATGCCAGTCTCCCGTATCGGAGTTATGATTTGAGTCTATCACTCTGCCTTTCCAATACATAAATAAATCTTTTTTTAAAAAACAGTAGTTATAGTTGAGTTGTGGGATTATCAGAGATTTTCAAGGTCTTAATCTTTAGGCCCATGTGTTTTGTATGTTTTTCTTTTTTAAACAGTGAATCTGGATTATTCCATAACAGTAAAGTTATTTAAATCTGAGTAAGAGATAATTACTCTATTAGCCTAAATGTACTGTTGTTAAAATTCTGTTGTCATTACTTTACAACCATTAGGATGGTTACGGTCAGAAATTAGCAGGTGTTGGGGACAGTGCAGGGAAACTGGAGCCACTCTGTGCACTGTTGGTAGGAATGTAAAATGATCCATACAGCTCTGTGACAAACAATATGGAAGTTCCTCAAAATGTGAAAATTCAGATGAACATTTGACTCAGCAATTCCATTTCCCATAAGATCTCAGCTCTTCTAAGTATTGAAAGCAGAGCCTTGAGCTACACCTACACCCATGTTCACGCAGCATCGTTCACAATTGGCAGTGTTTGGGAGCTACCCAGGTGTCTGCGAACAGATGGATACCGGTGTCTGCAGGGGTCAAGTCCAGGGTTCCCTTGCTGTTGGACACTCAAGTCCTCTTTATAAACTTTGCATATAACTTATGTAATCCTGTGTATTTTAACTCATCTCTGGATTACTTTTTTTTCTTTTTTATTTTTTTGACAGGCAGAGTGGACAGTGAGAGAGAGAGACAGAGAGAAAGGTCTTCCTTTGCCGTTGGTTCACCCTCCAATGGCCACTGCGGCCAGTGTGTTGCGGCCGGCGCACCGCGCTGATCCGATGGCAGGAGCCAGGTACCTATCCTGGTCTCCCATGGGGTGCAGGGCCCAAGTGCTCGGGCCATCCTCCACTGCCCTCCCTGGCCACAGCAGAGAGCTGGCCTGGAAGAGGGGCAACTGGGACAGAATCTGGCGCCCCGACCGGGACTAGAACCCGGTGTGCCGGTGCCGCAGGGCAGAGGATTAGCCTAGTGAGCCGCGGTGCTGGCCTCTGGATTACTTTTAATAGTTAATACAGTGCAGGTGCTATGTAAATAGTTGTATTTTAAGGTAATAATCAGAAAAAAAGGCTGTACATGTTCAGTACAAATGTGATTTTTCCCCAGGTATTCTGTCTCTGCAGTTGTTTGTATCTGTGGGACCCGTGGATACAGAGAATCAGCAGCACTCTTCATGTGTCTGTGATTTTGACTGTGTATCTCTTATAAATGGAATTAGACTGTGCTTGCCTTTTTGCAACTGGCTCAGTTCACTTAGCATAATGTACTTAAGAGTCATCCCTGTTTTGCATAGATCAGAATCTCCTTCCTTTTTAAGCATGAATGATATTCCATTGTATCAGTAGGCTATACAGTAGGCCATCTGTATACCTGAACATGCCTATTCCTAGGCTTACAAGGGAGACTGTACTAGTGAGTGAACACCAGGGGTCCTACTTCAGGCTTCTGTAACAAAACTGCCAGAGATTTTATGGTTTCAATAACAAAAATTTATTTCTTAGATTTCTGGAGACTGGGAAGTTGGAGGCCAAGGTGCTGGTAGCTCCACTGCCTGGTGAGGGCCTACTTCCTGGTTTGCAGATGGCAGTTTTCTCACTGTACTCTGACATGGTAGAAAATGAAGACAGGAAGTGTGCTGTCTGGTCTGTTTTTATGAGGGCACTAATTCATTTTATCATGAGGGCTTTGCCCTCATGACCTAATTATCTCACAAAGGCCCCATCTCTAAACACCATCACATTGGAGATTGGGGTGTCAACATTTGAATTCTGGGATTACACAGACATGACCATAGCACCGTGTCCCAAGACACGTGTCCTCAGTCCACTTAGCTAACTACCATATGTCCGAAAGGAGAGCAGTATGGGGGAAAGGACAGTCTACCCCAAGGGGTCATGCTGTGCCAGATATTCAGGCAAAAAACCCCAGAGTCCTCGCGTGGAGCTTGCTAATCCTGACGACGCTGCCTACTGCACACGGTGTCTGTTCAGACTTCGGGACTGGTGGCTGATTAGGTCTGTGTTTCTCCTACCTTTGGGGAACCAGGAACTGGGCTGGGCAGAGGCAGGCCTGACAGAATAAAGAACCAGAGTCCCTTGTCTCCTACAACCACAGTGGACGTGAAGAACGGCAGTGGACAGTCGTGTGGGCCAGCGGGGCAGTCTTATTTCTGGTATGATCTAATTCCAGGATTTAGGTAGCCTCCTCTCTTCTGAACAGCATATTGTGGACTTCATTAAAGCATGTGAATGACTCACAAATTCTGCTTGGCTCATGCTTATTTCTCCTTTAGGGTGAAATAAAATGTGTAAATATTTTGTCTTGTTCTAATAAATGTTAGTATTGTTGCTGGGAAGTTTGGGCTTTTGTTCTTAGGGTAACAATTTAATTAAGAGAGATGTCTATTTTTATCATGCTCAAAGGTTTTAATCATGACAGTAGCATGAACATCAGAACTATTTAGACACCTGGATTCATGTTTTTCATTGCTTGGGATTCTATGTAGTAGATGTTTACCATTTCGATGTGTTTTGTCATTATAACTGAACAAATCTTTATAATTTAAACAAATACTCCCCCATGCTTGAGTACGATCCAGCTTTCTGTTGATCTGGTACTGTATTTATGGTCTTTTTTTTTTTTTTGCCTAGTGGATATAATATAAAGGAAATAATTATGGATATTTCAAGGTCTCTGAGATGGGCCTGTGTCATCTCACCTTTGCAATTTTATTTTACTTTTTTAGGTTAATTGTAAGTAGAAATCACCATTGAAACACTGACTGTTGGAAGACTTTTGCTTTTATAATTCAGAATAAACACCACTGCTGGCGGATTCCTTTTCAGAAAGCAGCTTTAAAACCCGAGCAAGGCTGAACGCATGGCACAGCCTCCTGAGAGCACTGGAGAGCGAGCAGAAGCGCACACTCCCGGGGAGCGGGGCGGGGGGGGGGGGGGTGCGGGTGCCCCCTGGAGGGGGCTGTGAGAAGTCTCTGCCTTTGCTCTGACGCTAGCTTCCGCTCAGTGTAGTCTACACTGTGGGGACTCTGGTGAAGAATAAACCTCTAGCCTCTCTGGCCAAGGGAACCAGAAAACTGAAGCCAAGGAACTCTGATCATGGAAGATAGTAGAGGAATAGCTGAGGAGGGCCAGGGTGGCGGTGGGGGGCGGGGTGTGCCTCATGGTCAGTGTCCTCACGTTGGGCCTAACCGCGAACCATGCTTGAGTACAGGAGACTCTATAGCGCAGGTGTGGTCTGGGACTAGGGCTGCCTCCCAAGAAACAGGGTTTGTAGTTCAAGTCCAATCTGACCTTTGCTGGTTAAAACAGTAACTCGCACTGGAGAAAAACAACAACCAAGGCTCTGCATGGGGTACCACTGCCCATGCTCAGGATGCAATGAAAAATTATCCTAGATATGAAGAATCAAGAAAATACACCATATCCCAGGCAGGAAGAAAGTCAACCGATTGTACCCTGAGGCAATGAGGTACTGAGAAAGCCAACACGAATTTTGGAGCTGCTCTTACAGCATCCTCAATGAAATAAAACATACTCTCAGTGACTAAAACAATAGGAGATTTTACCAGCTAAATAGAAAATAATGAAAAAGGAGGTCTAGAAATGAAAAAATGCAATACTTTAAAAATAAATACTGGATGGATTTAATAGCTGAATAGAGAGTCAGAGGGAAAAGTATGGGAACTGGAAGCTAAGGCAATAGAAATTAATGTCAAAAGCAGAGGAAATATATTGAAAACAATGAACAGACTCTCAGGGAATCTCAGGTAGTATCAAACAGTCCAACATACGTGTAATTGGAATCACAGAAGGAGAAGCGAGAGAGAATAGATAGAAAAAATTATTTGAAAAGTTAAGGCAGAAAATCCCCAAATTTGATGAGAAACAAATTTACAGCTGGAAAATACTCAATGAATAGAGGGTAGAATAAACCAAAGAAGTCTACCCCAAGGCACACCATGTTGAAGCTGTTGAGTGCCAAGCAGTAAGAAAAAAATGAGGAGAGGGTGTTCACTTCTCAAGGCAATGTGTTCTCAGCTGGATTTCTCACTGTTGGAATACTATAGCATAATGTCATTTGCATAAAGTAATTTATGTTTATACAAAAATAAAGAGAGGGATAGGAGAAATGACACATCTCTGAACAGAGGAGCTGCGATCCACTTCGTGAACAGCTGACTGCTCCTCAGAAGCCAGGCAGGCCATGAGAGTGGAGGACACGTTTCAGATTCTGGACGAAATGATCCAGAACTGTGTCTCAAGGAAAAATGTCTTTCCAGGGTGAAATTGATTCTCCAATTAGTGGTGACCATAGCATCTAAAATCACTGAGTTGTACACTTTAAAAGGGTGACCCTGGCCATTGTGACCAGCTGGGCCATGGGCGTGAAACAGCAGGTGGGAGATTTTCTCCCTCTCTCTCTCCTCTTTCTCCTCTCCCCACCCCCATACTCCCACTCTCTCCCTGTCACTCTTCTCTCTGTAACTATGCCTTTCAAATAAAAAAAAATTTTTTTTTTAAAGAAATAGTTCCTTGGCTGGTGCCACGGCTCCTTAGGCAAATCCTCCGCCTGTGGCGCCGGTACTCCGGTTTCTAGTCCCAGTTGGGGTGCTGCATTCTGTCCTGGTTGCCCCTCTTCCAGTCCAGCTCTCTGCTGTGGCCGAGGAAGGCAGTGGAGGATGGCCCAAGTGCTTGGGCCCTGCACGCCATGGGAGACCAGGAGAAGCACCTGGCTCCTGGCTTCAGATTGGCACAGGCTCCAGCCATAGTGGCCATTTGGGGGTGAACCAACGGAAAAGGAAGACCTAAAAGACCTTTCTCTCTGTCTCTCTCTCTCTCTCACTAACTCTGGCTGTCAAAAAAAAAAAAAAAAAGAAAAGAAAAAAAAGAAAGAAATAGTTCCTTACCTTTCCAATCTAGCAGCAAATAACTAGATATGAAGAAAATATATAGTATATGGGCAGAGTTTTTGGATAGCTGGGCTTTTACATGCTTAAGTAAATAAAAATTGAGCCCTAATGAACTAGGAACATTTTTTTTTAACACAACTCTTTAACAGTAGCTTAAATTGTTTTGTATATTAAAGAATTTAACATCTAAGTAGAAGAGAGCCAAGTCATTATTTCAAGAGTGATTGTCGGGCAGACCTTTGGCCTAGTGGTCCAGGTGCCTGTGTCTCACATTGGGGTGCCCAGATTTGATGACCAGCTCTGGCTCCTGGTCCAGAGCTTCCTGTTAATGCAGAACCTGGGAGGCAGTGGCGATGGCTCAAGTATTTGGGTTCCTGCCACCTGTGTGGGAGATCTGGATTGAGTACCTGGCTCCTAGCTTCGGTTCAAGCTTTTAAGGGCATTTAGGGGGTGAACCAGCAGATGGGAGCTGTCTTCATGTTTCTGTCTTTTTGCCTCTCAAATTAGTGATTTTTTTTTTAAAAAAAGATTAACTTATTTGAAAGAGTTAGAGGGAGAGATAGATCATTTGATTGATCAACTGATCTTCCAACTGCTGGTCTACTCCTCAGATGGCCTCAACAGCTAGAGCTGGGCCGAGCCAAAGACAAGAGCCATGAGCATCTTCCATGTCTCCCACATGGGTGGCACGGGCCCATACACTTGAGCCATCTTCTGCTTTTCCTAGGCCATTAGCAGGAAGCTGGGTCATGAGTGGAGCAGCAAGAACACAAACTGGCACCCGTATAGGATGCTGGTGTCACAGGTGACAGCTCTATCTGCTACATCACAGTGCTGGCACCAAATAATTTTTTTTAAGTTATTACTTGCAAACCTGGCTTTCAGTGTAATGTGCTTGACATACTAGAGGAAGATACGCTATTGTATGTTTACTTTAAGATACTGCCTATGTTTTGAGTATTTCTTTTTCGATATATATTGATGTCAATGAGAGCTATGTCATGTTCATTGATTTGTTCCCATTATAAACCATTATAAAATTATGCATTAACAATCAAACTTTTTTAAAATTTATTTTTGTTTATTTGAAAGGTGGGGTGAGAGAGAGAGAGAGAGAGAGAGAGAGAGAGAGAGAGAGAGATATCTTCCATCCACTGGTTTACTCCCCAGAATGGTCACAATGGCTGGGCCTGAGCCAGGGCCAGGCTGGATCCAAGAGCCAGGATCCTCCTGCTGTGCTGTTCATGGCTGTAGAGTTTCCTTTTTTGTTGTTGTTGTTGCAAGATGGAAAAGTTCCAGAAGTTGTTGCACAATCATGTACATACACTTAAAATGTTGATAATGGGAAATATTATTTATATATTTTTAACCATGATTAAAGACTTTTTAAAACTATGAACTTAATTAAACGTTGGAAAAACATTGAAACTGCCCCTAAAACTCTGAATTCTAGAAGTTCTATTTGGGCCCAGTTTTCTTAAAGTTATAGTCCCAAAGCATCAACCTATTTATGAACTCCTACTCTAGTGCTTACTGGTACTCAGCAAGCACTATAAATTCAAGTCATTTAACCCTTTCACAACCCTGTGGGGTGGTATTATTTTATTACAGACATTTTCAGATCCACAGAGAATTTGAAAGCATTGTATGTTGAACATCCTTATACTTATGCTCTAGGTTTTATAATTAACATTTTGTTGTATTTGCTTTGAGATGCATTTGTTCATACCTATATTCATCCATAAACCCCATCTTACTTGTTAATAAATTGCAGATGCCAGTACATTTTGGGGTAGGCATTTTTACTATCCCCATTTTACATTATTGGAAATTGAAATAGTGAAGTTAAGTAACATGATCAAGATCATACAATTTTTAAGTGGTAGAACTAGAATTTGGAACAAGCTTTTCCTTTTTTTTTTTTTTTTTTTTTTTTTTTTGACAGGCAGAGTGGACAGTGAGAAAGAGAGACAGAGAGAAAGGTCTTCCTTTGCCGTTGGTTTACTCCCCAGTGGCCGCTGCGGCTGGTGTGCTGCGGCCGGCGCACCGTGCTGATCCGAAGCCAGGAGTCAGGTGCTTCTCCTGGTCTCCCATGTGGGTGCAGGGCCCAAGGACCTGGGCCATCCTCCACTGCACTCCTGGGCCACAGCAGGAGCTGGCCTGGAAGAGGGGCAACCGGGACAGAATCTGGCGCCCCGACCAGGACTAGAACCCAGTGTGCCGGTGCTGCAGGTGGAGGATTAGCCTATTGAGCCGCGGCATCGGCCCTTTTTTTTTTTCCTTTTAAGATTTATTTTATTTATTTGGAAGGCAGAGTTAGAGAGAGAGAGAGAGAGAGAGAGAGAATCTTTCATTCACTGGTTCACTTCCTAAATGGCCACAATGACCAGGGCTGGGCCAGATCACAGCCAGGTGCCAGGAGCTTCTTCCAGGTGTTCCATGTAGGTGCAGGGGCCCAAGCATGTGGGCCATCTACTGCTGTTTTCCCAGGCGCATTAGTAGGGAGTTGGATGGGAAGTGGAACAGCCAGGACTCAAACTGGCACTCATATGAGATGGCAGCATTGCAGGGGCAGCTCTACCTGCTGCGCCAGAACCCTGGCCCTGGATCAAGCTTTCTTAGCCGCTCCTACAGAATGCTGGTTCACATACTATTAATAGCTATTAGCATGGAAGTAATTTTGTGATGAAATAAATCTGACCAATGCAGTATCTCCATCTTGAAGATCCATGTGCATCTTTTCATAGTACAAGATCTGAGGCTGAGGGGTAAAGAAATGAGCTGTTAGCTTAAGCTAACCATTTTCAAGTGTATTTGCCCAGAACACCGTGCATCTAACCTTTGGCCCTAACAGAACACTTGTCAACATCTTGTGAAATTCAGTGAAAAATGCTCATTTACAAGACACTGATCTTGTTTTCGACAGAATGCTTTTTTGAAGAGTTCGTATTTTGAAACAGTTCTAGAGTTCATTGAGACTGGTGCTTTTATTTCAGAGCTGAGACACAGGGTGTTCAAGTGCTGAATGAAAACAAACTCCTGTCCCGGACTTAGCAGCAGGACAGGGGCTGAAAACCCAGCCTGGAGCCTGGGGACGGCACTGAGCAGATGAATGCATCTTCTAAGTCTGTCCAGTTTTCTTTTCAGTTTGTGTCTATTTACATATTAGAATTTGGGGGGCCGGCATTGTGACATAACAGGTAAAGCTGCCACCTGCGACACCAGCATCCCATGGGCACTGGTTTGTGTCCCAGCTGTGCCACTTCTGATCCAGCTCCCTGCTAATGGCCTGGGAAAAGCAGCAGAAGATGCCCCAAGTGTTTTGGGCCCCTGACACCCATGTGGGAGCCCCGGACAAAACTCCTGCCTCCTGTCTTTGGCCTGGCCCAACCCTGGTTGTTGAGCCCATCTGGGGAGTGAACCAATGGATGGAACAGCCCTCTCTCACTGTAACTCTGACTTTTAAATAAATAAGTTTTTAAAAGAATAAATGGAAGTAGAATTTTTGTTCATTTTTGTATTATGTTGGTTAGTAGAGATTCTATTAACACTTTGTGTTAAACTTTGGTATGAATGATACATAGTTCTTAAATCCTAAGAAAAAGTTCTACTGTAATGTGCAGCATACAGAAATTTCAGAAAACTTAGCTGTATTGTATAGAAAATTATTTGGAAGTGAATCCCGATTTAGCCACCCACGTAAGGAGGTAGAACTTTGGTCCTCCAGAGCCCCTTGGTTCCTCTTCTGTTGCTGATTCCCTTACGTATTTTCCTCTCTCTCTCTCTCTCTCAGCTAATTTAACAGGACATGCAGAGAAGGTGGGGATTGAAAATTTTGAGCTCCTGAAGGTCCTGGGAACTGGAGGTGAGTCAAGTTTATTCCTATGGCAAAGGATTGATGTCCCCAGTACAGAAATCAATGAGAAAGTCAAAAAGGGTGAGAATCGAATGGGTGAGCTGTCAAGGAACATGAACAAGCCACTCATAGGAGAAATAAAAAAAAAGAATCTAAAGATTTGGCAAGGATTTAAGAAAACCAATCCTTTTTACTCTGCTGTTGGAAATGTAAATTAGTTCAAGTTTTACACAGAGCACAATACTTTAAAAATCACTAGCATTTATCAAGAGCTCATTACATGCCAAGTACTCTGTGAAGTGCTTTGTATTGATGACTTATTCAGTCTTCACTCAACTCTATTGATATTCACTGCACATCACTTACAATAATGAAGAGCTCAGGACCTCTCAGAAGTCCAGCAGCAGGGGTTTGGTTAAATGGAACATGGGCTGACATATTCTATAATCTCTGTGTAATGGGATTGAAATGATCTGTAGTTCCTAATATTTTGGAAAGCGTTCCAAATAGTAATTGTTCAAGTGGCTACAGAAGCACATGTTACAGAATGTCAACATGTATTTTTCTATGTAGAAAGATCTCTGGGCCTTACCCCTGAATGGTAGCAGTGGTGGTCTCTGGGTGGTAAGGCTATGGCTAAGCTTGGCTGTCTGGTGTGTACTTTGCCATGTCTGAGTATTTCCCAGCACTGTGCTTGCGACTTGGGGTTCAGCGTTGCCTCCCGAGCATACAGCCCGCGTGGCTGCAGATCCTCATGCTGAGACGAGCCCTGTGCTGATGTCACACTTTGCTGCCACTGTTGCTGAAAATCTTAATTCATGAACAAGGAACCTCACATTTCAAAAAAAAATGATTTCAGAGGCAGAGAGAGAGAGAGAGAGAGAGAGAGGCAGACAGAGAGAGAACCCCCATTTGTTCACAACTGCCCACAACAGTCAGGGCTTATTTAGCTGGAGCCAAAACTGGGAGCCAGAAACTCAACTCAGGTCCCCCACATGGGTGACAGGCACCCAACTACTTGAGCCACCTCCTGCTGCCCCCCAGGGTCTGCATTAGCAGGAAGCAGGAACCTGAGTAGGGACTTCAATCAGGGTACTTAGATATGGGATGCAGGCATGTTAAGCACCAGACCCCTGCCCTGACACCTCCTGTGTATCTATTTCCCTGGCCCTGTTCTGGGCGTGTGCCTGCCCCTCCTCAGCTCTGCCCTGGCATGTGCTGCGGTCCCCACTGCTGTGAGAACAGGCTTCTCTCCTTTTCCTTCCATCAGCCGCAGTGCACAGGGTAGCTGTGAGCTCATTTCCTCCACCCTCATCAGGCCCAGGGCTCTTTACCTGGATGGGGAGGGAGAGCCTCAGAGGACAGACGATTTTCAATCCGCACCAAAGTTTAGCTTTGTGTTCTGGGGGATGCTGGTCCTGTCTTAGACTTGCAGGCCCTAACAGACCAGATGGCAGCTGTCCTTAGTAAGGGTGCCTTGCAGAATGCCAGACCTTCTCCTGGACTTCCACAATCATTCCCAGACCTTCTCCTGGACTTCCACAATCATTCCCAGACCTTTTCTCGCCTCCCCTGTGTGTGCTTAAGCTCACATGGGCCCCTGTGTTTAGGTCATTCAGTAATGAGCTTCCATGCCCGGGACTTAGCTGTCTGAGTTTTCCTTATCTCACTTAGCAGTTTAGCCCATCATGTGGAACCAGCAGCTACCAGTGGATACACCTTAAATTTATCCCTTCCAACTAGAGCATTTTGTTGTCAGGAAGAGTTTAGCGTAATTGTCAACTGGCAGAATTTACCATGCATTCTCGCCTTCGGAGCACCCACCCGCTCCCTAAGGGGCGGGGCTTTAATGTCAAACGGGCTGGGACCGTGGCACAGCGGCTTAAGCCGCCACCTGCAACACCCGCATCCCATACCTGGGAGTTGAGTTCCAACTGCTCTGCTTCTGATCCAGCTCCCTGCTGATGTGTCCTGGGAGGCAACAGATGACGGCTCAAGTGCTTGGGCCCCTGCTACTCATGTGGGAGATCTGGATGGAGTTCTGGGCTCCTGGATTTGGCCTGGCCCAGCCCTGGCTAATGCAGGCATTTGGGGAATAAACCAGTAGGTGGAAGATCTCTCCACTTCTGTCTTTCTGCCTCTCTCTGTTGCTCTGCCTTTCAAGTAGATTAAAATAAATAAAATAGAAAATAAAGTCAAAACAATGTCCTCTGTCCTACCTTTATTTCCTACTTCAAAGGCAGTATCTGTTCCAAAGAGAAAGAGGTCACAGTCCTGTGGTGACTCAGTTCTCTTAAAAATAGTACTTGTGACATGTTGTCAAGTTTTACCTGTCAGTTATATGCACAGGATTTGTTTTGTCTACAGGTTTTTTTGGTTAACAGTGTTACTGAGATGAAATTCACATACTGTGCAGTTCCCCTGTTAAAGTGCGAAGTCCTACAGTGCTTCAGGACGTTCACAGAGTTGTGTGACTGTCACCGCAGTCAACGTTAGAACTTTCTGCTTACCTCACAAAGGAACCCTGAACCCTTTAGCTGTTGCTTCCCAGGCTACCACCCACCTGGCCCTGGACCGCCGCTCAGCTGCTTTCTCTGTGTGCATTTCTCTGTGTGGCTTGGGCCGGCTCCTCCAGGCGCCGCGCTGCGCTCTGGGCTCATGCGTGTTGCAGTGATCGGAACGCCATTCCCTTCATGGTTGAAGAATGTTCTCACTGGGTGGATGTGCCTCATTTTTATCCATTTATCAGTTGATGGACATTTGGATTACTTCTTTTTAGCAGTTATGAATGAATGTTGCTCTGAATGTCCACGAACGATGTTTTATGTGAACATGTTTTCATTTCTCTTGGGTATATACCCTAGGAGTAAATTGCTCGTGCAAACAGCAGCTCTATATTTAATGGCTTGAGAAGCTGCCGGACTGGCCTCCAAGGAGGCTGCACCTCACACGCCCTGCCAGCCTGTACAGCCATACAGCCTGTCCTTAGGCTGTACCTCGCACCCCCTGCCAGCCTGTACAGCCATACAGCCTGTCCTTAGGCTGCACCTAGTACCCCCTGCCAGCCTGTACAGCCATACAGCCTGTCCTTAGGCTGCACCTCGCACGCCCTGCCAGCCTGTACAGCCATACAGCCTGTCCTTAGGCTGCACCTCCTACCCCCTGCCAGCCTGTACAGCCATACAGCCTGTCCTTAGGCTGCACCTCGCACGCCCTGCCAGCAGTACACGAGGCTTCTGCTTTCCCCTTGGCCTCCTCAGTGCTCCTTGTCTCTTTTGTTTGTTGTCAGACGACTACTGGATATGAAATCACTTAGTTTGTAAGGATGAAATTCAATAAAACCTATTGTTGTCTGGCTTAAACGATTACATCGCTCCGGCTGGCTCACTGATTTTCTGTTTTCAGAATGTTCACATGAAGTCATGTACACTTTTAAATATTTTGAATGCTACCTTACATAACTTCCCTCTTAAATGTATTCCCATTGTAAGGAATCCTTGAGGTAAGAATGAACTTCTTGTCCCCCTCTTTTACTACAGGTTTGGTGATGGAAAAATATTACTTGGATAAATTTAAATTATAATCAGTGTTGCCTGGAGTGTTTTAGGGTCTTGATGTTTTCAGAGTCTGCCAGACAAGTTAGAATTCTAGTACCAGAGAGGCCTGCAACCCTGCCCAGCAGGAAATGAAGGGGAGCTGGACACAGGTGTTTGCAGGATGCCTCTTGAGTGCTTTTACCTGGTGGACAGCCTGAAGCCTCGTGTGAGTCCCTGACTGGGGTCCCGCACACAGGAAACTTCTTTATACTGGCAGATGCCCTTGGGGTCCTTGCCTGAGCCAGGTCCAGTTAGGCCTGCTCGACCACCCCTGTGGTGCTGAGAGCCTGACCTTGTGTTCTCCCCGTCTCCTGGGAGAACCTGGCCTGGGGAGCCCCTAATTCTTCCGCTGGAGGGTACAAATGGACACTGAGGTGACGTAGAATTATAAAAACCCATCACACGTGGCTTGTTTCTTTCCAATCAGAATTTATCTATCATTCAGTATTATAAGTCACCAGGAAGGCAGGATTTGGATAATCAGGCATGTTCTTAATGGGTAGATTTTCAGGAATAATGCCCTATACATTGTAATGTTTCTCTAAATATTGTTGAATCAATAAAGGAAGGAAGTAGTGAGTTCACTTATCCTATATAGTTAAAGGATTTCTGTAAACGATTTCTGTAAAGATCCTTGACTATTTGAAAGCTAATTGATATTTTTATTTGCAATATTTTGTCTTCCTGTGTTCTAGAGTTTAGAGCTTACATTCTTTTCCATAGAGATATTGTCTGCTTTCATACTATTTTACCAAAAGTAAAAACTTAGTGAAAATATTAACACATTCAAATGAAATTATTTATATATTTTACCTCTACTTTTAATTAAATCAGTAGTGCCAGTTTTATTCTTTTTTTTATTTGTTTAAAGACTTATTTATTTGAAAGGCAAGGTGTGAGAGAGAGAGAGAGAGGGAGGGAGGGAGGGGGAGGGAGGGAGGAAAGAGGAGAGAGATATCATCCATCTGCTGGTTCACTCCCTAGCTGGCCTCAATGGCAAGAGCTGGGCCCAAGCCAGAGCCAGAGCCAGGAGCCAGGAGCTAGGAGTTTCATCCAGGTCTCCCATGTGGGTAGCAGGAGCCCAAGCACTTGGGCCATCTTCTACTGCTTTTCCCAGGCCATTAACAGAGAACTGGATCAGAGTGGAACCCATATGGAATGCTGGCATTGCAGGCTTTATATCCACTATGCCACCCTGTCGGCCCCCCCAGTTTTATTCTCAAAATAGATTTTCAGTCATTATTTTGTAAAAGCAAGTTTTTTTTAAAAAATATTTATTTAGTTACATGAAAGGTAGAGAGAGAGAAATCTTCCATCCTGTGGTTCACTCCCCACATGTCTGCAATGGTCGAGGCTTGTGTTGACCAAATGCAGGACCTAGAACTTCATCTGGTCTCCCATTTGGGTGGCAGGGGCCTGAGTGCTTGGGCCATTACCTGCTGCTTTCTTGGGGAGCAGATAAGAAGCAGGGAAGCCAGGATTTGAACCTGCACTCATATGGGATACCTGCATTGAAGGTAGTGGCTTAACTCCTTGCACCACAATGCAGGTCCCAAGAAAATAAGCTTTAAGAACTTAGACGGTGATTATGTTTTATTTCAAACGTGGTTGGAGTGAAGCAGCATTTATTGCATAGTGATAGACAGCTTCTTTCTAGCAAAATAGAATGTCTACTGAACATCTCAAGCATGCTTTGTGATATTAATTTTCATCTCTGAATTTTAATATATGTAGCAAGAACCATGCAACTAAAACTGGTTCTTGATATGTTAACTTTTTATGTTGTGGTATATTCCAAGTGCAGAAGAAATAAAATAAAAAGAATATTTTCCTTTTCTGAGTAGATGACAACTTAGATAATCATTCTGGAAAACCAGTTTCATTCTTAAGCCCCTAAAGTATAATACCTTTTATTTATTTATTTTTAAAGACTTATTTATTTATTGAGAAATCAGTTACACACACAGAGGGAGAGACATCTTTCATCTACTGGTTCACTCTCCAGATGGCCATGAGGTCTCCCACATAGGTGGCAAGGGCCCAAACATTTGGGCCATTTTCCGTTGCTTTTCCCAGGCCATCAGCAGAGAGCTAGATTGGAGCTGGAACAGCCGGGAATTGAACTGGTGCCCATATGAGTTGCCAGCATTGTAGGCCATGGCTTTTACCCTCTACACCATAACACTGGCCTAGTAAAATACCTTTTAAAAACTCTACTCACTGCATGGATCGGCTAGCAAGAATTAAGGAAAACCCTCAGAGTCAAAAAAGAAGGCAGAGATTTTGCCAGGGAAAGCCACCAGTGACTTGTGAACCCCTTCTTAGAGCTCCATTGCCCTGCTTGTTGTGGGAGTCTGCATCTAGGCTCCATGAGGTGGAGGGGGCTGCTTCTTAGTAAAAGGCAAAATTAGAAAAGAAACCCAGCTTGCACAGGGGACAGGGAGGAAACTTGTGGCTCAGCTTTGGTTCTGGGTGAACACAACACAAATAAATAAAAGCTCTCCCTGAGCACTCGCAGTCATAAGCCACGCATCAGGAGCTTTGCGGCTTGACCTCATGTACACCTGTGTGATCCACAAAAATGTTATAAAAAAAAAGAGTCCAAATGTAGTTTATGTAGCATTGAGTTGCTAGTGTTCTCATGTGCTGGCAAAAGCAAATATAACTCCTCATGGAGGGATGAGCCCAGATCTGAAAGAACTCTCAAAGTTTCATCTTACTACCAAAATTAGAAACATCTATGTGAAGTACCATGAGAGAATGAAGTGGAAACAACAAAGCAGAATTAATCCCAAAGAGACTGTTGAGATTATTCGATCTCAAATATGATATAAATGTTTACATGTTTTTTTATTTTATTTATTTTTTATTTTTATTTTTTTGGACAGGCAGAGTGGACAGTGAGAGAGAGAGAGAGAGAAAGGTCTTCCTTTGCCGTTGGTTCACCCTCCAGTGGCTGCCGTGGCTGGCGCGCTGCGGCCGGCGCACCGCGCTGATCCGATGGCAGGAGCCAGGTGCTTTTCCTGGTCTCCCATGGGGTGCAGGGCCCAAGCACTTGGGCCATCCTCCACTGCACTCCCTGGCCACAGCAGAGAGCTGGCCTGGAAGAGGGGCAACTGGGACAGAATCCAGCGCCCCGACTGGGACTAGAACCTGGTGTGCCGGCGCCGCAAGGCAGAGGATTAGCCTAGTGAGCCGCGGCGCCGGCCTACATGTTTTTAAATTTGCTTTTTTATTAATTTATTTTTATTGACAAATGTATATATTTATGGGGCACAATATAACATTTTGATCTATATATGCATTGTATGAATATAAAAATTTTGAATTAATACATCTATCACCTCTCCTGCTTAGTGTGGTTTTTTTGTGTGTGTGATGAGGATGTTGAAATTAGCATTATATTTTGAAACTGTGGTCATCATACAGTGTATTAGGACACTAAAGTTTGCTACTGCAGTCTAATTGAAACTTTGTGTTCTTTTATCACCATGGTACTATTAAGGAACAGGAAAAATGAGTAGGCAGGTTTTAAAAAGAAGCAATACTAGTTCTAGAAAAAAATTTGTTCACTATCAGGTGAGATGCAGTTACAGAGAAAATCAATGAATTGAAAGATTAAGGGGGCCGGTGCTGTGGCTCACTAGGCTAATCCTTCGCCTGCGGTGCTGGCACCCCTGGTTCTAGTCCCGGTTGGGGCGCTGGATTCTGTCCCGGTTGCTCCTCTTCCAGGCCAGCTCTCTAATGTGGCCCAGGAAGGCAGTGGAGGATGGCCCAAGTCCTTGGGCCCTGCACCTGCATGGGAGACCAGGAGAGGCACCTGGCTCCTAGCTTCGGATTGGTGCAGGCGCCAGCCATAGTGGCCATTTCGGGGGTGAACCAATGGAAGGAAGACCTTTCTCTCTGTCTCTCTCTCTCACTAACTCTGCCTGTCAAAAAAAATTTAAAAAAGAAAGATTAAGGGAAATATGAAGAATGTAGAGTAAAAGGCAATAAAAAGATGACATGTATAATAGATTGAAATGTGGATGATAGAGAAAATAGGACATTTGTCTAATCAAAGTTCCAGAAGGAATTAATAGAATTAGGACTGATCCTGTTCAAACACAAAAAGCAACCAGAGAGAAAAGACTCATTTCTTAAGAACCATGATTAGATTAACAGCTGGCTTTCAGTGACAGCTATGGAAGCTGTAGGAGAGTGGAATCTGTGAAATGTTCAGAGAAAATAACTATGAATCCAGAATTACACGCCTCATGGAGAAGCAGTCCAGACAGTGGGGGAATCGTGACTCCTCAGGTGTCTGAAAGCTGAGTGTGTTTTCTGCCCTACAAGATGTACTTCTAGGTTGAAGGAAAATGATGCCAGGAGAGTTTCTGAGATAGAAAAAGGATCAGTGAACAAACAAAATCTAAACAATTTGATGATGTAAAGCAATAGTTATAAAGTTTTGTGTTTTGTCAAATTCAGAGTTGGTGAACTCAAGGGGCTTCCATAGCCTAGACAGCTCATAGCAAGAGTCTCGGGTGATTACTGACGTCATAAATAAGAGTGCCAATTGTTAAATCAACAGCGGGAGTCACTGGGTTCATGCTCCCCACGTAGGATCTCTGTCCTTAATGTGTTTAACTATGAAACTCAAAAACAACACTACTAGCCGAACAATACCCTATACCTGGTTCGGTTGTGTGAGTGCAGCCTGTTGAAATCCCTGCTTAATATATACTAAGTTGATCTTTAGTATATGAAGGTAATTGAAAATGAAACGTGATGAAGGGCGGGATGGGAGAGGGAGTGGGAGAGGGGAGGGTCACGGGAGGGAGGGAGGTTGGGGTGGGGGAGCCACAACAGTACAAAAGTTGCATTTTATATTCTACTTAAAACTATTGGTTGAACTCTGTAATTAATACACAGTTACTCTTGGGTGTTTAATGCTATAACTAGTACTCAAAAAAATCAAATAAAATGTTCAGTTATTAAAAAAAAGTTTTGTGTTTTGTGTTAGAAAAAGAAGTGTTGGACAAAATAGCGTATCATCTGGACGCTGTAGAAGTTAGTGTTCTGAGGTGGTATTCCACAAAGTTTGGTATACACATGAATCTTGGATTGTGCAAATTACCAAACTAATTGAAAAAGGAGTAGAAAGCCTGCCTAGTCCTATGACTGTTAAAGAAATTGGTCAGAAAGTTTAAAATGGGCCGGCACCGCGGCTCACTTGGCTAATCCTCTGCCTGTGGCGCTGGCACCCTGGGTTCTAGACCCGGTTGGGGTGCTGAGTTCTGTCCCGGTTGCTCCTCTTCCAATCCAGCTCTCTGCTGTGGCCCGGGAAGGCAGTGGAGGATGGCCCAGGTCCTTGGGCCCTGCACCCACATGGGAGACCAGGAGGAAGCACCTGGCTCCTGGCTTCGGATTGGCGCAGTGCGCCGGCCGCAACGCACCAGCCGTAGCAGCCATTTGGGGAGTGAACCAACGGAAGGAAGACCTTTCTCTCTGTCTCTGTCTCTCTGTCTCTCTCTCTCTCTCACACACACACACACACTCTAACTCTGCCTGTCAAAAAAAAAAAAAAAAAGTTTAAATTGTTCCCACTGGGAAAACACCTGGTACAGTTTCAAGACTGAGTTCTGCTAAACGTTCAAGTTACAGCTAACTCGTTCAGAGCACAGGAAAACAGGGGTGCTTCCTCTAACTCATTTTCTAAGGATGATATAACTTCAATTCCAAATATATGTAAGGAGAGTGTGAGGATGGAGAATTATAGTCCCATTTCACACATGTGCAATTTGAATATCAGATTTATAAAATTAAACCCTGTGTGTATTTTCTTTGATGCGCTAAGTGCTTATTGAATGCTTTCACCCGTTGTTGGCCTCACCCTTGAATGCTTGGGTCACAGGCCTCCAAGACAGGCCTGCGGCGGTGAGGGGCCGTTTACAGTGGGTCGCACTTCTGCACTTCCATCTCACGCTGTTCCCTGAGCTATAATGGGTCTATTGCCTGCCATGGGTGCTGCTTTTCCTTCTTAGTTGACTGTATCCTGCTCTTAGGGGAAGATGGGATAACTAAGAAATGTCATTGTAGGTATTTCTGTATTTAAAATCACAGTTTTGATGACTAAATGGAGTAGGTGGAAACTTTTATTATGAATATAATAAAATCTCAATTTTTTATTCAAAAATTTCACCACTAATCTTCCATCATTACCTTTTTAAGATAATTTTTTTCAGCACTACTTGCAATAATAGAAAAGCCTCATCAGATGTCTTCATGTGTCATGTAAGGTTTTCTTTGGAAGTGAAACTGAAAACTCTTCTGATGAATTAATTTTTAATATATTTCAACTAGAAAAAATGCTGTTCATCAGATATACTGATGGAATGCTTGAATGTGAAAGATTTACTTTTCGGTCTCATGCTTAAATAAATACAATATTCATTAAAAATCTCATTTACTCAGTGTGAATATTGTTTTGTTTCTCTTTTCAGCTATTTCCTTTGGTCTTTCAGTGTTCTGTTGATCATTTTCCTAAGTTTGAAACTTTGAAATAATTTTTTAGAATTTATTTTTATTTATTTAAAAGGCAGAGAGAGAGAGAGAGAGAGGGAGGGAGGGCAGAGCCAGGGAGGGAGAGAGAGAGAGAATGTGTGTGAGAGAGATCTTCCATCGGCTGGTTTATTCCCCAAATGCCCACAAAAACCGAGGCTGAGCCACACCAAAAATAGGAGGCCAGACCTCTACCTAGGTCTGCCATGGGGGTGGCAAGAATGCAACTGCTTGAACCATCAACTGCTGCCTGCCAGGGTGCACATTAGCAGGGAGCTGGACTCGGAAGCCAGGTGGGTGTCAGACCCAGGCCCTGCTGCGTAGGATGCGAGCATCCCCGAGTGATGGCTCAGCTGCTGTGCCGGGTACCCATCCTTGAAATAATTTTTGATTCTTTATTTTGATCTCTTGATTTCTAGTTTCTCATAAAGCCTTGTAATTTTTCTTTCAAAATGACCCTTGCGTTTCCTTTCTCTGGTCTTAGTGGCATCACTCATTTTACTGTCCGCATGGATTGTTGCGAGGGCTTTCTTCACTCAGCTGCCTTCCTGTGCAGTCTCTTCCATTTCTGGTGTTTTGTTCCATATCCTATAATTATTTTGCAACCTGATTAAAACATGACATCGTTGTGCAGTTTTCCTATTGAAGAACTTGTGGTTGCCTTTTGCTTCTGTTAATCATCCACGCCCGGATTCTTGCTTTGCGCTCATGTTCCCTGTCTTTCCGCTGCCACCCTGATCCCACCTCCTTTCTAGTGCTGCTGCTGCGTTCCCTCCACTCCTCTACAGTCACGGGTGCTCTCCCACCCGATGCCTGCTGTGTGTGCTCCCCCACAGGAGTGGGGCTTTTCACTTCGAGCTGGAAAATCCTGCACGATTTGCTTCCTTCTCTGAGCTGTTGCCCTGAGAACCCTCCCCAGAGGCTGTGGCACTGAGTAGTCCTCTGGATTCTCCTTCTCGTCGGCTGTCTTTCTTCTGGATTCCAGGCTGTCAGGGTGGGCCCCACACTGTATTTCTCCAATCGCTCCATTGCCCTCTTCCCAGAAGGATGGTAGAAGGTATTATTATAATACTCTGACAACCATATCATTTAAACTGATTAAACTCTACCATCATTCTTCCAGATAGACATCCCAAAGTGCTTGATGACCTCTGGCTCATTTTTTTTTTTTTTTGACAATTATAGACAGTGAGAAGGAGACAGAGAGAAAGGTCTTCCTTCCGTTGGTTCACTCCCCAAATGGCCGCTATGGCTGGCGCTGCGCCGATCCGAAGCCAGGAGCCAAGTGCTTCTCCTGGTCTCCCATGTGGGTGCAGGGCCCAAGGACTTGGGCCATCCTCCACTGCCTTCCCAGGCCACAGCAGAGAGCTGGACTGGAAGAGGAACAACTGGGACAGAATCCTGTGTCCATATGGGATGCCGGTGCCACAGGTGGAGGATTAACCAAGTGAGCCGTGGCGCCAGCCCCTGGCTCATTTTTTAGTAGTAGTTTATTTCACAGTGAAAGTTATTTATGGGAATGGTGCCTCTGCTCTTGTTTCTTCCCTGTTCTCTCCTGATACCTTAACTGCTGCCTTCCTTTTGACCATTTCCTTTCTTTGAGATGTCTGGCCAAATACAGGGGAAGAAAGTCTTCATGTGTGCATTATTCTGATAATGAAATGGAACTTGAAAATCTCAACTATGAGACTCAAGATTGTCTGAGTTGTCTCTGTTCGTCACATGTGAGCATGGGCTTTGGAGATCTGGTAGGGTCTTATCTCACCATGAGAGAAAGAAAGATGGTGCCATGTAACTGTAGGGTGCTGCCGCGTTGGTTCACCGTCTTGTGGGTTAGCTGCTGCCGCAGTGAGCACTCACTGTCTGGCTTTAGTGCTTTCACAGTCATGGAGTACCTGGGTGCAGCTTGGTCTGTTTTCTGTGGGGCTGGGTGAGCCCTAAAGATTAGAGGTGTTTGGCTGACGGTTCTGGAGGGTCCAGGAGGAGCACTGGCATCTGCCTGCCTCTGGCGAGGGCCTCATGGCACATGGCATTGCACGATGAAAGCTTGGGGACGAGTGGAAGTGGGCGTGTGCCTGTGTGAGAGGGAGAAGTGAGGACAGCAGGCCCAGCTCACTGGGTGGCAGGGTGCTCTGTGGAGAGTAACTCTCCCTGGAACCGCGTCAGCCCTTGCATGAGAGGGCCCCCAGGATCGGATTCTAGGAAAGGCCCACTACCTCTCAGGCTCTGCTTGGCGACCAAGCCTCCAGCACACGAACCTTTAGGGGACAAACCAGGTCCACAGTATGCAGGTATCAGGGGTGACTTGCTGTGGTGTAGCAGGTAAAGCTACCACCTGCAGTGCTGGCATCGCGTATGGATGCCAGCTCAAGTCCCGGCTGCTCCTCTTCCAGTCCAGCTCTCTGCTGTGGCCTGGGAAAGCAGTGGAAGGTGACTCAAGTCTTTGGGCCCCTGCCCCGCGTGGGAGACCTGGAAGAAGCTCCTGCCTCTTGGCTTTGGATCAGCCCAGCTCCGGCCGTTGTGGCCAACTGGGGAGTGAACCAGTGGATGGAAGACCTCTTTTTCTCTCTGCCTCTGCCTTTCTATAACTCTTAACTTTCTAGTAAATAAATAAATCTTTAAAAAACAAAACAAAAAAAGAGGGTGACTTGGAAGACCCAGAGTTGAATCCTGACATTGTTATTGCCCACTTGAGTTATTGGAGTAAATCATATGAATTCTGTGAGCCCAATTCCTTTTTGATGTAATTAGACCTATCTTACAATATTGTGTAAGATTGACGAGGTAATTGAAATGATTGACCTATTGCTAGATAAGCATTGTTTGTGGTTATTTTTTCTACAGGGGACTCCACTTGGAAGTTTTCACTGGAATTGGAATAAACAAAATTATTTAGGATTATTACTCATAAGGAGTGATTATTCATTACTTCATTTAGTCACTCACTTTGTTGGCATCTTGAAGTAATTTCAATTAAAGAGATGTTCAAAGAATAAAAATTAAAAAATATAAATGAAATGTTGATAATTGGAATTTATTAACATTTATGAGAAATATTTGTATGTTACCTTTAAAATATCCTCCCTCTCTCTGTCTCCCAAATAAAAAATAACTTTTGATGGAGTGGGTATTTTTCCTAATGGTCGAGGTGCTGGTTCAGTGCCCACATTCCACGTTGGAGTACTTGAGTTTAGCCCCCAGCTCTGGCTTCGCAGGCAGGAAGGAACTGCCAGGAAGGCAGCTGAAGGAACTGGGCTCCTGCCACACATGTGGGATACCTGAACTGAGTTCTGAGCTCCTGCTGTTGACCCCCAACCCAGGGCCATTGCTCACGCTTGGGGAGTCTGGGAGGTCTGTCTCTCTCTCTTTTTTAATTTAAATTTTATTTATTTATTTGAAAGGCGGAGTTATAGGGAAGAGGGGAAGAGAGGGAGATAGAGAGACCTACCGTCTGCTGCTTCACTCCCCAATGGCTGCACCAACCTAGGCGGGGACAGGCCAAAGCCAGGAGCCAGGAGCTTCCTTCGGGTCTCCCACAAGGGTGGCAGGGGTCCAAATACTTGGGCCATCCTCTGCTGCTTTCCCAGGTGCATTAGCAGGGAGCTGGATAGGAAGTGGAGCAGCTGGAACACAAACCAACAGTCATGGAACACTGGCCTTGGAGATGGCCATAATGTCAGCATCCTCTCTGCCTCTTAAATAAAGAAATAATGAAAGGCAAATATGCACATGAAAAAAGAGGTATGTAGCATATCAACTCACAGACTGAAGAATAAGGTCCTGGTCTTTGTGTAGTAGTATTTTTGAGTTTATGAAACCCTGAAAGAGTATTGGCAAAGTGCCTTTGTCATGTCCAGTGAGCAATGACCGGTCCTCACCTCAGTCCCTGATGCCCTCGTGAGAAGGGCTCCTTTTCCGCCCGGTTGCGGCGCCGGATTCTGTCCTGGTTGCCCCTCTTCCAGGCCAGCTCTCTGCTGTGGCCAGGGAGTGCAGTGGAGGATGGCCCAAGTCCTTGGGCCCTGCACTCCATGGGAGACCAGGAGAAGCACCTGGCTCCTGCCATCGGATCAGCGCGGTGCACTGGCCGCAGTGCACCGGCCACGGCGGCCATTGGAGGGTGAACCAACGGCAAAAGGAAGACCTTTCTCTCTGTCTCTCTCTCTCACTGTCCACTCTGCCTGTAAAAAAACAAAAAACAAAAAACAAAAAAAAAAACAACTTTTTTACAACAGATTTTCAAAAACACGTTTCATTTATTAAATAAGACATACATGTATTCTGGGTAATTTGCCACCAGAGGGTGCTGGTAATTGCACTGGGCAACTTAATGACATTGCTGGCTACTTTTTGGTGACATAATAGATGGAAAAAGGCCGGCGCCGCGGCTCACTAGGCTAATCCTCCGCCTAGCGGCGCCGGCACACCGGGTTCTAGTCCCGGTCGGGGCACCGGATTCTGTCCCGGTTGCCCCTCTTCCAGGCCAGCTCTCTGCTGTGGCCCGGGAGTGCAGTGGAGGATGGCCCAGGTGCTTGGGCCCTGCACCCCATGGGAGACCAGGAAAAGCACCTGGCTCCTGGCTCCTGCCATCAGATCAGCGCGGTGCGCCGGCCGCAGCACGCCAGCCGCGGCGGCCATTGGAGGGTGAACC
Source organism: Oryctolagus cuniculus (assembly GCF_051225735.1). NCBI lineage: Eukaryota > Metazoa > Chordata > Mammalia > Lagomorpha > Leporidae > Oryctolagus > Oryctolagus cuniculus. The sequence goes on along the minus strand of NC_142886.1, from coordinate 41,003,792 downwards.
AACGGCAAAGGAAGACCTTTCTCTCTCTGTCTCTCTCTCTCACTGTCCACTCTGCCTGTCAAAAAAAAAAGATGGAAAAAACTCAGTCATGTAAAAGTATGATGACTGAATAATCATTTGTCATTTTATTCTTTTAAGTGTTTGGAAAGTATCCCTATAAAATAATACATTTAAAAGCATGTATTCATTAAATTGTCAAAATTGTCATTCAAAAAACTTACAAACTTGTGTGTCTGTATACCCAGTATATCTTATGCTTCTGTGTAAGCCTATGATGTTTACGTAAATCTTAGTGGCTAAATGTTTGTGTCGTTAATTGTAATCAAAAGATGATTCCATATGCAAGTATTGATTGACATCATCTCTCTAATAGAAATACAATTTATTATTGTTGTCGTTATTGTGAAAGAGAGACAGATGGAGCTGTTCTGTCCACTGATTCACTCCCCCAAATGCCTGTGACAGCCAGACCTGGGCCATGCTAAAGCCAAGATCCTGGAACTTAATCTGTGTCTCCCACATGAGTGGCTGGGACCCAAACACTTGAGCCATCACCTGCTGCCTCCCAGGGTGTGCATTAGCAGGAAGCTACATTGGAGGTGGAGTAGCTAGGACTTTGAATTAACACTCTAATGTGGGAAGTGGACATCAAAGGCAGTGACTCGACCAGGCACCTCATGTCCACTCGATGTATTATTGATGTTGTGTTAGGTGTTGTTAGCTAGAGGCAGAGCCATGACAGTAGCTGCAGGTTGCTTGCTGGGTTGGGGTTGGGGAGGTGTTGGTGGCACAGCTGAGACAGCTCCTGTCTGCCTTGGGCCTTTGTCCAGAGGCAGTGTGGGCCATTGGCTGTCAACACTCACAACACCTGGGGTTTGGGTACACCTGTCTGTAGAGGTTGTCAGCATCCACTGCAGGTGGTCTATACCCCTGCCAGTGAGGCCCACTGATTTGTTAGGTAAACAGTGTGTTGAGATTCGGAGTGATTTCTGGGTATGCCTCGTGTGGTCTTCCTTCATCATTGTTTTCTATTACTTTTCTTTGAGTGAGATCCTCTTGTAATCAAATCGGTGGGTGGTTATCTCCAGGGTCAGCCCCTACTGGAGGACATGTTTTCTTGCAACTCTTTCTTGGAAAGAGAAAGAAAAAGAAAGCCACCCTGGTTTCCAAATCCTTTGGGACTAGGCCCAAGGAACAGCCAGGCGTTCCATGGGTCATCCATGTGGGGGCAGCCAGGATACAGGCTCTGGGCTCTGTGGCTCTGTGCAGCTGCAAGCTGGTCTGATTTGTACCGTGTCGTAGCTTTCTGTGACTCTTAACATACTAGAAGAAAGATAATTATACCTTTTGCCTTTAATTATTCAAGCTAATGCCGTCTGCGTAAGTAGTCCCTTAACTATCTTTATTTTCAGCCCTCGTGTATATCAAGGCTTTTCAGGAGCTGACACCATCCATGAGAAACGTGCTGGTGGGTATCCCTGCTTCTGCTGTATAGCAGTTGCTGATCATTAAAACGGCTAAGTGAGTGATTAGTTTAAGAACTATGATTGGATCACATCTGGAGTAATGGCACTCATTATCTATCTCTTAGCTAGAGACAAATGGCCTACCTTAGCCTATTTCAGAAATGTTTGGCTTATAATTTCAAAGGTTTTATTGTTTCTTTTTACTTTTGGCATTGGTTTTTGTAACCAAACCTGTTTTAGGCTCATTGTTTGCTTTCCTTCCTTCCTTCCTTTCTTCCTTCCTTCCTTCCTAAGATTTATTTATTTATTTAAAAGGCAGAGTTACAGAGAGGCAGAGGCAGAGAGAGAGGTCTTCCATCTGCTGGTTCATTCCTCAAATGGCCACAGTGGCCAGAGCTGGGCTTATTCGAAGCCAGGAACCTAGAGTTTCTTCCAGGTCTTGCACATGGGCGCAGGGGCCCAAGGACTTGAGCCATCCTCTGCTGCTTCTCAGGCGCATTAGTAGGGAGCTGGATCGGAAGTGGAGCAGCCGGGACTTGAACTGGTGCCCATGTGGCAGTGCAAGCAGCGGCTTTACCTGCTATGCCACAGAGCCAACCCCTCATCGCTTTTCTATAATGTTAGAAGACTAATCTATTTTTAAGCAGTCTAACTTTTTTAATCTTAGAAATTTTATTTTTATGGTTTTTCAAAATCTGGCCATCATGATTAACTTAAAATAGTCAGATGGCTCGAATTTTTCATCTTTATTTTAAAATTATGAAATGATTTGTTTTGCAGATTTTTTAATGTTTAAAATATAGTGTGCATTTGAGATCTCTATTTTGCAAAGAAATTTAGGAATCATTACTTTTTTGATAAAAATATAAAATCAAATGCATTTTATTTTAAATGTGCTTTGAAATTTACATATTTAAAATATTTAAGTATTTAAAGGAGATTTTAAAGTCAACAACAAAAAGAAGTGGAATCAGTGCAAGAGCCAGGTTAAAGGACAGTGAGAGATCTTGCAGACCTGGGGGTGAGACAGTCACTGTGATGAGTCTGCAGGGTAACTCTGCTCCTAAGAAGTCAGGCGAGAGAAAAACCTCTTCGGCTACATAAGGATGAATTAATCCAGAATGGTCCCTTTCAAGCCTTTATGACTTATTTTTATGCTGCTCAATAATGTGTATTTATGCATTCGTATAGACATGCGGACACACTTTTCCCACTAATACACAGTATTTGTTATCTGCCAGGCCCTATTCTAGATGCTTGTATTATTTAGTCCTGAAACCATATGACACTGGAACCATGGCTGTCCCTAATAAGGACACAGACTTAGATATGTCAGGTATTTTGTCTAAGGCCACAGGGCAAGCAGCTATCTAGAATTCATACCGAGGCAGCCTGTTGTTCTGCTCTGACTCCTGTGGCTCAGATCTGTCTACATTCACATGCGCATGCAGACGTGTATATGTTTTGTACAGAACAAGGAAACAGAAATTGGATAAAACACTTTTGGTTTATTGAGTTTTATTCCAGTTTTTAAATTTTTGCTAAAGATACATATGTATGTATGTATTTGAAAGGCAGAGCAGTCCTGCGCCATGTTGAATTACATTTGAGAAGGGGATGTGACCAGGCATTCTCATTAGTTGTGGCAGATGACAAAACTGGCCATATATGGACGTCACTGTGTTAAGATATTTTCCTGTTCTAAAACAGTGTCAGCTGTTTCCTAAGTTCACTTTCACTGGAGAATGTAGCCAGGACTCAGATTTAATAGCAAAATCAAAATTAAAAGAGGATACTTTGTGTAAGTTAACTGTTCCTTCCTAAGACGGAGAGGAGAGTGGTGGCCTGGCTCTGGGCTTTCCATCTGAGTTACTGTGTTCTCTTGCCAAAGACCCAGCTTCAACTTTAGGACAAAAATATCAGCTGAGGGAGGGTGTTCGGCAGTCCATGATGGAACCCTTTCTTTCATTTTGTCCTGTTTTCTCATGTGTGTGTTCTGTTTCTGCCCCCCGACCTTTTTTTAAAAAAAGATTTATTTTATTTATTTGAAAGGCAGAGTCACAGAGGGGGTGGGTAAGATAGAGAGATCTTCCATTCGCTGGCTCACTCCCTAGGTGGCTACAACAGCTCAGAGCCAGGAGCTTCATCCAAGTCTTCCATGTGAGTGTAGGGGCCCAAGAACTTAGACCATCTTTCTCTGTTTTCCCAGGCGCATTAGCAGGGAGCTGGCTCAGACGTGGAGCAGCCAGGATTGAACTGCTGCCCATATGGGATGCCAGCATTGCAGGTGATGACTTAACCCATTAGGCAACAACACTGGCCCCTCTGTCTCCCTTTTTTATGCCTTCAACATTATTTGACTTTCTATGGTTTGCCAACTCCAGAGTTATTTGCTAATGATACTAGAAGAGTAAAATCTGATGTAGTCCGTGGTTTTGTCAAGTTTTATAGTCTAGTGGAAGTTAGATAGTGAAGCAATACACCAATAAATGTAAAATCATGTGTCTGATTATTCGTATGATAAATACATGAGCCTATGAAAATTAGAATAAGAGAAATTGTCCTTGTCTGGGATGTCAGGAAAAGATGGTTGAGCCAAGGATGAAGGAGTTACCTAAGCAAAAGGAGGGAGGGTGGAGAGAGGGAGGTAGAAGCCAGATAATGTAGAAACTTGAGGTTATTCAGAATGCTTGTTGTCACAAGAGCAATGAGAGATCAAGAGCTTTGAACCAGAGGATTTTTTTTATCAGTTTAGAGGATGGCACAAAAGGCCTGTTTATTAGAATAAAGGTGAAAGCAAACTCCGAGGCGTAGTGAGTGTGCCTGGGGACCCCTGTTCACCACGACTGTGATCATCTGGAAGGAGGAGAGGGACGGTGTCAGCAGTGGAGAATATGGTGCTTGAGTTCGCAGACATTTGCTGTATTACACTGTGGTACTGTGGTTAATGAAAGGAAGTTGGCTCAACTGGGAGGCCTCGAAAAAAGGATACATGTGAGGTGGGTGAGTGGGCTAAGTTGCTATTGGGATGCCCACATCCCATATCTAAGTGCTAGTTTGAGTCCTGGCTTCTGATCCAGTTTCCTACGAATTTGCCTGGGAAAGCAGCAGATAATAGCCCAAGGGCTTGGGCCCCTTCTGCCCACAGGGGAGACCTGGATGGAGTTCCAGGCTCCTGACTTTGGCCTGGGCCAGCCCTGGTTGTTGTGGCCATTTGGGGAGTGAACCAACAGATGGAAGATACATTCTCTCTCTGTTCCCTCACTTCCATCTCTCTGTCTCTGTCACTCTGTCTTTCAAATAAATAAATCTTTTTAAAATTTGTATTTTGGGCAGAGCACTATTTTTTACATAAATATGTGAAAGTGCATTCACTTGCCTTCAGATGAAGGTACAAGATCTGTAAGGTTGGTCCATAAGCAGTAGTTTAGTCTGCACAAGTCTGTTTCTTTAATGTGTCATCTAAACACCTTCAGGTTCTTTACAGTAAAGTGAAATAGACACATTTGAAGTAACCTGAGTACAAAATCCTTTTAGATCTTCACAATTTTCCCTCTAGCCTTTTATAGTTGTTTCACCCACACCTGAGTTTCAGTCGTTGCCTTTTTTAAAGCATCTTGCTTTTATCTAGTCCTTGCAAAGCACTCAGCCTCATTCTCCTCTTTTCATCACATGCATATTTCAGTGGTTTACATAATACTTAATTTCATTATATAAGAATAACATATACAAGAAGCATCAACATGGCAACAAGTATCAGTGACTAGTGCCAAGCCTGCCGCCGAACTGCAGCGGGGCAGAAGCGTGTGAATGAACTACTCATAGGCCTTCAGTGAGCAGCTGCCCTGTTCACAGAGGGCTAGGGATCAGTCCGGGGCACTGGCTAAGTGGACGTCTCTGAAGAGACATTCTGCCAGGATTTTTTTTCCATAAAGGCAATAGTTTATCTGTTAGGTATGAGCCCAAAGTGTGGCATCTCTAGTAAGCAGTGTGTGCCATATATATGATTGGAAGCAGCTTTAGTAGAAGTTTCAGCGGCGGAAAACAGTGGGCTCGAGGTGACTGAGCCACTTAGGTCCCAGTGACAGCAAGTTGAGCACCAGGAGGAAAGATAGAAACCAGAAGCCTTTCAACAGTGACTCAATAGTTTTTTTTTCAACTTTTATTTAATAAATATAAATTTCTGAAGTACAACTTGTGAATTATAGTGGCTTTCCCCCCATAACCTCCCTCCCACCTGCAACCATCCCATCTCTCTCTCCCTCTCCCATCCCATTCTTCATCAAGAAGAATAGAAGATCAACTTAGTATATACTAAGTAAAGATTTCAACAGACTGTATCCACACAGACTCACAAAGTATAGAGTACTGTTTGAGTAGTAGTTTTACTGTTAATTCGCATAGTACAACACATTAAGGACAGAGGTCCTACATGGGGAGCAGGTGCACAGTGACTCCTGTTGTTGATTTAACAATTGACACTCTTATTTATGACATCAGTAATCACCCGAGGCTCTTGTCATTAGCTGCCAAGGCTATGGAAGACTTGAGCTCACCAACTCTGATCTTATTTAGATAAGGCCATATTCAAAGTAGAAGTTCTCTCCTCCCTTCAGAGAAAGGTCCCTCCTTCTTTGATGGCCCATTCTTTCCACTGGGATCTCACTCACAGAGATCTTTCATTTAGGTCATTTTTTTTTTTTTTTTTTTTTTTTGCCACAGTGTCTTGGTTTTCCATGCCTGCAAAACTCTCATGGGCTTTTTAGCTAGATCCAAATGCCTTAAGGGCTGATTCTGAGGCAGGAGTGCTGTTTAGGGCATTTGCCATTCTATGAGTCTGCTGTGTATCCTGCTTCCCATGTAGGATCATTCTCTCCTTTTTAATTCTATCAATTATTATTTGCAGACACTGGTCTTATTTATGTAATCCCTTTGACACTTAATCCTATCTTTCTGATCGATTATGAACTTAAACTGATCACATTAACAAGTAGGGTGGCATTGGTACATGCCACCTTCATGGGATTGAATTGGAATCCCCTGGCACATTTATAGCTCTACCATTAGGGATAAGTCTGAGTGAGCATGTGCCGAACTGTACATTAAAGAGTTCAACCAATGGTATTAAGTAGAACAAAAAAATACTAAAAGGAATAAAATAGTAAATTGTTCCTCAACAGTCAGGAAAAGGGTTGATCAAGACATTGTTTCTCATAGTGTCCATTTCACTTCAACAGGTTTCCTTTTAGGTGCTCAGTTAGTTGTCACCAATCAGGGAAAACATATGATGTTTGTCCCTTTGGGACTGGCTTATTTCACTCAGCATGATGTTTTCCAAATTCCTCCATTTTGTTGCAAATTACTGGATTTCATTTTTTTTACTGCTGTATAGTATTCTATAGAGTACATATCCCATAATTTCTTTCTCCAGTCTTCTGTTGATGGGAATTTAGGTTGATTCCATGTCTTAGCTATTGTGAATTGAGCTGCAATAAACATTGAGGTGCAAACAGTTTTTTTTTTTTTTTTTTTTTTTTTACCAATTTCATTTTCTTTGGGTAAATTCCAAGGAGTGGGATGGCTGGGTTATATGGTAGGGTTATATTCAGGTTTCTGAGGAATCTCCAAACTGAATTCCATACTGGCTTTACCAGTTTGCATTCCCACCAACAGTGGGTTAGTGTCCCTTTTCCCCCATATCCTCGCAAGCAACTGTTGTTAGTTGATTTCTGTATGTGAGCCATTCTAACCGGGGTGAGGTGAAACCTCATTGTGGTTTTGATTTGCATTTCCCTGATTGCTAGTGATCCTGAACATTTTTTCATGTGTCTGTTGGCCATTTGGATTTCCTCTTTTGAAAAATGTCTATTGAGGTCCTTGGCCCATCTTTTAAGTGGGTTGTTTGTTTTGTTGTTGTGGAGTTTCTTGATCTCTTTGTAGATTCTGGTTATTAATCCTTTATCTGTTGCATAGTTTGCAAATTTTTTTTTCCCATTCTGTCAGTTGCCTCTTCACTTTCCTGACTGTTTCTTTTGCAGTACAGAAACTTCTCAATTTGATGTAATCCCTATTGTTAATTTTGGCTTTGACTACCTGTGCCTCCAGGGTCTTTTCCAAGAAGTCTTTGCCTGTGCCTATATCTTGCAGGGTTTCTCCGATGTTCTGTAAGAATTTGATGGTGTCGGGTCATAAATTTAGATCTTTAATCCATGTTGAGTGGGTTTTTGTGTAAGGTGTAAGGTGTAAGGTATAAGGTAGGGGTCTTGCTTCATAATTCTGCATTTGGAAATCTAGTTTTCCCAGCACCATTTGTTGAATAGACTGTCCTTGCTCCAGGAATTTGTTTTAGATCATTGATCAAATATAAGTTGGCTGTAGATGTTTGGATTGATTTCTGGTGTTTCTATTCTGTTCCATTGGTCTATCCATCTGTTTTTGTACCAGTACCAGGCTGCTTTGATTATAACTGCCCTGTAGTATGTCTTGAAATCTGATATTGTGATGCCTCTGGCTTTGTTTCTGTTTTCCAAGATTGCTTTAGCTATTCAAGGTCTCCTGTGCCTCCATATGAATTTCAGCATCACTTTTTCCAGATCTGAGAAGAATGTCTTTGGTATTTTGATTGGTATCACATTGAATCTATAAATTGCTTTTGGGAGAATAGACATTTTGATCATATTGATTATTCCAATCCATGAGCATGGAAAATTTTTCCATTTTTTGGTATCCTCTTCTATTTCCTTCTTTAAGATTTTGTAATTCTCATCATACAGATCTTTGACCTCCTTGGTTAAATATATTCCAAGGTATTTGATTTTTTGTAGCTATTGTGAATAGGATTGATCTTAGAAGTTCTTTCTCAGCTGTGGCATTGCCTGTGTATACAAAGGCTGTTGATTTTTGTGCATTGATTTTATATCCTGCTACTTTGCCAAACTCTTCTATGAGTTCCAATAGTCTCTTAGTGGAGTTCTTTGGATCCCCTAAATAAAGAATCATATCATCTGCAAAGAGGGATAGTTTGACTTCTTCCTTCCCAATTTGTATCCCTTTAATTTCTTTTTCTTGCCCAGTGGCTCTGGCTAAAACTTCCAGTACTATATTGAATAGCAATGATGAGAGCGGGCATCCCTGTCTGGGACTGGATCTCAGTGCAAATGTTTCCAGCTTTTCCCCATTCAATAGGAGGCTGGCAATGGGTTTTTTCATAAATTGCTTTGATTGTATTGAGGAATGTTCCTTCTATACCCAGTTTGCTTAGAGTTTTCATCATGAAAGGGTGTTGTATTTTATCAAATGTTTTCTCTGTGTCTATTGAGATAAACATATGGTTTTTCTTCTGCAGTCTGTTAATGTGGTGTGGTGATTTAGAACGTTGAACCATCCCTGCATACCAAGGATAAATCCCACTTGGTCTGGGTGGCTGATCTTTCTGATGTGGTGTTGAAATCTATTGGCCAGAATTTTATTGAGGATTTTTGTGTCTATGTTCATCAGAGAAATTGGTCTGTAATTCTCTTTCTCTGCTGCATCTTTTTCAGGTTTAGGAATTAAGGTGATACTGGCTTCATAGAAAGAATTTGGGAGGATTCCTTCTTTTTTGATTGTTTTGAATAGTTTGAGAAGAATTAGAGTTAGTTCTTCTTTAAATAGCTGGTAGAATTCAGCAGTGAATCCATCCAGTCCTGGGCTTTTCTTTGTTAGGGGGGTCTTTATTACTGATTCAATTTCTGGCTCGGTTATTGGTCTGTTTAGGGTTTCTATGTCTTTCTGGTTCAATTTAGATAGGTTGCATGTGTCCAGGAATCTGTCCATTTCTGATAGATTTCCCTGTTTGCTGGCATACAACTCTTTGTAGTAATTTCTGATGACTGTTTTTATTTCTGTGGTGTCTGTTGTTACACTCCCTTTTTCAACTCTGATTTTATTGATTTGGATCTTTTCTCTCCTTGAGAGAGTTATAGACACTGAGAGAGAGAGAGAGAGAGAGAGAGAGAGAGAAGGAGGTCTTCCATCTGCTGGTTCACTTCCCAAATGGGCACCATGGCTAGCACTACACTGATCCAAAGCCAGAAGCCAGGTGCCTCTTCCTGGTCTCCCACACGGGTGCAGGGGCCCAAGCACCTGGGCCATCCTCCACTGCCCTCCCAGGCCACAGCAGAGAGCTGGACTGGAAGAGGAGCAACCAGGAGTAGAACCTGGTGCCCATATGGGATGCTGGTGCACTTTCCCCCATGGGGCTTCAAGCCTCGTTCCCTCTAGGGTCTTCCTGCTGCTTTTCCGCCAGTGTCTCAGGCTACTCTGGTTTCGCCTCACCTCTCTTTCCAGCGCTGGTGCGGAAGAAACTCGGCAGCTGGGCTCCTGAGCCATGGGCGCCTGTGTCCTCCATGTAGATCCACCGTGTCCCTCTAATTCTGGAAGAGTTTCCTCTGCCGTTTTTTCCCTCACTCTTCCTTGAGTCTCCACTTTTATTAAACTGTCTTTTCCTGGACTATCAGTGAGCGTCCTCCCTGTTCCGCCATCTTGGAGCCAACCCCCGACTTAATAGTTTTATGACTGGTGGCTACTTCTGCCAGAATAATGCGTGGAGACAGGTGTATGTACAAAATTTTGCATGTATTTAATTATATTGCATATAAATTGATTGCTTTTGCAGATAGACTATAAAATTCCTTTTAACAAATAGACCTTGTCATTTTAACACAAAGATTAAAGTCTTTTTTTAAACATTTGTAATAAACTTAAGTTTTTTTTTTTTAAGTGAAATGAAAAGATCCATTTGATTATGCTCAAAATAAATTTCAGCAAGAAGACTGCTTTTGCTCGACTTTAAAAAGATTGCAATTGTATGGTGAGTTCAGGGGCCCAAGCACTTAGGCCATCTTCCACTGCTTTCCCAGGCCTTTAGCAAGGAGCTGGATCAGAAGTGGAGCAGCTGGGACTCTAACTGGTATCCATATGGGATGCCAGCGCTGCAGGCAGAGAGGCTGAACCTACTACGCCACAGCACCTTTCCCAAACATATTCTTGTTTTAAAACTACTTAAAATTTTCTTCATTGTGACAAGAAGAGCTAAAAACTTGATCCACAATGATAATCATGGCAAGTGGAATAAGAGCCCCACATTTGGAAAAGCAAACTAGAAAGAAATCTACTCCAAGAAACCAGAAATTTCTCCATGACACTCCGTTTGCTTCCTTTGTTATCAAGCCACTTAGGTCATTATCAACAATTTTGTCCATATTATGCTGTCTCAGGTAGATTAGAATTAGAAATCCACCTTTCAGTTTGAACCAAAATATTACCTTCATAAGGTATCTGTAGTGTTCCTCCAACCTGTAGAGGTTTTTCTCTAGCTCTGGGTCATGATCCAGTTCTCACTTATGAAATGGCTGCTGGGCCAAAGAACACACAGATTTTCAGCAGCATCCAGAATGGTGCCTGTAGATAGGGTCTTGAAAGATATACCAGTAAGGTCATAGGTCCATGCCAACCTAAGTCAGGAAGTATTCCTTCCTGTTACTTGTTCGTAGAATTTACTCTCAGGCCGGTGCCGCGGTTCACTAGGCTAATCCTCCGCCTGTGGCGCCGGCACCCCGGGTTCTAGTCCCGGTCGTGGCGCTGGATTCTGTCCCGGTTGCCCCTCGTCCAGGCCAGCTCTCTGCTATGGCCAGGGAGTGCAGTGGAGGATGGCCCAGGTCCTTGGGCCCTGCACCCGCAAGGGAGACCAAGAGGAAGCACCTGGCTCCTGACTTTGGATCGGCGCAGTGCGCCAACCACAACGTGCCAGCTGCAGTGGCCACTTGGGGGGTGAACCAACAGAAAAAGGAAGACCTTTTTCTCTGTCTCTCTCTCTCTCACTGTCTAACTCTGCCTGTCAAAAAAATTTACTCTCCATCAATCTCCAAATGAGTAAAGCTCCCACCTCAAGTGCAGTCGAGCCGGCACTAGTCCTGGGAAGCCAGTGCCCTCAAGCCCTCCCCTGCTCTGGACAGTGTCTTGGAAAGGCCCCAGCGCTGATTAAGTTGCTGAGGTTCACAGCGACAGACAGGGCCTCCATGGGGTTGCTGACAGGGCAGCTAGTGCCACTGGGTGTTGATACAGAAATCTGTTGCCTGGCTAGGGCAGGAAGCCAGTCTCCTCACCTCAAACCCAGATGCAAACCCAGCTGTGCTGCCTGCTGTCCATCTCGGGGCCCCCATCTGAGCAGGATGTACAGCTGGGTATCTTGCTTGGCCGGAGGAGTTTCCTCTGACGATTCCCGACCGTCCAGTTCAGGATGGGGTCACTTCAGAGACCATCCAACAGGCGCAATGGATGAGGCCAGAAGTTGGCTGCACTTAGGAGCAGTGCATCATTTATCTGGTCGCAAACTAAAAGCAAATCTTATTGCCACCAATTCCAGCTTCAATCACCTCTCTTAAAATATTGAAAAGCACATTCGCAGTCCCTGGGCGGGCGGCGGCCGTGTTCCAGAGAAGGATGACTTCACTCTCGCTGTCTGCCTTGGGCAATAAACTGCTCCAGCCCGTGCGGTCCTTCTCCAGGTTCTCTGCAGCAGGGAGTGTCTTCTCCCCCACGGGGCTGTGTGGAGGCAGCTGTGTGTCGGTGATGCAGCCTACTCATGAGTCAGGACCCTTGTCTGAGATACTTGTTGTCTGCGACTGTGTGAGGTGCTGCTTGAATTTTATTGACCAGCATCACCAGGAGTTACCATGGATCCAAGTGCTGAGGCTTTGGTGCTAACCGTGGCAGCTGTGAAAGTCAAAACAAGAGATTTGTGAGCTTCCTCACAGCTGTTTTCTCTGGATGCTTTCTGAGAGGTGAATGTAGCTGCATTGGCAGAGGATGTGAGCTTGTGTTCATATCGCCAGGAAGCTTCCAGACGCCTTCCCGTGGCAAGGAGGGTGACCCCATTATTTGACCACACTGAGGGTAACATGGCACTCGGAGTGGTGTTACGTTACTTGACCATGTATGTGAACTGAGTATGCCACTCATGCTTTCCTGGAATGAAATACAACATTTTGGCCAGCGCCGTGGCTCACTAGGCTAATCCTCCGCCTTGCGGCGCCAGCACACCAGGTTCTAGTCCCGGTCGGGGCGCCGGATTCTGTCCTGGTTGCCCCTCTTCCAGGCCAGCCCTCTGCTGTGGCCCGGGAGTGCAGTGGAGGATGGCCCAAGTGCTTGGGCCCTGCACCCCATGGGAGACCAAGAGGAAGCACCTGGCTCCTGCCTTCGGATCAGCGCGGTGCGCCGGCCGCAGCGCGCCGGCCGCGGCAGCCATTGGAGGGTGAACCAACGGCAAAAGGAAGACCTTTCTCTCTGTCTCTCTCACACTGTCCACTCTGCCTGTTTAAAAAAAAAAAAAAAAGAAATACAACATTTTTTTTAAAGTAATAGGAAAGAATCAAAGAGAACATTTTTGCAAACACAAAGAACACTTCAGCAGAACCTCCTAGTGATGAGAGGTCTCTAAGTCCTGTTACTGGGATTGGCCTAAAGATAAGGCGATGGCATGGCAGTGTCTTTAATATTTGAAAAATTATTCTGATGGAAGAGCAGTGTTCTTTGTGTGTGTACAGAGGGTACAGAAAGACCAATGGAAGAAGATAAGGAAGCCTGTTTCTGCAAAATATAAGGCACAGTTCCTGATAGTTAGCCCCATCCCCCACCCCCGTCCCAATGAGCAAAATGGGCTGCTTTGCCAAAAGTACTCCTCTGAGAAGTAGTAGCACTGGGTCCATGCCGTGCTTACAGTTCACATCCACCCTGGGACTTGTGCCTGGCTCCTAGGGGAGGCAGCCAGAGCACAGCTGTTGGAGTAGGCCCTGACCAGGGGCTGTCGGAAAGTGCGACCTTGGGCATGTGACCCAAGTCCTCTGTGCTTCAGTTCTCATGTATTAAGTAGAGATGAGTGTCCTCATGCCCTGGAGGGCTGCTGTGGGAAGTGGCTGCTTTACTGCGTGTCTGAGTGTGTGACAAGTACCCAGTGCTAGTGCCAACACCCAGTGGTCTGTCACCTTAGCAGCACCAGCGCTGGAGGAAACAAGTGGAGGAGGCGGCTGGGCAGCCAGGTCTCACTGAGCTGGTGGAAAGGATCCCAGCAGTTGTGAGGACCAGTGGGTTCCATAACCTCTGGGGACCACGGCGCTGTAGAGATAGGAATCTGGGAAGACAGGAGTTTGGAGCAGGGCCCTGTGGATGGGAGGAGCACCAGAGCTCCTGGGCTGCTTGCAGGGGACCTGACTTCTCCCGTGCACACGGTGGCTTCTCCCGTGCACACGGTGGCCTCTCCCGTGCACACGGTGGCTTCTCCCGTGCACACGGTGGCTTCTCCCGTGCACACAGTGGCTTGCTCTGTCGCAGATGCAGTGTATTTCATTAGAACACTTTCTAACCTCATTTCGTTGCTTCTGGATGGATAAACTTTCTCGTTGTTAGACTTCACTGTGTTAGGTTCTGAAAGCTTTTTCCATATTTGTTTCTTTTCTGCCTCACTAAGGTCTCAACTTAGAATTGCTGTGTTTACAGTGAGATAAGACACACACTTCTGTGAATTTTTGCACTATTTCAGAACATGTTCAGTATGTTTACAGTGCTGGTTTTACTAAAGTCTAGGAGCTGGTGTTTAGCCCAAGTCCAGCTCCTGACTCCAGCTTCTTCCTAACAGAGTCTCAGGGAGGCAGTGGTGATGGCTCAGGTACTTGGGTTTCTGCTACACGTGTTGCGGACCTGGATTGAATCCTCAGCTCCTAGTTTGGCCCCAGCTGGGAGGCTGTTGCAGGCATTTGGGGGAATGAACAAAGGGATGGAAGTTCTCTCTCTCTCTCTCATATAAATAGAATTAACAGTTTTAAAAATCCAGAATATCCACTTCCTAGCATTCATGAGGATTTTTTTTATTTTATTCATCTGTAGTGAAGACTGTGGACCTTACAGTCACACTGCTTTCACTGGAGCCAGCTCTGCCATTTCTTGCCCGAGTCTTCTGTCCGATTCCTTCACTCTTCTGAAGCCATTTCTTCCTGAGTGACTGGGTTTATTGAAAGTTCCAGCTTCCGCGGCCTTTGTGAGGGCGCTACAGTGGAAGAGGCTCCCTGGGGCTGGTATGGCCTGGTGCCATGTGTCGTGTGTCGTGCCCAGCCAGCTCCTGATGTGCTGAACTGACAAATGTGCAGGACACGACAGCCTGTCATTCAAGGCTCCTTTATTCTAGTGGGTGGATTGTAATGAACCATATGCTGAATGCTGTAGAGGTGTGAGCAGAGGGTATGGAAGCAGTAGTCGGGGTCAAAGTTCAGACTGACTTGAGAGAGGTTGAATCAGCATTGTGACAGTGGGTAAAGCTGCTGCCTGCAGAGCCGACATCCCATATGCATGAGGATTCAAGTCCTGGCTGCTCTACTTCCCATCCAGCTCCCTGCTAATGCGCCTGGGAAAGCAGTGGAAGATGGCCCAACTGCTTGGACCCCTGCACCCACATGGGAGACCTGGATAAAGCCCCTGTTTCCTGGCTTTGGATTGGCCCAGCTCCAGCTGTTGTGGCCATTTGAGGAGTGACCCAGCGGATGGAAGATCCACCTCTCTCTCTCTCTCTCTCTCTCTCTGTAACTCTGCCTTTCAAATAAATTAATTTATCTTAAAAAAAAATGAGAATGGTTGAATTAAAGCATTTAATTTCAGAAGAGGGACTGGGCTTACCCATCCCTGGGGACATTTGCATTTTTTGATTCATCATTGTAGGGTTGGACTGGGACCTCCTGTTTCCTTCTTGCAGTGGTTTCTTTGCTTTTTTTTCCTTTTGTTTTCTGCCTGCCTTTATTCCCACCTCTTCCTGCTCTCCTTCTACTCCAGGGAAATAAACGCAGAGAACTTGATCTGCTAGCGGGGGCAGCATCCACCTGGCCACAGCCCCTCTGCTGGGGGAGCAGCACACATGGGATTGCGTCCAACAGACCCCTTCCTTAGGGAAAGTGTGGCTGGGTGCACCCAGTAAGCCGTGAATTACTGCCCAGAGATACAAGTGGATTACAATCTAGGATTTTTTCATGTTTATTACAGTCTCCTTTGTGTATATATTGTCAGCTGATGTTACTTTAGGCTTGTTTTTAATAAGTATACAGGAGTCCTTCGGGTATCTGATTTATATGTGTGTGTGAGAGTCTTATTAAGAACAGTCTTTGTCTAGAGCAATAGCAAATATGAGAGTACTACAAAAAGTTAGTGGAAAATTAAGAAAAAACTGCACATGGATTTCCAAAATGAACTTATCTGTTAATTCCATTTCCTTGTGAGCTTTTTGAAGTGCTTTTAGATACACATAAACATGTGTGGACGTGTGTGTGCGCACACCCATGCACACACACATACACACACATATACTCCTCTAGAAGTTTTATCTGATGGCAGAAATATCCCAGGTGTTCTAGAATTGGATTGTGGCTGGTTGATTATAATAACAGCTAGTTTCCTTCAGCTAAAAAAATTGAGGAGAAAATAACAGTAAGAGAGTGAAAGCATAATTCTGTTAGCAGTGGCTGGATATGTAAAATACAGAAGGCTAAGCCTAGAAATATATAGAGAGAGGTATAAAGGTATAAAGGTGAAGAAATCCATCAGAGAGCTATTTGAAACAGCACCAAGGATACTTTTTCCTTTAAAGAGTTTATGTGTGTGTGTGTGTGTGTGTATTAAATACATTTATTTCCAGGGGCTGGTGCTGTGGTGCAGTGGGTTAAAGCCCCAGCCTGCAATACTGGTATCCATCCCATATGGATGCGGGTTCGAGTCACAGCTGCTCCACTTCCAGTCCAGCTCCCTACTAATGTGCTTGGGAAGGCAGCAGAGGATGGCCCAAGTCCTTGGGCCCTGCACTCATAGGGGAGACCTGGAAGCAGTTCCTGGCTCCTAGCTTTGAATCAGCTCAGCTCTGGCCATTTCGGTCATTTGGGGAGTAAACCAGTGGGTGGAAGATCTCTCTCTCTCCCTCTCTCTCTCTCCCTCTCTCCCTCTCTCCCCCTCCCTCCCTCCCTCCCTCTCTTTCTGCAACGCTTTCAAATAAATAAAAAAAATTATTTCCAATAACTCACCATTCTGCCTCTATACATGTTAATTCTGTGTATTTTTCTTTTCTCGCTTTCAGCGTACGGGAAAGTATTTCTGGTTCGTAAAATAAGTGGTCACGACACTGGAAAGCTGTACGCCATGAAGGTTTTGAAGAAGGCGACCATCGTTCAGAAGGCCAAAAGCAGGGAGCACACGAGGACGGAGCGGCAGGTCCTGGAGCACATCAGGCAGTCGCCGTTCCTGGTGACGCTGCACTATGCTTTCCAGACAGAGACCAAGCTCCATCTCATCTTAGGTGAGTGCCGCTGGTCGGCGGGCCGGCACGGACGCCTTCCCTGGGCCCTGGGCTGTCGTGCACGCCGAGCGCGGCGTACTTTGGACTTGCAGGACGTGGAGCCTCGTCTTCTCTGTGCGGTGCTGTTCCCTGGAGAGCGGGCCTGCCTCCATTCCACCCTCCGCTGTTAACCTCAGGAGACGCCTGAGCCCTCGGAGTGCCTGCGCCTGGGCAGCCTGCTGACGGGCGGAGGGGCCACAGCTTCTGCCCTCCAGTTCTCAGGAGTGCACAGGGCTGGGCTGTAAAGGGGGCCTTTATGGAAACCAGGGATGAGGACAGATCAAAGCAGGAAGAAAAGACGGCTCAGAGAAGCTTTGCATTTCTTGGTTAGAAAACAAAGCCTCCGTGTCATGGGTTTGCCACGCATCGGTCAGCCCTCCAGTCCCTCCCGTGTCCACCAAGTCTTTTCCTTTCCTATTAGGGTTGGACAGTTATGGGTGTTGGCAACTGTGCTCAGCCCACACTGCCTGGGTGCTATGCAGGGAAGGTTCACCACCTTCCGTTCCTGCTGGAAGTCCATGGCAGCGCCTTCTGGTTTGTACTGTACCATGGTTGAATAGTCCACCTGTTACCGTTTTGGTCCCGTGCTTGTTTTGGTTTGCATATGCAGGTTACAGTTCCCTTCTAGAACTGTGTTGAGCAGTAGATGAGCTAGGATTTCATGTCGAGTCTGCAAGCATGAGCTGTTTCCCGAAGGCCCACAGTAGTCCGCTATCTGTGGTGTCACTGACCCTGCAGGATGCCCTCGTTAGTGATGGTAAAGATTCCAGAAGCTGCTTAAGCTTGAAAGTTAAGGTTGGAACATAGCTCTGACTCATTGCAAAGTCTGTCTTTCGTTTGCCATCCATTGCTGTTTGTATTCTTTGACTATTGATGGTACAAACTTCTTTTTTACATATGTGGCTATCTTGTTGAAAGCTCTCATTTTGGAAACTATAGTGTTATTAATAGGATGTCAAATTCCATCACTTTTGAACCATGAGGTTACTTGTCAGGCTCACTTTACAATGCTTACCATTGCTAACAATCCTTAATCTTTTTTTTTTTTTTTTTAAGATTTGTCTTATTTATTTGAAAGGCAGAGTTAGAGAAAGAGGGAAGGACTGAGAGAGAGATCTTCCATCCACTGGTTCACTCCCCAAACGGCTGCAATAGCCAGGGCTGGGCCAGACCAAAGCCAGGAGCTTCCTCCAGGTCTCCCACATGGGTACTGGGGCCCAAGCACTTGGGCCATCTTCCACTGCCTTCTAGGCTCATTAGCAGAGAGCTGGATTGGAAGTAGAGCAGCCAGGGCTTGAACCAGTGCCCATAATAGATGCCAGTGGTACAGTCAGCAGCTTAACCCACTGAGCCACCGCAGTCCTTACTTAATCTTTTACACATATTAGGCACAGTCTCTTCTGTCTTGTCCATGTAGTTCATGTCCTGAGCCCTGAATGTACCCGTCTGCTGCAGGGTGAGTGAGTCACTGCCATTTGTCGCCATTGTGTCATCCCGTCGCCTTGTGTATCTGCTGGCTGTGACTTACTGGTTTTTCCACCTGTATTTATTTAATACCTTCACTTGCATGATTAGAAGGAATGTTGTAGACAGAGCATTTTCACAAAAAGGTTTTGGACATTTTCGGCAGCAAGACTCTTCCCTCGGCAGCACCAAATGGAACATAGCAGCGCCAGGGAAAAACAAATAGAAACGAGAGCCCCTGCTTGAATCCCGTCTCAGGGGCCACCAGGTCCTGCAAGTTCATTCCTGTTCCTTACCCTGCACGAATTTCCCAGGAAGCCATGGGAGTCTGACCACTGGTTGAGATGGGACTATCTTGTTCAGGCTTCTCCTTAGACAACAAATTCATCAAAGGTAATTCATATGCTGAAGGCCCTTCCAGGCAGGAGCTGGTCAGAACCCAGGCTGCTCTGTGTGTGTGTGTGTGTGTGTGTGTGTCCCTCTTTGTTCTCTTATCATAACTGTACACAATATGATTTTTATTGCAAGTAGTGCAGTTTGTGTAATCATGCTTTTAACTGAAAAACAGAAGAATGAAATTTTTTGTGTGGGATTAGGAGGCCATTGTCTGTAGTCTTGTTGCTTTTTCATTGTTGGCTCTGCAGGTGTAACCCTGTTGCTTTCGTCACCTCTAGAGTGGAATGTAGACTAGACCATCTGTTCGTCCCACGGTGAGGCGAACCATCAGAAGGCATGCCCTTCTACCTCCTGCCCACGCAGATTTATCTGACACTGTTTCTCTCTCTGCCTGTCTATAGTGGTTGTTATTTGACTTTAAAAGTGAAAATTCTTTAGAAATTTAGAACAGGACTTTGTTATAAACGATTTCTGTGGTCCAGTTGTTCGTTTGCAGTGCTCCAGTGTGCAGTAGGTCAGTTTTCCAAATACTGTGTTGTGCATGTAGCTCCTGTGTTGGTTTGCTGGGGCAGCCGTAGATGGTGGCTTAAGGGAGCTCGTTGTCTTCCAGCTCCAGAGACTGGAAGCCCACGAGCAAGGAGCTGTAGAGCTGGTTTCTCCTGAGACCCCTCCTTGACTTGTAGACTTGTGGATGGCCTCGCCCCTACTGCCTGCCCGGGGTCAGCCCTGCTGCTCTTGTGCGCGAATTTCCTGTTGCCGGGAGGACACCCGTCAGACCGGCATAGCCCACTCTAATGGCCTCATTTTAACTCCAATATAGTCACATTCTGAGGGCTTCAACCAATGAGTTTGGGGAAGATAGACTTTAGCCTTCAACAGTCCCTAAAAGTTTGTTAATTGACTGTATCTAGTGGGTTTTTTTAAAGATTTATTTATTTATTTGAAAGGCAGAGTTACAGAGAGGCAGAGGCAGAGGCAGAGGTAGAGAGAGAGAGAGAGAGAGGTCTTACATCTACTGGTTCACTCCCCAGATGGCCGCAATGGCTGGAGCTCTGCTGATCTGAAGCCAGGAGCCAGGAGCTTCTTCTCCCACGTGGGTGCAGGGACCCAAGGACTCGGGCCATCTTCAACTGCTTTCCCAGGCCATAACAGAGATAAGGATCAGAAGTGGGGCAGCCGGGACTCAAACCAGTGCCCATATGGGATGCCGGCGCTGCAGGAGGCGGCTCTACCCGCCACGCCACAGTGCTGGCCCCCCCAGTCATTCTTAATTGGCTGTGCTAAGCTGAGATTACATAGATGACACCCTGAAAGTAAAAATATTCTCTGGTGTCTTGACACTGTGGATTTATAGAATATGTAGTTATAATACAAAGCATGAACTCCACTTCATAAAGTCCTTCCTTGTTCTCTTTTATTTCCGCACAGTGCTTTCTTCCACTGGGCTCCCGGCTCCCTGTGGCTGTGTCCTTGCGTTACTGTTTCTAGTCTTTTCTCAGGATGGTACTTCAGGGTCTGTCTTGCACAGAAATTAAGTGGAAGAAAGATGTGTGCTGGATTCCTGGTAAGGATGTTCCGTGTCTGTGTTTTTGCCATCTGTAATTTTGCAAAATATCCTTTCTTAGGAGTTGCGCCATGCTGACTCCAGAGCACTGCACGGGAGTGCCTGCTTCTGTGCAGAGTGTGTTGTCGAACTGGGGCATGCTTGCCGGTCAATCAACAAGAGACTCACTGTAGAGCTAATTTTCACTTTATTTTCGAGTGAGGGTGAGCATCTTTTCATATGTTCGAAGGGCTTTTTGTATGTTTTTGAGAATTACCTGTTTAAGCCCTGTGCCCACTGCTTTCACCTCAATTTTGGGAGCTCTTAGATTAAACATCTGTGATAGGCATTGTAAATATTTCCCCATTTTCCTTTTGTTTTTTACTTTGTTTATGATGTTTTTACTGTGCAAAAAATTTAAATTTGTGTACCGTGGAATTCATTTCTTAAGTTATTTTTATGGTTTGTGGATTTTGAGTTGTAGTCAAAGTTTATAAAGGAATTAACCATTTTTTTCTTTTAGTATTTGCATGGTTTTATTTTTGCACAGAGAACTTTGGTCCATGTGGAGTTTTTCTTTTAGTGTGATATGAAATGAGTTGGACTGAATCTTTGGAATAACTTCTCAGTGTCCCCAGCACTCTCTAGTACAGAGTCTGTGTTGACACCTGACCTGAGGTACTGCTTTCTTCGTGCGTTAAATTCTCTGATTTATTTAGGTTGATTTCCTGGCTTTCTGTTCTATTAAACTTGCTGAATCTTGTTCTGGAGCCATGCTGTTCTCATGGATCAAGCTTTTCTTGTGTTTTAATTCCTGGCAGGGCTAGTCCTCCCCTTATCTTTCTTTGCTGTTGTTTTTCGGAGGTTTTCGGAGGACTCTGCTTGTTGGCTTACTGTTGAACATGTACTATAGAATCAATTGTCTGTTTATAGATGAAGAAGACATTATGGTGTTTTTATTGGGATTGTTTTACATGACAGTTACTTTAAGGAGGATTGACATTTTATGATGATGGCGATTCCCGTTCAAGAACATGGCACCTCTTCTCATGTTGAAATCTGAGACCTTCAGGAGTATTTTAGCATTTTCTTCCTCCCCATGTGTCTTGTTAATCTTCAACATTCTTTCACTCCTTGGTCTTGTGGGTGGAGTCGTCTCTTCCGCCATAACTGTGGCTGAAAGCCGTTGGGGTTTCTAAGCCACTGTCTTACTGCTGTTCCTCACTTCCCACAGTCCTTGTAGCTAACCCTGCTCCTGCCCAGCCTGCCTCACCCTGTGTCGTTTGGCATAGATGAATTTTCTTTGCCTCTTGGTTTTGCTGAAGGAGTAAGTCGTGGAATCTTACATCGTTCTTGTTTTTTCAGAAGATGTTGTGAGAGCAGAGCAGACATGGAGATTTAAGTAGAGGCTGCTTTCGCAGCCCTGCTGGCATTCATGGTTCGCTTTAGACTTGCCACAGGGCTTGTTCCATTGGGACGGAATGTGCCTGCTTGGCACAGGCTCCTCCAAACGATAAGATTATTGTAGCGATGCTAGTGTCTTGCCAGATGCTTGCCTGTGACACGGCTGTGAGTAGCTGGTAATGGAGCAGACTTAGATGTCTATCAGAACTGTGTTTGACTGTGTCCTGCACTTGGCTTTACTGAGTTGTAGTTCCCTTCCATTCATTTGTATTCTGTCTGCCATTGTCTAAATCAACAGTTAGCACTTTCTCTGACCACTAAAGCGACTTGCTGGTAGGTATTTTAGGCTTTGCAGGCCTTGAAGTCTCTTTGATCATAAGGTAATGGGCATGGTAAAATTCCAACAAAATTTTATTTACGGAGAGGGGTGGTTGGCTCGAAATGTACTCAGGGCTGTAATGTGTTGCCACCCCCTCCACTCGTAAACTCATCTGTTGTAAATCACATTTTTAAAAATTTCTACAGCATTAGTATCTGTTTAGGCTGTTTTCCCAATCTTACAACTTGGAAACCATAGGTCCTTTATGGTTTTTTCTGTACTTGTATATTTTACAGAAACAGTAAGAGGTATGAAAATATTTTCATCTCTTCTCTCTTAAAACTCACTTTTATTTCAATGCAGTGGGAGGAATTCTGTGTGGGAAAGAGCCTGTAAAAACTGTTTTCGTTGGCTGTTGTCTGGTCTCTGTTAGTGGTGATTTTGTCAGAACATCTGCAGTAGGCTGTCAGATGCAGCAGTAGAATTCCTAGATGCTGGGAAGCAGCTCACAGAGATGTTTACAGAGGTGAGGCCTTGTGTGGTGTCAGTGGCGAGTGCCACCCCGGCCTGTGACAGCTCTGGCTGTCGTTGTGAGTCATCCCTGCAATGGGAGTCAGACGGTTTCAAACGTCAGTTTCACTTTTGAGTATTAGTTTCATGTCAGAATTTGCAAGGGCCAGGAGGCTCTCTGGGATGGAAACAGAATATTCCGGATGCCTTGCAGAGCAGTAGTATGAGATGGTAGAGAGTAACTGAAGGAAATCCTCACTTTTGAGTAAATATGACTTACTCACAGACTTTAGATATCCCAGGTGAGAACTCTGCAATGATTTTGATAAGCTGGGGTGCTTTTACAGAAATTGCTATTGGAATGTTGAGCTTTTTTAAAAGCAAAAAGAAGCAAAGAAGGGAGAAGGCTTTGGCTTGATGTTAAAAATGAAATGGCTTTCAGATGTGGCAGATACAAGATAAGAAGGCTGAGCAGTCAGCAGGGTTGGAGGAGGAAAGGGGGGAAGAGGAGATGGTGGGGAGGGGAGGGGGAGGAAGCAGTGAGAACCAGCCTGGGAGGGAGTTCATGTCTCGGCACAGCTGAAGGCCGAGGAAGATTTGTACAAATCACTGAGCAAGCAAAGACCAAGTAATGATGCAGAGGAGAGCGCGAAAGAGATGTGGTCTGATTCATGAGGACATATGGAAACCAGTAACAGAAGATGCTTTTATGTTTTTAAAGATGGATTTATTTTATTTGAAAGGCAGAGAGACAGAAAGATTCTTCTTCCTCCTCTGGTTCACTCCCCAAATATAACAGCCAGGGCTGGGCCAGACTGAAGTCAGGGGCCAGAAACTCCATCTGGGTCTCCCACATGGGTGACAGGGGCCCAAGCACTCGGGCCACCATCTGCTGCCTCCTGTGTGTATTAGCACCGAGTAGCTGGGACTCAACCCAGTGTCCCAAACGGGCTGTAGACAGCTTAACCCACTGCGCCCCAGTGCCCACCCCAGCAGTGGACTCCTTGGCAGGTACCACCTTAAGAAGAATGTGAGAGATGCAGTTGTCCTTAAGGGAATTTGAGGTAGAAAGGTTGTGTGGCTGGAGGTCGGTCCAAGGATTACTAGAAGTAAGTGGGATTTTGGAGAGTGAGGGCAGGAGAGACTCTCTTGAGAGCAGATGGAGGCTTTCTGTGTGTGAGCGCGGTGACTGCCCTCCCCAGGGTGGCTTGTGCGTAGCCCGAGAAGCTTCCAGCTGCTCCGTGGCCGTCCCTCTGAATCCTCCTCAATGGACGCAGTGCAGAAGAGGCTGCTTCTGCAGTTTTCAGTTCTTCAGGGCTTTTCTAACTCGGTGTCTCCATGGTTTTCAGTTTCTCCTTCCGCTGATGGGAGCACACAAACTGCAAAGCACTGGGGAGGTAGCTGAGTTTCACTCTGCGTCCAGTCCGACTCGCAGAGGTGTGGAACGGCCGAAGCCGTCCTGCCCAGGCGACAGTGTGCGCTCCTGTTCAGCAGGTGGAGTGTTCTCGCTCTTACTGTCTGGCTCTCAGGGCTTCTCTCCAGGGATGTGAACAGTGCAGTTAGCAAAGGTTGTCACATCTTGACAAGATGATTTTGACCACCTAATTGCATTGTTTTGCAGTGTACCAATGTAAGTAAAGAGTCTATGCTTAGGAAGTCATGATTTTGACTGAGATCAAATGCCATTTTACCTACTGTCAATCATGAGATATTATCAGAACTACTCATATTTGGGTAATTTTATCTGAGGGAATTGCTAGAATCTTGGGAATTTTGAGGACATCATCAGTTCAGATTTTCAGGATTTTTTTCACTGTTGTAAGAACCAAGTTTAGGGGCCGGTGCCGTAGCGCAGTAGGTTAATCCTCCACCTGCAGTGCCAGCATCCCATATGGGCGTCGGTTCTAGTCCTGGATGCTTCTCTTCCAATCCAGCTCTCTTCTGTGGCCTGGGAAAGCAGTAGAAGATGGGCCAAGTGCTTGGGCCCCTGCACCCGCATGGGAGACCAAGAAGAAGCACCTGGCTCCTGGCTCCAGATTGGCACAGCTCCGGCCATCGTGGCCATTTGGGGAGTGAACCAACGGAAGGAAGACCTTTCTCTCTGTCTCTCTCTCTCACTGTCTGCAACACTACCTCTCAAATAAATAAAAATCTTTAAAAAAAAAAAAAAAGAAGAAGAACCAAGTTTAATGAGCAGTGTCAAGACTACTGCTCTGCCCTCTAGTGTCCCGGCTTCCCATCTCACACACAAGCACACATGCATCTGTGCCATGTGCTATTCTGAATGGTGAAGAAGGAAGTGTGATTGAAGGTGTGGTGACCCCATCACAGTAAAATGAAATCTGCTTGCTGTTAAATATCTGGGTAAATTAGGTGCCGTTGAAATGAGATAGAAGTTGCATCTGTGGTACGATGGCAAAAATGTAACCTAAATTAAAGGAATATCATTCTGGTAAAATGGCAAAGAATTTTTTTAATGAACAATAAAGAATCTGGATTATAACATTATAATTTTAATTTTTTTCTAGAAGGACATAGTACTGTGTCCTGCATGTTAGTAAGTCTTGAGCATTCTAACTTGTAATTTCTCTAGACTTAAACTTTACCCAAACTTTTTGGTGAAGATTTCTTTTTTCCCTCACAATCGTGGGTCTGATATTCACTCCGTGTGGAGGTACAAGGAACCTTAGAGAAATCCCTTGTGAAGTAAAGTATGAGTCATCTGATAAATGATGCGTGGTTTCAGATTCAAGTTCTTCATGTAGACTTCCTGCAGGACTACGATATTGGCCCCTTGGATGCAGCAGGTGAACTGTATGAAGATACTGGTGATTTAAAGCTCTTCTTTTATTCAACAAATATTTGCCGACTTACTGCATGCCAGGTGCTTATCTGGTGAAGTTGCCAACAGCCTAGACAAGATTCCTGTCCTTGGGGCCATACAGTCTGAAAGGGGGACAGACATTAAACAAGTCAGTACACAATTGATAATTACCACTGAAATAATTATATGGAAGGAAATACAAAGGGTACTAATGAGAACATATAATGAAAAATCCTAAATCTAATCTGCATTATCAGAGAAGACCTTGGAAAAGGGATGTTTAAACTGTTCACTAAGGGGAAGAATAATTGTTACCTGAGCAAAAGGAGGGGACAGGGAAGGACATCTCCAGGCACAGGGCCCACAAAGCGTATGTGACAGCCTGGAGGTAGGAAGGTGTGGGGCATTGGAGGACTGCCAGAAGGTAAGGGTGAGTCCAGGCAGAGAGCCTGCTGCAGCGTGGTAGTAAACCAGTTCACAAGGGTCTTGCGAGTCTGGAATCAGATGAACTGGGTTGAAATCCCACCTTAGTCATTCATTGACTGCATGGTCTTGAGCAAGTCACTTAGCTACATATATGATCTTCTTTCTCTTCCTCCCTCCCTCCCTCCCTCCTTTCCTTCCTTCGATTTATTTACTTATTTGAAAGAGTTACAGAGCGAGAAGGAAAGACAGAGAAAGAAAGATTATGTATCTGTTGCTTCATTCCCCAGAAGACTGCAAAGGCCAGGGCTGAGCGAGGCCGAAGCTGGGAGCCAGTCCCTGACATGAGTGGCAGGGGCTCAACCACTAGGGCCATTTACTGCATTTCCCAGGCCATTAGCAGGGAGCTGGATCGGAAGTGGAGCAGCTGGGACATGAACTGATGCCCACATGGGATGCCAGTGTCACAGATGGTGACTTTCCCTGCTGTGCCACAATGCTGGCCCCTCAACATTCAGTGGCTGCACACAGCTGTGTTTCAGGGGCTCGATTTGGGCTGGTCTACAGGGAAAGTTCTTTCTCCAGTTGTGCTTCGCTCTTGAAATAATCTTTGTCTTGGTTTGCAAAGTGCAGCTGCAAAGTTAAGAGCTATGACGACCGAATAGCACTCATTGACTTGAGTAACGTGAGGACTTGGACGACGGGGAGAGTGTGGGAATGGGAGTTCTGCTGGTGTCTTAATGAGTGAGTGCAGGCTGTGGTGAGCACATTTGCAGCCTGCCAGAGATGCGTACATCCTGCCCGCAGGACCCGTGAATATGCTGGGTACATGGGGGTTAGCTTTTCATTACTGTAGCACATCTGAGAGGAGCTGTTAGGAAGGAAGTCTATTTCGGCTCAGCCTTGGGGGTTCACAGCCTCGTGGGTCTGTCATGTGGTGAAGCTGCAAGAATGATCACATGGTCAGCCGGGAAGCAGGGACGGGAGCATGTTGGCCATCTACCCTCTGTGTGGTCTCTCTTCATAAAGTATCCATGATTTGATCAAGGGCTGCACCCTGACTGTCTAATCTGACCGGATCACTTTGCAAAACTCCACTCTCAGATACCATCATTGGATTAAGTTCCATCCTTAATCCATTAACATTGGTTGTGGGGATCAAGCCCTTGCCACATGGGCCTTGGGGCACATAACTACTGCCCAAACTGTAAGATACAGCCAGTGGGAATGAAGGTTTCTGATCGGGGCGGGCATTGTGGTGCAGCAGTTAAGCTGCCACTTGGTATATCTGCATTCCATATTAGCGAGCTGGTTCGGGTCGCGGCTCCTCTACTTCCAAACCAGCGTTCCTACTAATGCGCCTGGGAAGACAGTGGAGGATGGCCCAATCCTTGGATCCCTGCCACCTATCTGGGAGACCCAGATGGAGTTGAGGACTTCTGGCTTTGGCCTGGCCCAGCTCTGGCTGTTGTGGGCATTTGGGAAGTAAACCAGCAGATGAAAAGTATTTCTTTTCTTCCCTCTCTCTCCCCTCCCTATCCTTCTCTCTTCCTCCCTGTCTTTGGGCCAGAGGTGAGGGAGGGAGGGAGGGAGGAAGGGAGGTAGGGAGGGAGAGAGAGAGAGAGAGAGAGATTGCTCATCAGTTGTGTTTGGAAAGGAGAGAGATCCTGCATGATGTGGGTGTGCCTAAGGTAGCTTTCAGGCCCTCCGGAGTGAAGAGAGGAGAGCATGAGGGAGGTGTGACTACAGAAGAGGCCAGGCTGGTGTAAGATGAGAAGTGTGACTCCACCGCATAGGGGCCTTGAAGATGAACACGGGTCCTGGGCCAGGGAGGCCAGCTGCTCCACCAGCGGCTGGAGACTCCGGGGGCCTCCCTGCTGAGAGCCTCCAAGAGGAAGGCAGCCCCGGTTCACCTCGGGGTTCACCTGGTGGCTCCCGCACCAGACTTCAGCGTCCAGAAGCACCCATGGGTAAACATAGGTGACCTCCGCCACTCAGTAACAGTAGGAAGTGAACAGCCAGCCAGGTGTGAGCTCTGTAGGCCATCTCTGTAGAAGTCTGAGGACAAAGGGAAGAAAGAAGAGGCCCACAGGATTCAGGGAGGCTGGCAAGCTGCTTTAAAATGGAAGAGTTTGTGGCTTTGAATGCTCACATTATTTGTGTGATTTCTGTGTTATTTTTGTGCTTCTTAGAGACGCAGTATCACAGGGCTTCATCTGGCACTCCGAATCCCAGAACATAAAAATCTTTACAAGCCAGTTAGCTGCACTTGAATAAAAACCCGATTTCTCTCTGTAATTTGAAAACTTGAGGATTGCTTCAAAATATCAATTATATAAGAAAATTTCTCTTTAGCTTAACAATGGCAAACTAATTAGACCCTAGTAACACTTCAGGTTTTTAAAATGATTTATTTATTTATTTGAAAGGCTGAACAACAGAGAGAAGAGACAGAAGTGAGAGAGAGAGAAGTCCTAGTAGTACTTTCTAGAAATATATGTTCAGCATAGATAAACCTTGAAATTATGCCTACATTGAGAGAGAGTACGTAAGTCAAGCCACCATAAATTGGGTTTTTATGTTGTCACTACAATTAAACTTGACAGTGTTTTTCAGTTCTATAAGTTGTAATCTATGTCTATAAATAACAGTAGCCATTAGTTACCATTTCATAAGTGTCTGTGGTACAAGAGAATTTCACGGAATTTGTGGAAGATGGTATTAAAAGGTGATGTGAATTTTCCATGAACTTTGTGAAGCTTCCTTATATGTGTGGCCCAACTCATTTGTTAGTCCTGATAACAATATTATATGGGATTTAGGGTTATTTATTGTAATAATATTTTGCAGATATAGAATATGAGCTATTATACCTATAAAGATAATTATAAAAATACAAAAAAAACTGAGCTATACCAATCATATTCGTGTAACAGAGAAGTTCCTTTTTGTGTAACCAGTTTTCTATACAAGGACCAGATAAGGTATTCTATTGTGTGGGCTGTAAGTAAATTTCAGTATAATTGTAATTTATAATGATATAATTTCAGTATGATTATATAGATGTAATTATAACTTGATAAGTGCTTTTTTGAAGAGTCATGATTAGTGGTATTTGATTGACAGCTTCTAAGAACAGGTGTTGGATTTCTTCCTTGTTTACTTCTAATCATTGTCATGAAGAGGGAGCGGTGAAGGTCTCTTCAGGAATCAGTCTCTAGATTTGTCCGGAAACTTCCGGGGAGAAGGAATCGGGGTTGAGAGACTTGCCTCTCAAGGGAGGTTTTCTTCCTGTGTCCCTGCTGCTGTCCCTCTCTCTTCTCCTCCTCTTTTCTCTGCCTGTTGGCCCGTGTCAGTTGCAGTTTTAGTGGCACATGTACTGTTTCCTTCTACTCCGTGTCAGTGTTAGAACTCCTAGATGAAGAATCTGCCCTAATGCTCCTCTGTGTGTAGTAGTCAGCAATGCTTGTAGCCGGCAGTAATTAGTACCTTCTGTGTGCTAGTGCTGGACCCTGTGCGTGCGAGGGAAAATTGCCCTGGCATTTGGTTTGCCTCACTGGTGGCAGATGGCAGCTTTGCTTTCTGCCAGAATACGTGTAAGTTCACTTTTGGAATCAAATGGGAGATCCGTAGTTGGAGGTGTGAATCAGTTGCTGGACTGCACTCTCTGTAAAGCTTCATTTTGTGTACTTGTTGTACACACAGCTCTCAATCCCACCTCCCCTTTCAACTCAGGCCCTTACAACCTCAGTGTCTTAGAGTTGCCTATCAGATCGGCAAACATGAGCAATATTGGTAATAACAAGAGTTGGAACTCTTTTCCTAAGGCATTCATTCGCTGTTGTTGGGTACATCAGTGGCGTAAGTGTTTTTGAAGAGCGTATTTCTGAAAAAGAATGGCAACAATCATAAAAATTTAAGATGTACACATGCTGCGACTCAGAAATCCAAGTTTAGACATCCGTCCTGCCGGTCTGTACCTGCCCAGGCGAACAGGATGCACACACAAGGATGCATCTCGTGGCCTCACTTCCCTCTTGCTTGCATTACTGTCCTGATTATAAGAATGACAGTGTCGACACAGACAGAGACTGTCGTCCCGAGAATCCTGAACGCCAGCGCCCTGGATCTGTAAGGGACGTGAGGTGAAGGTAGCAAATGACTCTCCTTTGTGGCTTTTGGGATGTGTACTACTTAACGAGTTTCAGGCACTGCTCTTGCTGGTTTTTGTACATGATCTCATTTAGTCATTGCAAGCAGCCCTTCTGGGAACGAATTCGTATCTGTGTTTTACAGATGAGGGATCTAGGAGTCCTGACAGACTCCAGGGCACAGAGAGCAGAGTGTGGGGCGGTGGGTGCCTCCTTCCCATGCAGAGCTGCGCCCCCATGTAGGGCCTTCTTTGCTCTCTATTGAAGAAGCAGCACAGTTTCTAGTAGCAGAAAATTAGAAACAGCTAGAACCTCCATTTTTTGAACTCTCTCAACCCTTTCCGGTCCATCTTTTACATTATTATTAGTCGTCTTGCCACAGAGCCAGGATGAGGTCACTCCTCTGCTCAAAGTCCCCCTGTTACTTCCGTTTCCTAAGATAAAGTCTACACCCCATGGTCAGGCTCTCAGGACGACCTGACCCCAGTCTCTGCCCATCCTCCCCACTTGGCCTCTCCTGCCTTGTGCTGCAGCTGAGCTATAGGCTCCGCCCATTGCCCTGTGCACATTCAGCCTTCTTTCCCCCTTGAATGCTGAAGTACTGACTTGAGAACAACTCTGGGTGTTGGCATTTCCTAGCTGCAGGATCCTAGCCATGTCGCTTGATCTCTCGTGGCCCTCTGCCATCCCAACTGTGGGTTGTTTGGTGTAAATGGACTGATATGTAAAGTGCTTAGTCCACCCCGGCACACGGTGATCCATCAATGTGGCTGTGCTAAAATAAAGCCCAGGGGTGGGCGTTGTGGCACAGCAGGTTGAGCCACTGCTTGGGTCGCCCACATCCCGTATTGGCATCGAGTCCCACTTCTACTTCCAATCCAGTTTCCTGCTAATCTGCCAAGGAGGCAGAAGATGGTGGCCCAAGAACTTGAGTCCCTGGCACCCACATGCGAGACCTGGATGGAGTCCTTGGCTCCTGGCTTCAGCATGACCCAGCCCTGGCTGTTGCAGGCATTTGGAGAGTGAACCAGTGGATAGAAGATCTGTCACTGTCCCTCTCTGCCACTCTGCCTTTCAAATAAACAAATACATCTTTAAAATTCCTTAAATAAAGCCTAGAAAAGTACAAGATGAGACTGGAACATCTTGTTGTGCTAGAGAGAAAGAAAGTGTGATAATGGGGGCGAGGGAAAACTCTTCCTTAGGGGAGAATGCCAGCCAGCGTAGAGAAGGAATTATGGAGCCAGAAAATCCTCGCTGGATGCTAAAACGAGTGGGTGATAGTTTGGTGCAGAGCATGTTTGTGCGTAGTCTCAGTTCATCTCCCAGCAGTTTACCAGTTGATTACAGAGGGAGACGCAGTGACTTCGCAGTGGAGAAGCCTGGCCAGCCCCTCTCAGTGACTGCGCCTTAATGACAACCATCAGAGTTAACACAAGTGTGGAGTAAACTCACGAGCATGCTTCATGGTAGCTAGTGAGAGGGTGATGTCCCTGCACTGATCCTTGTTCTAGGAATGTACAACCTGCGTCTAGCCATGAGAAATCATCCTGTGAAACCCAGATAGAGGGGTGGTCCACCCAGTAGCAGGCCTCTTGAAAGACAACAAGGTCAAGACAGGCAGACGACAGACAGACTTCTACTGCCCTGTGCATCCTAAACTAGCTCCTGGACTGTGAAGAGCATGACTGGGGCAAATGCCACAATTTGAATAGGTTATTATAGATAGGTAATACTGGTTTTTTAAATCAGAGTTAAATGTTCTGCTATTGACTGTTACACTGTGGTTATTCCAGAGAATGCCCTTGGAGTGGGCGTTGTGGCACAGCGAGTTACGCAACTGCTGGGGACACCCACATCCCATCCTGAATTTCCTGGTTTGAGTCTTTGTCTCTCCATTCTTCTGATCCAGCTTCCTGCTAATGTGCCTGGGAGGCCCAAGTACTTGGGCTCCTGCAGCCCACATGGGAGACCTGGGTGGAGTTCTTTGCTCCCGTCTTCAGCCTGGCCTAGCCCTGGGTGTTGTGGGCATTTGAAGAGTGAACCAGCAGAAGCGTTTAGGAGTAGAGGAGCACAGTGTGTCCAGTGTAATCGTAATCAGTTCAGGAGAACTAAGTGCATGCATGTACACAGAAGGGGAGGGAGAGAATGCTAAAGAAAAGGAAGCAGAAGTGCACAGTGGGTGACTTTTCTTATCAGGCACGCCAGGACTCCTTGCATCATTCTCACAGGAGTTTTTTGTAGTTTGAAATTGTATCGAGATCAGTTTTTAAAAAATAAAGTCTGCAGATCAGGCATTGTGAACTAGGAGAAATGTCCGCCAGAAGCCACTGGTGGGGGGTGAGGTTTGCTCCAGCTTCCCAGACTGCAGGCCGTGAGCAGGCTCAGACCCCTCTCCAGCTTCCCGATGTAAGCCGGTGGAACAAAAAAAAAAAAAAAAAAAAAATTTTCCAAAACAGTGTTCTTCAAGTGTGTCTTCTGGCATTGTCCGAAGCTGAAGTAGCGTATGGAGAAAGACGCGTAGATTCCACGTGTGCTGTTTCTCAGAACCAAACATGCGGTGATACTCCACAGTTTGAGGTTCTGATCTCTGGCAACAGCCGTGCCTACAGCTCTGCTGTGCTGCCAAATGAACATCCACCTGCTGGAACAGACACTGGGCTAAGATGAGGACCCAACAGGGAGAACGCAGGAGCCCTTCGCAAGGTGAAGGGAGGCCAAGTCCGTTTGTCAAGAAAACAGCCCTGGTCCACTAATGCAGATATAAGCTGCTGCCCTCCAGTTCTGTGCCATATAGCCTGCCAGCAATAATCTTAGCTTGGCAAATTTGGAAAAGCAAAAGATCACATTGTTTACAGTCCCATTAAAAACCGAGAACTCAGTCAGCTCGGGATAGGCCTTGCAGAGCGTCTCCAGCTGGCTACTGTGACGTGCCGATGAGCCCTCCAAAACCTAACCGTTAGTTAAGCATAGAAGACAGCGAAGGTCTGTGACAGATACACGGGACTGTAGGCTCCAGGACACGTAAGTAGTTGAAGGACGGAATAGGTAAGACAGTTTTTCTGACAAAAATGAGCAAGACCATTAGTTGCCGGGTGGCCGCCCCGATGGCTGACAGTGAAGCCGTCTTGGGAGGGGAAGGAGCGCCTGTGAGAGTGTGAGCGAAGCTGTGGCTGATGCCGCAGACTGGGGGCTCTCACTGGCGGGGGTGCTGCCTGCACCCTGCCACCCAGTGAGCCGGGCGGCCCGCTAGTTAGCAACCAGCTGACCTGCGAGTTCCTCTCTGCTCTGAATAGTGTGTTCTTTCCTTCGGGGATTATAGCATCATTGTAACAGTAGTTACCTTGTGGCATTGTTGATGAGGATCAGAGCTCTCCTATCTAAAGAGAACAGGCACCAAACAAGTGCGCAGTGTCTCTGGTTCCAGTGTCTGTTCTTTGGTCTCAGAAGCTCTGGGCTGCATGAAGACACAGATTTTAAAGGAGGTCAGCCAAAACACTTGTTTATGTCTCTGGATTCTCGTCTGCCAGGACCCTCGTGCACCTGCCTTGCTGATCTGGGATGGTTAAGATGCTGCTTCTGTGTGCACATCTGTGGCCGGCAGTGTGTATGGACAGTGCCATTTAGTCCACCGTCACTGTATGACCACCACCACAGCAAGCGAAATGTCAGTAAAAACTGAGTGCTCACACGCTAGTTCCAACATGCTTTTGTAATAGAATAAAAAGAACATAGATTTAAAGAAAAATAAAGAAACTACTCAGGCTTGTGAATGAATTTCCAGATACCTACTGGATCTAAACTTTATTTATTTAAAAGCAGACTCTGGGGGGGGGGGGGAGAGGGAGGTAAAGAGAGAGAGGGAGGGGAGAGGGGAGAGATGTCTGCAGGTTCACTCCCCAAGTGTCCTCAACAACCAGGGCTGTGCCAAGCCTAAGCCCAGAGGTGGAAACTCCACCTGGGTCTCCTGTGTGGGTGGCAGGAACCCAGCACTTGGGCCTTATCTGCTGCCTGGGTGCATTAGCAGGAAGCTGGGTCAGGAGTACAGAGTTGCTGGACTTGAACCAGGCGCTCTTATACGGGATGTGGGTGCCCACTGTGCCCCACATCCAACCGTCCACTCCTGGATCCATAGTTTCATGGAAAAGGCATCCAGGGAGATGCTTTGGCACCAGGCGGACGGCGCTGTGATCCCGGCAGTAGACCGTTTGCAGTCAGGTGCTCAGGTGCTCTACTCAGCCGGAGCCTTCTGCACCTTCTCGGTGAAGAGATGGAGTCGTTCCCAGCCAGTGTAAGAAGTCTGCGAAGACCCTGCCCGTTGCTGTCAGCTGGGGTCTGGCGTCTGCCCTGCTGACTCTGGCCTGTGATCTGCCTATGTTCCTGACGCTGATGCACCTTTCTAAGAGAATAAAAATGTAGTAAGTCAACTAGGAGTAAGAACAGCCCCGACGCTCTTGTCCACATTTTGTGTTATTTATTGTTTGCCTGGCTAAGTTGTTCCTAGTTTCAAGGGCAAGCCCTGACCTTATCCCGCCAGAGTCGCCAGATCTCTTGACAAAGAGGCACCAAGGTACCAGGGTCAGCCTCAGCACACTCTCCGCTGTGGAAGACGGAAACGCTGGGCTCTGGTTCACTCCCCTAAGCTCCAAACCCCACCGTCCAGTTCTTGGAAAAGAAGAGGGTGTGTGGCAGACGGGAACTTGCTGATTCCAGAACGTACCTTAAAGTTAAGGTGATCCAGACAGCATGGTGTGAGACCTGGATCAGCAGAAGAGAACAGAACAGAAGAGACTCCAGATACACACTCACACTCAGGTGATCATTTTATTTTTGACAAATGTGGTGAAGCAATTCTGCGGTGAAACAAATCTCTCTGTCCATGTCGCTGGGACCAGTGGATATGTGTGGATACAACTAGATAGCGTGGACAGTGAATCTCGGTCCTTACCTTGCTCTGTTCACAAAAATTAGTTTGAAAAAGATGGACCTAAGTGTAAAAGTTGAAGGTGAAAAGCCTTTACAAGAAAGTACATAAGAAAATAAAATTATGTGAAAATTAACATACTCCTAAATAACCAATATATCAGAGAGTAAATGAGAAAAATCAGAACTTTGATAAGAGAAAATTAAGATACTACAAAGTACAACTTTGGGATGCAGCTAATGCAGTCCTTGAGAAATTTATAGTTCTAATTGCTTGAATTAAAGATTTCAAATAAATAACTCAATCTCCCACTTTAAGGTGCAACAAAAACATCAAATTAAACCCTAAGCAAATAGAAAGGAGGGAAATAATAAATATCAAAAAAGAAATTTATCAAATAGAGACTGTGAAACCAAGAGAGAAATCAGTAAAAAGGTGGTTCTTTGAAATGATCAACAGATTGACAAACATTTAGCTAGACTGAGCAAAAAGAAGAAGAAAAGGGAAAAAAAAGACTCAAATTGGTAAACTTGGGATGAAGGAAGGGACATTACTCCTTAAGGAATTGAAAGACCTTAAGGAAAATACCATTAACAGCTGTATACCAGTATACAGTATGTTGTTACGTGTTTTCATGTTAGATTACTTGCATAACATTAAAAACATCCTGGTGGCCGGCGCCGCGGCTCACTAGGCTAATCCTCCGCCTTGCAGTGCCGGCACACCGGGTTCTAGTCCCAGTCGGGGCACCAGATTCTGTCCCGGTTGCCCCTCTTCCAGGCCAGCTCTCTGCTGTGGCCCGGGAGTGCAGTGGAGGATGGCCCAAGTGCTTGGGCCCTGCACCCCATGGGAGACCAGGATAAGTACCTGGCTCCT
Organism: Oryctolagus cuniculus; assembly: GCF_051225735.1. NCBI lineage: Eukaryota > Metazoa > Chordata > Mammalia > Lagomorpha > Leporidae > Oryctolagus > Oryctolagus cuniculus. The sequence goes on along the minus strand of NC_142886.1, from coordinate 40,968,089 downwards.
GCCATCGGATCAGCGCGGTGTGCCGGCCGCAGCGCGCCAGCCGCGGTGGCCATTGGAGGGTGAAACAACGGCAAAGGAAGACCTTTCTCTCTGTCTCTCTCTCTCTCTCTCACTGTCCACTCTGCCTGTCAAAAAAAAAAAAAAATCCTGGAAAGACACAAACTACTGAAACTGACTTAAGAAATATAACTGTTGAATAGACTGTAATAAAGAACTGTTACTACTGATACTATGATAACAACTATATGCAAGGGGCCAGCACTGTGGCAAAGCAGGTGAAGCTGCTGCCTGCATTGCTGGCATCAGTATGGACACTGGTTCATGCTCGGCTGCTCCACTTTGATACAGCTCCCTGCTCTCACGCCTGGGAAAAGCAGCCGAGCATGACCCAAGTGTTTGAGCCCCTGCTACCCACATGGGTGACCCGGATGAAGCTCGTGGCTCCTGGCTGCTGCCTGGCTCAGTGCTGGCTGATGCAGCCATTTGAGGAGTGAACCAGCAGAAGGATGATCTCTCTCTCTGTGTCTCTCACTCTTTCTTTGTAACTCTGTCTTTCAGAAATAAATAGATGAATTTTTAAAAACGAAAAGAAAAGGTATGTGCAAAGAAGAGCTGAGGCCCAATTGGCTTCACTGGTAAATGTTATCAAACATTAAAAAAATAATAATAAAAATACCAATGCTTTACAAACTCTTCCAAAAAGTAGAAGAAAAAAATCCTTCCAATGCTTCCCAATTTATCCAAAGAGGGCAATATTACCCTAATATCAAAGCCAAACAAAACAATTATAAGAAAACAACAGAACAATATCTCTTGATTATAAATGCAAAAATACGGAACAAAATCCTATGAAACTGAATGCAGCAACACACAGAAAGGATCATATGCTGTGACCGAGTGGGATTGATTACTGCTATGTGGGCTTAGTTGAACAACCAAAAGCCAATCAGTTTACTATACCAGATTGGTAGAATAAAGAATGAAAACCTTTATTATAGCAGATAAGCCTCTATTATACCAGATTATATAGAATAAAGGACAAAATTCAACACTCCATAGTTTTTTAAAAAAAGCAAACATTGCCGGTGCCGTGGCTCAATAGGCTAATCCTCCGCCTGCGGCGCAGGCACACCGGGTTCTAGTCCCAGTTGGGGCACCGGATTCTTTCCCGGTTGCCCCTCTTCCAGGCCAGCTCTCTGCTGTGGCCAGGGAGTGCAGTGGAGGATGGCCCAAGTGCTTGGGCCCTGCACCCCATGGGAGACCAGGAGAAGCACCTGGCTCCTGGCTTCGGATCAGCGTGGCGTGCTGGCTGCGGTGGCTATTGGAGGGTGAACCAACGGCAAAAGGAAGACCTTTCTCTCTGTCTCTCTCTCTCACTGTCCACTCTGCCCTTAAAAAAAAAAAAAAAAAAAAAAAAAAAAAAAAAAAAAATTGAACAAAGTGGAGATGGAAGTGAACTTCCTCAACCTGATAAAAATGCTTCGATGAAAAACTTCATATTTAATGGTGAAGACTGAATACTTTCCCCTGAAACCAAGAACAAAAAAAATGATATCAGTTTTCACCACTTTATTCAACACTGTGGGCAAAAAATGGCCACAAAAGTCTTCATGTTGAAAAGGAAGAATAAAAACTGTTTGAAAGTGCCATGAGCTTGTGAATACAGAGTGTAAATAATCCACAGACTAACAACAAGAACTAGAAACAGATTTAGCGAAGCGGCCAGATGTGAGAGCCACGTACAGAAACAATCGGGTTCCTGTATACTTGCCGTGAACAATCTGAAATAGAATTAAGAAGACAATTCCATTTACTCTAGAATCAAATAAGATAAAACTCTTGGGAATAAATTTAACCAAAGTACAAAATGTATACTCTGAAAACTGTAAAATGTTGTTGAAAAAAATAAAAGAAAACTTAAATAAATAGAAAGATATTCCTAGTAGGAGCTGGTGTTGTGGTAAAGCTTCCACCTGCAACACTGGTATCCCATATGAGTGCCAGTTCCTGTCCCAGATGCTCCAGTTCCAATCTGGCTTCTTGCTAATGGCCTGGGAAAAGCAGTGGAAGATTGTCTGAGTGCTTGGGCCTCTGCCATCCACTTGGGAGACCTGGATGAAGTTCCTGGTTTTGGCCTGGCTCAGCTCTGGCCATTGTGGCCACTTGGGGAGTGTGGCTGGAAGATCTACCTGTCTCTCCCTCTCTCTCTATAGTTCTGACTTGAAAGACACCCGTGTCCATGGGTTGAAAGCCTGAATATTGTTCAAGTGGCACTATCTTCCAAATTGATTTACAGATTGACGCAACCTTTTATAAAGTTTGGCTTATGTCTTCATAGAAGTTGGCAAGGTAACCCAAAAAATGTGCATGGAAAATCAAGGGCTAAAAACTCTTATGAAAGGGAAGAATAAACTTGGAAGAGTCATATTTCCTAATTTCAAAACGTACTGCAGAGCTGCATAATTGAGGAAGCATGGTGCTGGCCTAAGGTCAGCACGAATCAGTGGAATAGAATTGAAATTCTAGAAATATGCACACTGAAAGTCAAGTGATTTTTTTTTTACAAGGGTGACAGTGAGGAAAGAACAATATTTTTAACTCTTGATGCTAGAACAGCTGCATGCAAAACTGTGATACTGGACCCATACCTCACAGTGTATATAAAAGTTAACTCAAAGTAGATGAAAGACTAAAGGAAAGAGCTAAAACTGTAAATCTTCCGAGAAAATCTCAGGGCAAATTTTTGTGACGTTGTTCTATAATTGGCTAGGGTGATGGTTGCACAACTCTGGATATACTAACAAAAAGGCAGTGAATTTTACACTTCACATGGGTTAATTTCATGGTATGTGAATTATACCTCAATTAAGAAAAAAAAACCAAAATGGGTACTTGTGCAAACGCACACACACAAAAACCTTTAATGGGCAATTAACAACAGAAGATACAGAAATGTCCAGTGAAACAGGGAAGGATGAAGAGTATCAGTTATTCGGGAAAATTGCCAATTAAAACCGTAATGAGATACCATTGCATGCCAAACAGAATAGTATAAGTACCAAGTGCCTGCCTGATACAGAGATTCCCACTAACCTCTCTTATCTTTGCCATGGATTATTGTACCTCATAATGACACTCCAGGGGCCATCACGTCTGCTGTTATCTCCACCACTGTTACAGCCTGGACCACGAAGACTTGTACAGTGTTCAGCACGAACCTACAAAGTAAATAAATATATGCTTATCTTAGGACAAGCCTTCATGCTGGCTCGTCAGGTCAATCCACTGTAAACGCAAGAAGTGGGTTCCCTCACGTTTTAGGTCTGTCTCCTTAGATTTGTACTTTTCCCAACCTCCTCGTAAATGTAAAACAGAACCCTTTCTATACCCTGAGCAGCAGTCACCTCTAGGCTGTTGTTATTCTGTTGGTAAATAGCTGAAGCTCGGAGACTGATCTGCTCGAAGCAGGACAGCAGTGGAGCCAGTGTCTCTCTAGTTCAGGTCCAACAATTGCAAAGCCCTGGTGGTTCTGACTGTGTCCCCTTGCCTCAGGAGACAAGAGGACATGGTGTTTCCTGTAAGAAAAAAATGGACTGGCCTTTTGAGTTTCAGAGCGATCTTTTTCAGAAGCCATATTTAATGTATATCCCAGTATTAAGAATCTGTGTTCAGTTGTTAATGCAATAAGCCACTATTGAGTGCTTTCTGCATGCACACACCATGTTGGGTATTTAGTAGAGAATATATTGATCCTGACTTTTAAAAACTGAGTTTAGCGAAGAAAGCAAGTCTGCAAATAAACATTTGCAGTGTGGCAAGATAATTGCAGTGGTAGGCGTCTTTAATAAGTAGGATGGTAGCATAGGAGGAAGTGATCAGCTCGGCTGGATGCCCATAGAAGGTGAGCTGGTTGAATTGGACACTCAAGGCTGTGTAGGAGTTTGTCACTTGATACATGGCTGCCTCTTTCTGTGCTGTGACTGACTATGGAACCATTTATGCATAATTTATACTTCAATATCTTAGTGGTAGGGTTAGGTAAATAACCACTTAAAAATAGAAAAAAAAATCATTGTTACTTTGCAGGAATGCTGTGTTCCTTTACACCTTTTTAATAATTAGCTTTGTGTTCAGATATAATTAAAACCTCTTGGCAAAATACAGCAGCCTTAGGAGGGAATGCTTTTTGCTGACATGTGCTTTGAAAAATACATTGCAAAACAGCCAGCTATTAGAGTTCTTTAAATTCTGTTGCATCTGCGTTTTTTCGGAATTTAAAGCTTAACTGGGAAGATAAAGGAAGAAATTTGTGAATTCATGAAGAATTTGCCTGTTCTTTTATCAAACTCTGGTAAAATTGACAAATGAATATACTTTAGGACATATGCTTTTCATTTTTCTAGAAAATAAAGCTTTAAACTCTAGTTGTGACTGTAGTTTGTATATAAATGGTTTCATACAAATGCAGCAGTGTTTAATTTCTAATGAAACTATAGTTAAAAAATTTTGCAACATGTACTTAGCAAAAAGTTTATTAGCTGGGGCCGGCACTGTGGCATAGTGGGTAAAGCTGCCGTCTACAGTGCCAACATCCCAAATGGGTGCCAGTTCAAGTCCCTGCTGCTCCACTTCCAATCCAGCTCTCTGCTATGGCCTGGGAAAGCAGTGGAAGATGGCCCAAGTCCTTGGGCCCCTGCACCTGCGTGGGAGACCTTGAGAAAGCTCCTGGCTCCTGGCTTCGGATCGGTGCAACTCTGGTCCTTGCGGCCATCTGGGGAATGAACCAGCAGGTGGAAGACGTTCTCTTTCTGCTCCTCTGTAACTCTGCCTTTCAGATGGATAAATCAATCTTAAAAAAAAAAAAAAAAAAAAATTGGGGCCGGTGCTATGGCGCAGCAGGTTAAAGCCCCAGCCTGCAGCACCAGCATCCCATATGGGCGCCAGTTCGAGTCCCGGCTGCTCCACTTCCGATCCAGCTCTCTGCTGTGGCCTGGGAAAGCAGTAGAAGATGGCCCAAGTCCTTGGGCCCCAGCACCCATGTGGGAGACGCAAAAGAGGCTCCTGGCTTTGGATCAGCTCAGCTCTGGCCGTTGCAGTCATTTGGGGAGTGAACCAATAGATGGAAGACCTCTCGCTCTCTCTGACTCTACCTCTCTCTCTGTCTTTCAAATAAATAAACAAAAAATCTTTAAAACAAAAGTTTTTAGCATGAATGATTTTGAGCAATTGCTAATAGTCACCTGTGTGGTTGTTACCTAAAAGGGGGAGCATTCAGTTATCACTTTATCAATAGATGTCACCTTAGAGCCAGTTTTCAACATCATTTTATTTAAGTTACATGCTCTTGTTTATTTCCTGTTAGAGCCCTTTTGTCTCCATTTCATTGTTCCATACCCTTGGGGCAGACAGGGCAAACTGCAAGGGAAACGGGGCTCTTCTAGGTGCAGGTGCTTTGATTCGGCCACTTTTACTCCTTTTTCTTTGGGGCCCTGTGGGGCAGTCAGAAGGCTCCCTGCTGCCTGCTGCCCGTGTGTTGAAGTGCACACAGGTAGACCTAGAACACAGGGTGTCTGCCTACAGGTCCTCAGAACAGTGACTGTCAGCCATCACAGAAGCAAAGCTGGGAGTTTTGTTTTAGCTACTGTAGCAGCTGAGGGGCTGCTAGTGTGTAGTAAGCCAAGTGTTTCTTGTATGAGGATGGCAGAGGTTCCTGATGTGTTGTATTTAGGAACATATGTTTAAATATCTGTGAATTTCATGTAATGTGAATTTCATGTAATGTTTAATGGCATTACTCTGTGTAATCATTACCTTATGAAACTATTACTGTATGAATCTAGTCATATATTCTATGTGAAACCATGTGCTAAGAATTGTACAACAAACCATATTTCCAAATCAGGGCCTCGTGGTGAATCCAGAGTGATAAAAAGGAAATACTTCCTTTTGTTTATGAATGCAAGTCAAAGAAAGAAAACTGTATTTCGTTTCTAGATTATATAAATGGTGGAGAACTTTTTACTCACCTTTCTCAGAGAGAGCGGTTCACAGAGCACGAGGTGCAGATCTACGTGGGAGAGATCGTACTCGCCCTGGAACACCTCCACAAGGTAAGACGCCTCGCAGGGCGAAGTCTGCAGCCCAAGGAGCTCGTGTTTTGCATGTCCTTGTCTAGGTGGTGGTTGTGAATGCACACTTCCAGAATGTTCCCAGTTTTCTCACTCTAATAGTTCCTTCTTGAAAAATCTACTTTCCTATTGTCGTTGTGGTGCAGATTAAACCTGAGCAGTGTTTTGGCTTTCTTTGTGAAAAAAAAAAAAAAAAATCCTAATCGTTACTACAAAATATCAGTAGGATTAAAATATTTTAATGCTTAAAATAGCCTGTCAAATGAAACCACAAGTCATAATGTGTGTTTCCTCACTTGTGACATACTCCATTGTAGACTCTGCCTGTCCATCTTCATGGTGTCTCCTGATCAAGTGGGGAGTAACAATTATTTCTCACCCTTCACCCTGGCTTTCTCTTCCATTTGGTTTTGTCCCTAGTACCCTGTGTGGTCCAAAGCCCCACCTTTCTCATCCGGTTAGCATGAACTCAGTGCTGAAAACTTTTAAATAGAATTTGTATCCATGACAGTTTGAACTCTGTAAAAACTGATTTAGAACTTTTTTTTATTATGATTACCATTACTAATCTTGATTCATGAAATTTTGACCATTTTTTTCCTTAATGAGGCAGTATTATTGTAGAAGCGAATAACCATTATGTGGACTACTGGCCTGTGTGTTTTTCCTCCAAGATAAAATTACCAACATGATTTTTCCCAAAGGTATGTCAGACCCTGTGGAGACCAATGAGACCTGAGTCACTAAATTGGGAAATACGGGTCCATCAAGAAGCCACTCTTCTCTGTCATGTTGTATTCAGGTCCTACCCAAGCTTAAAATAAACAGACTAAAGTGCTGATAATAAAGCAGAGAGAGAGAGAGAGAGAGAGAGAGAGATGAAGGGCAAAGGCAGGGGAGGATGAGGTTTTTAATGGGACAAGAAGGTTGGAGTAGCCAGATGGAGGCAACAGTGGGAGAGGCTGTGAGGAAAGATGACGGGAAGATAGGAGATTAGGGGGCAGAGGACATTTGGCTCAGCAGGTGGGATGCTGCCACTTGGGATCCACGCACCCCATATTGGAGGAGTTTGGGCTCCCTGTGCCGCTGATCCAGCTCCCTGGGTGACAGCAGGTGATGGCTTAAGGACTTTGGGTCCCTGCCACCCATGTGAGAAACCTGGATTGAGTTCTGGACTCCTGGCTTCAGCCTGACCCAGCCCTGGCTATTGTGGGCATTTGGGGAATGAAACCAGCAGATGGTCTACACCTGTCTCTGGCAGTCTCTGTCGCTCTGCCTTTAAGTAAAAATAGTGAAAACAAATAAAAATTTAAAAAGAAAAGCAAAATGAAAAGTAAAAGAAGTTAGAATCAAGAAAAGGGTTCTTCTCACTCCAAACAGAAACAAAACTACACAGAGGGAGGAAGATGGTTCAGAACAGAAGAGTGAGAGAAAGGACAGCAGAACAAGGAAGGAAGGAGAGAAAAGGCACCGGGTGGAGAGAGTGGGGAGGCAGGCTGAGGCTCAGTGGAGAGGAGAGGGGCAGCCAAGCAGGACTTTGTACCAAAATCCTGGCACCGACCTTGGTCCTTCTGCTGGGATTATCCATGTAGTGACAACCTTCATGCTTATGGTTGTTTTTGTGGGATATAAAATAGGTAAGACATCTTTATTCAAGAAATGGATCGGACCAGGAGTAGTCTACAAAGACCTTTGAAATGTATGCTTGGGGTTATTGTATGTAATTAAAAATAGATTTTTTTCATGTATTTGAGAGACAGAGCGAGTGCTCCCATCTGCTGGTTCACTCCCCAGATAATTACAAAGGCCTCAAGGGCTGAAGCCAGGAGCTGAGCGCTCAGTCCAGGTCTCCCACATGGCTGCAAGAACTCAATGACTTGACTATCACTGCTGCATCCTAGGGTCTGCATTAGCAGGAAGCTGGAATTGGGAGCCGGAGCTTGGCTCTTCACTGTGGGACATGGGTATCCAAACTAGCACCTTAACCAGCTGGGCCAGATGCTTGGCCCAGAGGTAACTTTTTGTAATATAAAAATGATGGTATGAATCATCAGAAATACTGGAGTAAAAACAATAAAATACAAAGCCCTGATTAGGTAAGCAAGAAAATTCAGGTTTTGATGTGTGAAACTTTAATTCTTTTAAATTTGTTTATTAAAGGAAAGTCCATGAATATTCATTACTATTCAAACACAGAAGTAAAGAGCATATACACACATATAGAGAGAGAGAACTGAATGTATTTATATAATTGATGTGGAGTGAAAAGCAATGTAGCTCGGCTGCATGTTGCTTGGTCTCCCTGTCCTGAAAAGATTCAGATTCATACAACACAAAGCCAACAGTATTAATCTCGATGTAGCTACTTATACAAGGTTTCACAGGAAGAGACAAAAATGGAAGTCTCCCAGGAAATGATGAATTAAGCATATAGGAATTTAGTTTTCCCGTAATCTTTTTCTAATGAGATCTTTTTTTAAAAATATGCTATTGGTTGTTAGATGCATGTAATGTTTCAGGCCAAGTATCTGTTCAATGTAGAGTCTGTATGTTTTCCATGTAAAACACTATTAAAGTTCTTGGAGGAAAATTCCTAGTGTTTTTCTTTGTGTAGTTCTGTTTCTAATTTTAAGAGATTATAAAAAAACCCTGCTTTTTCATATAGTACTTAGTGTTGAGAAGAGCAATATTTGTAAGCTTAAAACATTTAATTCAAGCCAACGTAACTAAAAGCATGAACCAAATTCATGCAGATCAGGCACCTCTTACGTGGCTAGATTTGTTTATATAACGTAGCTGATGTATTAGCTGATGTGCTTTGGCAAACTTACATGCAAAATGGAATAGAGAACTATATAAAATGTTATTTGATTGATTATCTCTGCTTTTTTAGAACTAAAGATTGGCTAAAATTAACTTGTTATCTTCAGTCTTACTGTTTATTTGTTTTTTTTTTTTATTTTTATTTTTTGACAGGCAGAGTGGACAGTGAGAGAGAGAGACAGAGAGAAAGGTCTTCCTTTGCCGTTGGTTCACCCTCCAATGGCCGCCGCGGCCGGCGCGCTGCGGCCAGCGCACTGCGCTGATCCGATGGCAGGAGCCAGGAGCCAGGTGCTTTTCCTGGTCTCCCATGGGGTGCAGGGCCCAAGCACCTGGGCCATCCTCCACTGCACTCCCTGGCCACAGCAGAGAGCTGGCCTGGAAGAGGGGCAACCGGGACAGAATCCAGCGCCCCAACCGGGACTAGAACCCGGTGTGCCGGCGCCGCTAGGCGGAGGATTAGCCTAGTGAGCCGCGGCGCCAGCCTCAGTCTTACTGTTTAAAAGCCTGTTATTCAGCAAGGCTTTCTTAGTTCCCTATTTGACACATGGCATTGTACTCGGTACTGGATGAATGCATAAGAAATGAAGAATAGTAGGGTAGGAGAACAGCTGGCAAACAGGAAGGACCCTGCGAGTATCAGTCACTCGTGGGTAGGGGCCGTGCAGACCTGGGAGCCACGGGACTCCCCAGGAAGGGACAGCGTGTGAATCGGTTGCACAGGAGGGCCTCCTGCAGCCCTTGGGAAGTGAAGGACACTGGTGTCTTGGTGACACAGACACCAGAGGGCCATCTGGAGTGAGACCAGGAAGAAGCCTAGAGCCAGGAAGAAGCCGTGGTCACCAGGAAGCCACCGAGATGCTGCTCCATCGGGGGCGGTCCCTCATGGCACTGCGAAGGAAGACGTAACGTTGGGGAGGTGCAGGGGGCCAACTCCTGAACCGGGAGAGAGGGCGTGGCCCTGACTGGCACCGAGAGCCACCCGAGCATGCCGAGAGCAGTGCCTTTTTGTGTTAATGTAGATTCAAAAGACTGTCCTAATGACTTTTTTGGAAATTATTTTAAAATACCTATGTGTTTGTTTTCACAGTTGGGCATTATATACCGTGACATTAAGCTTGAGAATATTCTACTTGATTCTAACGGCCATGTGGTGCTGACAGATTTTGGTCTGAGTAAGGAGTTTGTGGCTGATGAAGTGAGTATTGCATTTCAATTTGAAGTTAGTAATAACGGGATGTAAACAAGGATGAAAAAGTAGCTACAGAACAGACATAGACATTTCACAGACATGGTGATGTGGGTTATGGGCTTGTGTGCAGGTCTGTCTAGGGAAACATTTTGGCATCAGTTACTATAAATATTTTCAGTTTAAAATGACCATGGAACAGCCTGTTGGAATACAAATAAACCTTTCATGGCTCTATCAGAATTTGTCAGTTAGAAAAACTATGCATTTACCATTCCCCGTGTAAGATATAACTGAAAAGTCAAATAACCTTCCAGTTCTTTGGGGAGCATAGTGGCTTAGATGGTAGCCAAAAGAGATCATAAAACGAAGCACAGAGTGACATTACAGTCATAACGTAGGACGTGCTAGAATGGCCTTTTAGATTCACTTGACAGGAATGAAAAAGCTCTGCTAGTTCTGATTCTTTAATAATCTTGTTGTCTTTTGCTCAAAATGAAATAAGATATAGTAGCTAATATGCAGATTTTAAATGTAGAGCACTTTATGTATGCAGTATTAATTGGAACTTGTTTAATATTATGAATACGTTTAATGACATGTAAAATTGTATATCTGTAGTGATTAAATACTATTTATGTAGCAGTTATAATAAAATTACATTATTACAACATTAGTTACTCAATATAACTAAGTAGATTTGAATTCCAATTTAACTTCTATTCAGGAGTTCGTTGGAATGGAATACAGGATCATAGTAAACTTTTTGCAGTGAAGAAGTTTGTTATTGTAAAACATCATTCTTTGGTTCCAAATTAGGTCTATTTGTTTATTTCTGATTGCTTTTTGGGATATTCCCAAAGCAATCCTAGGTGAGTAAGGTAAGTGCTGAAATTATAAAAACTAAAGGTCTCAATTACTTAATATTTACTGACCATTGCCACTATGCTGGGAACTGGACAATACAATGATAAGTAGAATCGAACTGATATCTGCCTTCGTGAAACTGTGGTTGTAACAGTAAATGTCTTGTCTTTGATTGGTGACTTTCAAGTTTGGTCTGTAAGATGTCTTGCTCCCTTGTAACAGCATGGGTGGCTGCTTCGGCAAGCCAAGCACCTTTCCTGTGCTTCCTGAGGGAAGCCCTCTGCGGTGAAAGCCAGGGGCCAACAGCGGGCAGCAGGCAGGCACAGTCTGGAGCAGGAACCAGAGGCTGGCGGGACTGTTTAGGCTCCCGGAAGCCCCTGAATCCTTTGCCATGTGTGAGAAGCCCAAAGCTGGTTAATTTGCACCCCTGGCGCCTGAGAACTGCTGCGTCCCTCAGAGCAGGAGGGTAGGTGTCACTCCCCGTCTTCGTGGAGGAACGACACAGGACCCTGCGCTGTTCTTTTGTCTGCTCGGCCCTCCCCGGGTTTGCTGCTGGTTCTTCCCGGGTTGGCTACCGTCCCTTCCACCTCCGTGGAAGGGCGGTTCCCCCTGCCACTTTCCCCACTTCTGCGGGGGAGCGGCACACCGCCGGCCGGCTCTCTCGGGGGCTGCACAGGTGTTCCTTCAGATAGATGTTCCCCTTAGATGTTCCTGGTGCATGTTGTCTCTCTCCTCCTTTATAGTCCTCTTCCACCAATCCCAACTCTGCTACCCACACGCTGAGTACGCTGCTCTCCTCCAATCAGGAGCAGGTCCTACAGTTTATTGGTTGAACTGGAGGCAGCTGTGTAGAAGCTGTTTCCTCCTCTCCCAGCGCCATATTGTGGGAGAGCAGATGCATAGAATAAGTCTTAATTCCAGTAACTTAGTCTAGTCCGAGTTTCTCCCAGTTGCTCCCCACAGGTAGGTGCTCTAAGGGCCCAGCGGGTTGGCTGCAGGTGTCTACAAGACAGGGCAAGCCCCCAGCTCCCTTCCTGCCCCTGTTCACACAGACAGAGGCACCCTCTCACCCTCAGAGAAGACTGAGAAGGTCCAGTAGTCAGAGAGGGTTCAGAGATGGGCACTGCTGAGGCTGGCAGCACAGGAAAGTGACCCACAGTACTGGGCTGTGCCCAAGGCCTCTTACCACCGCTTTGGGCCTGATGGCTTCCAGGGAGGGCGAATAGAGGATTCCTCTCTGAGAGCAGGAAGAACCAAACACCCATAGGAGCTGGTGAACTCACCCAGCCACATCGCTCTACAGAGAAGCCTGCAGCTGGATAAACCAAGCCCATTTGTGGTGATGTCACAGTTTCTTTTTATATTTTCCTATAACTGTGTGTTTACAGCATTACTGAGAGGGGGCCATAGACTTCAGCGTACTCTCAGGGGATCCTCGGCTTGTGGAGGTGTGGGAGTCCCTGGCACAGAGAGAGGTGCTGGTCACCTTTGGATCTCCGCGGAGCCATTCCTTCTCTGCCCATTCACCCTGTCCACGTTTGTTGAGGACTCCTGTGTGCTAGGTGTTATGAAAAATTGCCCACAGAGTCCTTATCTGTAGGCATTGTGTGTGTGTGTGTGTGTGTGTGTGTGTGTGTGATCCTTTGGAATAGTTGGAAACAGAACCAAAACCAAGACTAAACAGAAACAACTCAAAGTCGATCAATACAAATTAGACAGAAGTGTCGTGTGCCTAAATCAGCCGTGTCATGACTCTGGTGTTTCCTGCTAGTCAGGCCAACAGCCGTCTCTCCCAGAAACGAAGAGGCTCCCAATCTGAATCCATAACTTTTGAGTGCTTAGTTGTGTGGGTGCAAGCCCAAGTGGAGAAATGGTCGTTAGGTCCCTTTGCTGTTTGCTGAATACAGCCCAGCTGTGTTCAACCTAACTGTTAAGCCAGCAGGTCTGCTCCCAGTCCGTCTTTCCTCCTTAGCCCTGGAGGGCATGCTGGCTTCAGGCTTAACAGGGCACTGGTGGGAATTCTCTTCTGAGTTTCCTAAAATTGGATCTAATGACCCTTTGCTCCCCTGATTCCACCCTGTACGTGTTTAGCAAGTCTCCCTACCTCGGCAGTCTCTACCGTAAAGTATCCCCAGAAAACGATTTCTGTTTGATTACCCAGTAGTCCTTTCTGGTTCACATGTCAGCCCTGCTCCCTAGTGTCCAGACACCCTCTTTCATGGAAGGGTTTCTTTTTTCTCCATCCTTCCTCTGCCTCCTTGGTTTCTGTGTGGATCTCCAAGTGCCTTCTGTCTTGTTCATCCTCTTCCTCGTAGACCCTCTCTGGCATTCCAGCACGCCTACTCTCCTCTATCTTAAAATCCTAAAACTGGAGAGGTGGACGGGTGGGTGGATGGGCTTCCCTCAGAATCTGTCCTGTGATGCTGTTGTCCCTTCCTCTAGTGTCAGCACCTGTCCCTTTGCCATCTCTACTTACTCAGACAACACATTTTTTTAAGCATTTTACTTATTTGAAAGGCATAATTACACACATAGAGAGAAGGAGAGACAGAGATCTTCCATCCACTGGCTCACTCCTCAAATGGCTGCAACGAACAGGATTGGGGCAGGCTGAAGCCAGGAACCAAGAACTTCTGGGTCTCCCATGTGGGTGCAGGGACCCAAGGACCTGGGCCATCTTCCACTGCTTTCCCAGGCCCATTGGCAGGGAGCTGGATTGGAAGTGGAGCAGCCAGGACTCAAACTGGCGCCCATATGTGATGCTGGCATGCAGGTGACAGTTTTACCCACTATGCCACAATGGCAGCCCCATCACTCACTTCTTCATTCAGTCCGCTTTGACTTGCGCCTTCTACCAACTTAGCGACACTGTGCTTGCCAATATTGCCTTGACCTCAATTTTAATGCTTTTTATTCCTTCCCTTACTTGACTGCCTAGTGATGACCTCGATGCCTCCTGCCCTGGCCATGTGACTCGACGCTCCCTGACTTCTTTCTCTCACTGAGTTTTGCAGGCTCTTCTCTCCGCCCATCCTCGGTATTCTTGTTATGCCGTACTTTCTCCTCCCATGCTGCTGATCCCAAGATACACGTGACCCTGACCTCTGCTGGGCTCAAGACCCAGAGGTGCTGTAGTGTGTCTCCACCCAGGTCCTCAAACTCACCATTCCCTAACCCGAACTAATGTTCTCCCACACAGGTCTACTCTGTCAGCATATCACCACTTTAGATATAAAAATGCTGGCCTTATTTGGTATGAGAAGTGTATTTATATTTAATCTCCAGGAATTACTTTAAAAAAAGAATTATTTATTTATTTGAAAGGCAGAATTACAAAGAGGCAGAGGCAGAGGCGGGGTGGGCGAGGTCTTAGATCTGCTGGTTCACTCCTCAGATGGCTGCAACGGCCCAGAGCTGTGTTAATCCAAAGCCAGGAGTCAGGAGCTTCTTCTAGTTCTTCCACGAAGGGTGCAGGGGCCCAAGGATTTGGGCCATCTTCTGCTGCTTTTCCAGACCATAGCAGAGTTGGATCAGAAGAGGAGCAGCCGGGACTCGAACCAGCGCCCATATGGGATGCTGGCACTGCAGGTGGCTTTACCCGCTATACCACAGTACTGGCCACCAGGAATTTACTTTTATAGCTTTTACATTCTTTGGTGTTTCTGCTCATGGTAGAATTCTCATTTATACATATTCATTAATAATTTAAAAGGTATTGATTGAGTACCTACTGTGTGCCAGGTATTATAGTAGACCCTAGAAATGTGGTGAACATAACAAATTACTTTCCCTCTATATTCTAGAGTTATTTGTCAAGTATTAACTATTAATAGATAATAACTTACTAAGTAGATTTATATACAGGGTAAACTGGCTTATTTTATAAATTTTTAAAACAAAATTTCTATTATAATGAACACCTTATAAAATTTGATACTTTACTGATACTTTCTTTTCTCAACTGCAGAATTTGATGAATCCCTTGAGATTCTGAGAATAAAAGAAGACACTTCTGAATATCTGCAGTGTGTGTCTTCCAGGACTTTTTTGATCGTATGGTTTAGCAGACATGTGTTGAGTTCTTACTGTGACTCAGACAATCTGCTAGATGCTAGTATTTGATTCTAACACTAAAGACTTAAATTTCTTTTTGAGTCAGTTACTATATTGTTGAGGGGAATTTTATATTTTGTTTTTTAAATTCTTTGATATTAGTTTATAGAATTTCCTTATTTTTAAAAAATCTCTTATAATGTTTGCTTTTAAATCACCAATATTATTATTGATTTGTGACTTTTCTTGATCAGTTAGCCAGAGGTTTGGCTCTTTTCTAGTTTTTGATAAGGAATAACTTTAATCAAGCCTCTCAGTTTGTTTTCTGTTTCTTTGGTGATGCTCCTCTATTACTTTGTTCCTGTTACTTCCTATAAGTTTCTTTCATATTCTTTGAAAAAATTTATTTATTTGAAAGGCCGAGTTAGAGATGGAGAAAGCATAGGGAGAGAGAGATCTTCAATTTGGTTCACTCCCCAGATGGCCACAATGGCTAGAGCTGGGCCAATCCAGAGACAGGAGCCGAGAGCTTCTTCCAGGTCTCCCATGTGGGTGCGGGGGCCCAAGTATTTGGCCCATCATTTGCTGCTTTCCTAGGACTATCAGCAGGGAGCTAGATTGGAAGTGGAGCAGCCAGGACTCGAACCAGCACCCATATGAAATGCTGGCATCGGCCTTACACGCTACACCACAATGCTGTCACCTATATTCTTTTTTCTAAACTTTATGGAGTTAGACATCTAGCTCACTGACATTTAATCTTTCTTTTTTAATAAAGCTGTGAATTTCTAGGAACAGTTTTAGCTGCATCCCACGAGTTCTGATATGTAGCATTTTAATTTTTACTCTAATATTTATTTTTCATTCTTTGGGCCATGAATTATTTATAAATAGACTTTTAGGTTTTTAAATTCATGAGATTTTGGGTTACCTTTTTCTAAGTGAATTCTGATGTGTTCTGTGATTAAAGAACAAAATGTATAAAATTTAATTTCTGTAGAATTTGTGATTTGCTTTGTGACCTCAAACATGGTTGATTTCTGTAAATATGCCACATATATCTGAAAAGACTGTGTTCTCTAGGTGTTGGACTCAGACTTCTGTACGTATTCATAGCATCGATCCTGTCTTCCGCATCTTCACTGAGGTTTTTCCTGCTGGATCTGTCAGTCAGGAGAGAAGATGTTAAATACTGTGATTGCAGATTTGTCCATGTGCCCCTAATGAGATCTCCGTTTTTGTTTGATGTATTTCCAGGCCCACTTTGAGTGTGTCCGATTGTGACGATGGTGATGACTGCGTGACCCTGTCTGGTTGTAATAATTCTGCCTTGCACTGCGTCCTCCTGCTGTGAGTGAAGACGCTGCAGCTTCCTGCGGACCAGTGCTGCTTGCGCATGGCTTTTTCTCTCTCTACTTTCAGTCTTTCTTACTCATTACATTTCAGATCCCTTTTATTTATTTATTTATTTTTTATTTTTTTTGACAGAGTGGACAGTGAGAGAGAGAGAGAGAGAAAGATCTTCCTTTTGCTGTTGGTTCACCCTCCAATGGCCGCCGCGGCCGGTGCACCGCGCTGATCCGAAGCCAGGAGCCAGGTGCTTCTCCTGGTCTCCCATGGGGTGCAGGATCCAAGCACTTGGGCCATCCTCCACTGCACTCCCGGGCCACAGCAGAGAGCTGGCCTGGAAGAGGGGCAACCGGGACAGAATCCGGCGCCCCGACCGGGACTAGAACCCGGTGTGCCGGCGCCGCAAGGCGGAGGATTAGCCTAGTGAGCCGCGGCGCCGGCTGAGGTCCCTTTTTTTAATCTAGAAAGTTTCTGGCTTTCAGCTAGTGAATTAAATCTGTATATTTTGATTACTGATATATCTTATTTATTTCTTGCGTTACTTTATCATCCTTTCTCTTTGCTTTCCCGCACTCCTTCCCTGTCTTTTTATTTAAATGGTTAAGATCGCTTTATTTCATTTCCCCTAATGGTCTAGAAGGATGCACTGGTGCTGTCCATTAGTGGTTTTTCTCCTTCTGAAACTTTCAACCTGTGTACTGATGTCACAGAGCCGGAGCTATCCATTCTCTCTCAGATAGTTGTGATCATTATAAAAGCGCTAGAATGTCTTCACTAATGGGTTCTTGAAATTCATGTTGTTGTTGTTCAGTAGCTTAGTCACACCTTGTGTTATATTTCCCCGAATTAACCTTCATGTAATTAGTGTTTGCATTTTATAAATTCAGTGCTTGTCTACATAAGCTCACTTTTCCTTGTTTTCTGTGTTCACTCTTCTTACATCTTAGTCTTTTCTTTTGAGTTGTGTATTTCTATAGCACAACCTTTAGATTTTTTTTTTAATTTTATTTTGACAGGTAGAGTTACAGACAGTGAGAGAGACAGAGAGAAAGGTCTTCCCTCCGTTGGTTCACCCCCCAAATGGCCGCCATGGCCGGTGCTGTACTGGCCCGAAGCCAGGAGCCAGGTGCTTCTTCCTGGTCTCCCATGCGGGTGCAGGGGCCCAAGCACTTGGGCCATCCACCAGTGCCTTCCCAGGCCACAGGAGAGAGCTGGACTGGAAGAGGAGCAACCAGGACTAGAACCTGGTGCCCATATGGGATGCTGGCACCACAGGCAGAGGATTAACCAAGTGAGCTACACTGCCGGCCCCTAGATTTTTTTTTTAACAAGGATCAAGGAATAGTTAATTCTGTTGTCATCCTAAAAGGCCTTTATTTTCCCTGCACATTTAGTCATCATCTAGCTGGGTATAGATATGTATAGAAATGGACTTTGGCCTTTAAAATTTTTTGTGTATTTCTCAAGCGGTAGACATAGAAACATATACACAGAAAGAGTGGGGTGCTGTGATTGTGGTACAGCAGGTTAAGCCACCACCTGTGATGCCAACATTCTTCACAGGATGCTGGTTTGAGTCCTGGCTGCTCACCTCCAGTCCAGCTCCCTGCTAATGGGCCTGGGGAAACAGCTGAAGATGACCAGAATGATTGGGCCCCTGCTACCCACTTGGGAGACCCAGATGGAGTTCCAGGCTCCTGGCTTTAGCCTGGGCCAGCTCTGGCTGTTGTGACCATTTGGAGAGTGAATCAGCAGATGGAAGATCTCTCTATTTCTCTCTTTGTCTCTCCCTCTCTCTCTGTAATTTGGCCTTTCAAATAAATACCTAAATCTTAAAAAGAGAGTGAGGGGGCATGCACTCATCCACTGGTTCACTCTCCGAATGCCCAGTGGCCAGTGGTGGGCCAGGGCGAAGCCAGGAGCCAGAACTCCAGGGAGGTCTCCCAGGCAGACAGCAGAGCCCACTTGCTGGAGCCATCACCCCAGCCCCTCAGGGTCCGCATTAGCAGGAAGCTGGAATCAGGAGCCAGAACTGGGTATCAAATTCAGGTACTCTGTCAGACACAGGTGTCTTAGCTGCTAGACTAAAAACCCACTCTGCCTTTTGCTTATACATCTTTCTGTTAAATGAAAGATTCCAGAACAAAATAATCCTAAGGCTTAGGGACTTACTATGAGACAAACCCTCTTGTGACCCCTCCCAACTGAAGAGGTAGAAATTTGGCACTCATGAATATACTCGCACTTTTTTTAATCTTCCTGAAACTTCTGCAACATTGTGGATAATTTTGTTAAAAGTACCTTCTAAGTTACTAATCCTGTCTTTAGAGAATCTAGTTAATCTACTTATTTTTAATGCTTTTTAAAATTTCGTGTGTTCTACTTGATTCCTTTTCATATCTTTATAAATCTGTGCTGCTCCATTATTTTATGATGGCTTCCTTTCATATCTTCTACAACATACTGGTCTTTTACAGATTTTCCTCCAGCATCTCCAGTAACCCCCCTAGTCCTTGTGTCTGTGGATTGTAGTGACACTGAAACTTCAGGGCTTATCTCTGGGAGTCCTGGGCCAGCCTCTGAGTATGGCATGTGCCCAGGGAATTGCCATGTCTAACCAGATTTCTCGTTTGTCGTCTTTACTCTTCTGTGGGGAGAGAGCATTCAGATCCCAACTCTACAAGAGGCACGAGCCTGGGGTTTGGAAGTCCTGGGATGAGCACTTTACTTGCTTATTGTTGAAGCTCAGGCAAAAACAAACCTGTGCCAGCGGGTGAATTTATTTCTCTAGAGTTTGCCTTCACTGAGGGCTCAGCTTTCTCAGGTCTCAAGGTTTATGCAGGACTGGTAATTCTAGTCCACCACATCTGAGCCAGGGCCTCATGATTTGCTCTCAGGGGGATATTAAAACGTGAGACCTGTAACTCACTTCCCTCCCTCTGTAGCCATAGCACTGGGCCCTATTCCCACCTCTCTCATTGTCTGCACCCTTCTCCTGGCTGGCACCCACGGATCTCCCTTCCTGTCTTGTGAGCGTAGTCGTGGGTGATTAGCAGTGCAAAATTTACTTCTTTAAAAAAAAAAAAAAACAAAACTCAAACATAAGAACTATGTCTGTGTTGCGGGATTTGCCAAAACTGGAAGTCTTTCTAAATACAGGATGGGAAGAAGACATCTTTTCGTTGGTAATTTTGCATTTAGCTCATAAATTTATTTATTATAAGTGAATGAGCTTGGGACGGAACATTCGGAAATGAATGGTAGGGCTGGCCTGATCAGTTCAGTTCTGGTGAGAAGCATCTGCAAGCTGGGCAGTGGAGTTCCTCCTGGACCTCCCCTGGAGGGAAGCCAGTTTATTTCCAGTGTTTTGTGATCCTGATCACCGAGGAACCAGGAAGCTTCCCTGATTGGCTTATCGTTCAGGGCAGGGCGGGCTCACATGCTGCATTGGCTCTTCTCTTGGTCCAGTGGATTTTCACTCCCAGTCTGGAGAGCTGTCAGTCTAAGTCCTGCTGCTTATAAAATAGTGTGGGCATAAGGGTTAAATTGTAAGCAAATAATAAGCCATAATCATAAGATGATTTAGCTGTACTGTCTTAGCCTTCTCATAGCATAGTTTACGAGCTACTACCTGAAACCTTCCCTGCCTGGACCAGAGATTTTGGGCTGTGTGTTAGGGTGTGTCCCTCCTCTGTCACAGCTCCTCGGTTTGTCTTCTTGGTAGAATTATTTGTTTAAGACACTTTTTAATTAATTCACTTTTTATTTGAGGGGCAGAGAGAAAGAGCTCCTGTCTGCTGGTTCACTACTCAAATACCTTCAATGGCTGGAGCTGGGCTGGGGCCTGAACTGGGAGCTGGGGAACTCAGTCCATGTGGATTTCAGGAACCCAATAAGTTGAACCATCACTACTGCCCCCCAGGGTCTGCGTTATCAAGAAACTGGCATCGGGAGCCAGAGCTGGGTATCAAACCCAGGTATTCCAGTGAGAGAGATGTCTGTCGTCACTGACATCTTAATTGCCTGCTGAACACCTGCCCCGGTGGAATTAATTAAAAGGCATTCTTTATACACTGAAGATAACATACATTTTTCTAGGTGGATAAGTGAAGATTTCAAAGTTAAAATTGGTAATATTTTTACAAATAGAAGATAAACTCTTAGGAAATTGTGGTGGAATTAGAAACCAGTGGAGATAACACGAAAGAAAGCAACCGGATTTAGAGAGGGTGTGATGGCGATGTTCAGGAGTAACAGGCTTGAGCAGGATTTGTCTTGGCTTACTGTTCTCGGTAACCGCGACTTCCCAACACTTAAGCTTCAATTTTTCTGTCCCCTGAAATTTCTATCAAGTGATTACCTTTTATTATTAATGTGTATCCTACCCACTTCTCCTCCCTAATCCCTCCCCAGCCTGAAACCAGAGAAGCTAAAATGAATTAAAAGTCCAAAAACCAAATGGAGGGGTTGAAGGAAATTTCTTTCAATATTTGATTTGATTCTGAGCTTCCTCCAAGTTGAGACAATAAAGAAATGAGCTGCAGCCCAGCGCTGTGGCATAGTGGATAGAGCCAACGCCTGCTGTGCTGGCATCCAATATGGGTGCTGTTTCAAGTCCTGGCTTCTCCACTTCCAATCCAGCTCCCTGCTAATGCACCTGGGAAAGCAGCGGAAGGTGGCCCAAGTCCTTGGGCCCCTGTCCCCATGTGGGAGACCGAAAGAAGCTCCTGGCTCCTGGCTTCAGATCTGTCCAGCTCCGGCCATTGCGGCCATCTGGGGAGTGAACCAGTGAATGGAAAATCTCTCTCCCTCTCTCCCTCTCTCCCTCTCTCCCTCTCTCCCTCTCTCCCTCTCTCCCTCTCTCCCTCTTCTTCCCCCTCCCCCTCCCTCTCTCTCCCTCAGCCTCTGCCTAAGCCTCTCTGTAACTCTGCCTTTCAAATAAATCTTTTAAAAAAATGAGCTACATAGCTCTCATTGTTAGATAGAATAAAATGCAGTAACCAATGGTGATTATCAGACTTTTCCAGTACCAGTAGTAAGATAAGTATTTCATAGATCTTTTACATCAAGTTTAGGAACACCAAAAGAAGAGTCCAGATTTTCATGACTCCCAATTTGTAACATTTAATCTTTGCTTCTTATTGAGAAATAAATATGCATAGTTTCAAAATAATGGGGGGGTGGCGCTGTGGCTCAGTAGGCTAATCCTCTGCCTGCAGCACCGGAACCCCAGTTTCTAGTCCCAGTTGGGGCATGGATTCTGTCCCGGTCGCTCCTCTTCCAATCCAGCTCTCTGCTCTGGCCCGGGAGTGCAGTGGAGGACGGCCCAAGTCCTTGGGCCCTGCACCCGCATGGGAGACCAGGAGAAGCACCTGGCTCTGGGCTTCGTATCAGCATGGTGTGTGCCGGCCGCAGCAGCCATTGAGGGGTGAACCAATGGAAAAAGGAAGACCTTCCTCTCTGTCTCTCTCTTTCTCACTGTCCACTCTGCCTGTCAAAATAAATAAATAAATAAAATAATGGGGGGGGGGGCGGCACTGTGGGTTAACACCCTGGCCTGAAGCGCCTGCATCCCATATGGACACTGGTTCTAGTCCCAGCTGCTCCTCCTCCATCCAACTCTCTGCTATGACCTGGGAAAGCAGTAGAAGGTGGCCCAAGTCCTTGGGACCCTGCACCATGTGGGAGACCCAGAAGAAACTCCTAGCTCCTGGTTCCTGGCTTCAGATCAGTGCAGCTCCGGCCATTGCGGCCATCTGGGGAGTGAACCAGTGGATAGAAGACCTCTCTCTCTGTCTCTACCCCTCTCTGTAACTGTGTCTTTCAAATAAATAAAATAAATCTTTTTTAAAAAAATAATGGGATTGTCTTAAATGGAAATGTTTATATTTGCTAAAAAGATTAGTTTTCTAAATAAAATTCTGGAGTTACTTTTATTTCGTTCAGTACAGCAAAACTTTTATCTTAAAGGTGTCTTAAAAATCCCATGTGGATGCAGGGGCCCAAGGACTTGGGCCATCTTCCATTGCTGCTATCCCAAGCCATAGCAGAGAGCTGGATGGGAAGAGGAACAGCTGGGACTAGAACCGGTGCCCATATGGGATGCCGGTACTTTAGGCCAGGGGTTTAAAACCTGCTGCACCACAGCGCCTGCCCCTTAAAAGTATTTTTTAAGATGACAACAAATGATGTCAGTAATTTTTATTTTATTATAGCTATGTTGTGATTTTTGTTTGATATCTAAAAAAGAGCAATTACATAAGATACAGTAAACTAACCAAAAGCACTTTAGTTTTAACAAGCTTAGAGGGTTTTTTTTAATAATTTTTGAGGTTTTTAACAATTCAGTAAACAGATAAATGCTTCCTAGTGTATAATTTTTCCTTCTCTAAACATATCCAACAAAAGGTTAAAAGTCATTTACTGTCTTTTGTACACCTATTAATGTGGACTAAATTTTATTTACCATTTGTCCTTCTGGTAATTTTCCACATAATTAGCATTTGGTCCTGAAATGAAGGAAAGAGATCATGACATTTGGTTTATGATTAATATCAATTATTTAATAACATGGTTCTGCCAACCTAACAAAAAAGAACATTTCTTTATAGACCTAAGTATACTTCAGTTATTTCTATGGTTTCTAGAGGGAATAGTGATCTTTCAGTGTTTGTAGAACTTAGGAAGAATAATAAGCCATAATTTTATTTTTAGTTATAGAAGTATATACCTATTATATCGATAGTTTTAATACATTTAATGCCATGGTATATATATTCATTACATATAAATTCACTGCATTCCTTGTTTCTGTGAGATTGTGTAACCTTGAGCCAATGAAGCAAGAGACTTCAGCAACTTCGTTAGAGTAGTATTCTTTATAATAAATATTTTTATATTATTATATTCTTTATAATAAAAATAAATAATAAAATGATAATAAAAAGGAGTGTTTACTCTCCAGGAAACCTTGCTGGTGGAATCTATGAAGGGTCAGTTTTGTGGAGTTTTGTAAGATATTTCATGGCGCCAAAGTGCCTTTAAAGGTTCCCAAGGCAGCTGTGGGGACATGCAGGGTGTGCACTCCTTTTACAAATGCTTGCCACCAGGAGTGGCTTAGCTTTCAGATTGTTTGGGATTTTGGAAGATTTGCATGTGTAGTGAGACATCTGGGGGATGGGATTTGAACCTCAACAAAATTCATTTATATTTTATGTACTCCTTAAGGGCATAGCCTGAAGGTAATTTTATGTGATATTATCAATAATTTTGGGCACGAAATGGTTTCCTGGTGTGTAATTTTCCACTTTTGATGTCATGTCCATACTCAGAAAATTCTGGGTTCTGGAGCATTTTTGTATGTCAGATTTTAAAGTAGGGGTCCTCAACCTGTATGTATATTACTACAGAGGGATTCTTTTTTCCCTGTTTAATATATATGTGTAACTACTTATATTTACTCCCTTTTATCATGTTAGGGTAAGTCATGTGACACAGTCATTTAAAAAATTACTTATGTTTATTTTAATTAATTTTCAAGCCCAAAATATTAAATTGGCTCTTGAATTGTTACAGTTCTACAGAAGAGAAACATCTGTATTTAAGAGAGTCATTTTGTCCATCAGTAAAATCTCCGTTCTCAGTGCCAGATCTACACTGTAGATGGAAAGCCACAAGTGAATTTTTTCCATCCTTTTGGATTCCATGTCTCCCCTTCTTGGCATTGAGTCTTCCTTCCCCCTTCAGGTTTCCCAGTCTCCTATCAGAAGAGGAAGTCACCCACACTGCAGGGTTACGTCAGCTTGGGTTGCCCTACTAGGACTATTTGCATTCTTTTAAAAAAAGTTTTGTTTTTTTAAAAACTGAAATGCATGAAAGATGATGGATGAATGGATGGATGATGGTAGGGTTTCAGGCGGGGAAGTTTTTCTGACAGGATGTCTGTCCAGGACTTGTGGTCCCTCCTGGTGACCAGTGGGTTTGTAGGTCGATTCTACTTTGCGCTCACCACTGATGCGTTAACGACTTACTTCTTTGGTCGCTCACCCTGGTGGCTTGAACTGAATCCCTCTTTTGTTTGTTTGTTCAGACTGAAAGAGCATATTCCTTCTGTGGAACTATCGAGTACATGGCGCCAGACATCGTCCGAGGGGGAGACTCAGGACATGACAAGGTACGATCTGTTTTATGTGCTTCTTTATATATTTGTATCAAACACGCAGTGAGGACCGTAGCTACTAACCGAGGTTTATCTTCAACAGCAACTCTGCTTCTTGTTAAACTTGATACCTCAAAACTGACTAGCCCTTCAGATAATTTTTATTTTATTTCCACATAAAGAGCCTATATCTTCAGCAAAGCACCAACTATGACTCTCTTAAGAAAGTACTCTTTTTCGGTCGCGTGGGCCCTGGTGTTTCACAACACCGGTGAAGCACTCGGCACCGTGGAGGCAGCACCGAGCCCGGGGCATGTGCACGTTGTGCCTGCCTGAGTCGTGATGGCGATTCAGGACGGTGCTCTCTGGCATTGCTGATGTCTGGTAAAGAGACAGAGCTACATAATCGTTGCATCTCCTTGACTCAACTCAGGCTCCTCACCTGCAGGGTCCACATGTGTGGATTCAGCCAACTACAGATTGAAAATACTTGGGAAAAAATTCTGTCTGCACTGAGCAGGTGCAGACCTCTTTTCTCTTGTCCTTATTCCCTAAGCAGTACAGTGTAGCAACTATTTATAGAGCACTTCCAGCCTATTAGGTATTATAATTAATCTAGCTATGACTTAAAATATACAGGGAGATGTGCGTGAGTTACATGGGAATTCTGAGCCACTTCGCATAAAGGCCTTGAGTATCTGCAGACTTTGGCATCCCCAGGGGTCCTGGAGCCCGTCCCTCAGGAGTCCCTAAGGCTTTCTCATTGCCAGTTTCTGCCTGTAATTTTGCAGAGGTCCAAGGGACCATGTTTGTCCCTCCAGCAGAAGCAAACATCTTACAAACCTTGGAAAAAGAGAAACTAAGTCTGTTTTCCTAAGCCCTCTTTTTTTGAAGACTTATTTTATTTTATTTGAAAGACAGAGAGAGATAGAGACAGAGAGAGAGAGAGAGAGGTCTTCCATCTGCTGGTTCACTCCCAAACAGCCAGAGCTGAGCTGATCTGAAGCCAGGAGCCAGGCGCTCCTTCCTGGTCTCCCACGTGGGGTGCAGGGGCCCAAGGACTTGGGCCATCCTCTGCTATTCCCAGGCACATTAGCCGGGAGCTGGATTATCGGATGCCGGCGCTGCAGGCTGGGGCTTTAATCCGCAGTGCCCCAGTGCTGGCCCCCAAGCCTTCTTTTTCTTTTTTTTTTTTTTTAAACAAAAACCTCCAGTTTTTGGCCTCTACATTCTCCCTGTGCAAAGTGAAGATGATAGAGGCAGCTTTCTCAGTAATTATGCTATAAAATCTAGGTCACAGGGCCTTTTCTTTTATTCAAGGGTACAAAGTTTGTTCAGTTTTTCATAACACTTTTGCTTTATTAATAACTTTCTCCAAATAAGGGAATTCTGACTGTTTTTGGTCCTGCTCTTCCCCTCTCCTGCATCCTCTTTCGGTATCTGCCTGTGGGATTTTCTGGTCTCCCCTCCAATGACTAATCATACGTTTAAAAGCCCATGTTTCCAGTCTGTGTGGTATTGGTTTAAGGCCCATGCTGGAATCTGATTTTGGTCTCTGCATCATTTCAAATCCAGCAACAGATTATTCTGAGAGTTGACTCAAATGACAGTGAAATGGCTTCTGCAGCCAGATAACCATCCACTGGCCGGTTTTGTTTGTTTTGTGATATTCTTTGAAGCTGTTGGAGGATTTTCTGGGATTTAACTGTTAAAATTAGAAAATTATCTTCTAAGATTTCATGGAATTAAGGAGTCAACTTTCAGAGAAGACCTTCCATCCCTTCTAGAATTTCTGCATCCATGGGTGCTAAGAGCAGTCAGTCAGTATTCTTTCCCACAGAGGAACACCCTGGTGACTGTGAGTTGATTAAATGAGATAATGTATGCACAGCGCCCATTAGTGTTCAATAAATTCCTTTCCTCTCTTGATTTTGTTCTTGCACTTTTGTGTCATGTGTCAGCGTCCAGTGTTTTCTTTGAAATAGCTTCAGCCTCACACATTCTGTGTCACCTCTCTGAAAATTCAGCCCTGGAATTTAGAAGCTGGCAGTTTAACATTTTAATAGCCAGTGAATGTTTCTTATTGGTATAAGCTTGTAGGTTCAGCTGTTACTGACATCTGATTTGCCTACTTACAAAAGAACTAATTTTCAATATATCAAGACTCTTTAAGCCATATGTAATTTGCTGTGCTCGCACTTCAGGTAAGTGCAGTTATAAATTGTTCCAATGTAGGGCACATTTTATTTTCTACTGTTTGAGATCTATCCATCACATAGATTTATGTGATAGGTTCTGTAAGAGGAATTGATTTAGGCAGTTAGGAAAAAAATAACATCATTTTTGTTCTGTGACTTTAAGGAGTTTCGTAAGGTCCATAGGAGTTTAATACTCATAAAAATCACTAATTAGTACTCCCCCCCCACCACCATCATATGTCCAAATATTTCACCTACTTCAAATTTCAAAAAAAATTAATTAATATTTTTTTGAAAAGCAGAGGGAGACAGATCACACTCCTGGCTGCTGGTTCACTCCTCAAATGCCTGCAGCTGTCAGGTCAGCCTGGCCCTGGGGTTGGACCCAGGGGCTGAGAACACAGTCCAGGTCTCCCAGGCGGGGGCAGGAACCCAGGTAGATGTTCCATCACCACTACCTCCTGGCATCTACATTGGCGGGAAGCTGGAATCAGAAACCAGGGCTAGGAATTGAACCTTAGCACTCCAGTGCAGGTTGTGGGCATCTTAACCACCAAACACAGCACCCAGTCTTCTTCAGAAATTTCAAAATGGATTTCAGGTTAGAACTTCTCTGAACGAGGTGAAGCTTACTAGTTGAGGAAATGATTTCAAAGCTTTCTGTGCTGCAGTTGCCTGGATATTTTGTTCTCTAAATGTCTTCATTGTGTGTGCTAATTTAATTCTTCTTGCACAGAAAGTTAGTGTACAAAATCTTTTGTTACAATATTTTCCAGGGGCCAGAATGCCAGTTAGGACTTTTCCATATTGGAGACCTGGACTGAGTCCCAGCTCGTGGCCTCGGCCTGGCCTGACCCCAACCATCGCAGGTGTCTGGGGAGCGACCAGCAGATGGGACTGCTTCTGTTTGTGTGTGTGTGTGTGTGTGTGTGTGCGTGTGTCTGCCTGTCTCTCAAATTACAGAAAGAAAATTGCTTTTTAAATGCATAGTTTTTTCCTTCTTTTAAAAAATGTTTTAGTTGATAATGTATAAAACGGAGTTGCTGTTTTCTAGGCCGTTGACTGGTGGAGCTTAGGGGTCCTGATGTACGAGTTACTGACGGGAGCGTCTCCTTTCACTGTGGACGGGGAGAAGAACTCCCAAGCTGAGATATCCAGGTAAGACCTAGCAAAGTGAATGGACTGTTTTCTTGAAAGAGCTGATTAAAATTTCTCTAATTTCTTAACAGGAATGGACAAAATGATGTTTAGGTGATAAGTTTACACTTATTCATATGTATTTTTATATTTCATGTGTTCCATTAGCTCTTAAGTTTCATGGGATTTTTGTCATAACTTCTGTATGTTCCAAAGCACATTATCTTCAGCTGCTAGGTTCATCATATATTGAGAAGTTTATCGAATAGATACTTTTTCTCCCCTGTTTTCATTTTTCAACTCATGAACTTAGGCTCAGCGGAAAAAATACCATAAAATCTTTGGGTCCTCGCGGCGTTATTCCACCTGTGTCCTTCATGGTAGGTACTGCAGCCCCATTGTTCCCCCTTTGCTTGGGATGAGATCTGTCTGCCCACTAGATTGTGAGCTCTGTGAGAGCAGCGGGCATGCCTGCCTTTGATCCTCAGTACGTACTGTGTGGAATTTGGAATATTTGCAGAATAAAATCAGTAAATGAAGGACTAGCTCAACAATGGTAGACACTACACTAAGACTCATTTTGTTTTTGTCTTGTTTTTACTTGGATTTTATAACTTTGAGAATGGATTTGACATAACATTATTTTCAACTGAGATTCCACATGCAGCGAAGATGGAATGGCAGGGACTGGATTTACCCTGCTGCCTGCAACAGCTTTAGCAGTAGGCAGACACATGGCACCGGGGTTTGGAAGACACTGGACACCTCCAGCGAAGGACAAGTAGCCCTGAGCAGATCAGTGAGGGGAGTCCTGTGCTTGGCCAGCTTACTGCCTTGAGGGAGTCCAGGCTGCAGCACAGGGAGGGGAAGCCCAGATGGGGATGAAGACGTGGACTAGGAGTGCTCAGAAGATCCAGGCGGCTGGAGTTGGCAGGACAGAGTGTGGGAGAGGAGAGCGCTGCCCAGGGGTGTGCGGCAGTCCTGTACGGAGGGCTGATGAGCCCTGTGAGGGAGCTCCTCGGCACAGTTAGGAGACTGCTGCCCTCCAACTGCTCTGCGGTTTTGTAGCTTCAGTCTACTAGGCTTTTTCTCTTTAGTGGAAATTGACAACCTGAGTCTGAAATTCTCATGGAAATGCAGAATACTTTAAAAAGTTCTATTTTTTTTTTTTTTTTTAAGAAATAGAGGCCGGCACCGCAGCTCACTAGGCTAATCCTCCGCCTGCGGCGCCGGCACACCGGCTTCTAGTCCCAGTCGGGGCTTCGGATTCTGTCCCAGTTGCCCCTCTTCCAGGCCATCTCTCTGCTGTGGCCCGGGAGTGCAGTGGAGGATGGCCCAAGTGCTTGGGCCCTGCACCCCATGGGAGACCAGGAGAAGCACCTGGCTCCTGCCATCAGATCAGCGCGGTGTGCCAGCCGCAGCGTGCCGGCCGCGGCGGCCATTGGAGGGTGAACCAACGGCAAAAGGAAGACCTTTCTCTCTGACTCTCTCTCTCACTGTCCACTCTGCCTGTCCAAAAAAAAAAAGAAAAGAAATAGAACAATGTTTCAAGAATTATAAGCTATAATAAGACACTGTTGATATCAAGGTAGGCAATCAATGGAACAGAATAGAGTTCAGAAATAGAGCTATACATACAAGGCTACTTCAGAAAGGTTTATGGAAAATGGAAGTAGAAGTTGATTTTGGTAGAAAAAATTTGAAATCTGTGCATATTGATGGTCTTCAGAAAGTTCCTGGAAAGTGAATATTAGGAAAAAGCATGGCTTTCAGATTTAGGGGCATCAAAATAAACTTACATTTCAATTCTAGTTTTTCATGAACTGGCTGAAGGCCCCTTTTATGTAGGCAACTGATTTTTGACAAAGGTGAAAAGTCACTTCAGCAGAGAAAAAAAGCACGCTCTTCACCAAGTGCCAGACCATTGACTATTCTGATAAAGCAAAATGAACTTCAGTAAATACATCCGGTTCTCAAACGGACCATATATCTAGACAAAAAGCCTAAAGCTTACCGAACTTCCTGAAGAGCACGTGAAGAAAAGTCTTTTTGACCTGGAGTTAAGGTAAAGATTGCACTCTGGAAAAGAAAATATTGATGAGTTGGACTAATAAAAATTAAATACTCTGCTCTCTGCTCTGTTAAAAGAAAGACAAACCAGAGAGCACAGACCAGGATTTTAAATCATGACTCTGATCAAGGACTGCTATCCACAGTATCTAAAGAACTCAAAAAAAAAAAAAAAACGAACACCCCATGTAAAAGCAGGTGAAAGGTTTGAACAGTTTCAGCCCAGGAAGGTGTATGAGCAGCAGATGAGCACCTGTAAGGCGATCAGCGTCGTCAGTGTTAGGGAAGTGCAGGCTGACCCCACAGCGAGATTCTGTGATGTGCTCGCAAGAATGGCTGCAGATACAGAGTCTGACCGCGCCACGAGCTGATGAAGCTGCAGGGGCCGGCTGCTCCCACCCAGCAAGGGGAAAGGTGGGGTGGAGTAGACTTCCAGCACTACTGTATCACCTATCTGTTCCACTCCCAGGTAATCCCCAGAGAAATGAAAACAGGTCCATAGAAATGCTGTACATACCTGCTGGCAACTTTATTTGTAATAACCAAAAAGTGGGAATAAATATCTGTCCACAAGTGAGTGGTTAAACAAATTGTGATTTATCCATACAAGTGGAATATTACTTAGCAATAAAAAAGGAATGATCTTTTGATATCCACAGCAACATGAGTGGTTGTCAAAAATAATTAGAGTGAAAGAAGACAATATAGGGTTTATGCTGGATGATTCTAGTTCTAGAAATTTCCAGCTGATCTGTAGTGGCAGAGTCCTGGTTGCCTGGGGTCAGGAGAGAAGGAGGGCAGAAGAGAAAGGAGTGGGGAGTGACGGGCAGATTCATAATCGTGGCTGTGCTGATGGTTGCACAGGTGTATGCCTTGTCAACTGTATACTTTGTGGAAAGTTTATTGTACTAAATAGTTAAAAACTTTAAAATACACCTTTTCTAGGACAGGTTAGGAGGTAAATTCTATTTCAGTTTATTTAATACTAAAGTCAAGTGCACAAGACTTTTTTTAAATCATAGTGGCTTAAAATCATACCTATTACAAAACTCTATAGATACAACTTTTCTTATTTTAAATGGATTTTTGGACAATTTGAAGATGCCTCAGGATTATTGGAAACCTTGGTGACGGTCTTGGGAGTCTGGGTACCACTGCAGTGTCGTACATGTCATGGGGACAGAGGCCAAGGGCGCCCTTAGCCCTACAACATTCAACAGTCTCCGCTGACTAATCCACATGTACACATAATCATTTTTATAATCTCCTTTCCACACCAGGTCGGGTGATTCTGAACCAAGTGATGTTCAAATAAAAATTTTTTCCCATTTATGTCAATCAGTTAGCATTCTGATTTTAGGAAGAGAAAGAGATACTGAATCAGGTTGTCTAAAAATCTTAAAACTAGAGCAAATAGGTTTTTCAAGAATTTAAATAGGACTTCTTCCTTTAATCAGTTAATTATCCACTTTGTAATGTTAATAACCGTGTTTAAAGCTTAGTGTTAACCTGTGATTGTGTGTATGTGTGACTGAAATTTACAAACAGTATAATAACTGAATTATCCTAAATTACCTTTTCCTTTCAAGGTAATCATTCTGACTGTCTTTCCTGGTACAAAATCTCTTAGTCTGTTCTTAAAATATGTATCATTCAGATAAATGTATCATTATCTTGTCCCCAAATGTCTTAATTAGCTCAAGCTTTTTCTCATTATTGAATTCTTCCACTACCTGATTATCATGATCGTCTCTGAACTCTGCATACATCCTTTATTTTTAAAATTTGAGACGCTTCAAAATAATGTGCTATTCATGTCATCAGTGCGCCATCGTTGTCCGCAGGTGAGACTTCAGGTTCCGGGTCGTAATCAGATCTTACATTGAGAAAACAGTCTGCAGTCTCCTTTCCTCCCTGAGCCTGGTGGCCCCGCACTGTCCCGGAGAGGTGGGTCCTGCGTGTGACCCAGTGGCCAGGAGGCCCTGGCTGTTAGATGGAGCCCCCTTACGATAAACTCCAGCTGTCTTCCCGCATTCCTGCTGGTTAAGCTGTCCTCGAGAACATGGAGGAATCCTATGACTTCTTTCCGCATGTGGACTTGGGGTTTGGAGAGTGTTATCCAGTTCTGGTCCTGGTTCAGGCACAGTCGTTCCCGATTCCTCACATCCTGGTCCCGTTCTGGACAGAAGCTGAGGTGTTGGTCCTGGAGACCTGAAGCCTTGCTCTCGAGCTTTCCTGCGTATCCGTTTCTTATTCTCACGTCGTGTCTGTAGCACGTGCTTCTCTGGTGTGCTTTCCTCAACCTTCTGTTGCCTTTCTGTGTGGAGCCTCTTCTCCTGGGGTATGTGTGGGTACTGCCGGGCAGGCCTACCCGGTCCACGACACTGCAGGACGACCCTGTGCCCCTCAGGCTTCAGTAGCTGTGCTGTCTTCTCCCAGGGTGTGTGTGGGTGCTGCTGGGCAGGCGTACCTGGTCCACGACACTGCAGGATGACCCTGTGCCCCTCAGGCTTCAGTAGCTGTGCTGTCTTCTCCCGGGGTGTATGTGGGTGCTGCCGGGCAGGCGTACCCGGTCCACGACACTGCAGGACGACCCTGTGTCCCTCAGGCTTCAGTAGCTGTGCTGACCCAGTGTGCCCGCCTGAGCACCAGGACATACAGGTTCTTTGCATCTTTTCCATCCCCCGACAGATTCTTTCTTTGTCTTATTTCTTCTGCCTTTAAGATGTAGAAAATATTTGCCAAAAAATTTTTATTTGGTATTTTGTTATTCATTAATAAAATATGCTCTATTAATATTTCATTGTATTATTATAAGCATAATCTTACGTAAGTCCAGGCCTAAGTGTTACCAAAGTACAGGCATTCCACCATACCTGCAAGTTTCACACCTGTGGATTCAAACAACTCTGGATTGAAACAGTTGACCCCCCCCCCCCCGAAAAATTCTAGAAACCTCCCCTAGAGCAGAACGCGAGTGAGCCACATGCGAGCCGTGCACTGAGTCCATGCCGGTGCAGCGACAGCTGCGCACCCCTCTGTGGCCTCCGTGTCTCTCCAGCCCTCAGCTGAGCACTGGTTCCTGGTGTCTCCAGGTGTTCATGAGCTGTGTCATGAAGCCTGCGATGGCGGTGTGCGTGCTGAACATGTACTCTTCTTTTTCTTGTCTTTATTCCCCGAAAAGAACAACGCAGCTGTTTGTGTGGTGCTCACATCGTGCTACGTGCTGTAAGTAACCTGGAGGTGATTCATAGTGTACGAGAGGACTGCACGGGCTGTGTGCAAATGGATCATCGCCTGCGTTAGGGACTTGAGCGTCCTTGGACTTTGGTATCCAGGGCGTCCTGAAACCCTGCCCCGCGGTTGTGGAGGCACAGGGCTCTCGTTAGTGCTGCTCAGGTCAGGCTCAGCAGGCTGTAGCCTGCAGACCACATTCTTTCTGCCGCCTGTTTGTGTGAGCTAAAACAGGTTTTACCTTCCTGCAGGCTGAAGGAAGATATCGATGCATAGTGTTTTGTGACACGTGAGGATGATGTGAGTCCAAGCCTCAGTGTCCCTCAGTCAAGTTTTGGCCGAGCACAGCTGTCCTTGGGTGGCGGGTGCAGGCTTCGTCTCCAGCCCAGGGAGGAACTGGAGGATGAGACTCGGCCAGCTACAGTGGAGGAGAAGGATGTATTTGCAAAGTGAACGTACACACTCAAGAGGAAGGCCAGGCACTCCTGGGAGTGAGCTGCACCAGTGAGGTTCAGGCTCATCCCTTTACGTGATCACAAGAGAGCAGAGGAATTGAATATTCTGAGGGGACGATAGTTGGGGCAGGCTCTGAGTACCACCCGTTTTTTTCTTTTTCTTTTTTTTTTTTTACAGGCAGAATTAGACAGTGAGAGAGAGAGACAGAGAGAAAGTCTTCCCTCCGTTGGTTCACCCCCCAAATGGCCGCTATAGCCAGCGCGCTGAGCTGATCTGAAGCCAGGAGCCAGGTACTTATCCTGGTCTCCCATGCGGGTGCAGGGCCCAAGGACCTGGGCCATCCTCCACTGCACTCCTGGGCCACAGCAGAGAGCTGGACTGGAAGAGGAGCAACCAGGACAGAACCCGGTGCCCCAATCGGGACTAGAACACGGGGTGCCAGCGCCGCAGGTGGAGGATTAGCTAGTGAGCCGCGGTGATGGCCCCATCCGTTTTTCTTTTTTTCTTGAAGTCTCCAAAGTGTCATGCTGTCAGATGCATGATTAGTAGGAATGCTGGCCATGGTGATTTTATGATAATGTTATTATTTTGATGGTTAGCTATAGGTCACCACGGGGCCACAGCCTGTAGCCACGGTAGGTGTGTCCAGCTGACACCAATTCTGAGCAGTGGTTTTGAGGTAACAGCAGTTTGGGTTACCTGAGCCACAGCACGAAGCAGGGCAGGGTTTGGGAGGGTGCTGGGGAGCCACCGGCAGGAACAGGGAGAGGCTGCTGCCCACAGCCCCCTGCTCGCCTGTAACCCAGCCATGCTCATTCCTCCGTGTGCCAGAGCTGAACAGTTGTCGGAGACCAGATAGCTTGTAAACCCAGAACCGTGTCTGGCCCTGTTGTTCGTTTTCCACTGTCCATTGCCAAGTAACAAATTACTGCACGACTTAGAGGCTGAAAAGGAACAAGCATTTCTTACCTTGCAGTTTCCGTGGGTCAGGCCGGCCCCTCGCGGCTGCAGTCAGGTGTCGTCGGGGCTCTGGTCATCTCAGGGCTCCGCTGGGAAACGATGTGCTTGCACACCTGTGCGGCTGTCGGCAGGATCCGGTGCCTCGGCGTCGTAGGGCTGAGGCCTCTGTTCCCTGGTGGCCTTGTGTAGCGTGGCAGCTTGCTCCATCAGAGGCGTGAGCTGGAAGGCAAGCGGGAGTCTGCCAGGAAGAGGCACTGTCTTGTTCTCAGTAATCAGTGGGGTGGCCGCCTCTCCCTGCGCTGTGTCACACTGCCTGGGAGAAAGGCGCTTGGGCCAGCCCTCGCTTAAAGGGCTGTGGGTACAGAGGTGCAGCCGGCCCAGCGACCACCGACCACCCTGGAAGTCTGTCTGCTGGGGGCTCCTTACCAAAAAGATGGCCCTGCGCAGTTCAGGTGATCACTTTATCATTGTCCTCCCAAGGAGTGCTTCTCTTCAGGTGGTTGCTTTATTTTTTAGGTGATTACTGTAATACAGTGGGCTCATGTGAGTTACTACATTCTTCTGAATACGAAGTCAAGATAGCAACTCCGTTGTATTTTTGAATTCTATCCAAGTCAGCCCATCAATTAACACCTTGTGTTAACCCATTTGTGTCTTTTAAAGCTTTGTTTATGGATGTCTTGCTTTTGGAGTCATGTATAGAATAATTGCAGGTATCTTTTTTTAAACTCTGCTTTAATTCTTATTTAAGAAGAAATCAAATTTATTCTTTCCTTGGCCTTTTTTTCTTCCATCTTCAGGATAGAATCCTGCATCAGCAATTTTATGAAGCCTCTCTGATTCTCAGTCTGCTCTTCATTTTTTCCCTCATTTTAGGAAGAAGGAAAAAATGTCAGCATCTGTTTTTGCCAGGGCTTTTTTTAACTCATAACACCCCAAAATCTATTCATGTTTGGCCCCATAACTATTTATCTACACATTCTGCCTTTTTTTTTTTTTACAGACTTATTTATTTATTTGAAAGAGTGACAGAGAGAGAAGAGAGAAAGAGATCTCTATCCACTGGTTCACTCCCCAGACGCCCACAGCAGCCAGGGCTGGGTGCATTAGCATGAAGGTGGACTGGAAACCCAGGGCAGTTGGGACTCAGGGAGGAGGGCGACTCAGATGGCAGCTTACCCACCAAGCCGTGGCACCCGCCCCCAGCCCTTTTGTAATTTTATGTGTTAGAGAGGCAGAGTTACAGTGAAAGAAAGGTCTTCCATCTGCTGGTTCACTACCCAGTTATCCACAACAGCCAGAGCTGTGCTGATTCGAAGCCAGTAGCTTCTCCTGGGTCTCCCACGCGGGTGCAGGGGCCAAAGGACTTGGGCCATCTTCTACTGTTTTCCCAGGCCATAGCAGAGAGGTAGAGCTGGATCGGAAGAGGAGCAGCTGGGACTAGAACCAGAGCCCACATGGGATGCCGGCACCACAGGCAGAGGATTACCTTGCTGGGCCACAGAGCTAACCTGTCCCCCAGCCCTTCTGCAGGGTACAGTAAAACCCTGTCCAGATTCAAGGGTCCAAGATGGAAGAGGTGTGGCCAGGAGAGAGAAGGAGGCCCTTGGCACTCACAGCCCCAAGCTCTGTGTCTTCTTTTCTCTCAGTTTCCTTCTGATCCTTTTTCTCCTGCTTTGGGCAGTTAGATAAATAATTCTGTAATTCTGGGAAGACAAGGAAACCAGAAAGTGAGAGTCAGCAGCTCTACCTCGTGAGCTAGGAAAGACTGTGAGTGTTTCAGTGGAGGACAAGTAGAGAGCCCTACCCCGGGAGAACGCGCGCCGCTGGCAAAGCAGTGAGGAGCCATGTGCAGGCATCGCGTTCAAACTGTGCCCAGAGGGAGCAAGGCGCCGTCCGCGGGGCCCGGCGAGTCCCTTCGTTCATCGACTGTTTGTGGAGGGCTTGAGTGTGAGCCCCTGCTCCCTTGGAGTTTGCATGGTCGGCTAAGGAGAAACAATAAAGAAATACGTAAGATGCTATAAATGGATGCCAGGATGCCAGATAGGACAGAGGAAATGGGTAGAGTGGAGTGGGACGGCTCGAGACGGCTCCTCTGACAGACCCGTGAGCAGAGGCCGCAGTGGGGTCGGCGGTGGGCGATGCCCCGTGTCTGCTGCGTTGTCCTCAGGCGGGACACTTGTTATAGAGACAGTTCCTCCTGTGTATTCGTGAACATACGACACACGTGGACAGAGTTGCCGTGTGCACTTTGTCACTCCCTTGCCCGCAAAGGAACGACACTGCTCCCAGCTGATCGGTCTTCAGTAGACTTTATTTAAACAGGATAGAAAGAGAAACCCTTGAGCAAGGGGAGCTCTGAAAGAAAGGGGAAGCTCCCGTTACTATTTCACGAACAGCTTATACAGTTTATCATTGCAGAAGCATGTAATGCAAGCTTAGTCCATGCTACAGTCCATGCGGTGGGCTCCAATCGGGTGCCTGATCACGCACAGTCCATGCGCTCCTTGTCCAACCATAAAGGTGATCACGCGCCTTCATCCAATCAAGCTCCTGGTCATGTAGCAGGCGACTCGGGTGCTAACAACAAGCTTCCACCTGGTGTTTTCTCAGCCTTGGTCAGTGGGAAAAGAAGTATGGGAAGCCCCAAGGCCGTAGTTGTAGACTCAACCCTGGGGTTATGGAACATCCCGATATCGCAGCTCAACAGAAACCATAAACATCCACACAGCAGTAACTATTGCAAACGGTCAGCAAGCCAGGCCTTAGCATGTGGGCCCATGGCCGGCTCATGGGTCCCCACACACTTCTAAAGCATTTTATTATGAAAGCACTCAAACATCTGTCACACACACACACACACACCCTTGCTTCCTATCAGCCCTGCTAACACCCTTGCTTCCTATCAGCCCTGCCATTTAGCCGTCGAGTCTCAGCATAGCCTGTCTCACTCTTGTGTCCTGACCCTTTATCCTCTAAGATCTTAAGCTAACCAGTTGTGCTTTTCTCTAACCAGGTGGGTTTTCAGAAACTTTAACGTTCAGAAATAGGAAGAAAGTTTGTATTCATTTTATATTGATACAGATTTTTATTTCATTTTATTTTTCATGCATAGTTCTTCAGTCCACTTGGACTTTATTTGGGGTTGTGGTATAAGGCTGTAAGGCAAGGGGTTTTGCCCTTGTGCTTTTACTTTTCCACATAGCTGGTTTCTCTAACGTGTGTTGAACAGTGCAGCCTGCCTTTAGTTAACCGGCCACTCTTTAAGAATGTTATTGAGTTTTTATATATACCTGGGTGTTTTTTAAGGTGTCTCTTCTCTTCACTTGATTTGGTTGCTGTCTTGCTTTTATAACTTTGCTTTATAACACATCTTAATATGGAGCTGGGTGTCTTGTCCCCAACTTCATTTCTCAGAATTTTCTTAGCTGTACTATGTGCTTATTCTTGCAAATACATATTAAAGTCAACCAGGCTGTAAAATACCTTGCTGCCATTTTAATTACTGGTTCTATTTCCTGCTTTTTGGAAGGCAGTCTTTCCTTATCTAGAAGACAGGATAATAATAGCAGTCTTTTGATCAGTGTTGTGTGGAGTCAGTGATCCACGCACGTGCAGTGTTTAATGTGTGTATCTACTCAGAGCCTGTCCTGATTTTGCAGAAGGCTCTAAGATTTATTTGGGCCCTACCTAATTGCAATTCATTTCTGATGTTTCTCGGATCAAGTTTGAAGCAAGAAAAAAATAACTTTGGGTTATTACCACGTTAAATCAAATGGAGCTCAATCAGCTTCTGCTCATGTTGAAACGATGCAGAAATCAAGTGCATTGGAGGAAGTGACGCGGAACACCCCAGAAGTGGCTCCCTGCCTGTGTTGCAGGGCGTCCTCCACTCCCGTCCCCACATCTGCAGTGCCTGTTCTGTGTGGCCAGCCGTGGTTGGGTTCAGAAGGATTCTCACACCCACGCACCACCAGAGGCGGGATCTGGTGTGAGATTCACTTACTGTGTATTAGGGTTAGGACAGGAAACAGTGCATCAGTGGGTCAGCCTCAAACACGACTTTCTCAGGGATCCTTCTGACTGCCCGGGCTTGGCTTGCCAGCCAACAGAGGGCACAGTCAGCCCTTGGAGAGGAGATGGAGCGGGTGGGTGGCTCCCTCCAGCACGGGGAAGTCACCACAGTAACTGCAGCTTACATGGCTGTCCCTTGCACGGCATCCGAGGCCCCAGAGAGACACCACTGGGTTGAAGAGGGAGCACACGGAAGCTGGGGCTCCCTGAAAGCCCTGGAATGTGTCCTGGAGGAGAAGCCCCTGTGGCCTGTTCTCGCTCTCATGCACAGGCAGCGGTCTTCCAGTGGTAGCCGTCACATCCGGGCGCAGCTGCCGTGTCAGGCTTGGCGTTAACCTGGACCACCTCACAGAAATGTGCCATATAATTAATAAAAAGCGAAATCCGAGGTGGTCTTCACACAGAGGCAAGGTTTAGCCTACCGTGAGCCCTTTCTCCTCACCACCCCATCCCGGGTTTCTGATTCTGTTGTGGCGCCGCACTTCCCCACGGGAATAGTTTCAGAACTGTGAAGAGCGCTGAGGAAGCCCTGTGCTGCCCTGCAGCCCGGTGAGGTCCCCCGGCCTCCTGGAGCCCCAGTGACGTCCCCCGGCCTCCTGGAGCCCCAGTGACGTCCCCCGGCCTCCTGCGGCCCGAGTGAGGTCCCCCGGCCTCCTGCGGCCCGAGTGAGGTCCCCCGGCCTCCTGCGGCCCGAGTGAGGTCCCCCGGCCTCCTGTGGCCCGAGTGAGGTCCCCCGGCCTCCTGCGGCCCCAGTGAGGTCCCCCGGCCTCCTGCGGCCCGAGTGAGGTCCCCCGGCCTCCTGCGGCCCCAGTGAGGTCCCCCGGCCTCCTGCAGCCCCAGTGAGGTCCCCCAGCCTCTGCAGCCTGAGTGAGGTCCCCCAGCCTCCTGGGCGCTTACTGCTTTCATTTCTCATCTGCTGGGTTCACGTCCTGCTGGGCCTGGCCATGTATTGCTGCTTAGGAAAGGGAAGGATCTGGGGCTGCCTCAGTGGTTTTCCATGCTCGCCCATCAGCACTGTGTTCAGATTTGGACTCCAGTTCTGCCCAATGTGTTCCCTGCCCCGTCAGAGTCTAAGACCTCCGCTCCCCGTCTGCTGCACTTGCCAGCCAGAACTGCACAGCACAGCTGCTGTGTGTGCCCGGGACAGCCTCGCCAGCTTGTGTCTCTTCTCTCTCTCTCTCTCTCTCTCTCTCTCCCTCTCTCTCTCTCTCTCCCTCTCTCTCTCTCTCCCTCTCTGCCCCCTCTGGCCGTGGCACCTGTGCGGAGCCGCCCCTGGTCTGCATGCTCTTCTTCTGGAGGCAGCTCCCTGCCTGCCCCTGCTGCCATGGTGGACATCGTTGCTTTCCCAGGACTGGCTCTTCCTTTGCCCAGCGCCCGCCCTGGAGCAGGCTTTGAGTAGGGTTGCATGGCTCTAAGGTTTATGAAATCACAGATGACGCAGAGTCGGTAGCCTAAGAGGATGACAGCCAAGTGTACACCCCCCTGCCCTGATTCAGCAAAAGTGAGTATCAGCGGCAGTGTGTTCCCCTATATCCTGATCCTTTGCCAAAAGTTGAATAAAGGTGAAGAAAATGGGGACAGCTATAGTTATTTTCTCCTGAGAAACAGTTCCGAGCATCACTCTCACATATGTCTGTGCCTGATCTGGAAAGAGTCGTCTCTGTCATTGCTGGAACCCCTGGCAAGCGGTGAGCCATGGGAGAATGTTAAAGTACCCAGAAGAGAGGATATTGCTTGCTTCTTTGCTCGAGCTACCAGCATTTTCTTTATTGAGCGTAAACGACACTGCACACATCGTAGATCGTCAGAGCATCATAATTCCCATTGGAGGTAGATGGTGTTTACAGGTGAGGAAGCTGAGGTTCAAAGAGGTGAATTAACTGCGCGTGGGGCTGGCGTTGTGGTGCAGGGAGTTAAGCTTCTGCCTACGACACCAGCATCAGCTCCCTGCTAATGCTCCTGGGAAGGCAGCAGAAAATGGCCCAAGTACTAGGGCTCCTGCCACCCACGTGGGAGACCCAGATAGACTTCCTGGCTCCTGGCTTCTGCTGGCCCAGCCCTGGCTGTTGCGGCTATTTGGGAGGTGAAACAATGGATGGAAGATCTGTCTTGGTCTCTCCCTCTCTCCCTCTCCCTCTCTCCCTCCCTCTGTGTGTGTGTTTCTGCCACTCTACCTTTCAAATAAATAAATAAATGCTTTAAAAAATAATAACTGTGCCAAGGTCACACAGCCACTGAGCGGCAGAACCAGCCCTGGACTTGGTACAGGCCTGATGATAATCCCTGTTAGGACTGACTTATACTGAAATGTGATCCAGTATTTTTTTGTTCATACTCATTTGAGTTTCAGATATTTGATTTCATGGCATCTCATTTTAAATATCGGTTTTCAACTTTATTGGGATCCTGTTGGTGCTTATAAAATATTTTTATCTCTCTGCCACATGTGCTTTCATTTCAGAGTGAGTTTCACCTTCTACTAAAAATACTGTAGCGTCGTCCCCGGGTTGTTTTCACAGCGAGTTTTGTCTGCCCACAGGAGAATATTAAAAAGTGAGCCTCCATATCCCCAAGAAATGAGTGCGTTAGCCAAAGACCTACTTCAGCGCCTTCTGATGAAGGATCCCGAGAAGAGACTGGGCTGCGGCCCGCGGGATGCAGATGAAATCAAGGAGCATCTCTTCTTCCAGGTGCGTCTGTGGGACAGGGTGGCCCCTGCTGTTCGCAGGGTGATGGATCGGCTTTCTCGGGAGGTGAGCGAGTGCCGTCCCTTCCTGGGGACCGGCTCTCCCGTTTCCCCTTGCATTGTGCCTTTTTTGCTTTCCTTTCTTGTCACGACAGGGAGGGACCCTTTATGAAAGACCAGAATTGTACTTGCATAGACTACGTGGAGTGGGGGTGGGGAGGTCCTAATCGCGTTCTGTTTCCTGCGCGCTGGCGGGTTAGTTTCTGAGTAGTGATTTCCATTGGCAGTCTTGGGATTCAGACACGTGGACCAGGGAGGTTTTGTTCTATTCTTGACTTTTCTTGGTTCATGAGCTATTATGGCCACTATGTTTCACCTTTTGTTTTTTAATTTTTATTTCTTTGGGAGATAGAGGGAGAGAAAGAACCAGAAAGAGGTTTTCCATCCAAGGGCTCACTCTCCATATGCCCACAACAGCTGGGCCTGGGCCAGGCCAAAGCCAGGAGCCCGAAACTCAGTCGGGTCCCCGCGTGGGGGCAGAGACCCAAGTACTGGAGCCATCAGCTGTCGCCCGGGGGTGTGCACCAGCAAGAAGCTGGGCCTGGAACCCGTGGCCTGGGTGTCACCA
Organism: Oryctolagus cuniculus; assembly: GCF_051225735.1. Classification (NCBI taxonomy): domain Eukaryota; kingdom Metazoa; phylum Chordata; class Mammalia; order Lagomorpha; family Leporidae; genus Oryctolagus; species Oryctolagus cuniculus. The sequence continues at coordinate 40,926,081 of NC_142886.1, read as the reverse complement.
TCCCAGGCAGCGTCCCTTCCGCTGCGCCGGACGCCTGCCTGCTTCACTCTTTAGGCGGTGGTTTCGTGTCCTCCTCGCTCAGAGCCTGCGATTCTCGGTGAGGCGTCCGTGCGGGCAGTTACGCGTGTGCTCTCGTCCTCGTGCCGACGCTTCCTCATCCTGAAAAGGCTGCGTGAGGCCGTCTACAGGACACCCAGACGTCTGCTCAGTTTAGTGCGCTCAGCGTGCTCCCCCCAAAAACCCTGCTGTTTAGTAACTGTGGGGAAGTGAACGTGGCTGAGTTTGCTGGCCGTTTCCATCTAAGTGGTCAACCTGGGCGCCCTCACACCCCGAGCGAGTAATTCCGTCGTATCAACACATGCGCCTTCCGTGTGTGAGGTAGAAAGGGGCCATCGCACGTTTATTCTGTACTCTATAAAGCAACCTGTCACATTCCTTGCATCAAAACAAATGAAAAGTCTATGCCAAAAAAAAAAAAAAAAACTCTCCTGTCAAATAAGTTTGCATGTTGCTATGTATTGCTTTCTAAATATTTAAAACGTACTGACTAATGTTTAGAATTATCTCTGTATTTCTGTGCTCAAAAAGACCCATTTACTTCTCTCACTTTACCTGTTTTTCAAAATACCACTGCACATCTTGTAGAAGTCCAGTAGCTTAGTGAGAAACGCATTGAGAATAAAACCAACGTCTCAGTGTGCACATTTCATAAATGATAGGACTTGGAAAGATCACTGTTTGAACAAACTGTTTCAAATACCTTGTTTAGAAGTTTGGCTAAAACATTAACAATCAAGTAAAATTCAAGAAAGTATTCAAACAAAAATACCCCCAATTATATTTTCCTAGGAACTTTTGCTCCATTGTTCCTTGTGTTTGTGAATATTATATAGTATGTCATTAGTATTAGAAAATTTTTCCTTTGTGTTAACTCAGAATAGTAATTTGAGATTATCTACTTGTGTTGACTGTTTAAATCACAGGGAGACTTTCGTAAAGAGCAGAGTTTTGCTTGTAACTCTAAATGGAGGCCGGCGCCGTGGCTCACTAGGCTAATCTTCTACCTGCAGCGCTGGCACCCTGGGTTCTAGTCCTGGTTGGGGCGCCGGATTCTGTCCCGGTTGCTCCTCTTCCAGGCCAGCTCTCTGCTGTGGCCCGGGAGTGCAGTGGAGGATGGCCCAGGTGCTCCGGCCCTGCACCCGCAAGGAAGACCAGGAGGAAGCACCTGGCTCCTGGCTTTGGATCGGTGCAGCGCGCCGGCCGTGGTGGCCATTTGGGGGGTGAACCGACGGAAGGAAGACTTTTCTCTCTGTCTCTCTCTCTCACTGTCTAATTCTGCCTGTCAAAAAAAAAAAAAACTAAATGGATTTTTCTCCAAAAGAGGAAAGGAGGTGGAGGGGTCGTAACAGCATTCAGATTTCTGTTTTAAACGTTCGCCTGCCAACGGCGTGTTTCCTTCGATTGCCCCTTCGCCCTAGGAGTTGCTCTTCATGTGTGTGCAGCAGCCAAGCACAGCTCCTCTGCTGCTGACAGACGGGGTGGGGGTGGGGGGCAAGGCGAAGCCCAGGAGACAGTGCCCAGTCCTGGCCCCCCCACGCTGGCCTTCCGCTGACAGCATCGGTTCTTACCCCGGCCTCCTCTTCCTCTGGGTGAAATAACGGCGGTGACCAGAGGCTCTCTGAGACCCAATCCCACGGGAAACTTGGAAGATCTGTAGTTCAATGGTTTCCCATTTCCATTGCCTCCACACGGGAGCGGAATACATTTATGGTGGTTGATTGAACCAGGCATTGGACGGAGTCACATTTTGCCATCGCTGAAGTCAGCAGGCGTCTTAGTTACTATTCTAGCTGGTAACGCTTTTTCTCTCTTAATGGTACATGAAATAATGGTTGTGTCACCATCCGTGGTGACATCTGAAATCTGAAGAAATGTCACAGATCTGTAGGACTCAACTCAGTGAGTGTTATCTGAGGTTTTAAGTGACAGCGCATGGGAGTAGAATTGAGTGATGGAAAAACATCAGTTGCTCAGTACAGAGAGGGTTACTTCAAAAATTCATGAAAAGTTTATTTGGGTCCAAAAACATTTTAAAATTCACGATTTTTTATATATAATATGTACTTTCCACGAACATTTTAAAGACCTCCCATAGGTGGAAGAGGGATTGGCTTATCCCGTGGGAGAGAAGAGAGGCAGTGTTCCGAGTGCTGGGTAAGATGAGAGGGAGGAGCCAGCACGTCCGTGGGACCGGCTAGGTGCGGGGCGAGCGGAGCAGCACTGTTGATAGGAAGTAAGAAGATTCCCCTAGCTGGCAGTCATCGGGTCCGCTGCAGTTTCTGGTTTTCTTTTCTTTTTTTTTTTTTTTTTTTCCTTCACACCTTTTTCAGGCCAGCTCAGGATGAGTCCTTTATCTGGCATCTCTAAGGGGAAATGAGCATGTCTTGGCGCCCCCTAGAGGACACTGTGAGACTCTGCAGAGATGGAAAGCGGTCACCCTCAGGGCTCTGCCTGGGCAGGCGCTGGAATCTGCTCAGAAACGCGGGCTCTTGCTTGGAAAAAGAAATTCTTTCCATCATTGCTCTGAAATATCTGCCCTTCGTTTTAGCCCTGTCTGAATCTGTCTGTCTTCGTTATTCTTAGAAAATCTATTTTGACTTTGTTGATTTCTCTTTGTACCCATTTTCTTTCTCTGCTTCAGAAAATCAACTGGGACGATTTAGCTGCCAAAAAAGTGCCCGCGCCATTCAAGCCGGTGATTCGAGACGAACTGGACGTGAGCAACTTCGCCGAGGAGTTCACAGAAATGGACCCCACCTATTCCCCCGCAGCCCTGCCCCAGAGCTCCGAGAGGCTGTTCCAGGTAGCGTCCGCGCAGCCGTGCTAGAGCTGGTGGCTTTGTACCTGAGAGTCTGTGTATGCCCAGGCTCTCCCGTGGGAGTTACAATAGTGTGTTACTTTTGCCTCTTGTCGTATAAAATACCCTTCAGTCCACAGTGTTACCTGGTGCTTTATATTCAGGGAATAATGTTCATTACTTTCCAACTGCTACAGATTTAGAAAGGGCTCTGGATTTGGAAAAGGCTCTGTAGCAGACTGACGGTGAAATGCTGGACGTCCTCAAGCTCTGCTGCTGCTGCTGCTGCGTGTGCTCGCACAGTGGTTAATCTGGCCCCGGACCTGTCTTGTCCGTCCCATGTCACGACCCAGCCGATGGCTGGACACGTAGTAAACGATTTACAGAAGCGTTCGCTGATGAATTAGTGAGCAGATTCATCGGCTTTGTGTCACTTCATTAGATTTTCTCCCCTCCCAACGGTAATTATGCTGAAGAAATAGACTAAACGTCAAATCGTTGCAGAATTCGAGACCCACTTTAATGAAACTTACGTTTTCCCAGCCTGAAACCAGCAGCACTTCAGACTGCTTTGTCGTAGCACCTCAATGACATCTTTTTGAGGAAGTCAGTCGTGTCTGTAAGTGAACTTCTGTCAGCAGCACAGAAGTCAGATTTTGAGGGTGGAGTAGGGAGAAACTCTTGTTCTCCTTTATTACTGAATTGGTTGAATTCTGCCAGAAGATGGCATTATCTCCCTCTGTAAAGCATTTTTCTATTGATCTGAAATAACACCACATTTGGGGCTGCAAATAAGATCAACTCGGATTGCATCTCAGCACAGTCTGACCTGCCCCAGGGGGACAGCCTGCCCCAGGGGGACAGCCGCAAGTCTGTGGTCCTCGTCTCCTCTCTCTCAGGGCTATTCTTTCGTGGCTCCTTCTATCCTCTTCAAGCGGAATGCAGCCGTCATCGATCCGCTGCAGTTCCACGTGGGAGTCGAGCGCCCTGGAGCGACCAACGTTGCCCGGAGTGCGATGATGAAGGTACACAGATGTGGGTGTTAGTGATGTGGTGGTGGACCACATGAGGGTTGAAGTGCCAACAGTGGTTATGGTTAATACTCTCAAGTCCAGTGAATTTGACCAATGAGCAGTTTTTAAAAATGAATAACAGGAAATATTTCCTAGAGAATTATTACCAGTTTGAATGAGCTCCCTTTTATAATAATAATTATGTATTTTAAATAAAAGTGATAGATGAAAATAGAAATGAGCTCAGTAAGAGACAGTTTAGATTTTACATGTATTTCACAAATATTGATGAACGCTAACAATCTTACATTGCTCTACAGCTGTATTTATCCCTTATACATAGCTAACACTTTCTAAAGTTGAGCGGTATTGGCTTCTTATCAGGACTCTCCATTCTACCAACACTATGACCTAGATCTCAAAGACAAACCACTGGGAGAAGGAAGTTTTTCTATTTGTCGAAAGTGTGTGCACAAAAAAAGTAGCCAAGCATTCGCCGTCAAAATAATCAGCAAGAGGTATGACCGTTCCTAGCAGTCTTTCTTTGTATGTGCATCCTGGCCGGTGAATTCTGTAAAGTAAAAGCTGTCTGTTGAAAAGGAAGTCAGCAGAGGTTAGAAGGCTTTCACCCACAGGTTTAGTCACTGTACTTCTGGCTCTGTTAGACAGGTAAATCCTAGCCTGATATGCTTTGAGTTTATATAGAAAACTTTCTTGTGATGGTCATGTAGTTAATGTATTAATTTTGTATTTATTTAGTTAGTGATTTCAGCAGTTACTTCCATCTCTGTTAGCTACATATTTGAAGTGTTTTGTTTGAAGTTATTCAGTAAACTGCTGATTGCTGTGAGAGCCAGCTAGTCTTTTTGGTGACTGACCATTACCTTTGTGATCTTTTTTTTTTTTTAATATTTATTTATTCATTTGAGAGGCAGAGTTAGAGAGAGAGAGAGAGAGAGGTCTTCCATCTGCTAGTTCACTCCACAAATAGCCACAATGGCTGGAGCTTGGCTGATCCTAAGCCAGGAGCCTCTTCCAGGTCTCCCACGTGGGTGCAGGGGCCCAAGCACTTGAGCCGTTCTCCACTGCTTTCCCAGGCCACAAGCAAAGAGCTGGATTGGAAGAAGAGCAGCCATGTGGGACGCTGGTGCCACAGGTGGAGGCCCAGCCCACTACACCACAGTGCCGCTCCCACCTTCATGATCTGCATGCTTAATCCCAAATTGCTGGGCAAGCAGGGCGTCCATCTCTTCATATGACTAGTCTTTTCTCACTCAGAGATGAATGTTCCAGAAAAATGTATTGCTTTTCCTGGTGGTTGGTTTGATTCATTAAGTATAGAATGTGCATTCTGAATTTGCTGTAAGTAAAAACAAAATTAGGGTTGGAGCAATACCAGCATAGACATTTCAAGAGAGGTGGGCATTTGGCCTAGTGGTTGAGACTCCTGGATCCCACGTCAGAGTACCTGGGATCAGTACCCAACTCCAGCTCCTGACTCCAGTTTCCTGGGAAACAGCATGGATGGCTCAGGTGACTGGGTGCCTGCCACCCACATGGGAGACCCGGAGCCTGCCACCCACGTGGGAGACCCAGATTGAGTTTCCGGTTCCCAGCTTCGTCCCTGGCCATATCCAGCCTCAGTGGCCATTTGGAAAGTGAACTAGCAGATAGGAGCTGTGTGTGTGTGTGTGTGTGTGTGTCTGTGTGTCCCCCTTCCTCTCCCTCTCTCTCTCTCACATAAGTAGAATTTAAGTATATATATGTACTAGAAGAGACATGTAGACCTTGCTTCATCTTGCAGGATGGAAGCCAATACTCAGAAAGAAATAACAGCTCTGAAACTCTGTGAAGGACACCCCAATATCGTGAAGCTGCATGAAGTGTTTCACGATCAGGTATCCCACCCTGTGCTGCTGCATGTGCCGATTCACATACGAGCTTCTGCTGTTCATCACTTTGGTTGGTGGCTGCAGGATCAGAATCGGGGGTGTGGGACATCACCTGACCACTAAGAAGGCAGAGAAACCACCTGCCACTCACGCTCTTAGCCACCCCCAGGTCAGCTCACGCTCTCACGCCTGCCATCTCGCTCAGGAGGTGGCACGTGGGACCTGGGAGAAGGTCCCAGGCCAGCGCAGTGGCCCTGTCCCCAGCTACAGTGCGCATCACTCGTTAACTTTCCTCTCAGCTCTAGAACAGACCTTAGCGAGGCTTACGCTAGCCCTGCAGGCTGAAGGACAGCCAGCAAGCAGATGGCCCGGGACCCTCCCTTGCTTCCTCGCTCCAGGTGGCAACGCTGCTCACAGCCAGGCCTGGCCGTGCTGCTCCTTCTCCCCACCCCCCACCCCCAAGCCCTGCTGTCCAGAGGCGTGCCACTCTGACTGGGGAGGAATGCCGTGGTGTCAGGCTCACGTCTCCTCTCATCCCGTCCCCCGGCGTCTCTCGCGTGTCGGAAGTTGCTCCATTGAAGTGCTCTTTGTCCCAAGACTGGGTGGGATGACACAGTCCTACTGAGGAGCCAGAATCAATCCTGAATGCTCAGTTTTTCCCCAAGAAGAAGCTAAGATCCCAGTGGGTCGTGTGGTTTGTGCAAGGTCACACAGCAAGTCTGTGAAAATCTCGTGGGGAGAGCCTGGTGCCCAGTTCTGGGCTCTTTGTGCTGGTGTAGAGGCCCAGTTCTGTAGCACACTGAAGCCTCCCAGAGAACAAGGGCCCGGGCATCAGCAGCGTCATGCCTACCGCGATCGCTGCCATCTATGACCAGGTACCTTACGCCGCCCGGTGCTGTGCCCGACACTCCCCGTGTGCTTCCTTTCTCAGACCTGACCTCTGGGAGGGGGGACAGCGAAACTCGCAGAAGTAGCAGCCAGGTCTCGCCAGCTGTAAGTGGTCAGGCTGGGATCTGAGCCCGACAGCTTGGAGCTGCTTTTCTCTACTGCCTTAGGGGAGCAAGGAACAGCCGGGTCTTCCTATCAGGTAGTGAGTGCCCAAAAATGGCGTCATTGTCTACCTGCTCTCGGCTTCTCAGAGTCAGAAAAAGAGCGCCTGTGAAGCAGGGGTGCAGGGCACCTGCCCTCCCGCTCACCTGCCTCCCCCCTCATCCCACGACTCCAGTGGAACAGCTAGTGAGTGCCCTGTCCAGGAGACGTGCGCGTGAGAAGATGGTGGACACTGTCCTGTCAGAGCAGATTTAGAGGAAGCTGGCGTATCAGCCAAGGCACCGATGGGTGACCCTCGACAACCCTCTGTGTGGCTTTGCGGTCGTGCCCGGAGCTATACCCCAAGCCCGACATCTGATTTCTGTCCTTAGGACTCGTGGCACATCTCAGGAATGACGTCCCTCATTTTTTATTTACATTAAGTTGGTTGGGTGCTGTTTTTCTGTCCGAGACTTCCTAGAGTATAAACTGTCCCACGATGTACTTCTGTGTGTACCAGCGTAGATGTGTCGTGATTCTGATACGCAGTTGTTGAAGGACACTTAGGTTATTCCTGTCCACTGTGGGGTGCGACTGAGCATGGATGGCCTCCAGCCTTCAGCTGTGAGACAGCGGTTCTGTGTGCCCTCACCTCTGCCTCACAGAGATAAAGGGGTTCCCAAGGCAGCCGAAACAGAGCGCTGCACACTGAACACAGATTTATTGTCTGAAGTCCAAAGTCAGTCTCCGTGATTTAAAGCCAAGATGCCAGCCAGGCTGGTGCCTCCCGGGGGCTCTAAGGGGCCATTCGTTTGCTCGCCTCTTTCAGTGTCTGGAGGCTGCCCACAGCCCTCGGCCTGTGACCCTTCCCTGCCTCACTGTCATCTCCTGCTTCCATTGTTCATCCCATTCTGCTGACCCCAGCGACATTCAGAATCATCTTCTGTCTCAAGACCTTACTCACGTCTGCAAAGCCAACAGCTGCAGGGGCTGGGCATCTTGGAGGGCCATTGCTCGGCCTCGCACACGTACACTTTCTCCTGGTCACCCCCATTTGACTGATGTGGGTGCTGACGTTCACAAAAGTCCAGCACCGTCCTCAAGACCCTGAGTCACAGAGCTGGCTTCAGATCCAGCTTGGACTCCACGCTGTCTTTAACCCCGCAGGTGCCACCTTCATCTACACTTGTAGCATTCCTTCCATCTTGACTTTGAGGTAGAAACCCGAATTCGTTCTATCTCTAGTGGCCTACGAGCCATTTCTTATTAAAAATGTTGTCCAGCCTTCACAGCTTGTCCAGTATGTTTGCAGTGATATGCTTAATAATGTTTTCTTTATGAAGAAATTTTTCTGAGATTCGCTGACTCAGGAAATACATTTTGTTTGTTGGGTGACATTGGTCTTGCCGCCTGACTCTGAATAGTGATGTGACTTCTTTTTCTAGCCCTTTTGTGTTCCTGTGAGATCTGATAGAAACCCTTTGCTGTGTGATAGCTGCTGTGTTATTTATGGACATGGATGCAAAGCATAGTAAATATATAACTCACAAGGGTTAGTACTCTAATGAAGATAATGCCGTTTGGATCAAAGCAATTACTTAAAAACAGCACTCACGTAGTGGGTTATGGATGTTTGCAATGGTGGTCACAGGAACCCTGAAGCTGAGCTTCTGAACCCTACCAGGAGGTTCAAAGTGGCACCCTCAAACAAGACTTTTTCAAAAAGGTAATTTTGCCGTGAAGCAGGTGTGCCAGGGCTGTGTGGGCAGTCGTCTGTGCTCAGTTATCTTCTCTAGGATTTAAAACTGGCGATTTCACTTTATTGTCAGCACTGGGTCACCATTTAGAAAGCAAGCTGTGTACACTTCGATAGAGAAGCTGAGTGGAATTCACATGAAAGAATCAGTCCAGGAAAGGTTATAAAAAGCTTGAAGTTTTCCATTACCAAAATAGAAATCTAAGAAAGCCGCCTTGTCCTTCAGCTCCTTCCTCCCAAACACAAGGATTGCTGTGGATTATTTTGACAATGGCTTCTCTAAAGTTGCTGGCGATAGGTCATCGGCCACACCGGTTTTCCCTGCTGGCCGGGGTCTGCCCCTCTGCGGTGCGGCTCGCCCTCCCTTCAGTCCCGTCTCTCTCCCCCAGCTTCACACGTTCCTCGTCATGGAGCTGCTGAGCGGGGGAGAGCTGTTTGAGCGCATCAAGAAGAAGCAGCACTTCAGCGAGACCGAGGCCAGCTACATCATGCGGAAGCTGGTGTCCGCCGTCAGCCACATGCACGACGTCGGAGTGGTGCACAGAGACCTAAAGCCCGAGGTAGAACATCGGACAGTGCTCGCTTGTGTGATTCAAGGTGGCGCCGTTGTTCAGCGCCCCCCAAAACGTGTGGGCCCTGGGGGGGGGGGTGCATTGTCAGGGCTGTTCAGTTGATAATTAAAAATACGTTTCTTGGATTTTTTTTTCCTTTTCTATGTCAGTCTAAAATAAATCTTTTTTTTTTTTTTTGCCAGCTGATCATCTTGAGGTTATATTTGTAAGTGTGACAGCCTTTTATGGAAAAAATACTTTATGCAACTGTTGTGGACTAAAAATAGCAATGGGAATTTTTGTAGCAGAAAATAATATCCCTTCTATATGTGTATCAGCTTAGAGGTTTTTTTATGCTGTATTCTGAAAGTTTATTTCCACATTTGTCATAAAATTGATTAGTTTACATGTAGAGAGGGCTATAATTTTTATAAGCACTTAAAGAGTTCCTTGATTTAATTAGTTATGTCCTCTTTATGCTTTTTAATTCTCATTATTTTGATACTTATAGAACTGTGTAGTGATGTAGAAGCAGCGGCTTTTTAAATGCTTCTTCTTTCAAAAGGTTAATAAAGAAGGTCCTAACTATAGAATGATCCCTTTTTAGCATCAAAAATATGAAAATTCCTCCCTTTTAGAACATCAGTGAAAATTAAAAACCAAAAGCCAGTAATTTATAAAAAGATAACAATGACTCATCCTTGGCCATATGCAAAATTATATATATTTCCTCTCTAAAGCAGAGCTTTGTCTTGACTTATCATCTGATTATAATACATTTTCAGGTGTTTTTAACATATTGATTTGTTTGATGGTCCTCTAAGATATTTCTAGAACAGTTCTCTAAAAGCATTATTTTCCCTTTTACTGAGTATCTTGAATTGTTAGAGGAATGTGTTTTAAAAATGGAACTTGGAGCTCTCAAACACACAGTTGTTCTCGGCATGCCCTGGAGACTGCTCCGGGGCCGACCACCAGTCCCGACGTCTGCAGCCGCGCAGGTCCTGTGTGCGAACCGGCCTTGCATTTGCATAGAACCCCTGCATCCTGCCATGATGCTTTCCGTCAGCTCTAGGTTACTTGTAATACCTAATGCAATGCAAATTCCACGTGTAAGTAGTTGTCACCCTGTATTGTGTAGAGAATAATGGCAAGAAAACGTCTGTACGTGTTCGGCACAGACACATTTTTCGTGATATTTCGAAGCCGCAGTCGGTCGAGCCTGCAGATGCAGAGCCTGCAGGTGGAGGGCTGACTGTGATTGACTGACGTCCTGACAGTGTTTGGACGTCTGCCTGTGCACTCCCAGTCACTGGTCCCCATGTGACTGGCCATTAACCAGCAGTGGGTGGTGGTGTATGAGGTTGCATCCAGGAAGCGCCCCCTCTGCTTCCCGCCCCATACTTCTCACTTTCCGCACGCCGCCCACTGCAATGTGGCGCTCCGTGCATCGGAGATTAGCTGCCTATTTTTAAATGTGAAAGCACACCACTGAAATGTTTTCTTGATAGACAAGGAGCACGCATGCATGTTTTAATTGAAAAGATCTGCTCCCTGACTGTATAGAATTCATTTTCACATGTTTTATTCTTTGATAACTGGCCATCTGTCATCTCGTGAGTCCGAAATGAGGCAACTGTCTTTTCTGGCGCAGAGCAGCTTCGCTGTCCCTCCTCCCCAGTGCGGAGACTCTTAGGTAGCTACTCTGGTCTGTTAGAAGGCTCTCTTTCCAAATAGTCCTTTGAAGTGAAGCAGATTTGTCAGATTATCTAATATAATCTGCAGTTAAAGTCCTTAAATCAAACCAGATTATAGAGAGAGGAAAATGCACTGCTGAGCTCACATTTCCACAATAAAATGCTTTTCACTCCGACTTTCCAATGGCAGAGTATGCTGTCTCCAAACTAGACGTGTAATCCCTCTCCAGGTAACGTTTTACGAGCTGATGATCCGTCTCTTGCTGGTGGTGATGTGCGTGTGCTGCTGCACTGGCAAAATCTCCAGCTCTAGGTGAGCGTCAGATACATTTAGAAGCTGGCTGACGTTCCTGGTAGGCTGCTGTGTGTTTCAGAGTGATCCTGTCCTCTTGAAAGGCGGAGAAAAGTGACAGGTATCATATGAGTTCCAGGCAGAACTGGAGAGGAGCGTGAGAGGGGCTCGAGTGCTTACCCCACCTTCCCTGACACGAGCGCTCACGTCCGGGCAGCGTCGTGACTCTCCACTTCTGCTGTACTGGAGGAACTAGGCAAGTGGGCACTGTCCTCCAACTTCAAATGCTCCGAAAGAGGAGGAATGAGTTACGTCCCCACGTTAAACCTAGTGACCCACCCCACTCGCTCCACTTTCAGAAGTCCGATCACGGGGAGGCCTTTGGCATCAGGGTGGAGATGCTGCCTGGATGCCCGCATCTCACACTGCAGTGCCTGGGTTCAAGTCTCAGCTCCACTTCCAGTCCAGCTTCCTGCCAGTGTGCGCTCTGGGGAGAAGCCGTTGAGGACTCAAGTACATGGGTGCCGCCACCATGTGGGAACCTGGCTGGAGCTGCAGGCTCCTGGCTGTAGCCTGGTTCAGCCCCAGCTATTGTGAACATTTGGGGAGTGAACCAGTGGATGAAAGATCTCTCTTGCTCTGTCTCTCTTTCTCTCACTCTCTGCCTTTCAAATACATGAAAATAAATTAATTTTTTAAATTTGAAGTTATTATAACAAGAGAACCCAAATCAGGGAAAACTAATTTATTACTGATTTGTATATTTATTGTATACTAATTACTTATTTTTGTTACTTATTTGAAAGACAGAGCAGCAGGACGAAAGATCTTCCCCATGCTGGTTCACTCCGCACATGGCCACAGCAGCCAGTTCTGGGCCAGGATGGAGCAGGAGCCAGGAGCTCCGCCTGGGTCTCTCCCGTGCCCATATAGAATAGCAGCACTGCAAGCCTGGGCTTTAACCCACGCACCACGGTGCTGGCCCTCCGTTACTCTTTTCACTTCACTTTCCTCTCGCTGTTGATTTTCAGCTTTTAAATGGAAGCTTGAAAGGTTTTTCCGTGGGTCAGTGAAGCCTTCTATCATGTCATTCACTTCAGCTAGAATAGTATTAACAAAACAAGTGATGTTTCAGAGCTGGAAATAATCTGATGAATAAAAAGCATGACAGATTTTTCTGGCTGTCTAGAGACAAAATAGTCAAATGCATTTATTGTGGGCACTAGCCTGATGTACTAAGTAAAATGATGATTTGTGGGGCCAGCATTATGGCGTAGAAGGTTAAGCCACCGCCTGTGATGCCAGCATCCCACTTGGGTGCTTGTTCAAGTCCCAGCTGCTCCACTCCTAATCCAGCTCCCCACTAATGGCCTGGGAAGACCCCAGAAGGTGGCCTGAGTGCTTGGGCCCCTGCACCCACATGGGAGACCTGGAAGGGGCTCTGTGCACCTGGCTTTGGCCCAGCCCATCCCCAGCTGTGTGTCCATTTGGAGGGTGAACCAGTGGATAGAAGATCTCTCTGTCTGTCTCTCCTCCTCTCTCTGTAACTCTGCCTTTCAAATAAAAAGAAAACTAATTGAAATTAAAAAAAAAAGATGATTTGTATATCAGTACAGTTAGCGTTTATTAAGCATGTGACAGATAGAAGAGTAACCCAGGAAACCTCAGTGACCTCAAAGCCTCGGTACATGAATGACTCAGAAGAACAAAGTTTTCTGAATGTTTGAAGAATAACATCTCTGAACACCAAAATCTGGTTAAGTATTAACTGGTTTGGAGAAAATATTTCTGCAATGTAATGGATATCTTCACCCTGTCCTTTTAAATGGTATCTACTAGATATTAGAGAAGAGTTTTACTAGTGAATTTAATTAATTAATTACCCAGAGCCCTGGGCAGAGGTTCCTAGGTTAGGGAGGCACAGGGTCCCTGCCCTTCCTGTCTGAGAGGCGATGAATGTGTCAAGTGAGTAACCCAGAGGGCTCGCCAGCCGGCAGGGGACAGGAAGTCGTGCTCGGAGAAAATGGACAAGTTCTGACTTCGTGTGTGGGACAGTTAGGGTGGGAAAAAGCTCCGACCCCCTCCCCCAAGTGTACCTGATCCCGGTGGGCAGGTGCGCTGGTGGAGCGCATAGGAGACGGGGCAGGGGAGAGCACAAAGGGGCTGATGTGAGAAGAGGCCTGGAGAGCGGGAAAACGTTTCCCATGGGTGCAGAAATCCAAGTAACGCGAGAGGGGTGAAGCAGAGAGCAGCCGCGCAGAGAGGCGCGGGGTCAGGAGAAACTCAGGTGCGTGCCGGTGTCTTGCAGAATCTCTTGTTCACGGACGAAAACGACAACTTGGAAATTAAAGTGATTGACTTCGGGTTCGCCCGGCTGAAGCCGCCTGACAATCAGCCCCTGAAGACCCCGTGCTTCACGCTGCACTACGCCGCCCCCGAGCTCCTGAACCACAACGGCTACGACGAGTCGTGCGACCTGTGGAGCCTGGGCGTCATCCTGGTGAGCCCGCTCCGCCCCTCAACGAGGGCTGTTTCCCTCTCTTAACACTTAGCTCAGTGACCATCCCATGATACCCCATAATGCGCAAGTTTTATGTATCTATCACAAATACAAATGTTTAATCAAACTAAACACCCATATATTAGAGAAAATATAGGAATTTTTATTTTGGTTTCTTGTAATATTTAAGGTAGCTGCATTTTATATGAGAGTTATATGTTTTTTGAAGGAAGTGATAGTATATTTTCTTTTTTTAAAGATTTATTTATTTATTTGAAAGTCAGAGTTACACAGAAAGAGGAGAGGCAGAGAGAGAGAGAGGTCTTCCATCCGCTGGTTCACTCCCCAGATGGCCCCAACGGCTGGAGCTGTGCCAAGCTGAAGCCAGGAGCCAGGAGTTTCTTCCGGGTCTCCCACATGGGTGCAGGGGTCCAAGGATTTGGGCCATCCTCTACTGCTTTCCCAGGCCATAGCAGAGAGCTGGATCAGAAGTGGAGCAGCCGGGACTTGAATTGCGCTCATATGGGATGCCGGCGCTTCAGGCCAGGGGATTAACCCACTGAGCCACAGCACTGGCCACAGTAATAGTATATTTTCAAAAATGTGTATTATATTGGATATAATGTAAAAATAGCCAAGTGATTCAATAGGAAAACATTTTTAAAAACTTGTTCAATGGATTCCAGATGAAAAGTTTAATTAAAGAATATCAATTAGGATAAATTAATAATTTAATAGATATAGTTAGGAATATTTATAGTAATTTCTCGTAATTGTGGTAAGCCTGCTTTTCACAAAATGTCCCCCAAGCTGCCATGACCAGAAACTGAATATTAAACTAGAAAAATCTCAGTGTGTTTTCCTCAAAATAGCTTTGCTTTTTCTGCACAGAATTCATTATGCACACAGGGGAATTTCAGACAACATACGGGAAGGTAGAACAGAGAGAAAATCAGTCATAATCTCCCCACACTAAGGTGGTGGTGCTCACCTCCCTGGGGCCTCTTCTCACCGTCGCTACTTTGTATCTTTCCTACAGGGTTTTCTATGCATGTAGATATTTCTGGATTTTTTTAACAGAGTGGATGATGGTGTTCTACATGTGGTTTGAATTTCCAGAATGTAACCATTTCTTTTTACTAATGAGCGGGTAGCACTTTCCCATGAGCTGCACTGACTGTTTCATATTTGTATTTCCATTTGCCTCACGATCTCCTAGGAGAGATGTGTACTCGGTACCTGGCGTGCCTGCCTAGACTTCCTTCTGGAAGGTTCACCTGTTACGCCACCCCCACTGTGTGCACGGATGCTGGTGCTGTGCTGTTAGCCTTCCCTCTCCCTCCGTCACCACGGTTCTCATGCGTCTCTGTGTGCGTGGCCAGCGTGAGCATCTTTCCTGCGAGGACGTGTTTTTGTATTTTCTCTTTCCTGAATTACTCTGGTGAACCTCACCCATTTCCCTTTGGGGGAGATTTTTCTTACTGAATTTTAAAACTGGTTATTAAGAATTTTAAACGTCAGTGTGCCGTTAATGTTCTTTCTGGCTTATCAGTTATTTCCCAGCTTTGTTCATAGTAACGTGGGATTTTGACTCCGTGTTCAGAGGGGTTTGAAAAGGGAGCTTGAAAACAATTTCTGTGTAGGAAGAAATGTCAGTCTCCTGTGGTCTCTGGCGCTGATGTCAGATGGCCGCTCGACCCCGCCCCCAGTCAAGCCCGTCCCAGGGCTCTCTTAGAGTTCTCACATTTGATTTTCATCCTCCAGTCTGTCCTCCACCTGGGATTTGTGCCGGTGTCAGTCTGTCCCTCCCGGTGGCGGTCACTTGTCTCGCAGGACGGTCACTTGTCCTGCAGGACGGTCACTTGTCCCACAGGATGCTCTTCTTTATTTTTAAGCTTCACATGCTTTTCACCTCAGCAATTTTAAGTCATCACTTAGAATTTTCAAACTAAATTTACACACTTAGAAATATGATTATTTTAAATTAAAAAAAAATAATCAACCAACTTCTGAGGTTCCTTTTTTTAAGGGACTTAAATTGGCAGCATTTCTGTGAGAGGCATTGTCCGTACAACACTAGTCCCACCAGCAGAGAGCATTTCGTTGTCAGCTCTGATTTTCCCTTCCACTGTAAGAGGCCGCAAATCTAGGCCAGTGGTGAGCGCTCGCTGCGTGAGGCTGCAGAAGGCAGCCCCAGGCACACGGCAGTGTCTAAGAGCCTTGACTCCCTCCACGGAAGCAGCTTTGTGTGGCGGCATGGATAGGGGAGGTACTTCCTTCTTGCTCTGTCACAATTGGAAGGAAAACGTTACAAAAAACAGATTCCACAGGACAGACCACGTGGTTTCAGAAGCAAATGCATTGTAAGAGAAAATGTGGGGGCCCGGAGACTAGAAGGCCCTGAAGAAGCAATATTTGTACCTTACTTGGATCTTTATTCAAGCAGCTCTCACTTTAAGTTCTATTTATTGCATTCAGTTCTAAACCTAGTTCATATAATTATATGCAATGTGTATAATACCTATAGGGAAATAAAAGTACTGATTAGATATGGGCGATACAAACGAATTTCTGCTACTTGCTTTAGGTATGATAATGGCACTGTGATTGTGGTTCCTTAGAGTCCTTGCCTTTAGGTATTTGACAAAGTAGTTACAGATGAAAACCAGCAAGACGCAGACGCATTAACTGTTGAAAAAAAAAAAAAAAAAAGAATGCTTTGCAGACTTTCCATGTGAATGAGTGCCTGTCCCCAGAGCAAGCACAAAAGCTGCATGGAGTCTTCTGATTTGCCTTGGAAATCCATGGCCCTTCCGCACTTTACATCTGATAGATTCAAATGTGGCCATTTTAATATGAAATCAAATTATATTACCCTCATTGAGTAACACAAGTACTCCTTGTTTACAACCCAGAATATTCCATGGATGTACAATTAATTCCTGTCTGAAGATACAAAACTTTAATTAAAATAGAGCTGACACAGTTTACTAACCTGTTTCGGCTGCTATCACAAAATACCACAGACTGGGTGGCTTCAGCAAGAAAAATGTGTCCCCACACAGTTCTGAAGGCTGAGTCGTCTGAGACGGAGATGCCAGCAGGGCTGGCGTCTGCAAAGGGCCCTGCTTTGGGTTACCAATGTGGGTGGCCCCTGCCTGCTGCGTGCTCCCAGAGCCTTCCTTGGGCATGCTCACACACAGCCAGCTCTCTGGTGTCTTTTCTCTTAAGGACACTAATCCTATTGACTTCACTTAACCTTAATTATCTCCATAAAGGCCTTGACTCTAACTATAGTCACATTAGGGGTTGGGGCTTCAACATAGGGAAGAAGGGGGCCATTCAGTCCACAGTCCACGCAGTTAGCACATGTAGGACAGGATGGATAACCTGCTGAGCAGCATATAATGCCACTGAAAACACACTTTCTTCAAGTGTTTTATTCCAGAGACCTTATTTTTCCACCTTTTCCCAAAAATTTTATTTTGAAAAATTCAAAGCTAGAGAATACAAGAGTGTTCTGTGAGCATCTAACATTTCGCTGTTTTTGCCTTTTCTCTTTAATCCCCTCTTGAATGCATGCCGTCTCACTCCATATGTGTGTGTGGGTGTGGACATACATAATGCATATGTAGACGCACATGTATGTATATATATCATATCGAATGGACATATTTCCTTGTAGATGTCTATCGATACTTTCTGCTACACCATTTGCAATCAATTTGTAGAATAAAATCATTCTTAGCAGAAGCTGAATGCTAAATAGTCAACTCAAATTGTAACACGTTCTCCTCATGTGTAAAGGGGGACTACAGTAATTACAGCAGCAGCGTTGAACCTGGAAGCGTAGCGAGGCATCTCGGCCTAACTATTTACCAGGCCTGGCACGCGCTCCCTGCCTCAAGGATAGAAGTTGGGTGACCTTTTAGGCTCAATACGGCCGGATGTAACTGGTGGTAAATCACGCTGCTGGGGTTGCTGGCGTGCCGTTGACGGTGGCTTTGGCAGTCATTCCGTTTTGTACTTTTCTCTGTGACAGTATACGATGCTGTCAGGGCAGGTTCCATTCCAGTCCCATGACAGAAGTCTGACGTGTACCAGTGCCGTGGAGATTATGAAGAAAATTAAAAAGGGAGATTTCTCCTTTGAAGGAGAAGCCTGGAAGAACGTATCCCAAGAGGCTAAAGATTTGATCCAAGGTAATCATCTAAAGAAATGTGACGTTTTATTGCTATGTAAAGACTGAGGAGGAATCGCATCGTTATACCCACGTTTGTCTGTTAATTACCCAGAGTCTAGGTGTGTTCTGAATGCTGGCATGGGCTCTCTCCAGCCTCATTTCCTATCAGAACGCTGTCACTCAGTAATCCTACCCATCCTGCCAGCTCAAAGACAACTTCCTGGCCTCCTAGTCTTACACAACCAAAACAAACCTTTTTTTTTTTTTTTTTAACCATTCTCTCTCTCAAACATGGCCCTCCTCCCATCACCCTTCCTTTGGTGGGAGCTCTGCAAAGAAGCCAGATCCCTGAAAGACACGTGAGCGCCACCCTCTGCCTGCGCCTGGAACAGCAGCCCTCCGAGCCCACCCCTCCTTCCCGTCATCCACATGCCATTACCTCTGTCCCTGTCGGCGCTGTTCCGCTTCTGCCCTGCAGCCTCCTTCCAACTTGTCTCACTTCCCTGACTTGAGAGTGACCCTTCTGTTAAAAATCCTTTTGAGTGGGGTTGGCATTGTGGCATAATGGGTTAAAACACCGCCTGCAACGCTGGCATCCCATATGAGTCCCTGGCTGCTCCACCTCTGCTCCACCTCCCTGCTATGGCCTGGGAAAGCAGCAGCAGATGGTCCAAGTGCTTGGGCCCCTGCACCCACATGGAAGACCCAGAAGAAGCTCCTGGCTCCTGGCTCCTGGCTCCTGGCTGTGGCCTGGTCCAGCCCTGGACATTGGGGAATGAATGAGTGGATGGAAAATTGCTCTCTGTGTCTCTCCTCTTTCTCTTTGAGACTCTGCCTTTAAAATTAATAATAATAATAATGATGATGATGAAATCTTCAAAAAGTCCTTCGGATAGTCTGTGAGCTTCAGATCAAACTTCTAAGCATTCAAATTCAAACCTCTGCTTCCTTATCACCCAGCGCTGCCATTGCAGGTACTGGAATCCCTCAGCTGGACCAAGCTTCCAGAGTCCCCCAGACGTTCAGACATGCTCTTCTTAACCCCTGGAGCACGCTCGGTCTCTCTCCAGCTCCCCTCATTTTCCAGATTCAGCCTTTCAGGGCGCCCACACTGCAGGCCACGCCCCTGCCCTGGGCCTGCTCACGCACTGTGCCTGTGTTTCCCCATGGCATCTCCCCCAGTGTGTAAGAGCTCAGCGTTTGTCCCTGTATTTCCTAAGAGCGAGTCTCCACCTTCGCACCCTCAGTGCCTTACCACACTCCTTGACGAGAACATGGCCAGGAGACGTCTGGAGCTAGCCGTGTCACCAGAGGGAGTCTTTGTTTCCAGTGGTTATTTTCTCTTGCATGAAAAGCCAGTTCCCATAAGCCTCCCAGGAATAGGCTACCTATCATTAGCGTCCGTGTTCACGCAAGGATTTAAGTGTATACAGAAATACAGTTAGAGGCCGGTGCTGTGCGGCAGCAGGTAAAGCCTCAGCCTACGGTGCCCACATCCCATGTGGGCACCAGTTCAAGTCCTGGCTGCTCCATTTCTGGTCTAGTTCCCTGAATCGTCTGAGAAAGCAGCGGAGGATGGCGCAAGTGCTTGGGCCCCTGCAACCTCGTGGGGGGCCCAGAGGAGACTCTGGGCTCCCGACTTCAGCCTGGCACAGCCCCAGCTGATGCCGCTATTTGGGGAACAAGCTGGCCGGTGGAAGATCTCGCCCTTTAGCTCTCATTCTCTCTCTGTAACTCTGCCTTTTAATAAATAAATACTACTTTTAAAAAGTTAGCTCTGTAGGAATTTGAAGACTTATTAAAACCATCATGTCACTGTGAACATAACTGAGATTTATGTCTGAGACTGCTTTTAAATCACAATTATAGTGATAAATCATAAAACTGGAATATCTTATTCCCACAGGACTTCTCACAGTTGATCCAAATAAAAGGCTTAAAATGTCTGGCTTGAGATACAACGAATGGCTTCAAGATGGCAGTCAGCTGTCTTCCAACCCCCTGATGACGCCCGACATCCTGGGGTCTTCCGGAGCTGCCGTGCACACCTGTGTCAAAGCAACCTTCCACGTAAGGCCCGCGCAGGCTCGGCACACGCGGGGCGGCACGCAGAGGAGTGCGAGGTCTCGCTCTGGACCTCAGAGGTGCACTCAGTGACACATCTGAAGTAGCGCAGGTGTCCCCTTAGCTCTCGCCGTGCTCCTCTGAATCGCTTCCTGGTATGACCGTTAGGGACATGAAGTGCTCAGGGGTCAATCACAGCTGTCCTACAACCACGCGCTGAAACTGAGAAGAATCCGAGAGCAGACGATCATCTGGTATTTGACCAGTTGACGTTTTCAGTAATGAAAACATGCATAATAGAACTAGTTTTCTAGAACCAAATCATTTTTAATGATTATTTAAAAGGTAGAGTTCCAGACAGAAAAGAGAAACAGTGGGGGGGGGGGGGGTCTTCCATCGCTGGTTTACTCCCCAAATGGCTGCATCCTGTCTGAAGCCCAGAGCTTCCTCTGAGTCTCTCACTTGGGTGCAGGGACGCAGGGATTTGGGCCATTTCCACTTTCCCAGGCACATTAGCAGGGAGCTGGATCCAAAGTGGAGTAGCCGGGACTCAAACCGACACCCACATAGAATGCTGGCACCACAGGCCATGGCTAACCTGCTGCGCCATAGCACTGGCCTCATTTTCTTAAAAAGAAAAAAAACAAGCACAGATTGGAAACTAAGGCTTGTGTGAAAGTCCATTCAGCAACCCTCTAGGGCACAGGCTATCCTAGGGACTGGAAGAAATGAGGAGCTCCTTGGTGGTAAGTGTAGAGTGCAGGTCTGAGAGGCGAGACCACATGGCAAGCTCTGTGCTGTGCACATCCGTGCCAAGCAGATGCGAGCAGATGAAGAGAGTGTAAGGGGGGGATGAGTTAGGGAGAAGTAACATGACCGCTGATAGGATTATCTTAGGGGAGCCAGAGGAATGGCGCGGTTTCTTCACCTGCAGAAATGGATTTGAAAAATGGACAGCAGTGGGCGTTTGGCCAGGGGTCAAGACGCTGTTTAGGACATCCGCTTCCCACGTGAGAGGACTTGGGTTTGACTCCTGGCACCAGCTCCTGACTCCCGCTTCCTGCTGCTGCGGATCCTGGGAGACGACAGTGCCGGCTCACGTAGCTGGCTCCCTGCTCCGCAGCTGTCCCTGGCTTCACGCTTTGCCCCCCAGCTGTCAGGAAGCCCCCCGCTGTCAGGAAGCCTTTGGGAAGTGAACAAGTAGATGGAAGTGCTTGCTCTCCCCCTCCCCCCTCTCAAATAATCTTTTAAACAATTAATAGGCCAGGAGGTGTTGGGTGTGGAGCGAGAATGCGGGGTGATGGATCCTCCCAGGACGAGGCCGTCAGCAGTGACCGCGGCACTGCCCGAACCTGAGGCTGACACGTGAACACCGGGCTGTGGGCAGGTGGCAGCAGGGACCCCGGATGGGCCTGTCGGCTCTGGGCGGGGCTCTGCGGTCACAGGGTTACAGCCCAGGCTCTGCAGACGCGGCGGGAGGGCTGGTTCTCAGGCCGCTGATGCTACTCGGAAGCTTCCGGAGGGTGGAAGGTTTCTGCTTGAGCTGCAAGACGCCTTAGAGTCCCGACACCCGGGCAGTCCGGCTGGCTGGATTTAAACAGATGTTCCCGGACTGCTCCAGGAACTCCTCTGCCCCGCAGGGAGGCCGGGGTGTGCAGGCTGAAACGGCTTAGCTGCCCAAACCCCACGCAGCCGGGACCGCCTTCACACGGCTCCCTTCTCTCCCCAGGCCTTCAACAAGTACAAGCGAGAGGGCTTCTGCCTGCAGACGGTGGATAAGGCCCCGCTGGCCAAGAGGCGCAAGATGAAGAAGACCAGCACCAGCACCGAGACGCGCAGCAGCTCCAGCGAGAGCTCCCACTCGTCGTCCTCGCACTCGCACGGCAAGACCACGCCCACGGCGGCGCTGCCGCCCAGCCAGCCCGACGGCGGCCCCAGCGACGGCCTCTTCCAGTTCTCCGACTGAGGACCGCGCCCGCCGGGGCCGAGCCCTGTGCTTCTGAACTCCCGGCCCGGGGGTCTCCTGGGATCTGCCTCGCGGGAAGCTTTTCCGGAAAACCTCTGAGGTTATCCTCGTCCCAAAGCACTGGAGCAGGAAGGTTACTGTGAACCGGGCGCCGTGGCGCCTCGTGGCGGCCGAGCATGGCGCCGCCCGAGGGTTTGGAAGGAGCAAGGCGGGTCTGCCGACTGCGCAGGCGCGGCCGCCGCGGGGCCTTGTGGGCGTCACGTGGGGTGCGCGCCCTGGGCGGCGCGGAGGTCCTCGGAGGCGGTTGCGTGAGGAACTGTATGTGTGACTTTTGCCTATTTCTCGAGAGAGAGTTTTAACTTATTTTTATTTTATGGTTATGTATGATGGTAACTTGCTATTATTAATCTGTTTCTTAAAAAGTTTTAAAAAGATTTAAGAATTTAGGTCCCGTGCGCCGTGTCGGGGACCCACGTGAGATGCATGCTAAGCGCCGTCTGTTTTTAATTTTGCACTGTTCTTTCCTGGCGACTGGGTTTAATGGCTGTTGCAAGAAATTAAGGTACATGTCTGTTGTAAGTAATACTGCACTTTATAGAGGAGCGGGAGTAAAGAAAACGGACTGTAAAGTGCCCTGTTGGAAGCGTATGTACTGTGTCTTCGCCATCTCCTGTCATGTTTGCATCTGTCTCCGGTCCCTCTCCGCTTCGTGCAGACCGGGCGTGTGTGTGACGCGCTCTCGCCCTTCGACACCAATGTGAGGAAAACCTAAAGGGAAATTTACTGAACACTGTGCTCATATTCGTACACTGTGTTGTACTACAGTGAGCGCTTTCCTCCTGTAGTCGGATATTATGTACATACTATTTTAGGATCATACCTATGACTTGTTTGGACATTTTGCTGTTAATTTTTAAATCCAGAAAGCATATTTTATAAACTTAAGCAGAGCACTTTTACTGCTCAAGCTCTGAATTCATATAGCCAAGTGCTGTGCGATAGACGTTAGACTGAAGGTTGCTGCATTTAAAACACAGTTCATTCCCTATGCAAAAAAAAACAGTGACAGGATTTGTATGTTGTGTTTCTGTTAAAGCCATCACACGAAATATCAGGACTGAGAAGTGATCTTTGCTGTGTGTTTACAGGAATTGCGTTTAAACATATAATGCCCAATGTGTTCATTTCATAGTTTTTGTCAATGATAACCTCTTGAGCATTAGTTTGGAATTTGGGCATGATATTTATTTATTCCTTTCTTGACGTAATAGCAGCATTAATTTCAATCAGTTAGGAATACTAAAAAGGATTGCACTCTATGTATTAGTGTATTTATTACTAAATCAATGTATATATTAATAGCTCAGGCAAAAAAAGGCAAATATTAAAATATTTTGAAAATAATGTATTATCCTGTTCACATTTTTGTCCACAGTGCTTGTTGGGTGTAACTTTTTTATACTTTTCACTGCCCCAAATGGTTACATAATTCTGATTGAATTAATGAAAGTTTTGTGCTCCTGGCTTTCAGTCATTCCTAGTAATGATGGGAAATTTTGTGTGAATTATTACCAAAACAATGGCTGATTCAGAAAATGTGATGTCATCAGGCACAGATTTGTAACAATCAAGAAAGCATCTATTGATATTTACATTGGCTACATCTAGAAATGTGTAAGTGAGCTCCTCAAGTCTTGCTAGAAAATGCTAGTTGGAAAGTCCAAACCACAGAGACTGTTTTGATAATAGAAGTTGGTCCCTAAAAAAGCAGTATACCCCTGATGGTCAGGGATGAGATCCACTCACTGTGATGGTGGCAACTGATGGGGTTGCTTGTCTTTAATTTCCCTTGGGTCTCCTACTGGGGCACTTGACAGTGAAGCTGTAGGAAGGCAGCAGAGTGGGAGGGGCAGGTGAGGCCACTGGACCGAGGGGCCCGCCTGGGTAATCCAGAAAGCCCCCAGGGAACACTCAGTGCGCCTCGCTTTGTCAGGTGCCCTCGCAGAAAACCAGAAAGACGCCCTCTGCTGTGCGTCGCGGCGGCCAAGTCGTGTGCGGTCTCTAAGACTCACCAAGCTCTTCATTTAGTCACATCAGAAATAAACACTGAAAAATACTGATTATCAAAGTGTCGCATGAAAGGACTCTTTATTGCTATAAGTAGTAAAATGAAGTAGATGTAACGAAAATAAATACAACACTGAATTCTCTTTATGACATTAATTTCAGGGCTTCCTCCCTTCTTGATGAGATTAGATACAGTTTTCATACCAACGTAAATTCTGATTTTGTAATTACTTATGCCTAATACATTGAGAGTCAAGAATAAGAAAATGAGGACAATAGAGGAAACAAATTAAGAAAGACCAGTTTCTTCTAATTAGTAACCCGGATTCTGGCTGAATGAGGTAAATTCACTATTTTGAAATTCAGTAATTTTTCCAAACCTCTATAAAATAAGAAATCACAGAACTACTAGAATAGAAAAAATCAGTCTTCTGAGTTAATTTAAGCATACAGGTCTCTCTTGGAGTCACAGATTTCATTTATCCATCCAAGACTGCTTCTTGTTTTTTGTTTTTGTTTTTGTTTTTGTTTTTACATTGCAGCTGATTTCTTAAGTATGTAAATGGCTGCATTTTAAATATAAGGTAAATTATTTTAAAGAAGCCTACTAGGATAGCATTGGGGACTTTTTTTAAAAAAAGATACAAACCCTACTGTATCTCACTTTATTTTTTTAATAGTATATTCTCAAATACTTTATGGAAGTATTTGTTTTATTATCTAGTTTTTCATCGTGCCCCATTTCAGACACCTGTTTTTGTCATATTTATTAAGGACAGAGTGCTTTGCAATGTTGAAAATTTCTAAATTACTGATTCTACAAGTATGCATGACTTTCAACATTTTTGCCACCAAAATAAACATTTTAATTCCATTTTCCACAAACTGTGAAGTACCCTCATACGTATGCCTTAGAGCACTTGGGGTTCTCCCAGTGGTCCAGGCTGAGTATCTTTATCCAAAATACTTGGGACCAGAAATGTTCTGGATTTTAGATTTTTTTTCAGAGTTTGGAATATTTGCATATATGTGAGATATTTTGGGAGTGGCACCCAAATCTAAACAGAGAATTCATTTTTGTTTCATATGTATCTTACACACATAGTCTAAAGGTAATTTTATACGGCACTTCCAGTGTGTCTGCATTTTGACTGCAACCCATTACGAGAGGTCAGCTGTGGAATTTTCTAGTTGTGGATCATGTTGATCCTCAAAAAGTTGTGGATTTTGGAACTTCTCAGAGTTTGGATGATCAGATTAAGGATGTTCAGCTAGTAGCACGATTTGAGTGGTAACACTTGCAGTATTTCTTGATATCTAAGTAAGTTAAATCCAGAAATGCCATTTACATGATGTCAAAATAGTTGTCTTTTAAGTAAATTACCATAATGAGGTATCTTAAAATGTCTTTGAACTATCTGACACCCTAACACCCCAGTTTCTGGTCTTCAGTTAGTTGTATCCCCCACGTTAGTGGCCATCAACACTTGATACCTTTGTCTGTCACTGAAATGAATGGGAGAGGCTCTAGTGAAATTTGGAATTCAAATGTAAAATTATTGTAAAACCCAAGAATGAAACAAAAACTTAGATCAACAGAGGAAGTATGTATCAAGTATTTTAAATGGAAACGACTGAAAGATAATTGCAACTCCAGCAATATAAACTTTTATTAGCTGTCTTGTTAGGGAGCGCCACTCCAAATTGTGACGTTCTTCAGAGAGAATATTTTATGTAATTGTGGTTTTTAGGGGAAAAGGATATTTTCAAAGAGGTAACATCTTCTTAACATTTTATAAGTCTCACTCCAGTCTTCAGCTTCAGCACTGCTTACTTTTGGGTTTTCTAAACTATTTCTTCTGTGCTCTTGGCGTTGTGTGCCCAGCGCCCTGATACATCCGGTAAGCAGTCGCTGGCTGTTCCCAAAGCTCTGCCACCCACGGCTGCTGTTTCTTGACTGAACCAAGCAATGCCATTGCTGAAATGTTTTCCTTAGGTGAAAGGAGGAAGAAACTGCCGTGGCTGCCTAATGTCTGTGTCTTAGCGTCTTCCTAGGGGTGAACAACGGGTGCTAGTTGTTGCCAGCTGTGTCCTGTTCCTTATTACTTCTAACCACAGGGCAAAACGCTGATATTTCGTGTTTGGAAAGAGACTTCTATTACAAGACAACAGTCTTGTACTAAATAATAAGGTTACCCATCAGGCTTGATTCTCCTGGTGTGTTTCTGCTGGGATAGACAGAGGGACAGATGGTCGTGCTTTGCTGGTTTCAGTGCTACTTGAGTGACGAAAGCTACTGTGTAATGCCGTGGCTGCTGCTGAGAGCCAGGAAAGTGGGACAGTGTGTTGCACTGTGTTTCCTTTCCATTCGTTTCTGTTGTATAACACTTTTCATTTGTATTGTCTCATAAAATTTGTCCCTTAAACAAAAAGTCCAGTTTCATTTTTGTTCCTTTCATATGTTGAGCAGTTTCTAAATCTCATTTATATTTTGAAGTCCTCCTAACTTAAAAAAAGAACAAAACAGAAATAATAAATGTCATGACTTAAAAAAGGAAATTTAAGTTATATTAGTAGAATGCCGTGGTTTCATTCCCTAGCGGTTTCTACTTAGAGACAGACTGAACAAGTCATTTCTCTTTGCTTTATTTTAAAATCCAGTAAGAGGAAACCGGCCTGCAGTTTTAAAGTGCAGTTCTGTTAGTAACTGTACGAGGCTGGCCCTGTTCAGTGTGCCTCGCTGTGTTGGAAGGGGTCTGTGACAGTTACCACTAAAGACCTGTTGCTGGGGGTGACGTTTGGCCTCGTTGTTAAGACACCCACATCTCTTACCGGAGTTGCCTGTGTTTGAGCCCCGGGTCCAACTGCCAATGCCAGCTTCGTGTTAGCATAGAACCTGGGAGGCAACAGTGATGGCCAAAGCAGTTGGGTTCCTGCCCGGCGACAGGGAAGACATGGATTGGGTTCCTGGCCCAGCTGCGCTGTGGAGAGTGCATCTGGAGAGTGAACCAGCAGTAGATGGGGGCTCTGTCTCTGCTCCTTAACAACAACAATGAGCTACTGCTATGGTGGACCTTCGAGTATGCAGAGTAGGTTTTTCATTTTAGAAAGTTTTTATGTATTTGAGATGCAGAGGGAGACAAAGAGCTCCCGTCTCTGGCTCACTCCCCACATGCCGGTAACAGGACTGGGACTGAAGCTGAAGCCTGGACCTTGGTCCGGGTCTCTGACGTGGGTGGCAGGAGCTCAGGCACTTGTGCCATCACTGCTGGCTCCAAGGTCTTGGTACTGTACCACTATCCCATTGGCTAAAATTACAAATCCCAGTACGAGGAATGACTGAATATACAATAATTCTCATTCTTTGGTGAGTAAGAAAGGAAGCATAGGGTGCTTTATCACATAAAACGTTAATGCTTCAGTACTAACAGTTTGAAAAGAATCCCTAATAACTGATAACTTGGCTGGCATGGGTTGTTGAAACGAAGAGGGAAACACATACACATAGCTAGAGGAATTTCTGGCATTTTACTATGTAGCTGGTAGATATACTTCTGTCTAAATGATAGGCATCCTTAGGTGTGGAATTGAAATCTGGTTGAGAGTAATTTAAGCTGCAACAATCTAAGTAGCTGTTCTTCCACAGCTTTACAGACATAAGAATTTGTCTTCCTGGAAAGCATATGGAAGATGAAAAACGCTATTTGTTTTGTTCTCTGTGGACAGTCGAGTAAAAAGATCATCAAGCTTCAGCTCCAGGGAATGCCGTCCCCGTCCCCTGCGTGTGGGTTTTGTTCCTTGACCACGTCTGCGGAGTCCACACTCCGTGCGTGCCTCTTGCGTGAAGTTTGCTTTGCTGTAGTGGTCCACACACATCCACGTAAACCCACGCTGAGTACTTCTGTGAGTCTCCAGTCTGATGTACATGGATAGACTGTAATTAAAATCAGAGACACAAAGACTTGATTGGGACAGAGAACAGGAACGTGAGATGACTGGGACAGAGAACAGGAACGTGAGATGAGGGGCTGGCATTACGGTGTAGCAAGCTAAGCTGCTGCCTGTGACTCAGCATCCCATATGGGCACTGGTTCATATCCTGGCTGCTCTGCTTCCCACCCAGCTCCCTGCTAATGCACCTGGGAAAGCAGCAGAAGGTGGTCCAGGTGCTTGGTCCTCGGCCACTCACGTGGGAGACATGGAGGAAGCTCCTGGCTCAGCACTGGCCATACAGGCATTTAGGGAATGAAACAGTGGATGGAAGAGCTTTCTCCCTCTGTGTCTCTCCTCCTCTCTCTAACCCTGCCTTTCAAATAGATAAATAAATCTTTAAAAATAAGAAAAACGTGGGATGAAAATCATTTAGGAATAAGGAAATACGGTGCTGTTGTGAGATGAAATGAGTGGCTTTAACTCTAAGATATGAAAATGCGATTCCAGTGGCTATATTTTTTAAAATGTTGTCTACTCTGGGAGTGAGGGAACATGTTGGGGTTTTTTAAATTACTATAAAGAGAATGATTTTGTTGCATTCCATAGGGGCAGTTCCAAGAAGACAACCACAGTTCCCCCACTCCCTTGCTCCCCCCAATCTCCATCCCTCTCTCCATCAGTTTTGCAGACACATAACTTCAATCCATGCTGTATTCACATGCTTAATTTGCTACTGATCCTATATCCAAGCAGTAAAAAGTAAGACTGTGTTCCACAGGAGTAGTAACACGAGCTGAAAATGACAGTTGTATCCCAAAGTGACCATTTCATTCCTGTACATTTTTCTGTATTCCATATTAGTTGCCACTTACCAGAGAAAATATGATATCTGCCTTTTTGAGACTGGCTTATTTCACTAAGTGTAATGGCTTCCAGTTGCATCAATTTTGTTGCAAAACAGAGTATTCATTTTTATGGCTGAGTAGTATTCCGTAGTGTATATATACCACATTTCTTCATCCAGCCATCGGTTGATGGACATCTGAGTTGATTCCATATCTTAGCTGTTGTGAGTTGAGCTGCAGTAAACGTGGGAGTGCAAAATAACTCTTTCACATGCTGACTTAATTCCCTTTGGGAAAGTTCCCAGGAGTAGGATGGCTGTGTCTTACAGTCGATCTGTTTCAGATCTCTGAGGAATCTCCATACAGCCTTGAAGGAACTTGTTTAACGTGTCCACATGGGCTGTCTCAGGAGGTCCTTTTCTCCCAGGAGGCACATGTGGTAACTTTCTCCTCTTTGCTTCCCCAACTCCCCCAACTTTTTCCAGTGTTCCATGCCCTGACCATGGACACTGCATGGCCAGAGATCAGTCCAAATAAAGGACTGAGGCTTCATTAGCTAGTGATCATATTTTTGTAAATTCATTGTAATATGGCATGTCCACCCAGTGCCTGGATCAGGAGGAGGCTGCCGCTCCCTACCCAGACGGAGCCCGAACTCTGACTTCTGTCGTTGGGCTTGTTTCCTGTCAATGGAAGTAGCAGCCTGCAGTATTTTGTATTTGGGTTTATTTCATCAGCATCATATCTGTGAAATTCTTTGTTATTGCGTGTGTTGTCTTAATTGCTCTTTCTCATTGCTCTGTAGCGTTCCATCAGATGGATATATCGCAGTTTATTTATCCTGTTGATGAGCATTGGGGTCATGTATCATTTTGGGTTGCCATGAGCATTCTTGGACATGTCTTTTAATGGACATGAATGCTTGTTTCTCTTGGCTTTAGCCATAGGAGTGAAGCTACTGAGTCATGAGATGAATGTTTATTTAGCTAGAAGATGGTACTGAATAGGTTTCAACATTGGCTGTACAAATTTACACTCTTACCAAGAGTGTCTGTGAGGTCCAGTTGTTTCAAATCATCAACATTTAGTACTACCAGCCTTAGTAGATTTAGCAAGTGTATTTTTCATTGTGGTTGTCAAATCCTGTCAAATCCACTTCAGGGTGGTTTTAGCCATTCTGGCAAGGGTTTATCTGTGGTTTTAGTGGTATTTCCCTGATAAGTAATGATATGTGAAGCACCCTTTATATTTCTGCTAACCATTTGGGTACCCTCATTTATCGTGTGCCTGTTCAAGTCATTTGTTCACATTTATTGGGTTTTCTTACTGATTTTCAAGGGTCCTTTATGATTCATGGGTATGAGGGGTATTTTCCCTGATATATTGTTATAGATACCTTGTTTTTGGTTTTTGCTTTTCCACTTTCCTAAATGGTTTCCTTTGGTGACCAAAAATTGTATCAAGTCTAATAGGCCAATCTTTAACTTAATGGTTTATGGGTTTTATACCCTAACTTGATAAATATCTATCCTGAGATTATATTCTTATTTTCTTTTTATTTATTTATTTATTTATTGTTTATTTAATTAATTTTTTGACAGGCAGAGTTAGTGAAAGAGAGAGACAGAAAAGGCTTCCTTCCGTTGGTTCACTCCCCTGATGGCCACCACGGCCCGCGCGCTGCACCGATCCAAAGCCAGGAGCCAGGTGCCTCCTCCCGGTCTCCCATGTATGTGCAGGACCCAAACACTTGGGCCATCCTCCACTGTACTTCCGGGCCACAGCAGAGAGCTGGACTGGAAGAGGAGCAACCGGGACAGAATCCAGCGCCCCGACCGGGACTAGAACCCGGGGTGCTGGTGCTGCAGGCAGAGGATTAGCCTAGTGAGCCGCGGCGCCAGCCGTTCTTATTTTCTTTTAAAAAGCCTTATTTGTTACTGTTCACTTTAGGCCTGGGATCCACCTACTGAAATCGGTGTCTGGAGTGAAATAGTAGCCAATGTCTATTGACCCAGCAAATACATGGAAAAGCCCAGGGTTTTTACAGTCTTCGTATCTGATAGTGTAAGACATCTCCTTTAGGTTTTCTCCCAAATATTTTTGGTTATTCTTAATACTTTGCACTTCCATGTATGCATTTTAGAGTAAGTTTGTCGGTTTCCTCAGGTTGAATGTTTGGGTTTGATCAGTGTTGAATTAAATATACAGATCGAATTTAAGAGAATATATCGTTGGAATTTTGTGTTTTCTAATCCAAAGACATGGTGTATTCCTATATTTATTTAGGTCTTTGCTTTGTCTTAGCAATATTTTATAAATTTATATGTAGAACTAAGATTTATTTCTAGGATTTTGATGTTTTATTTATTATTTAATTCTTCTCTGGTGTGTAAAAATATAATTGATTTTTGTATGTTGTCCTTACATCTTGTCCTTGCTAAATCCACTTTTTAATTCCAATACTGTATAGATTCTTTAGAATTTCTTCATGTATACAGTCACATACTTTGCAACTAATGATAATTTCATTTCTCTTTCCAAGTTTTATTTTTTATTTTTTTATTTTTTGCCTTATTGAGCTGACCAGGATCTCCTGTAAAATGATTAACAGAAGTAGTGATAAGGGACTTCTTTGACTTGTTCTTGAACTAAAAAAAAAAAAAATCAGTATTTCACCATTCAGTTTGGTATTTGCTGCATATTTTATAGGTATCATTTATCAGATTTTTTCTTTTATTCCTAGTTTTCTGAGAGTTTTTACTAATGTTTTTTCTGCCTCAGTAGAGGTGATCCTTTGGTTTTTTCTCCTTTATTCTATAACAGTGATAAATTATATGTGTTGATTTTCAAAGATTGTGCACTTGGAATTAACCCCACTTGCTCAGATACATCATTCGATTCAACTTGCCAATCTTTTGCCTGAGACTTCTTCATAAGAAGGATAGACCTATAATTTTTTCTTTCCTTATTAACTTTGTCAAGTTTTGGTATCAGCATTATTCTGGTCTCTTAAAACAATTTGGCGGAGTGTTTCCTCTTTTTCCATACTCTGAAAGAGTTTGTAGCTGGTGTTATTTTTTCTTAGGTTTAAAGTACTTCACCATTAAAACCACCTGAATGAGACGTTGTCTTTGTGGGAAAGTTTCTTTAATTGGAGTATCTAGTCCATTTGGTTAGTGTGATTGGTGATTACTGTCTCTCTTTTTTTTTTCCGTTAAGATGTATTTTATTTACTTGAGAGGGTTACAGAGAGAGAGAGAGAGAAGGAGAAATAGAGAGGTCTTCCATCCATTGATTCACTCCCCCAAATGGCTTGCAACAGCTGGGGCTGGGCCAGGCTGAAGCCAGGAGCCAGGAGCCTCTTCCAGGTCTCCCATGTGGGTGCAGGAGCCCAAGTACTTGGCCATTTTCCACTGCCTTCCCAGGGACGTTAGCAGGATGCTGGACTGGAAGTGGACTTGAACCAACACCCATATGGAATGCCAGCACTGCAGGTGGTAGCTCAACCCACTAAGCCATAGCACCAGTCCCGATTACTGGTGTTAAGTCTACCATCTTACAGTTTGTTCACCATTGTCCTGTTTCCTCTTTGCTCCTGTATTTCTCTTTTTCTCTCTTCTTTAGCATAAACCAAGTATTTTTCTATTGTCTGTTTTTCCTCCTGTGTTAGTTTGTTGGAGATTTTTAGAAATTCAGTTAGCAGTTACCTTAAAGATTACAACATGCATCTTACCACAGTCTGCCTTAAATTGGTACATTATTATTTCCCAACCTTGGAAATACTTCACTACAATTTAAATCTGTTTACCTCCTCCTTCCTTTTATGTTATTAGTGTCATATGTTTTTACTTATACATTCTAAATGTACTTATATTTTAACCTTTACAAGACATTAATTTTAATGTTAGTATAGTAGTTCTATAGGTTGAGAATCCTTTATCCAAAATGCCTGAGACCAGAAGGGCTTTGGATCAGAGTTTTTGAATATTTGCATGGACTTTTTCAGTTGAATGTACCTAATGTGAAAAATCTGAAATCCAGAGTTCTCCAGCATTCAAAAGTGTTTGTGCATCGTTGTCAGCTCTCAAAAATTTCAGATTTGGAAGCCTTTCCAATTCAGATATTTTAATTAAGGATGCTCTGTACTGCTACAAGGGTCTGTATTCAGATTTGTTTATCCACATATTTACATTTTCTAGTGTTTTTCATTCCTCCTGTCATTTCTTACTTCCATCTGTTATTGTTTTTCTTCTGCCTGGAGTATTCTCTTTACTGTTTATTTTAGTGCCAACTCTGCTGTCAGTGAATTCTCAGCTTTGTTGTATGAAACCTTCTTTTGCCTTTACTTTTTGCGAACACCTTTATTGAGGTAAAATTCATGCATCATAACATCCACCCACTTGGAGTGTACCAGTCATTTTTGCCTCTATTTCTGACGGGTGTGTTTGCCCGGTGTGAAATTCTGGGGTCATGGTTTGAGGACGTCATCCCATTCCTTGTGCTCTGTGAAGTCTTCCTTGACATGTCTAATGATTCGCTCATCTGTTCTGCTAGGTCTAATGGGTCTTAAATATATTTTCAGTTCCAAAATATGAATCGACTGTCTTTTATCATCTCCAGGTCTCAGTCTTCTCCTCTCTCTTCTTGAGCATATGAATCAGAATAACTTTGCAACTCTTGTCTGAGAAATCCGGAGTCTGCACTGCTGTCACCTGATTGTTTCTCTGGTGCGCGTTTTCTCCTGGTTTTCAGTTGTTTGTTCCTGAGCTTGGCTCAATGCCATACATTGTGTATTAAAGATTGTAGAGGCTGTGGGTGATGTTATCTTCCCCTAAAATGCTTATGTTTTCTTCTGGAAGAGGTAAAGAACAGGTGGTCACTGTAATCCCACTGAAGCTTGATTGTAGGCTTTGTTAGGGCTTGTATATTTCAGTTTTGCTCTTACTCTTAAAACATAGCCTGCTTGGGGTCTCAGCTGGAATCGGGGGTGTTTAGCAAGGCTTCCCCTTGGTGGCCTTGAATCCAGCCTCTGTCTCCTTAGCGTCCAGAGCTGCTGAAACCTCGGCTTAGTTCTGCAGCGTCCCAGCTGCTGCTGTTCTGCTGGGTTTCCTGAGGTCCCCACTGTGCACCTGAGTGGAGTATGGGTCAGCAACACCTCCAGGGTTGAACTGGGAAGTGAGTTGATTGAAGCAGCCTTTTGGGTGCAAGTCTCTTGAGGTTTGTTCTTCTCTGGGATTCTGGCACCAGGTCCTGGCTACTTTCACAACCCAAACACCAGCTTCTGTGTCTTCGGCCAAGCAGGCCTTCTGCTTCGGCGAGGCCCTGGGTTGCCTGTGCTCTGACCACACTGCCCTCAGGGGACTCAGAGTGAGGGTGGAGCCTGCTTCAGGGGCTTCCCGTCAGGAACTGTCACTCAAGTCCTAGCTGCTCTGCTTTGCCCGATGTCTAAAAGATGGCATGTGTTTCACTGAGCTTTCATAGGTGTTTTGAACGAAAGGAAGTTTCAGTCCGGTTACCAGCCCGCTCTGTGGTGGCCACATGCAGCAGTAGGGTCCCAGCCGTTTCAGTCACCATGGTGGTTCCCACGTTGGCGTCTGGCAGCGATTGCTAGGCTGTCAGGAATTCATGGGAGGGCACCAGGTTCATTCATTTGTTGCCTCAACCACTGAAGGTTTTTAACTGACGTTTCTCTCTCAGGCCAGGTGCTGTTCCAGACATAGGCGGTATAGCAGTACTTAAGATCAGACCTCTGCCTCTTTGGGACTTAGAGCCTATTTTTAAATATCTGTTTATTTATGTTTCATCTACTTGAAAGGCAGAACAGCAGCGGGAGAGAGGTGGAAGGTGAGGAGAGATCTTGTCCCTCACTGGATCACTACCCAGCTGTTATTCTTACAGATAGGTTACCTAGTGATTTCTGAGACCTACTTGCAGTAATTAAATGTAGACTTTTCTTATGGAAGGAGGGTGAGAGGGAAAAACAGACCTTTTGGATGACTGTATCTTCCTTTAGGTATTTTTAGCCTTTTTTTTTTTTTTTTTTTTTTTTTTTTTGACAGGCAGAGTGGATAGTGAGAGAGAGAGACAGAGAGAAAGGTCTTCCTTTGCCATTGGTTCACCCTCCAATGGCCACCACAGCTGGTGCGCTGCGGCCTGCGCACCGCGCTTATCGGAAGGCAGGAGCCAGGTGCTTCTCCTGGTCTCCCATGGGGTGCAGGGCCCAAGCACTTGGGCCATCCTCCACTGCACTCCTGGGCCACAGCAGAGAGCTGGCCTGGAAGAGGGGCAACTGGGACAGAATCCGGCGCCCCGACCGGGACTAGAACCCGGTGTGCCAGCGCCGCAAGGTGGAGGATTAGCCTAGTGAGCCGCGGCGCCGGCCAGCCTTTTTTAAAATGTAGCAATCAACCCATTTCACAGTTCACTCCTTCTCCATAATATTTGGCTCCCCTTTTGAAAGCTAAAAGTGATGCTTAATT
The DNA here is from genome assembly GCF_051225735.1 of Oryctolagus cuniculus. Classification (NCBI taxonomy): domain Eukaryota; kingdom Metazoa; phylum Chordata; class Mammalia; order Lagomorpha; family Leporidae; genus Oryctolagus; species Oryctolagus cuniculus. The sequence goes on along the minus strand of NC_142886.1, from coordinate 40,890,957 downwards.
CCCTGTCTGTGAGTTTGTACAGCACACACGCTAGGCAAACAGGAAAAACTCAACTCGGAGCAGGCATTTGACAATTGGAGTTAAAATTCTTGAAGCTGATTTATGGAGAACAAACTCAGGTCTTAATTTTTACATGTGTCAACTCCAGAGCTCATAAAGAATCAGCCTCCTTGTGGTTTCCCATTTTAACTTCAGTTTTTGAAAAACATTTCACATGCAACTAAGCACTTATTAAATACTTTGCAATAATAAAAAATGGCTTGATGTTCTCAGTCTTCCAGAATAGCTTAAATGTCAGTGTTACCAAGAGAAAACTACTACTGCATGCATGTGACTGTGAACATATTAGAGGCAAATCAGAACTTTGACTCTTCTCTCTTTCCCATTCCCTGTGATGGGTAGCATTTGGATAGAGCGAAGTGGTGACCACCTCCAGCTGTTGTTACTTTCCTCTCTGCTTTAAAGGTTGGGCCTTACTCTCGATCTCAGTGACTTAGTGGCACTTCCGGGCTCTTTCACGTACGTTTTCTTCAGTAAGTGCTTTTCTAAAGTCTTGCTTTTGGACAGTTATTGAAAATTCTGTTTTCTATTCGAGCAGTCATTTGAATAAGTGTCTTTTCATCACACAACGCCCTTGAAATGTCAGGAAATTAGTACAACTCAGGATTCTGCCATTTTGCTAAAGTCAGTGGCTGTATTATCTCCCTAAACCGACTGTATACATGTAGAGTGTCCTTATCTTTGACCACTTGCATTCATTGGATGCAAAAGTTGTATCAACATGAGAGCGAACTTATGCCTTTTATCCATTGACGCATGAGTTTGGGAATTCCAACACCTAATTAGTAAGACCCATTTCTGACGTTGACCCTCTGCCCTGCCGGTGATACTGCTCGTACTGAAGTACTCTAACAATGATCAGTCAGCCAAAAGGGTGTGAGAAACTGTGTTCGTTTCTTAAATGAAGGCTGTAGGTACAAAGAATGCCAACTAGTGACACCACATTGGTTTCCTGAAGACCTCATAGAGCTGTAACAGGTGCTGACATTCCAGAGTTCTAGGATTATTTGAGCTTAGCGTCACAGGCAGTTTGGAATTTGATTAAAACAGACCTCAGAGTATTTAAAACATCCACAGGTAGTAGGTACTTTGTTTTAAGTAAGGAATGATTTTTATTTACTTGGCTGATTTTATCTAGACATTGTTAATAGGTTGCTTATTTTTTTATTGACCACTTCTTCATTAATATCTTTTTTTAAAGGTTTATTTATTTATTTGAAAGGCAGAGACAGAGATCTTCAATCTTCTGGTTCACTCCCCAAATGGCCACAATGGCCAGGGTTAGGCCAGGCTGAAACCAGGAGCCAGTAGCTTCATCCAGGTCTACCACATGGTGCCGGGGCCCAAACACTGTCATCTTGCATGGCTTTCCCAGGCACATTAGCTGGATTGGAAGTGGAGCAGTCAGGACTTTAACTGGTGCCGTGTGGGACGTGGGCGTCACAAGTGGCAGCTTTACTCACTGTGCCACAGTGCCGGCCCCCACTGTTAATATTTTAATAAGAAAGTTATTAGTCTACTCATTTTGCTAAGTCTGGGAGTTTGTTTTGTTTTGGGGGGCAATAACCTGATAAATATCTAACCTTTGAAAATATCATGAAAATGCCTTTGTCCCTTAAAAAGGTGTTAAAGCAGTTTTTCAAAGCCTATGTTGGGCGATCGGCAAATGAACAAATTGGCGAATTCTTTTTCCACAGTGGACTTGTGTTACCTACGGCATGACAAGCATAGCTGGCACTCCTCACTAACACGGTGGGCCGCTGTCTGTGACTCCTCTGCAGACGGAATGTTCTCCCCAGCAGAGGAGGACGGAAATTCACTTTTGTTTGAAGATAAATATTTTTAACATGCAGAAAGTGAAAGCGTATACTCGCCTCTTGTGGCAACCTCTAAATTAGCAGTTCCCTGGGGCGGCATCAGGCACCGTAAACTGTATCAGAGCACGCAGGCGTAGGGTGCTGATTTCGTTTTTTATTATTATACTTAGCACTTGACATGGAAAGTGTTTTCAAGGCAGATCTTATTCTGGAGAGTTTCACACAATTGCACTAAGACATAAATATTTGCTTCCTTTGAAGGCATTTAGACATTGGAATCAGCGGTTTGTTTTTGAGCCATAGATTGAGGAACCAGTGAGATGAAGTTTGCATTTTACAAACGTGCAGAAAGGAGGCAGGAATGCAGTTACGTGCTGTGCATCCAGACTGACCAGTTGGTGACTGAGCGCGTCACTCAGCCTCTCTGGGCCTCCAGTTCTTTGGGTCAAGTGGCCTGACTCCCTGCCTGGGTACTGGAGGGAAAACAAAGAGGAGGAGAACCCGTACGCTGTGTTGGTCCCAAGGACGGGCAGATATCGGTGCAGCGGAGACTTACTAATGAAGACTTCTGTTGTATAGCAGTTCAATTAAAAATGTCTGCTCTTGATTCTGTGTAGTGAATATTCACTAGCATTGGAAGTAGAAGCTGAGAGTAAGGTATGTGTCTGTTACAGATTTTTGATATTATCCTATTGGTCTAGGTATGGGTTTAAAATAGATCCCTGCACTTAGCTATTTTGTAGGATGTCCTGCCGTGTGAGCCAGCTTCACTTCAGAGGGCCACATAGATGATCAGATTGAACCATGGTCATGGGGCTGCTGTGGCACAGTGAGTTGAGCCACTGGCTGCAATGCCGACGTCCCACGTTGGAGCACTGGTTCAAGTCCAGCTGCTCTGCTTTGCAACCAGCTTCCCTGCACCTGGGAAGGTCGCAGAGGATGACCCAAGCATCTGGGCTCCTGCTACCCACGTGGGAGACATGGATGGAGTTCCTGGCCCCTGGCTTTGACTCGGCCATTGAGGCCATATGGGGAGTGAACCAAGTAGAAGATTTCTCTCTCTTTCCCTCTGTCACTCTCTGCCTTTCAAATAAATAAATCTAAACAAACAAACAGAAAGCGGTCGTCATGGCAGGATTTGAGCAGATCGCAGCAGCTGGAGTCCGGGAGCTCCGCACTGCCCAGTGTAGTTCCCAGCAGAAGCGAGGCTCCCCCTTGGCGACCCCACACTCACTTCCGCTTGCACAGCTCAACTGCAGCCTGTTCTGGAAAGGTGGGGCTGATGCCTTGCTGCTTTGATGTGCATCTTTCGTGCTGGGACGTCGTAGACTTGGAGCTGCTCACGTGTTGTTTTAGAACATGGGGGCACTTTCGGCTTTGGCGTGAACACCATCCTATTTAAATGGCCAGGCTATGTAATGTTTTCTGGGTTCCTTCCCCCACTTTGGCTTCCCTCACGGATTAGGTTGTTTTCTCCTTTTTCTTAATAATTTGAAAATACTTCTTTCTCTTTTTATCTCTTCTCCTATTTAGTATTTATGGAAGCAAGAAAGAAAAGTGTCAGTGTTTAAAATAGACAGCAGTCGTGACTTTGGTTCTTGTCCCAGCGACAGCAGCTAGGTTGATTTATGGTCCTTAAAAATGGGGAGAAGGAGTTCATGTCAGGTCAGTGCCTGGGGGAGTGCAAGCTCAGGGCATCCCAGAGGCAGGCGTCAAGGCTGTGGCTCCCTTGTAGGAAGCCCGCAGAGGACCAGCTCTTCCAGAGTACAGCCGAGTGTCAGAAAGTCTGGAACCTCCTCCTGCAGAGGACAATGGTCTAGTGTATGCCAGCGTAAGACGATGTGCACTGTGTCCTGGGGCAGCTTTGGGGACGTCACCCAGCGCTGACACAGAACTCCACCCTCTGTTCCATCAAGGGGAAATGTTTTTGTCCCAAATTAACATCCATAAGTAAATTGTCTTCAACGTCTCCTCTCTTTTGGTCTATACATCTCTCTCTCTCTCTCTCTCTCTCTCTCTCTCTCTCTCACACACACACACACACACACACACACACACCCTGGTATTCCTTCTTTCTTCCACTTACAGGAATCTGCTTGCTCTCGCTGCATCCAGATTACCATGTTACCGTGTGAAGAAGAGCCGTAAACACCACATCTTTTAGCCACGGTTGTCTTGTGTGCAGCCACCACAGTAACTGATTTGGACAGCTAGAAACAGCTGTTTGCTGTCCAGTCGCATCAGTACGTGGCAGTCCGAGGTGGCCTGTCAGGCAGAAGAATCACCAGTCTGAGTGGCTCTGTTTATAAAATAAAGATCAGTAGTCGGTGCCCTGCTTTCAGACTTTGTCTTAGACCCAGGACTGTGGGTCCATCTCTGGCAGAACTTCGCTTCCGGTGTCCCGGGGCTGGTTCTCAGGGTCCGCGCAGCCTTCTTGCTGCTGTGTGGGGCGGCTGATGCGCGGTGGCTGATTTGTTCTCATCCATCAGGTTGAGACCAGCGAGCCGCCCAGCACGCACGTCCTCCTGGGCAGCAGGGGGTCCAGCCCACGCGGCGGCATGAACCCCTCAGACTGACGGTCGCTCACCTTTTCTTGGGCTGTTCCTTGCCGTGCTCTGCCTGGCTTCCTGGGGTTCCTCACCTGTGTGTCTCCCCTGCTTCCACCTTCCTCCTGCTTGTCCTCTCAGACGCCGAAAGTGTTGTTAAAGTGTCTGTGGAACAACAGAATGAAAGGACATGTTTATTTTGGTGCAAAAAATTTTTTGAAATCCATGCATAGTTTTTTTTTATTTTTTTTTATTTTTGACAGGCAGAGTGGACAGTGAGAGAGAGAGACAGTGGGAAAGGTTTTCCTTTTGCTGTTGGTTCACCCTCCAATGGCCGCCGCAGCCAGCGCGCTGCGGCTGGCACACTGCGCTGATCCGATGGCAGGAGCCAGGTGCTTCTCCTGCTCTCCCATGGGGTGCAGGGCCCAAGCACTTGGGCCATCCTCCACTGCACTCCCTGGCCACAGCAGAGAGCTGGCCTGGAAGAGGGGCAACCGGGACAGAATCCGGCGCCCCGACCGGGACTAGAACCCGGTGTGCTGACGCCACAAGGCAGAGGATTAGCCTATTGAGCTGCGGCACCAGCCGCTTAGTTTTTAATAATACCACTTCCCATGAACTTTTTGAAGACCCCTTATACACACAGATTTCAAAAACTGCCCATAGCAACGTGTCTTTTAATTCTCTTTTTCCACAAGTTGAAGTGTGAGACTGGGAAGTCCATAGACAGAGCTTGCCTTGGGAGCCGATGATGTCGTCTTATTTGGGTGTAGACATCAATTTGGGTGGCGATTGAGCAGGTCTGCAGCACCTCGGGAAAACTCCCATGGGCCCAACCTGGCACCAGGCCCCTGCTGGCATGGGATCCGATTGGCTTGCCTGGCCTTCTTGCCAAGTCTGTCTAGAACTCAAAGCGTTCTAAAAATGCAAGAAATGTGGTGAATCTCACACCAAGAATCAAGTCTGTTGTGCCACCTTCTGTGCTGTTTACTAGCCTTAATTTCCGAAAGGAGTGACTTTTTAAATTTTGTTTGCCTTGATGCCCCTGCATTTTGTAAGGAAGAGATTTTCATTACCTGCTTTCCTGAATTCCATGTTTATGAATTTCATGGCAATTCTATTTTGGAAGTTGATTGATTCTAGCTGCACTAGAACCTTCAAGTATTGATTTATAGTGAACTTTCCTTCTTGGATTATTCAGGAAAACTAAATGGTACATATTATTTTTGTTGCTGTAGATATGTAAGGTCATTTTAATGTTCTTTGAATGCTTTATCCTGATGATAATTGGCACTGCCTTTGATTAAAGGTAAGCTATGTGGAGTTAATCATTTTTATACTGTGAGTTACTTACTGCTTGTCTGACAGTTACTAGAGGTGTGCATTTTTCCCTGAGTGGTCTTCATGCTGATTTTCCCTTGTTCAGGCAGGTCTGAATGAGTTACAGCATCTTGAAGACACACGTGAGTGAAAAGAAGTGCGTGTGTTTTAGGATTGTGGGGTTTTCTTGCTTCAAGAGTTTAGCCAGAAAGCTTTGTGTATGGGTTTAATTTTTAACAAAGCAGTAAGGGCTCACTTTTTACCAGTTTGTGTGTGTATAAAGTTGTATTTGTTCAAGCTTTAAGAAAAGAATAAACCTCTCAATGTGTAAATACCTGATACTTGATTTGGATTTATGGGCTTTTTTCCTGGGGATGGGGAGTGGAGGAGAAGGGCTTCTGTCGGTTGTTCTTCAGTCCCGTAAGATCGGGAGGGGTCATTGTTGTCGCGCAGTGAGTTGAGCTGTTGCAGTCGGGTGTCCTCTATGGGAGTACTGGTTTGAGTCCCAGCTGCTCTGCTTCCGATCCAGCTCCCTGCCAATGTGCCTGGAAAAGCAACAGAAGATGGTCCCGGTGCTTGGGCCCCTGTACCCACGTGGGAGACCAGGCTGGAGTTCTTTTTTTTAAATTTTATTTATTTTTTCATTTTTTGACAGGCAGAATGGACAGTGAGAGAGAGAGAGACAGAGAGAAAGGTCTTCCTTTGCCGTTGGTTCACCCTCCAATGGCCGCCGCAGAAAGCGCACCGCGCTGATCTGATGGCAGGAGCCAGGTACTTCTGGTCTCCCATGGGTGCAGGGCCCAAGCACTTGGGCCATCCTCCACTGCATTCCCGGGCCACAGCAGAGAGCTGGCCTGGAAGAGGGGCAACTGGGACAGAATCTGGCACCCCAACCGGGACTAGAACCTGGTGTGCTGGCGCCGCTAGGTGGAGGATTAGCCTAGTGAGCCGCGGCGCCGGCATCAGGATGGAGTTCTTGGTGCCTGGCTTTCGCCCAGCCAGGCCCCAGTCGTTGAGCCATTTGGGGAGTGAACTAGCAAATGGAAGATCTCTCCTTCTCTCTCTCTGTCCCCACCCCCATGCTCTGCCTTTTAAATAAATAAATGAATAAAGTTTAAAAAAAAGAGTGTTAAAGAAGCACAGTACACATCAGCAGTCCTCCATGTCAGCAGCCCGGACTGGCTGGTAGTGGAACTCTAGCTGTGTGCAGACCGCTGAGGGCGGAGCCCTGACTGGAGAGGGGAGCAGCCCCTGCCCAGTGTGCTCCAGGGCCCGCTCCTTGCTCTCTCACAGAAGCTCTGCTGGGCTTGCACGGCCTGAGGACCCCAAAGGGAACAAGCCCCTGAGCCAGTCTTCAAGGGAGGGAGCTTCCCCAAGCTCCCTGAGAAATTGTTACGTCAGCTGAGGATTGTGGAGGCAGTGTCCGCTGACGGAATGAGTCCAGGCTCAGAGCTGCGTGAGGTGCCCATTGCTGTGTGCAGATGACCCCCCGTGTTCGTGGCTTACAGCAGTAGGCGTTTGGAGCAGCTGAGCTGGGCAGTTCTGCTGGGTCACTCAAGCCTGCGGTCTAGATGAGGTGTGGCCCAGGCTGCCGGCATTCAGGGGCTTGCCTGGGGCGGCTGGATCTGCTTCCAAGGCTCACCTGGGAGGGAGCTTGCCCCCCCCCCCCCAGGCCTCTCAGGAGGGTTGCTTGAGTGTCCTGACAATACGAGGAGACTTCAAAGAGTTCATGGAAAAACAGAGTCCAAAAGTAAGTTATTTTGGTGTCCCCTCCAAACTTCCAATCCATGCGTAATTTGTTCATAGTAAGCACTTTCCGTGAACGTGTGAAGACCCTGTAGAGCAGCCAGTTCCCCTCAAGCTGAGGATCTGCTGCCGGGCCTGTTTCGCAGGGCAGAGGCTCCACACTGGGTTGCAAGTCCAGAAGACCTGAGCCTGCGGCCCCTGCCACTGTCCCCTGCAGGCACTCGGCTCTGAAAGCAGGAATGTCACTCGGAGGGAAGCATGCCATTGTCCCCAGCCCCAGATGTGTGGTCACCCAGGACTGAGGGACTTGGGAGAATGAGGGATGATTGCTAAAGGGCATACGGCTTCTTTCTGAAGTAGTGAAAATACTACAAAACTAGAGGTGTTCGTGTGTATCTGTGACTGTTCTAGAAACCATTGAATTGTACACTTTGTATGGGGAAGTATGTGGTGTGAATTATATCTCCAAATATCTGTTTGCTAAAGAGAGCACTAAAAACATAGCTATGTTGTTACAAGCCGGGGAGTTGGTGGTGCCGTGTTAGGACCCCCATCCCGTCCCTACCACCCCTGGATTTCCAGTGAGGTGGCTGCTGGCCTCGCTGCTTGATTCCCCAGTGTGTCCTATCTCTTAGAACTTGCTTTTCCGCTCCTCAGTAGGGCCTGGCTTTGTGGGGAGACAAGCGTTACTTCACACCTAGCTGACTACAACACGAACATTACTCCTCCCCCAGCAGGGACCAGAGGGTGCCGTCCGCCAGTGCCCTTCAGTGGGCAAATCTCCCCGCCTGCCCTCCTTTCGAAGTGGCAGTGCTGAGGACGAGGCCCGAGAGCTTTGCTCCAGACATGTTGATCCTTAGCCCAGCAGCTAACAGGAGAACTGCAGAGTGAAGTCAGCGTGCCCTCGACTGGCAGGCGAGTCGCTGTGTGGCCCAAGAGGAAGGTCTCGTTTGTGTACCAGCTAGGTCTGGCCTCCCTGCAGCTGGGCCTTGCGCAGTGCATGTATTTGTTTGTATTTTACCTCCAGTTTGAAATGTCAGAGCATCTTTCCTGCAGCTTTGTTTTAAACTGGATACATGCAGAAGATTGTGGGCTCCCCAGACTTGCCAAGGAAGAGGCTGGCGCAGCAGTCGCTCACAAGGGCCTGGCGTGGTCCTTTCTGCACGCTTCGGTTTTTTTAGTTCTTGGAAATTATCGTCCGGGCTCCTGCTTCTGGGACGAAGCTCCTGATTCCTGTCCCATTCTCCTCCCTCTCTCTAGGCCCTCAAGTCTCCTGACTAAATGGAAGAAGTTTACTTTTGCCACAAAGAATTGCCAGCGAAGGTGCAGTCTTCCACGGCACAGGGGACTGTGGCCCGGGGCGATTAGAGCTCAGCGCAAGCAGGGTTGCACCGCCAGGGCTGTTCGCAGGCTGCATCCTTTGATCAATTCTCTGACCCAACCGCACGCTCAAAACTGGGCCTCCACTTCGCATTTTGTGCTTCTTTGGCTTTGGTCAGCTACGCTGTGTTCCTCCCTGTGGGGAGCAACTGGGAGCAACCCGGACTAGACTAAGTTACTGGAATTAGGACTTATTCTATGCATCTGCTCTCCCACAATATGGCACTGAGAAGGGAGTAACAACTTCTACACAGCTGCCTCCAGTTCAGCCAATAAGCAGCAGGAGCTGACTCTGATTGGAGGAGAGCAGCGTACTCGGCGTGTGGGTAGCAGAGTTGGGATTGGTGGAAGAGGACTATAAAGGAGGAGAGAGACAACATGCACCAGGAACATCTGAGGGAACACCTGTGCAGCCCCCGAGAGAGCCGGCCGGTGGTGTGCCGCTCCCCTGCGGAAGTGGGGAAGGTGGCAGGGGGCACCGTCCTTCCACGGAGGTAGAAGGGACGGTAGCCAACCCGGGAAGAACCAGCAGCAAACTCGGGGAGGGCCGAGCAGACGAAAGAACAACGCAGGGTCCTGTGTCGTTCCTCCACGAAGACGGGGAGCGACACTCCCACTGAGGTGGACCTGATTCCACAGCCAGAGAGCCAGCCCCATTAATAGCTCACCCACGGACATGTCTGATTATTTTTTCTAGAAAGTTTTTTTTTATTTTATTTTTGACAGGCAGAGTTAGACAGTGAGACAGACAGAGAGAAAGGTCTTCTTTCCGTTGGTTCACCTCCCAAATGGCCGGCGCTGCGCCAGTCCGAAGCCAAGAGCCAGGTGCTTCCTCCTGGTCTCCCATGCGGGTGCAGGGCCCAAGCACTTGGGCCATCCTCCACTGTACTCCCAGGCCACAGCAGAGAGCTGGCCTGGAAGAGGGGCAACCAGGACAGAATCTGGTGCCCCAACTGGGACTAGAACCCGGGGTGCCAGCGCCGCAAGGCGGAGGATTAGCCTAGTGAGCTGCAGCGCCAGCCAGAAGTGTTTTTTTTAAGGATTTATTTTATTTATTTGAAAGACAGAGTTACAGAGAGAGGTAGAAACAGAGAAAGAGGTCTTCCATTCGCTGGTCCACTCCCCCAAATGGCCACAACAGCCACAGCTGAGCTGATCTGAAGCCAGAAGCCAGGAGCTTCTTCTGGGTCTCCCATATGGGTGCAGGGACCCAAGGAGTTGGGCCATCTTCCAATGCCTTCCCAGGCTCATTAGCAGGGAGCTGGATCTGAAGTGGAGCAGCTGGGACTCGAACCGACTCATATGGGATGCTGGCGCTTCTGGCAGGGGCTTTAACCCACTGCGCCACAGCACCCGACCCTGTCTGATGATTTATAATGCAAAGATGCTGCCATCCTAAGGTTGAAACAACCAAAGGCCATACACTGAGCTGCCATCCAGAGGTGACAGGGCTAACCTCAGACCCTCCGATTGCCTGCAGAGGGGTAGCCCTGGCATGCTGCCGTCCCCATCTCTGTGTTTACATTGCAGAACGCTGAAGTGGCAGGAAAACAGCCACCAGCTCAGCCTGAGTCCAGAACCACACTTCTGTGCCATCGTACTGACTAGAACACACCCATGGATGTTTCTGGTAAATACTATCAGTGTTTATTCTCTCCAACCTGCATAGTCACAGATGAAAACCACCAGTATGTTCCCCATTATGCCCTGGTGGAGGTTTGAGGTTCCGCCTGGTGTTGACGTGTGCATTGAGAACTCACCGAAAACACCCATCAAGGCCACCTGGCTTTCTCCATCAAGCAAGTAGCTAAAGAACAACCAGAACAATGCTTGAACCTGCCTAGCAAAAGCAAGGCTCAGCCTAGGGTGGCGGAAGGCCTGGAAAGAGCCCTGCCTGGAAACCTCACTTTCTCAGCAAGTTCAATAGCACCTGTAATATTGGCTGATTTCCACTGGAGAGTCAAACCTTTCTGGGCCTCAGTTTCCTTAGCTGTAAAGTGGGGGTAATAGTATTACCCATTAGTCTCTCTCCAACAGGCCCTTGCACTGTAGAAGACAGACGCACTCTCTGGAGTACATAATTGAAAGCAGAGTGTCAGCTCAAGAGTCGGAGGGGGTCAGAGAGAGAGAGAGAGCACTTCCCTCTACTGGGCTGTTCCCCAAATGGCTGCAACGCCTAGGGCTGGGCCAGGCTGAAGCCAGGAACCAAGAACTCCATCCAGGTTACCCATGTGGGTGTCAGGGGCTCAGTTACTTGGGTCACCTTCCTCTGCTTTGAACAGGGAGCTGGGTCAGAAGTGGAGCTGCCAGGACTTAAATCCACACTGATACGGGATGCTGGCATTGCAAGTGGTAGCTTAACCTGCTGTGTCTTAGCATTAGTCCCAGTGATTTTTAATTTCATTTTATTTGACAGGTAGAGAGAGAGATACTGTCTGTCTCCTGGTTCACTTCCCAAAGGCCACAATAGCCAGGCTAGACCAGGCCAGACCCAGAAGGCCAAGACCCAGTCAGGGTCGCCCATGTCAGTGGCGGGGACCCAGTTATCTGAGCCACCACCTGCTGCCTCACTGGTTTGCAGGAAGATGGAATCAGGCAGAGCGTGGACCCAGTCCAGGAGCTCCAGCGGGGGATGTGCCTGTCCCAGTGGCGTCAGGTGCTGTGCCATACGCCTTCCCCTGGAGCAGTTCCTTATAGTGTAAAGACTGCATACACAAAGTAGCTAATCCATTTGGGGTGCTCCAGAATCATAGATCACAAATATTAAGAGAGAGTCTAAAGCCGGCGACACCCACTACAGTCCTGATGGGGAGCCTAAAGCTGGAAGAGCCAGCACGGCCCACAGGTGTGGGGTGTGGCGGCCCTGCAGGAGGTGTGGACGGAAGGGAAGTTGTGGGCCTGAAGCAAACAGCACAATTTGAACCTGAACGTTCACCTTGACTGTGGTTATCATGAGGCTGAGTGGGGGGTGCAGTAGGCTGCAGCAGAATCCTCCGCTCCACACGCAGGGCTCCCTGTGTCGCTGCCGATGACCCATTTTGGATGCAGGGAAATCAGGTCGCACTGAACATTGTCAGCAACTTTAAAGTCCCATAGCAACTGGCCAGTGTCTCACCAGAGCGCACGCACATCTTGTGTTTACTTGTGGCCTGCCGAGGGTCGCCAGTGATCCCGTACAGATGAGCAAGTTGCGAGGCTCCAGCATAGAGCTTGGGGCTCTTTAAATAGATTTTTTGCACTGGGGACTCCAGCCATATTTCTTATTTTGGTTTATTTATGTTATTCATTTAAAAGGCAGAGAGAGCTCCCAACTGCTGGTTCGCTCCCACATGCCCACGGCAGCCAGGGCAGAGCTCCGCCGAAGCCTGGAGCCTGGAACTCCACCCAGCTGTCCAGTGTGGGTAGAAGGGACGCAGGCACTTGAGCCGTCACCCCTGCCACCTAGGGAGCAGAGCCAGCACGAAAACCGGGCACTCCGATACGGAACGCGGCCATCTCAAGCAGTCTTCACCACGGTGCCAGACGGCTGCCCACAGCTGCACGTGTGAAGTTTTATTTCTCGAGCTTAGTGGTAGCTCACAGATGCTCATTACAGGAGTCCTTTTGCCTTTTTGCGTGTCTGAAATAGTTCATGATGACTGTCAAGGACAACATAGGCCTAGGTCCCCTCAGCAACTAGCAGCCAGAGCTTGCTTCCAGCAGGGCTGCAACAAAAGGCATAAGCAACAGAGTTGTGTGCCAGCGGTCTGTCCACACCAGCTCCCTGAGCAACTGGAGAGGGGCCAGTCCGCCCTGAGCACGCTGAATGGCCAGAGAGGCCGCCAGAGGATGAACAGTTTAGCCCAGATGATCCCGGGGCGCCTGACAGATTGTACGAAGTTCAGTTCAAGCAGCTGTGTGTGCTCACCCGTGCAGGCCCTTGGGGCACAGGGTCTGGCAGAATGAGTGACCCCTGGAGCTAACCAGTCCACAGGCCCACGCTGAGCAGTGAAGGCGTAGGGGACGCCTGACAGTAAACATGAGGGTGTGGTGAGGGGCAGGGGTGTCAGGTCCCGGGCCTGAGGCGGAGCACATGGGTTCCTCGCTCTCCACGTTCAGGGCAGTTTTGCTTCTGTTCTCACGGCTCCCAGTGCCAGGGCTGGCGCCGCTCCGCCTGGGTCTGGGCTCTGGTTAGCTCTGTCCCTCTCCCCGAGTGCCGGTTTTGTTCTCTGATCTCTTCCAGGTCTGAAGGCCACCAACATCACTCACCACTCAAGTTCTGTGTTGGAAAGCAACAAAAACCACCTCTGAGGAACCCGAGCCACGAGGCTGGGTGACAGTAATGGAGGAGGCGGGACCGCAAAGCAGTAGACAGCCAGGCGCCTCTCCTGGTCTCCCATGCAGGTGCAGGGCCCCAAGCACTTGGTCCATCCTCCACTGCACTCCTGGGCCACAGCAGAGAGCTGGCCTGGAAGAGGGGCAACCGGGACAGAATCCGGCGCCCCGACCGGGACTAGAAGCCGGTGTGCCGGCGCCGCAAGGTGGAGGATTAGCCTATTGAGCCGCGGCGCCAGCCTCAACCTGGCCTTCTTGACAAAGCATCTGTCACCCCAGGCCAAAGCCGGGAGCCAGGAATTCAACCCAGGTCTGCCATGGGAGTGAGCCATCACCTGCTGCCTCCCAGGATGCACATTATCTGGAAGCTTTATCAGAAGCAGAGGAGGGCCAGCGCCATGGCTCACTAGGCTAATCCTCCACCTGCAGCGCCGGCACCCCAGGTTCTAGTCCTGGTTGGGGTGCCAGATTCTGTCCCGGTTGCTCCTCTTCCAGTCCAGCTCTCTGTTGTGGCCCGGGAAGGCAGTGGAGGATGGCCCAAGTGCTTGGGCCCTGCACCTGCATGGCAGACCAGGAGAAGCACCTGGCTCCTGGCTTTGGATTGGCACAGCGCCGGCCATTTGGAGGGTGAACCAACGGAAGAAGACCTTCTTTCTCTCTGTCTCTCTCACTGTCTAACTGCCTGTCCAAAAAAAAAAAAAAAAAAAAAAAAGGCGGAGGAGCCCAGACTGGAAGCAGACACTCCAGTGTGGGATGCAGGCTTAACCTCCACCCCAGATGGCTGCCTAAGGCTTTTAGAAGCGAGAGTGCCTTCAGCAGGCAAAGGCAGTCTGTCCTTGCTGCTCGGACCCCCTGTGGGCCCCGCTGCGCCTGGGGTGACGCCCGGGGCTCTCTGGTCCTCTCACCTCTCTCCCTGCCTGCCGAGCTAGCTTCCCTTCTCACCCTTCTCCCTGTGCCCTGCAGCCTCTCGGGGAGCCAGGGGGAAGAGCCCCATCTCGGCACCCCGTCTTCAAGAAATGATTCTGTAACTAAGGAATATGTTGTCGCTCCCCCTCTTCATGGAGGAACGACACTAAGTCCTGCCTAGGCTTCATATCCGAGTCACGGCACCATTATGTCGCTCCCCCTCTTCGTGGAGGAACGACACAGGACCCTGCGCTGTTCTTTCGTCTGCTCGGCCTTCCCCGGGTTTGCTGCTGGTTCTTCCCGGGTTGGCTACTGTCCCTTCCACCTCCGTGGAAGGGCAGTTCCCCCTGCCACATTCCCCACTTCCGCAGGGGAGCGGCACACCGCCGGCCGGCTCTCTCGGGGGCTGCTCAGATGTTCCTCAGATGTTCCTGGTGCATGCCGTCTCTCTCCTCCTTTATAGTCCTCCTCTGCCAATCCCAACTCGGCTGCCCACACGCCGAGTACGCTGCTCTCCTCCAATCAGGAGCAAGTCCTACAGTTTATTGGTTGAACTGGAGGCAGCTGTGCAGAAGCTGTTTACTCCTCTCCCAGCGCCACATTGTGGGAGAGCAGATGCATAGAATAAGTCTTAATTCCAGTAACTCAGTCTAGTCCGAGTTGCTCCCCACAATATGTTTCTTCCCACACTGAGCTGTCAGCTCCCCCTGCATGTCCCCAGCACCACAGTCGACACTGGTACGTACCTGATGGGCAGCTGCGTGGATAGAGGGCAGGGAGGCAGGAGTCCTGGGCTCTGGGGCCCTCTCTGGCCACAGGCTTACGCCCAGGCTGCAGACGGTCCCTCTAATGCCCTCACCCGTTCCGTCCCTCCGGTCCTCTCCTCTCTGCAGCCCGGCCAAGTCCAGGCCTGGTCTTGGAAAACTCAGGACCACAGCGAAGCTCTCAGCAGGGCCCTTCCTCACCTCCCTCTCCTCTCGCTTCCTCGCTTCTCTCCCAGCTGCCTGCGGGACCTCACTGGGCAGGAGCAGCTCCCTGCCTGCGGCAAGGGAAAGCAGCACAGGAAAGAATCCGAGCTCGGCAGACAGTGGCTTCAGCTGTCGTCTAAAGACACGTTGGTGTGTGGGCAGCCCCTGCCCAAGGCTGGAAGCGCGAAGGACAGCGGGGCTGTTGGAGGAGAAGGGTGAGGCTGTTGGGTGGAAGACTTGATGCTTCCAACAGGCCTCGAGGGTCAGTTTGCCTGGACGATTTGATTGCACAACCAAAATGTTTGAGGCCTGTGAGTAGGAGGAGGCCTGTGAATGGCGCTGTTAGTGTGGGGATCACCTGCTCCTCGGGCCTGGGAGGTGGCATCAGGTCAGGGCCAGGATCCCCGGAGTGAGGCAGGAGGTGATCCTGCGGGGAGCGGAGCTGGATCCTCACGGTGCTGGGAGGGAAGCAGATCTCTGCTGCAGGACCCACTGCTCCGGGCCACCGGGATCCTGCGAGCCGGGCTCCTTTGCCGCTTTGGGACAGTCGGAGCTCTGCAGAGACGAGAAAGGAGGAGAAGCAGGCAGGGCGGGACTTAATGTTCTTGTGCTTTTTCCCACGTGGACGGGCAGATTCCACACAGTCCTGGCCAAAGCCCAGCTGCTGCTGTTTCCAGAGGCTGACAAACTTACCTAGGTGCTGGTATGGAAGTAGAGGAATTCCAGATAGTCACAGCAATGGTGGGACACGGGAGTGAAGTTCAGAACTCAACATTTCCCAGTTTCAGTTAATACAGAGCTACAGCGTCAAGACGGTGCAGGCCAATGGGATAAGATTCAGAGCTGACGACGGAGCTCATCCAGTGAGGATCAGGTGACTTGAGAGGGTGCCAAGATCATTCGGTAAGGGAAAGAATTGGTTTTCAGTAATTGGTGCTGACCAAAACATGGGTGCCATGTGCAAATAAATGACACTGGAGCCCTTCTTCAGACCAGATACGCAATGTGAATTCAACGGGCTCTGAGGCCTCATCGTCAGACCAGATACACAATGTGAATTCAACGGGATCCGAGGCCTCATCGTCAGCGCTGACACTGCAGGCATCTTAGCAGAGGCATCAGTCACAACGTTGAAGCAGGCAGTAGTGTCTTAAGTACCACACCAGAAGCATAAGGGACAGAAAAATGAGGTGAACTGAGATGTATCCAAGATAAAAACATTTGCAATTCAAAGGAAACTGCAAAAAAAAAAAAAAAGTGAAAAGATAACCCAGAGAGTGGGGGAAAATATTTGCAAATTACATATCTAGTAACGGATGTCTAGAAATATAATGAATACTTATGACTCAATAATGAAGAGAGTCCAGTTTAAAAATGGGGTGGAGTTGGAATTCTCCAGAGGCAGACGGCCAGCAGGCACGTGAAAGTTGTTCAGCATCATTGGCCATCAAGACAAGACAGATCATAACCTCAGTACGGTGCGCGTCACACACAGGGTGACCGGAGTCACAACTGTTGTGGAGGAGGGCCCGGGCGGGAAGCCTCGCACACTGCTGGTGAGAGTGTGAAACGGTAAACATCCTGACAGCTCCTCAGTGCGTAAGCCCGGAGTGACCACTTGACCCAGCAAGTCTAGGTCCACACCCACGCAAATGGAAATGAATGCCCACGCAGCAGCTGGACACACACGAACACAGCAGCACCGCTCACAGCCCAGCAGCTGGTGAGTGGATGAACGTGGTATTTGGCCGTGAAACTGACTGGAGTGCTGATATGGGCTACGCACGGAGAAGGCACCTGGCACAGCAGCTTCCACAGTGCGGGCTGAGACGCATCAACGACAAGACGGGATGAGCTCCCCAAGTCACCGTGAAGCACCACAAAAGGCTGCTCTTCGCCCGTGAGTAAGAGACTGACCCTGTCCTGCTGCTGCCTGTCTTCCCTGGCCAGCACAGGCCTACCGGCAGCCATAAACACCACATCCAGACCTGCCGGGCCCCACGCTGAGTGCAAGGCTCCCACTTGAGAAAGGAGTGTTCAGCCCACAGAGCTTTCAGTCGTCATTTCTCTGGGCAAAGGTGAGCGTGCTTGGAGTGGAATAAAATGGAGGTCTTGGGTACATCTTTGAAAACAGTTCTGGGGGCTGTCATTCCGGCGTAGCGGGTAGAGCTGCCGTCAGCGATGTTGGCATCTCATATGGGAGCCAGTTCATGTCCCGGCTGCTCCTCTTCTGATCCAGCTCCCTGCTCATGCGCCTGGGAGAGCAGTGGAAGGTGGCCAAGATACTTGGGTCCTTGCACCCATGTGGGAGACCCAGAAGAAGCTCCCGGCTCCTGGCTCCTGCCTGGCCCTGGACATTTCCATCATCTGGGGAGTAAACCAGTAGATGGAGGATCTCTCTCTCTCTCTCTCTCTCTCTCTCTCTCCCCCCCCCCCTCCTCTCTCTCCTAGTCTTTCAAATAAATAATTTTAAAAAAGAGAAAGAGAAAGAGCAGTCTGGCGGGGCAATGCTCCTTCAGCCGCAGACATCCAGTCACCACTCCCCTGCAGGGCATCAGAAAGTAACCTCTTCCGGAGACGGGAGACGCATCTTTCTACTTTGAAAAGGCCCCTGACTTGTTTAAAGCTCACAGCGGTGCTTGATGGCTTTGCTGGTCAGGGGAGCCTGGGCTGTGGCTCAAGGTCTTGAGGGTCAAGTCCCCTGGGGACGCAGAGTCTCCCCCTGGCCGCATAATGGGGCAAGTGTCTTTGGTCTCAGCTCCCTTGTGTGGAAAACGTGAGCAAACAGGTGGTGTGGCCACCTGGGGCAGGGGCCCCGCCTAGCAGGAAAGAGGCCCGTGAAGATGGCAGCATCCGGATCGCAGGGCCCGGCTTGCTCCCCAGTGCTGGCGCCGGACTCCTGCTCCTGCTCTCCGGGACTGCACACCCTGGGAGGCTGCCCGGGACCGACCCCACCTGTCGCAGGCATGGGGGCGGGGTGCGAGCCCGCAGATGAGCGCTCTGGCTGTGTCCCTGCTTCTCTGCCCTTCCAAAGTAACCATCTTACAAAGTGACCGGCCAGCGCACGTTTAACAACGCCCTAGCTGGAGTGTCATTAACCCGCGTGTCCGGATGAACGCGCGACAGTCCGCTCCGGCACTTTGCCCCACTTCGCCCCGCGAATGAGTGAACGCAGACTCGGGTGGCGAAGGCTCGTTTTCCCGGGCATTTTATTCCTCCCCGGGGGCAGGCCGCGCTGCGCGCGCTCGGGGTTCCCTTGAGGGGGCACGCGTGACCCGCGCTCCCGCCCGCGCGCGCGCGCCGGCCGCCTCCCGCCGCAGCGCCCCGGCCAATGAAACGCCGCGGAGCTCAGTGAGCTCATCAGCACACGCGCTCATTGGCTGCGGCCGCGCCCCCCGCACCCCCCCGCCCCCCAGGCCGCCGGAGCTGGACCCGCGTCCGCGCGCCTCGGGCTTCTCTGGGGGCGCCGTCGCCTGTCTCACAAAGGCCTGAGCGTCCTCGGGCTCCGGCCGGAGCGCAGCTTT
Source organism: Oryctolagus cuniculus (assembly GCF_051225735.1). NCBI lineage: Eukaryota > Metazoa > Chordata > Mammalia > Lagomorpha > Leporidae > Oryctolagus > Oryctolagus cuniculus. Next base: position 40,872,376 of record NC_142886.1, on the reverse strand, counting down.
CCCGCGCTGCCCTCGTGGCTGCCGTGTCGCTGGGACAGCTCTCTTACCCTAACCGTGTTCTCACGGTGCCGAGAGCACTCACCCCCGCGCCCAACACGTGTAACGGGGCGCGATCACCCCTCACACACGCACGCACACGTGTAACGGGCACGATCCACCCCCCCGCACGCACACGTGTAACCCGGGCGCAATCACTCCCGCACACACACGTGTAACCGGGGTGCGATCACCACCCCACACACGCACACGTGTAACTGGGGCACAATCACCCACACACACGTGTAACCGGGGCGCACACACACACGCACACGTGTAACCGGGGCGCAATCACCCCCGCACACATGCACGCACATGTGTAACCGGGGCGCTCACCGACATGGGAGCTGTGGCCCGGAGCCTTCGCCTGCTGGGAGATCCTGGGTACCAACAAGGGAAGAACCGGGGTCCCTGCGCTTTCCGGGCGTCCCCGCGGTGCCAGGGCAGAATCCCGGAGGGCGCGGCAGGCATTTGGTTTGAGAGACCCCCCCCCCCCACACACACAAAGTGTCTGTCTGCTGCCGGCCAGCCAGCAGGTGGATAAGCTTCATCCCCAGCCCTCCGATCAGCTGGAGCTTTGTGGGGAGGGGAAGGGGGGGAGCACCTCACAGTGGGGGTGGTCTAGGGCTGGATGGTCTGAACTCCCACCCTATTTTGAGCCCAGCACTGCTGAAAATTTAATACTACCCTTAGACGGTGACTGAGCACACACTACCAAGACCTTGGAATTCTTTTCCAAAGCTTGGCTCAGAGACCACCTCCTCCAGGAAGGCTTCCTGGAACACCCCTAGCTAATCTCCAGTGCTTCTCTGAGTCAACTGGCAGAGCTGTCGCTCTTTTGTCTCTTTTCCCCACTAAGCTGTGAGTTCCTTGGGGGATGGGACCATGCCCCATCCTGCAGTGTGTTGTCTCCTCAAGGCCTAACCTTGTGTCTGGCACGCAGTAGGTGCTCAATAATTGCTGTTGACTGGAGCAGTGGAGCCTCAGCACCCTGGTGGCCGTGTGCAGGGGCCAAGACTCCCGAGTGTCTGTGAAGCCCCTTCACACAAAAAGGATTTCTAGAACCAAAGTGTTGGAGTGAACGCTTTAGAACCATTTGCTGATAGAACCCGCTAGAAACAGCCTGGCCCCCTGCGCCTCCCTGGTTCCTGGATTCTCTGCACAACCCCGGGGTGCGTGGGTTGGTCGGAGCATTCAAAGTAAGCGTCCCCGTGTGTTTCGCCCTGCACTGCTCGGATGCTCAGACAGCAGTCGCGTCTCGCTCTGGGTGTCAGCCCCTCCCTGTCGGCCGGTACAGCGTCCTCTCCTGTCCCTCGTGCTCATTGACACGTGCGTGTAGGTATTTTATCAGAGGCTCCCTCTTTTTTATTTTAAATTCATTTTATTTATTTGAAAGAGTTTTAGAGAGGTAGAGACAGAGAAGTCTTCCACCCACTGCTTCACTCCCCAAATGGCCGCAACGGCTGGAGCTGTGCCGATCTGAAGCCAGGAGCCAGGAGCTTCTTCCAGGTCCCCCATACGGGTGCAGGGGCCCAAGCATTTGGGCCGTCTTCTACTGCTTTCCCAGGCCACAGCAGAGAGCTGGATCGGAAGTGGAGCAGCCGGGACTAGAACCGGTGCCCATATGGGATGCCGATGCTTCAGGCCAGGACTTTAACCCGCTGCGCCACAGCGCCGGTCCCAGAGGGTCACTCTTTGAGAAAAGGTAGGACAGGAAAGTATTCTGAGTGTGAGAAAAACACTCACAAAGACTCCTATTACAAGCATTACTACAAGGTTTATTATTAAGAAGAATTCCTACTACACAGGCTTAAACCGCAGTTAGCTAGATTGCTATGGCATCCGGAGCTTAGGCGGGTCGAGGAGAAAACGCCCAGGGCTGCTGCGGCCTCATCGTGGGTGGGGGGACACAGACACGGGACATGACAGCCCAGAGAGGGGACCGACATGGCGCTCGGGGATCTTCCAGGGTTATGTGATGAGTTTTCTGAGGCTTTTCCCACTCTGAGTCCATACTCGCCAGGCACGGCAGTATTAGCTAAGATCCATTTCGGCGGGGCGTGCGTGCTGGCACTGGGAGTGGGGGCCCTGGGTGGGGGACGCTGGAAGTGGCTTCCAGTGTAGTTGAGAGTGAGCATGGAGCTTAGCGCTGGTCTCTGGCGGGCTTCATTATGGGGGTTAGCGGAGCACCCTGCAGCGCCAACCTACAGTATGTCTACACTCATAAAGCGGAAGTCACCCCCAGACCACAGCTTGCACACGGCTCTGGCCGTGCTGGGGCTCGCCCCGAGCTGCCGGCCAGCCAGCCGGCCTCCTGCGCCTGGCTGTGCCTCTTGAGTGGGTGGCGCCGGATGGTAACTTAGAAATAGCAACTCCAGTGCCACTGCAGAAACCCAGCAGGTTTCCCGCTGACTTGTCCCCTAGTGGCGGCCATGGTTCTGGGCAGCTGCAGGTGACCCTCGGGGAACCCCAGCAGGAGTGGCACGGAGTCCTGTTGAACCCGTCCCCAGAACCCCTGCTCAAAAACAGCCTGAGACAGCTTTGGCGAATGGCCGCCTCGTTCCTACAAGCACACGTGGGTGCTGGGGGGGTCGATAATCCAAGGGTGGCCGGCAGGCTGTGGGACATCACACGCCAGAGGGGAGGAGGAGACACAGTCACGCACAACCACAGATAGAGCCGGAAACGCGATGAGCCCGGGAGGAAGCTGCATTTGCAGAAGGCCGAGCCCGCGATAGCACGCGGATGAGAAGTGGCGGTCAGTCTAGCGGTCAGACAGTTGGAAGAGGAAGCCGGGCTGCGATGGCACAAGGCTCAGGAGATGGTTCCGCCAGGACGGCTGGGCTCTTCACTGGTGCGCACTGATCATCTTACTAGACAGATGCATCGTGGTGAAATCCAAGCCCGGCCAAGGGCACTACCGTTCCCAGTGCCTTGTGCCGGCAGGCCTGCAGGCTACCCTGGAGCACTGCCGTGGCGACCGCCCAGGGCACCCACTGGGGATGGCGCGCCCCTCCCACGGTCCCGAGCAGCTTCTCCTTGGTGCTGGCAGCCAGCTGACCGGGCTGCTGCCGCGGCAGGGTGAGCTCCAAGGTCAGGAGGGGTGGTTCCGTTAGCACGCTGAGGCCCTGTTTCTGGGTTTCCAGATCCTTCTTAGAGCTGCACCACTGGCGTCAGTAACTGCATTCCCACTCCCCTCTGGGTCTTTACGTTGGGATGCTCAGGCCTGGGGTGCACCTGTGCAACCGCAGTCTCACCACCTTCCTTCTACTCCTGTATTCAACAGCGATTTACTGAGCAATTACTACGTGCCAGGCACGGCTGCCAGTGCTGGGGACACCGCAGTGCACAAAACCACACAGAAATCCCTGTCCCGAAGGCGCTTACGTTTTTGTGAGGGTTCACTGGCCATCTGTACTCAGTAGATAAATACAGACCTGGTGGTATCAAGAAGAGAACTGTGGCACAGCAAGGTGGTGGGGAGGGGATGGCGGAGGCGGATTCGGATCAGGTGGTCTCAGGATATGAGCTGGGGCAGAGGTCTCGAGGCAGGGAGGGTCCAGGGAAGAGCCTTACAGGCCAGGCCAAGGGAGCAGTGGGGGAATGAAGGCCGTGGCACTCTCCTCTCACTGGGACTCCTTCCAGTGAGGTCCCCCAGTCCCCCCAGCCCCGCCCCCAGCCCTGCCCAGAGTCTCTCTTGCACTCTGTTCGCCCCCTCCCCTGTGCTGGTGGTGCAGGGAACCCAGGCATCCAGGGGAAGAGGACTGGGAGGTCTGCAGACCACCCAGGTCCCCCGCTGGCACTGCCCTTTGGCCCAAGCCTGCAGCCCACCTCTGCTGCTCCTGGCCACCCAGCCTTCCTCACTGGGCTTCTTTCCTGCCAGGCACGGCCAGACCTCTGGGTTGGATCTGGCCCACGGGCTGTGATTTTTCACATCCTTGTCAAACCTGTCATACCTGAATGCCTGGTGGAAAAAAGATACTGGCTTAATTGCTGTGATTTGCATGAGTGCCACCCGCAGGTAAACTCACGTGAAAACCACTGGGACTTCCCCTCGCGGATCACACCTGCCCGGGGCAGAGGCCTGCAGAGGTCGCAGGCCCAGTGGTTTCCCTCCCACACAGCACAGAAGGCTCCTCCGGCTGGGTCAGGCTGACCGTGTGTGTCATCTTTTGCTCCCAAGCCGTGTCCCCAGCGACCTCAGCGCTCAAGCACATGGGTCCCGGAGCACTCGGATGGGTGTGGGCTGCTCAGGGGGCCTGGAATGTGGTCCCTGTGTTTGCTGTGTTGTACACGAAAGCCCTGCATTGCGGACTGTGGCCAGGGGCTTAGCTCATTCACACTCCTGCCCTCCAGAGGTAGGGAGACCCAGGAGAGCTGACGTGTGTTACTTTGTATCAGTGCACACTAACCTTCTAGTGCTTCCCTGTCTCCCCTCATTCAACACTGATCTACATTTTTACTTATTTATTTTCCTTTTATTTGAAAGGCAGAAAAAGAGAAAGAAAAAAAGAAAGGATAAAAAGAGAGAGAAACAGAGATTTTTCATCCTCTGCTTCACTCCCCAAATGCTCACAACAGCCAGGGCTGGGCCAGGCTGAAGACGGGAGCCCATAGTTCAGCCTGGGTCTCCCACATGGGTGGCAGGAACCCAGGTTCTTGAGCTGTCACCTGTTCCTTCCCAGATTGCGTGAGAGCAGGAAGCCAGATCAGAAGTGGAGGAGCCGGGGCTCCCAGCAGGCCCCCAGGAAGTGAGCTTTTGGGCTCTGGGGCAGTGAGGACGGAAACCCCAACCTCACGGCGCGGCGGCGGAGGCAGCCCGAGGCCAGTCACTGCTTGGCGGCGTGAGAGGCGCCGGGTGACCTGAAAGAACAAAGGGGGGGTTTTACCTCCTTGACCAGAGCGGGGAGAACATTCCAGGCAAACGTCTGGAGAGACAGACGTCTGTGCTGGGGTTAGGAGGAAAGCAGCAGGGCCTGGGGGGTGGGGAGGGGTTCTCTCTTGCAAAGACCTCGCTCTGGCCCTGCCTGTTCCCTCTCCGTGGAAGCGAAGGCACCAGGGAAGCTAAGGGCTGCCTGCTGAAATCCCAACACCCCAGGGCCCGCCCCGTGCCTGAGGCTGGCACTCAATTTCCCTCAGCTCCGCGGGCCCTTGGGTGCCTGCAAGGTGAGCTGCTCCCCACAGAAAACATCTCCTCGCCCCTTCTCACAGCTCTCCGTGTCTGGTTCAGGCTCCTCGTAAACTGAGATCCACAACGATCATTTCTACCTTTCTTTATTTGAAAGGTGGAGAGATAGGGAGAGATCTCCCCTCCACAGGTTCACTCCCCAAATGCTCACAATGGCCTGGTCACCCAGAGCTTGGAACTCAATCCGGGTCTCCCACGTGGGTGTCAGGGACCCAAGGACTTGAGCCATCACTGCCGCACTAGCAGGAAGCTGGCCTCGGGGGTGAGCTGGGACTTAAACCAGGACATCCCAAGTGGGGTCTTAACCCCATACCAAGGCTCAACCTCAACGCTGCGAGGGGAGACCCACAGGGAGACTCCGGGACAGCCAGTGCAGAAGCCGCTCCGGCCCGAAGGCTTCCCTCGCACACGACAGACGTGCAGGACGCGGAATCCAGCACCCTCACCACCACCCAGCCATGTCCCTGGCCCAGCCCGGCCGCCTCTGGGCTGAAGGAGACGCAGCATTCTCAGCCCCGCGCCACAGTGCGGTCCCTAAATGTGGGTCGGATGACGACACCCCTGTCTCAGAGTAAAAGCGGGGCAGGAAGGCCACCCCCACCCCCGACCCGGTCTCTCTGAGCACAGCTCCTTGTTGCCCCCCCCCCCCCGCCCCCACTGCAACTGCTCTGGCCTCTTGGCTGTTTCTGGGACTCACCACATACACGCTAGTACCAGCGCCCGTGCACTTCCTGCCTGCCAAATGTCACCCCAGGGAGGCTGACCCTGGCCATTCATGGACAACCCCAGCATCCCCACCCCCTCAGCTCTGTCCTCCCCACTGGACCCTGTGTCTCCAAACGGTGGCGTCCACCCTCTCGGCGCCTGCGTTGGTCGGCCTGCTCTTCCCTAGGGAGGAATTCTGTTCCCAGTTGTGCCTCCAGCACCTGCCACACTGCCCAGCCAGGCAGGTGAGAGAAGGCACAGCTCAGACCCCTGCCCACCCCGCTCTCCATCTACAAGGCCCACACACCGAGACCCCTGCGGTCTCCTCAGAGGGCCTGGGGCTGGCACCCGAGTTCCCAGCGGGCTCTGGCCGGCCCCATTCCCACAGATGCCTCTGGAACCCCCGCAGGTGTCTGCCCCTGAGTGGCTCCTCCCGGGCCCGGAGCGATACCAGGACAACCCGGGGCGGCAGCACTGGCCCAGGGAGGCCCCGGCCCCGCACCGCAGCACACCGGTCCCGAGCCCACTCGTGTCTCCCGGCAGGGGACCTTCCCCGGGGCGCTGCCCTTGTGCGTGGCCTTTATTCCCGAAGGCCCGCCGCGCTCCGCGCCCGCACCCCGCCGGACCCTTCCTCACGTCCTCTGCCGCCCCAGCTGCCCTATTCCCCTCGCCCCGGCCCCCGCCCCGGCCCCGGCCCCGGCCCGCGCTGCCGCTCCGGCCCTGGCCGGCAGGGGCCGCTCCTCGCGGCGCCCGGGGCCCCGCCGCGCCCGCCGCCGCCGCCGCCGCCGCCTCCCGCCTCCCCGCCCCTTCCCCGGCCGGCGCTCCCGTTACGCCGCGGAGCCGGGAGCCCGAGCCCGAGCCCGCGGCGGCAGCGGGAGGCGGCGAGGGGGCGCCCCGGCGGCGGCGGCGGCGGCGGCGGGGCCTGCGGGGCCTGCGGGGCCTGCAGGCGGGCGGGCCGGGCCCGGCCAGGCCGCGATGGCGACCAAGAAGGCGGGCTCGCGGCTGGAGACGGAGATCGAGCGCTGCCGCTCCGAGTGCCAATGGGAGCGGATCCCCGAGCTCGTCAAGCAGCTGTCGGCCAAGCTCATCGCCAACGGTACGCGCCGGGCGGCCGCCTGGGCGGCTGGGGGCGCCGCGGCCTCCGCCCGCCGCGGGCAGGGCCCGAGGCGCGGGGCGCCGGCAGGGGCGCGGCCGGGCCACGGGGGCGCCGCGGCCCGGGGGATGTGCGCGGGGCGGGGGTCCTGGGCAGTCCGGTGTCCCGGGAGTCCGGCGTGTGGGGCCCCCGGGGGCCCAGGGGTTGTGCCCGCGTCTGGGCTGGGACTTGCAGGGCGGGCTCCTGTGGAGTCCCGGGTGCAGGGGCTCACGGTGTCAGCTGCAGCGCAGGGCCCCCAGGTGCTCTGGGGCTGGCCTTGGGCTTCTGAGAAGTTGGAGGTGCTGTGCTGTAGGAGCGCCGGCAGGACATGGGCGCCAGTGAGTGGAGGGAGTCCAGAGGCCGTGCGCGGTGTGCCCGGGCGTCAGGGTGTCTATATGGAGATGTTGAACAGAGACCCCTGGGCAATAGGGTTTGTAAACAGAGTGGACAAGGGGTCCCGGGGGAAGCTCCAGCGGGGGGTGTGTGGGAAAGCAGGTTGGGGTTCAGGTGTCCTGGGGTTCAGGTTGCACACCTGGAGAGGCCAAGTTGAGAATCCAGGGGAAGCAGAGTCAAACGGGAGGGTATGGTGCAGAGAGCTGGGAGCGTGGTTGAAGAATGCTGGACTTGGAGTTGGGTAATGGGGGGCCTGGGGCCTGCAGGTGCCTCTGAGCAGGAGTCTGGAGTTGGTCCATGACCCTGTTGACTGAATTGGTTCTTGCACCCAATCGAATCAAAATTGCATCCACAATCCCATTCCAGAGCACAGCTCCACGTGGCCTTATTTGTTTTGGAAGCAAGTACCGTTAATATTTGCTTGTCTTTTAGTACCCGCCAAAACCGCAGCCACCAGTAGACGGGTGGGAAGACTGAGGGCTTGTCCTGTGTCACCCCTGGCTTCCCTGGGGCCTGGCTGAGCACATGCTGGCTGAACAAGTGAATGAATGGGTGCCACTGCCCATTCAAGCAAGGACTCCAACTCTGTTTTTAACCTTCTCGCTGCACACTACCCAGAAATGGAGAAGGATGCGTGCGCGTCTTCTGTGGTGGTAGTGCCTCGGAATAGGAACTTGGTTCTCGGTACTCCCCGCTGTGGTACTTGCTTGGGGCAGGTGTTTCTTGGCCGTGATGGTGCTGGGGCGTGGAGGAGGCTCAGCCCCTGGCTGGCTCAGCTTGGTGGGAAGTGTCGGCTCCTCTCAGTTAAGCCAGCATCTGAGGGAGGGGTGCTCAGTGCCCTGGGCCCCCAGAGGCAGCCTGCCCTGCCCACCCACCCCCGTCAGGTTCCTTGGCTCGTGTTCTTGATTCTCACCTGCAGCCTTTTCTCTCTCTCCTTGGAGTCGGATGGCCCTGGGTTTACTCTGTTGCTTCCCAGCTGTGTGGGCATAGTGATGCCTTCTGTGTGGGCTGATGCGAGGATCTGATGGGCTCATTTGTGAGGCTCCTGTCTTTTCTCTTCCAAGTCCACTTGTTTCCTTCTCTCTGCTCATTCAAACAACCCATGTTTACACGCCCACCTGTGCCAGCCGCAGTAAGTGGGGAACAGCACTGACCAAGCCCTTGCCCGCGTGCCCTTACCCTCCTCTGAGAAGGAGACAGAGGAGAAGCAGATAGGAAATAAACAGCACACCTCCAGACACTGGACAGGGATTCAACAATTCAGAGGGTCAATGTGATGAGAAGAAAGGGGTCTCGGGTCGCAGTAGACCCTGGCAGGAGAGGCAGCTGGGCTCTTGGCGGCCTGGGCCTGCCTCGCTCACCGTCACAGCTCCTGCAGGGCCCAGCTCTCCTCCCATGGACTGCTTCCTGTGACCTAGGCTCATGCAGTCATGAGCGGGCCTGGGGGGCGTGAGGTGTGCAGGGCACTGTGGCTCCTGGGTCTGTGTGCAGGTTTGGTTTTGGGAAACTCCAGATCTCATGCCATATAAAGTTTTGTCCCGAAGACCCACATGCTGAGCAGCAGCCGCGTATGACAAAAGGTCACCCAGGCTTGAGAAGGTCGAAGAGATTGCTCAGGAAGATAAAAAAAAAGCAAAGGAGGCCAGCGCCGCGGCTCACTAGGCTAATCCTCCACCTTGCGCCGCCGGCACACCGGGTTCTAGTCCCGGTCGGGGCGCCGGATTCTGTCCTTGCTGCCCCTCTTCCAGGCCAGCTCTCTGCTGTGGCCAGGGAGTGCAGTGGAGGATGGCCCAAGTACTTGGGCCCTGCACCCCATGGAAGACCAGGAGAAGCACCTGGCTCCTGCCATCGGATCAGCACGGTGCGCCGGCCGCGGCGGCCATTGGAGGGTGAACCAACGGCAAAGGAAGACCTTTCTCTCTGTCTCTCTCTCTCACTGTCCACTCTGCCTGTCAAAAAAAAAAAAAAAAAAAAAGGCAAAGGAAAAGATAAATGAAAACCCAGAGAAAACCCAGAATTATTATGGCCCTCTGTGGGGGTTCAGAGACGTGTTTGAAGATGCTTCCTCCCCTTTCTTTGGCTGGTGGGAGCTGGTGGTGGGACATCGCCCTGGCTTTGGGGACACTGGTTCCCCTTAGGCCTCGTGGCTGCACCAGCACGGGGCAGACCTGCTTGGAGAGAGGAAAGCCAGTGAGCGCATGTTTGTCACACTGACAGCTGCTCTGAAGGCTGCCTCGGGCAGGAGGAGCGCAGTCTTTAAAGCTGCCCGGGGTCTGGTCCCCGGCTCCGCCACTTCTCGACTTTGTGACTTTGGCTCCATCATTTGCCTCAGTTTCCTCCTTTTAGGATGGGATTGTAAGACTTACCTGTGGGGGTTGTTGTGAGGGCTAAAGGAGCTAGTGTCGCCCAGGGCTGGCCACGGAGCCTGACATCCCAGTAGGCAGGCCATGCGTTTATTATTCATTGCACAACTATTTAGTACCTGCTGTATGCTTGCTGTTTAGACACTGGGGCTATTCCTGTGCATGCAACAGACGGAAGCAACACAAATTTCTGTCGTGTTGAAGCCCACACTCCAGGGGAGAGAAAGGTGGGGAGACAGACAGGAAGCCAAGACCTTGAATGGAACGCACGGGCTGTCCTGTGGCGGTGAGGGCTCTCAGAAGAATACGGAGGCGAAGGGGAGGGGGCTGCGGTGGGGGCACAGGGACTTCTAGTTTGCACCAGGTGGTCCAGGAAGGCCACACGCAGAGGGCAGCACCTGAGCTAAGATGCAGGAGACAGACGTGTGTTCCGGCAGGGAACTGGATCTGGGCGGTCTCGTAGGCCAGGGTGCAGGCTTTGGCTTTCCTCAGAGCGAGCTGGGGGCCACGGGAGGGCTGTGAGCAGAGGAGTCGCTGGTTCTGAGCCGCTGCTTGCAGAGGGCCTCCGTGCCCAGCAGCCGGAGCCCCCTGTGGGAAGGCGGCTGGCGGCCCTTCCTCTCTGCCCGGCCCCTGGGATACCCAGTGGTTTGAACGCTTTCCCAGAGGAGAAGGAAGTAAAGAGCAACCAAGTTGAAGACAGGACCCAGAAGTCCGTCTCCTGCCTCATCCCCCCCGCCCCCACTGTTACCATTTTAATCACCCGTCTCAAAAACCAGGTGGCGTGAGTGCCAGCCCTGCGCCAGGCCCTGACGAGTCCCAGCAAGAGGGCAGCATCGTGTCGCCCGCCCTCCCTCCCTGAAGCGCGTCCAGGCCAGCAGCGTGGACACCAGCGAGAACGTGAGACACTGTGAACTCTCGGCCCAGAGAGGGGGCAGAGGGCATATGGTGGCTGCTGCTGGCTCCACGCCGCCCTGGCCCCTGGGAGCACAGCGCCAGCTGTCCCCTCTGCCCGAATGTCACCCTCCAGCCCGAGTGGCGATCGTTTGACACTGCTGTGTGTGATCACGCGGATACCGGGACCTTATCCGTAGCCGGCTCGGCGACCTCTCAGAACCCACCCTTCCTCACGGGTAAGAGAGGGCCCAGAATCCGTGTGCCTTCAGTGTGGCTGGGCAGTCCGTGGGTGACATATGCAACCTCTGCACATGGGAGCTACAGGGGGCCTTCTAGAGTGTGTGGGAAAATGGAATTAAAACATTAATTTTGGTGCAGGTTTTTCCTAACCTGCATTTTCCAGGACCTTTGGCATTGCCCTTGAACAGGTATCATTTCTGCAGCTGTCTCCGTGTAACCCCCGGGCATGGTGGGCGGAGTCCGGGTGCCACCCTGGCTGGGCAAGAAGGGAGTGGGAGGCCTGGAAAGGACACAGCACAGCTGGTGCCTGGTCCAGACTCCCTGTGTAGGTCAGTGTCCGAAGCGGGCATTTCGAGGTCTGTGCCACACAACCTCCCTTCCGAGGCGTGCGGGCCTCTCCTGCTCTCCCCCTGGCTGCCGACCCTCTCAGGGAGCTCAGAACTCTTGGGCAGCGAATGGCGGTTTCTGCTTCAAGGGACCATGGTCCATCCGACTCAGGTCTGGAGCCATCTGAGTTGTTTCTTAGCGATGGGTCGGTGAGGAGATGGTGGCTCAAACAGGCCATCGGGGCAAAGCTGCTTACTGAATGTGTCTGGGCCGCAAGGTGGGAGAGAGGCCGCAGTCCTTGTTGTTGGAAGCAGGGCGGGTTTGGCATGGTGGCTTCCCCTTCTGGGGCGGGACTGCTCGTGCCTTTGCAGTCTGCCCCGAGCGGTGACATGTCGGTGGTGCGTGAGGGTCCTCTGTGGAAGCAAGGCCTGGGTTCTGCCGTGGGTTCCCCTGTGAGGTGAGGAGGTGGCTTGTTGGTTGGCTCTGGCTTCTTGGCCCCTTCTTGGGGCACGCAGACCCCAGGGAGTCAAACTGCTCCAAAAAGTGGGGAGGACACCCGTGGGACCCCGGTCACCTCCATCCTGGCCTTCCTGGGTCGCACCTTGGGGGAAGGCCATGTGTCCTACTCTTTGGATTCAAAAGGGTCATTCATTCCGTTGAACTGAGCACCGCGGTCAGGGCAAAGGACGTTGACTTCCGAGAGCTGCAGGCGGGGGGCAGGACTGCCTGGCCGCCCGCTGGCCTCAGGCTCTTCTTGCCCGGGGCAGCCTGTCCAGCACACGTTCCCTCCCCCAGAGAGCCGGGCCTCCTGGACCCTCCTACGCTCCTGCTGTCTCCCTCCCAGCCTTGCTCTCGCTGCCTGATCAAAACCTTACCCGTCTGCCAAGGTCTGCCTCAAGTCCTGCCCGCCGTCCCTGCGTCCCTCGGTCACAAGACAATGCACGGGTTCAGGACCACTGGGGGCCCCAGAGGATGCTGTCGGGGCCCCGCGGGAAACAGAGTGGGCGCGCTTCGACCTCTGAGGGTTTCCTCTGAAATAAGGTCCAATATAGTGAAGATAACAACCGAAGGCAAGAAGCCTCAGAAACCCATCGGACGGCGGGGCTTCCCGGAAGCCCCCAGCCAGCGAGTGGCAGAAGCCTGCAGAAGAACTGGGTGCGGAGCTGCTGGTGCTGAGGGTGAGGGCCACTTGGCCTTGCGGAGCCCGGCGGTGACGTGGCGGCACGCACGCAGAATGCGTTCTCTGCGGTGTGCCCCGGGGCGGTGCGGTTGTCAGCCTGTGGGACACTCGCGGCGCGCCCGGGGCCACCAGCGGCTCCGCATCGGCGGGGACCGTGCACCGGCAGTAGCCCTGCACCACCTCAGCCCAGCAAGTGAGCGACAGCAGAGCTCTGGGCTTCCGAAATGTCAGATGAAGCATCAGAAACCCCGAGAGCGGCGCCCAGCCCGTCGGGAGGACGTCGGGGCCAAGCGAGGAGGAGAACCAGACTCTGACGGTGGAAGCGCGTGGGCGCCGCCGGCCGCCTGGCCTGCGCCCCGGCCCGCCCCGCCGGCGATCCTAGCAGCCCAGGGGGCCTGGGGGAGCACTCCCGAGAAGCAGCCTCCCTCCAGCCCCGCGTGTGCCCTTCCCGCCGAGGCGCCCCCGGCCCCCGTGATCCTAGCAGCCCAGGGGGCCTGGGGGAGCACTCCCAAGAAGCAGCCTCCCTCCAGCCCCACGTGTGCCCTTGGGCCTGCGGGGTCACGGGAGATGGGAGCCGGCGCCAGCCAGAGGCTCCCTGGGTGGAGTCGCCACGGCCCTCCTCACGCCAGCGCGTGCTGCGCCATCTTTCCCGAGCGCCACACAGCCCAGGCCTGGCCCGCCCTCAGCGGCTCCGCTTGCCGCGTGCTCCCCGGAGGGCGGAAGCCCCTGGTCATTCGCTGGTCTGTGATTGGCTGGGCCTGAGCATGTGACTTCGTTGTGCCCAATGAGACATCGAGGGCGTTTGCGCTGTGATGGGCGTTGGCAGTCATGTCCCTGGCCCAAAGGGAGCAAGGGGCTTTCTTCTCTTCCGGGAACTTGTTTTGTTGACGTCGAGTGACCATGCGAGCCCCTGGCCCTCCGGTAGGCCGGGCCGTGGAGGGAGGCAGGCCCAGGCCCCGGGTGGCGTCGTTGAGCAGCCCTTCCTGGACTTCCTGTTCTGTGAGAAGGCGTCGGCCGCGCCGCTCCGGTTGTCGCCGGCTGCTGCCGGTCCTACAGCACCCCCCGGGCCAGCTTGACACTGGGCACCCAGGAACGGCCTCTGCTGGGGTTCCCATCAGCCTCGTGTGGGTGGGCCCTGCCCTGCTGGGTGGCCTTGTGTGTGGCAGGTGGTGGAGGACTGCGAGCCTTGGACGTGGGTGTCAGCGGTGTTTCCCAGCTGGGCAGCCCAGGCATAGTCGGGGGTGCTCGGAGACCTGTCAGAACCATCCCCCCAGCCCTCGAGTCGGGACTGTGTAGACGGCCCTAGGACGCGGCGCTGCCACCCTCAGGGTCTGTCTGTAGTGTGTCGGTGGCGAAGGTGCCGGAACTGGGCAGAGCAGACCGGTTGGGTTTTCGGAGGGCTGGGATCTGGATCCTCATGCACGTGCCCTCCTGTGGCCTTGGGCGTGTTCCTGACTGCAGGAGGTGAGGGAGAGCAGCACTGTTCCCGGGGCTTCCGTGAGCCAGGTTCCGGGCGGGGCTTCCCTGTGGCCCCAGTTCATCCTCACGGGGGTCCTGATCCTCACGCAGAACGAGTAGACCGAGGCTCGGAGGTGTGACCCGAGCTGGGGTCCAGCAGCCCATTTCTGACTGGCAACGTTGTTCTAGCGCACTTGTGTTTTCCTACGCTGGTGGCATCAGAGCTTCGCTGAGATGGCCTCTCAGGTTCCAGGTCGTGAGCCCCGCTCCCTGAGGCCCTGCCGCAGCAGTGGGCCTGGGGCTCTGCATTCCTAGGAAGCCCCAGGTGCTGGCTGCGATGAGGGGCCATGACACACTTTGAGTAGCGCTGAACTGTGGGTTCCTGGACCCAAGGCCTGGAAGTCTGCATTTTCACCTGAGCTGTCTGTCGGTGCCCTGAGCTGTCAGCCTGTCGTGAGCACCCCCTGTGTTTTAGCAAAGGGGAGAGGAAGCCTGGTGCAGGAGAGAGCCACGGGCTATGCTCGGTCAGGCCTGATTCAGATCCTGGTTCCGGCTCTTCCTGCTTGCTGGCCTTGGTAACTGTGGGGTCTCCAGCCTCTCCCTTCATCCCAGTGGTGGTTTTGAGGAGAGGATGAGGTAATGCAGTTTTACACCAGCATCATCTGACTGCAGCCCTGGCCGAGTATCTGGTGTGGAAGCAGCAGGACGGAAGGGTCCAGATGCGTGCTTCTTTGTTTAAGAAAAGAAAAGAGGTTTAGTTTGAAAGGCAGAGTTAGAGAGGGAGAGACAGACAGAGCCTCCATCCACTGGTCCTCTACCCAAATGACTGCAATGGCCAGGACTGGGCCAGGATGAAGCCAGGAGCCTGGAGCTCCATCCAGGTCTTCCACATGGGTGACAGGGTGCCAGTTACCTGGGCCATCTTCCACTGCTTTCCCAGGCGCGTTAGCAGGGGGCCGGGACGTGAGCCCTCGCTCATGTGAGATGCTGGCATTGCAGGTGGCTTAACCTGCTTCTTTACGGAGAGCATCCAGGGCAGGAAGGAGTGTGACAAGAACCGCAGTTGCAGGCATGGACGGGGGCGGGGTGGGGAGGGTGCTTTTCTTGTGTGGAATCAGCATTGTGGTGTTAGCCAGGCTACAGAACTGGGGCTGGAGCCTACATCTGAGGACTCCACGGCCCCCACTTGCAGCCGTCCATTGGGCACTTGGGAGCGGACATGGGATGTGGGGGTGCCGCGTGTGTAACGGGGCAGCAGAGCTGAATGTGACGGCTGCTGCCAGCTCCCAAGGCTGGGGCTTGGCTGTGTTCTAAGTTTGTATAGTATGCAGTCGGCGCTCGACCAATGAGTAAAGACCAGCTTGGCCCCTGCCCGTGAGCGACGTACTTGGAGTATTTACTCACAGACACTTTCTGATTTCCGACTGTGTGCAAGCCCCCGTCCCGAGTGAGCTCGGCTCCAGCACAGCGTGGAGAGACTTGGACTTAGAGGATGAGGGCTGTGGAGGCCCCGGGAAGGAGTGTCCACCTGCCACCCGGCCCCACCCCCAAGACTGCTGGGAAAGTGATTCTCTGAGACACTTGGCAGCTGGCCCAGGCCCTGTGGAACCCCCCTTCCTGCCTCTGTCCCACCGCACTCACAACCGGGTCGAGTCTCCTTCCTGCCTGCAGCTGCACTTGGAGAAATCCTGCCTCCCTTGAAGCTCCTGGGCCCCGTCTCTGACCTCGCTTGCTCCTGACCTCCTCGGAGTCGCCGTGGGGTGGCCCCACCATGGTCCCTGTCTCCCAGCAGACCCTGCCCCTTGCAGACAAGGCCCGGGCTGGGCTTGGCTCTCCAGGAGGTGCCTGCTGCTCCGTGTGGGTGGGGTGGGTGTTGAACTTGTCTGCGGAGCTGGCTTCCTGAGAGAGCGTTTCTACGGCTTCTGGGCTGGCCTGATAACACCCCCTGCCCCTGTGGTCACTTCCTGCCCTGTTGAGCTCTGGGGACAGGCAACCAGCTCTGAGATAATGACTTTCACAGCACCCTTGCTGTCCTCACTGTGGGTTCTCTGGGAGGTGTGTGTGTGAGCCCAGCGCACGTGCCCATTCAGCCAGCGTCACAGAAGCGCGGTCTTTGTCCCTGCGTTTTCCTCTCCCATCCTGTCCTTCCAGCTTCTGCGCTGTGTGTGGACGTAGGGAGGGACTTTGGCATGAAGCCTGGACTCCAACAACCAAGATCTTCCGTAGATGGTTTCTGCCAACTGCTCTTGGGTTCCTTAATCTTTGACTTTTGCCATCTTTGCTTTTCAGTCAAGAGGTCCAAGTAGCCAGGCATCCATATAGGGCCACAGTTGAAACAAGGACAGTCAGGGAAGCAGGGAGGACCCCGCGGGAGCCCTGAGTAGGGCTTGGAAGGCCTGGTGCTCGTGGCCGGCCTGGCCTGGGCCACCCTGTTCCAGCCGAGTCTTGTGAGACCAGGGCTCTTGGGTGGGCCCAGGCCATGAAAGGGAGGCATGATTGACTGGTTGTCCAAGCGCAGGGGCAGAGCATGAACGTGAGAGGGCTCGGATGGAGATGGGAGCTGGGATGGTGGGATTTGACCTTCAACACGCTGTGTGTGTGTGTGTCGGGGGGGAGGTGGCAGGGTGACGCTCTGAAACAGGCAGGGGCAGCCAAGCCTGTGTGCCCCTGTCTCATGGGCCCGCTGCTTAGCAGAGCCCGGCCTTGGTCCCCACCCCGCTGCTGGGGTGGCCCGCCTCTGCCGACACGCACCGCTGATGGCCTGAGGGCCCCGGCACTCCTCAGTGGGCCAGCGTCCTGCTTCCCAGCGAACAAGCCACAAGCTCTTTTCTCCTCTTCCTCTGGCGGCCACCCGTCCGTGACCTTGCCGTATGCTTCATGGAGGACAGACAGCGCCTGGGAAGCTCGTTGCTGCCCGGAGTCTGCCCGCTTTCCGTGCTGCTTGGGAGTGAGGCTCCTTCCCGGCCAGCAGCCCCTCGCCTTCGCTCTGAAGCCCTGTGTCCTCACCTCCTCAGGCCGTTCTCTCCTGGGCGCTGGCCCTGCTGGACTGCCCTGCTGAAAGCTCCGTGGCCCCGTGTGGTCTCAGTACCGCCTGGCTCTCCGTGCCTTTTCACAGCAGGCCAGCTCCCACGGGGCCTGGCTCCTGACACCACTCCGCCAAGGTCACCTTGGTGTTGCCAAATCCTGTGGCTGTGTTGGTGCTCTTATCTCACTTGATGTTCCGGCTGCTTTTAGCCTACTTGGCCCCTCCCTCTTCCCGGAAACGCTCCCTAATCCCCGTGTCAGTAACCTTCATGGTCCTGGTTTCTTTCTCAGGGCCTTCTTGTTCCACAGCCCGGGCTGGGCCAGGCCAAAGTCGGGAGCCCACGGCTCCACCAGGGTCCCACGGTCTCCACCGGCTCTGCTCTGGACCTGAGTTCTTGCTTGGATATTACCCGTCCTCTCACCCTGAGCTGGGTTTTATTCCTCCTCACCCCATCACTGGCCTACGGTACCAGTACCCACTCTATTGTGCAGTAATCTAAGATCTAGGATATGCCTTCAGTTCCTCTCCTTATCCATCGTGTGTTAGTTTTCTGTGGCTGTTGCAACAAATGATCACCCATTTTCTGGCTCAGAACACACCTGTATTCTCTGAGAGATCTGGAGGCTGGGAATCACATGTGGACCTCCCTGGGCTAAAGCCAGGTGTCAGCAGGGCTTGGGACAAGTCTGTCTCTCATCTGTTCCAGGTTCTCACAGCTGCCCGTGTTGCCTGGCTTGAACTCTCTTTTCTTTCTTCGAAGCCAGAGGTTTAACCTCCTCTGGTCTCCCCACGTCTCCTCCTCTGACCCTGACCCTCTGCTGCCCTCTTCTAAGAACCCAGAGGGGCCCACCCAGCTAATCCAGGATAATCGAGATCCTTCCCGTTCATCGCATCTGCAAAGTCCCCTTTACCGTGCAAGGTGCGTGTTCACAGGTCCAGAGGTCAAGGCGTGCACGATTTGGGGCCGTCTCTCAGCCAGTCTTGCTGATTTTATTTCACACCGTGACCTCGCTCAGCCAGTTCCGCCCTTCCAGCACCGTTTCTCACCTTGCCTGTGTCCACGTCGCAGCCACCTGTCGCCTGACTGCTGCAGCCACCTGTAACCACTTCTGTCCTTGCCTCTGCTCCTCCCCACCTGCGTCTGTTTTCCACACAGAACAGAGGGAGCTTTGGAACTTAAATCAGAGCATGTCATCCCCGTTTACAAACCCCGTTTACGAAGTCTGCTGGTTGCACTTAGAACACACGGCAGGCCCTCAGCAGGCTGCCCACGGCTGCTCCTCTGTCCTGGCCACCCGGCCTTGCCGCACTGAGGGCATGCCAACTTCCCCTGCAGGCCATTCCCCGAGCCCTTCCCTCTCCTGGACTCCCCTCTCAGATCTTTGGCTGATTTTGTCTCCTCCTTCCTCTCAGTCGCTCTGTCCCTGGACAGTCTCTCTCGGATCTAACTCCTGTGCCAGCCCGTGTTCGTCCTCTGCACGTCTGAGCGCTGTCTGTTTCATCTGCCTGCCTCGTCCAGATTGTGAGCTCCTTGCAGGCGGAGGCCTCTTCTACGCGCCTTTTGCTGGCAGGTGCCAAACAAATGCTGGTGATGTGTTAGTGTGCACAGTGTTTGAGCAGCATGGTTAGCTCAGCCCAGGGAGCTGGAGGAAGGCGCTCCTGGCTGACCTGAGGTTGTCTTTGAGGATGCCTGGGATTTGGGCAGGAGAGAGGAGGGAGGCACAGCATGTCCAGCACCCTCGAGTGGACAGATGGCCAAGGCCTTGCAGGACACTGAGGACCCAGAGCACGCGCGTGCAAGAGGCTGGTGGCCCAGGGAGAGCGGGAGGTGATCCCTTGGGAGTGACGCTGTTCGTAGCACTCCCTCCCTGGGCCCTGAGATGCTGGGTGAGGCTTGGAGCTCCTCTGGGTGGCCAGGCCGGACCCCTGAGATTCAGAGTGCAGCAGCACGGCGTGGGCATCTTTCTTGTTAGATTAACTGGCTGATGTTCCGTGTAGGTAATAGATGTCGACGGTAGCAAAAGTCAGATAAGCAGAAGGGCAGCAGATGCTCTTTGACTTGGGAGGGGCTACGTCCTGATAAATGGACAGTATCTGAGGTTGAAGTGCGTTGAATACTCCTAACATGCTGATCATCATAGCTGGGCCTCGCCTGCCTCACACCTGCCCAGACATTTCTCTTAGCCTACAGTTGGGCAAAGTCACCTAACACAATGCCTACTTTACATATGGTGACTTGTGATGGCGAAGACCTGCCATACCCAGCCTCGTAAGAGAGCACCATACCGTGTGGTGCTGGCCTGGAAAAAGTTCAGGCTAATTTGAAGTATGGTTTCTATTCAGTAAGCACTACTTTTATTTATTTGAAAGGCAGAGTTTTAGAGAGGCAGAAGCAGAGAGAAAGAGAAAGATCTTCATCTACTAGTTCACTCCTCAGATGGCCACAGTGGCTGGAGCTGTGCTGATCTGAAGCCAGGAGCCAGGAGCTTCTTCTGGGTCTCCCATGTGGGTGTAGGGACCCAAGGACTTTGACCATCCTCTACTGCTTTCCCAGACCATAGTAGAGAGCTGGATCAGAAGTGGAGCAGCTAGGACTTGAACTGGCACTCATATGGGATGCCAGCACTGCAGGTGGTGGCTTTACCCACCATGCCACAGCACCAGCCCCAAACATTACTTTTATAGCATTGTGAAGTCTAAAGCATCGTAAGTTGAGAACCACTATTTCTATAGAGAAAAATACTCCTTCCTATATTGTCTGCATGTCCCTTGCTCCCTTCCACAGAAACACCCAATCTTAGGAATTTCTTTTTTTTTTTTTTTTTTTCGACAGGCAGAGTGGACAGTGAGAGAGAGAGACAGAGTGAACGGTCTTCCTTTGCCGTTGGTTCACTCCCCAATGGCCACTGCTGGATCTTTTTTGAAATATTCTCTTTGTATAGTTGTAAGAAAGTATGTTGTCTTTTAGATATGATTTCTTTTCCTTATTTATTTGAGAGGCAGAGGAGGAGGAGGAGGAGGAGAGAGAGAGAGAGAGAGAATGCTCCCATCTGCTGTTTCACTCTCCAAGTGCCTGCAATAGCTGGGACTCAGTGGGTTGAAGCCTTGAGCTGGGAACTCGATCCAGGTCTCCATATGGGTGGTAGGGACCTAACTACCTGAGTCATCGCCTGCTGCTTCCCAGAATCTGCCGGAGTCAGGAGCCAGGAACTGAACCCATGCACTCTGATGTAAGCATCCTAGCAGTTTCCTAATCTCTAGGCCAAATGCCCTCCCCTGTTACTGTTTTCATGCCCAGAAATGACATATGATATACCTTCTTTTGTATCTTGAATTTACTGGTTATTACTGTGTAATAAACTATCCCAAACCTTAGTGCCTTAAATAGCCATTGTTATAAGGTTTATTTTATTTTATTTATCTGAAAGAGTTAGAGAGAGAGGTAGAGAGAGAGAGAGAGAGAGAGAGGTCTTCCATCTGCTGGTTCACTCCCCAGATGCCTCCAATGGCTGGAGCTGAGCCGATCCGAAGCCAGGAGCCAAAAGCTTCTTCCAGTCTTCCCTGTGAGTGCAGGGTCCCAAGCACTTGGGCCATCCTCTGCTGCTTCCCCAGGTCACAGCAGAGAGCTGGATCGGAAGTGGAGCAGCCAGGACTCGAACCAGCACCCATATGGGATGCCAGCACTGCAGGTGGCGGTTTTACCTACTATGCCACAGTTTTATTTATTTATTTACACGGCCCCAAGATTTATTTATTTATTTGAAAGCCTAAGTTACACAGAGAGAGGGAGAGAGAGACAAGACTTCCATATGTTGGTTCACCCCCCAGATGGCCACAATGGTTGGGACTGGTCTAGGCCAAAGCCAGGAGCCAGGTGCTTCACCCAGGTCTCCCACAGGGATTGCAGGGGTCCAAACATTTTGGCTATCTTCTGCTGCTTTTCCCTGGCCATGAGCAGGGATCTGGGTTGAAAGTGGAGCAACTGGAACACAAAGCAGCACCCATATGGGATGCCGGCTGCACCAGAGGCGGCAGCATTAGCTACTACGCCACAGCGCTGGCCCCTGATTTATTTATTTGAATAGCAATGAGAGAGCGAAAGCGAGAGAGGTCTTCAGTCTACTGATTCGCTCCCCAGATGCCCATAACAGCCAGGGCTAGGCCAGTCTGCAGCTAGGAGCCAGGAACTCCATCCTGATCTCCCATGTGGGCAGCAGGAGCCCACTTGGGCCATTATCTGCTGTCTCCTGGGTATTAGAAGAGAGCTGAATTGGAACTGCAGAGTAGCCAGAACTTGAACTAGGCACTCTGATGCGGATGCAGGCGTTCCAGGCTGCAGCTTAGCCTGATGTGCCCTAGTGCCTGCTTCCAAATCCTGCCTTCTGCTGTTTGTGACTCTGGGCTTGCTGGGGCTTGCTGATGCATCTGTGGCTAGCCGTGGGCCATGGGGTCACCTCGGCAGGCCTCTCTGACTGAGCTCTGCTGCACGCATGTAGCCTTCCAGAGGGTTGGCCGGGCTTGGTCCAGGCTGGCCCAGGCATGTCTCACAGTGCTCACAGGCAAGCAAAGGGGAAAAGTGGTGAGAAGCCCCTTTCAAAGCCTCTGTGTCCATCAGGGTGGCTACTGCCCTGTTGGCCAGAGCAGGTGCTGTGGCTCAGTCCAGGGTGTGTGCGAGAGGCCATGAAGTGGGCGGACTGTGGAAGCAGGAAGACATGGCCGGCTGCCATGGCGTTGTGTTGAGCCCTGTTCCCTGTGTTGTTTTCAGTGAGAGCGTGGTCTCCCAGAGCATGGCGGATGCGGATGTCATTCATCCAACAGGTCCTCTGTCAAGGACACCCAGCGTGGTTTTCCACCCTGTGCTGTTGCCAGTCGGGCTGTATGTGCCTACAAACTGGTCCCCAAGAGTGCCTGTGTCTCTGGGCTCAGTCCCTACAGCCGCCATCTGTGGGGCAGGTGGGACACATGGTACAGTGTATGAGTTGTTTTACGGATAGTGCTCACCTGGTCCCACAGACCCTGCTCACACCCCATGGCAGTGTGCTTTCCTGTCGCCATTCTGCAGGGGCAGGGCTGGGCCGCAGTTCCTTGTGAGGGTTTGGTTACCTGGGACGGACAAGAAGCCCAGTCAACAAGGAAGTAGAGTCCACGTGAGACCGAAGGAAATGGAGAACATGGCTGGCTGTGCCGCGGGACTGAGGGTGTGGAAGAACCAGCTCTCGCTTGAACAGGGCTTTGTTTTCTCCTTGGACACCAGTCACGGCGGCCAGGGCTTGAACAGGAGCAGGCTGAGCAGGCAGCAAGGGCGGACGCAGGAGGGGCTGAGACTAACACGGTATCAGGTTCTCCCTAGAAACCCCGGGAACAGAGGAAGAGCGAAGAAACCCTGTGTTTTCTCTTTGCCATCTGATCACATCTCTGCCTGTCAGCTGCTTATCCTGCAAGGAAGAAATGGAGGAAGGGGCAGCACTGCCACAGGCCACAGCCACAGCCCTGCCTTCCCTGGGGGCGTCAGGGAGGCCCAGTGGGGCCAGTTCCCCGTCCCCTTCCCCCTCGTGGTGAGGGCTCTTACGAGCGAGCGGTCTGTTTGGCTTCGGGCTGAATCTCTTTATAGGTCACTGGGGGAACTGGTTCCTGCAGCCTCATTTAACACTGCCCCCCAAATCCTGCCAAATGCCAGTGGGAAAGGGGAAACCAGCCCAGGTTACCCTAGCCCTCCTCACTGCGGTCCCCCAAGCATCCCAACACCTGGAGCAGGAAGGGAACTGCGAAACCACCTGTGCAGCCCTGAGCAGAGGCAGCAGGGTTGAGGGCTCGGCCGGGGTCACACTGCTGACTGACAGGGAAGTGGGGCCCTGCTTGTCGCTCCCCCTCTTCGTGGAGGAGCAACACAAGACCCTGCGCTGTTCTTTCGTCTGCTCGGCCCTCCCCGGGTTTGCTGCTGGTTCTTCCCGGGTTGGCTACTATCCCTTCCACCTCCGTGGAAGGGCAGTTCCCCCTGGCCGCATTCCCCACTTCCGCAGGGGAGCGGCACTCCGCCGGCCGGGTCTCTCGGGGGCTGCACGGGTGTTCCTTCAGCTAGATGTTCCCCATAGATGTTCCTGGTGCATGCCGTCTCTCTCCTCCTTTATAGTCCTCCTCCGCCAATCCCAACTCGGCTGCCCACACGCCGAGTACGCTGCTCTCCTCCAATCAGGAGCAAGTCCTAGAGTTTATTGGTTGAACTGGAGGCAGCTGTGCGGAAGCTGTTTACTTCTCTCCCAGCGCCATATTGTGGGAGAGCAGATGCATAGAATAAGTCTTAATTCCAGTAACTCAGTCCAGTCCGGGCTGCTCCCCACACTGCTGAATGCTGTTGTCCAGATGCTTTGTGCCTGGAGGGCAGTGGAGACAAAGAAGGGCGACTGCATGGGTTCAAATCCCAGCTCCAGGACAAATAGGCTCTGTGCCCTTTGGCATGTGGCTTCCTCTCTTGTGGCTGCTTCCCTGTCTGCGGGGTGGAGATTCATATTCCCAGCATCACATTGCTGCTTGCGGATTCTCCAAGTCACGGGAGCTGCTTCGCGCCGCCTGGCGCTTAGGAGGTGCCCATGTGCCTAGGCGGCTGGACTTGATGAGCATTGCACGGCGTCTGTCTCCCCCTACTAAGTGCAGGCCTGAGCACAGGGCTCACGTCCCACAGCACTTCCTGGCCCTGCAGGATCCCACATCACCTGGTAGCCAGCTTTTCCTGAGTGGAGTGGAGCCCCGCAGGAGGGTTTATTTTTGGCTCATGGTGTGGAGGCTCACAGCCCGGGGCTGGGCACTGGCATCTGAGGCAGGTGGAACGTGTGGGGGAGGGTCAGGTGCGCGCCTGGGAGCAATGGAGCTTGGCCAAACTCTGCTTAAATGACCACTCTTGTGAGAAATGCCTTCCCCGGGCATGGCTGCAATGACCTAAAGACCTCCCACTGGACCCACCTCCCAGATGCCGTGATTGGACAGCTCTGCTCTTAGTTCATCAGCCACTCAAGTTACTCCATTAACCATTGACACAAGGCTTTGGGCTTTAAGCACGTCCGTCAAAGCATAGAGATGACTGTTCTGGGCGATGGCAGATCCCAGCAAGTGCAGGAAAATAACTGCAGCACAGCTGCTGTTTTTCGGTACCTGCTTCATGCTGTGTACATGACACACTTGTACACTGTCTCTAATCCTTGCATTGGCCGGGTGAGGAGGCAGGTTCAGAGAGGGTTAGCATGTTGCTGGCTGCCACGCAGCTGCAGGCAAGGGGGCTGGGATCAAGCCCAGGGCTCTTCCCTCCACGTGGGGCTTCCAGGGCTTCTTGACTCTGCAAGCCTCGTGCCCAGCCCCACACTGCAGGCCTGCTGTCCCACCTGCAGCTGTGGGACAGCAGCTGTGCGCCGCTGTGCCTGGCGAGGGTGGACACACTCAGATCTCGGTCTTCGGTGCACAGAATTCTGCTGCAAGGCCTCAGTGCAGGAGTGGGATGGGGCCACTCCAAGGGCAGTTGTGGGGCTCCCCTGTCTGTCACCCAGTTCTCAGGACCCACTGTCCTCTCCTGCTGTTGCCCAGTGCCCTGGAAGCTGTTCTTTCCCACAATTCACCCTGCTGTGTGCCTGTTTCAGATGGGAGGATAAATTCGGCCCCTGCCGAAAATTCTTTGATCCATCTGGAATTAATTTTCTTATGTCCCTTGGGGACCCGTTTCCTTCCTGCCTCACTGTCGTGGTGTGTACCTGGATCTGTTATTAGGCACTGAAAGCTGGTTAGGTGACAGCTGTTCCTTTTCTGGCTCATGGCTTCCGGATTGGGACCCCCTGGGGTCCCGAGTAAGTGCCAGACCACCCAGAGGCCCCCATCACTGGTGAGGGGCCTTGCAGCCTCTGTGTGGTTTCTCTGACGTGAGCCCTCCCAGCCAGGAATTCACCTTTTATGATGGGGAGCCGAAAAGACGTAATTTGCTTGGGAGATTACACTGGATCCTAGGGGTTTTTCAGAATTTCAGATAAGCGTTTTGAAGCCAGCATGCTGTTTCCAGTCAGACCGTGAGCCGCCTGTGCAGAGGAGCCAGCGGCTGATCCTTGCCCGCCTGGCCAGGAGCTCCCTGCCCGTCCCTGCTTCCTCTCCCAGCACTGCCTGGCTCGCTCCTAACAGCCCTCTTAGAGTTCCTCCAATAGGCTGGGCCTTGTCATGGCTTTGCACACTCTGCTCCTCCTGCCTGGAATGCCTGTCCCCCCATTTCGGAACTTGGGAATCCTGCTCCCCAGGAAGAACACGAGTGTCAGGGACAGCCAGCAGACTGTGGCCCAGGCAGCCACACGCCTGAATCTGGAGGCTCTGTCGTGGACTTCGCTCACCATTTACTGGCCAGGCACTGTGCTCGGCCTGGGGTTCAGAGATGGACGGCACACGGGTTCCTCCTTCAGGCCTCAGCCTTCTGTGCCTGGACAGCTAGGGGAGGTTTGGGCCAGGGCTGGGCCGGGAGCCAGGAACTCACTCCAGGTCTCCCTTGTGAGTGGCAGAAACCTGATCATTCGAGTCATTATCTGCTGCCTCCCAGGTTTCGTGTCATCAGGAAGCTGAAGTCAGGAGCTGGAGCTGGGTGCCAAACCCAGGCACTCTAACGTGGGACGTGGCATCTTCACCGCTGGGCCTGGGCTCTGAGAGGAGACCATGGTGCCTGGAAGCCCCTCCCGATTTTTGATACGTTGCTCTTTTCACATTGTGTTGGTTGCTAGTGTCCACGTCCTGTTCCGTGACCGTAATTGCCACAGGCATGTCGCCTTCTGTTTATCCATGAGTGCCTGGTGTCCGGCAGGCCTTTGCCCACCGGCCTTCGCTCATGGCTCCTGCAGGGCTCTCTTGGTGCGCTGGCTCTCCTGTGCACGATGGGCTCCTGTTTCTGGGAGGTTCCGCACGGCGCCCTGCTCCCTGACTGCCACGTTGGCTGCTTCTATGTTCGGGGCTTGCACTCTGGGTCCCCGGGCACCCTGGGCATCGTTGCATCATCTCCTGGCACTGATGCCGCCACGGGCCCACCTGGTTTTCTTCCCATCTCGCAGGAGATTGGCTTTTTCTTCTCGGGCACCTAAAGAATTCTTGCGTCCAGTAACTTGGCTCCTCCCGGGACTCCAGGGCTCCTCTTGGGAGAGTATTTGAGGCTTCTCTGAGCACAAGGCAGGAGCACTGCAGGGACCGGGAGATGTCCCCTTCGGGGCTGACCGATCCTAGAACGTGGAAGAGGCTCTCTGGCCAGCTCTGGGCCGTTGGTGAGCCTAGCCTGCCACCCAGAACGTCAGCAGGTCCCGCTGAATGCATCATAAGGCAGCCCTGCTTTTTCCTGCTGACCTGCCATCTCCATGTGAATACTATTCATCTTTCTGGATCCAGTGAGTGCTGAGCCAACACCCACCGTGTGCATTTCTTCTCATGATCAGAATTCACGCCCAGACGGTGCCCACTTAGATCCTGTCTAAGGTTGTGAAGTTCCGAGGGGGCCTTGCTGGGGGCCTGGGGCCTCGGGGCTCCGGCACACAGACCCCTGTGTGTGCCACTGAGCGCCTCGCTTTGTGTTCACAGATGACATGGCCGAGCTCCTCCTCGGGGAGTCGAAGCTGGAGCAGTTCCTGAAGGAGCACCCTCTGCGGCAGGGGGCCAGCCCCCGGGGCCCCCGGCCGCAGCTGACCGAGGTCCGCAAGCATCTGACCGCTGCCCTGGACCGAGGGAACCTCAAGGTACCCGTGGGCCTCTGGGTCGGGGGAGGGGGCAGATGGTGGGGGGATGCTGGCCTCCCCTCCTCCGGGCTGGGTGTGGGCGGGAAGGAGGCCCGGGGACCGAACGGGCAGTGTTTGGGGCACCATGAAGTGCCCTCTGAGAAGCAGGCCAGCCCCCGAGCTGCCCATGTGTCCCCCGAGGCTGGCTCACCACCACGAGGCTCTCTCTGATGCATTGTCCTGCATGACGGCGCTGACCTCCCCACGTCTTGAAATCAACTTTCACGTAGGGCCCGGAGCTCAGTGGGGCTCCGGCAGAGACAGGCCTGTCGGGGAGAGGGCAGCACACAGCTCCCTGCCCAAGCCGTGTGCGTGTGACGGCCCCTCGGGCCCAGAGCTCTGTGAGCTCTTGTACTGGTGCCCCAGCGTGGGCAGGAACCAGGAGCTAAGCTCTACCCAAGCAAGGACCCCCTTCCTGGCCCCCGTCTACATGCTGTGCTCTCTGGTCTCCATTAACACTCAGGTTTCTGTCCCTGCTCACGTATCTTTCCTCCTTTGTCTCTCTGAAGCCTCTACACCCACTTCTGCTTTGCACAAGGGCCTCCTTTGCCTGCCCCGCCCCCTCACCCACTTAAGTCAGGTTTGCTGGCTCCGGACACCTCCCCACCCTGAGGTCCTGCTTTGCTGGTCTCTCTGCAGGCAGTGCACTCAGCCCCGGCCTGCTCATCCTGTAGGGCCCTTTGCATCCCAAGACGTGTTTTCCACAAGGACACGAGTGTTCCATGAACGTCAAAGCTCTGACGTCTTTTTCCTTTTAACCTGGACAATTTCTGCTTCGCTTTTCTCCTCTTCTGGTCTCAGAATCCTTCTTCGGCCTTTACTGTTGTGTCTGTGTGCATTTCTGTGCTTTCCCTTTCTCCTCTGCATTGGGAACTTGGGCCTGTGAGGGGCTGCCTGCCTCTGGGAGGCTCCCTGGACCCCTGCCCCACCGCAGCCCAGGGCTTGGGCCACAGGTGGTTCGTCGACCTGTCTTCATGTCTGCCAGTTGTGAAGCCGCTGGCTTCTGGAAACCCTGACCCAGCTGCCTTCCAGTGATCTGTGTGTGTCTGCACTGGCCCAGCGCTGGCTGGGAGGCGGCCAAGTGTCCCTGCGCCGCGAGCAGGGTGGCCTGCTGTCTTCAGGATTTGCTGCTGCGTGTGGGCCTTGACACCCTGTGCTCCACTCTCCTTGCTCGGTCTCTTTCTGAAGCCCGCACCGCACACGGGCTCGAAGCTGGGGAACAGTTGTCCCCACATCCACGGGTGCTGCAGGGTTGGGGTGGGGGCGGGCGGGCAGCCGGCACACGGGGCTTACGGTGATGGCTGCGGGGTTCACCTGTCCTCCAGGAGGTGTGCGGTGTGACTGGGTCTCGCTCATCCCTTTCCCACGTGTGAGCCCGTTTATTGTACCGGATGCTGGTAGCTTTTTGCTCCGCCCCCTCTACAGCCCGGTGTGGCAGAAAGAACGCTGGAGTTCAGGCGTCCACCGGTGAAGCCATGTGAGCTGGGAAGCTGCTCAGCCTCCCAGGCTTCACGCTTCCTGTGTGCTTAGCTCGAAGCTGATTCGGGCAGTTTTTTCAAAAGTGAGCAGCGCTAGCGGCTAGCGGCGGGTCGTTTACTGCTGCCTTACTGGTTCTGCCTGGAGAGCCCCCCGCCCTTGCCGTTTTTCCCGCCTCGTGCACAGTCGCCCGCTGTGGCGTGGGGTGTGCCCCGCTGGCACCAGTGCTTGAGGAACTTCCTCTCTCCTGGCACCTGAGTCCCGTGCGTTTCAGCTGGGCTGGGGCTGGAAGAGCAGAGCCAGAGCAAGAAGTCTGACTGAGAGCGCCCCGGTCCGGGTCAGATCCCTGCTTCTGAGTGAAGGCAAGAAAACCCTGCGTGAGCACGGCGGCCGCTGGCAGGCTGGAGCCCTGCTCGCGCCTCAGGCAGCTGAGTGACCTCGGCCGCACAACACCAGGGCGGCTCACCAGCGGGGCTCGCCGTGTCTCCCCTGTGCCTCTAGGCTGGCAATTTTCTTCAAGCTTACTTTCCACCTGGCCCTTCAGTTTGCTTTGTTTAAAGATTTTTTTCTTATGCTAAAACATACATAAAATTTAACATTATAATCATTTAAAATGTCATTTATTTTTTATGATTTCTCTTTTTTGCTTATTTGAAAGGCAGAGCAGCAGAGAGAGAGGGAGAGGGAGAGGGAGAGGGAGAGGGAGAGGGAGAGGGAGAGGGAGAGGGAGAGGGAGAGGGAGAGGGAGATGTCTTCCATCTGGTTTACCACCCAAAGGCATGCAATAGCTAGGGCTGGGCCAGGCTGAAACCAAGAACCTCGAACTCCATCCAGGTCTCCCATGTGGATAGCAGGAGCAGAAGCTCTTGGGCTGTTATCAGCTGTCTTTCCAGGCACATTAGCAGGGAGCTGGATTGGATGTGGAGCACCAGGACTCTAACTGGTACTTTGATTTGGGATGCCAGTGTTGTAAGGGGTGGTTTACCCTTGCAACACAACACTGGCCCTTGACCTTTCCTTCCTTCCTCCCTCCCTTCCTTCTTTCCTTCCTTCCTTCCTTCATTGATATTTGAATGAGAAGGAAAGATCAACAGAGACATCCCTTTTGCTGGTTCACTCCTCAAATGTCTGGTTATGCCAGGCTGAAGTCAGGAGCCAGGAACTCGATCTGGGGCTCCTACGTGAATGACAGGGACCCAGCCTTTTGAGGCATCACTCTGCTTCCGAGAGTGCACATAAGCAAGAAGCTGGACTCAGACTGGGGTTGGGACTCGAACTCACACACTCCAGGATGGCAGGTGCACCCTGAGCAGCGTCTTAACCGCTACACCAAGTGACTGCACACTCAGCGATTTCCGAGTGTCCCGCTCTGTGGCACCAGGTGCATTCCTCGTGCTGTGCAGCTGTCACCACCATCCCTGTCCAGAAAGTTGGTGTCTTCCCCGTCTGAACCTCCCCATGCACTGCCTCCGCTCATTTTGCCTTGAATCTCCTGGGAAACCTTCCCAAAATTCCCAGGCCTGGCCTGGCCTCCCCTGGTGGAGGCCCTCTGTGGTGGGCGCTTCCCCCAACCCCATAGCTTTTTTTCTGTCCTCTTAAGTCTGCTCCGATTTGTCTGTCCACAAATGTAATTTTAATTCTTGCAAATGGACCTCTGCCTTGGGCCACTAACAAACCCCTTTTGCTTTCTTCAGCTCCTTTTGTCTGTCCTGCTGCCCTGCCCAGTTCCACCTGTTGTCCCTGCCCCTTTGCAAGAAGTGCCCCGAAGCTGACCCCTGGGGAAACAGCTGCCCGCCTGTGAGAGCTGTGGTTTACACACAGCACAGCTCCGCGGTGTGCTTCTGCAGAGTGAGAAACCCAGCCTGCGACAGCCTGGGGTCCGAGGAGAAGCAAAATGAGTGGCCTCCTCTGTGCCCAGCTGACGAGGGGGGGAGAGGGAAGGGCGGAGATGGGCCTGTCGGGATGAGAGCATTGGAGCCATGACGGCCTCAGCCTCCCGGAGGGCTGGATCTGTGACCTCAGCTCCCCAAGTTTGCATGTCTCTGGAAAGAAAACAAGTCCTGATTTTTGCACCATTTGGCAAGTGTTTACTTGGATTATTTGGGCTATAGTCCAGGGCCAGGACTCCTGTGCTGTGGACAGAACCCGCCAGGGTGTCCAGGCAGCTTCCTTTGTGAGACAGGCGCACCTGTGTTTTCACTAGGAATCGGTCCTTCTGTCCTGGGCCCAGCCCAGCCCACAGCACCAGGGGAAGCCGTGGGGTTTGTGGGTTTTTTTTTTTTTCCACATCAGCTTTTTGGAATATCCTTTACCCAGAATGCTTCGGGCCAGAAGTGTTTTTGATTTATGTTTTTCTGATTTTGGAACATTTGCATAGGCCTTGCTGGTCAGGCACCTTTAATCCGAAAATCTAAAATCCAAACGCTCCAGTGCTGAACAACTTTTGGGTTTTGGAGCATGTTGGATTTCAGGTTTCAGATCAAGGACGCCCAGTCTGTATAATGCACATAACGTACAATTTACCCAGCTAAAGTAGGTGATTCAGTGGTTTTTTAATATATTCACAATTGTGTAATCATCACCAATTCTAGAGCATTTTTATCACCCCAGAAAGAAATCCTGTAACTGTTAGTAGTCACGGCCTGTTCTTCTAGTTCCCCAGACCTAGGCAAACTCTTGTCTTTTTTTGTGGCTAAATAGGGTGGACCACTCTGGATATCTCATATAAATGGAGTCTAGTAGTATGTGACCTTTTGTGATCGGCTTTTTCACTTGGCGTAATGTTTTTGGGTTCATGCACATGGGGTCTCTATATTTATTATGACCGAGTGGTATTCCACGTGGTAGCTGGCCCACATGTTGCTGTGTGCAGGGGCCATGGCCCTCTCCAGCTGTAGTGAACAGTGCTGTGTGAACAGCCATGTTTGGGTGTCTGTCCAGGGTGCTGGGGGCTTCACAGCGGGGCCCACGCCAGGGTAGGAAGACATTTGTGTCTCTGTTTTTCCTTCTAGTCAGAATTCCTACAAGAATCCAGTCTGATCATGGCCAAGCTGAATTACGTGGAAGGCGATTATAAGGAAGCCCTGAACATTTACGCACAAGTGGGCCTGGATGACCTGCCGCTCACGGCGGCGCCTCCGTACCGGCTGCGGGTGATCGCTGAGGCCTACGCTACCAAAGGTGAGGCCTTGCCTTCCCCTGCCTCGTCCTGCTCTGTGGAGCCAGCTGGGCCCTGGAGCCTCCTGTGGGTCCCCGTGGCCCTGGCTAGGGATGGACTCGGCAGCCGCCAGCACTGTGCGCCCTGGGTCACGGTAAGCCCACAGCCTGGTGCTTCTCAGAGCCTCAGTCCTTCGTTACCTGGAAGGAAACGCGTGGTGGTAAAGGTTCTTCCTAGCTATCGTGTGACATAAGAGCGGCTGTTGGTGGCAGCTAATCAGTGTACCACACATGCAGGGGCTCCCATCCAGCTGTCAGCGGGCTGGCGGCTGGCTGGGTTTTTATCTCTTCATTCCACCTCTGGGTTAGGACGGGTGATTGGTTGAGGTGTGGCAGTCACCGTATCCATCAATCCTGCAGGGGCTACCGTGGTCCCTACGCAGGGGCAGGACATATGGCTCTGCCTGAAGGAGTGGGGAGCTGGGGTGAGCGGATGCAGTCCCGTGGAGAGAAAGCCAAAGAAGGGCCTGGAGCTGCTGCTGCGTCATCTGTAATGGGCATCATGACAGCCTCCTCAGAGAGTCGCTAAGAGGATTAAGTCAAATCATGCGTGCAGTGCACTTACTTAGGACCTGGTGTACGCTAAAATGCCTAGTA
This sequence comes from Oryctolagus cuniculus, assembly GCF_051225735.1. Classification (NCBI taxonomy): domain Eukaryota; kingdom Metazoa; phylum Chordata; class Mammalia; order Lagomorpha; family Leporidae; genus Oryctolagus; species Oryctolagus cuniculus. The sequence continues at coordinate 40,840,373 of NC_142886.1, read as the reverse complement.
AATGATTTTTTCCAAATGTCAGCACAAATGAGGCAGCAAATGGTGAAAGTCAGTAGTGGGTCACAGCTTTTCAGAGGCCAGTGGGGCCAGGAAAGCTTCCTGGAGGAGGAGGGACACTTTACACCAGACTGACTGACGCAGCTCCTCTCCTTCCTGCCACCTGCCGTCCCAGTCACGCATTGTGCCTGACCACGGCTGGCCCCAAGGCCAGGGCCCTTGGTGGCTTGGCCTGTGCAACAGCAGTGAGCTGGCCACCCCTGTGCTGTCCACATTTTGTGGCTGAGTCGTGGGCGGCCAATGGCCCAGCCTGTCAGGCTCCATGGTCCCGTGCAGTCTTGAAAAACCAGGGATGTGACAGGGATGATGTGCTCATCCTTTCCTTGGGGTGGGGGAGGGGTGGTCCTCAGGATCAGCCAGGTTCATCTGATTAATCCTCTACATGTCCTTGTGGGCTGTGAAAGCGTGCTGTGGCCCTTGACTGGCTACTCTTGGTTTTTTGAGGCCGTTTCTGGGGTCCTGAGAGTGCCTGCCTGTGGGGTGTCCTGGGGCCTGTGCCACAGCTGCCCTGTCTCTCTCTGGTTCTCACTCAGCTATCCATGTGACTGAGGCTTCTGGGAGGTGTGTGTGTGTGTGTGTGTGTGAGAGAGAGAGAGAGAGAGAGAGAGAGAGAGAGAGAGAGACTGATTGATCGATTGACTGATTTGGGGCCAGGAATGATATTTTGGAATGAGGACAAATCCTCATCTGGGGGCAGGTGTTGTGGTGCAGTGGGTTAGGCTGCCACTTGACATGCCCACATTCCATATCTGAGTGCCACCCCGAGTCCTGGCTACACTGTGCTCCTAATCCAGCTTCTGGAGGCACTGCGTGATGGCCCGCGCACTTGGTTCCTGCCACCCGTGTTGGAGACCTGGATGGGGTTCTTGTCTCCTGGCTTCTGTCTGGCCTAGCCTCAGCTATTGCAGGCATTTGGGAGGGAAATGGATGGAAGAACTGTCTCTCTATCCTTCTCTCTCTGCCTTTCAAATAAATAAATACATTTCCAGTCACTTGGTTGAGCTGATGCCTGGTGGCGTGTAGCCAGACTTGGTTTGTTGGGGGAAGGAGTTGGCTCTGGGGTCTTCATTTTGGCTCAGCAACAGAATGGAGGCTGACTGTCTGCAGGTGACTCTCATGCCTGGCCCTGGGTGGTTAGCCGTGGGCTCCTAGCTGTGACGCCGTGGCACTTGGCTCTTGGGACGCTGGCTCACTCGTGGGAGACCTGGCTCTGGCTAGTTTCTGCCCAGAGGAAGTGGCTGGTGGTTCCAGGAGACCCAGGATCCTGAGAGCCAGGTTGGCCAGGTGAGAGGCAGTGGCGTGATGGTTATAAGCACCCTAGATGAACCTCGCTCAAGTCCGTTTCTGCCATGCACTGGCTGTGTGGCATTGTGCCTGTGAACTCTTTGTGCCTCAGTTTCTGCATCTGTCACGCTTCCGTTGGGTTTTCCTGAGATAGTAGCTGTAAAATGCATACAACAGTGCCTGGCACAGAGGGAGTGTGACAGAGACGTTAGGGCATCAGGGGGACTGGAAGTGACATTCACAGAGATGTCCAAAGACAGGCCAGTTCTCTGTGAGGCAGTTAGGAGGCTTTCGGTCCTAGCTCTCTGTAGGCAGATGCTTGGTGTATCTTTGTTTACTGAGGTCTTAAGAATTTTCAAGGGGATGGGGACGGACCTTGTAGTGCAGTGGGTCAATCCTCCACCTGCAATACCAGCATCCCATATGGGCGCCAGTTCAAGTGCCGGCTGCTCTACTTCTGATCCAGCTCCCTGCTACTGTCCTGGGAAAGCAATGGAAGATGTCTCAAGTCCTTGGGGTCCTGCACCCCTGTGGGAGACCCAGATGAAGCTCCTGGCTTCAGCCTGGTCTAGCCCTGGCCATTGCAGCCATTTGGAGAGTGAACCAGTGGATGGAAGATTTTTCTCTCTTTCTCTGTCTCTCCCTCTGTGTCTCTAATTCTGTCTTTAAAATAAATAAAATCTTTCTAAAAAAAAAAAAAGTAGAAGTTTCAAGGGGAGATTGCCAACAAGAATGCATTGGGTGTGGGTGGACAGGGTGCCCCTGAATCAAAGCTGTGCACTGCTGGCCCGCAGGCTGCCTGAGATGGGCTTGGCTCAGCACGTTCAGCGCCTTTGAGAGCGTCACTGACATTTCAAAATTGGGGCCATCAGTTAACACTTGACTCTCTGCCTTCTTTGGGAAGAAGAAAGGAACTATCTCCTCATTTCCCAGGGCAAGATCAGGTCAGAGCTGAGTGGCAGCTGTCCCCAGCCCATGTCCTTCCTCTGTGCCACCTGCACACTGCTGTAGGAATTCGTCTTCCACGGTGACCAGACCCTACGACTGCACTGGACTCCACATCTGCTTTTCCAGCCACAGCCTGGAGCTCTTGGCCCAGCCAGGGCACGTTGGCCTGGGCTCGCTGGGAATCGGTTACTCAAAACCCCCGAAGGGCCAGCACCGTGCCAGGGGCTTTCCTGTCTCTCAACTCCTCTAAACCCCTCATTTACAGACAGGAGAAATGAGCCTGGGTGAGGTTGCCAGGGTAACAGTGGCCCAGGTAGACTGCGAGATTCCTGTGTGCATCGTGCCCCCACACCCTTTGAGGACCCCACTCAGTCTTCACAGTCATCCTATGGGGCAAGCCCTGGTTTTTCTATTTTACTAACAAAGAAAACGGGCCCAGGGAGGTTAGATGGGCTTGCCCAGGTTCCTACAGCTGGGATGTGGTCCAGCTAGGGCTGGGCCCTCGAGACGGTTCTGAGCCCGTGCTGTCACCCTGAGTGACGGAGGGGACTCAGGGTGAGTACTGTTTAACTCCAAAGCTGTGCTCCTAACACCTTGCTCTGTTGGCACATGGGCTGGGGCACACCTGGGCCAGGGAACAGTTCCTCAGCGACAGCACGGGGGTCCCGAGGTTTGCATCTGCACCTTCTCAGCACCGCCCCCGGTTCCTTTGCCTTAGCTCTCGCCCTTGCCTGGGTTTCATCCTGCGAATTCTGACCTTCAAACTCACTTGTCTTGTCTGCTCTGAAGCCCTCTGAGACGCACCCATCATATTCGGGGCTGCCAGGGCACAGAGCCTCAGGATTGCGTGGGGAATAGGCTAGATTAGTGGTAACGGCATCAGGTGCCCCTGCCAGTCTGAGCTCCCACAAAGAGGCAGCTCTGCCCCGACCACTTGCCATCCCGGGGACACAGCCCGGTGCCTTGCACCTAGCTGCTGTTCGAGATTACTGAACGCAGTTTGTGGAGGTCCCCTGCTTGCGTTTCTGCCTGAACGCCCACTGCCCCGCCTAGGTCAGGCTGTTCTGGTGCCTTTGCTCCGAGCACGTCATGCTCACATGTTTTCTTTGCCTGTAGGTAACACACTGACTCAGCCTTCCTGCTGGTTCTGAGAGCACCTGTAGGAGCCTGCTGACCTCATGCCCTAACAATCTGCCATGGGCCCCTTCCCAAAGCCTGCACGTTGCCGTTCATTGCCCCCCCGGGGGGCTCCTGTGCCGGCCTCCCCGCTCTCCCCGGTCTCTTCAACCTGAGCAGATGACAGAGGATGGGGACGGAAGCAGTGTGGCAGCTCTGCAGCTCGCAATGGTGCTGGGTGCTGGAGCGAGCGGAGGCCCCTGCTCTGCTACACACTGGGGAGATCTCAGGCACACTGATGTTCTCACGAGGGGGAGGGAGGCTAGGGACAGCGGGCAGGTGGCCGCCTCCACATTGGGCCCTGGACTACTGCAGCAGGCGTCCTTCTCTAGCGAGGACAGTGGGGGCTGGAAGAGGCCAGACTCCCTCCAGACAGCCTTTCTCAGCTGCCCTGGGCTGTGCCTCGCCACGGTAAAGGGACTGTAGACACCTCAGCCAACGTGAGGAGGTCTTGACAGCGAGCGGGTCTAGGCGGGCAGGGCAGCTCAGCCCCCTGAGGCCCTTGTCCCTCCTGGCCCTTAGGGTGCAGTCCACATCTGCAGGCCGGAGCCCGACTGCTGGCGTGCTGCAGCTCATGGAAAGGGGAAGAGAGAGACGTCAGGGGTGAGCGGAAGCCACACACCCAGGCCCTGCTGACAGCCAGTCTGTCGGTAAGAATGACTCCTGGGAGTGTGGCCACCGGACACCAGGGGACAAGGAGGAAGAGGTCGGGGCAGGCAAGCCTCGTGCTACACTTGTTTTTTGGGGCCTAGGAGAGAGGTCGCTTGCACTCAGGAAAAAGAATGGGGCACCGAGGACCATGGGACTGGACGGGGCTTGGTTCCCGCCAGGAGGAAATCACGGCGCTGGAAGCAGCAGGTGCTGCTCAGCTTCCTCTCCGGCTGCCTGGGGGCACAGCAGAGAGCTGCCCGAGCAGACGGGGTCCTCCCCACCGTCGTGCACACCAGCGTTGTCTTTCCCACTAGGGAGACTGCCAGGGAGGGGACGGGACCTGCCTGCATCCCGCATCAAGCCAGGGACAGGGCTGGGACTAAGGGAGGTTTCTTGGTAGAAAACCTTCTGCCAAGCTCAGGAGCTCTGTGCCAGGTTTGAAGGTAGTACCACGTGGGGAGCTCTGCAGGGCCCCCTTCTCTGCTCCTCTTTTGTCCCTGGGCCTGGCATCTCCCTTCATGCAGTGACCAAGGGCAGGGGGCCTTAGAGCCCTATTGCCCATGTCTGGTCACTGACTTTGTCACTTATTAGCTAAAGGATCTTGGGCAGAATATTTGCCCCTGGGGTGTGGCACCAGATGGATAGATTCTCCAGATGCCCCAGGAGCAGCCGGTTGTGGCGAGAGGGGCGAGGCTGCCTTTCTTCCACGAACTTGTCCATGGTCTTGCTGTCTGGCAGCTGGTTTGGCTGTTGAGCTGTGAGACCTGGATCAGTAAGTTTAGAGGGCAATCTTTAGGGAGGATCAAGGACAGCCCTGGGGCCTAGAGAGCTGCCTAGGGAAGGGAGAGTTGGTGGTGGTGCTGAAGGATGACTCAGGGGTGGGGGCAGCTGGAGGTGACCCTGATGGGACTGCTTGAGGGTGGGGCTGACTCCTGTGTCGTGCACTTCACCAGTCTTGCCCAGGGCTGTCCAGGGAGCTTAGAAATCTGGAGTTGGGCCATGTTAATGATTTTGTCACAAAAGCCTGCTCACATTGGGAGGGACCAGTTGGTTCCTGCTGTGTTCCTTTAAGAGGCCAGAACAACTCACACAACCGTCAGACGCAGGTCTGTCTGCATCCAGAAGTTTGCAAGAGGGGCCCTCAGGGGAGGAGAAGCCATTTCTGGATCTGGGAGCCTGGGGCTCAACCTGCAAGGCCATGCCTCTGCAGTGTGCTGGGTGTGGTGGGAACAGCAGCCGGAAGTGCGCACGGATCACTTAATGACCTCCCCTGGGGCTTCTCTCATTGCCTGAAGGTGGCTCAGGCACTCTCTCTGGACCACCCAAGGATGGAGTCCCTGCCTCTGCAGCAGGCAGCCCCAAACCCTGAGAGTGGTCCCCAAAGCTGCTGTGCTCTCTCAATATTTACAGAAAGTTTGGATCTCAGGAGCCCGTAGACCTCAGCTTAGTGCTATCCACCTTCAGGCTCATGGTCAGAGACTGTTCTCCAGTGAGATGTTTTGGGTTAAGGTGCCTGGGACCTGCTCACTGCCTTCTCTGGGCCCTGTGGATAAATTGACCAGAAGCAACCCCTGAGGATTGATTTCCTGTGTTTTTCCACCACACTTGCTCAGTCCTGGGCACAGGGGTTGTCTAAAAAAAAATTTGGAACAAGATGACTTGGAATTCTGCAGAGAGCAGTGGCTTTGACTTGAGGATTGTGGTGCTCCCAAAACGCTGTGCCATCCTGGGAGCGCAGCAAAGGCTGCAGAAGACAGCAGAACGAGGGTGGGTCTGCTTCTGCTCCTGCGGGCTGATTCCAGCTGCATCGGGGGAGGTGGGCCCCCGACTGCCTGACCTGGGGATGAGTGTCCTGAACATGCTTTCCTTTGCTGCTTCAAAGCTCCTTTTTCTGTCTTGAAATTAAAAAAAAAAAAAGAGTTATTTATTTTATTTGAAAGGCAGAGTTACAGAGAGGCAGAGGCAGAGAGAGAGAGAGAAGTCTTCCATTTGCTGGTTCACTTCCCAGTTGGCTGCAGCAGCCGGAGCTGCGCCGATTCAAAGCTAGGAATCAGGAGCTTCCTCCAGGGTGCAGGGGCCCAAGCACTTGGGCCATCCTCCACTGCCCTCTCAGGCCACAGCAGAGAGCTGGACTGGAAGAGGAGCAGCCTGGACCCAAACTGGTGCCCATATGGGGCAGGTGGCAGCTTTGCCCACTATGCCACAGCACCGGCCCCCGTCTTGAAATATTGAATACAGGCAGCAGCCCCAGGGCTAGTACTGAGAGGACCTGAGGCTGTGTTTGGTTGTGGTGGGAGAGGGTGCTGCAAGAGAGATGTGATGGCGGCCGGTGACAGGTCGGGAAGGTGGTCAGGCCCTGCCAAGCCCTCTGCCCAGCCCAGCCAGCTGCTTGGCAGATGGAGTAAAGGGGAGAGGTAGATGGTGCCAATCCAGTCTGCAACTCAGACTCCATCCTCCAGGGCCCTCCAGGGAGGGCCACAGCTGCTGGCTTGGGCACACGCAGAGGGGAACCATGTGCGGAGAGGGGACCCAACCCAAGTCAAAGCTCTTTTTCAAGGTGGGGGTGAAAACCCAACCACACCGACTCCTGCGGCCCTGGGTCCAGGACTCAATATGTGGTTCTGTTTCTTGGGCCACCTTCCCTCCGGGCTCTAGACCCTGGTTCTCTGAGGTGTGATGCTCCAGAATCTCAGCCAGATTGTCCTTGTGTCACGGAGGCCCCGTCTGGCTCACGGCCGGCACTGGCTTGGCCCAGCAGGGCTGTGGAGGAGAGGGCTGGCCCCACTAGGGGAACCCCAAGGAGGGCAAATCCCTCTGACAGATGCCCGCAACCGTGGCTCCTCAGAGAGGAGGCCTCTGCTCAAACAGGCTGTGCCCTTCAGCCCCGGACTCCTACAGGGCAGCCACTGCCCTATAGGAGGAACAAAGGGCACTTGGGACAGCCAGGGGACTGCTCTGAGTCTCTGCGCCTGGAGATGGCCAGGGGACCTGACTGTGTCGGGCAGGTGAATGCTGCAGGATTGGGGCTAGGGGAGAGGTCGCCAGGAAGGAGGAGCCGGCCATGTGTTTGGAGGGCTCCTCGCAGGAAGCAAGGCTCCTGTGTCCTGACCTCAAGGATAGGGAGAGCCGGGTGGTGGAAGCTGCCCCACATCCAGTGTGAGTCCACCTCTGGAAGGATCCCTAGCCTGCCCCGGTGCCCCAGGGTTGGGCTGCTCGGTGAGGTGAGGGTTCCTGTGGATCAGCGTTCGTGGAGACCTACCTGCAAGTCAGGTGTAGCCTGGGTGACTTACTTGGTTGAGTGTGCTCTCCCTGAGAGCAGTCCCCCACCTCGGGATTTCCATTCCCTGCAGAGGAGTTGAGAAGCTGTATGTCGGGGGGTGGGGTTCACAGCAAGCCCTGGGGACTCCAGGAGCCATGCTGTCCCCACGATCGAGCTGCCTCAGTGGGAGCAAACCCCCTTATTTGTGGCGGGGTGTTGTTGCTGAGGCTTGTATCGGAGAGCCTGCCAACCCCGGGTGCTGGTCATATTCATCGTTTAAGGCTCACTTTCTTGTCTTCATGGTGGGGCCCATGATACTGTTACAAGAATACTGAGCAGACCGATGAGACCAAAGGGGAAGAGTCTGACATGCATAAATGTGAGGTCAGAGGAGACTTGTGAGTCTGACCCACCTGTACCTGAGTTGGCAGCAGCAGGTTGCTGTGAAAATCATACCCTCTCCAACTCGGGTCCCCGAAGGCCCTGTGCCCAGCGGTACCTCTAGCTGTCCCTGGATGGACTGCTTGTCCCTTCTCTTACAATTTTATTTCATTTTTCTTAATACACACAAAAGACATGTCTGAAGAACAACAACAAAATGCATTGCTCTGTCTGCCCAGTGAGTTAGCTTCTGCATCTTCCACTCACGTACTTGAGATTTTTTTTTTTTTTAGTAAAAATGGGGTTTTGTCCCATGTAGCTTTGTGACCTGCTTTTTCCTCTTCCCTATGATCATGAACACTTGCAGGACAGCCGATGTATCTCTGCATCATTTTAGCTGCTGTGTAACATGACTGTGTGGATGAGGTATAGTCTCTGTTTGGACATAGAGGTTGCTTTCAGCTTTTCCCTGTTAACCCCCAGGCTGTGAGGACCACCCTCGGACCTAAAGAGAGCTTTCCAGAGGTGGAGTTTCTGGGGCAAAAGAGAACTCTTTCCAGACGGCCCTGGGGCATGGCTGTGGCTGTGTGCTGCACCCCTGCAGTGCAGTGGCCAGCGCCTCCCTTCTGAGGGGACCCCTTGGACTGCGTATGGACCTTTAATCACCAGTTGTGTGTTGAGTGTAGACTACTTGGCAAATAAAAGAAACACATACATAATGTATAATTAAATCCTATTTATATCTATTTAAAATATTTTTAAAAGATTTATTTATTCATTTGAAAGATAGTTACAGAGAGAGAGAGAGAGAGAGAGAGAGACGGAGAGATAGAGAGATATCATCCATCCACTGGTTCACCCCCAGATGGCCGTAATGGCTGAAGCTGCGCCGATCTGAAGCCAGGAACCTGGAGCTTCCTCTGGGTCTCTCACTTGCGTGCAGGGGCCCAAGGTCTTGGCCCATCTTTCACTGCTTTCCCAGGCCACAGTAGAAAACTGGATTGGAAATAGAGCAACCAGGACTTGAACCAGTGCCCATATGGGATGCCAGCACTACAGATGGCGGCTTTACCTGTTATGCCACAGGGCCGGCCACTTTCTGTGTTTTTTTTTTTAATAGCTGTGCAATGGTGTGCCTTGTGGCTATATCTTCTTCTTATTATTTTTTAAAAAGATTTATTTATTTAGGAGGCAGGTGGAGAGAGAGGTCTTCCATCTGCTGGTTCACTCTCCAGATGGCCAGAGCTGGGCTGATCTGAAGCCAGGAGCCAGGAGCTTCCTTCTAGTCTCCCAAGTGGGTGCAGGGGCCCAAGCACTTGGACCATCTTCTACTGCTTTCCAAATCACATTAGCAGGGAGCTGGATTGGATCTGGAGCAGCTGAAACTTGAACCTCTGCCCATAAGGGATGCCAGTGCTGTAGGCCATGGCTTAATCTGTTGCACTACAGCACTGGCACCCTGTTTGTTCTCATATAATTAATGTGCTCTGTAGCTTTTTTGTTCTCCCAATTTTTTTAAATTGTGGTAAAATACACATATAACACCCCCCAACCTTGGGGGTCTAGTGTTGCTCAGCGGGTTAAGATACCGCCTGTGACACTAGATTCCCATATGAGCACTGGTTCAAGTCTTGGCTGCTCAACTTCTGATCCAGCTTCCTGCTACTGTGCCTGGGAAAGCAGTGGAGGATGGCCTAAGTTCTTGGGCCACTGCACCCACATGGGAGACCCAGGTGGAGTTCTAGGCTCTCGGCTTTGGCCTGGTGTCGCTCCCCCTCTTCGCAGAGGAACGACACAGGACCCTGCGCTGTTCTTTTGTATGCTCGGCCCTTCCCGGGTTTGCTGCTGGTTCTTCCCGGGTTGGCTACCGTCCCTTCCACCTCCGTGGAGGGGCGGCTCCCCCTGCCACTTTCCCCACTTCCGCGGAGAAGCGGCACACCGCCGGCCGGCTCTCTCGGGGGCTGCACAGGTGTTCCCTCAGATGTTCCCCGGTGCATGTTGTCTCTCTCCTCCTTTATAGTCCTCTTCCACCAATCCCAACTCTGCTGCCCACATGCCGAGCACGCTGCTCTCCTCCAATCAGGAGCAGGATCAGCTCCTGCAGCTCATCAGTCAAATTGGCGAGAGGCAGCTGCGTAGAAGTTTTACTCCTCCCCAGCACCATATTGTGGGAGAGCAGATGCATAGAATAAGTCTTAATTCCAGTAACTTAGTCTAGTCTCAGTTGCTCCCCACAGCCTGGCCCAGACCTAACCCAACTGTTGCAGCCATCTGGGGGAGTAAATCAGCAGATAGAGATCTCTCTCTGTCTCCCCCTCTCTGTCTCTGTAACTCTGCCTTTCAAGTAAATAAATAAACACATCTTTTAAAAAAACTTACCATCTTGACCATTTTTAAGTATACAACTCAGTAATATTAAATATTTCACAAGTTTGTACAGTGATTGCTACCATCCATATCTAGAACTCTTCCATCTTTTAAAACTGAAATTTTTGCCTGTCAAAGACTCCCCAATACCTTCTCTACCCTTCTCCACCCATCCCCCACAACCATTCTACTTTCTGTGTCTCTGTGTCTGGCCACTATATTTGACCTCATATAAATTGAGTCAGATGATATTTGTCTTTGTGTGTCTGGCTGATTTCATGTAACATAATGTCCTCAAGCTTCATCCATGCTATCGGCATGTGTCAGGATTTCCTTCCTTTTCAGGCTGAATAATATTCCAGTGTATGTGTGTGCCACATTTTTGCTGAATCTGTGGCCTAACATATGACCCATCCTGCACAGTGTCCCATGTGCCCCTGAGAAGAACATGTGTGCTATTGTTGGGTAGAGTGGCTGTGATGTGTCTGTTAGATATAGTGGGTTTATTGTGTTGTTTAATCTTCTGTTTCCTCACTCATCTTCATTACAGTTGTTCTATCCATTATTGAGAGAGGGGTACTGAGGTCTCCAACTATGATTAAGGAACTGTCCTCTATTCTGTTTTTCCTTCATATATGTGTGTGTGTGTGTGTATATATATATATATATGAGAAAGGCAAGAGAGAAAAGAGCACTGACTCCCCTTTGTGTAATGGACCCATTCCTGCAGTAACTAACCCACTCACACACTGATGGTGTTCATCACTCACTATGCCTTGATGGCCTAATCACCTCTCCTCAGGCCCCACTTTCCAACACCGTTGCATGGGGATCAAGCCTCCTTGACATTTTGGGGGGACACATCCAAACCACAATGTTCAGACTTAAACATTGTCGCTCCCCCTCTTCGTGGAGGAACGACACAGGACCCTGCGCTGTTCTTTTGTCTGCTCGGCCCTCCCCGGGTTTGCTGCTGGTTCTTCCCGGGTTGGCTACCGTCCCTTCCACCTCCGTGGAAGGGCGGTTCCCCCTAGCCACTTTCCCCACTTCCGCGGGGGAGCAGCACACCGCCGGCCGGCTCTCTCGGGGGCTGCACAGGTGTTCCTTCAGATAGATGTTCCTGGTGCATATTGTCTCTCTCCTCCTTTATAGTCCTCTTCCGCCAATCCCAACTCGGCTGCCCACACGCCGAGCACGCTGCTCTCCTCCAATCAGGAGCAGGATCAGCTCCTGGAGGTCATCACTCAAGTTGGCAAGAGGCAGCTGCGTAGAAGCTGTTTTCTCCTCTCCCAGCGCCATATTGTGGGAGAGCAGATGCATAGAACAAGTCTTAATTCCAGTAACTCAGTCTAGTCCGAGTTGCTCCCAGTTGCTCCCCACAAACATTTCCATTATTCTCTCTGAGTTCACTGAGTCTTTCTCTTCCCTGCCTGACTTAACCTCGGACACCCCCTTGTGAGATTTTCATTTCAGTTACTGTATTTTCCAGCTCCAGGATTTCTCTTTAGTCTTCCCATCCGTTTACTGATTTTCCATTTTGACCGGTCTGTATTTTCTTGGCCTTCACGTCTTCCTTTGGTTCACAGAGAATCTTTTTTTTTTTTAATTTTTATTTATTTGACAGATAGAGTTAGACAGTGAGAGAGAGACAGAGAGAAAGGTCTTCCCTCCGTTGGTTCACCCCCCAAATGGCTGCTACAGCAGGTGCTGCATGAATCTGAAGCCAGGAGCCAGGTGCTTCTTCCTGGTCTCCCATGCGGGTACAGGCGCCCAAGCACTAGGCCATCCTCCACTGCACTCCTGGGCCACAGTAGAGAGCTAGACTAGAAGAGGAGCAACTGGGACTAGAACCCAGTGCCCACATGGGATGCCAGTACCGCAGGTGGAGGATTAACCTAGTAAGCCATGGTGCTGGCCCCTCACTGAGCATCTTTAAGCACAGTTGTTTTAAAGTCTTTGTCTAGTGGATCTGCCATCAAATCTTTTTCAAGGACAGTTTCTGCTTTCCTTTCAGTGGTCCATACTTTCCGCTTTCTTTGTATGCTTGGTGATTTGTTGTTGTTGAAAACTGGACATTTGAAACTAATAACGTGATAACTGTAGGAATTAGACTTTTCCTCTTCTCATGATATACTGTTTGGGTTGTTGTTGTTAATGCTTTTTTTTTTTTATTGTTGGTTGTGTACCAAGGATCAGCCTGAGAGGTAGAGATCTTCTCAGGTTTTTTCAGACTGCCTGCCTATCCTCCCCACCGCCCCTGCCATATATAGTTGGAACATCCTAGTCTCTAATGAATGGTTCCAAAATACAGAGAGTGAGTGAACAGAGAGAGAGAGAGAGAGAGAGAGAGGTGAGCTGGGATGGGGGTAGGGGAGGCATTGGCCCTTTAAATCCTTGGGAAGTCACTTCAGCTTGAGGGAGAGGGGCTTGCAACAGTGAAGGGCTGGTTCAACTCTCAGGGCTCCTGTCTCTCTGTCTCCACCTCTGTGACCAGAAGCAGCAATTGGAGATCAGAACACAGACTCCCGGTATTTATAGGGCAGGGTATTCTTTGCCCACCCTGGCTCCCACATGCTGCACGTTGGCTGTTCCAGGAACATGTGCACAGCAATTTGCTAAGAGCTGAGAACGACTGCGATTTACCGTCCAGTTTTCCTGGGAAGCTGCACGCCTTCGATAGACGGTAGAGCACCAACATAGTCACACCAGACAGATAATGCCAGTGCAACTGCTTCCTCTGTGGGGAAACAGATTCCTGGTGCTTCCCACAATACCTTCCCAGAATCCTGTTTATAGCTTTTTAAAACATTAACACATTTATTGACGCATAGATCACACCCTGTAGCATGAAATCTGACCTTTTAAAATGTATTCAGAGTTGTGTAACTATCACCACAGTTTTAGGAAATCATCACCCCAAAGACACCTGTACTCATTGCAGTCATTTCGCATTTCCCAAACCCAGTGCTTAACCAAAGCCCTAGTCCACACTAATCTGTAGTGTCTTTACAGATTTCCCCGTTCTGAACATTTTTATATAAATGGAGTCATGCAATATTTGACTTCGGCTTCTTTTTTAAATTTATTTATTTTTATTTATCTATTTTTTATTTGACAGGTAAAGTTATAGACAGTGAGAGAGAGAGACAGAGAGAAAGGTCTTCCTTCCGTTGGTTCACTCCCCTAATGGCCGCTATGGCCGGCGCTGCGCCGATCCGAAGCCAGGAGCCAGGTGCTTCCTCCCGGTCTCCCATGTGGGTACAGGACCCAAGCGCTTGGGCCATCCTCCACTGCCCTCTCAGGCCACAGCAGAGAGCTGGACTGGAAGAGGAGCAACCGGGACTGGTACCTGGCGCCCTGACCGGGACTAGAACCCGGGGTGCCGGCACCGCGGGTGGAGGATTAGCCACGTGAGCCACGGCGCCGGCCTGACTTTGGCTTCTTTCACTCAGCATGTGTTCAAGGTTTTTAAACGTTAAAGCCATGATTGATTCCTTTTTATGGCTGATTAATATTCCAGGTATGAATATAGCACATGTGAGACATTTTGTTAATCCTTTCATCAGTTGATGGACAGTGGGCTGTTTTCACTGCTAGGCTACTATGAGCATTATTGTACAAGATTTGGAGTAGATGTATGCCTTTGTTTCTCTTGAATATATACATGGGAGTGGAACTGCTAACTCATGTGGTAACTCGTGAGGAACTGGAAAGCATTTTCCGGAGTTGTCAGAAGTTAGGAACTTGAAAATAAGACAAAAGGCAGATCACAAACTCACCAGCCTGAACAGAGACAAACCCGAGAGGGACTCACTACTGGCAGGAATAGACAGTGCCGTTCTTGTACAGACTAGGTTTTCATATAGTCAGAGTTACTCCTTCCTCTTAACTGCTGGGTGAGCGGGCGACAGGCAGGGTTAAGCTGACTTGCCTGGGCTCTGGGGGTTTTGGGTGGGGTTGTGTTAACTGCTGACTCAACCATCCTAAGACGGCAGTGTGGCTGTAAGATGGCAGTACTCCTGTTCACAACCCATCACGGAGCAGCCTCAAGTCCTCAACCCCTGGAGGCTTCCCGTCTCTCCACATCCTGTCAACACCTGGTACTGTCTTTCCTTGGATGAGCGCCATTCCACAGTGTGTGAAGTGCAGCCTGCGACTTGTATTTGCCTTTCCCTAATGATACTGAGCAGTGTTTCTTGTGCTTATTGGCCATTTGCTTATCTTCCGTGCTGAAATACCTATTCAAATTATTTGGCAATTTTTAAAATGGGATCCTTTGTATTATTGAATTGTAATTATTTATTTATTTATTTAAAAAGCAGAGTTACAGAGAGGCAGAGGCAGAGAGAAAGAGATCTTCTATCTGTGGTTCACTCCCCAAATGGCTGCAACAGCTAGAGCTGCGCCAGTCTGAAGCCAGGAGCTTCTTCTGGGTCTCCTGTGCAGGTGCAAGGGGCCCAAGGACTTGGGCCGTCCTCCACTGCTTTCCCAGGCCATTTGCAGAGCGCTGGATTGGAAGTGAAGCAGTCCAGTCTTGAACTGGTGCCCATATGGGATGCTGGCACTGCAGGCGGAGGCTTGACCCACTATGCCACAGTGCTGGCCCCTGTAATAGTTCTTTATATATTCTAAATGCAAGTTATTATACAGATATTTGGTTTGTAAATATTTTCTCCCATTCTATAGGTTGTCTTTTCATCTTATTAATGATGTCCTTTGAATATAAAACTTCTTAATCTTGATTGAGTCCAATTTATGTATTTTCTTCCTTTTGTTATTTTTGTGTTTGTGGTTTTATGTCTAAGAAACCACTGCCTAATCAGTATTATGGAGATTGACTCCCAGGGCTGAGAATTTTATAGTTTTAACTTTTAAATTTATGTCACTGACACATTTTGAGTTGATTTTTTAAAAAAATATTTATTTATTTATTTGAAAGGCAGAGTTACAGAGAGGCAGAGAGAGAGAGGGAGAGAGAGAGAGAGATATCTTCCATCTGCTGGTTCACTCCTCAAATGGCCATAATGGCCAAAGCTGGGCAGATCCGACACCAGGAGCTTCTTCCGGGTATCCCATTTGGGTGCAGGGGCCAAGTGCTTGGGCCATCTTCCACCACTTTCCCAGGTGAATTAGCAGGGAGCTAGATTGGAAGAGGAGCTGCCTGGACTCAGACTGGCACTGCAGGTGGTGGCTTTACCTGCTACACCACAGCCCCAACCCCTTGAGTTGATTTTTGTGAGGCTGGGGTTCAACTTCATTCTTTCACATCTGGATCTCCATTTATTCCAGCAGTGTTTGTTGAAAAGACTATTATTTCCCCACTGTATTCTGCAACTTTGCTGAGCTCACTAATTAGCTCTCATAATATTTTGGGAATTCATGGAGAATCTCATATATAAGATTGTGGCATTTGCAAATAATAATAGTTTGTTTCTTCCTTTCCAACCCAGATGTCTTTGTTTCTTTCTGTTGCATAGTTATAGTGGCTGGTACTTCCATTACAATATTGAAGTAACCAGAATGTACAGTCTTATTTTAGGGGTAAATCAGTTTTCACCATTAAATATGATGTTAGCTGTGACTTTCTCATAGACTATCTTTATCAACTTGAAGAATTTCTTCTATTTCTAGTTTATAAGTGTTTTTATCATTAAAAGATGTTACATATTGCTAAATTCTTTTTCTATGGAGATGTTCATATAATTTTTGTGCTTTTTCATTTAATATGGTGCTTTACCTTGATTTTCATATACTAAATCAACCCTGCATTTATGGGATGAATCTCATTTGGGTGTGGTATGTAATCATTTCTATATGTAGCTGGGTTTGGTGTGCTAATATTTTGTTGAAGATTGTAACATCTGTATTTGTAAAGGATACTGACGGATTTTTGGTGAAGTCTTCAGTTTTGGTATCAATGTGCTACTGGTACCATTGGGTGAGTTGTGACATTGTGACACGTTCCCCCTCTTCTACTTTCTGGAAGGGCTGTGAAGGATTAGTGTTAATTCTTTAGGAGTTTTATAAAGTTCACCAACAAAGCCCTCTGACCTGGGCTTTTCTTTTCATTCTGAGTCTTTCGGTTACTCACTGAATCTTGCTCCTCTATTGTTGTAGTAGGTTTAAACAGCCTCCCCTTGCTCCCCACATCCTTCTGTATGGCATATTCCACTGGCTCACTGAGCCCTTCATCATGGCCATCAGCGCTGGTCAGAAAGTAGCTGTCTTCAGCGAGTTTCCAGTTTCATGGTTGATGAATTTGAAGTCTCCATTCTGTTTTTTGGTAATACTTTGAGCAGTAGTTTATCTCATGTTATGGAGCAAACCTAGTACTTTTATAGCCAAGTGAAGTAGCACTTCCTTTATTTGTAAGTGACTGACAAAATCACCCTGGTGGATAAGTCCTATTTTTTTTTCTTGCCAGGAAACTTCTAGCTGCTGCCAGGTTTTAAGCAGGAGGAATGACTTAGTTAAGTTTATATGCAAGAAAGATCTTTCTGGCATAGAGTGGAGAACAGATTAGAAGGAATGAGAGATTATAGGGATGGAGACTGGTTTATATATATGGAGAGGCAGGGGGCTGGCTCTGGGCCCTTCCTCTGTTGTTCTGCCTGTCGGGGGCCTAACTTCTACAGGCTGTTTCCCAGGTGCCCAAGTCCGGCGATTTTGATGGGCTTGGCCAGCAGGAGGCACTAGCAGGGAATTAGGGGGCAGGAGGAGCGTCAAGCCCGGTTATGTCCCCATCTGCTTCAGGCAGCACTTTCGGCAGCAGTTCTGTCTCTTTGGTTCCTCCAGCCCTGTTGGTTGTAGCTCCCATCTTACTGGCCCCGGCATCCTGTATCAAAACTCCACCTCCTCCCCCTGTTCTTTCCAGCCCTCAGGATGTTGGTGGCTTCCTGCTGTAGCTGGGCTCTGGGATGCAAAACCATCCTATGTGGCTTCTTAACTCTTTCATCTCCTATACAGACAACTCCACACATTCAGTCCCTTTTACCTGGGAGAACTAAGAGTGCTTCCTTTGTCCTCGCTGGGGCCTGACAGATGTCAGATACTGCAGAAACCTAGACTCTAGGTACAAAGGGGTGAACCCAGGTGGAGCAGAGTCAGCATCAAGAGTATTTAGAAGAGATTCAGGCAGTGTGTGTTGGGCAGCTGGTGTGGACAGGTGGCTGAAGGAGGCATCAAGGCAACTGAGATTTTCAGCTGAGCTCAGTGGACAGGTAGTGATGTTAAACCAGGAGGAGGGGCCATTTTCCTGGGAGAGTTGGGGAAGAGACTGGATTGGAGTTGAATATGGTGAAATCTCTGTGTCCACCAGGGGGTGCTGTCCAGAGACCCACCGGAATTCTGGATGGCTGCTCTGCCTAAGTGTTTCTGGGCTGTTGGTTTTGGGGGTCAGGATTCAGGGAATCCCTGTCTATAGGCGTAGGATGTGCTTACAGCCCAGGAAGGTCTTCAGAAGACAGAGCGAGAGGGCAGGAACTGAGCCTGCAGCCCTGTGAGCCCCAGCAAGTAACAGGGCCCAGCAAGGCTCAGGGCTAATGGAGGGGGAGGCACCCAGATGATACAGAGCCTTCACCGGGAGTTTGCGGTGCCCAAGACACACGAGCAATGGAACACTTGTGGTAGATTAATAGTCTCAGGGTGACATTGAATGTGGCCAGGGCAGCAAGTAGACTATGGCCTGAGTGTCAGGACAAGTCAGTCTGAGGTTTAAATGTACCATGGAAAAATCCACACCAGATTAATCAAGAGTTGATCCAAAAAGTCATCTCAGGTTCTCCCTGAGTTCTCCTACCAACCATGGCAAGTCCAGACCCAGCCATGATGTCTCTGGATTCCAGACCGTATGTAGTCTTGGGGCTGGCTGGCCACGTGTCCTGCTGTGCCTCACCCATGCTCACCACTGCTGCCTGTGCTAGCTCCCCACTCAGGGACACCTGCTGTCGTATGCAGACCTCTGCAGCTCTGTTGGTCCACACGTCTCACTTTCCTCTGGTTCCACCCCTATTTATAGTTAGTACCATCTAATCTGGCATCCCGTCTGATTATCTCACACCCGCCACTTGCCTCTTAAGCTAGACTGTGTAATTATCAAATCAGCAAATATACTTACCTGGCAGGGCAGACACCACGATCAGGCAGGTGCTTTTCCCAGGGCTAGGCTCTTCCATTGCACTGCGGGAGTGCTGACCCCTGCGATTTCCCCACATGTGGGAAACTCGACTGCATAATTTGTGGTAGTGGGGGACTGCATGCACGCTCTTCCCTGAAAAGAAAAAAATGAATCAGCAGATATGTGGGTACATGTCCGGGCTGGGCACTGAGGCCATGTCACATCTAAGCTGCTCGCCGCCTCCCTGCCTTGGCGCCAGGCACACTGCCTGCCACAGAGGACTGTCTGCGGTGGACCATTCTTTAGACATTTCACCCCGCAGTCAGAGGCGCACTGTTGAAGACAAACCCTTGCTGAGTGGCATGCGGAACGTATATTCAAAAGTACACCACTTTCCACGTTTGCTGAAGTGCTTTCCATTCTAGATGTCAGATTTGGAGCCTGACACACAACAAATAACCTTGCCTCTGACTCCTCCTGGACGCACGCTCACCTTCAGCTTGGACCACCCCGGGCTGCGGGCTGTCTGTCTCCGCAGCTCGTCTTTCTTGAAAGCCGGTGGCTCCCTGGCTTCCTTCCTGCAGGTCTCTCCTCTGCCCTGTGCTATCGGCTGCAGTTTGGGTTTTTAGGATTTGGGTCCTTCCTTGGGGTCTAGGCCTGCACAGAGCTGGCCAGGTTAGAAGAGGTGCTAGTTTGGACAAGCAGGACACCTGACTCCCGGAACTGGCTTGTTCTGCCGCCACCACTGCTCGGCTTCTATCATTTGCAAACCAGGTCGGGTGTTCATTTTCATCTCCCAAATGTTCCTGCCGCTTTGGGAATGAAAAAAGCCTCTATATTTGGAAAGCTCTGAGCTCTCTGGGGGCGGGAGCAGAGCACGGACTGTTCTGTGGAGAGAGGCGGGGTGGCAGAGTGTGGCTCCTGGCGTGGCTCTCCCGAGTGGGCTGGGAGCCACGGGGGTCCTGGCTGGGCCTCCCTGCACTGCCTGGCAGGTGGGGGTGAGCCGGCAGCGGCGGGCAGCCGTGGGCAGCTGCGCTCAGGCCACAGGGCAGCCTGCCAGCCAGAAGGGCTGGGCTTTGTGGAATGCCTACCGTGTGCCGCATCTGGGAGCAACGGTAGTAAATAACAACCACAGCATTTAAACAGTGTTCTAAGCACCTGCCCTTAACTTCCTTCGCCTTCACAACCACCCGAGAGACAGACGCGGCCCTCGGCCCTCCCGCCCCGTGCGGCCAAGTGCTTGTCTCCCCCTCTGGCGCTGGCTGGCCCCTTGTGCGGGACCTCCGGGGCAGGCGCCGCCGACCCCGGCCCGAGGGAGGCCCAGGCCGTCCTGGGTGCGTGGCTCTAGAGCCAGTGTGGACGCTGCGGGCCATGGAAAAGACGCTTTCTTACAGCGTAGACGCCCCTCGGGCTGCTTTAACAGCAGGGCACTGCGGTCCTCTGCGCGCGCTGGGAGGCCGAAGCCCACCGAGGGCTCGGAGGCGACGCGCCCCACGCGCTGTCCAGGGGCCCCAACCCGCCGCTCGCCGCCGCCCCGGGCGTCCCGCAGCGCCACCGCACCGCGGCGGCTGCCGCCAGGGGGCGCGGGAGCCCTGTCTTCGCCCGGCGCGCGCCACGGCCGCGCACGCGCAGAGCCGCGCCTCGCGTCCTCGGCCCGCTGTCCCCCCGCACCCCGGGGCCCTGCCCCCTGCTGCCCGCCCGCCTCAGGGCTGGGGCTGCCGCGGTCGGCGGGAGCTGGCCTCGCGGGGCCGGTGTGTGGTACAGCTCAAGGCAGGCGGGAGGAGGAAGGTGCGCCTGGCAGCCGTCCTGCCTGACCTTGAGTTCAGGAGAAGCGCGGGCTGAGCGGGAATGGCGGGCGGGCTGTCCCGGTGGGGCTGGGCCTTTGCCCCTTGCCGCTGTCCCCGACTCTGCCCGCGCGGTCGCTGAGAGGCCGTGTCCAGGTGCGGGAGAGAAGAGCGCCCTCTTTCTTCCTGCTGCAGGACTGCGGGAGCCCGGGCGGAGTTCTCCCGCGGGTTGAATGCAACAGAATCTGGTCCCAGCCCTTGGGACTGGGTATTTGCGGTGTCGTTGTGGGGCTGCGGGGCAGACAGGGAACGGCTGACCGGATCGGGGCGGCCTCTGTGAGTGTGGGCAGGTGCCCGACTTTCTCACCTGCAGAGGGGAAGCAGAGAAGGCCGGGGACGAGAACTGCTCTCCAGTGTTCGAAGCTTTGAGGCCCCTCCGGTGCGGTGGAAAAGTGGCTTTATCACAGGTCCACCCGTGGAGGGGAGGGCGGCGCGCCAGGGGAGCCCCGGCCCAAGGCCTGGCTTCTGCCTTGTGTGCCAGGCCCAGAACATCCCCGGGCACTCAACTGAGGGTAGAGCTGTGTGCTCGTTTGCTTGATGAGGAGCCAGCGGTGCTAGGAAGTCACGGAGCGGGGCAACGAAGGAGCCAGGGGCTGCGGGAGGGACGCTGGGGGCCGTGGGGCACAGGGGTCCGCCCGGAAGCCTTGCTGGCCGCTTCTCGGACTCTGATCTGGAGTTAGTGGCCGGCCGGTGGTGGGAGGTGTGCTGTGCTGCACGTGGCCCTCCTCTCGGGCTGCTGGTCAGCCTGCCTGTTTATATCTAGACGGTGTAAGGGGAGTAGGAGCCCTCTGTTGCCACTGCCCCACATTCGTGTTGGTTGTTTGTGTCAGGGCTCATCACTGGAGCTTCTGGTGAGGGTGGGCCGAGCACCTGGCCTGGCCCCTCTGGGATGGGGTGTCCATGGTCACTGCCTGCGTGTGCAGTGTCGTGTCTTGTCCTTCTCCTCCACTTCCCTGTGCCCAGCCCCAGCACTGCACACAGTGGGGGCTCAGTGAGAATCAGGCTGCTCTCTCCTTGCTAGAGAGGGTGTCCAGGGGCTACACTTGCTCTGTAGGACCTTGTGGTTTGCTGACTCTGCTCTTGCCAGGGAGGGGCCGAGAGCCAGGACCACAGCTGTACCACGCCGTGGGTCGCTGCCGTGTGGGTCTGTGCCACAGTGTGTTTGCTTCTGCGCTTCTTTCCGATGCTTTTCTGCAGTTTTTCAGAACCCTTTAAAATTGGAGGAAGATTGTCGTTGCCCCCAAGGGTGGTTTCTGTTACTGAGTGTTTGCCACTTGTCAGCACTGCGCCAGGCCCCAGAACAGTTGAAGCAAGTGCCCTGTGCTCGTTTGCTCGGTGAAGGACCAGAGGCCCCAGGGGTTGAGCAGCTGGTGAATGGAGGAGTGAGGATCTTACCCCAGGTCTACGTAGGCGCCCATGTGTTTTCACTTCCTGTAAGTTCACCCAGCAGTTTTGGTGTTAAGTAATAGATGTGATTTTTAGAAGATTAAGAATAATGCAGCATAGCACGGGGCTCCCAGATGATCCACCAGTTTCATTCCTGGGGAAACAGCTGAGAGAACTGAAGCCGGTGTCCATACAAGAACACGCGTGTTCCCCACAGCAGTGCTCATAAACCCCCAGAGAGGGAGCCACTCTGTCACCTGCTGACAAATGAGTAAAATGTGGGACTTCCGTACAGCGGAATAGTCAGCGAGAAAAAGGAACCACGCGCCGGAACCAGATGCACATGCTGATATGCTGTTATGAATGTGCTACATGACGCTGAATTATTAGTTTTAAATGATTGATTTTTGTGTGTGTTTAACTTCATTTTTTAAAAAAAACGGAATGCAGTTCTGATGCTTGTATGACAGCAGAACCTGAAAACATTATGCTGAGTCAAAGAAGCCACACACACAAGCTCACATACTGCGGTATTCCGTTTATATGAAATGTCCACAACAGGCAAAGCCACAGACACAGCAAGTAGATGGTGGTTGCCAGGGCCTGGGAGGAGGGCACCATGGGGAATAATAGCAAAATGACTCGGGGTTTCTTTTGAGGTGTTGAGAATGTTCTGGAGTTAGCTGATGGTTTCACAGCTATGTGAATATACTGAAACCGCTGCATTGTGCACTTGAAGTGCATACACTTTTTTAAAAAGATGTATCCATTGATTTGAAAGTTAGAGTTACATAGAGAGAAAGAGAGACGGAGATTTTCCATCTGCTGGTTCATTCCCCAGATGGCCACAACAGCCAGTTCTGGACCAGGCCAAAGCCAGGAGCTGCATCTGGGTCTCCCACGTGAGTGGCAGGGGACCAAACGCTTTGGCCACTTTCTGTGCTTTCCTCAGGCCATTAGCAGGGAGCTGGATCAGAAGTGGAGCAGCCGGGCACAAACTGGTGCTCTTATGGGCTGCTGGTGTTGCAGGTGGCAGCTTTACATGTTACACCACGGCGGTGGCCCCAAATGTGTGAATTTAATGGTATGTGAGTAATATGTCAGTAAAGCTGTCACTTCAATATCTATAAAAATAGCAGAACAGGAGTAAAATGCTGCCACTTGGAGACTTTCCAGACTATTGTTGCCTGAGGATGATAGTGATGCAAGTAGTACTCACGGTTGTCAGTTTCTGGTTGTGGAGTGCCAGGCACTGTTCCAAGCACGTAGTGTTCTTCACATGCAGCCAGCGGTGGATTCAAAGGCAGGAGGCTGCTTCAGAGCCCACGTTCTCCACTTCCATTATCCTGCTGCATGTGTGGAGACACCCAGGTCCAAGATACGAGACAGGGAAACATAGAGGCCAGAAACAAGACCGTCCGCTTTGGACCCGGCTCTGCTGCTGTCCCCGAGGTGCTATCTTGGATGATACTTAACAGCTCGGAGACCTGGCTCCTTCCCCTCTGATCTGGGGATGGCAGCAAGTGCTCCCTGCTAGGGTTTTTGTGAGAGTTAGATAAAAAGGACACCCAACTCTGCGAAGGGGTGTAGTGTGGAGCCAGCACCTGTACCCATTACTGTAGTACCCATGGTGTGGAACCAGCACCTGTACAGGTTACTGTTGCTCCCATGGTGTGGGACCAGCACCTGTACCCGTTACTGTAGTCCCCATGGTGTGGAACCAGCACCTGTACCCGTTACTGTTGTCCTCGTGGCGTGGAAGCAGCACCTGTACTGGTTACTATAGTCCCTGTGGTGTGGGACCAGCACCTGTACCCATTACTGTAGTCCCCATGGCGTGGGACCAGCACCTGTACCAGTTATTGTTGCTCCCATGGCGTGGGACCAGCACCTGTACTGGTTACTGTAGTCACCATGGCGTGGGACCAGCACCTGTACCAGTTACTGTAGTCCCCGTGGTGTGGGACCAGCACCTGTACTGGTTACTGTAGTCACCATGGCGTGGGACCAGCACCTGTACCAGTTACTGTAGTCCCCGTGGTGTGGGACCAGCACCTGTACCGGTTACTGTAGTGCCCGTGGTGTGGGACCAGCACCTGTACTGGTTACTGTAGTCACCGTGGCGTGGGACCAGCACCTGTACCAGTTACTGTAGTCCCCGTGGTGTGGGACCAGCACCTTCACTGGTTACTGTAGTCCCCATGGCATGGGACCAGCACCTGTACCGGTTGTTGTTGCTCCCATGGCATGGGACCAGCACCTGTACCAGTTACTGTTGCTCCCATGGCGTGGGACCAGCACCTGTACCGGTTATTGTTGCTCCCATGGTGTGGAACCAGCACCTGTACCCGTTACTGTAGTCCCCATGGTGTGGGACCAGCACCTGTACCCGTTACTGTTGTCCTCGTGGCGTGGAAGCAGCACCTGTACTGGTTACTATAGTCCCTGTGGTGTGGGACCAGCACCTGTACCGGTTACTGTAGTCCTCATGGTGTGGGACCAGCTCCTGTACCGGTTACTGTTGTTCCCATGACGTGGGACCAGCACCTGTACCGGTTACTGTAGTCACCATGGTGTAGAAAGCACCTGTACCGGTTACTGTAGTCACCATGGTGTGGGACCAGCTCCTGTACCGGTTACTGTTGCTCCCATGGCGTGGGACCAGCACCTGGTTACTATGTGGCATGGTGTCTTCTCACACATCCCAGTTGCAGAGTCTGCTTTAGTCACAATTTCAGGTTGAATGATAGTATCTCATTTGCTCACTGAGGCATTGAGCTGGAGTGGATTTTCAAAGATCCTTGCTGTGGCAGGTGTCTAATCCAAGGCATGACATCTTTTGTGAGGGTGTGTTTGTGTGTGTGTGTGTGTACTCATACCTCCCAAGAAGAATATACCGACTCCCAGAGGAAACTGCCATTCCGCCAAGGGACCAACCATGGCTCCCAGCCCAAGATTCAGATAGAAATCACAGAAGCTCTGGATTGCCAGGGACCTCACAGGTGATCTGGGCCAGCTCCGCCCACCTACCTCTCTGCACACCTGCCCGGGGCCTTGTCCTCCCTTTGACACCTGTGGGAGCTCAGCCATTCTGGAGGTGGGACTGCAAGGACAGCGGTCCGAGGCTGCCTCTGCCAGGGATGGGCTTTGTGTTTCTTGAATCTCTTTCCTGAATTTCTTTTTGGCCTTGGAAATGGAGATCCCTGGAAATTGCCTTGTTGCCTGTGAAACCTGCGCTGCTACCTGCTACCGTAAGGCTTTCCTGTGCTCCAATTAGAAACTCTCTCGTGGGTCACATTACAGCATCAGGATGCGGCTCTCCAGGGCGTGGCTTCCAGAGGTGCGGTGAAGGTAAACGAGGCAGCAGTGCCAGTGTTGCACTGTGTTACAGCGTTCCTGCCATTATATTTTATAGCCATTGACTGCAGTGCGTAACTTTATAGGAAATTAACTTCCTGTTCAATGTGACTTAAAAATATCAAAATATCTGCTGTGCCTGTTAGTGTTTTAGAGGCACGCACTCGGCCTGGCGTCTGACGTGATTTCTCAGCAGCCCCACTCTGTGTGACACAGATGAGGAACAGGAGGCCTGGCCGTGGGGGGGTGGGGGGTTGCCCAGGGCGATGCAGCTCTTGGTGCAAGAGAAAATCATACCCTAGGCTCTTCTGGACTTCGATTTCTATGCCTTTACAATTTGTCATTCATTTTTATTGTCATTGCTGTTATCGGGCACTGAGAATGCTGCTGTCAGCAGCTCCGAGAGACAGGACGTTGTGACCAGAGCTTGGTAGGCACTTAGACCGGGTGGAGGCCTGGCTTGATTGTTTCCTGGCTGTGCATCCCCGGGTTCACGCTGATCTGCAGGGCGCGGTGACACCTTTGTTGCAGGGCGGCTGTGGGGGTTAGAAGCTGTGCACAGCGAACCCCAGGCACAGGGCTGGGTGCCCAGTGGGGCTTTGACAAAGGAACCTTTATGATTATTCAAGCTATTCTGTCTCTCGTGTGCATGGGAGGCTTCTCCGTGAGAGATCTCAGAGGTAGACAGAGCTGAGAGAATGTGGGGTGCTCACGGCCCAGCGACACTGGATTTTCTGGCACTGAGATGTGTAGCTCCCCACCGTCTCAGCCCGGCCTCCAGGAATCAGCACCCCTTGGGGAAGTACAGTGCAGATCCCCGTCAGAGGCTGTGGATGTGTGATGTGGAGAGGAACAGGCCGCGGACTCCGGTTTGTCGTAGGGTGCTCTGCAGGTCACGTCCAGGTTGGGTCATGCAGAGGCTAGTCGTGCTTGAGGCTTTAAAAGTGCAGAGAGGCCCTCAGCCTGCCTCTCAGCTGCCCAGAGCCTGCCGACTGTGACCCACCGACTCCTGGTGTGCGTGAAGCACCTCTGCTTTCTCCTGCTTTCTCTGCTTTCTCTGCTTTCTCCTGTGGCCTCTTTCGGGACTGCACCGAGGGCAGGATGCACTGGTCCCGGCTCACAGGCTGCCTTGTGATTTCCAGTTCTGGCTCCAGCACAGAGCTGGGACAAGTCACCCAGCTTCCCTGCGACTCTGTGTCTTTTCTCACAAGGTTGGGATGGTGCTGAGACAAACAGTGTGAGGCCCGGGAAGAGCTTGGAGAGCAGCTGAGTGTAATGAAAACGGTGTTATCGTTGCTAATTTATTTAAACTATGTTACCTTTTTTTTTAGAAAGCTTTTATTTAATAAATATAAATTTCATAGGTACAACTTTTGGATTATGGTGGTTCTTCTCCCCATACCTGCTCTCTCACCCCCACTCCCCTCACACCTCCTACTCCCTCTCCCGTCCCATTCTTCATTGAGATTAAATTTAATTATTTTTACATATAGAAGATCAACTTTATACTAAGTAAAGATTTCAACAGTTTGCACCACAAAGTATAAAGTACTGTTTGAAACTGTTGAAATCCTTACTTAATGTATACTAAGCTGATCTTCTGTATATTAAGATAATTGAAAATGAATCTTGATGTGAATGGAAGGGGAGAGGGAGTGGGAAAGGGGAGGGTTGTGGGTGGGAGGGACGGTATGGGGGGAAGCCATTGTAATCCATAAGTTGTACTTTGGAAATTTATATTCATTAAATAAAAGTTAAAAAAAAAGTACTGTTTGAAGACAAGTTTTAATGTTAATTCTCATAGTACAACTCATTAAGGACAGAGTTCCTACATGGGGAGCAAGTGCATAGTGACTCCTGTTGTTGACTTAACAAATTTATGATGTGAGTGACCACCCGAGGCTCTTGTCATGAGCTGCCAAAGCTATGTAGGCCTTTTGAGTCCGCAGACTCTGACATTATTTATACAGGGCCATAATCAAAGTGGAAGTTCTTTCCTCCCTTCAGAGAAAGGTACCTTCTTCTTTGAGGTCTCTTCTTTCCACTAGGATCTCACTCACAGAGATCTTTCATGTAGGATATTTTTTTGTCACAGTGTCTTGGCTTTCCATGCCTGAAATGCTCTCATGGGCTTTTTACCCAGATCTGAATGCCTTAGGGACTGATTCTGAGGCCAGAGTGCTGTTTAGGGCATTTGGCATTCTATGAGTCTGCTGTGTGGCCTGCTTCCCATGTCAGATCATTCTCTCCTTTTAATTCTATCAATTATTATTAGCAGACACTTGGTCTTATTTATGTGATCCCTTTGACACTTATTCTTATATTTATGATCAGTTATGCACTTAAAATGATCACTTTAATTAGTAAGATGGCACTGGTACCTGCCAACTTAATGGGATTTGGAGTCCCATGGCAAGTTTTAGCTTCACTGTGCTACCGTACATAGAAAGTTATTCTCTCCTGTGGCAGTAAGATAAATTTGGGATCCCAAGGCTCCTCTGCATTCTTAGAGTCACACAGCATGGCCCACTGACCACTTTTATTGCTTGTGCTTTCAACCTGGCATTGATGAGTCAGCATTTAATCGCCACTCTTTCTGCACACAGCTTTGATTTTGGAAATGCAGGTTTTATTGAGATATTTATATTTACTGGGCAATGCATTGCTGTTTATCAAGTCTGTTTTTTCACTTTTGTCTTTGTCATGTATTTCTGTGGAAGAAGAGAATAACAAAAAACATTGTTGATGATGTCTTTCCAACTTGCAAGGCATCATCTGACATTTTTTTAAAGACTTATTTATTTATTTGAAAGTCAGAGTTACAGAGAGAAAAGGAGAGGCAGAGAGAGAGAGAGAGACAGACAGAGAGAAAGGTCTTCCATTCACCGGTTTACTCTCCAATTAGCCGCAATGGCCAGAGCTGCGCCGATCCAAAGCCAGGAGCCTCTTCCCGGTCTCCCATGCGGATGCAGGAGACCAAGCACTTAGACCATCTTCTACTGCTTTTCCCGGCCACAGCAGAGAGCTGGATTGGAAGTGGAGCAGCCGGGACTTGAACCGGTGCCCATATGGGATGCCAGCACTGTGGGCGGTGGCTTTATCCACTACACCACAGCGCTGGCCCCATCTGACATTTTAATGGCCAGTTTGGGCTGTGGCCTCAGGACCCTGCTTCTCAGTCTGTGTTGATGCGATTGCAGATCCTTGTAAACTTCTCCCCTTGTCCCAAGGGCCTGTAAGTGGCTTTGGACAGAGAGCTAAACATGGTAGAACCCAGCTGCCTCGGCACGGATTCACCATGATAAGTCAGTTCTGACTCAGCCTGCTGTCATTCCGACCTGTGCACAGGGGCACATCGATGGATTCCCCAGCCTGGGGAGAAGGAAAGGACAACACTTAATTCATTTAGTGCCACACAGGGCCTCCTGAGCAAGAACGGACTCCTTGGGGCCAGGGGGAGCCCAAAGTCCAGACCTTGAGGGTCTACATCTAGAACCCTCCTAATTAGAACATGACCCGCAGGGTCTGAATACCCATGGCCCTAGGTGGCAGATACTTGAACTCAGTAAAATACATACAATAATTAGACTGTATTGAAGTAGATTCGATTGTTCTTTGATTCAGTGGGCTGGGCAGATCTCTGAGGGCCATGGTCATCTTCACGAGCGTTGGTGGCCGGAGTCCAGGCTGCAGTGGTACAAATTGCTTGAGAGTAGACCCAGTTTTTCTGGACCTTTGACATACTCTGGGTGTCGCTCCCCCTCTTCGCGGAGGAACGACACAGGACCCTGCGTTGTTCTTTTGTCTGCTCGGCCCTCCCCGGGTTTGCTGCTGGTTCTTCCCGGGTTGGCTACCGACCTTTCCACCTCCGTGGAAGGGCGGTTCCCCCTGCCACTTTCCCCACTTCCGCGGGGGAGCGGCACACCACCGGCCGGCTCTCTCGGGGGCTGCTCAGATGTTCCTCAGGTGTTCCTCTTAGATGTTCCTGTTGCATGTTGTCTCTCTCCTCCTTTATAGTCCTCTTCCACCAATCCCAACTCTGCTACCCACACGCTGAGTACGCTGCTCTCCTCCAATCAGGAGCAGGATCAGCTCCTGCAGGTTACTGGTTGAACTGGAGGCAGCTGTGTAAAAGTTGTTTTTACTCCTCTCCCAGCGCCATATTGTGGGAGAGCAGATGCATAGAATAAGTCTTAATTCCAGTAACTTAGTCTAGTCCGAGTTGCTCCCCACACTGGGGAATTCATTTTCTTCATATTAAGTCCTGGATACCAATTTATGCATTGTTTGGTTATTTACCATGCACACAAAGGGAAGATTATAATAAAGCTTATCTGTTTTTGTTTTTGTTTTCTCTGGTGGCTTTAATTGTGTCTAAGTGAATTCTTAAAGCACATTTAAGAAACTAATCTAAAGTGCTTGCTTTTGAGGAGTTGTGGAGCAATTGTGCCAAGTGGTGAATTTATTCAGTTTGTCTCATATTTTTTTTTTAAAAGATTTATTTATTTATTTGAAAGTCAGAGTTAGGAGAGGCAGAGAGAGAGAGAGAGGTCTTCCATCTGATGATCTGATGGTTCACTCCCCAATTGGCCGCGACAGCTGGAGCTGTGCCAATCTGGATCTGAAGCCAGGAGCTTCTTTCAGGTCTCCCACGTGGGTGCAGGGGTCCAAGGACTTGGGCCATCTTCTACTGCTTTCCCAGGCCATAGCAGAGAGCTGGATCAGAAGTGGAGCAGCCAGGTCTTGAACCGGTGCCCATATGGGATGCCAGTGCTTCAGGCCAGGGTATTAACCCTCTGCGCCTCAGCGCTGGCCCCTAGTTTGTCTCATATTATCCTTCAAAGACAATTTTTACAACATCTTTTATTTATTTATTTGAGAGGCAGAGTTACAGACAGTAAGAGGGAGAGACAGAGAGAAAGACCTTCTAACCCCTGGTTCACTCCCCAAATGGCCACAACGGCCGGAGCTGGGCCAATCTGAAGCCAGGAGCCAGGAGCTTCTTCCAGATCTCTCACATGGGTGCAGGAGCCCAAGCACTTGGGCCATCTTCCACTGTTTTCCCAGGCGATAGCAGAGAGCTGGATCAGAAAAAGGAGCAGCCAAGACTAGAACTGGCGCCCATATGGGATGCCAGTGCCGCAGGTGGAGGATTAACCTACTGCACCGCAGCACTGGCCCCTGAATTTGTTTTTAAAAAATGTTTATTTACTTGAGAGGCAAAGATGCATGCGCGCACACACACTGCTTTCCTCCATCGGTTAACTCTTAGAATCCCCACAATGACTGAGGCTGAGCTGGAGCTCCTGTGGGAGGTGAGGACTCCACCCAGGTCTCCCACACGGTTGGCAGGAACCCAAGTACTGGAGGCATCACCGCTACCTCCTCGGGCCTGCATTAGCAGGAAGCTGGAGTCAGGACTCAGAGCCAGGGATGGGACCCAGAGACTTCCATGTGGGGCACAGGCATCTTAACCACTAGACTGCAAGGCTAGTGAATTTGGAGATGTAACAACAGAAATTATGCAAAATGAAAAAGTAGAAAGAACATAACTGAACTGTATGATGATTGAAAACCATAAAGTGTTAGATCTAGGAAGCTGAGTGAAGTCTATATACTTCGTAATCCAGACAGCTCACAACCAGTGGTGAAGAGGAAATCGTCAGGGCCAGCGTTGTGGCACAATGGGTTTAGCCACCACTTGGCAGTGCTGGCATCCCATATGGGCAGTGGTTCTAGTCCTGGCTGCTCCTCTTCCAATCCAGCTCTTTGCTATGGCCTGGAAAAGCAGTGGAAGATGGCCCAAGTACTTGAGCTCCTGCACCCACGTGGGAGACTTGATGAAGCTCCTGGCTCCTGGCTTCAGCCTGGCCCAGCCACAGCTGTTGTGGCCATTTGAGGAGTGAACCAGCAGTTGGGAGAGTTTCTCTTTCTCTCTCTCTCCTTCCCTCCCTCCCTGCCTGCCTTTCAAATAAATAAAATATATAATTTTTTTTAAAACAGAGGAAATCTTAAATACATCATTAAATACAAATGAACCAACACAAGGGTGACAGCAGATGTGTCATCAGAGACTATGCAAGTGAGAGTCCAGCAAGCAGAACCTTTACAGTGAAGGGGAGGGTAGGTGGTGAAGGTACACAAGACCAGCATTGTGGCGTAGCAGCTGAAGCCACCGCCCGAGACTCTGACGTCTCGTGTGGGCTCTAGTTTGTGTCCTAGCTGCTCTATTAACAACCCAGCTCCACGCTAATGGCCTGAGAAAAGCAACAGAAGACAGCCCAAGTGTTTGGGCCCTGCAACCCATGTAGGAAACCCAGATGAAGCTCTTGGCTTTGGTGTGGCCCAGCCCTGGCCATTGCAGTCATCTGGAGAATGAACCATTGGATGTAAGATTGTTTCTCTCTCTCTCTCTCTCTCTCTCTCTCTCCATGTGTGTGTGTGTGTGTGTCCTCTCTTCCTTCTCTGAAACTCTTTAATTAAATAAATCTTTAAAAAAATGATGGGGGGAAGCAAATTATCAACCCCCAATTCTGTGCTCAATGAAAATCTCCCTGAAATGAAGGCCAAATAAAGCACTCCTCAGGAATACAGTAGCTGAAAGAAGCAACCAGCAGCAGAATTACCCCGGAAGAAATGCTAAAGGAGTTCCTTTAGGCAGCAGGAGAACACTTCTAGAAGGAAATGTGGATCTGCCAAGGAATAAAGGACATGGAAATCATAGCTGTACTGGTATATACGGAAGAGTTCTTCCTTGTGACTTAAATGCCTTTAAATGGTAGCTAATTTGATTTTTTTAAATTTGAGAGACAAAGAGACACACACAGAGAGATGTATAAATAGACATTGAGAGAGCTGCCACCCATTGGTTCACTCCCCAAATGCCCACAATGGCTGGGCATGGGCCAGGCTGAAGCCAGGAGCCTGGAATCGATTCAGATCTCCCACGTAGGTCACAGGGACCCAACTACTGGGTCCCTGGGTGTGCATTAGCAGAAGGCTGGAATTGGGAGAAAAGCCAGGGCTCAAACCCAGGTACTGTGAAATGGAATCTGGGTGTCTGAATCACCAGGTGAAATGCCTGCCTTTACAAGTTTATATTTTAAAATACATGAAACAGAAGCTGATATAATTTCAAAGAGCAATCGGCAAGTGCGCAGTAATGCTTGGAGACTTCAGTGCGCCTGTTCCAATAGATGGTAGAACAGGTTGACAGATGATCGGTAAAGATCCAGAGGCTTGGAGCACCACAATCTACCAGGTCGACTTCATTGACATTTCTACGACATTCTACCCAACAACAGCAGAATACACATTCTTTTCCAGTATAACATTTACCAAGATTGGTCATATTCTGGGCCAGAAACAAGTTTTAGCAAAATTCAGAGGATTCAGGTATGTTCTCTGATCTGTGTCAGAGGTCCCCAAGACCACCCTCAGGCCACTGATTCATGAGAAAGTCTCCCATATCTCAAAAAAAAAAAAAAAAAAAAAAAAAAAAAAAAACTGCCCAGTGCATAGTTATGGTGTCTTGGAGCAAGGGATCACAGAATAAAACCTGTAAAGGCACAGAACAGAGTTCAAGAGGGTCTGGGCTAGACTTCCAGTTGTCTTTTCCCACTGGAGTCCTGTGGCTCATGCTTAGTTTTCCCAGCAGCAGTGTGTGGCGGCACATGTGGAGCCCTGCCAATCAAGGAAGCCCACCCGAGCCGCCCTGGGTGCAGGGATGTTGTTGGGGTCAGTCACAGGGGAAGGCACACTCGGTGAGTTGATTCTCAGTCTCCAGCCCCTCTGGAGGTCAAGCTGGCAGAGCACAGCCCAGTCCACGGTAGTTCACAGGGTCAGCATAAACCTGAGGCCCCAGATAAACAGAGATGTTCCTTTCTATGTTTCTGGGAACATACTATATGTGAAAATTAAAGCTGTGCTAGGGGCGTAGCAGGTAAAGCCACCACCTGCCGTGCCAGCATCCCATATGGGCACCGGTTTGAGTCCAGGCTGCTCCACTTGATCCAGCTCCCTGCTAATTTTCCAGGTCCTTGGGCCTCTGACTCATGTGGGAGACCCAGAAGAAGCTCCTGGCTCCTGGCTTCAGATCAGCCCAGCTCCGGCTGTTGCAGCCATTTGGGAAGTGGACCAGGGGATGGAAGATCTCTCTCTACATCTGCCTCTGCCTCTGCCTCTCTGTAACTCTGCTTTTTTTTTCCCCCAAGATTTATTTATTTATTTGAAAGTCAGGATTACACAGAGAGAGGAGAGGCAGAGAGAGAGAGAGAGAAAGAAAGAGAGAGAGAGAGAGAGAGGTCTTCCATCCACTGGTTTACTCCCCCAATTGGCTGCAATGGCCAGAGCTGCGCCAATCCAAAGCCAGGAGCCAGGAGCTTCTTCTGGGTCTCCCACATGGGTGCAGGGGCCCAAGGACTTGGGCCATCCTGTACTGCTTTCCCAGGCCACAGCAGAGAGCTGGATTGGAAGTGGAGCAGCAAGGTCTCGAACTAACGCCTGTATGGGATGCCGGCACTTCAGGCCAGGGCATTAACCCATTGCACCACAGTGCCAGCCCCTGTAACTCTGCCTTTCAAATAAATAAATAAATCTTTTTAAAAAGCTCTAACAGTTCTGGAAGAATACATAGGATAAAACCTTTGCAACCTTAGGTTAGGCAAATATTTCTTAGATAAAAACCCAGAAGTGGGGGCCAGCATTGTAGTATAGCCACTGCCTTCGATGCCAGCATCCCCTATGGGTGCCAGTAAGAGTCCCAGCTGTTCCACTTCCAATCCAGCTCCCTGCTAATGCACTTGGGAAAGCAGCAGCAGATGGCCCAAGTGCTTGGGCCCCTGCACCCACGTAAGACACCTGGATGAAGCTTCTGGCTCCTGGCTTTGGTCTGCCCAGTCCTAGTCATTTGGGGATTGAAACAGCAGATGGAGGATCTCCTTCTCTCTCTTTCTCTGTTTCTCCCCCTCTATGTAACTCTGCCTTTCAACTATACAAAATAAATCATAAAAAGGAAAAAAAAGCACAGTCCACAAAATAGAACATTGATAAATTTCTCTTCATCAAAATGTAAAGTTAATGATTTTCTAAAAGATATGTTAAGAAAAATAAAAAAAACATGAAGTGAAAGGAAGAATTTGCAGATCATAGACCTGAGGATTTGTATCAAGAATATATAAAGAACTGTCAAAACTCAGCAAGAAGACAACTGTACAAAAATGGGTGAAAGATTTTACTGGGTGAATCTTCAAAGACGACATATAGATAGCAAGTAAACAAATAAAGATTATGGAAATTCAAATCAAAACCACCATATTTCATATCCACAAGGATGTGATAATTAAAAAGGATAAAAAGTGTTGGTGAGTATGTGGAGAAATGAGCCATTAAACATTGCTAATAACAGAGAACATAAAAAGGTGCAGTTTCATTAGAAAGCAATTTGGCAATTTCTTAAAATATTAAAAATAAAGTTACCACCTAATCTACAAGTCGATTCCCAGGTATCTACTTCTGAGAAGAACGCTTGTCCACACACACACACACACACACACACAGAGTTGTCTGTGCTGACACACACAGCTGTCCTCTTCATAATAGTCACAGTGGACACAACCCACAGGTCTGTAACTGGCAAAGGGGTAGAAAAGATATAGCATATCCACACAGCAGTAAAAAGAAATGGAGACCTGGTAGATGCTATGGCATGGATGAACCATTAAAGTATTATGCAAAGTGGACAAGAAAGACCACCTAGCCCATGATTCCATCTGGATGAAGTGTCCCGAAGGTAAACCTACACACAGAAAGTGGGTTAGTGGT
The DNA here is from genome assembly GCF_051225735.1 of Oryctolagus cuniculus. Classification (NCBI taxonomy): domain Eukaryota; kingdom Metazoa; phylum Chordata; class Mammalia; order Lagomorpha; family Leporidae; genus Oryctolagus; species Oryctolagus cuniculus. The sequence continues at coordinate 40,805,725 of NC_142886.1, read as the reverse complement.
TGCCCGAGCTGATAGTGGGAAAAGGGTTAATTTTATTAGTGTAGAAAGGTTCACATGAGGATGATGGAAATGTTCTAAACTTGAATTGTGGTGAATTTATTAAAATTGTTAAATTGCACACATAAAATGGGTGAATTTTATGACATGTAAATTATACCCCAATAGAGCTGTTAAAAATGATACACAGTAATTAGGACGTTGTCGTATTGGCCACAAAAACTGACAAGTAGATCAGTGGAACAGAATGTAGAGCCCAGAAGTGGAGCCACTCAAATGCAGTCAACTGACTTGACAAAGGAGAAAAGAATTCAGTGGAGAAAGGATAGTGCTTTCAATGAATAATGCTGGAACAACTAGACAGCCATGGCGGGGCTGGAGAAATCTAAACACAGACATCGTACCTCTCCCCAGACTCAAAAAGGATCATTGACTTAAAATGTAAAATGCAAAACTTGAAAACTCCTATGAGATAACATAGGAGAAAATCCATGTGACCTTGAGTTTGACAATAAGGTTTAGATACAACACTAAAAGCATGATCCATGAAAGAAAAAAATTGCTAATTTGGAATTTTTAAAAATTTAAGTGCTCTGGGAAAGACTTAAGAGAATGTAAGCAGAAGTCACAGACTTAGGGAAAAGATTTGAAAAATAGTTATCTGTGATAAAGGACTTCATCTGAAATATGCAAAGAACTCTTAAAGCTCAACACTAAAAAAAAGTGATCCATTTGAAAAAAGGACAAAAGATCCGACTGGACACTTCACTAAAGAAAGATTTGAAGGTGGCAAATAAGCATACAAAAAGATGCTCAACATCATATGTCATTGGGAAGTGCAAATTAAAACAATGAGATACCACTGTATACCTATTAGAATGACTAAACAATAACGCAGACACCCCAGATGCTGGCAAGGATGTGGAGCAACAAAAATTGTCATCCACTGCTGGCGGGCGTGCACGATGGACCTTGAAAGACAATGTGGCAGATTTTTACAGTGCTGAACTTCCCATTCTTACAAAGCTATTCTAAATAAAAATGTATTTAGCTATTTCTTAGAAACATAAATCTACTCTTACCAAACAATCCGGCAAGTGCACTTCGTGACATTTACCAAATTGATTTGAAAACTTATATCCACAAAAGCTTGGCCCATGAGTGGTTGTTATAGCTTGATTCATAATTACCAAAACTTAGGAGCAACTGAGATACCCTCCAGTAGATGTATTAATAAATAGAGTATTATTTAGCAACTGAAAGAAATGAGCTATCAAGCCATGAAAAGACATGAAGGGACCTTAATTGAACATTGCTGAGTGAAAGAAGCCAGCATGATTCCAGCTGCTTGACTGTCTAGAAGAGAAAAGCAATAGAGACAGCAATGGGATTAGTAGTTGCTGGGGTTCAGGGAGTACTAGGTGGAGCTCGGGGCACTTTTAGGGTGGTGTATCTACTCTGCTGTACCTTGGTGGTGGATACATGATGTGATGCATTTGTCAAAACCCTGAAAATGTACACCACAAAGAATAAACCCCAATGTATGGACTTTAGTAAATAATAAATAAAACAACAACAAAAGCCCTATCACAATGAAATAGCGCAAGAATATACGGTTTATAGACCTATTTTACCCCAAGCTGCTTAAAAAGTAACAAAATCTTTGGCAGAGCCACTCCTGTGATGAAAGGGTGACCGCTGGGCTCCCAGCATGCAGTCGCGGGCTCCCTGCCGTAGCAGCGGCTTCTCTGTGGCTCCTGCTCTATCCCCACCTCTTGTGGTTTCCACAGCCTGCAGGGACTTCTGCTGTTTTCCAAGGGCAACGTGGCTGCAACTGTTACTAATTGGTGCACGTGAGGGGAAGGATTGTTCCCTGGTGTGTGTTTGATCCCACCACTTGAGTGGTGTCCACTCTTGAAAATATTAACTTACATCTTGGCTGTGGGTTGGGAGGCCGTTAACTGTCAGATTCGGGCAGCTCCCTTCATCTATCACAGAAGAGCTCAGCTTGTTCGTCTCTAAATGAGCGGGTTGGACTAAGGAATCGCTCTGGCCTCTTCCAATTCCAGGCCTATTCTGTTGCTGTTCTACCTTCTCCCACTGTTCAGCAGAGTGGACCGCGTGTGAGGTGTGCGTCCACACACCACAGGGTGCTTGATGCAGCAGTAGCCATTCTGGGGAGAGAGACGCTCACCGGAGGTCCCCCTGCCGAGTCTCCTTGGTCCTCATCTCAGCCCTGGAATCCCTGTTGTCAAAGAATATCTGCTTCTCTAGTAGCCTGTGAATATCCCAAGACCATCTTCTGTCCTCTGGAGTGAAGTTGCAAAATTAAGCCCTGTTAACAAACCACTCACCCTGTTTGTGTGTTTGCTTGTCTCTAGGACTGTGTTTAGAGAAGCTGCCTATCTCGTCTTCTACCAGTAACCTCCACGTGGACCGGGAGCAGGATGTCATCACCTGTTACGAGAAAGCGGGGGACATCGCCCTCCTGTACCTCCAGGAGATAGAGAGGGTAAGTGAGGGCCATTGTGTTCCAGCTGGTAACGTTTCCCCCCAAGTCAGATTGGGGACAGCTGTGGTCAGCCTCTGGGAAGCCTTCAGCTTGCTGCATCTGGGTACAGAGCGTGACTCAATGCTGAGGAGAGGATGGTGGAGGATGTGGTACCTTGTTAAAAACAAAACAAAACAGGTGCTTCCTTGAGGCACTTGGGCCTCCTCTGAGCAGAGGTGACAGCAGGCATCTGGTGACACCCTCAGCACCCTGGAGCTGGTGTCATTCCTGTTTCACGCAGAATCCGTCCTTGTGTGGACTGTGCGCCAGCCAGTGTCCAGCTGTAGCCTGGGAGGCTTTGCCTCCGTGGGTAAAGCAGAGATCTGAAGACTGCAGCCGGCCTGCTTGGAGCAGGTGTGCTTCTCCGAGGCCATCTGGGGTCATCCTCTTCCAGAGGTCCGTGGTCTGGAAGGCAAAGCTGACAAGAGAGCTGAGACGGAGTGAGCAAGAGACCCTGAGCTCATAGGCAAATGAGGCCAGAAGGCCAGTTGGGTGAGTTAGGGGTGGGCATCTTGTCTGTTTAGAAAGATCCTTATCTTGGTTCTGCTCTTAATTAAGTACTTTTCATTCTCAGCCTTGATGTTTCCATCCACAAAGAGTGTAGTAAGAATTCCTGCTTCATGGAGCTCCTGTGGGGATTATATAAGGTCATGCAAACAAGGCACTTAGCCCAGATTTGAGAACATAGTGCGTTCTTGGTAAATGGTACTTGTTTTTGTTGATACAATACCTCCTGGCAGTGCCTGCTGCTTGCAGACTCTCCTGGAGTTCTAACCAAGGCAGGACACTGACACCAACCCCTTCAGACCCAGAGATGTGAGGTTGTTAGAGGGGATCAGAAGTCCTCAAAATAATGAGAAGTCCTGCTTTTTATCAATTTTCTGGGCTCTCTGTTTCCATACAGATTAAAGCAGAGAGAGACTAGCAGAGTGTCTTGCGAGTTTTTGTTCTGTTCTGTCACGGGTCTCTGCAGTGTGTTGGCGTGTGCAGTGAGGACCAGAATTGCCTTCTAGGAGGCAGGGGAGCAGAGTGAGGATCCCAGAAGAAGAGGAGGAGGAGAGAGCGGTGGGAGCAGTGTTTGACCTGACCTTAACCACAGCATCTGGGAATCCAGGAAGATATTTGATTGTCTTTAGAAAAACGTTGTTCTGTCACAAAGTTGCTATGACAAGGGCTTTTTCTTGCTGTTAATCAGAATGTGTGATGTGCTCTTTAGGGAAATGAACGTGCAGACTGCTTTCAAAGCCCACGTTACTTCTGCTGAATCCTCCTCATTGGCTGGTGCTTGAGCGTGGACACGTCCATTGTCCCAGCTAAGCTGTTGTAGGTGACTACACAGCCATGGCCACGTAGGGGCCCTTATTATGCACTTTACTCTCCAAATGTCAGCTGGCTCTAGCAGGTTGGAACTGTCTTCTCGTGGCTGGGAGAAGAGGTCGTCTGCTGTGTGTCCGTGCTGATGGAGGATTGGCATATTTGCATGTACTTCTGCTGTATTCATTCCTAACTCCCCATTTGCTAGGAGGTTCTTCAGCCAGACCTTGAAGGAGACTCATATAATCAAAGAATTTGAAAGAAACATGATTTCTATATTAAAAAAAGTAGTTCTGTACATTGATAACAAAAGCTAGCTAGAGACTCTAGTGATTTTTTTTAAGATTTACTTATTTATTTGAAAGGCAGAGTTACAGAGAGAGAGAGAGAGAGAGAGGGAGAGAGGAAGAGATATCTTCCATCCCCTGGTTCACTCCTCAAATGGCTGCAATGACTGGAGTTGGGCCAGACCAAAGCCAGGAGCCTAGAGTTTCATCCCAGTCTCCCACGTGGGTGCAGGGGCCCAAGGACTTGGGCCATCCTCCACTGCTTTCTCAGGCACACTATCAGGGAGCTGGATTGGAAGTGGAGCAGCCAGGACTCGAACTGGCATCCATATGGGAGGCTTAACCCACTATACCACAGTCCCAGCCCCTCCCTGTCTCCTTTAAATATATGTTTTTTGGTTGGGACAAATGAAGGTCCTAGGATGTTAGATCTGAGAAGAAAACTGAAGTCCAGAGAGGGAGATCCCGGAGGGACACGGGACCTCTGGCCAAAGCTTGCAGTCCGACCCAGCTCTCCCGACAGCTGGCTCAGTTCCTTCTCCCAGGCATCTTTAACGGGCACAGAGCCTCACTGACAGGAAGCGCTCTAAAAGATTTGACCCTGGCGAGCTGTGGCTTCTAGTAGCACAGGGAGCAGCCTCCTGGCCTGGGGTTCAATCTCAGCATGTGTAGACTTTCAGGTTTCTGGCTGCTTTTTCAGGATGAGTTTCCTTTAGGGAAAAACCACCTGGGGCCTCCCCAGATCTCAGCATGCTGGGGTGTCAGCGATGAGAGACTGAAAGCAGCAGATCTCCGTTCTGACTGCAGCAGGTACTCGGGAAGTTCTCTGCTGGTCACTCAGGAGTCTGTGTGGAAAGTGGCCCCTCCCTGAGTGTGGTCTGTGGGCCTGGGGAAAGGCCAAGTTTTTTTTTTTTTTTAATTATTATTATTTTTTTTTTTTTGACAGGCAGAGTGGACAGTGAGAGAGAGAGAGACAGAGAGAAAGGTCTTCCTTTTGCCGTTGGTTCACCCTCTAATGGCCGCCGCGGCTAGCGCGCTGCGGCCAGCGCACCATGCTGATCCGATGGCAGGAGCCAGGTACTTCTCCTGGTCTCCCATGGGGTGCAGGGCCCAAGCACTTGGGCCATCCTCCACTGCGCTCCCTGGCCACAGCAGAGAGCTGGCCTGGAAGAGGGGCAACCGGGACAGAATCCGGCACCCCGACCGGGACTAGAACCCGGTGTGCCGGCGCCGCAAGGCGGAGGATTAGCCTAGGGAGCTGCGGCGCCGGCCAAGGCCAAGGTTTTTACGTTGTCGTGGGCAGGATAGTTACACGCTGCGCAGAACTTACATGAGGAGCCCCTTTCTTATCGAGAATGTTGAACTCAAGGTGATTTACACTCACTTAAAACAGAAACATTCGAGAAGCAGAAATAAAAGCCTTGCTGTGTGAGCTGCCCCAGGAAGCAGAAACCCCGTGAACTGACCCCACGCTTGTGCTGCTGCCCGGAGCACTTCCCGGCCGTTCCCCAGCAGGCACTGCTGCGTGCCGGGCCTTCTGGCGGGAGGATGTGATGTGTTGGTCCTGGCGGGTGGTTCCCCGCACTGGCGAGAATCAACTTTGGGAACACCTTGGAGGCCAGTCTGGAGTGTCACTTCCAGTGCTCTACACGGCTGGAACCCCTGGGTTTCTTTAACAGCGGGTGCGGGCAGTGGTCAGTGACGCTGAGAGACTCTAACAACAGTGAGGTCTCTGATGCTTTGCTTGTGTGTTCCCTGCCGTGCGTGCCTGAGCGTCCCCTCATGTCAGCTGACCTCAGCTGTGAGAGGCAGCAGAGCGTGGAGGAAAGTGGCCACTGCTGGCGGAGTCCCGGCCCTGCCACCGCTCAGCTGTGGCGCTTGGGGCAGGCTACTCAACCTGTCTGGGGCTCAAGAGCCACATCTCTACAATAGTGCTGATGGTTGCAGTGTGGCTGTTGTGAGGATAAAGCAGTTAACTGCTGTCCTTCGCAGCAAGCTGTTGGCACGCGTCAGCATGGTGTCTCTTCTTCTGTCACCCAGCCACGGAATCTCTTCTTCCTCTTCTTCTTCTTTTTTTTTTTTTTTTTTTGACAGGCAGAGTTAGAGAGAGAGAGAGAGGAGAGACAAAGAGAAAGGTCTTCCTTTTTCCGTTGGTTCACCCCCCCAAATGGCTGCCATGGCCAGCGCGCTGTGCCGATCCGAAGCCAGGAGCCAGGTGCTTCCTCCTGGTCTCCCATTCGGGTGCAGGCGCCCAAGCGCTTGGGCCATCCTCCACTGCACTCCCGGGCCACAGCAGAGAGCTGGACTGGAAGAGGAGCAACCGGGACAGAATCCGACGCCCCGACCAGGACTAGAACCTGGGGTGCCAGCGCCGCAGGTGGAGGATTAGCCTAGTGAGCCGTGGCGCTGGCTTCGGAATCTCTTCTAACCTTAGAATATTTCAGACATTCAGATACATGTCTGGACTGTACAGACCTGCTGTTTTACTAGGAATGTTCGAGAATTTTCAGAGCAGTGTTTCAGGAAAGCTTGGTTTTTCTCTTGTACTAAAGCTCCTGGAACCGCATTTTGCCTGGAGTCTTCCCATTTGGGCTCTGGACTTGGGCGTAGCCCTGTTCGCCCTTGGCCCAGTCGTTTCCACGTGCCCCAGCTGCCTGACTTCACAGCGGGCTGCTTCTGCATGGCCTGAGTCCGTGGGCGCGAGAACCAGCGTCTGCTGAGGTTGGCGTGGGTCCTGGCAGGCCGCCAGCAGCTTGCCACGAGCTCTGCTTCCCCCTGGTTCCAAACACAGAATCAGGGCCAAAGAAAATGTGAACACATGGAGGCCGTGTGCAGGAAATACCTGTGTAGTGTTGTCCTTGTTCCCTTAGACTCACAGAGACAAAGACTAATAGTAATAATGCTTCCACTGTTTGTTTTCTGAAGGAGAATAAAAGATGCATCTAAAATTGTGCACATCGGATGATTTAATCAAGCAAATCAAATTAGAGCCGAAAGAACCAGAGATGAGGTGGGTGGCCTTGATCAGTTTAGCTTAAGTGATGGCATCATGCCAGCAGTGAGAAGTTTCTTCTCATGGTGCAGTGATGGGAATAACGATGACTTCATCCCTGCTCTCCTAACACGAGCCCAGCGTTTGGCGAGCGCGGCCGACCTGCCTCTGTCCTTTGCGGGCAGCAGCCGGCTGGTCACGGCTTTCTTGAGCCAGGCAGTGCCAGGGTGGAACTTTACCTTCTGCTGACCGCTCATTTCTTTACCAACTGGTTTAGAAAACACGGTCAAGTGAAATTAAGGGGCGTCCACCACTGTCCCCCGGCTGCTTCAGTGCTCAGCTTTCAAGCAGCAACACCAGGTCCCTGAGTTGTGTCATGGCCAGCGTGGCTTTCCTCTGCCCACCCAGGGATCAGTCACTGGGCAGCACGGTCACACCTCAAGTTCATGATCCTGTCCTCCCTGCAGGAGGGACTGGCAGGGACATAGCCGAGGTGTCGGTCCCCAGCGGGATTAGATTAGGCTTACTGTGTGTCTTCAGTTCAAACCTGGTGTCCCGAGGACCTCGGTGCAGTGCAGCTGACGGGAACAGTGTGTGTGTGTGTGTGGGGGGGTTCTGCTGGGGGCACGCCCAAGGTCCGCAGCGCCACACTTTTGGCTTCAGAATGTGAGGCAATGGGGGAAAGGACAGATCCTTCCTCCCCGCCTTCTCCAGCCCCTGACTGTTCACTCAGGCCACAGCAGCCTTGTCGGAACCATGTGGTGCACCTGCGTAGCTGCTGCCTTACAGAAATGTCTAGAAACTGAGCAGCCCGGCTGTGGCTTCTCCCCGGTGCCTCTGACCCGCCGCCGTCTTGGACGGGCTGAGCTGGGAGCTGCGATGTGCCTCAGGCTGTCGGCAAAGCCCACAAAGCAGGAGAGAGCACGTGCTTGGCTCTATTTTTGTGTACTTCCTGTCAGTGTTTGCAGCTTTGAGGGGGGTTATGTCTGTCACAGCGTTTTCGTGGTTGTGCGGTATTTCAGGTGGAAGGCCTCTGTGGTGTAATTAGCCTATTATTGGGCATGGCCTGTTGTTATAAATAACGTGGCCATGCCAGCTTCCCTCAGGTGGCTCTTCCTGTTGCTTTCTATTATTTCCCAAGGGCCGAGTCCCAGCATGGGAGTATGTTTCCCATTAAAAGTGTTTTTTATATATGTGCCCGAGAGGCGTAGAGACAGAGAACGCTCCTGTCCACTGGCTCATTCCTCAAATACCGTGATGACCAGGGCCAGGCTGAGCCACTGCAAAGCTGGGATCTGAGCACCCAGTCCAGGTCTCCCATGTGGGTGTCAGGGACCTGCTGCCTCCCTGGATGTGTATTAGCGGGAAGCTGGGGTCAGGAGCAGGAGGCAGCTGTTGAAATCAGGTGCTCCTTCAGAGTGGGATGTGGGCGTGTTACCTGCTAGGCCGAATGGCCACACGAATGTCTTCTACTCTTGGCAGTGCAGGGGAGCAGTGGTGGTTTTGTGATGTTGACAAGGTTGCTATCGTATGGTACTCGGCTGGTTTGCTAGGGGTAAAGTGTACTATGTACTTTAGTTTGTATCCTGTTTTCTGACTAGTTAAATTTCTTTCTGTTTGCAGCAAGCATTTGGCCTAGTGGTTTTAGATGCTGCTTGGGATACCCATATCCCATATTGGAGTGTCTGGGTTCAGGTCCCAGTTCTGTTCCCAGTTCCAGCTTCCTGCAAATGCATACCCTGGGAGGCAGCAGGTGATGGCTCAAGTACTTGGGTTCCTGCCACCCATGTGGGAAATCCAGATGGAGTTCCCAGCTCCTGGCATTGGCCTGACCAGCCCTGGCAGTTGCAGGCTTTTGGGGGAGTGAACCAGTGTATGAGAGATTGTTCTGTGTCTGGTTCTCTTCCATTCAAATAAATAAATGAACACAATTTTTATTAAAAAATAAAAAGTTATTTTGAAAAATGTAACATTGAGATATGTCACAAATTACCTACTTAAATTATACAATTCAGTGGTTAATATATTTGCAGAATTATATCACCACTACCATTTAATTTCAGAAGACTTTTATCACCTCCAAAGGAAGTCTTGCTCCCATTAGCAGTCACTCCCCTTGCACATCCCGCTTCCCCACCTCTGACAGCAGCTAATCTAAGTTCTGCTCCTATGATTTGCGCATTCTAGATGTCCTATAGAGAAAGCATACAATGTGTGATCTTTCACGACCAGCCCCTTTGACATAACGTAGTATTCTCGACTCAGCAGTGTTATAGTGTGTGTCAGAACATGGCTTCATCTTATTGCTAAATAGCATTCTCTTGTATGGCTATACTAGATAGTAGTTTTCCATTCACCAATTGATAGACATTTGGATTGTTTTTCACTTTTGGCTGTGATGAGTATGCTGCCATAAATATTCCTATACAAGTTCTTGTTTGGACAAGTGTTTTCATTTTTCAAGAGTGTATTCCTGGGAGTGAAATTGCTGGGCCATATGGTAACTTAGTTAAATTCTTTTTTGTCCATTTTGTGTCCAGTTTTTAGAAGTACTGCTTTTCTTACAGTTTGAACAGACTATTAACCTTTTATCATATTCAATGTGACTATTTTGTCAGTAATTTTCCATTTTTAAGTTGGTCATGAATTTTGAATCCATATTTGGTTGAATCTGATTGTCTTTTTATTATATTTCATTTTATTTTTGGAGCTTGAATGTTGAGATAAATACCTTCTAAGATTTGAAAACTTTTCAACCATCTTCCATGTTTGATTTTATTTATTTATTTAAGAGGCAGAGTTACAGAGAGAGCGAGAGAGAGAAAGGTCTTCCATCCACTGGTTCACTCCCCAAATGGCCACAATGGCTGGAGCTGGGCCAATCTGAAGCCAGGAGCCAGGAGCTTCTTCTGGGTCTCCCACGTGGATGCAGGGGCCCAAGCACTTGGACCATCTCCCACTGCTTTCCCAGGTGCATTAGCAGGGAGCTAGATCAGAAGAGGCGCATCTAGGATACGATCTGGTGCCCATATGGGATGCTGGTGTCGCAGGCGAAGGCTTAGCCTACTACATCACAGCCTACTACACCAGCCCCTTCCATGTTTTTTAAAAATAACTTTTAATTCCCAGATTTGTGTGGATTTTTTTGGTGTATGACATTGGATATGACTCTAAATTAATTTTTCCCAAATTTCAGTGCCACTTTAAGTTGATTGCATCTTCTCTTTTGATAATTTGTTATTTATTTTTAGTGACTCGATAAAATTTTTGATACCACAGTAATTTATAACTTTCCTCTTTTATTCTACTAGTATTGTATTACACTTTTGTGATATTGTTTAATGAGTACTTCTCTATGACATGTTTTATCATCTGAAGGATTAGTAACTGCTTATTACTTTTAGTTTTCAGAAAATCTGTTGTTCGGTTTTTATACTTCCGATGAATTGTGGAATAATTTTGTTGCATTCAAGAAAAATTCTGCTGAGATTTTGTTGACTTTTTATTAATTACCTTATTGATTCATAAAATCATATTTAGTCTTCTCCCTTCTCTCTTTCCATTTTATCAAGATTTTTTGTTTTGTTTCCAGATCTTTTTCATTTTTATTTTGCTTTGTGAATAGGATCAGTTTTCATTACATGTTCACATTTAAAAAGCCTTATGATTTTTAATTCACGTACACAAACATTTATGGAGTACTTTCTGTGTTCTGAACACTGTGCTTAACTCCAAGGGCTCCAGAATGAGTAAGTACAGAGCCTGTCTCGTGAAGACACAGGTCCAGGCCGGTGTGGGTGCTTTGGTTGGGAGTCCTCTGGAGCTCTGTGAACCCAGAGGGGAGCTCAGACTAGTGAGCAAGCTCTGGGACAGCTCCTGGAGGAACAGCACCTGAGTGGAGCCTGGCAGGATGGCAGGAATAGCAATGCAGGGTCACTGACTGCAGCACTGAGCTCTTATCTTCCTTCCTTTCTTTTTCTTTTAATCTGAAATCTAAAAGAGAGAGAGAGAAATATTCTCCATCTGCAGGTATTCTCATTTTCCTAAGAATACCCATTATGGCAGAGAAATAGTTTCAGTTGTACTTTCTTCCTTTCCAATATTTTTCCATCTTCTTTCTCCATTATGCCTTATTGCAAGAATTTCTAGATCAGTGTTGAGAAATAGAGGTGGTCCTGTTTGAAGGTCACTCTTTATGTCTTCATTAAGATTTAAAATGTTTATATGCTCATTTTATTGGCATGTATATATTTGTAATCCAACCAGCCATGTGAGGTAGGTATTGTTATCTCCATTATACAGATGAGGACAGAGTAGGCTGCAAGATCAGAGAAGTTACCCTAAATCCACAGGAGTGTCAAACTGGATCTTGGACCTGAGCCTCAGACCAGAGTCTCGTGGTGGAGGGTGGAGGGTGGAGGGTGGGAGTGCGGTGTGTCTTCCCAGAATGGAGTCTCGGGTGCTCCAGCATGGAGTCCCTACTGTCTAGGTGTTGAACATGGAGTCCCTACTGTCTAGGTGTTGAACATGGAGTCCCTACTGTCTAGGTGTTGCTTCAAGGTCTTTGGCCCCTTCCCCAGGGCTGCCCTGCTTCCTTATTTGCTGGGTGGGGCTTTTGCCAACAGGGCAGGCTGCACCTTCAAGGACACCTGTTGGTAGTTTTCTCATCGGGAAGCGTTTCTCTACAGAGCAGGTGGTGGCCTCAAGACTGCCAGAAGTGCTGCTGCCGTGTGGGCTCTCTGCAAGGAAGGGGTTAAGTTAAAGAGAAACGCTGAGCCATGCAGTTCCTCTGCTTCACCTCTTGCATCTTTCCTGTGTGTTATGGTTCAGGTAATAGTTGGGTGTCCCTAAAGGCCAATGTGTTGGAGGCTTGATCCCCAGAGTTTTTGTTAATGGATTAAGGATAGAAATGAACCCAGTTATGGTGCCTGAAGATGGGCCTTGGAAAGGCATTGGATTAGGTGGATTAGGCTGTTGAGATGCCAGCCCTGTGATCGAGTCATGGTGACTTTATAAGGAGGGGCAACACGGAAGGCAAGTGTGCCCCATGTCTCCCTCCTCACATTGCCACCCCCACTGCCTTCATCAGACAACAGAATGATGGGGCCTCCTGGTGTTGAACTGTGAACCTGCACAGCCCTGAGCCAAAACACAACTCGAAATGCCCAAAGTAACAAAACATGGCAGACTGCACACAGGGAAGAAAAAAACATTTCTGTTGAAGATCAGCCAAGTGAAATTATTCAGATGGAAACACAAAATTTTTTTTTTAGAGAGGAGGTGGGAGAGAAACAGAGCAAAGCATCTAGTAGTTGTGGGAAAATTCCATGTGTGTCCTTGGAGTCCCAAAAGAAGAAGAGAGAGAAAGTGGGACAGAAAAAAACATGAAGAGGAAATGGCCAAAAAAAGTTTCAAAATTACCAAAGCACAGCAACGTGCCATACACAAGAATCTCAGAGAACCCTGGTGGGATGAATACAGGCTCGCACCTAGATGGGCAAACTCAAAACACAAGGTAACCAGAGAGAAATAAACTTTACATACAGAGGCGTGAAGATACGAGTGACAATAGAAGCCCGGAGGCAGTGGAGTGACACTTTCAAATACCAGAAGAAAAGCTCTAAGACATTTTAAAAACAAAATGAAGTCTTTTTGTATTTTTAGGACAAAACAACTTGAGAGAACTTGCTGCCAGCAGACCTACACAAGACACATTAAACAAAGAAAACTGTGTGGCCCTTCGTGCTGTCCACTCCCTTCCAGGCAAGGTCATGCTCCAGGTCCTGCTTGGGTTTGCTTTTGGCAACATGGTTAGACTGTATCTGGCTTAACTGTGCCACTTGGCTAAAAGCTGGAAGAAATTAAAAAGGACTTGGATGCCAAGGAGAAACCCCCGAGTCGTGAGACGGATGCCAGCCAGCTCTGCCTTCTGGATACAATGATTCTGTCTTCACCACCTGATCCCAGGCAACCTTGGTGATTTTCTTCTTTGCCTAGACCCTGTGTTGCCTCAGAAAAGGTGGGGCCCCGAGTTCAGAACTACCCTTGCATTCCCAGCACCCTGGCCTTTCCCAGTTCCTCCTTCCAGCTGCTCGGGAGGTCCTAAGGCTGGAATTGTGTGCCAGGTTAGTCAACACGACCTTTAATGGGTAATCTCTCCCTTATTCTTTGTGATTTCTACTACCTTTTGTCAAAGGAAAAATGGGTGAGTTTTGTATAGCTGATAAGTTAGATATAAATAATACTTATTTTATAGTTTGGCAGTGATAATGGGTGCTTTTTAAGCATTCGTTAGTAAATTTTGTTGTTTTGAAGTAATTAATATCTAGAAGCCAGTTTTTGATTCATTTATTTTATATTGTCAGGAAGCTCCATAGTTGCTAATTTAGCCAGTAAATTAATTTACTTTTCATTAACGGAGAAACTATATTCTAAGAATCCTGCCAGGAATATGCAGAATAGTAGTCTTTGTCTCAGAGTTCACAGTTTATTTATCATGCATGTTTTCCTTAATGATGTATTTGATCTGACTTGTCTCTCAAAAGAATCATGCTTGGGGTTGCAGGTGCACTTGACATTACGTGATAGATAAGTGAGAAATTGTCTATACAGGAAATTTTATGCATTTTCATGTTATAAAAAAGTATGAGTACATTATAACTTCATAGTGATTATTATAACAAAAACGGGGTCCAAACATACAATAAAACCAGCCTGTCAAGAAGAATTTCTGTTTCTCTACAGTTGCTGTTTTATTCTCAAATCAGAAGTTACCCTTGTGGTTTGTCAAATATCAAGTCATCAGTCCTTTTTTTTAATTAAAAATATTTGAATAGTTAACTTTTCCCATGGGTCGAGATACAAAATTTGGTTCCTGGTTCCTAGCTCCTCTTCCTCAGGCAGGCACTGGTAGCAGTTTGCCATGTGCTTCTGAGAAACGGCCTTGCCTAAACAAGTGGTACAACCATGCACAGAGGTCTGGCCCTCGCCTTGTTATTTTTAATGGACATCATCCCAGGTCAGTATATAAGGAACAAGAACCCTCAGCCTTTGTTGGCTGCAGTAGGTTCTGTTGAATAGGCACACCACAGATTGTTCAGCCTGCTGCTGGTGAATGTTTTGGTTGTTCTTTTGCTCTTACAATGATAACCTTAAACTTACTGTTAGTATAGATGTCAATACAAGAGCATACCTACAAGATAAAGTCTAATGTTCGCATTAAATATAAATGCCCCTTTCATGAGGTGCTTTGTTTCAGAGGGCTTATTGGGCAGCTCACTGATAATGCCATTTCTGGAGTATCAACAATCTGCAAGAATTATTTAGAGACAACCCCTCCTTTTTAAATCCAAACAGAGATGACACTGATTCTATATGTGATTATAAAATAAAGGATTTTGTTTCTCTTTGAAATCATTGATCTCGCATATATGGAGATAAATTTTATCCCTGTCATGGTTGTCTTTATGTGTTCAACAGATTAGGATAAAATTATGGTTTAGCTTCTTACTTAACAGTATGAAATTAGGCAAATGGCTTATTTTTTCTGAAACTCTTAAGTTATCTGTAAGATGTAGGTATAATACTTACCTCATTAGGGTTTTCATGGGAAATAATTGAGGTAATGTATGTGATATGTTGCTTTGCATATTTTCCAATAAAAATAGATACTCAAAAAAATAAAATTTGTATCCACATAATGATATAAAGATCATCACAAATGGTGACTTTCTTATTTTGAATGTCTTTAAAAGGTAATTAACTACTTAAATAAAATGTAGTAGCAATGTATAAAAGGATTTATAACATAGACATACACCGTGTGATGAATATAGCACAAAGCAAAGCAAGGGGAAGAAAGTGGGTGTATATTGTCAAAAAGTGCACATGAACTATTGTGGTGTTATATGAGGACAGACTATGCTAAGCTAAATATCTGTGTTATAAATCCCAGGGCAGCCCCCCCTTGCCCCAACACACACACATATGCACAAATACACATATACACAAAAGAGAGAAAAAGCCATAATTAAACAGCTAGTAGTGGAAATTAAATGGCATTATCAATCCAAAAGTAAGCAGAATTAGAGGTTAAAAAAAAAGAACAAGGAACAGATGGGACAATTGAAAAAAACTTAGCAACATAGTTCCAGTCATGTCAATAATTATGCTAAATGTAAATGACCTAACTACCTTAATTTAAAAGGCAAAGATTGGCCGGCGCCGCGGCTCACTAGGCTAATCCTCCGCCTTGCGGCGCCGGCATACCGGGTTCTAGTCCCGGTCGGGGCGCTGGATTCTGTCCCGGTTGCCCCTCTTCCAGGCCAGCTCTCTGCTGTGGCCAGGGAGTGCAGTGGAGGATGGCCCAAGTACTTGGGCCCTGCACCCCATGGGAGCCCAGGATAAGTACCTGGCTCCTGCCATCGGATCAGCGTGGTGCACCGGCCGCAGCGCGCCAGCCGCGGCGGCCATTGGAGGGTGAACCTACGGCAAAGGAAGACCTTTCTCTCTGTCTCTCTCTCTCTCACTGTCCACTCTGCCTGTCAAAAAATTTAAAAAAAAAAAATAAAAGGCAAAGATTTTCAGATTGGGCAAAGCCATATAATCTGTACCAGAAAACCACTTTAAATGTTAATATAGAAGTAAGCAAACAGCAAATGTAAATACCATGCCCATGATAATAATAAAAAACAAAACTAGAGTTTCTATATTATATTGGAAAGTAGATTTAGAATCAAAGAATGTTACAGTGTACAAAAGAAAACATTTTATAATGAAACGAGTCAATTCATCAATAACCCAGCATGAGTACTTAGTAGTAGGACTTTTAAACATACAAAACCAAATGTAGCACTAGACATTGTGATGCCATGGGTGAAGCTGCCCCTGGGACACCTACATCTCAAGTCAGAGTACTTTGGATCAAGTCCTGCCTGTTTCTCAACTAGTTTTGTGCTAATGTGCCTGGGGGGTAGCAGATGATGGCTCAAGTACTTGGGTTCCTGCTATGCACATGGCAAGGATAATGGCTCCTGGCTTTGGACTGACCCAGTCCTGCATGTTGTAGCCTGGCCCAGTGCTGGCTCTGTGGGCATCGCAAGTTGAGGGACATCTGTTGAAAAGATCAGATGCCATGATGAAGAGAAAGTCCTTTCAGGAATGCAAAACTGTGACATAGCATTTATTAGTATAATGAAGAAAGAAATCATATTATCTCACTAGATGCAGAGAAATAATTTGATAAAATCTAGCACTCATTCATGATTTAAAAAAAGATACAATAAACTAGAAATAGAAAGGAACTTTAGCTTTTTCAACCCAATACTGGGCATCTATGAAAAACCCACATCTAACAACATACATAATGGTAGAAGACTAAATTTCTTCCTCCTGAGATTAGAAACAAAATGAGCATTTCTGCCGTTGCCACCTCTCAGTACTGAATATATAGAATACTAGGCATTCTAACCAGTGCAGTTAGGTGAGAAATAAAAGGCATCAAGATTGGAAAGGGAGAGAAAGGAAACCTGCCTAGGATAGTGCTCTGTCCAGCTTCAACACTGAGATACCCTGGAGGAGAGGTATGCCGTGGTTTGGTCCCAGAGAGGAGGGATGCCTGGACGGTGCCAAGTTGGGAAGGAACCCTGGAGTTTCACTAAGATGCTGGGTTGTGGACCAAATGCAGGCATCGTTCACCTGGATGCATCCTCGGTGTCTTGTTCACTGTGTGCCGTCCTCTCTTCTACTCTGCAAGCTCACAGCTTGGAGAACCAGCAGTTTAGCTTCACCTCCACTTAGAGAATACTTTCAAGACTTCTGGGATATTTGGAATTTGGCTAACAACTGGGTCTTTTGAAGAGCTGCTCACTCACAACAAACGTGAACAGCATGTTTTCAGAATACTTGTGTGGTTTTAAAATGGGCCGCAGTGGGTTTCCCCTTGACGAATGCTTTCTTTGACTCATGAGTTTAAGGGAGCAGCATATGTGTGCTTGCCCTCTGCTGGAACCAACCCAAGTGCAGGACTTCCTCCTGGTTGCTTGGCAGTGTTTCTTGTAGGGCTGGGCAGTTAGGCCTTTAAAGCCCTGACAACTGTTGACAAGAGGCCAAGTTTGATGAGAGAGGGGGCTTCGGTGGTTCTTGGGTCTCCTGCTGAGAACAGATGACTGCTGCTCAGCCTGCAGGCCTCAGCTTTGCATCCTGGGCCGTGAGCCCCCTCCTGTTAATCCTAGTGCCGGTGCTCAGCCTGTGTGGGAGCTCATCAAGCCCACAGAGGATGGAGGCCATAGTCTGCCTGAACCCTTGGCACCCGATGACTCTCCTACCCTTTGCTGGGACCTGCTGCTGAGTCACTCAGCCTCCCTGTCCTGTTCTGGCACTCAGCAGAGCCGCTCGGCTTCCAACGCTTCTCCTGGCTCCATCCCTCACTGTGCCCTTCACCCCTCAGCTCCCAGTGACGGGAGGGGTGCATGTCCCTGGGTGGCTTGGTTGCTCCCTGTCCTGTAGACGCCATTCTCTCTGCTCTTGTGTTGCCTGTGCCGGTGCACAGATGTCTGTGTAAGGTAGACGGTTCTTCAAGTCGTGCCTTTAGAGCTAGGGATTGGAGGAAGTGGGCTTGGATGTGGATCTGATTAGTTTTCCCGTTTTCTCCCCTTCTAGGTAATACTTTCTAATATTCAGAACAGAAGCCCCAAGCCTGGCCCTGCTCCCCACGATCAAGAACTAGGGTTTTTCCTAGAAACAGGACTTCAGAGAGCCCATGTCCTCTATTTCAAAAATGGGTAAGCTTTCTTCATTTTTATTAAGCACTTCCTAAAGAAGGAAAGTAGAGCCTTGGAATGCTGTCTCCAGTTTAGTTATGATGATAAAGCAACTTTAAAGATGAGCTACAGTTGAAACTCTTTTTCAGAAAAGAATGAGCATTGAGTCTTTTTGTCTCTTTCTCCACCTGTTTGTCTTGCCTTCCCATGAGATTTGGAAGTGGGGGAAGGGGGTGGGGGAGGCTCCCACATGAGTATGAGTCGTAAGCGTGGGACACCGAGACCAGGCGGGCGAATCTGTTGGCCACCATGCCTGCCCTCCATGGGAGGGCACTGCACAGGTCTCCCCACTTGGCTGAAGGAAAGTCTGATGAGCTGGAAACCCTGGCCCACAGGAGCCTCTTCCTTTTAGAGGCTGGTCTGGTCACAGAATTGGATTCACCACGTGTCAGATGACCTTTATAATAGTGAGTGTGGCTGTGGTGCCACACAGAACATTGTATTTCTTTATGTTTTAAAAAGATTTATTTATTTATTTATTTGAAAGGCAGAGGAGAGGGAGGAGAGAGAGAGGGAGGGAGAGACAGAGACAGAGAGAAAGATCGATCTTCCATCCGCTGGTTCAGTCCCAAAATGACTGCAATAGCTGGGGCTGGGCCAGACCAAAGCCAGGAAGCAGGAGCTTCCTCTGGTCTCCCACATGGACCAGGGGCCCAAGCACTTGAGCCATCTTCCAGGGATTTCCTGGGTGCATTAGCCGGAAGCTGGATGGGAAGTGGAGCAGCTGGGTCTTGAACTGGGAACCATATAGGTTGTGGCCACTGTAGGTGGCAGCTTAACCCACTGCACCGTGCCGGCCCCAGAAATATTTTCTATTTGAGAACGGTTCCAGAACACGAATGGAAGGCGTAGGTCTGTAACGCATTCAATGTTTATTTTCCTGTTTGTGTTGCTCTTGTGGGAAATGTGCTGGTTCCTTTGCAGACCTTCTCATTTGTGCCTTGTTTTGACTTTGTGCTGCAGGATAGCCGTGCCTGAAGACCAACAGTAGGTGCCTGGTTCCCTGTAGCTCCTCCTAGGCTTTACGGGGAGGCCCTTAGGGGCCTGTTCCCCTTCTTCTAGGAATAGAACAGTAGTGCTGTGAGTGGTAGATAGCACACAAGTCCCAACCTTTGAGTGAATGAACAGTGGCATTGTTCCCTCTTCATTTTCAAGTTTTGCAAACCTTGGGGTGTAGCTCATGCAAGTGGTGCCTAGAGCCACCTGTATCCATTTTCCATTTCTCGAGAATAAATACTCATTGCCCACATCCTGTTAAATTCCATGTGAGAGGGGCCTGCGTCAGCTCGTGAGTGAAGCTCCGCATGGCCTCAGAGGCCCAGGATGAACACCCCAAGGTTCAGACGTGGGTTGGAAGCCTTGACACGAAGCTGCCACTCAAGCTGCATCTCAGCGGCCATTGACTGAGACCCCCTGAGCGATGGCACACGTCCCCTGAGCCGAGACTGACTGCCTTTTCCTTGTGTTATAAACAGCGGGCGAGAACTCAGAGTATCTGTCTAGTGACCTGGTGTTCAGAGGGACCGTCCCTTGCTCACCCCCCCCCCCAGCTGCAGGTGTGCATGTCTGGAGACAGCAGTGAATTCTCCTGGGGCTTCCTGGGTGACAAACCAGTGCCTGCCACTGAAAATGCTTTCTGTGAGAGTCATCAGGGTGGGCTGCAGGGCTTGTGCTGATGTGTGAAGCCTGTTCCTGAAGGAGGAGGGAGTGGAACTCTTGGGCTCTGACCTCACCTTGAGGAGCACTGGTGGCCTACTGGAATCGAGCAGCTTGTGCTGGATGATGGATCACAAGCAGTTTTGCTTGCTGACTCATTTCTCATTTTATGTCCCCAAGCCCAAGGAAATGTCCATTGAGACAGCCTCAGGGACCACCTAACTTTGCAGCCTTTTCTCTTCTCTTATCCTCTCTGGGTGGGCTCTGAAGACCAGTGATTGGATTGGGCCAGGTACTCTCAAAGGTGCAGGTGGAGGTGAGGGCCAGGAGGGCCAGTTTTGAGGATGCAAAGCTTGGACAGAGGAGATAAAACAGTGGAGGGGGTGGGGTTGGAACATGCTGTGTCCCTCAGGCTGCCTGACTCACACTGGGAGGTTTACTCTGGGCCTGAGAGCACTGGGAGGGGTGGGGGCGGTCATTGGTCAGTGGACTCCCACAGTGAATACCTCTGCAGATCAAGTTGGCTATAGGGGACAGAATGGAGGTAGCTGCCGTCCCCAAGCCCCAGTGGCTTCCTGCAGTTGCATCTTCTGATGTGTTTGCACTTTGTTGTCTCACTTCTGCTTTCCCGTCTTCATTATTCTGTGTTTCTGCAAGGATGTGATGGACAGCACGGACTGATGTTCAGTGCTAGGAAAATGCAGCGTAGACCAGCTTAGCTGTAGGGAGGGCAATGGTGAAAGCCCATGTTCTTCCCGTAGGGACGCACCTACGTATGTACTCTGCGGCTTGGCTGTCATCATCAAGAATTGAATTGTGTAATGCGTCTCACTCTACCATAACGCTCCCATCTTTTTCGGAGGTGGCTGCCAAACGGATGGTCTTGGGCATCTCGCTCAGAGAACCTGGAACCAGCGAGACTGTTCTGTGCACCCAGTGTTCTGACATCTTCATTGGTGCTCACAACATCAGCTCTGTCTTCCCCGTGCCCACCCCGGGAAGTGGACAGTGTTTGAAGAGGTGTCCCTGTGTGCAGAGTCTGAATCAGAGGGGCAGTAACTTGCTGCAGGTCACACAGCAGGTCTCACCTGGATTCCAGGTGCCTGGCTTCAGTCCTGTCACCTCTGTGGACTGCCAGAGAAGTGCTGTTACTCCGCATGGAAGGACTTGGTTAGGCCCTCACATGGTGTCCTTTACTCTGCCTCTGTGAGAGAGCACTTTTCTCAAGTATTTATTTATTTATTTATTTGAAAGTCAAAGCTATATTTATAGAGACAGACAAAGACAGAGACACAGAGGTCTTCCTTCTGCTGGTTCACTCCCCAAATGGCCGGAAAGGCCAGAGCTGTGCCAGGCTGAAGCAAGAAGCCAGGAGCTTCATCTGGTCTCACACATGGTGCAGGGACCTACTTGAGCCACCTTCCTCTGCTCCCAGGCCATTAGCAGGGAGCTGAATCAGAGGCAGAGTAGCCAGGACACGAACCAGAGCACATATGGGATTCCCATGTCTGTGTCCCAGGCGGTGGCTTAATCTGCTGTGCCACAAGGCCGGCTCCTGTGAGGCAGCTCTTGACCTCCAGAACTAGACATTGCAGGTGGTGGATCCCAGCTCTGCTGGTGTGGTACCTCTCTGCAGGCTGTTCTCCTGTCTCACCTCCAGCGGGTCACCGAGCAGGAAGTTGGGTGGAGGTGGTTTGGACTATAGGCTCCCCTGAGGTATGTGCAGCCATGTCAGTCAAGGAGGTGTTGAGGAAGGACTTTGGGAGTCCTGTCATTACAGTCAAACAGATAGGCCTCTCTTCACCACTGTGCGTTGACTTCAGAGAGTTTTTCACTTTCCCAGATAATCTTGTTGGCCTTTTCAGCTGTTCATCCCTGCTCAGTGTAGCCCAGACTGAGAAGGCAGAAAAAGGGGCCACGAAGCCCAGCATACCCTGTGGGCTGCCAAGAAGGGGTGCTTCCTGGGTTGATAGCCTTGGAGACAGCAATGGCAGACAGGCACCTACTGCCCATGTGATCATGGGGAGTGGGCCAACCTGTTGACACGCTGGTCTCCCTGGGCGCCAGAGCAACTTGATCTTTGAGTTCTAGCACTCAGGTCATCCTCCCCTTTGCTGTGGTAAGTTTTCATTTCTTAAACCACACACTACTTTTGCCATCACTGCCAATGCAGTGAATGTGAGAGAATTCAGACATGTTTCCTGCGGGCACTAATAAATACCAATTTGTTATGCATGAGACTCTGTAGGAGATACGGAGATGAAAAAGAAAGGACATTGCCCTCTGGGAGATGGTGGGGAAAAAAGAAAAACAGGACACATAGACATTAGTAACTTTAAAGATTTTAATATGGTTCTTTTTAAAAAGATTTATTTATTTGAAATGCAGAGTGACAGAGAGAAAAGGTGGGGGGATCTTCTGTCCGCTGATTTACTCCCCAAATGGCTGCAATGGCTGGGACTGGGCCTCCTGTGTGGGTTGTTACAGGGGCCCAAGTATTTGGGTCATCCTCTGCTGCTTTTCTAGGCACGTTATCAGGGAGCTGGAGCAGCCAGGACTTGAACCAGTGCTCCAGTGTGGGATGCTGGCTTTGCAAGCGGCAGCTTAACTTGCTGTATTACATTGCCAGCCCTTATATTGTGGTTCTATAAAATAATGAACAGTGAAAAAACAACTAATCACTTCAGATGAGCTGAAGTGTCCAGGCCTGTTTATTCATTCCATAAGGTCATTTGTTCATTGAATGATGATTGATTGTGTATCTTTTAGATGCCAAGTGTTTGTTAGTGGGTGAAGAGGAAGGACAAAGTGCCTGTCCTCCTAGAACTCATGGAAAATTAAGTCTCCTGGGGAATTAAGAATTAAAACAAGCCATTTGGGGGGTAATCTGTTTATGTTGTGAGAAGGACAGACAGGTTGCCATAGAAGCAGATAAGGTGACTACCATGCTGGGGTGGCCACATGGTTTGGAAAGGGGGACACGTATTTGAAGAAGTGGTCTTGAAATGGGATAGATGCACACATCCTGGGGAGAGCCAGGGGCACATCTGCATGATTGGTGGATTGTGGAGCCAGGTGTGTTTCAGTGTCGTGTGTATTCTGCAGGGTATACATTGACCAGACTGAGTGGAATGAGGGTGTACAGAGAGACTTTCAACACAGAATCTGTTGTCTAACAGTGTTCACTGAGTTCTGTTCTGTGCTAAGCACTGTCCTTAGTACCAGTGTGCACTGACCAGAGTACAAGACAAGTCCAGGCTCTCTGTGAGGAAACTTAATGTAATATAGAGAAGAAGATAGCTTAAAGAAATGAAAACAATTGAGGGCATGAATGAGGGATTTACTAAGGAGATAGAAATCATTATAAAGAACCAAACAAATTTTGGAGCTGAAAACTTCAACCAACAAAATAAAAAATTACCATTGAGACCGGCGCCGTGGCTCACTAGGCTAATCCTCCGCCTTGCGACGCCGGCACACTGGGTTCTAGTCCTGGTTGGGACACCGGATCCTGTCCCTGTTGCCCCTCTTCCAGGCCAGCTCTCTGCTGTGGCCAGGGAGTGCAGTGGAGGATGGCCCAAGTGCTTGGGCCCTGCACCCCATGGGAGACCAGGATAAGTACCTGGCTCCTGCCATCGGATCAGCGTGGTGCGCCGGCCGCAGCGCTCTGGCCGCGGTGGCCATTGGAGGGTGAACCAATGGCAAAAGGAAGACCTTTCTCTCTGTCTCTCTCTCTCACTGTCCACTCTGCCTGTCAGAAAAAAAAAAATTACCATTGAGAGGTCAATAGCAGAATAGACCATGTGGAGGAAAGAGTTTCTGCTCAGGGGGTGACCTTGAGATGAGACTGAGACCTGAAGGATGAGAAGGAACCAACCAGGCCAAGAGCAGGGATGGAGTATTCCCAGGAGAGGACCCCAAATATGCAGTGATCTTGACCCAGGGGAGAGGCTGATGTATTCAAGAATCTGAAAAGAGTGTGGGTAGCTAGAGTGTAGTTAGAAGGGGGAGAGTCACAGACCTTCTTTGTCTGCCTTCTCCTGAAGAATAGAAGTCCACCATGGTAGTGCGAGATGGGAGTGTGGTGATTCCCCAAGGGAAAGTCTCAGAGTCACCATGCCCAAGGGAAGATGCTTGCAGGTGGTTGGCCATGAAGGCTCACCTTGAGGGTGGCAGTGGGTGGTAGAGACGTGGTTGGAGTTGTGTTAGAAGAACTTGTGTTAGGACCTGCTGATGATTGGATCTGGGGTCCCAGGGTCAGGGAAATGGAGGAATCAGAGGAGACTCCCAGTTTCCATCTGGAAAAATTGGTTAGATGGGGTAGGGACACGTTTTAGGGGTCAGTTTTGGAAAAGAATTGGCCTGAGTACATGTTATATTTGAGATCTCTGTGAGACATCCAGTTAGGAAGATATTTGTGCACAGAGGGGGCTTTGAGTGTGTGACGGGGAGTTTGAGTGTAGTGATTCTGTCTAAAGTCCTGGGACTGGATGAGGCCGTGAGGGGCAGAGTGTGAAAAGAAGACAGTCCCAGGCCCTGTGTGGAGATCTGCAGGAGCTGGGAAGAGGAGCGCCAGTGGTAGGAGGGAAGCCACAAGGGTGTGTCCTTCTGAAAGCCAAAAGTGGACGTGTGCAGGGAAGGGGAAAGTGGCCACCTGAATGTTCCTGAGGTGTTAATAAAAGAGCCCAAAGCGTGGACATTGGGTTGGACAACACAGAAGACACCTGTGACCCCAAGAACACTTCTGCTGGGGTGATAAACGCAGAGGATAGATTGTGGATGGTGAGGAACCACTGATACCTGAGGGACTCTGTAGGCCACTTTCACTTTCTTTCCCAGGTTACAGTTCATGCTGGAAGGATGGATAGTAGGAACATGGTGAACTATTCAGTAACAGGCTAAAGAGTAAGGAATTTATACTCCAAGTGTGGAGAAGCCATTGTGCTACCGGAGATGGCTGCTCCAAGATTCTTTCCATCACGAAAGGAAGAATTCAGATATGAGACAGAGAATAGTGGTAAGCAAGGTGGCAAAGTTCAATGAAGAGAAATACACCTGACAGGCCAGGTGGGCATCTCGGGGATGCAGACTGGAGTTTTTATGGATATAAGTGTGGATCCCTCCATTTTTCCTACCCTCCTCCCTCTCCTGGGAAATTGTGGGGTGGAAGGCCTTATGGGCGTGGAGTTCCCTGAAACCCCGCAGGACCTCCTCAGCACAGTGAGATGAGACCTAACAACCTGTGGGTGCGGGGTGGGGAAAGAGTCCCCCAAGCTGCCACTGGGGAGGGACTGGAAGCCACCTAAGAGGGAAGGAGCAAGAGCAAGACTTCAGATGTGTAACTGCCGACCTGCGCTCACGCCTGCTTCTGCGTCTGTCCCCGTTCCACCACACAAAAATTCTCATTTTCTTTAAAAAGCCCCACTTTCTTTGGCCTTTCTTATACACATAGGGTAATATCTACCTAGCTACCTAACAGCTGGACCACAAGGGTGGGGAAGAGTTAGGAGTCCAGTGCCACCCGGCCCGCGTCCCCCATTTCAGTTAGACTTGGCTCATTTACTTGGCTTTGTGAACACCAGCCACGTTGTAACTGCAGTGGGAACGATGGTAGGATGGTGGAGGTGACTGACGGTGTGAGGAAGAGGGGGGATTCCCTTCTACAGCCGCAGAGCAGCGTGAGGTAGAGGCTGCAGCCTGGGCCACCTTGGGAATGCCGCGCATTGCTGCAGCGCACACGGGTCTGGGACTTGACTAACCCAGCTCACTGTATCATTTCACTCTGAAGTCGAGCTGATGATGTGGTGTCGATCCCAACCATCCTGGAGCTCCCCTGGCCACTGGAAAGCATCTCTCTGCTTCTTGTGGTGAGATCCAGAGAAAGCCAGTTAGGTAATCATCCAACAAACATTCATCGAGACCCTTACTCGGTTACTCACTAGAGCCAACCACCGTTCTGCATGAACAAGTCAGATTTAATCGCTGCCTTTGTGCAGTGTGCGTTTTATTCAGGTCACCCAGCTGGCTGGTGGCAGAGCCGGGACCTGCTGCTCCTGACACCCAGTCCTATCACGTTGCTGCTTGGACCACACTGACCATGCCAGTCAGCACCGTCGTCTTGAAAGTGGGGCTTCGAGCAGCATAGCTCAGTGGGGTGCATCACACATAGTAAGACCAGTGTAACTGTAATTATCTATGTGACAAAAAGCGTTAGCCAGGTATTCCCTGTTTCATTTAAATGGGAGCAAGATCTGTCTCGTCCCTTAATGCCTCAGTATAAAAACAAAGGCATCGTCTTCAACTTTGATTATGAAGCCCCAAGGCTACTTTTTTCAGTGGAGGATTACAGGAGAAAGATTGTTGCTTTCCATATACTATTTTTTTTAAAGATTTATTTTATTTATTTGAAAGGCAGAATTACAGAGAGAGAAAGGAAGAGACAGAGATATTTCATTTGCTAGTTCTCTCCCCAAATGGCCTCAATGGCCAGGCTGAAGCCGGGAGCCAGGGACTCTACCCAGGACTCCCACATGGCTGGTGACTTGGGCCATCATCTGCTACTTTCCCAGGTGCATTAGCAGAGAGCTGGTTGGGAAGTGGAGCAGCCGGGACTCAAACCGCTGCTCATATGAGATGCTGGCATCGCAGGCGGTGGCTTAACCCACCAGGCCACAATGCTGGCCTCTTTCCATGTACTTGAGCATCCAGAACTTGTGCCATCTGAACACTTTTCACAACATTCAACAAGGTAGATACATCCGGCTTGCCTGCCCTTGGCTTCAAAAGAATGGGGTAGGTCAACACAGGCCTCCAAAGTGGGCGTGTTTAGTGAACAAATTGTCAGTTTAATTGCATCTCACAAAGGACCCTCCTCACATGGTTTTACCCAACTCTATGCTCTTGGAAGGCCCACTATAATTCCTTTAATCAACATTAAGGAACTGGAATTCCCTGACATGGGAATTTTTCTAGAGTAGTGATTTTCAACTTTAATGGAGATGAAATGGGAGGGGAAGGTTTTTCACTTGTTTCCTTATTCATTCATTTATTTAGTCATCTGTCAATATTTGTGTGCGAGGACTAGGGTCAATTGATCTCTGTGGAATTGCCAGTCCAGCAGGAAAATAAATAATTACAAGGGGGCTGAGCCTTTTAGCCTTTTTTTTTTTTTTTTTTTTTTTTTTGGCATGCTTTAGCTTTTCACCTTGCAGTCCTTTCTTTTAAAAAGGTGGTTATATAATGTAGTGTCTAAAAGTGAGAGTTAGCTTAATATTTTTTAACATTTCCCAATGAGTCTAATATAACCAAAGACTGATTCCCTGGGAACTGCTGGTTCAAGACCTTACCAGGTGAGAGTATTTGCAGATGAATGCTCGGCCACGCTTTGGATGGGAGTGTCGTGAATGGACATGCACTGCAGACACAAAGCGTGGCCCTAGGGAAGCAGCCCACCACTGCTTTCTAATGACACATCAAACACCCCATGAATAGTGTCTGAGAGCGATCTTCTTAAGTAGGATTAAACACTCTTTTTAAAAAAAACAAACAAAAAAGACCGATTTATTTATTTTTTTGCGAGAGAGACTTTCCATTCACTGATTGACTCCCTAAATGGCCAGAAGAGCCAGGACTGGGCCAGGCTGAAGCTAACTCCATCCTGATCTCTCTCCCACTTGGATGGCAGGGACTTAAGTACTTGAGCCGTCATCTGTTGCTTCATAGACACAGTGGCAGGGAGCTGGGTTGGAAGTGGAATAACCAGGACTCAAACCAGTACTCCCATATGGGATGCAAGTGTCCCAGAGGTGGCTCACCTCACTGCAGCACAGCACCTGCACCTCGGCTAACCATGCTTACAACAGTTTCCTAGGCCACACTCTGCACTCGTCTGGTAGGAAGATGCAGAACCGAGCCACCAGTCACCAGCAGGGCAGTGTGTTCTTAGCAGTCATGTGGTCCCAGGAACTTTTCTCTGTGTCCTCCCTGCCTGGAGTGACAGCTCAGAGCTAGGGAATGGGACGCACGTGGACAGATATGCAACTCTGACCCGGGATCTTATGCGCCAAATTTTCAGGACCTCCCAAAGGCTCTGCTCGGTTTGGAGTCATCACACTCGAGGAAGCCCAAAGCCATGATGTCCCTGTTAGGTATTTATAGTTCCTCCCAGTCCAGATGCAAGTGATCAATCAGGGGTCATCTTTCTCATGAGCTCTGCTGCCCAGTAACATAACTGACGTTTTATCTCGGTAGGTTTCCAAGGGAACAGAACTGGAAAGTTAACCTCAGGTCGTATTCTCAAATGGAGGAGAAAAGGAAATTGTTAACCCTTTGCCCATATTGTTTTTTGTTTTTTCTTACTTGTTTACCTCTGTTCCTGTCCCTGAGAGGTAAACTCCACTTGGGTAGGAGTTTACGTCTGCTTTGTGTGGGGATTGGAGCTGTGCCTTGGTCAGTACCAGGTATACACGTAGCTGTGTATATGTGAATGAGTGAGTGAATGCACTTCTCATTTTTGGCTGAGATGACTGTGGCTCGTAGATGCCTACTGACAGTGTATATGTTCTATAAAATTAATTCGCTCTGCATATGTTTAAAGCTTTAATTTTTTAAAAGGCAAAGTGGCAGAGAGAGACAGAGAGAGGATTTTCCATCTGCTGGTTCACTCCCCACATGGCTGCTATAGCCGGGGTTGAGCCAGGCCAGAGTCAGGAGGCCGGAACTCCTCGTGGGTCTCCACAATGTGGGATGCCAGCTTACCCCGCCGCACCACATCTCTGGCCACTGTGCAGCACAGCACACGTTTGTTGGAAGCCAAGTGTGCTGAGCACTGTGCTGGGTGCCAAACAAGACAACCTGGCCCGGCTTCCTAGAGCTCACTGCTGTACCCGTGCAAGTCTTCCTGGGTGCGACCTCATTGTGTTAAAGGAGCCTACAGGGGTCAGGAGTCAGATCTCGCTGAGACATGGTCTGTCCTGGAAAGATCACAGGGGCCTCTGCTTTCTACTCTGTCTCTGAGATTAAAAAGAAATTCCCTGAACAGGCCCTGCCCAAGTCTTTATTCCCAAGAAATTCCTCCCTTGGAGGTATTTTGGCGCTTGTAGGCCTCCTTACTCACGCCCAGCTTGCATAGCTGGATTGGGAAGAGAGCTGTCATCTTCCCTGGTTTGGCGGAGAACGTTTGATCCCCCTGCCTCCCAGAGCTGAGTTAAGGCTTCAGGTGTGTGGCCCTTTGGGGCTGAAGCCTCACGGGGGGCCTTTGGATGCAGGAGGAGGGGAGAGTGTTTAAGCTGAGCCTCTGCAGGCAGCCCCTTGGGCACAGACCTTTGAAGTGACACATGTGTGTGGAGAAAGAGGAGTTCACATCCTCTCTGGGCCTCAAGGAAGCCAAGTGTCACCTTCCCTGCGCCTGGCAGACCGTGGGGAGCTGTCTTAGAAAGTCGGTGACGTCTGCGTCCAGCTGTATCCACGCAGGAAGGAGAGCGTGTGGGAGCAGCTGCGCCCCTCTTCTGGCAATGGCTCCGTGCAAAGCTCGCTCGCCTGCCTCTTCCCTCTGCTGGCTCAGGGGCAAGCACGGTCGTGTTTTATATAAGGGTGGCTGGCGGTGGAGACCCCTGGCTCTTCTTAAGGGGTATTTCCTTCCTGCTTTTAACAACCATCCTTTTTCTCTCTGCTCTCCCTCTGCAGAGAGCTGCTTCTAGTCAGCTCTCAGAGGCGATTGCAGGGAGATTGAACGAAAGCCCAGAAAATGATGAGACACCCTGGGCGAACGTGTGACTTTCCTTGGGTGTGACTGCAGCCTTCTAGGGGGAGAGAGGGGCTGCTGCTTCTCCCTCGGGAACCTCCCTCTCCGCGTGGCACTGCCTGCCTGAGATCTGCCCACCAGGAAGGAAATCTTGAATCTGACTCCGTGTGCTCTGGGCCAACTCCTGCATTCAGCGACAGCATTTTTAAAAATCAATTATTTTTCTCAATTGACATTTGGCTTTCCCGCCTTCCTCTCTGATTTGGGTTTACATTTTTACTTTCTCCTCCCAAGTGCCTTTGGTGGCGATCGTCTGGGTTCAGCAGGAACACACTGTACCTTTCTGCTGCCAGCTCTTTCTGCCTGCCCTCCGCGTAATCTGCGTGCTCCCTGCCTCTGTGCGGCTGATGACAGTGGAGGTGGCCGGTTCTCCTTTGAGTCTCCCTGACAAATTAGCATCAGACCCAGCACCCCTGTGTGCTGGAAACAAGTACCAGGAAGGACCCAAAACCGTGTTTCTTCTGAAGAATACCCAAAAAAAACTCATTAGCCAGACTGAGAAAAGTCTGAATTTCAGATGTTTTTAAAAAGGTGCAATTATATTGCTTTCAAGTACATTTTGAACCAGTAGATTAAACAGCAAAAAAACCAACTCTTGCCTGCTCAAACGCATGAATGTCTATTGCGAGCCTGCTGAGTAAGCCGTGGGAATATGAGATGAATAAAAGTGTCCTCTGAGCTTACGGGGAAGATGAGCCTGTCAGCAGACAACGTAACACACCATGGGAAGCACAATAATGAAGGGTTGTGCTGGCCAAGGAGGGTGGGGAAATGGAGCTGATTGCTTGGGGAGTTCATCAGGTGTCCTAAAAGAGCTGACATTTGTACTTGTTCTTGCAAGGAAGCTGAAGGAGAGGGGAGGTGGGCTGATGATCGTGGCTGAATGCTGGGTCGACCAGGCAGGTGCACTACGTGTGACTTTGAGGGGTAGCATGGTCCATCGTCCATCCTCACTCTCCCGTTTACTGGTGAATGACCTTGACAAGTTACTTGGTTCTCTGCTTCAGTTTCTTCATCTGTAATGGGGTATAATAACAAAGCCCACTTCAAAGGGCCATTGGGTAGCTTGAGTGAGTGGGTAATTGTAACATGGTTGGACAGTATCTGGCACAGAGTGAGGGCCATATGCATTGAATGAATGAATGAATGAATGCCCCACAGGGTATTCACATGTCCTCTGTGTCCCCATGAACAACATGAACAACAACACTACATGACAGGGTATCCTCATGAACCCCAAAATTCAAGCTGAGGGGGACAAATTGCCAAGAACTGCATACCTGGCATGTCTTGTGGGTTTATATGGGAAGAAGCAACAGGGCAGCCGAGGGACCTGACAACAGGAAATACATGGTAGCACAGAGTGCTTTGCAAGAAATCTGGGCTGGCCAATTGGAAATCGGTGGCTCAAAAGGAGGAGCTTTGCCAGTGAGGCAGAGGGGAGCAGAGCAGCCCGCCCTCCTGAGGACTCGAGACGAGCCCACTGTTGTCTCCCTTTGCTGTCTAAAGATTGACACAAAAGGTGACAGAGGCTGAGCCTGCTGTCTTTGATAAAACCCAGAGTCAGGCGGCCGATCTCCTAGTGTACTTCCAGCGTGCTGACTCGCTCGTCTTCAGCCTGAGCGGTACAGCAGGCGTCAACGTTCCTCCTTCCTGGGCAGGAGAGCCTAAGGGGAGGTGTTGGTGGAGAGCCTCAGAGCCTTGTTCTTGCACATTATTTTAAAATATCAGTTGTCATGACAATTTAGAAACCTGAGATACTGCAAATTATGAACAATTTCACATAAAGATAGAAATGAACAAAGCAAGCATAAGAAGAAAGGTGTTAATAGATCTATAGCAAGAAAAGAGATTCAATTAAAATTTTTCCTGTAAGTAATATCCTGGATCCAAGTGGCACCCTTGATGTGTTCTGACTTGGGCCCCTTTATGAGGAGAAACTACCTGGAGTGGGATAAAAACTGACCAAGAAGTTAATGCAAGAGGCAGAAAAAAGAGAAGGTAGAGACGAGAGTGGGAGAAGAGGATACAGTCATAAAGCAAGCTGTTTTCAGGTATAACATGTATAAAAATCACCTTTTATAATTGTAGATAAGTAATTTTAAATAAATTTCCACAATTCAGGTTTAGAACATTTCCATCCATCTAAAATATTCCTTGTGTCTGTTTCCAATTAATCTCCACTCTCACCTCCAGCCCCAGGCAACCACCTTGCTGTCCATCTCTCTAGATTTACCTTCTCTAAAAATGTCACATAAATGTAACCACAGAACATGTACCCCACCGTGTCTCACCTCCTTCACTGAGCTTCGTGTTTTTGAGGTTCACGTACATTGTGGCGTGTCAGTGAGTTTTCCCCATTTGTTGCTATGCAGTTATGCTCATTGTATGGACATGCCACATCTCATGCATCAATTCCCCAATGGATGGACAGCTGGATGGTTCCTACTTTTGGACTATTATGGATAATATATCCTTGGATATATTATAATAATAAATTCCCATGCATATCTTTCTGTAGATGTTTTTTTATTTCTCTAGGGTAGATTCAGAGGTGTGGGATCGATGGGTCATGTGGTAAGTTTATGTTAACTTTTTAAGAAACTGTCTGGCTGTTTTCCAAAGTGGCTATAACATTCTACATTTCTACCAGCCAGGTATAAGGATTTGAGCTTTTTTCTGTTCTCTTCAACACTGGCTATTGTCAGTTTTTCAAATTAGAGCCTTTCTAGTGAGTTTGTAGTAGTACTCCATTGTGGTTTTAATTTGTGTTTCCTGATGATTAATAATATTTAGCAGCATTTAAAAAATGTGCTTATTAGCTATTCTTTGTCTTCTGTGACAAATGTCTATTCAGGTCTTCTGCCCTGTTTTCACTTGGATTGTTTTCTTATTATTGAGTTGCAAGAGTTCTTTATATATCCTGGATACAAGTGTTTTACTAGGAATATGTTTGGAGAATATTTTTTGCTGCTTGTGTTTTATGTTTTCATTTTTAATACGGTATTATTTAAAGAAGGAAAGTTTTTCATTTCGATGAAGTCCAGTTTATCAACTTTTCCTTTTATAGATCATCCTTTTGGTCTCATAGCTAAGAAGAATTTGCCTAATCTGAAACCACAAAGATTTAATCTCATGTTTAATTCCAGAGGTTTTGCAGTTTTGGCCTTTGCATTTATATCTCTAATCTGTTTTGTGTTAATGTTTGTATATAGCATGAGATAAAGGCTAAGTTAAAGCTGGCGCCATGGCTCACCTGGTTAATCCTCCACCTGTGGTGCTGGCATCTCATATGGGCACTGGGTTCTAGTCCCAGCTGCTCCTCTTCCAGTCCAGCTCTCTGCTGTGGCCCAGGAGGGCAGTGGAGGATGGCCCAAGTACTTGGGCCCCTGCACCCACATGGGAGACCAGGAGAAAGCACCTGGCTCCTGGCTTCAGATCAGCGCAGCGCCAGCCGTAGTGGCCATTTAGGGGGTGAACCAAAGGAAGGAAGACCTTTCTTTCTCTGTCTCTAACTCTATCTGTCAAATAAAAAAAAAAAAAAAGGCTAAGTTAATTTTCTGAGTATAGGTATCCAGTTGCTTAAGCAGCATTCATTGAAAAATCTACTCTTTGCCCTTTCAATTGCCTTGTGTTATTAATGTCTTCATGTTATAAGTACAATAATGCTTGTACCAGTTTTTCTTTATCAAAATTGAGCATAAATGTAAAGATTTATTTCTTGGATCTCTATTTTATCTTACGGATACACATGTCTATCCTTAAATCAACACCTTTATGCCTTAGAAACTGTAGCTTTGTATTGTTTTGAAATTAGATAGTATAAGACTTCCACCCTTGTTTTTTTTTTTTTTTTTTTTGACAGGCAGAGTGGACAGTGAGAGAGAGAGAGACAGAGAGAAAGGTCTTCCTTTTGCTGATGGCCGCCGCGGCTGGCACACTGCAGCCGGCGCACCACGCTGATCCGAAGCCAGGAGCCAGGTGCTTCTCCTGGTCTCCCATGGGGTGCAGGGCCCAAGGACCTGGGCCATCCTCCACTGCACTCCCTGGCCACAGCAGAGAGCTGGCCTGGAAGAGGGGCAACCGGGACAGAATCCGGCACCCCGACCGGGACTAGAACCCGGTGTGCCGGTGCCACAGGCGGAGGATTAGCCTAGTGAGCCGCGGCACCCGCCCACCCTTGTTCTTTTTCAAAATTATTTTGGCTATGTTCTGTCTTTGAAATTTTCATGTCAATTTGAGAATCAGCTTGTCAGTTTTTACCCAGAAAAAGCCTGCCAGGGTTCTGATAAACATGGCAGTGAATCACAAGATCAGTTTGGGGAGGTCGCAGTAGAGAAGCTTTCTATCGGCATCTCTCCATTTGTTTACATCTTTTATTTCTCTCAGAAATGGCCTGTAGTTTTTAGAGTGTGGGTTTCCTGTGTTTTATTAAACGTATCTTTAAGTGTTTTATGCTATTATGAACAGAATTGTTTCTTAACTTCACTCTCAGTTTATTCCTTGTTATCATACAGAGATTCTGTTGGTTGTTATACGTGACCTTGCTAATCTCATCACTTCATTGTTGTAACTTTAGTGGATGACTTAAGATTTCTACATAGAGGATCATGACATCCATGAATATAAGCGGTTTGCGTCCCCCGTTCCAATCTGGGTGCCTTGTCTTTCTGTTTGTTGCCTACTGCTCGGGCAGGCACCTCCCGCCCCATGGCAAATAGCAGTGCTGAGAGCAGGCATCCTTGTCTTCCTCCTGATCTCACCCTTGATGTTAGCTGTAGGCTTTTGGTAGGTACTCCTCCATCACTATAATATTTCTGAACTTGAAGTCTTTCTCATCTGATGTTAATATAGACATTCCATCTCTGTTATGGATGCTGTTTACTTAGTACTATATATTTTTCATTCTTTGACTGTCAGCCTGTTTATCTTTGAATGAGTGACTCTGCAACTCTGAGGACATGTAGTTGGATCTTGCTTTTGTCTCTCACATAGAATTTTTGATTTTGAAATCATATATATTTAGTTAACTATTGATATGATTGGATTTACATCTGCTACTTTGCTCTTTATTTCTATATCTTTCTCATGTGTTTTTCATTCTTCATTCCTTTCCTAGCACTTTCTTTTTTGTTTAAAAATACTTATTATTATTCCTTTTAATTTCTGTCTTATATTTTTTAAACTATTTTTTTTATTTTATTTATTTATTTTGACAGGCAGAGTGGACAGTGAGAGAGAGAGAGACAGAGAGAAAGGTCTTCCTTTTGCCGTTGGTTCACCCTCCAATGGCCGCCGCGGCCGGCGCGCTGCGGCCGGCGCACCGCGCTGATCCGATGGCAGGAGCCAGGAGCCAGGTGCTTTTCCTGGTCTCCCATGGGGTGCAGGGCCCAAGCACCTGGGCCATCCTCCACTGCACTCCCTGGCCACAGCAGAGGGCTGGCCTGGAAGAGGGGCAACCGGGACAGAATCCGGCGCCCCGACCGGGACTAGAACCCGGTGTGCCGGCGCCGCTAGGCGGAGGATTAGCCTAGTGAGCCGCGGCGCCGGCCTAAACTATTTTTTTTTAAAGTTGCTGCTAGGGCCCACAATGTAGCATAGCAGGTTAAGCCGCTGCCTGTGTTGCTGCATCCCATAGGAGCACCTGTTCGAGTTCCAGCTGCTCCACTTCCAGTCCAGCTCCCTGTGAATATTCCTGGGAAAGCAATAGAAGGTGGCCCCTGCCACCCACTTGCGAGAACCTGGTGAAGTTCCTGGCTCCTGACTTATTGTAGACATTTGGGGAATGGCAAATGGAAGATCTCTGTGTCTCTCCCTCTCTGTAACTCTTTCCCTTCCGATAAATAAATACATCTTTTTAAAAAAAAAATGTTGCTTCTTTTTCTGTGGACTACAATCTGCATTTTAATGATCACAATTAATTTAGGATTAATACTAATTGAATGTCAATAAAATATAGCGACTTTGTTCCCACGTAGCTTCGTTTCTTCCCCTCTTGTGTTATTAATGTTTTTGTTAGAAATACAAAAATGCCATATAATAATTTCATTTTATATAAGCTCATTTTTTACAAAAGCTATAAGAAGAAAAGATAAAATATTTATATAGGCTTCTGTATTATCCTTTTTTATGTTTCTGGTACTCATTACTTTTTTCCTATGGATTCATATAATGCTCTGGTACATTTTCTTGTAACTTGAAAACTTCATTGAAATTTTATACGGGGTAGGCCTACTGTGAATTCTTTCACTTTTTTTTTTTTTTTTTTTTGTAATCTGAGCTTATCCTTATTTTGCCTTCATTTTTGAAGGATAGTTTTATCGGCTTTAAAACTTAATAGGCAGTTTCTTCTTTCTCCTCCCACTTTGTATAACTTCCCCTGGGCCTCATGAGAAGTTACGGTGAGTCTTATTGTTTCTCTGCGTATAAATAATTATTTTGGAGTTGTTGCTTTCGAGATTTTGTTTTTGCCTTTTCCTTGCTACAGCTTTATTAGCACGCATTTCTGTTCGTTTTTCTTCAATCTGTTTGCTCTCTTTTCTTCGGATGGTATAATTTTTATTCACGTGGCTTTTCCACCATCTGGAAGTTGCCGTTGAGCCCATTTAGGGTATTTTTTGGTTTTAGTTATACTTTCAACTCTGTAATTCCCATTTGGTTGACTTTTGTATTTTCTGTTTCTCTGTTGGCAGTCCTGTTTGTAAAGTCATTGTCATCTTATTTTTTTTAACGTTTAAGCATAGTTTGCTTTCGTCTGATCATAGTTAAAGTCGATTCTGTGAAGTCCCGAACTTGCACCACTTGGAATGGGTTTCTATTGACCACTCTTTGAGCAGGGTCATGGTTTCCTGTCTTCTCATATCTTTTTTTTTTTTTTTTATTTTTAATAGGCAGAGTGGACAGTGAGAGAGAGAGAGAGAGAGAGAGAAAGGTCTTCCTTTGCCGTTGGTTCACCCTCCAATGGCCGCCGCTGCGGCCGGCGCACCGCCCTGATCCGATGGCAGGAGCCAGGATCCAGGTGCTTTTCCTGGTCTCCCATGGGGTGCAGGGCCCAAGCACCTGGGCCATCCTCCACTGCACTCCCTGGCCATAGCAGAGAGCTGGCCTGGAAGAGGGGCAACCGGGACAGAATCCGGCGCCCCGACCGGGACTAGAACCCGGTGTGCCGGCGCCGCAAGGTGGAGGATTAGCCTATTGAGCCACGGCGCCGGCTCGTCTTCTCATATCTCATAACATGCGTGGTACAAAATGGAAGCACATGTAGTACGTGAATTAAAAATGGAAGGACACCGTTGATAGCAGATGTAGAAAACATGTTTTTTATTTGTTATTTTTTAAAAGATTTATATGTTTATTTGAAAGGCAAAGTTAGGGAGAGGGAGAGACAGAGAAAAAGAGATCTTCCATCTGCTGATCACGCCTCAGATGGCTACAATGGCCAGGACTGGGCCAGGCCAAAGCCAAGAGATTCATCTAGTTCTCCCAAGTGGGTGGCCAAGCACTTGGGCCATCCTCCGCTGCCTTCCCCAGGCACATTAATAGGGAACTGGATGGAAAGTGGAGCAGCCAGGCCGCCACCCAGTGCCTTTATAGAACACCAGCATTGCAGGTTGCGGCTTAACCTGTGCCACAACACTGGCCCCCAGAAGCTTTTTTTTTTTGCTTGACATGGAATATAGCAATTGAATGATTATGGAATGTTCTGTCATTTTCTGTATCCTTGAGACTCGGACTCTTAGTATGGGAGGAAGACAAAACAGATTTGGGACAAAAGAAGCCAAGGAAACACTTCAGTCCTGATTTTGAATGATTGAGTTGGTGATCTGGGGTATCTGTGTGTAAGCATGCATGCATGCATGTATGTAAAATATGCGCTCTGTGCATACACATGAATATGCTGGGGAGTGGGGCGGGTAAGAGACAGAGAGAGAAGTCTGGCTGCAGTGATTGACTCATTAGCAATGAACCTCCCTAGCTCCTAGACTGTGATTTTGAAATGTCATTTTCCAATAAAAGAAACTTCATCCTAGTTCTGGGACAGGAAATGTGTAAGATGAGCCTGGAACATCTTTACATGCATCCAAGTAACCAGGAAACTCTCAGAGACTTCTGTGTCATGTTAAAAGGACAGGCCAAATATGGGCAATTTGAATTTTAAGAAGTATAAAAATTGCAAAAGAGTCATCAAATGTATTTAAATTTATGAGTTCTAATTCAGTATCTTGAAAACTAAGTAAATGAAAGAATGAAACATTTTACTCATGCCAAACAGAGAGCCAAGTAGTAGATGAAAGGGAGCTCCTTCCTGTGAAATCATTCCAGCTAACG
The DNA here is from genome assembly GCF_051225735.1 of Oryctolagus cuniculus. NCBI lineage: Eukaryota > Metazoa > Chordata > Mammalia > Lagomorpha > Leporidae > Oryctolagus > Oryctolagus cuniculus. The sequence continues at coordinate 40,767,978 of NC_142886.1, read as the reverse complement.
AAGGAAGACTCAGTGAGAGAATCGGGCTCTCCCCGTCGGGGAGCTCCCAGGGGCCGACGCCTCCGAGCAGTGACACCGCAGACCCCGCACACGCTGCTGCCAGCGCCTGGCCAGAGGGCTGGACCTTGAACTGAGGGGTGGTCAGGACCCAGCTGCCCCACGGTGGAACTGCAGAGAACATAGGTGTACTGAACTGACCCGCGAGCGTGCAGGTTTTCCAGAAACCACAGGTCAAACCGTGCAGATCTGTCGCGGATGAGTAGGAAGGGAAAGAAAGAGGTCAAGGTGGAGAGATTTTAAAGAATCATCAAGTACTTTAACAAGTGAGCAAGACTGAAGTATACCTTTAGGGATGCGTACGTGAGTAATTGACCCAAGGAAACAATCCACTTTGGATAGAGGGGCCTGTTAATTCCCGCGGGTTGAGTGGCAATAGTCTTTTCTTTCACTTGGATGGTGGTCACAAGGGTATTTATCTTACAATGATCCCTTAAATATGTTGGTTTTAGATAGTGTTCTATACCTATATGTTATGCAATGAAAAGGTTAAGAAAGAAATGAGAAGCCAGTGAAAGATGGGCTGGAGCAGTACCCTGTGCTGGGCAGGGCAGGGAGCCCTGGCCGGGGAACCCGGAGTCCTGCTCTGCATCACCCGCCCAGCTCTTGGGCTCACCTCCTTCTCTCCTCTGTGGGACTCAGTTTCCCTCCTTGCTGAGGGTCATGTATTCCTGCCTGCCATTTACAGTAACCGATTGCGGGTGGTGTCTCGCAGAAAGAGGGAGAAATGCTGACCAGTGTTTGCTGAGCAGTGGCCGTTATCTGCTGCCGGCTCCCCATGGCCCTGTAAGGTGGTTTGCACGAGGGTCTTCCTCTGTCCCAGCACGTGGGAACCCACTCTGGGTCCTGAAGGAACCCAAAGTCTTATGGAGATGGGGATTTTGTTGACAAGAGAGTGGAATAAAGGGCTGGCCTTCTGGTTGCTTGGAAGCAAATGAAATATTCCCCTCACTGAGCACATAGGGCCTGCTCGTATGCTTAAAAAGGCTTGTTTTTTTCAGGGGGGGGACTTGGGGGAGACAGCGTTGTGGTGTAGCCAGCCAGTTAAGCTACCACTTAAGCCAGCATCCCATATGGGTGCCGGTTCATGTCCCAGCTGCTGCTCCACTTCTGATCCAGCTCCCTACTAATGCACCTGGGGAAAATAGCAAAAGATGGTCTGAGTGCTTGGGCCCCTGCCACCTATGTGGGTGATCTGGAAGAATCTTCTAGATCCTGGCTTCAGCCTTGGCCCAGCTCTGGCCATTGTGGCCACTGGGAAGTGAACCAGTGAATGGACCATCTCTCTCTGTCTCTGTCTCTCTCTCCCTCTCCCTCTTCCTCTCCCCCTTCCTCCCTCCTTCCCTCCCTCCTTCGTTCCCTCTTCCTCTCCCTCTCTCTCTGTAACTCAACCTTTCAAACAATAAATATTTTTTTAAAGAGAAGCTTTTTTCTTTCCTTTTTTAAATATGGACAGTGTTCAGGTGAACTTGAGTCCACTGCCTGGGTGAGTGATGGTGTATTCCTACTGGGAAGAGCCAGATACCCATGGTGCTGTGTGGTGGAAGAACCCGGTTTAGGAGCTTGTCCTGCTGACCTGTGGGCAGGCCCACTTCCGTGTTAGCATTATCTCGTCAACAGCAGTGTCTTCGGTAGTCACCCTCTTGCTTCCTGCAGAAATTCTCACCTCCAGGGAGGGGTCCATGGATCCCCCCCATCTTTGGACCAAGTGCTCCCGGGCACGGAGCTGTGCTCTGGCCTGCGCTGCTCCTGGCTGCCCTCCTGCCGCTGGGATGCCTTTGCTGGTGTGCCGTGGAGCCAGTCTCCCCGCCAGTTCCTTCGCCAGCTTCTGCTCAGCAGGGATCGCCGTCGCCTTCTCTGGGCCCTGGCATCAGGTGGGGCAGGGTTCAGCCCGCAGCTCTCACACGTGGGCCGCAGGGTCCTGGGAACGTCACCTAGCCCTTCTGAGCCCCTGATTCCTCAAGTGCAAAACCACGAACGGGAAGGAAGCTGTGGCAGGGTATGTCTAGAGACCAGAGCGGATTTTGCACTGTCCTGTGTCAAACCAAAGATGGCCCTCTCACCACTGGCTGCTTTAGGCTTTCGTCCAGCAGACGTTTATATGTGGAGTGAAAGGCCGGATGGTGGGGGTGGTGAGGGGCTGGGAGGGGGAGAATTGACTGGGTTTCGAGCACCAGGTCAGGCACTTTCCAGTTGCCCCCTCGTTCACACATCAGGTAGGCATTGGTCCACTGCATGATGGGGACAGGCCAGGGGAAGCCGGAGGCCCCGCTCTGCCCTTCCCGGCGTGAGCCCAGCATCAGAGACCTGTTCCCTCCGCCAGGCTCCGTTGTCTCACGTTCCACCCTCTGTGATCACCCTGACCTCTACCCTTTTCTTCTCCAGCGCGTAAGCCTTTCCCAGGCCCGGGTCAGTGATGTGGTGTGACTCACAGGATGTGTGAGAATCCCATACAGCACCATGCTGCCACCAGCCAAGCAGTGCCGCTTCGTTTGTTTCCTTAAGAAAAATATGGGCAGCTTCTGTCTACCAATTCAATGGCAAGGATCCTTCCTGCCCTGCTGCATTGGCCTTTATGGCTTCGAGTTAGATACCTGTGGGCCAGGCCAGGCCCTGAGTGCCCCAAGTTACCGCCTCTTCCTGGGGTCTCACAGCCCCCCATACTTGCCCATGCTACCGGCTCGCTCCTCGTGCCGTTTGGAGCAGCGAACAGAGGTCTTTTCTTTCAGTTGATTCCCTTGGAGTTTTTTCTCACTTGTCATAGCTTTACAATACCCCGAGGCGTTTTGGAAATGCAGTTCTCCTGTTTTCTGCTCACTGAAACAGAAGAGAACACTGTGCTCTCACTGTCCATGTGAACTTTCAGCCTGGAGACTTGTGATGCATGGGCACGGGCCCTCCTCCCCTGACACCCCTGCTGCCTGCCTCCCTCTCCACAACCCTGTGGGCTGCGTGCGAGACCAGGATGGCTGAAAGTCCTTTTTCTGTGTGACTTTCTTGCCTAGAATTAATTGATGTTTGAAGTCCTATCATTAACAGAACAGTTCTACGCTCTAGATTACCACTCTGCTACACTGTTTCTGACTTTTTAAATGAATACCAGATTGGCCTGGTGCTGGTCAGTGCTCTGTGTAATTGACCAAACCCCATCTGAGGAGGTGGGCTTGGTCTGGTGGAAGTAAACTACACCTGTGCTCAGCTTTCTGTCTCTAGCTCTGTATTTCAGACTCATAGAGTCTTGGTGGCTCGCCACTCAAATTCACATTTTTCAGTTTGGTCTGGCTCATTTTTTTTTAATAAATATTTTGTATTTATTTGAAAGACAGAGTTAAGGAAAGAGGAGAAGAGAGAAAGAGAAAGAGATCTTCCATCCAGTGGTTCACTCTCCAAATGGCTGCAATGGCCAGAGCTGAGCCAGGCTGAATTTCTTCTGGATCTTCACGTAGGTGTAGGGGCCCAAGAACTTGGGCCATCAGCTGCCGCTTTCCAGGCACACAAGCAGGGAGCTGGACCGGAAGTGGAGCAGCAGCGGCCCTGGAACCGGTGCTCATGTGGGATGCCAGCATCGCAGGCAGAAGCTTAACCTGCTCTGCTGCAGTACTGGCCCCAGCCTGGCCCTTCTTGATTCACTCAGGATATTCTTTGAGTGTTTCCTGTGCTGGCTGACACGGCACAGTGAGGAATCACTTGCCACCGACTCCCATGCCTCTCTTGGTCAGCACTGCATTGGCCCTGCCCTGCCCTGCCCCTGTAGCACTGGGTGGAAACTCTTAAGAGATATCACCGTCATCTCCAGGAGGGTGATGATGGGGTCCAAGAGAAAGAGTTTTTAACTATCACCTGACATCCATTGTCTTTTTTTTTTAAGATTTATTTATTTTATTTGGAAGGCAGAGCTACAGAGAGGCAGAGGCAGAGAGAGAGGGAGAGAGAGAGAGGTCTTCCATCCTGTGGTTCACTCCCCAGATGGCTGCAACAACCAGAGCTACACCAATCCGAAGCCAGGAGCCAGGAGCTTCTTCCAGGTCTCCCACGTGGGTGCAGGGGCCCAAGCACTTGGGCCATCTTCCACTGCTTTCCCAGGCCACAGCAGAGAGCTGGATCTGAAGTGGAGCAGCCAGGACTAGAACTGGCACCTATACAGGATGCCAGTGCGGCAGGTGTCAGCTTTACCCACTAACACCAGGGTGCCGGCCCCATGATATCCAATGTCTTTTGTCATTGTGGCCCAAACCTGTGCATTAGCTAGGGGTTTTTTTGGACATAGTAGGCTTTCAATAAATAGCAAAGTGAATGAATGAATTAAGCTGGAAATTATCTTTTTTCTCCTTAAAAATTAAATGACTCCAAAGAAGTAAAATAGGTTTCCATGTGCTGTAAATTGATTGGAAATCTAAAAGTCTCTTGAATGATGGCACTACATGAGAATCACGGACCAATGGCTTAAATTCTTAACAATACTTAAAATACTTACTTTACAATACTTAAAATGTGCTTCCTATATCCATTAACTCGTTTGATTCTTACAACAAGCCAGTTAGGTGGGCCAGTGGCTATTTCCATTTTGCAGATGAGAAACTGAGGCACAGGCACTTGCCCAAGGTCAAGAAGTTGTAAGCTTGGATTGGAACCTGCACCGTCTGGCTCCGGAGTCTGTCCCTCTAAGTTTAAGTCCACAGATAAGTCCATGGTTCCCCAGGGGAATGCTCTGAAGCACAATCCTCATGCAATACACAAGTTTTGGTTCATTTATTAAAAGCAGTGTTAGACCAAGGAGTCCAAGAGTGCGCTGGATCCTGTTGGGCTTCTGGGATTAAACCGAACATAAAAATTCAGGTTCAAGAGGGACCACACCTGCTGCCTGGCTTGCTGCTGCACTCCCTGTGGCTGACCCCTTTCCTGCACATAGTAGGCACTCAGCTCATGCGTTTCTTGGGAATGAGCATCATTGTTCTTTGAGTTATCCCCAGAGGTTAAAGGGAAGAAGGACATGGGATGGGGCAAGACTTTCCATATTCCTGTTTCCTCGGAGACTCGGGCTTGGGGCGTGGAGAGGAACTGGCAGAAGGATGGATTATTCTTTCAACTCCTTCTGAGCTCCTGGGACAGCTGCATGCCTCTCATTTGTAGGCGTCCGCGTGCCTTGTTGGAAGGACTTGTTTATGTGTCCCTGCCCTGACCCACTAAGCAGGAACTCTTAGAAGCTGCTCTCCGTGCCTGCCGAGGTGCTGGTATGTCACTGCCTACTCAGTGCACTGCGTGCTGCCTGGCCAGCTGACCAAATGGCTAATTTATTCCACTTTGTCACAAGGATGCCTTCATCGCTAAAGAAGTCCAAGAAATGTTGTTAAGCCTCGTACATCTCTCATTAGGTTTGAAACGAGAGCTCTGGAAGCTGCGCCTGCTTGTTCACATCCCAGCATGGATGGCTGTAACACCCTGTGCCACTAGATGCAGGCAGCAGCTGGCTTGCTGCATTGGTCAGAGAGAGAGTCCTCTGCTAAGGAGGCCAAGGTTGCAGGTTTGATCCCTGGCCCCTAACGGCAGCAGCCATCTGTCTTCACGAATGTGTGTCACTGCATCTGAGGCAAACAGTGCATGCAGCGGAAAATCAGAACCCGTTCTGGGAAAAACCCCCGACAGCCGGCCACAAGTGTCCTTTTGGATCACAAAGGGTGTCTTTTTCTTCTCCCGCTTTCCGGATCTGGGTATCTGGTTCTGATTGCAGACATTTTTTTCTTCTTTTTTTCTTTTTTATTTTTTTTTATTTATTGACAGGCAGAGTGGACAGTGAGAGAGAGAGAGACAGAGAGAAAGGTCTTCCTTTTGCCGTTGGTTCACCCTCCAATGGCCGCTGCGGCCAGTGCGCTGCAGCCGGCGCACCGTGCTGATCCGATGGCAGGAGCCAGGTACTTATCCTGGTCTCCCATGGGGTGGTGCTTGGGCCATCCTCCACTGCACTCCCTGGCCACAGCAGAGAGCTGGCCTGAAAGAGGGGCAACCGCGACAGAATCCGGCGCCCCAACCGGGACTAGAACCCGGTGTGCTGGCGCCGCAAGGCGGAGGATTAGCCTAGTGAGCCACAGCGCCGGCCTGATTGCAGACATTTTCAAAAGAAATCATACCAAGGGTTACGTAACTGAAGCAGTTGCAAGCCAAGAACTAACAAACAGCAGTGGCCCTAGAAGATAAACGGTGTATTTCTGTTCTAGTATTGTGTGGAGAATGCCCAGAGTACACGGGCTGCATCTCCTGACGGAAGGCGTGTCTGCTTTTAGTGGTCTCTCTTGTAAGCAAGTAAGCTCCTTTCAGCAAGGAGATGGGAAAGGGATTTCAGAGCCCAAGTTGGCGTCAAAGCTCCCTGGACGGCAGAATGAGAGTTTCCTGAAGCCCTCTTGCGTAGGAGTGCGCTCACTCTGGTCTCTTTTGGGGTCCCCTGGCCTGGCCTGTGTGGTGTCTGAGGCAGCTGGGACCAGGAGAGGTGGACCCAGTGAGGATCTCTGTCCTGAAGACGATGGCAGACAGACACACAGCAAGGTCGGTGTGCAGACTTGGGAGCACGCGGGAAGCTGTGCCTGACTCCTGGGGAGGCTGGGGATCTCCCGTGGGTGGCCTTGGCCCCGTGAAGGAGGACAAGGAGAGTTCCTGGGAGCCTGCTGACAGAGGGAGCAGTGGGTGTGGAGGTGCCGGAGCAGGGGAGTTTCCTGTACTGCCTGAAGCTCTCAGTCCTCGTTATCCACACGGCGCTCTGGGCACTGTCGGGCCAGGTGCACCCGGCTACCGTGTAGTGCGGGAGGAGCGCACCCTACGGCCCTGCGCTATAAGGAATGCTGCTGCGGGCAGAAGAGATGCGTCCTAGTTGAGGGCGTGGCACTTGGCTGCCTGCTCCTCTGTGCTTTGTGGGAAAGAAAGGGAGAGAGAAGAGGTGGAAAACACATTCCCTGTGGTCTTGGTTGACTCAGCTCATGGTGATTCTCACTTTCATTCATTCAGCAAATATCTGAGTGCCTCCTGTATGCCAGGCAAGTGGCGTGGGGTACGCTGGTGAAGCCCACCCCAAGGTCTCTGTCTCAGAAGCGCCTGCATTCCTTGGCGGGGGGCGTCGGGGGAGGGGAGATGCAAGGCTCTCTGGGCTCCCAGAGGCAGGCAGGTGCCCCTTGTTCAGCAGTGTGTCCTCAGGGGCCAGCCTGGAACCTGATAGCTAATGTTGCACAATAATTATTGGAACAACCTGCTGCGTAAGTGTTTCAGAAGTGCTAGCTGGTAAGAAGGAAGGTGGAGAAAGCCAAGCAGTTTCTCTGCTCTGAGAGATCTGTTGGGTTGATTTGTTCTGCAGTTGATTTTTAGTTACAACATTCTCAGCCACCGAGGGGGGAGCATACTGGGTTCACTCTGGCAAGGCTGCTTTTTCCTTATTGCCAAAGAACTTGGCATCTGATGTGCAAGGTCCTTCCTTCACATCACAACAGTGGCGGGTGGTGTTGCATGTAAGCGTACTAGTGGCTTGGCTCAAACTTTGCAGTCAGAAGATGCTTCGGAAGGGCAAGTTTAAAGGGGAGAGTTGTCTTTCCCCACGCTCCTGCCAAACACACGTGCTGAGCTTGGCGTTCAAGCAGCCACCCTGACCCCGCTGAAATGGTTCTCAGGTCCTTAAGCTTCCCTGGCTTTCGGTACCCACTTCGATTCTGCAGCTCTGGCTTCTGTTCTGCGTGCATTTCCTCATTGGTTTGGTAGCGCAGAGGGGCCGGTGACAATATCAAAGAACTGAAACTGTTCCCACTTGTAAAACAGAGCAAGACAGAGTTGGATGCTGTGTATGTCAGAGTGTGGACGTGGTGGTCTGGCCTTGGAAAATGCTGCTGCAGGGCCCGAGGGGCACTGGAGCCTGTCCCAAGGATGGAGAGTCGAAAGGGGAAGGCCAAGTGCTGGGGTCTTAATGCCCTTCCTGGGGGTTCCTATGGCCCCTGGGAGCCAGCACTGATCCTCAGGACATCATATGTTTGAGCTCCGATAATGGCAGCAGACAGGCCTCGGGAGGAGGAAGAACAGATAGAAAAGGGCGGAGAGAATTGAAAATGGAAGTAGGTTGCAGGAGGAGCAGGCTGTGTACCAGGAAAGGTGGTGGGCTTTCCGGCCAATCAGAGAACAAAGATTTGACCAGGAAGCAGGCCTGAGCTCTGATCAGGAAGCCGGGAGCTGACAGCGGTGGGGGCGTGTGCAGACAGGATTCGCTTGCTCGTCTGGCTGAACAGGCAGCCGGCCCCGGGGAAGCTCGCCGGCCCTTTCCGCCTTGGGAATGGCCAAGCAGCTGGGAGGGAAACGCACAAGCTCAGGAAGCTTCCTGAAGCAGAATGCAGGGGCTGAACCCGAGCTCTGGCAGCCTGCCGGAGTGCCTGCTGCTGGAAGCCTGGCGGGAGCACTCGCCTTCAGAGGAGTCTGCCATCCTGATTCTGACATCACCGCGCTGTCTCAGTCAAGGGCGCTGAAGCGGAATAAGCAGCCGCATGTCCAGGGTGTGCAGAACCCTGAAAACCAGGGCGCTTCCTCGCCTCTCTCGTCTGGGTTTGGAGTCAAGGTTTTAAGCAACAGCTCACGCTGAAGTTTAATGGAGCTCAACATTTTAAGAATAAACTAATATTTTAGAAACATGTGGGTTTTGTTTATGTCCCTCAAGTTGGGTTATTTTGTAGCATTTAAAATGTAATTCTTGCAAGTTAATTTCCCTTTTTTGTTCCTTTCCATCTGGCTAGAAAAAAAAAATTGTTTCCTGCTCTGATGGCACCCGTGGAGATGACTGGTTAAATAACGCGATTAAAAATATTTGAGTACTATGGGATCTGCCAAGAATTGTGTGCTCACACACTTGGGACACTTTGAGCCTTTTCTTGTATGAAAATGTGCCGTCTTCCACCTCCCACCCTTTGCTTGGGTCGGATTGATCAAGGTCGTCCTCTCTGCCTTCCTCTGAGTGAGCCACAGCTCAGGCCTCCTGCACCCCTGCCCACCGTGGAGTCCTCGTTGAACCCTAACTTCTCACCAGGAATAAGCCCAAACCGTTAGGGAAAACTCATTTCTCCTTCAGAGGCTTCACTGGGGAGCCACGCCCCCTGGCTGGCTTTGCTGCTGACGTCAGGCGTGGCATCCTTCAGCCACGGAGACTCCCTCTGTACCTCCAGCAGAGGGCCTCGGTCCTGCGCGGGACACAGCACAGCACCCAAACAGGAGCTGCGTTTCCCTGCCCCTCGTTAATCTCTTGAGGCCGCCGAGGCCGTTCCCCTCAGGCACCGGACTTCTTCACCTGGGTCAAGGGTTTTGCTTTCCAATTTTGAGTCAGTTCCTAGAGTATCTCATTACCCGTCATCACTGGAACACACAGAATTTATTTTAAATAGATATAAAGTTCATGGAAAGTGAGATTAAATTTTAAGTGTTTATTTTGGTGCCAAAAATTTAAAAGCCACACATATGAAGGATCTTCAAAAAATAATGAAATGAATATTATGAAACAATTGCATTGATTTTCATCTTTTTTGCACCAAGGTAAATGTTTTAATCTCATTTTCCATGAGCTTTTTGAAGTGCCTGTACACACATTTATATACACACACACACACACACGCATTCAGTAATTTGAACACTAGTGGCACTAAATATGCACCTGAGCTCTTGAGTTCACATTCTGTTCACCTGGAGTTACATTTCTGTTCTATGGCTTCCACTTCTTATGCCCCGTAAGAAAGCAGAAAATGATAGGAAGCTCCCAGCCCGCTCTGTACCAGGCTTGTGAACCCTAGCAAGCCCCTTCACTGCTGTGCCATCATGGACTGAATTGTGTTGGGTCATTTTCACCTAGAAAGTTCTGTGCTTCTGTTACCATGTAAGTAGCCCATCTGCACGGAAGGCACAGGAAACATCCGAACAACCCATTCCCACGTGGGGTCTTCCTGAGTTACGGTGTTTAGATCTGGCCCTGCCATGCAAGGGTAATTTCCACCATGGGAAAGCAGCCCTTTCTTCCAGGGCCTCCAATTCACACTGCCTCAGTCACACCCTTTGTTCACACATTCAAAATGCCATTCCTTTTGCACATGGGAAGAGCTTAATCAGTGATCCTGGAATAAAATTAGACCTCCCTGTCCATACCCACCCCTTTTTTAGCTGTAGCTTAAGAGAACCGAGCTTCAGTCCAAAGCAAATGTACTTTGTTGCCTGTGAACACAGATCCTATAAAAACAAATGAAGGAGAACGTGGAGTGAATTGCATGTCCCCGGCCTGTTCTCTAATCTGTATTCATGTCTGTGTTAGATTTCCTTCAGTGCTGCTTGGCGTCCTGAGCACAAGCTTCTCTTTTTACACCACCATAAAGCTTCTGCTCTGATATCATCTGCTACGTGTGGGTGAGAGAAATATGGAGTATTTATGTACCTGTGCCAATAAAGCATTCCCTCAAAGCTCTGAGGCTGGTCTTGTGGAAGAGAACCCTGGAGATGTCAGGCAGGCATAAGATACAAATTAATAGCCCTCATGAGTGCTTGTAACTTAGAGAACACACATTTTGATTTAATACCTTTGTATGATTTAAAATGTCATCCAAGAAGACAGCTTAATACCTAGAGCACCTGCTGCAGCCCACAGAGCCTGGCTGACAGGTCTATACCGGCTGACCTGCTCTGTGGCTTTTTGGAAAGATGAGATGTGTCCTAATGAGCAGGTTATAAATATCCCTGAGTTATGTCATAGGAGGTGGCAGCACTCAATGTAAAGGGACTGGCTGGGAGGTGTTCCCGGCTGAACAGACCAAGCACAGCTTTCAGTGAGAACAATATGTGCCTCTGTGTGTGTGTGTGTGTGTGTGTGTGATATTATTTATTTCATTTGAAAGATGGAGCAAGAGAAACCAGGACACAACAACCAGGCACGGACCAAGTTGAAGCCAGAAACTCGATCCAGATTCCCACATGAATGGCAGGGTCACCTGCTGCCTCCCAGGATGTGCATTAGTGGGAAGCCAGAATCAGAAGCAGATTTGAACCCAGGCATTCTGATATGGGATGAAGGTGTCCCAGGTGACATCTTGGCCACTATGCTGAAAGGCCTGCCCCAGGCCCAGATATGTTGACCGGTTGTTATTAAAGAAGTACTCATCCCCTAATGAAATGTGTCAGCAAACATGTCCCTGTGGGGTGTGCTGGGGATGAGATGAGATGTGATCCCACTCAGGAGTCCCCAGGTCCCAGCTGTCACACCTGTGCTCTCTGGGGGACTTTGATCCTTTTGCATGTTTTTGTCAGCGCAGGGCTGGGAGGGGAGCTGGCTTGATGGATTTACTGGCCAGTGACTTCCATTTGGAAAGACCCAGAATGGTCGCTCAGTTTTCCTCCCTCTTATCTTTGTCCCGCCCATAAAAGTTGCTACAAGCAGCCTCTGTCCTCATGGCTGGTGATGCCTGGGTCTCCGTGCCGGTGTCACCACTCGCCTTGTGAACGGAAATGCAGCTTTGCAGGCCACTCTGGCAGCGCTGCTGTAAGCTTGAAGACACCGCCATCTTGCTTTTCTCCCCTCTTTCTTCTGTTTCTTAGTGAACTTAGAACTGATTTTCGGGTTTTGTTTTCTTGAGAAGATGTGATTGGGGTTAGGGAGTACAAAAGAGCATCACTCTTAGATCAGTTTTCAGAATTGACCAAAGATGGATGCATGTGCGGGACAATAGCTTAAAAACTAGCCAGCATCCTTCATGTAGACAAAAATGCATTAAAAGATGTGTATAAAATATGTGATGTTAACACAGTCCAGATGGAAACCCTGTCAAATTCTTTGTGCACACAGGAACTTGACGAGAGGAGTCGGGAGATTCAGAGAGATCCTCAGAGCAGTCGAAACAAGGACCACTCAAAACCTGCGAATGGTGAGTGTGTCCCATACCCAGCTGGGGCAGCAGGGCACCTGTTTCATGTGCGTGTCTTTACATTTAACATATATATAAATGTATGTACACACACATACACACACATAGCAATTCACCCATTTAAAGTATACAATTCCATGATTTCCAGTATATTCAAAGAGTTGTTCAGCTATCACTAATATTTAATCTTTGAATATTTTTAGCATAAATCAAAGAAATCTTACACTCATTCATAGTTAGTTCCCAATGTCTCCTTCCCTCAGCCCCTCGAAACCACTCATTTATGTTCTGTCTCAATGGATTTGCCTATTTTGGACATTTTGCATTAGGGGAATCTTGTAACATGTGGTCTTTTATGCCTGGCTTCCTTGCTTTCAAGAGTCCTTCGTGTTACAGCACATATCAGTATTCTTTCTTTCCAGATAATACTCCTTTGTGTAAATACACCGCATTTACGTGTGTATTTGTCAGCTAAGTCATTTGTTTCCACTTGGTTGTTCAGTGACACGCTCTGAACCCTCACGCGCAAGTTTTTCTCTCTACTTACGTGTTCTTTTCTCTTGGGTCTATACCTAGGATTGCAATCACTGGGTCCTATGGCAACTCTATGTTACCATTCTGGGAAGCTGCCATACTGTTTCCTAAAGCCAGCAGATGTGCTGAGGGTCCTGATTTCTCCACCCCCTCCCCAAAGTATGCCATTGTCTTAGCTGCAGCCATAGTCGTGGGTGTGCTGTGCTACGTCACTTGCATTTTCCCGAGGACCAGTGATGTGCGCATCTTGTTCTGTGCCTGTTGGCAGTGCTCTCCTGGGACATAAATGGTATCCTGAAAGGTAGACAGAACATAGACCCTCGGGATGCCAGTGTGTGTTGAAACGGGGGTTGTGTTCTTATGATTCATACCAAAACTCAGAGCAAGGTAGGTGTTAGATCCTGGAGGGTAATACTGTTTGGGTATTAAGCTTAGAAGAGAAATATAAAAGATGGTTAAGTTAGCTGGTTGATCAGTAACTTAGCTCTCCTGTTGACTTGAATGTTCTGACTTCCTTTTTAATGCTTTCACTTTCCTGGAGCATTCATTAATTGTACATTTGCAGGTTGCCCCGTGGAGCCGTAGCTGTCGGATGTTTAGGTGAAGGCCTGAGGCTTACTAGAACCTGCACAGATGCCACGTGTCATATTTGATGTGGCAGCGCCATATAAGAAAGCCATTTCTTCTGTCTTTTGTCATCCATGCTGCTTGTCTCCCTTTTATTATGAATCCCATAAGTCCTATGAGAAAACATTCATTTGGACAAGACTAAGAGATTCTTGTCATGAGAAAGGAAGCTATAGCTTTGGTGGACATCTCCAGAGTTTTAGGACATAGCTGTATAACTCGTGGGGCCAGGGCTGGACCAGGGCTGAGGCTGGGAGCTGGGGACTCACCCAGGTCTCCCACATCAGTGCAGGAACCCAGTTACGGAAGCCGTGACTGCTTCCTCCCAGGATCTGCGTTGGCAAGAAGCTGGAGTCAGGAGCTGGAGCCAGGAATCAACCCCAGGTCCCCTGCTAGGCTAAGGGCCTGCTCCCTTAGGGTCCTCTAAGGGGAAACAGCCTGCGACAGTATGCGTTCAAGTTGTTGCCGGGCTTTTCTCTCAAACTGACCTCCTGCCAGCATTGCACAGCACTTCTCAGCTGGTCAGTATGAACAGCTTCTTCCAAGCTTGGAAGCACAGTGAAAGAAACTGATTAAATTGCCAAGTGTTTCATAACCATTTTAAAAGCAAATTGAAAAGGCCAGCCTCCAAAATCGTTTAAATACAGCGCATTTGTTCATTGCCCTCTCTCAAGAGGATCTATTTTATTAAGGAAATGCATGGTTTCCCCATGGAGAGGTCTGAGCACACCGAATCGCTGCGGGAGCCTGCCTGGGGCTCGCCTCCATGATATTTGCATGAATTATAGAACATCTTCTATTGGCTGGGGGTTTGGATTTTCAGATCAATGTATTGTGGCTTTTAGAAACCCTGTGAGGTACAGTTGTGAAGCAGATATGTTAGGAAGGAGAGGGGAGGGGAGGAGTCTCCTTAGGATTTTTCTTTTTTTTTCAGAGAATGTAGGTGAAGAGGACCCCAGAGAGCACTGGGGAGGCGGGAGCTGCCTGGACAGCTGGCTGTGAGCCGGCTGGTCAGTGCACATGGGGCACTTCCTATCTAGGTCACTCACACCTGTGGTCTCGCTGATGACTATCAAGTGACTAAAGTTAACTGTTTCTGATGTTTTGAGTACATCACAGGAACTTTGGACAAATTTACATCCCTGTGTCTGGCCCCAGAAATTCCAGTGGGGATGGCCTGGGGCAGGGTCTGGAGTGCTGTCTGAGGTCTCCACAGATGGTTCTTTGCCCACCCTCGTTGAGAAGCGCACCTGGGGTCTCGCTCACTGGTGCCTTGGTTTTGGACATCAGAAAGCTGCTCTGAGGCACTCAGGAGACAGTTTTTCCCCAGCCTTCATGACTGTAGATTCTTTTTAGGTTAGCTGATAGTAACTAATGTATGATATTCTTCCGAGATGGAAAAGTCCCTTTGTAAATTTTGTCTGGTGCAAGGCTGTAGCAGAAAAGGATTTGGAAATACATCTCCAGAACTTCTACTCTTAGATATATACCCCAAAGAGCTGAAAGTAGGCATTCAAGCAACAATATGCAGGGAGTATTGTAGCAGCGCTGTTTACAGTAGCTGAATAATTCTATGAACTGACGAGTGCATGACAAAGTGTGGTATTGTCAATGCGAAGGGATTTGCTATACAGCCACAAAAAGGAGAGAGAGCATAAACTTTCTATTAAGTGAAGGAAACCAGTGGGAAAGATGCGTATTGTACACTTCCCTTGCTGTGAAATTCCAAAATAGGAAAACCCATGGAGGCAGCAAGTCCACAAGTTGTTCCCAGGACCTGGGAGGAAGGGACTGGGGAGTGACAGCTTAAAGGGTGGGGTTTCCTCTTGCGGTCATGGAAACATTCTGGAAGCTGTTGGTGGTGATGGCTGTGCCACATGGTGAATGGACTAAATGCCATTGGACTGTGCCCTTTAAAAGGGTTTAACATGGTGAATTCCACCAAAAGGGTTTTTTTTTTTAACACACACACTGCACTTAACGATGAGTGTGTCCATGAACACCCAGGACAGACCACAGGCTCGCTTCCTCCCCTTGACTCCAAGTTTGATAGCCGTTGATAATGTTTAAGCAATCAAACGACGAGCTACACAGAGACTGAGCGAGCTCGTTGGCAGCTGTGTTGCCCTCCCTTTCTGAGCCTCGTCTGATCCTCAGCAGACAGGGCCGGGTGTCCTTCCCAGCCCCAGGTGTGGAGGAAGTGATGCCTGATGCGCAATCACACCAAAGTCCCTTTTAAAGCCCCACGCCCACCCCTGGAAGCCAACCCCCGAGGGAAAACGGCACCTGGCGTGAGCTGTCCAGCAGCGCTCAAGCAAGTAACAAGGAACAGAAATGAAGCTTCACGATTCGGAGTGCCTCTATGCCAGCTAAAGCCAGAAAATGTACTTTCTGGTGTTCGTTAGTTTTTCC
Source organism: Oryctolagus cuniculus (assembly GCF_051225735.1). Taxonomy (NCBI): domain Eukaryota; kingdom Metazoa; phylum Chordata; class Mammalia; order Lagomorpha; family Leporidae; genus Oryctolagus; species Oryctolagus cuniculus. The sequence goes on along the minus strand of NC_142886.1, from coordinate 40,752,442 downwards.
TTGAAGATTTATTTCTCAGCTACAGTGAGTGGAAGTTATTTTTGCCCGTTGAAGTTTCCAGCAGAAGTCATTAGCTTATATAGCTGCAATGAGATCAAAATGAAACTATAATGGAAGGTTTAAGAAAACAGCTCAGAAATTGTTTAGGTCCTGAAAATCGTGTTCTTATGAGATCTTTACAGATGGCTCAGTTGGGGATGATCAGAGTGCATTTAATTCCCCATTTCTATAGACATTGAAAGCCAGTGGGTCTTGCCTGGGAGTAATCAAGAAAATTTGCCTCCACCCAGTGCTTATCAGAAGCCACCAAGCTAGTGATTTGGTTGCATTTCATTTTCCTTGTGGTGTTGTAAGAGATTGCCCATGGAGGAGAGTCTAGCAGCATTCTCTTCTGGAACATGCTGATTTTAAGAAAGCCTCCATCTCGGGGAAGATCAGCACTCTTTGTCTACATGTTGCAGAGCCTGGGAAAGCCTGGTGGAACCTCTGCTGGGTGCCGTTGCTATCCCTGACCTGTCCTGGGCAGCCTGAACTGCCCAGGGCTGTGTATGTCTCTGGGGGGATTTTTTTTTTTTTTTAACTTCTGTTCTTTCTCCCTGGAAGAGGATGAGCTAAATGAACTCACATCAGTGAGTCAATCAATAAAATCTTTCCTAGTACACCCCCGCCCCATGCAGTCTACACGTACTGCTCCAGGCGGTGGGGTTACCGAGCGCTTGGGGAAGCCTGGCAGTCTGCATCTGATCCAGGAGCTCAAGAGCTGGAGGCTTCTGGGTTCTCCCAGCGAGGAAGGAGGTACCCATCCAGCTCTGGGACAAGATCTTTCTCAAGCCGGCGCCACGGCTCACTAGGCTAATCCTACACCTATGGTGCCGGCACCCGGGTTCTAGTCCCGGTCGGGGCGCCAGATTCTGTCCTGGTTGCTCCTCTTCTAGTCCAGCTCTCTGCTGTGTCCTGGGAGTGCAGTGGAGGATGGCCCAAGTGCTTGGGCCCTGCACCCCATGGGAGACCAGGAGAAGCACCTGGCTCCTGGCTTCAGATCGGTGCAGCGCCGGCCGTGGCAGCCATTTTGGGGGTGAAACAACAGAAGGAAGACCTTTCTCCCTCCCTCCCTCCCTCTCTCTCTCTCTCTCTCACTGTCTAACTCTGCCTGTCCCCCCCAAAAAAAAAATCTTTCTCAGTCAGGAGCCGTAGTCCCACCTTTGCGCTTCTCTCCTGCACGAAGCCGGGGATGCACTGAGAACAGGACACTCAGGTGCTGAGTCCCCAGGTGGGATCGTGCGGGGCTGACCCTTGGTGCTTCTGGGAAGGAGGACACGGGAAAGAGCTACAGCGGCCATCTATTGTCAGTGAAGAGATTCTTCAGGGATGGCCTGAGCTTAGCTGAGTACTGGCTTTTGCCAGGTTTGAGCTGGAGCAGGCATCAGCTAGGAGGTTATGAAAATACCTGGGGGCCAGCACTGTGACATGGCGGGTAAAGCCACCACCTGCAGTGCTGGCATCCCATATGGGTACTAGTTCAAGTCCTGGCTGCTCCGTTTCTAATCCAGTTCCCTGCTAATGTGCCTGGAGAGCAGCAGAAGATGGCTCAAGTCCTTGGGCACCTGCCACCCATGTGGGAGACCCAGCAGAATCTCCTGGCTCCTGGCTTCAGCTGGGCCCAGCTCTACCCTGGCCAATGCAGCCAGTTAGAGAATGAAGCAGCAAATGGAAGACCCCTCTCCCTCCCTCTCTCTCTGTCTCTGCCTCTGCCTCTCTGTAACTCTGACTTTCAAGTAAAACAGGTAAATCTTTAAAAAAACAAAATGAAATAAAATAAAAATCTCTGCAGGTCACCTGGAATTCCCAAGAGCTCTTGGGAAAGGGTTTAGCTTAAAATTCAGTTGTTTCGGATGGGAAACGTGTTCCAGAGTATAACAGAGACAGAGCGGCATAGAAAGTACATGAACCTTCGTTAAAAAAAAAAGGTTCGGGCATCTTAATGCATCATTTTATCTTTTTGTCATAAACTGGTATAATTGTCCTCCCAGAAGTAAACTTTCTAATTACGAGTCTTGGAATAGTACCTCGCATAAAATGATGGCCAAGACACATTTGTCAAACGGATGCCCAAAGGACACGAGAGAGATTCACTGCTGCGCTGCTCCCTCTCTTGCAGACGATAGCCAGGCAGCTGGCTGAGATCCTGCTGCGGGGCATGTGTGAGCAGAGCTACTGGAACCCCCTGGAGAGCCCGCCCTGCCAGTCGCCTCTGGACGACCCTCTCCGGAAAGGAGCCAACACGAAAACCTACACCCTCACCCGCAGAGCCCGCGTCTACGCAGGAGAGAAGTATGGGGGTTGATGTCCTGACTTGTAGTTTAGGGCACGGGAACACGGGGCAGAGGTCCCACGTGCAGGGCAGTAGGGAAACCTCATGGCTCATGGAGCAGGTGTCTGCGTGCTGCGGGGGACATTTGAAGTGGGAGCATGGCCCTCTCGGCCAGCGCTGCTGGGGTTGGGGATTCTCAGAACCCCGGCACCTCGCAGCACTCAGGGCAGAGCTGTTTGTAGGCCAGAGCTCACGTTTTTTCTTTTCTTTAGCAGTGGCTGATCCTTTTATTTACAATCTTGTTCTAGACGGAATTGGACGTAAGGGGGAGATTGAAGTAATTTGCAAGTGATTGGAAATATCTCTTTAGAACTTGTTTATCCTTGTAGGATTTGAGTTATGACGGGGACCCAGAGCCTCTACACTCTCAGTCTCAGTCGGGGCGGGAGAGGGGAAGAGGAGGAGACAGGAGGAGAGAGAGGAGAAGGGCTGGGAGCGCGGTGGCTGACTCTCCCCGACTTCTGCCATCGGAGTGCCTGTGCCTGCAGGGACAGGCGTGCTGGCTCCTCCAGATCCCTAGTTAGGCAGAGGAGAGTGTGCCTGCGTGAGCACAGAGAACCTCTTTGGTGTTACTGAGTTGTACAAATGGCTGCAAGACCCAGGCTGCTGCTTCGGAAGTCCCAGGGAAGGCACCGATGGAGACGGGGCCCCAGGGAACGCCACACTGACGTCCCAGACGAATGTGGCGACCTCCAGGGGGACGGCTGCCTCCGCATTGTCTTGAGCCGACCCCGACGTCTGTCCCCCTCACCGCTTCTGCTTCCGTTGCGGATTTAGACGAGGAAGCAAATCCTTAGCTTTCCCTGGGCTTTATTTTAGCTTCGTGTGCACACCCCTCTTCCACGCCCTGTTGAACCAGGAGTTTGTGTCATCCCCAGCCTGTGTTTACTCCTTGGTCCTTCTCTGAATTCCTAAGACATCTGTTCCAGCGATTCCCAAACTCACACTGTAAAAAGCTGACCTCCCATTGCGAACTGTGGAGACGTGGGTTTGGAATTCACTGTTTCAGTGACACTTAGGTTTTCAAAAATAGACTCTAGATTTGTTTTCCTGTTTTAGATCCTTCCTAATAACCAAGAGGCCAGGAACATTAAGGAGCCCATCTCTCACTCCCTCCCCAGTGCCCGGGACGTTAGGGGGGTGTTGTTGGGGTCAGTGCTGCTGTGAGCCTTCCTGCGCGTGTTTCTTCACACATTGCAGTCAGCTGTGCGAGGCTGCTGCAGGAAGCTCATGGGAAAATTGAATTAGAAGTTAAATTTATTTGGGTGCAAAAAACCCAATGTGAAACCTTTGAATAGTTTTTTCATAATATACACTTTCCATGAACTTTTTGAAAGGCCCTCATATTTCTCCTTTCATTTTATTCCTCCCTGGTAAGACATGTCTGAGGTGGCTTAGAAAATGAAATTCATCTAGATGAGATAATTAGCAGAAAGCCAAGCAGGAGATTAAAAACCACTGCCATGCCAGAGAGTGGATGATGAAAAGATGTCTTGAATGCTGGTGCATGCCAGGCTAAACTCCTTTGCAGGCACAGAAGGTGAAAATAATCCTCATGAAATACTCCGTGTGGGTCTGAGCCCCCGTAGCCGGTGCAGCAGCTTTTGGTAAGACAGAAAGATGAGGGTTGTTGGAGGCAAGCTGACTTCCCGCTGGCAGCAGAGAAGCCGCATGAACAGCCAGCTGCACCGCCAGTGGTGCACCAGCCCCCCTCCGAGTCGTCCTGTGGGGCCTGCCCTCTTGCCAGGAGCGGCAAGCCCTTGTGCAAGCTGCCATGCCCTGTGGAGTCACCGGGTCCACCCCACAAGCACAGCTCAGTGGGCCTGGGTGCATCCGCTGAAAGTCCCTTCTTGCTCTGTCATGAGGGGCACTTTTGCCCCACATGCATTGACACGACAGGGAAAGTGGTGGGAGGGCCTAGGTGGTCCTCGGAGTAGACCAGCTAGTCTCCAGTCATCACGAGGCCCCCTTGATGTTTAGTTGAAATTCCTTCCCCTTCCACATCCTTCCGCGCGGACGGTGATTCTGTCTCTGCATGGGTAGCAGACGTGTGACTGCAGCTGCGGTCTGGCCGTGGGCCAGAGGCTGCTTTTCTCCAGGAATTTCCCCAGTGCCCATCCAGGCACAGTCAAGCGACAAAAGGAGCCATCCCTAGACCATTGGGTTGACGTTGTCGTCATTGACAAACCGACCTTTGTGAGCTGGCCGTGCCCAAGGACTTGTGTGCACAGAGCAAAGCTGCTTCCACTCCCAGGGGTGCCACTGGCCTTTAGACGTCCATCTCAGCACTGGGCGCGCAGTGGCCTCAGATGACAGAAATAAAAGAGTTGGCTTCTTTGGCGTAATTGTTTCTGTCATATACAACCTATCTGGAGAATACTCTAAGAAAGCCATTATCAGAGCGCCCTGGCAAACCTTGATTGCTATTTATACATGAGAATTCTCACCCTCGTTCCCTGCGGCTTCTGTAGGATCACGTCATGAGTTGGCAAATGCATCCCAAGTCAGGAAGTGAGCAGCTGGCTGCAAGGCAGCCCTGCGTGCACACGTGGCTGGGATGAGCAGGCAGCCCTCCCAGCCTTAGCCCAGCAGCCCGGCCACCACCTCGTTGCTAGCTGCCAGCCCTGGGGAGCTCGTCCTCACCGCCTGCCGCTCCCATTGATCTCCCAGCTTGCCCTGCAGCCTCAGACCTCAAAGAGAAGAGCGTCAGGAAAGGAAGCCCAGCCTTGTTGAACATCTCCCACTGGGCTCCCACCGCGCTGAGCAAGCAGGGGGGCGGAGCGGCCAGAGAGGAGTCTAGAGAATTCAGAACCATGACGAGGAGGCATGCCAGTGTGGTTCTTCAGGCACGGCTCTTAAAACCAGCCCTTCTGGGGCTGGTGTTGTGGTGTAGTGAGTTAAACCATCGCCTGAGATGTCAGCATCCCACATGGATTCTTGTACGAGTCCTGGCTGCTTCACTTCCAATCCAGCTCCCTGCTGATGCACCTGGGAAGGCAGCAGAGGACGGCCCAAGTGCTTGGGCCCCTGCACCCATATGGGAGATTCAGAAGATATTCCTGGCTTGGGGAGTGAAACAATGGATGGTAGATGGATTGATCGCTCTCTCTCTCCCTCCCTCTTTCCCTCCCTTTCTCCCCCTCTCCCTCTCCTTTTTCTTTTCCCTCTCCCTCTCTCTGTAGCTTCAATTTTCAAGTAAATAAATAAATCTTAAAAAAAAAAAAAAAAAACAGCCCTCTCCCGGTACCGCCCCCACCTCTCCCCGCCAGCCCTGGGAGCTTTGCAGTGCTCCTGGGCACCCATCTCCCCTCCCACAATAGGGAGGGGGAGAGGAAGTGGAATTAGAATTAGTTAATGTGCCACTTGTTAGCAACACTGGTAAAAATAACACAACCTAGCATTTAAGCAGGCCGATGGCTCAAATGGAATTTGGAGATTATCCATGGGCTGAATTGGCTGGTGTTAAGTCACAATTAGCGTGGGCTCTCTGCCTTTTCAATTAGTCCGGACAATGCAGAACTGGCTGGCCATGAAAGAGTAATGAAGGTTACTGCTTTATTTGCCAGGTCCAATTGCATGGAAGCACAAGCCAGGATATCAGGAAATGATTGCTGGATACACACAGACACAGGGTGGTGGGAGGCACTGCTGGAGCCTTTAGATTCTGCTTCTGAGTTTAAAGGCAAAGGAATGTTCTGTCTTCTGAAAAACCCAAATCCCCCCAAGCCAGTGCCTTAAGGCGGTCACTGCAAATCCAGGAGTCTTTGCTCCTGGTTCCTAGGCCAGCCTTGTTGTAAACCCACAGCCCTGGAAGAGCAGCCCAAACCTTCTCAGAGAGGTTTCCCTACCTCTAGTGATGCTGGGGTTGGAAAAGGGGACCAGGTCCTGTACTTGGTCTGGCTTGTTCTTATCCTCTTTGATGCAGTACAGAAATTTCCAGCACTTCAAAGAGCAAGTATTTATAATTATTTGGAAAATGGGATGGGGTTTTTTTTGGCCTTGTAGGAGGGAAATCTTTTAAATTAAATGATCATATTGTTACTCCTGGAAGATGGAAAATTTTTCATCTTCAACGTATTCAGGAGCCTTTTAAAACAAAATCATTTTTATTTATTGTGAACTCTTCCATTCCATAAAAACATAGTGAGTTTGGTCCAATTCATGGTAACATTGACAATTCTACTCCAAGGATTCTAGGGCTTTAGAACAGGCAAAAGAAAGAAAGAGGGAAGACAGAGAGAGAGAAGGAAAGATGCTGCACGGCTTTAAAAGTGCCCACAGTATAAAAAAATAGGATATAGAGAATACAGACTGGGGTTATGCTTGGGTTTTTATTGTTCTGTAATCCTGAGCAACATTGAGCTTAAAAGCTTTTTTTTTTTTAATCCAAGATTCCAGAGTTCAGCCAAGTTCCATAAACTAGACCAAGGAGGCAGCACTTGCACGCCGCCCCTTAGGAAAGCATGTGGGCTTAGGTCAGACGGCTCATTGAATTCTTATCGCGACTCTGCTCAGACTCTGGCCTCGCCTGCGGGCTCTTCACCCGGCTAAGTGACAATGCCAGTGCGCGGGTGAGGAGCAGGAAGAGCACAGCTGAGCGGGGTGAGCAGAGGGCTTGTGGGGTTGAGCGACTGTCAGGTGCGCTGGTCGGAATCTGCCTCCATCGTAGTGCTCTGTTCTTTGGGCTGATAACCTGAGGCTTACAGCTTGCTTTCACCCGTTTGCCTGCCATTCAACTGTGTAGCTAACATGTATTAGTTCCATGGTTTATCATAGAAATGAGCAAATCAGTTCAAATGTCAAGTTATACAGTATTTTTAAGGGGTTCTGGTAAAAATCTAGATGTTTTTAGCATTCAGTTCCGCTCATCCATCGTGTATTTTGTGTCGTTTTGAAGCTGCCTTGGATCAAAGTTGGTTTTCTTTTTACAGCATTTTTTGTCCTCAAGAAAACACTGAAGAAGCCCTGTTGTTACTGCTGATTAGTGAATCAATGGTGAGTGGAATGTGGTTTTCCGTCATTCCTTCCTCTGTCCCTGTTGTCCAGGGTTGGCTGAGTGGTGGGGGAAAGCAGGAGAGCTTTAAAATGAGAGAGGTTTGCTAATTCTTGGACAAGCCAGCAACATCCCTTGGTCAGCTTGGAGCTTCTCTTCCCTTAGCAACTAAGGTACCTTACTTCCTTTGTCCATCAAGTATCGACGGACTGCTAACATGATTGCGTGTCAGTGGACTGCAGCTAAATGTCCATCCAGGGGGTGACTTTGCCCCGAAGGGAGGGAGAACTGGGAGCCGCGTACTTGCAGGGGTGAGTATATGAGCCTCTGGTCCTTGTGGCAGAATCCTGGTGAGACAGCCAGTCGTCTCCCGAGCTCCCACCTGTTCCCAGGCTGTGCGCAGTCCCTGTGTGGGAGAGCTCCCTCCTGCTACCTGGCTCTGCAGCTGCTTGGTCAGTGTCACACGTTCTCACCTGACTGACATGAGGAAGTAGAGGGGACAGGACAGAAATTTAGTTTCAGCCCTGCCCTGTGCATTAGCAGATGCAGCCTTTTCTAAAAAGTCTACTGAGGTCTGCAAACCACATGGTGTCTGAATCCTTCTGGAAGCCATACCTCCATGAAATCCAGGGAATAGACCATTTGCAGAATAGAACTGGACCAGAAAACCAAAGATCAGAACCAGAGAAACACATGGGTCCTGAGGAAGTCTAGGCCAGGGGTGTCGGCAGAGCCAGTGTGGAGGCTCCTGCCCGACTGCTGCGGAAGCGTGCTGGTGAGCATCGCTGTCCTTGGAATCCTTTCTCACGTGTTTCTTTGGGAAAATGGCGACATTGGCTGGGACGTGAGAGAGTTTGGTCCAGACCATCAGATTCCTTTGAAGCATTTTTTAAATGTTTGACCAGGATATCAAAATTTGTTTCTAAAATTGCATTACTCATCATGTACTGGGTGTTTGGCACTAGGCATCACGGCCCTGGCTGGAAGCCTGCAGCAGTGAGGTCCGCTGTAGTAATTAGCACCTTAGCAGGAGGAGGATATGTGCTGAGCACCTGAGCTGGGATTCAGAAGGACCCGGAGTTGGGGGGAGCTAGGTGCATTCCTTCCTTTTCCAGGTGAGGAGCCTGGGGCCCAGTGCAGGGCCCACCTCTTTCACCCCACCAGGCAGGCAGGAGAGAAAAAGATTCATAACCCCCTTTGCCTCCTCAGACACACAGTTAAGTTGGAGGTGTGAAAAAGACCTCAACATGGATCGCAGGAAGAAGGGCCGCGTGCTGTGAGCAGGGGACCAGAGGGGCCGGGATCCAACAGGGAGGGTAGCTTGCTCACCTCTGCTTGAAACTTAAAATCCAAGAAATGGCTTGGAGATGTTTACAAGAGCCAGGGCACTCGAGTTACTGCTGCTTCTTATTTGGAAGCCGTTTGACGTCATTGGGCTCACTTCCTCTCCAGGAAACAGGTTGCCCCCTTGGCTCATCTTTCCACGTCAGCTGCTAACTGAGGATGGTGTCGTTTACGTTCTTCTCCGCCTGGGCATCCAGGTGGCCAGGCTGGCCCTCAGTGGCACTCAGTTCCTGCTTTTCAAGTGAGCAAGTCTCACCCTGCGTTGCCACCAACTTGTCAAAGGGGGCCAGCTCATGGTGGCCTCCCCGCAGACAGCCCCTTGTCCCAAGCTGGACTTTTCACAGCTTGGCAGGTGGTTTCCTGTGGACAAACGTTGGTTATAGAGCAAAATTCTGGGAGTGATGACCACACATTTTTAGATTACTTGGACAACTGCGATTGAACATGTTGTGTTCTGCCATCAGATCACATGATCCAGTGTGGAATTTGGAAAATATGGCCACATCTCTAAAATACCCCTCTCCGTGTGGCGTGAATGTCTTTGGAATGCTACTGCCACCTCGCCTGTCCTTAACTGAAGTGCTAGACACTGACAATCCTCAAAGGTTGAGATCCCTGGAAGACATTCTGGTTTGGCTCTGTGGTATTTAGTTCCAGAAGAACCTCTTCGGGGGATGGTGACACCCAGTGGCATCATCAGTGAATATGAGGGACCAGGTTTCCAGCCACGATGGCTGTGTCCCTCATGGATGTCATTCCATAATCATGGAGGCAGAAATCTAACCCAGTGACCCATGGCAGCCTTTTTGAAAATTATCCTTGGACTGATTTTTCTGAGACAGAAAATGACTGCTTGACATTGCATGTGTTTTGGGATGTCTGAGAAGAGGGTATTCTTCACTCGTTCTGATGTCACCTTAGAAACATAAACTTGTCCAGTCGGTCCACCTGCAAGAAATCATGCGGAGTTGTGTGCACTGCTTTCCCACCACACATGAAAGTGCTTTTTCCCAGGAGAGGGAGCGCCAGAATTATATTTGCACACCTACCGCCCAGACGATTTCCTGGGATATTCGCTGCTTGTGGGTCTGTTTCAGGTGCTATATTATATTTTTTAACCAAAAGAGACTCATACTTTCTCTAATAAAAATAATTTAAAAAGGAATACATTTAGTGCAACTCGAAAATCTCTCCTAAATAGTATTTTGGGTATTTGTTGTTGTTCTCTTCCAGGCATTGGTCTCAGTGTGAACAGTTATAGCAAATTAAAAAAATGAGACTTTTTTTAAAAAGTGTATTTATTTACTTGAAAGTCAGAGTTTTGAAAAGAGAGAAACAGGGATCTTTCATTGCTAGTTCACTCCCCAGATGGCCACAATGGCCAGGGCTGGGCCAGGCCACAATCAGAAGCCTGGAGCTTCATCTGGATCTCCCATGTGCGTGGCAGGGGCCCAAACACTTGGCCCAACCTTTGCTGTTTCTCCCAGGCCATTAGCAGGGACCTGGATTGGAAGTGGAGCCATATGAGATGCCCATACCTGCTTGCCACTACGCCGGCCCCATAACGAGACCATTTACAGAAAGCTCTGTTTCCTTCAATGCTTCTTTTGTTGGGCTCCAAAGACACTCAACAAGAAAACTTAGAATGAAATCTTCCAAAGCAGCCTCGTTTCCCTGAGATGATGCACTTTGCAGGAAGTGGCCTGTCTAAAATATTCTCATTTGTCTTTGACATTTCAGAGCAAGGAGTTTTAGAGTAAGTGAGTACTGACGGGTGACTAAAGGCAAATGCCTTGGACTCACACACACAGAAAGCACTATTAGCGAGAGGGGGAGTGTGTATGCATGTGGCCTTTCCCAGCGTCGGGCAGGAAGGTGGACGAGTGACCCTGGAACCTCGTGGGCCACATTCACAGGAAAGCTGGAGGGGCCACTGCTCTGCTCCTGGGACAGATGGGTCTGGAGTCATGTGTTAGTTAGCAGGGAGGAAGAGGCAGGCGAAATCAGGTATGGATGCTGAACTCTGCTCGCGCGGCGTCCCTAACGCACATGCTGTGTCTGGGGAGTCGGCAGAGACACTGAGTCTCAGAAGTGATGAAAACAAGCTGCAGTCAGGAGCCCCTGGTGTCTGGGTAGATGGGATTCAGCAGCTCGGATCAGCCTGATGCCCTTCCGCGGTAAGCAGTAGAGATGGGAAATCAGCAAGGTGCTCTCTGGGGCCTTCGGGGGTTAACATTCAGACAACCCGCTTGCTTCTGGCTTTCTCTGCACTTCCCTGAACGAGATGGATTTGGCCTCTGTGGCTTGTCCTACTGACGATGTCACATGGGGACCTTAGCGTTGCTTGGGGAGAGAGCAGAAGAGTGCTGTGTCTCTGAGTTACCACAGGTGATGGGAAGTCCGTGGTGGGGGATTTCCCCCGCTCTCTGACAGGGAGTAGGAGCAGGACCACAAGACAGGTGCAGCAGAGCCTCAGACGACAGATGCCCAGAGTGCCGCATGAACCGCAGCCCAGAGAACTTTCCCTCTTTTCTCAGCTCCTGAAGCTTCCTCCATACACCTGCCAACAGGTCTCACCTCCGGGACCTCCATGTTTGGATCACACCACCTGCCCTGGGCTGTAGTACTTGGGGGATTTTAGATAAACGAACCGAGGTGCCAGGTTCTGTAGTCCCTCCTGCCCTAGTCTCCTGCCCCTCAGCAAACTGGCTGGGGCAGGAGGGCCCAGGCAGGGCTGCAGGCATGGGCTGGCTCACCACCTGCTTCCCTCTTCCCCTTTGTTTCCAGGCCAACCGGGACGCTGTGCTGAGCAGGATCCCCGAGCACAAGAGTGACCGCCTCATCAGCCTGCAGAGCGCGTCTGTGGTCTATGACTTACTGACCATTGCTCTGGGAAGAAGAGGCCAGTATGAGATGCTGTCGGAGGTACAGCCGCTGCGTCCGTGTGGCTTCCGGGGCTGGCTGGGGGCAGGAGGGAGTGGCTGGGGGCAGCGGCAGGTTGAACTTGGCAAAGAGCTACATGACCTGGCCCTGTGCCCCCTCCATCACTGGCAGCCACGTGACCTTGGGCCAGTCATTTCATTTTGGCAAAAGGGGAATTGAGCTAAATGACTGGGTAGAGGGGTTGACGAGTGGTCTCTTACTGCACGTGGTCCGTGAGGCCCCAGGCTGTGAGTCCGTGTGTGAGCAAAGGCAGGCATGTCTCAAGCCCCTTCTCTTTCAGGGTAACGTCCATGCAGGCAGAGCCTCCCAGCTGTGATGTTAAGGTCCTTCTACAACAGGGCCCGTCTGCGGTATCAGTGCGTGACTCCTGGAGACCTGGCAGCCTCAGGCAGGGTGGATCGTCAGGCTGTTAGAGCTAGAATTAGTCCTATGAGCTGGAATTAGAGACGAGCAGCTTTCACTGGTTCAGAAGGGGCCCTGGTAGACTCCAGACTCTCTGGTCTTCTCATTCCCTCGGCTTCTGAGAAACACTGAGAACGGAAGCTTGCCTGTCGCCTGCTTTCAGAAGAAGCTGCTTCATCTCAGGCTGCGGTGGTGCTGTATTATTGAGTCGCTGCCCAGAATGACAAATTCCACCATGGGAGGGCTAAATAAACAACGAGATCATTTCATCTTTCCTTTGGCAGAATAAAAAGATTGAGGTTAGAGAGAGCGCTTATTTGGTTAAAACGAACGTTTCTATGTGATTTATCTTTCTCTTTCTAAATTTATACCCATTGCAACAGCCCCTGGGCACGAGGACAGGGAACAAAATGCGGTCACAGACTGGCTGAAATCAGATAAGTGCCCGGCTGCCTGCCTGCCGGTGCCTCTGCACGTTGGGCAGGAACCTTGGGGAACAGATGAGCCTGTGTGGCCGCGTCTGTTTTTAGTCTTTGGTTTGGTGACTCTGCAGGGCAGTGGTTACTCAGCCTTCAAAACAGCCCCTCACGCCCCCGCTGTGTAAAGCCACACCAGATGCCACCCCCACCCCTGTATCTTTGGCAGGTGCGCCGGGATCAGGGGTGGTCTGGGCTGTTCATGGCTGAGTAGTTCGAGCCCTGTCCAGGTGCCTTCTCCCCTGGACCTGTCTTCCCTACCAGCTTAGTTGCTGTCAGTCAGCTGTGTCCAGTGGGTCGACTGGGGACGGTTGTGGGGACAGTGCCACCCAGCTTGCAGTCCCGTTCTTTTGAGGTAAACTTCTTGCCTCCAGACAAACCACTTGCCACCCACCCTGGGCCCAAGGCTGAGGAGGGTTGTGTCTCTGCTCTCCCCAGCTTGAAAGTTGCCTGTGTCCTGAACAGGTGCAAGGAGCCCTGGGTGGCCGGCTCGGTTGACAGGCTGGATGCCCCTGCCCTGGGCTTCTCGTCATTCCTTGAATGGCTCCAGGGGGACGGCTGTCACCTCAGCACCATTCCTCTGCCAGCCGGCAGCCCGGTGGCATGTGCCTCCTCCCGGCCCAGAATACCCAGGCCTTGTTTTCACCCAGATGGCTTTCATCCCCATATCCCTTGTGGCGGTGCCCTAACGCTTGCACCTCCGGATGGTCTGGTCGCCTGGGGCCTTGCAGCTCAAACTTTCACCCTGCAAGCCACATTTAAAATGGTAGAGACAGGGCTGGCGCCGTGGCTTACTTGGTTAATCCTCCGCCTGCAGCACCAGCATCCTATGTGGGCGCCAGGTTCTAGTCCCAGCTGCTCCTCTTCCAGTCCAGCTCTCTGCTGTGGCCCGGGAAGGCAGTGGAGGATGGCCCAAGTGCTTGGGCCCCTGCACCCACATGGGAGACTGGGAAGAAGGACCTGTCTCCTGGCTTTGGATCGGTGCAGTGCCAGCCACGGCGGCCATTTGGGGAGTGAACCAATGGAAGGAAAACTTTTCTCTCTGTCTCTCTCTCTCACTGTCTGTAACTCTACCTGTCAAATAAATAAATAAATCTTTTTAAAAAAATGGTAGAGACTGAGCCAAAGCTTAGACAGATGGGGGACAGGGAGACATACCATGGAGTATCTCTTGGAGCCCCTTGGGTTTTTGTATCATATCTGTGTGTTATCTATTAAAATACAAGCCAAGTTATCAGATATATCAAGTGGTGGAGAGCATTTACTTCCTGAGCGCCTGCAGATGCTGTCACATGCTTCATGCCAGGGGCCGTAACGAAGGCCAGGGAAGCAGCCATGAGCCAGGCGTGGCCCCTGCCACGGGGACCTGGGCCCAGGGAGGGCACAGCGCAGGCCGGGCGTCTGGCAGCTTCAGCTCCCTTGCTCTGTCTCCTCGGGCAGTTGAGCTTCCCCCAGCAGACATCTGACACCCATGCTGTCTCAGATGTGGCTCGAGAGAGACGCAGGCTCGCAGGGTCTTGAGGCCGCCTGGGCCATCCCCGGGTAGCTCAGTTCCTGGACACTGGGCCCGGCCCACCCTCTGCTGAGTGTGGCCTGCTCCCCCTTGCTCCCGGGCCACACGTGGGTCCTACTTTCCTTGTGTCCTCCGAGACTGGCCTTTTCTTGAATCCATTCAACCGTGTTTTCCTCATCTGCCCTTGTATTCTGGACTCTACATGAAGACTTGTACACTTGGATTTGTTTTTAATTGAGGTAAAATTCATGTAATAACATCTTAAAGTATATAATTTGGTGGCACTTGCTACATGCACACTGTTGTGCAGCTGTCCTATCTAATCGCGAAGGTTTCTATCACTGCCCAAGGAGACCCCGTGCTGTCACCCCCACCCTCACACCCCCACCTCTTGAAGGTTTCTATCACTGCCCAAGGAGACCCCGTGCTGTCACCCCCACCCTCACACCCCCTCCTCTTGAAGGTTTCTATCACTGCCCAAGGAGACCCCGTGCTGTCACCCCCACCCTCACACCCCCTCCTCTTGAAGGTTTCTATCACTGCCCAAGGAGACCCCGTGCTGTCACCCCCACCCTCACACCCCCACTTCTCGAAGGTTTCTATCACTGCCCAAGGAGACCCCGTGCTGTCACCCCCACCCCCCCACCTCTGTTGACTGCTGCTCTCCGTGGGCCCCACCAGCGGTTGCTGTCGCTGTCATTCGGCGCCGCGGTGTATTATGGCTTCCGGTCTTCACCTCCCGTGCCGTCCCGAGGGTGATCTTTCCCAAGCCGGGAATGAGTACATCACCCTTCCATGCCGAAGCACTCCGTGGCTCCTCCTTCTTTGCTTTCTCTTTAATTTGTGTTCTTTCCTTTTCCTCTCCTAATGGAACCAACTTCATCGTTTACCTTTCTGCCACAGGCAGCAGCCGTGCGTGCTGCTCGAGGAATTGGAGAATCGGATGGCGACAGCAAGCAGGCGCGCGTCGCTTGGAACCCAGCTGTCCTCATGGTTCTCCCATGTCTTCCGCAATGGCGCATGCGCATTCTGTGCATTTCAGGAAGGCTTTCCACGCTTTCAGTTGCCCACAGCCAACCACGGCCTAAAAATATTAGGTGGAAAATTCCAGAAGTTGAGTGTCATTCTGGGTGGTGTGATGGAGTCTCCTGCCGTCCCACCTAGGCCGTGAATCACCTGTTTGCCCGGCGTGCCCATGCTGCATACCCTGCCCACCTGTAGTCACTCAGTAGCCATCTTGGGTATCAGATCCTATTTCGGAGCTTGTGTGCAGGTGGCCCTTATTTAACTTCCTAACAGCCCCAGAGCACAAGAGCAGTGGTGCACAGGAGGCACTGGGGCACACCCAGGGAAGGACATCAGCTCCGGTGCTGGGGGGGAACGCCGCAGGGCATGTAGGGAACACCTGGCTAAGTACAGGGTTTGGTACTGTCTGTGTTTGCAAACATCCATGGGGGTCTTAGAACATATCTCCCAAAGGTAGGTGGGAGAGACGCCCTTCCTCTTCCAGTTTGCAGAGGTAGGTAGACAGTAGGCCTGAGGGACAGGGAACCCAGGGCTCACTCTCGGGAACCTTAGGGGGAGGAGGAGTTGGAGAGAAAGGCTGGGGCCAGACTGCTGAGTACCTGGCCTGGCTTCAGGCTGTGCTTGCGCCGCTGCTGCTGGGACCCAGCCACGTCACCTGGCGGGTGGCCTGGGAGCGGGTCCTGTTTGCCTCGGAAACATTGCGTAGATGTCACTTGATGCAGGTGAAACTTCCCATGGAACACCCACAGGGCTCACCCCGTCCTGGCCCCTTCCTTCCTTCCTTCCTTCCTTCCTTCCTTCCTTCCTTCCTTCCTTCCTTCCTTCCTTCTCGTGTCCCCACCCACCATCCACACCTCCACTGCAAGACACAACATGTTTTCCTTCTCCCTGGCTCCTCTCCCTGGCTGGCCTGGGCCCATAGGCCCCAGAAAGGGAAGCGGGGTGCCTCTGCTGCGCCTGCCAGCACGCCTTCTTTCCTGCTGTCCTCGGAGCCCTGAGCACGGGGCAGACCCAGCCCTTGAAGACCTGGTCCTCCCTCTGCCACCTTCCTGCCTGCTCTTTCAAGACCGGGCTGCTTTCCCATCTCAGGCCTGGCTGCCATGCTGTCTGCACACATCACGTCTTCCGTCTCTTCAGGGCAGATACCGGGTTGTACAGAGGAGACGCAACCCCAAAGCCCACAGCCTTGTCCTGACAGGTTTAAATATAAGCATGATGTTTACCATATCTCCAGTGCTAGTTTTCATGGTTTTTGGCTTTTTTTTTTTTTTTTTAAAGACTAGCTGTGAGCCCTGCTGAAAGGTTTGTGTAGGAAGGAGCACTTCTTTTTTTCCCCTTCAATTTAAACAGCAGCCCTGGTTGCCATGACAACCCGCGCTATTAAAAGTGAAGCAGCCAGTGCTTCTTCCTCTCTTTTTCAGAATGAACCCGGGCTGCCGAGGGGATGTTTCTTGAACCTGGCTGCTAATGGCTCCGTTTCGACAGCATGTTGTGGGGTCCTGGGTGAAGGCTGCGTGTGTGTCCCCCTACCTAGATGGGCAGCTTTAAAGTCAGAGGTGGTGTTTTTGTCTTTCCTGCTGAACTCGCGTTCATTCGCTTGTGGTGAACCCAGCAACAAGGCGATTCTGTGGGTAGAGCTGTGTGGCTACTGGCTGGACCTCTACCCCAAATAACGACTCAGCAGGGGCCTCTGTGAAGCGCAGGGCACCGTTTGTTAGTTTACCTTAGAGTCAGGCCTCTCATGCAGAAACCCTATCTCCAACTGCCAAGGTCTCTAGCGGGCAGCAGTGGGCGTGAGTGACATGAATGGAGCCGAGGCAGAGTGCATGGCTTACGGCTGGTGCTCAGTCAAAACTTGCTGACCACACCAGGCTGCCCGAGCCAGGGCGTGCTGGCCTCCGGCCCCCCTCTTTGCATTTAGAGGTGAACTGTCCCCGAATGTGCCTGGGTTTGTCTTCCCCAGGCAGGGCCTGCAGCCAAAGGTCATTTAATGGGAATTAGACAGTGGAGGAAGAGTGGGCCCAGCCAGGGCAGTGTCCCTGGACTGATCCCCGCCCAGCTCTGCCAGTCAGCCCGGCAGGACCGACGATGTGTTTTCGTGACAGCCTCCCCTGAAGACCAGCAGCCCTGACGGGGCCACTGGCATCCCCCTTCCCACCGTCCTTCCTTTGAATGAAGCTCTTCTTGCGGCCCGCAGTGAAAATGCTGGTGGCTGTGGGAAGAACAGGCTGGTTTAAATCCTTGAGAGAGATTTAGTGCAGAGAAACAGGTATCTAGATATTTAATCATGTTTTTGTTCTTATGTTTTGCTTTAATTTAAAAAAAAAAACACAAACCTCTTTTCAACCTTTTCTAAAGTGTACAGGTCCGTGGCGTTTAATGACATTCCCAGCGTTGTACAGCCACCGTCCCTGTTTCTAAATTCTTCCGTCATGCCAAGTAGGAACCCTGTGCCCACTAAGCAGTAACTCCCAGTCCTCTCCTTCCCCCACACCTCTGTAACCTCTAGCCTACTTTCTACCTCTGTGAATTTGTCGATGCTTAGGAACTTGGTATGAATGGAATCATGCTGTACTTATGCCCCCTTAATGCCCTCTGTGTCTGGCTTAGTTTATTCAGCCTAACATTTTCAAGGTTTGGCCGTGTTGTGATGATATATCTGACAGTGTCTCACAACTTTACTCCTTTTATGGCTGAGCAGTTCATTGTACATATATGCCACATTGTATCTATCTAAATCCCTTGCTCATTTTTAAATTGGGTTATCTCTTCGTTGTTGAGTTACAGTTGTTTATTGTGGATAATAAATCTGATCAGATACATGACTTGCAAAGATTTTCTGCCATTGTATAGGTTGTCAGTTCAGTTTCTCTATAAAAAATACAACAATGTTTATGTATTTATTCTACTTGAAAGGCAGAGCAACAGAGAAAGACAGAGACAGATCATCCATCCATTGGTTCACTCCCCAAATGTCTGCTGTAGCCAGGCCTGGGCCAAGTTGGAAGCCAGGATCCAGGAACTCGTCCAGGTTGCCCACATGGGAGGCAGGGACCCAAGCACCTGCTCCTTCCGGGATGCATCAGCAGCAAGCTGCATTTGAAGCAGATTCGCTGGGACTTGAGCCAGCACCCCAGCATGGGATGCAGGTGTCATAAGTGGCATCTGAACCCACCGCACCAGAGTGCCCACCCCCACCCCCACTTTCTGAATGATGCCCTTCGACGTTATCCGAAGGTTTTGATTTTGGTTAAATCTAGTGTACCTGTTTTTTTTCTTTTGTTGCTCATGCCGTCGGTGTCATGAAGATTGATCCCTGTGTTTTCTTTCTATGAGTGTCACAGAAGTTTTTCTCTTATATAAGTATTTAAGCTATTGATCCATTTGAATTAATTTTCATAAATGATATGAGGTAGGGGACCACCACCATTTGTTGAAGAAACTATTCTTTTCCCTATAGGGTGACATGGCACCCTTGTAAAAAAAATAAATCAGCCATACATGCATGGGTTTTGTTCCTACACACTTAATTCTGTTTCGTTGCCTGTATGTTTATCCTTGTGCAGTATTGTACTGTTCTCACTTCTGTAGCTTTGCAGTAATCTTTGAAATCAGGAAATATGAGTGTTCCTTTGTCCTTTTTAAGATATTTTGGTTATTTGAGGGCCCTTATAATTCTATATAAATTTGAGGATTTGCTTTTCTTTCTGAAAAAATTAGATTACTGGAATTTTTGTAGAGATTGCACTGAATCTCTAGCTCACTTTGGCTAACGTTGTCATCTTAACTGTGACTTGTGTTCTGCTGATTTGAGTTTGCATCTGAGTTCTGCTTTCCCTACTATGCATTCCTTTACTTCTCCTACTTGTCCTCTTATAGGGAAACCAGGGCAAATTAGAATCCACCCTCAAGGATTACTGTGAGGACTGAGAGCACGTGGAGTTCCTGCTTCTCTTGCTGGTAGTGTCAATAATCTTTCTATTGGAAAAATCCCCTCTGTAATGACCTTGTGGGGGATCTCTGACCCTCTGTGAGGAAGTGTCCGTTGTATAATGAAAGTCTCAGCTTTGGAGCTGGGCAGATCTGGGCTCCGATGCTGGCTCTACCCTCTCCGGATATGAGACTTCAGGGAAGATGCTTGGCCACTCTGAGCACAAGGCTTCAGCAGGCATAGTGGGTGTGAAGTGGCCAGCACAGCCAGTTTGTAACACATACCATTCCATCCCCCTTGGGTTCTAAGGGAGGATCGATCTGAACTTTGTCCCTCTGGAGTTTGTCTCTCTGGAGCTAAAGGGCTCCTCAGTAACAGCCCTCAAATTTCGGAAGACGGTTGTCACATTGTCCCTTTTCCCAGTATCAGGTGCCACCATTCCTTATTCCAGGGCTCAGCAAACATTCTGCATAGAGAATCAGATAATAAGTATTTTAGCCTTTGAAGGCCAAGAGACAAAATCAAGGACAATGTGTATGTATAAGAGAGAGAGCAAATCTCCCTGAAGGTTTGATTGATAAACTTCAAAATTTGAGTGCCGTTTTCATGAAAAGAATGAGGTTGTTTGCACAACACGGGGGATGACATTTCAGTTCAAAGTTCCTCTCACCAAGCTGATGGCCGATGTTCATCCATAAGAACCATCCTCCGCTCTGAGAAACAGGCAGTAACTCAGATGAGGCCCTCAGGCCGTGGCACAGTGACCTCTGCCCTGGTCTGTTCTGATTGGCTGCCATCCACAGACTCTTTGTGATTCACCCCCGTGGCCCTCCTTCAAGGACAGTCAAAACATTGGATCTTGACCCAATCTGTATGGATCCCTTCATGCGAGCACTTAGTGGGCACTTGCGTGTTTTGTACACAACAAACAGCCCATGTGTCCTGCGCTCAGCTCCTTCCTTCTCTTCGTAGTCTTTGCCGGGGAAGCTACAGCACAGGTGAAGGGCAGATGGGTGGAGACACGATGATCAAAGGTGAGAGGCATTTGAGGAGGGGGTGGGATAGGAATGGAATGCCCATTTCTTGGACTTAGTGCGTTTTCCAAGAATAACAAGGAGCAGCACTTCAGCGGAGTAGCAGGTGGCGTTGTGTTTGAGAAGGGCCCTGGAGCCCCCTGCTCACCCCACAGACATGGTCAGGTCCTCGCAGATTCCACGAGAGAAGGGCGTGTGGGCAGGCGGCATCCAGCGTCCACCTTCTATAATAGAATCTGTGACCTTTGAAGAACAACCCCCTCTCTCCTCCTCCTGCCACAGCCAGAGGCAATGCTATCCTTTAATTTAAGTGTTTGCCAATGCAGTGAACCCCTGTGACTCCTCTTTCTGAAGCAGTCTTGCTGTTCTAAAGGAAAGAGAAAAAGGGGGAAGAATGAGGTACAGACTTTGCTCTGTTTTGTTTCCACTGTGAGGGGAGAACACTTGAGCATTCCTTGACGCTGACTGTGTTTGCGCACAGCCGGTGAGGGCAGGGGTGGGGTCTTGTGTCTGTAGCTGAGAGTCCCAAAAGCTCAGCAGACCCTGTAGAGCAGGTCTCTCCCACCCCATTTGAATTTGTGCTTTGATGTTCAGCTCATTAAGAAATCAGAACTCAGAACTGCGCAGAGCCGAGACTGGGTCTGCCCCCTGATGACCCTGTCTGCGTTCTGGGTCTTCGTTTCCACACCTGTCAATTAAGACGGGCCTAGATGAGCCAGCACCCACTGAGATGTCTCAGCAGCTTGGAGAGCTTCCACTGCTGAAACACGGAGACAGGAGCCATTAGCCATGCACCGCGTGAAGCTTAAAGAAAAACATGGTCCACAGCCTCCCAGGGTCACATCCGTCAGCCCGAGTGCTGTGGTGTGGGGCACAGGCCATCCTGAAGCCTCGGAGGGTCTGTGGGGGCTCCAGGGTCCAGCCATGCTGTCCCCACGCGTGAAGTGTGGAGCCAGCTCGCTGTGTCATTTGCTCCCTTCCTAGTGACGAAGTTCGACCTGGGCTTCTGGCTGTGTGAGGGGCTCTGGTTGTTTTCTTATTGCCCCTTCCCCCATGGGTTTTGGATGCTGAATCTCACTCTGAAGCTCCAAAACCAGACTTTGGCAGCTCCGTGCCTGTGGTGCCGTGCAGCTGTCGCTGCCACGCACTCAGTGTGTGTAGCCAGGCTTGGCACACGGGAAGGCGACTGTGGAGTCCCCTTCTCGCGCGCTCTCGTTCCTGGAGCCCCTCCGAGGGGCCGTGTACAAGAGGCTGCAAAAAGAGACCGAGGCATTTTCGCGAGCGACATTTTGCCTGCCACTCAAGTGATGAGGATGCCATTTAGGGCCTAATTATTGCTCTGCCAGATAGTCATGGTGTTACACGAGTGCTCTGTGGCGTTCAGAGAAGGAGGCAGTGGTGTGGTTACAGCAATGGACCTATCTTTCCTGGTAGAAATAACACTGCTACCAAATCCGTCGTCTTGTCTTGCGAGGGAGGTGAGTCAGAGATGTCACCTGCTGCTCTGTGTGGGTGACTCAGGGATCTGAGCTGTGCATCATTGCCCCCTTCCCGGCCTGCACTGCCCTCAGCACGAGTGCACCCGGACCAGGACCTCGCCCTCTTCCCCGCCCCCTTCGCCATCTGCCGGGGTCCCTGCCCCCTTCCCAGGGGCTCTCCTCCCACCTTCCGTCGGATCCTGCAAGAGCTGCTCCTGCAGACTCTCTCTGGAAAGCAGCTCGGCTTCTAGAATGCTGGTGCCTTCAGTCTGCGCCAGACTTCTGGTGAGCATTTCCCAGGTGTTTCCTCGCTTGCCCCTGGAACCACCCTGAGCCCGCGACTGGGCTCCCCATCAGCACGCTCTGCCATGCTGGCCTGGTGATGCCGCAGCCTCTCACCCAGCCCCGTGCGCCAGACACGACCGTCTCGGGAAAGCCCATAGTCAGCAGTGCCCCTCCCTCTCTCCAACTGTTGTCCAAAGGGGGTAGGGGGCTGCTTTCGTTTTACTGCTTGTGTTCCTGTTTCCAGCCTCCCAACAGCCTTAACACCGGGCGTTTTCACTCTGACACATGCAGATAGGACTTAGGGTTCTTAAAAGGGCAGCCAAAAGGAATCGGTGAGCAGACAACCCATGTTAGGGGTGGGGAGCCAGGTAGCAGGTGTTCCTGGGGAGAAGCCAGCCTTTATCCTCAGTGCCCTCACCTGGGGCGTCTGCCTCTAGACAGAGGGATGGAGCAGCTTAGGGCGTCAATCCTCTTGATGTTTGGGAAACCTAGGGGAGGACAGGTTACAGATCCACGCACCACGCATGATGACGGGCATCAAGATTTCAGGAACATCTGGAGCTCCCTGGGCGCTTTTTCAGAGCCAGTGTGTGTTGCTGTGTGTCTTAAGATGCCTGGAGCCCACACAAGGCTCCTTGGGGCCAGTGTTTTGGCCTGGCAGGCTAAGCCACCTCCTGCAATGCCGGCATCCCAGGTGGGTGCAGATTTGAGTCCCAGCTGCTCCACTTCTGATTAAGCTCCCTGCTGTTGTGCCTGGGAAAGCAGCTGAAGATGGCTCAAGCGTGTGGGCCCCTGCACCCATGTGGGAGACCTGGGTGGAGTTCTTGGCTCCTGGCTTTGGCTTAGCCCAGCCCCCGCTGTTGCAGTCATTTGAGGGAGTGAACCAGTAGATGGAAATCTCTCTCTCTGTCTCTGTGTCTCTCTTTTCTGTAACTGCATTTCAAGTAAATAAATCTTAAAAAAAAAAAAAAAAAAAAGGACAAAAACCCTCATTTGAACTGGACTAAAGGCCTAATTGGTACAAGGCAATTTCTAGAAAAGTTCATGGAAAAAAAGTTCATTATTTAAAAAAAAAAAACTGCCCATGGCTTGCAAAGACTTTTTGTACCAGAATAGAGTATCTTTTAATTTCACTTTTCCATGAGCTTTTTAAAATACTCTTTATAATTATTGACTCAGATGTTTTAACTCTATGACATGCCATGGATTTCTGTGGGATGTTGGTTTTTGTTTGTTTGTTTTAAGATTTATTTATTTATTTGAAAGTCAGATTTACACAGACAGAAGGAGAGGCAGAGAGAGAGAGAGAGAGAGATGGGGGTCTTCCATCTGCTGATTCACTCCCCAGTTGGCCGCAATGGCCAGAGTTGTGCCCATCCGAAGCCAGGAGTTTCTTCCGGGTCTCTCATGCAGGTGCAGGG
The DNA here is from genome assembly GCF_051225735.1 of Oryctolagus cuniculus. NCBI lineage: Eukaryota > Metazoa > Chordata > Mammalia > Lagomorpha > Leporidae > Oryctolagus > Oryctolagus cuniculus. The sequence continues at coordinate 40,729,225 of NC_142886.1, read as the reverse complement.
GCCCAAGCACTTGGGCCATCTTCCACTGCTTTCCCAGGCCATAGCAGAGAGCTGGATCGGAAGGGGAATGACTGGGACTCCAACCGGTGCCCATAAGGGAGGCCGGCACTGCAGGCAGTGGCTTACCCACTATGCCACAGCGCTAGCCCCAGGGCATTGGTTGTTAAAGTGAGGAGAGAGAGGTCCAGATTGGGGGGATGTGAACTGTGAACGAGGCTGCAGTGTGGAGGACGAGCCCGTCCTGCCTCAGCCTGGCTCCAGTGGGAGATGGGCTGTGTGTGCCGCCGGCCGCCCGGTGCTGGAAGGTTCTGCAAGCCGGAGGGACCTCCATCCTTCCCAGCCTCAGGATCCCAAACAGGCCGCAGGAACTGGGGCCCCATAGGCAGTGGCAGTATTGCTGAGTCTCAGAACTAGTTTGGGGAACACGTGGCCCCTTGAGGAGCCTGTCTTAGCTGTCAGCAGCCTGAGCGGGCCTGGTAAGGGGGTGTGCAGAGGCAGCAGGGGTGCTGGTAGGCATGCACACTCCAGAACTGCACTGCCCCGGCTGCATCTGGCTTTGCCACTGCTTGCTGAGGCCTGTGGGGTTGCTGAAGCCTCTGTGCTCGCGTGTCCTCACTGTGCGTGGGGGGCGATCCCCCACCTGCCTTGACCCTGGCCTCTCATGCGGGTGCCCGCATGCCGCAGTACTTGTAAGTCGAGCCTGGCTACAGATGCAGTGTTCCCCACAAGCTTGTTAGAGAAATAAACAGACACATGCATTCTCACCCAATTCTATGAATTTGTGCCCTGTTTTCAGGGCTCTCAGATGGAATCCTTTTCTAAAGCGAAGCAATGTTCTGCGAAAGGAAGAGTCATTTCTGACCCAGTAAACGTGAGGGTTCACGCACTGGGTGTGGATAAAGGATCGGAGTTACGCGGGTGTTGTTTTCTTTCTGATCACAAGAAGGCAAACATGACTGGAAGCGGTGATGGCTAGCCTTGACTTAGCGCTTCCAGGCCCACACCTGAGGCACGGCGGGAGCACACGCAGCCCTACAGGTCGGGAAATGCTGGAGCAGAAGCCGTGTGGCTCCTTGTTGGGGGCTGGAAGGTAGGGGTTGTTGGGAGAGGGGCTTAGGCGTTTGCTCAGGGAACCATCAGGGAGGAGAGGAACGTGTGGATCTGCCCGCTCAGCTCACGGCACCCACCTGGCGTGCAGGCTGCAGCAGACACCCAGGAGGCCAGGCCCTGCCTGGCTGGAAGCCCTCCTCAGGCCTGACCACTGGAGTGACATCCGCAGCCCCTCCCCTTCCTCCCTGCTCCCAGGTTCAGGGCCTGGCAGGCGTGTGACACACCCCTGCTGCTTCCCTTCTATCTGGGTGCCCCTCTGCCCTTACAAAATTGGGAGGGTTTTGGAGAGATAGCAGCCAAAATGGCAAAGGTCTTCTTGGGGTGCTCAACTGGGTGCTCCCAACATCCCCCACTGGCCCTGTGCTCTGTGATTCCACTGTTGGCGAGGGCGAGGGCCACCCCTTGGTACTCTCCTTCTGCACCGGGATGGACGTGTCCCAGCTTTCTCCCGTGGGCTTTCTCCCCTGTGGGATGATGAGCGTGCTAGCCTTTGGCAGGCAAGGAAATAGGATGCGCTCTTATTTATAGCATCCGGCTTTCTGATTCTGAAGACAGCTTCAGCTGCTGAGCTCCTCTGTTTATCAGGAAAACAGTTGAGATTTTTCATTCCTCCTGGCAAAAGGAGGAGAAAAAGGCACCTGAACACTGCCGTGTCTGGGTGTGCGTTGAATTCCTAGTGGTTGTGTTGCCTTAAGTAGTTGAGTGCAGCTCCCGGAACCACCCCCATCTTTGGTGGCTCCGTTGCCTGATTTCAGCCGCGGTGACATCATTCTTCCTTCCTCTCCTCCATCATCCACCATTGCTTGCCTTCCTCTTCCTAATCCCTGTCCTCCCTGCTCATCCCAGCCGGGCCACCTCTGACCTGCACCAGCTACCCCCAACCCCTCCTTGCCATCCTCCCCCCTTCCCCTACCACCCCAGGTGCTTCCTCAAGGCACAAAGCAGCTGCTTGTCACTTGTCACTGTAGCAGCAGGAGTCAGGTCGGATCCCAGCCCCGCCACTCCGTGTCCGTCCTTTTGGGGGGTGGGTGTCCAGATGGTATGAACAAAGCCAGGAGGTTGCAGCTTAACCACATACGAGTTGATTTTGTAGCCCCTACAAGAAATCTGGTGGGTGGTGGCAGTTCGAGGCCTGAGTGGCAGCCTCAGCTCTCTGACATCAGAGGCCAGGCACTTCCTGTTTCTGCCACATCATTCTGGATGCTTGTGATAGGAGAGAGTTAGCCTAGGACCACGAAACTGGAGGTACAATCACAGGCCCCCCACCCCATGTAAATTCTAGCTGTCTGCTTGTCGGTCAAGCCACTCCCATCCTGGGATGTATTTCCATATTCTCTCACCTGGGACTGGGTAGGGGTGGTGGTGGTGCCGTGTAGCCATTCTCCTCCTGACCTCATAAGAGGCTGGCAATTAGGAAGGGCCTTTTTCTTTCTGCAGGCCAGGAGCAGATGGGGTGCTGAAGGGGCTCTCTCTCTACCTCCCCTTCCCACCCCTTCCCCACTCTTCATCTGTGCCCACACGTGTGTGTGTGTGTGTGTGTGTGTTTGCTTTCTCACCTTTTAAATAAACCTTATCACTTTGTGCACCGCATGTATGCCTATACTTCTAGTGCTTCTCCAGGTAGAAGGCATAGACCTAGAACAAAAGTTAGACCCCACTTCAGTTGTCCACAAGCTTGTCCCTCCTGGCAGCCTCACCTTGCTGCTCCAAAGGCAGGGCTGGGGCCGAGCGTGTGCTGGCCGAGGGCGCGTTTCTCTGCAGGGCTCTCCTGGGAGCCTCACCCGGAAGCTTCTGGCTGCTCCCCAGTGCTCAGCGTGGAGTTCCGGGACTGCCCCTGTTGTTGGCTCATGCTGTTGTCCGTGTTGCTTGTGATCTGTAGATACCCGTCCTGAACCATCACCAGGCGTGCAGTAGGTGCTTATCCCCTGCTTGTCGCTTCAATTCTGGGTGGATTCTTACTAGGACAGATTTTCACAGGAAACCAACCAGCACACCGTGTCCTGTGATTTTTGTGTGTGTGTTAAAGATAATTTAAAATTTTGGAATTTTCTCTTGTCTCTGACTACCTCGCTTTACCGTTGTCCTGCGCCTGTTCCCTGGCCCTCCCTCCTTGACCTTCCGTATCCTTGAATCCTGACAGCCCCACCTGCACCCTCCTCTGCTGGGGCTGGTGTCAGATCATCACAGAGAGAAGGCAGCGGGGCCCACCCGCACCAGTGTCTGAGGGGACCCCGCTGTGTGCCTCTGTCCCATGCCCCCGCGGCTCTGGTTGTCATGTAAACCTTTCCAGTTCTCTGTTTAAACTCCCAGCCCCGCTCTTTGCCTCCCACCCCCCGACAGGGAGAGCAGTGCTGGGCGAGGGGCTGATGGCAGGGTACCTCTCAGGGACCTGCTCTGTCCACTCCGTGAGCCGATTTCCCACCTCAGTCTCCGCTCTCTGCTAGAAGGACAGGGCTGACGTCCCTACATAGGACCAGGGACTCCAGGCTGTTGCATCAGTGAAGGGCTCAGGAGGACAGGAACAAGGGGCTCCCCCACCCCACGCCCCACCTTACCATTCACCCCAACTCATCTGCTCATCAGCCTAGAGCCCCGGCACACCCCTCCTGCCCCTCCCCGAGCTCCATCCCCGGTGACCTCTGTTGTGACACCCCTGGTCCATCCCCTTCCATAGAGATGACGCCCAAGGTTCTGGCCTGGTGGCATTCTCTCGGGAGCTCCGGGGGTGTGGGGTAGAAAGGGGGGTTTGTTCTCTTCCAGTAGCTCCCCCACTTTTCTCAAGTGTGTGCCTAGATTGTCGCTGCTCGTCTCCAGTCCTTCCACCTGGCATTTCACACTCTTCCCTCTCGCAAACACACGCAAGGCCTTCTGTGCCATGGGTTTCTCCCAGGTGTGCAGGCAAGAAACTGGGGGGCCTCCTTCAGCCCCTCTGCTCACCAGTGCCCCCTTCCCCCCACAAAGACCTCCTGTCCTTGATTCTAACTTGGACATATTTCTTGGTTCTAGAGCCCCTGACCATTCTCTCCACCTTGTCCCTGGCCTGCCTTCATTGCAGCTTTAAACCTCACCACAGTCCTTATGATCTTTCTACAGCTCTGACGGGACCGCATCACCCTCTGTGCAGGGACCAGAGGCTCCTCCCTGGGCAAGCTCAGTGCCAGCACCAGGGAGACAAAGAAGCTGTGATTTAGTGGCTTCTGGCAGTGGGGCAGGGCTGCAGCAGGAGGGTGAAGGCATGACCTTCACAGGGGGTTGTGGTGGTGAGAGGTGCGGGGGCACGGAGCAGGGAGAACCAAAGCTGGGGGAGGGAGTGAGATGGGACAGCGTTGAGACAGAGCTGCCATAACGTGCCCTGGGACACGGCTCTGCCTGTGCCCTCCAGCCTGGTTTTCTGTGGCACCACCGGCCACAGCCAAGTCAAAGCCAGTGAAAGCTCGCCCTTCGCGCCCTCGCGTCTCTGTGCTGCCTCTCTTCCTGCAGCTCTGCTTCAGTCAGTCAGGGCCCAGCTCCGCTTCCCTTTTCCCTGGGTGCCGTTCCCGACTCCTGGGGTCCCTCCCATGGCGCTTGCTGTGTCTCACCCTCGAGTCCCTGAGCAGTTCTGGCCTGTTTGAGTTGTTGCATGCCTGCCTCTTTCCCTGTACCAGACAGCTACCTGAGATCAGGGACTGGGTTTTGGTGGAGTGAGTGTTGTCTGGCCTCGGGCAGGGTGCACGGTCCACGTGCAGATTCCTTGGCAGGAGGGGCAGGTGGAGGGTTACAGTGTAAGCGTTCAAGGGCAGGGGATCTTGTAGGATTCTCTTAGTATGTACACGCACGAATCCACACTGTCCAGCTGAGACAACTCTTAGATGTCTGTGTTTGTTTTTCTTCCCAAACCAGTGCTTAGAAAGAGCCATGAAGTTTGCCTTCGAGGAGTTCCACCTCTGGTACCAGTTTGCTCTCTCGCTAATGGCTGCTGGGAAAGTAAGTGGTCCTGGGCGATGTGCTTTTCTTTATGTCCGTGGCTGTCATTGGCTTTCCTGGAATGATACAAGCCACGCGGAAGGCTGACCCACCGTGTGCAGCTCTCCCGGCCTGCTTTCTTCATGAGCCATCAAACTGAGTTGTCTGGGGGCCGAGAGGACATGTCACTAAGAACAATTCTGAAACATTTGCCTTTTTCTAGCCCCTGTAACTTTGTCTGGGCCTGATCTAAAGCTTGGTCTCCAGGCTGACCCCGTCTCACTTGCAAATGTTAATGTATTCCTGAAGGAGACACTTTGATTATATTTGGCAATACAGTGTATTGGGCCACATGTGACACTGGTTGGAAGTGTGGGCTGGGAGCCCAAATGGACGTCTTATCTTTTATGATCACAGAAGCACCCACTGTCTGTTTTTTCTTATTGGTACAAGGGCTTCACCTGAAAGGAGCAAAGTTAAGGCAATGCCAGGGGGCACCTCCACTTGCTCAATGCATAGTTTACTCCCTGGTCACTCAGAAGCCCCAGGCTCTGGTCCTCACTGTCCCCAGGCCCCTGCTGGGTCAGGCTCACAGTTGGGAAACCTTATTCAGAGGGCACCTGCCCACGCACCCTTCTGGGAAGGTGCTAGTATTTGGTTCTATCGACAATTCTGAGTTTCACAGAAATAATCTCCTCTTGCCAAGTCCGCCCGAGCCGTGAAGGTGCTGAAGGAGTGCATCCGCCTGAAGCCCGACGACGCCACCATCCCTCTGCTCGCCGCCAAGCTGTGCATGGGCTCCCTGCACTGGGTGAGTCGGGCCATGGCCTCCAGGGCAGCTGCCGACCTTCGTCACATCAAGGCACAGAGAGATAGTGACAGGCATCCTTCAGCAACCCAGAGACCAAGCTGCCTCGGGCCCCAGAATGTGGCCCCCTGGACTCCTCAGGCCTCCCACCCCACACTGAGGCGACTGATATGTGGGCCACTCTGGGTTTTTCTTTTTCATGAGAATGTGCTTTAGAAGTAGCAATGGGGCGAGAGTGTGGCTCCCTGGGCAAAGATGCTACTTGCCACACCAGCATCCATTATTGGAGCACCAGCTTGAGTCTTGGCTGCTCTGCTTCTGATCCAGCTCCCTGCTAATATGCTAGGAAGACAGCAGAAGATGGCCCAAATACTGAGGTCCTTGCCATTCATGCGGGATGGAGTTCCTGGCTCCTGGCCTTGCCCTGGCTCAGACCTGGCTGTTGCTTGCATTCACAAGGTGAATGCAAGATCTCCTCCCTCCCTCCCTCCCTCCCTCTCTCTCTCTCTCCCTTTCTTTGTGTCACTCAACCTTTCAAATAAATAAATGTCTTTTTTTTACATAGTAGCATTGGTGAGATAGAATTGGAATTCACACTCAGATCCATCTCTGCAAGGATTGCAGGCCCAGGAAGCTGTGCTCCTCGGATTGTTCTCCGTTGTCCAAGCCTGGGTGTTGCTATAAGGTAGAAGCACCCAACCATCTTCATTCCAGTCCCTCACACACCTTCTTCCTCAAATACTCTTGATCAAGCTTGATTTTGGCATTAACCTGACTTGTAACCATTCTGATACCTACCTCAAAAATCTGAGTAAGAAATAGAAAGCTCAGAGCAGTCACTGAGCCAGTGCTGTAGGTAACTGCCGCATAGGATGGAGTTTTAATTATGTCCGCTGATTTCATATCAAGATGAGTGACAGGAAGAATGTGCTCCCTGCTCACTTGGGTTTCTCCCAGTCAGGGGCCTGCTGCTTGCTTTTTTCCCACGTGTGCTCACCTTGCAGGGGATAAGCCTTGTGAAGAAAGTGCTTCGTTTTTGTTCAGTTTTGCTTGGGAAAATGTAGAAAGAAAAAAGACATCTTGAGAGAGCAGACTGTCACCTGACAGTCAGGGAGTCGGGTGTGGTCCTGTAGGTTTTGACAGTCCGCACATTGTCAAAGCAGAGGGCCCAACTCGAGACTTCCAAGAGTGGGTGGAGGAGTGGACCCTGCCTTTGGGTTTGGAACTGGCCGTATCCAACAGCGACTCTGCTGCCCTCTGTCCAGCCAGGGTTGCTTTATTACTATAACCTATGCAGCCCTACGTGTCCAAAATAAAACTGTTTTTAAAAAACATTTATTTATTTGAAAGGCAGAGAGACACAGTTCTTCCATCTACTGGTTCACTCCCTAAATGTCTGCAACAGCCAGGGTTGGGCCGAGCTGAAGGCAAGAGCCAAGAGTTCCATCCAGGTCTCCCATGAGGGTAGCAGGGACCCAAGTACTCGAGTCATCATTTGCTGCCCCCAGGGGCATTGGCAAAAGCTAGACTGGACGCGCTGAGCAGCTGGGACTCAAGCCAGCACTCAGTATGGGATACAGTGTCCCATACTGCGGCACAACCCACTGCACCGTAATACCTGCCCCAACTTCTTTATTTTTCCTAAAGATCCAAGTACCAAGCCTTGTGTGTATTTTTTCTTACATTTTTGCTATTAGCAGTTTCATGTATTGAAACATCACATAGTATCCCATTAATATGTACAATTCGTATATGACTGTTGAAATTTTTTAAATGAAATTATTAAAGATGGGAAAAAACCAAGACTTTCCAAAAGCCATCACATGTTGAAATCTTGCTAATTTTAAAGCTAAGGAATTGAGCAAGAGGTCTTGTCATGGGTAAAGTTCACAACATGTACATTTCCTCACTAGAATCTGCTGGTGCAAGGTCCATGTGTTGTGTGTTATAAAACAAATAGGTAAAGCTTTGAAATTTTTTTATTAAAGGTTTGTTTATTTGAAAGGCAGAGTGAGAGAGAGAGAGAGCACTTCCATCTACTGGTTCATTCCCCAAATGCCCACAATAACCAGGGCGGGGCCAGGCAGAAGCCGGGAACCAGGAACCCCTCTGAGTCTCCTAGGTGGTGGCAGTGGCCCCAGTACTTGAGGTACTGGTACCATGTGCCACCTTCCAGGTTCAACAGCAGGAAGCTGGGTTGGAAGTGGAGCAGCCAGGACTCCAGCTGGCACTCCGATATGAGATGTGTGCATCCAAGTGGCTGCTTATCCCACTGTGCCACAACAGCTACCCCCTAGTTTTGTAACTACTTGTCACAAAAAGAATCCAAACCTACTTGCATCCTTAATATCATTTTCTTAAAAGGCCAAAGCATAAAACACCACCCAAGAACTTTATTCTTTTTTTAAAAAAAAGCTTTATTTATTTTATTTGAAAGACAGAGTTGCAGAGGCAGAGACAGAGACAGAGAGGTCCTCCATTGTCGCTCCCCCTCTTCGTGGAGGAGCAACACAGGACCCTGCGCTGTTCTCTCATCTGCTCGGCCCTCCCCGGGTTTTCTGCTGGTTCTTCCCGGGTTGGCTACTATCCCTTCCACCTCCGTGGAAGGGCAGTTCCCCCTGGCCGCATTCCCCACTTCCGCAGGGGAGCGGCACACCGCCGGCCGGTTCTCTCGGGGGCTGCACGGGTTCCCTTAGATGTTCCCCATAGATGTTCCTGGTGCATGCCGTCTCTCTCCTCCTTTATAGTCCTTCTCCGCCAATCCCAACTCGGCTGAGTACGCTGCTCTCCAATCAGGAGCAAGTCCTACAGTTAATTGGTTGAACTGGAGGCAGCTGTGCGGAAGCTGTTTACTTCTCTCCCAGCGCCACATTGTGGGAGAGCAGATGCACAGAACAAGTCCCAATTCGAGCAACTCAGTCCAGTCCGGATTGCTCCCCACAGATCCCCCTTTCTTTTTATTTTTTGGCGTTGATACGCGCCTGTCTTCGGTGTCCCGCGGCACACACTCTGCTCTACTTGCTAGAGCTGCCACAGGCTCTTACAAGTCCTATCAATCAGGAAAACCGAATCCGGGTCCTCTCTTCGCCATGTTGTGAGGAGGTTTTTAGGCGCTGATGCGTGCCTGTGTTCGGTGCCCTGCAGCGCATACTCTGCTCTGCTAGAACTGCCTGCAGGTGTTTACAAAACCTATCAGGCAAACCGAATCCAAGCCTTCTCATTGCCTTATTGTGGGGGAGACTTATTAGTGTTGGTTTGTGCCTATCTTCGGTGACCTGCAGCTCATACTCTGGTCGAGCTTTGCTGGCGCTTACCGCCTTAAATCAGGCAGACCGAATCCAAGCCTTCTAATTGGCATGTTGAGGGGAGGCCTTATTTTTCTCTATTTCTCTATCTCCGGGCATTCCTACCTCTCCCATTTCACTTCTATCTTCCAGCATTCCCATTTCTCTTTTACTTCACTTCCAAACTTCTGTTTCTCTTATCCCTGCGGCTTTCCGGCACCTCGCCCCGCCGGCGGGTTCCCGGCTCTGCGCCGCTTCAGCCCGCGCGCCTCTCTGCGCGGCTTCCCGGCTTTGCGCGGTCCGCGGTCTCCACGCTTAACCCTTTCGCGTCTGAACCACGGCCTACGCCAGCGTTCCCTATCTATTCACGCCCCGTGCTCTCTCTGCACGCGGCGGCTTCCGCGAGTAACACAGCGTAGCTTGCGTCTCCGCCACTAGGATTCAATCTAAGTTCCCCGGGCTAGCCTGGCGAATTCAACCCAGCGTACGTCTCCGCCCCACGATTTGGCTTCCCGTCCTTTGCTCCCCGGGCTAATCAGACGGATCCCAATCTGGCTTACGTCTCAGCTTCTGGCTTCAACTTTTCGCCCCCTATTCCCGGGCTAACTTGAGAATCCCAAAGTGGCTTTCGTATCCGCCTCGGCCTGCCCCCCGCGGCTTCAATTTCCCTAACATTTTTCTCTACCCGGTATGTTTCCCCAAGCTCTCCTCCAACGACATTCCTCCCTCATTTCTCCTGGCCTCTCCCCACAGTCCGCGTCCGAATCTGTTTGTTCTAGCTTTCACTTTCGCTTTCGACCTTAGAGATTTCTCCCAGCTTCCCCCCGTAGTCCGTATCCGAGTCTATGCCTAGGCTTTCAATAGCTTCTTCCGGCTCCTTTTTCGTCCGGCTTTTCCCTAGGCTGTTTGCTAGTCTCTCTCTCCGATATTTTCCCAGTTCTTCCCGTTTCTTCCCTCCTAAGTTTCCTATCCGTTCTAGGTTTCCTAATCCGTCCTAGGTTTTCTATCCGAGTTAGGTTTCCTATCCGAGTCACGTTTCTTCCCTCCTAAGTTTTCTATCTGTCCTAGGTTTCCTATCCGAGTCACGGCACCATTATGTCGCTCCCCCTCTTCGTGGAGGAGCAACACAGGACCCTGCGCTGTTCTCTCATCTGCTCGGCCCTCCCCGGGTTTTCTGCTGGTTCTTCCCGGGTTGGCTACTATCCCTTCCACCTCCGTGGAAGGGCAGTTCCCCCTGGCCGCATTCCCCACTTCCGCAGGGGAGCGGCACACCGCCGGCCGGTTCTCTCGGGGGCTGCACGGGTTCCCTTAGATGTTCCCCATAGATGTTCCTGGTGCATGCCGTCTCTCTCCTCCTTTATAGTCCTTCTCCGCCAATCCCAACTCGGCTGAGTACGCTGCTCTCCAATCAGGAGCAAGTCCTACAGTTAATTGGTTGAACTGGAGGCAGCTGTGCGGAAGCTGTTTACTTCTCTCCCAGCGCCACATTGTGGGAGAGCAGATGCACAGAACAAGTCCCAATTCGAGCAACTCAGTCCAGTCCGGATTGCTCCCCACACTCCATCTGCTTGTTCACTCCCTAAATGGCCACAACAGCCAGAGCTGGACCGATCCGAAGCCAGGAGCCTGGAGCTTCTTCCAGGTCTCCCATGCAGATGCAGAGGCCCAAGGACTTAGGCCATCTTCTACTGCTTTCCCAGGCCATGTAGAGAGCTGGATTGAAAGTGGGGCAGCAGGGACTCAAACCAGCGCCCACATAGGATGCCGGCACTGCAGGTGGTGGCTTTACCCCCTACGCCACAGTGCTGACCCCAGGAACTTTTTTTTTTATATGACAGGTAGAGTTATAGACAGAGAGAGAGAGAGAGAAAGGTTTTCCTTCCATTGGTTCACTCCCCTAATGGCCACCACGGCCAGTGCTGCGCCGATCTGAAGCCAGGAGCCAGGTGCTTCTTCCTGGTCTCCCATGCGGGTGCAGGGCCCAAGCACTTGGGCCATCCTCCACTGTACCCCCTGGGGCCACAGCAGAGAGCTGGAATGGAAGAGGAGCAGGTGGGACTAGAACCCGGCGCCCATATGGGATTCTGGCACCGCAGGTGGAGGATTAACCAAGTGAGCCACGGTGCCGGCCCAGCCCCAAGAACTTTATCCTTACAAAATATATTTAATTCTGCTTTTTAGTAGCTAGTACAACTTCATCACAGAACCAATCCATAAACAATAAAGATGGAAAGAAACAAAAAGCATGAGCGTGACTTTGGAAAAGAAGGCGAAAGAATGATTAGGGAAACTTTAAGGGGCAGAGGGCAGGTGGGCATCCTGAGGAGGCTCAGTGGGAAGTCGTCCTCAGAGAGGCACATCAGAAATCCTTCTTTGGCAGGAGATGCTTATGGGAACTGATGCTAGGAATTCTGCAGGTTTTGTTGTTGTTTTTAACTTGTCTCATTTTTCAGCTGGAAGAAGCTGAAAATTTTGCCAAAACTGTTGTCGATGTGGGAGAGAAAACATCCGAGTTCAAGGCCAAAGGCTACTTAGCTCTGGGACTCACGTACAGCCTGCAGGCCACTGATGGTGAGAGAAGCCCCGCCCCCGGGGGGCCCATGTCTGCTCGGCAGGACCCCACCGTCCCCTTCTGCCTTAGGAGAGTGCAAAGGATCATCCTGAGGCACCAGCAGAGAGATGGTTCTCTCAGCCCAGCCTTGCACCTGTCCCAGCCTAGTTCCTGGCCCACGCCATCCCATGTGAAGGGGCATTAAATCTTAGGAAGAGGTGCATAGCAGAGTTCAAGGGCAAACACTCCCACATGGCTTCCCTTAACTCCCTAACTGGATGGAAGCAGCGTTGTCCCCCTTCTCACACCTCCATTCACACACACGTGCAAGTGGGGCGTCTCCCCAAACAGCTAGGCTCTGAGGTGCTATGCTTCATACCCCTCGCATGTGCTTAGAGCTGTGTTGTAAGGGCTTCTGTCTAAAAGCCAGATCTTAATTATAGTTTGCTTGATGAAGTTTCAGCCATATGTTTACAGGAAATACAGATTGTTTTTCTGATTTCTTATTATTTGAACATGTTGTTAAATATAGCACAAATACCGAAAAAAAAAATCTCTGAAACAAATGTATAACAACGAATGAGTATGAAGCAAAATACCCTGCTCAAGAGCTCGAACCCCGCTGGCCACCCAGGGAGGCCGCCTCCTGTTCCTCCCATTGCAAGCCTGCCTCCCCACTTTAGGGAAAGTACCATGCACACTTCTGCAGTACTTACTTCTTTTTATTTACTTTGTAGTTTTGGAATCTATTTAACAAATTACTTCGGTCCTTTCCCCAGGTCCTAAAATATCAAAGACCCTGGGGAATCTGAGCATTGCAATTACCTTTGGGGGCTGAATCTCTGACTAAGTTTCCACATTCATAGGCCTCATTGGCCGTACACAAACCTTGCTTCAAATGTGGTAGACTTCCAATGAAGAGAGACTTTAGTGTCATGGATTTGTCTCTGTACAATATTCTTAGTTCAGAGCATACCCCTAATGGGCCCTGGAACTTTGGGAGGGTCACTTGGCCCCACTGGGTCTCCTCTTGAACTCGTGGTTCAGTTGAGTGGCCCTGCCATTCCCTCCTGCGGTCACTGTTGTTCTGTGTTGGGCCTGGGCGGTAGCCGTGCAGGGCTCTTGGTCCCGTGTCAGACTGGGAGCTGCCAGGCTGGAGTTATTGGACAAGCGCCTCGTGTGGCTTGACCACAAACAGGTTCCTCCAGGACCTTTCTTCTTGCCCCTTTTCCTTCCTAGGCAGGCTGAAGACTCTCACATGCCCTGCAGGGGGATAGTGTCAGCTCACAGCCAGGGGCCTCACAGTGTGGAGCTGATTTCCCAGTACCAGTGTTGGATATGCCTGCTCCTTCCATGTGTGCTCACCAGAGTATCAGTGGGCCTGGCCATTGCCCAATTGGGAATTAAACTGGTGTTTCATAGCATCAAGCTGGTGCTGTTGGCCCAGGGTCATCACTTGCTGGTGGTCTTGATCCAGCCCCACAAGGGCCACGCCTACACTCAGAAGGACAGACATGCCTCCTGGGGTTCCCAGCTGGTCTTTGGAAGATGCCCCCATAAGCCTGAGGCTGCAGAGAGTGACTTCCAGCTCCCACTGTCCCCTTGGCATGGTTCATGTGATAGCCACCAAGTGCAGGTCTCTCTGGGGCGGGATCGGGCTTCATGTCCTGTCTTCTACAGTGCCTGCTCTAGGACTGGGCACAGGGAATCTTAGAACTTGTTGTCTTTAAGCCAGTTGCATGTGTAATTTTTGTGATGGCTTATTTGTCAAAAACTCCCTGATCTCCCATGCCCCTGACTAACTGAGCCTTTTTCTTAGCTTCTTTGCGAGGGATGCAGGAGGTCCTGCAGAGAAAGGCGCTGCTCGCGTTTCAGAGGTGAGTGGGAGTTCATCTTCTCACTCGGCTACACACCATGACACCAAGTATGATAAGCATAAAAAGCAGAGATATTTATAAAGATTATGCAAACAGTGTGTTACCCCTGGGAGGCTTTGTCTTGAGCACTGAACGTGCATTATCAGAGCTTGCTGGATTACTTGTTGCCACATAAATCTGCCTTCTTAAGCTGTTTATCCATTTGGGGGTATTTTATTCACCCCAATAAAGCAATTCCAGCCTGAGAAAGATAGACGCTTTGTATGTCTAGAGAGATGATTCCTTTATTAAAGACATTCATCGTCATCTAGCAAAGGGCTCATTCCTTTATTCCTTTCTAGCTTTTTTTTTTTTTTTTTTTTACATGCCAAGCTGTAGGTTTTTGAGTTAAGAAATGGAAAAGCCAGATATTGGAAGCTGAATTGCTGTTAGGTCAGCCCAGAGAGCCTCTCACCCTCCACCACACCTTATGCTTCTCTCTTGTCATGCCTTTCTGAAATAAGGATGCTTTATAATTACAAACAGTGCTCTTTCACGTCCTCGTTAATTTGCCCCTCACCCCACACAGGTAGACAGGACCAGCAGAGAGACGCAGAAGCTGAAGGCGTTACCAGTCAGGGAGATATCGAGGCCAAGGTAGAATCAGTGGTTCCCGACTCTGACCCACCACACTGTACTGCCCTAGTTATTTTCCTCTGAAAGATATCATGAACCGTTAAAATGAACTCGCTGCCTGAAAGCATAGCTCCTTGATGTGAAGTCTAGACTTGGTACTGATCCTGCCACCTTAAATCTATCTGAATTTCCTTGATTTCTTTTTTTTAAGGTTTTTTATTTTATTTATTTGACAGGTAGAGTTACAGACAGTGAGAGTGAGAGACAGAGAGAAAGGTCTTCCTTCCATTGGTTCACCCCTCAAATGGCCGCTACGGCCAGTGTACTGTGGCTGGCGCGCTGCGTCGATCCAAAGCCAGGAGCCAGGTGCTTCCTCCTGGTCTCCCATGTGGGTGCAGGGCCCAAGCACTTGGGCCATCCTCCACTGCTCTCCCGGGCCACAGCAGAGGGCTGGACTGGAAGAGGAGCAACCAGGACTAGAACCAGGAGCCCATATGGGATGCCAGCGCCACAGGTGGAGGATTAGCCAAGTGAGCCATAGCACCAGCCCCGAATTTCCTTGATTTCTTGGAATCTTGTTGGAAACTTAGTTATTAAAAAGTTTCATGAAGTCCCTTGATGCGCGATGCCCTTTATTAGATTCTTTCCTCAGTGCTGGGGTTGCCATCACTCCCATCGAGGTGTCCTTGCACCTCTTGTTCCCTGGTTTGGGTTTGTCCGCGGCTCTCTCATCTCGTTCCCATCTGTTTTCTGTCAGCCTTGTGCACAGCTTCCTCTCTCTAGCCGGCCTCTGTCTGGTTGATGACACAGGCACCAGCCGACACCTGCAGACAGACCTCCTGTCTGCCTGCGGCTCTTTCAGCCAGGAGTGTAGAAAGCATTTCCATTTCAAATGATGGCGAGTTTTGAATTCTGCAGTCCTCCTCTGTAGAGCCCACACAAGGATGCCCAAGAAAGCAGTCACTGCATCTGCTTCGCGTTCCTGCGATGAGCACGTCCTGCGGCTCTCTCAGAACAGCCGGGCGGTGGTCTGCCGGGAGCTGCCAGCGTCCCTTTGCATTGTGTGACAGCTGTTCCCTTGGCCCGATTTCCCTTTTCTCTCTCTTTTTAGCTGAGGTCTCAATTCAAAGAGATTTTTTTTTTCAAATATTAGAATAAGGAGTAATAAAAGCCCACTGACCCAACTGATTATATGGTGGAAGGCAAACCTGAATTGAAAAAGAATGTTTTCAAAGGAATAAAATTATTTTGGTTCAATCATACATTAATTAACTAGGACTATCCTAGTGAATTGCAGTCCTAACAAAAATCTTTAAGGGAAATATTTTAAGTAAATAACAATGATTTTAATTACTTTTTAAATGGAAGTGCATAATTTAAAACTAGTAGGATGATAAATACTTTTTCTACTATGTATTTTGAATATTCTCCCCACAATTCTGCTGATACTATTGTTTTGCATTTTTTAATTTAAAAAGAATAATGCAACTCAAAAGGAATGGAATCACAGATCCAGCAGGTGAAAAGTAACTCTCCATTATGACTGCAGCCAGGATGCAGACGATTTTCTTTCTAGTGAACTCAGAGGTGATTTTTGAAGACATCCAAATTGCATGGCTGAGTCTTATTATGATAATGTCAGCTGTTCTTACAGAAACTGAACCCAAGCAACTGCACCACTTCCTTTGTGCTGTACAAAAGTATGGTGTAGAGAAACAATGTCGCCCAGCTTTGTGGAGGTGACGCAGTGGGTCTCAGTGGCCGCTCCTGTGGGCTCTCATGGCCCGCTGAGCACAGCAGGCCCCAAAACAGGTGCATCAGTCTCCAGTGCACAGAAAGCCGGGGCCTCTCCCCCAGGAAGAGGCGGCATGATGTCATTCGTGTTTGTCACTCACGGTGGCAGTCACACTTTGCTGTCCCCTGTCCCTCCTCACTTCAGTTTGCTTTGGTTGTGTGGTATACTTTGTGTGTGGAGGGTGACAAACCATTCCGATCTGTCAGAGACTGAGCAGCTTCCCAGAATGTGGGACATTCGGTGCTAAACCAAGAAAGTCCTGGGAAATCCGGACAAACTGGTCACCCTCTGTGTGTAACTAACGGCAGGTTCCTGAGAATTCTATCTAACCAGATTTGCAAGTTTCCTTTGTTAATTCATATGCTAACCCCACATCTGCTGCACTCAGGACTAAAGGACACCTCAGGGAGACGCGGCTGAGCGAGGTACATTGCTCAAAATCCAGGCCTGGGAACGACACATGCTACATTCCTCTCCATCTCCACCACCTCTTTTGCTGTCTGGTCTTGGGCAAAATGCTATGTAGTAGAGAAGTCAGGGATTGGAATTATTGTTAGAAAATGCCTGATGGACCAGGGTCTAAGGGATCAGCCTTCTCCATACTCTGGGTTCATTTCCACAGAAATTTGGAGCTTGAGTCCAGGAGAGTGCTGGGCTGGACCTCGCAGCATCTGGCATCTAGCCAGGTGTTCTGGCGGCCTCATCCCATGCCCCCACCAGCGGCCCAGCATGCTGCTCCCTGGGCTCTGCTGCCACTGCACTGTGGTGACCACTTTGGGTCTCCCCTCAAGAAAAGGCACTTGTATGATCATCTGCAGGCTCCCTGGAGGCTGACATAGTGCCTGTTATCCTAGTAGACACGGCATCATGTAGACAGATGTGCTTATGGTTGGGTGGATGGGTGGATAGATAGGGTGGCCTCTTCTTCACAGGAGAGAACTTGAATTAATGGGCACGGAAGTGCTTTGACAAGGGACGCATTTTGTGAGCATCTTTGTGACATGCTTAAGTCTCTGGACTTCTCACAGCAGCCTGGCCAGGTGCCCGCTGTGTGCGAATGGAGCGTTTGGGCTGCTTAGATCCCCATGCAGAGTTCGGCAGGCACAGCCTGCATCACTTGATGGCTCTGCCCGTGACACTCCAGAGGGCCTTTGTCACTGGAAGCCTTGCTGTGGAAGGAGTTGCACGTGACTGACACGCGTTTTCCGAGCCTTCTTGGCATCGCTCACAGCACTCTGTCAGGCTTGGTTTGCCATGCCCCTTGTTTTTTTTCCTGCATGGACAAAAGTGGTCAAATTCATTAGCCAAATTAGCAAAGTAAGGTTTTTAAAATGTTGAAGTTGGGCCTCACTAGGAACCTGGCAATGGGATGTGCAATGTTAGCCAAGTTGGAAGTCCTTCAGATCTTGCCCTGACGCATTCCAGAGACGTCAGGGTCTCCAGCACTTCTGGATGCTGTCTCACAGTGCAGGGTGGACAGGCCCTCAGCCACACCCACAGCTCGCCAGGCCACCACGCAGGTTAGCCTTGTCTGCTGGCAACCGTGATTTGATTTTGCTTTATTTGTAGAAAACATGAATAAGGCTGAGAAAATCAGAGCTCTGAGAAATATTGTTGAGGATTCTGGAAACCTGGCTTCGTTATTTGTTTAAGAAGACAAGATAAAATAGATTATTCCAACTAATTCAAAATCTCTTCTTATTGAATTTTGTATGCATGTTCCCTGAGTAATGGGGAGAGACAGAAGCCGTGACATTCCAATCTCAGTCATTATGAACACCAAAGAAAAAGATTCTTTGATGTACAAATTCATGAAAAATAATGAAAGCTGGAACATACTAAGTAGGGCTTTGATAGAAATGAGATGCTTAAAAGGGCCACACAGGCAAACATAGTCGCCCCTCAGTATCTGTGGGGGGCAGGGGCATTAATGCTAAGGCCACCACCTCCAGGATGTCCAAATCCTCAGATGCTCAAGTCCCTTACACAAGAGGCGGTGGTGTTTGCGTGTAAACTATGCACACCCTCCCACATACTTTAAATCATCTCTAGGTGACTTACAACACCCAAAACCATGTAAATGCTATGGGGAGAGTCGTTCTGTTGTATTAGGGAAGGATGTCAAGGTAAAAACTGTGCACATGTTCAGTGCAGACATAATTTTTTAGAAGATTTATTTACTTGGCTGGCGCCATGGCTCACTTGGCTAATCCTCCGCCTGTGGCGCCAGCACCCCGGATTCTAGTCCTGGTTGGGTCACCGGGTTCTAGTCCTGGTTGCTCCTCTTTCAGTCCAGCTCTCTGCTGTGGCCTGGGAGGGCAGCGGAGGATAGCCCAGGTGCTTGGGCCCTGCGCCCGCATGGGAGACTGAGAGGAAGCACCTGGCTCCTGGCTTCGGATCAGCTCAGCACCGGCCGTGGCGGCCATTAGGGGAGTGAACCAACAGAAGGAAGACCTTTCTCTCTGTCTCTCTCTCACTGTCTCTCTCTCTCTCTCTCACTGTCTAACTCTGCCTGTCAAAAAAAAAAAAAAGAGATCTATTTACTTGAAAGGCAGTTATACAGAGGGAAAGGGAGAAAGAGAGCGTGTGCATGTGAGAACAAGAGAGCGAGAATGAATCTTCCATCCACTGGTTCACTCCCCAAATGGCCACAATAGACAAGGCTGGGCCAAGCTGAAGCCAGGAGCCAGGAGCCAGGAGCTCCTTCCTGGTCTCCCACATGGGTTCAGGGGCCCAAGCACTTGGGCCATTCTCCACTGCTTTCCCAGGCTCATTAGCAGGGAGTTGGATCAGAAGTGGAGCAACCAGGACTCGGACTGGCACCCATATGGGATGCTGGCATCACAGGCAGTGGCTTAACCCATTGTGCTACAACACTGGCCTCTAGACACAATTTTTCAAAATATATTTTCCATCCATAGCTGGTGAATCCATGGACATGGAACTCATGGATATGGAGGACCACTGTACTCAGCCTCAGACCCTTAAACTAGGGGGAAAAAGTCGCACAGCCATGCAGGGGCCCCGTTCTGGTCGTGAAGGGCAGAGGCTGGCATCCGCTGCACTGCAGTCCTGCACAGGAGCTACCACACTTGCCCAGGCCGTGCCTCCCCACAGTGGGCTTGGCACGCTTTCTGATGACAAATCCTGGGAGACCTCCTGTCTCCCGTCCCCGCATCAGACAGGCAAGTTAACTCCAAGGCCCGGTTCCTGCAGAGAGCCCTCCTTGGCACGTTTGCCACAGTTGAATCCATACTGATTTGGTTTTCTTTTTTATCTTGGATTTGCATTATGCTCATGGAAGACACTCTTGTAGTCCCAGAATGTTGACACATCAACATGATGGTGTGTTTACGATCTGGGCCCCACCGTTCGTAATTAGTCTGCTCCACGGTGCCTTTTAAAGAAAGTAAAAGTTTGTTTTTCTCTTCCCACCAGACTGCTAAACTCAGAATTATGTCTTGGACATAGGCACGTTTTGAATGGCTCGTACTGAAATTCAGTTCACTTGCATGTAAAGGCGAGGGGGATCATGTTTGCCTCAGGAGGCCGTGGCAGCCTCGTCCCTCCCAGTGTCAGTGGCCAGTTAGTAAAACCCAGCCTAGTGGCTGGCCACAGAGTCTCACACATTACAGTTACGTAGACAGAGTTAGCCGACTGCATGCAGTCCAACAGCTTCAAAAGACTGAGCGACTGTCCTTCTCTCCCCTCGTAGTTCATCAAAACCAAAGCCCCATTTTACAAGCAAAGCTGGAGCTTTGATTTTCATATGGGTTCTCTGAAATCCAGAAATTTGGATGAAGTAGCGTAAAAGCCATGCCAGATTTAACCAAAGCAGCCTTGCCAAGGGCACACACGGCTTCACCAGAGTCCCAGCGTGGCACCTGGGCTCCGCCTGCTCAACCCCAGGGAAGTGACTCCTGGGGAAGTCAGACCTCAGGGCCTGGGGCTTCTCCCCGCCAGGCCCCTGCTCAAAGCCTGCAAGCTTCAAGGCTGTCATTTTGGATGCTAGACAGGACTCAGAGACATGTGCCTGCCTGATGCTGTGCCGTGGGGAGAGGAGCAATGCTTCCCGTTCGTTAACGGACAAAGGAGAGAACATGAGTGGGCTGGGTATAGACGCAAATGTGAACAAGACTGGTTTGATGGGGGAGGTGAAAATGGCCTCTCCCCCATACTGATTACCATCCATGCCTTGCAGGGCCCACAGCCTGTCGCCTACAGATCACCAGGCCGCCTTCTACCTGGCTCTGCAGCTTGCCATCTCCAGGCAGGTCAGTCCCTGAAGTGTCCCCTGCCCGTGACTGCTTCTGCTGCCCGGATGGAGGAGCGCTCACCAGAGGTTGGCTGGCAGCCGGAGGTCCTCCGAGGTTGCCGACCCCTCTCCGCTGTGTCGGGGAGGCTCAAGCATTGGCTGTGAAGACACAGGGGCTCCAGCCTCCGCTTTTGCATCTTACGTCCAGAACTGGGGTGGGCCCAACCTGGGGTCAGCTGGCGACAGGGAGGGCAGCGCAGGAGCTATCCACCAGCCTTTGTCCCCCCCAACAGGAGTGGGGGAGCAGAGCCCATTGCTGAGGTACAAGGTGGGGATTTAGTCACTGGTTGGGGCCTGGCTGTCGTCAGGGTATTAGTAATTGACTGAAGATGCCAGTGGGTACAGACAGAAGAAATCAGGCTCTTTACAGTCCACAGAACACAGGAACAAAGTCACACACAGTGGCCATGTGAGGTAGGAGACTCAAGGAGTATTCTCCTTGCTGGAAGGACAGCTTTGCTGGACTTCATCGTCCCCCAGGAAACTTCCGGAAGCTGCCTTGGCCATTCTTGAACAGTCCTGTGCACTCTCAGCTGTTTTGGAAGTCCAGCCACTTGGCCTGCCCACCAGGTGCAAGACACTGGTGGTGACCCCAGCATCATCCAGAATGCTGAGCAAGAGGGTGACTCAGAGGTCAGCTCCTCAAACGAGCCATTTCCTGGCAGCACTGGGCCACAGCGTGAGTCTGACTTCCAGCTGCTGGGAGTGGTAGGGAGAGTGGTTCCCACTGGCAGGCTGGGCACTGAAGAAACCAAGATGCCTTCCCCCCACGGAAGTGCTCAGCTGCATGGGCTGGTCAGGAGCTTCAGCGGCAACAGGTGTGGGCTGACAGCTCCCCTCTGGGCCCTTCACTGGGAACTTTGCTCCCCTCGTCCCTGAAGGGCCTTCTGGTGGCAGCCTGGACTCCCCCTGCCCTTATTCAGCTCTGTGCAGGGTCCGCCTTGCTCCCTGGGCTTGGGGAGCCCTGGTCATCACTTTGCCCTGGCACTTGGAACACTGTCTGACGTGTGGTCAGCATTCAGTAGCACTCACTGAATGGGGGAACCAGCTTCAAATTCCTTCAAGTCAGCTGTCCCTTCCAGATACCATTTTGAGCTCCGTATCAGTTTGTCCCTGATTGCTCTGGCCATCCCTGCCTTCAAGCCTTCTCCGTGACAGCCCGCTGAGTGCCATCCACGCGGCCGCTCGTCTCCCTGGGGCGTGGATAAACTGGTGGAGCCTTGTCAGTGCAGCCACGGCCTTTACGGCATCAGAACGGCAGAGCTCTGAGCAGTGTTCCCGGTGGACCCGGGCAGAGGCTGTGACCCTCTTGTCCTCGGAGCCTTTGCATTTGACCAGCAGAGCACAGGGAGGAGCTCAAGATCCGGAGTCGCACTTGGTGGTTGGGT
The DNA here is from genome assembly GCF_051225735.1 of Oryctolagus cuniculus. NCBI lineage: Eukaryota > Metazoa > Chordata > Mammalia > Lagomorpha > Leporidae > Oryctolagus > Oryctolagus cuniculus. The sequence goes on along the minus strand of NC_142886.1, from coordinate 40,707,540 downwards.
GGCCCTGCACCTCTGCACTTCCGCTTCCTCTCTGTAAACCAAGAGTGGGGCCAGATCATCTCGCTTCCGGCTCTGATCAGGACTTGGTGGTTCAAAACAGAAAGCCCCCGTAGGCAGCATTTATAACCCAAATCCATCAAGAGGGAGCGAAAACTATAGGAAAGGGGAAGAGAAGTCACATCTTTCTACAAAAGGGGACAGTTACTGAGGGTTTGGGAAAAGGCCAGAGAGCTAAGAGGCCCCTTGCACAGGGCTGGAGTTGGAGGCGAGACAGGAAGGGGTGAGTTCTGATTCTCCTTCATCACTGTCAAGCCTGCAGGGCCCCAGGGTTATCAGCCCTGTGCTTGGGTGATTTTGAAGAGTTTTACATTGTAAGGTTCAGATGTATCCGTTCCTACCTGAATTTGGGGACATCCTTTTTATATGTAACATTTCAGTTTGTTCCAAAGATTAAGTTATTTTGGGTTGTAGTTTGGAAATGTGGGATTTATTTGCTTATTTTGATGTCTAATGCAGACCCAGGACAAAGGAACCAAGAAAGAACCTGGGGCTCTGATGGTTTGGAGAGCTGTGTTGAAGGCTTTGTGACTTATTGAGCACTTTAATTTCAGTAATGCTTTGAAAAAAAATGAGAAGAGTTCAGCTAAGGCAGCTTCATTCCCCTAAAAACCCCTGGCAAGTTCTGTGCATCTCCATATGCAGTGAAACCATCTTGGGCATAATCAAAAGTAGATCCGTTTTTGGAAAAAATGAGAAATGTTTATTTGGGAAGAAAAAGGAGGTCTGGTGTTGGCAGTTATATAGAGAAAGGGGTCTCTCATATCACTTCATCCGTCAGAGGCTCCGAGCAGACGAGCAGGCGACTGTTTTCCTGTTTGTGGTGAAAGTCCTGGGGCTGCCATAAAGGCTTGGCTTCCTAAGCCAATGTGTCACAATGTGAAACAAACTCTTGGTGCTTACAGAGAGTCCCGAATCCAAAGGATGAGTGCTTCCTTGTGTTTCTGTGGCTGCAATTGTGTGTGTGTGTGTGTGTGTGTGTGTTGTGTTTTCAAATTCTTTTTTTGTGCTTTCGTTCTAATTCAGATACCGGAGGCTTTGGGGTACGTCCGCCAAGCTCTTCAACTTCAGGGGGATGATGCCAACTCCCTGCACCTGCTCGCCCTCCTCCTGTCAGCACAAAAACACTACCACGACGCTCTGAACATCATCGACATGGCCCTGAGCGAATATCCAGAAAATTTCATGTGAGTGACCCTGAGCTTTTATCTTCCGTAGCTCGGAAGTTGCTTCTCCCTTCCTCCTCGCCGCCCCCTGCCCCCCATCCTCTCCAATCTAGTTTAAATCCTTCATGAACAGCCTCTTTCCTCCTCGTTTTTTCCTGATATTGAAAAACAGACTCACTCTGCTAGGTCATCTTTGTGGAGTTAAAATACTCCATCCACTCCTTCCCCATGGGAACTCGTGGGACACATGAGACGATTTTAGATGGATTGTGGGTGAACATTTTTATTTTAGTTGTGAAAAAAAAAAAAACGCATATCAACAGTGCATGTAACAATGTATTGCTTGGGAGAGGCTTAAGACTTTTTAGAATGAGTTGTTTTCATGTCAGTTTAAAGAAAAACATGAAGTAAATGCTAATTCCCATATAGTTGGAGATGGCAAAAGTGATGTGAAACCACGCCAGTGGCTTAAACATGGAGCATGTTGTTCTGTAGCTTGTGTGTCTGGTGTTACCAAGGCTTTCACGGGCTCTGGGTGATTATTCTGTTTTAGGTCGCTTTCAGCAACAGACTTTACTGCTTTGTGCGTTAGTTTAATTCTCTGGGAGGTGGGATTCCTTACTTTAACCTCTATTTGCATATAGCGTTGCAATGATCATTGTCGGCTGTCATATGCTTGACTTGTCTACTATTCGTCACATCGGTCCTCTGAGTCACATTTTGATTGAATCCATGAATTTGGAATTTGCTAGGCTTTTTTGAGTACTTTGTCTTTTGGGCTTCTGGGCTACCATTTGATCTTCAGCAGTAGTAGCTTAGTAACCAGTACACAATGGCCAGAAATAGGAAACACTCCTGAGGACTGGAAGCTTCTAATTGTCTGCATAGCTGCAGGGTCAGTAATGAGGCAGGGGATGCTTGGGGCACAGGACGAGGGAAGGAATGCAGAAGGTGACCGTGGCAACCTCCGAGTGGATAGGCTCTGGATCAGCTCTGGCTCGCTTGCTCTCTGCCTTGTCAGCTCACTGCGGTTGTAATCAGTGCTTGGAAAAGTGGTTCACACATTCTGTTACAGACATCTCTTTGTCTTCAAATGAAATGCTCAGAACCCTTGTGAAGGTGCAGGAGCCCCCTGGCTTGGGTTCAGCTGTTAATGCAGAGTGAATTCAAGAGCTTTCCTGCAGTGCTTTCCCCCTTGCAGATCTCAGACTTGCTCATTGGCTCACGCGCACACGAATACGCTTTCCCAGCTCTGCAGCCCCAGAACCTTACATTGGTTAAAACACTTTTAAATATTTGGGGTTTGTTTGGTTTTTTTTTTTTTAACCTTTCAGGAAGTGCAGCCGATAGAATTGAAGTCAGTTTCTCCCATCAGTACTTATGATAAAGTGCTCTTCCCGCTTCCTACCACACAGCACACACACCTTTGTTGGGGGTTAGACCTCAGCCTGTGGTTTCTGCTGCCGTAGCCCAGGGCGGCCTCAGAGGAAGCTTCCTAGAGGAATAGCCACCCCACGCAGGAGCCGTAGAGAGTGGTGGCTGATACGGTAACGCCTCCGAGTGACAGCGGCTGACAGCCTTTTCCTGCAGTGGAAGGAGGACCAGCAGCGGAGACGTTGTGAGGCACGGAGCCTGTTGTTTTCATGTTACGGCAGAAGCACAAGGCAGCAGGTCTGAGAGCCGCCCTTGGCTTGTGTGCTCTTCACGTATTTGCGTTTCTTCCTCTGTGATGAGACACTTCTTCTGAGGCATCCTTCAGTAAAAGTGGTCCCCAGATCCCATGGTCTCTTACCTGTCAACACCAGCCTAAACTTGGGCGACTGCTGGGTTGTGTTGTCTGTGACAAGCCCGTCTCCTGCAGACTACACCCCATGTGTCCCCCAGCCACACCCACCACGGCCGAGCACGTGGTCAGTGTTGCTGCAGGACCTGCTAACTAGCAGCAAAAACCCTTTGCCGTTAGGGTCAGTGCCGCCCACCTGTTGAACAGTTTTCAGACAGCTCAAGGCCCTCTTGGAGTGGCTGGTCCCTCCAGCACCTCTCGTCCTGCTGTCACCGTGGGATGAATAAAAATGTCAATGTAGAAGTCCTTTGAAAAAGCCCACCAGGGCGCAAGCAGTTCTGCGCTCAGAGGCGCCTTCTCAGCTCTTCCGTCCCCCTCAGCCCTCAGGAAGCACTTCCGAACCGTAGGGATCCTGTCTGCGGGGAACGCGGGACTAAGCTCACTGCTCTGGGGAAGCAGCCGGTGTCTGGGGTGTTCTGGGCTCAGTTCTGCACGGGAGGAAGGACCAGGGACTGGTGAAGAGCCGGGCCCTAGATTCAGACAGACCTGGTGCGGTCTCCAGATTGTCCAGACCAGCCGCTGACCCCCGAGTCTCCTCGGCTCATCTGCAGACTCTGAATGATGACATACCTATCTCAGAGGGTGCTGGTAAGAATTGATTTAGCTCATGTCCTTGAAAGCATTCGTTCCTGGTACTCACTCAGTGATTGGTAGGAATTCATATTACTACTACGGTAGTGTTTTCAAATACATGATATTTTAGCATCCATTAAAATTATTATTTTTAAATATTGACTAGAAACAAAAGAATGGGTTTTTTATAGCTGCTTTATGTAGCTCTGTATTCATAGCCTGATTTTTTTTTTAAGATATTTTTTATTTATTTACTTGAGAGGTAGAGTCAGACAGAGGAGAGACAGAGAGAAAGGTCTTCCATCCACTTGATTCACTCCCCAAATTTCCACAATGGCTAGAGCTGGGCACATCTGAAGCCAGGAGCCAGGAGCCTCCTCCAGATCTCCCACGTGGGTGCAGGGGCCCAAACACTTGGGCCATCCTCCACTGCTATCCCAGGCCACAGCCGAGAGCTGGATCGGAAGAGGAGCAGCCAGGACCAGAATCAGCGCTCATATGAGATGCCAGCGCTGCAGGAGGAGGCTTAGCCCGCTGCACCCCAGCCCCCACCCCAAGAATGTCTGTTACATACATATAAAACAGAGAGTGGACTTTCCCTCCAGCAGCTAAGACACCCACGTCCCACGTTAGAGGGCCTGGGGTCGACTCCCAGCCTCGGTCCCTTCCTCCAGCTAATGCAGGCCCACCACAGGCAAGGCTGATAGCCCAGGCGACTGAGTTCCTGCCACCCCCTGGGGAGACCTGGACCGCCTCCTGGCCCCACCCTCAGCCCCTGCCCCGCCCAGTGCCAGCCTTGTTCCAACCCCAGCCATCTGGAGAGTGGGCATTTAGACAGTGAACTAGTGGATGGTAATGTAATCATGCTCTCTCTCTCTCTCTGCCTCATAAATGCTTAAAACGTCAATAATACAACTAAGAATGTATACCTAATTCTTAGCTTAAGAAAAAACATTAATATTGCTTATGAATTTTCTGTGTATATTTATATGTATACAATTCATGTGTGTTTATATATTTTCCTGTGTATATTTCTTTCTACATGTTCATATATATATGTGTGTTTTCTGTATAATTCTATTAATTTCTTCCCTATCTTTGTCCCTTTGTCTCTCACCTGACAGGTTAATCACCCTTCTAAGTTTGGTAGTGATCACTCTCACTCTCATATTTCTATAGCATATATGTTTGTACACCTAAAAAAATTGAATTTTACATAATTTTTAATTGTAAATTTTTAAGTTAAATTTTTAAAATTAAATTAAGTTAAAATATGTAAATTTTACATATTTTTTAACAATAAGTCTTTCTATGACTTGCTTTCATTGCTCAACATGACGTTCCTGAGGTTCATCCCTGTTGCTCACAGCAGTTCCCTCATTCATTCACACTAGAGAGTAGTGTTTGATTATTTTAATATCCTAGACCCAGCTGTCTTCAGGTCTGGGCTGTTATGAAAAATGCTGCTGTAAATATTCTTGCTAGGTCTTCTGGACATGTTGGAGAATTTCTCCAGGTGTATGTCTAGGAGTGAAATTGTTAGGTCATAGGATATGTGCATGTCAACTTTATCCAGTCCTTCCAAACTGTTTCCCAAAACACTTGTATCAGTCTGCACTCCCACCAGCAGAGCCAGAGCCCCTGTGGCCCCATGGAACAATTCTTAGGGTTGCCACGTTGACCACATGGTTGCAGGCTGATACCACCTTGTGAGCTAGAGTTGCATGTCCCTCATTACTAATAAGGATTTGTTTCCTGGCTATGTAGTTTTTCTCTTTTCTGAGTATGTGTAGAGGTCCTTCCTCTTTTCTAATTGAGTCATCTTTTTCTTACTAATTTCTAAGATTCCTTTATATGCTGTGGCTACAAGTCCTTTTGTTGGTTGTATATATTGCAAGATTCTTCTCCCAAGTTGTGGTCTGTCTTTGCTTTCTTTGAACGCTGTCTTTTGATGAATAAAAGTTCCCCACTTTAAAGCACTTGATTTGTCATTCACTTCCTCTACGGATGGCACGTTCTGTGTCTGGTTTAGGAAACCTTTTCCTTTCCAAAAGTTATGAAGATCATCACCCCATTCACCTTTTAAAGGCTCGCATGTGTTCTCTTCCAAACTTGGATCTGGGAGTCCACCTGGAGTCCATTGCTTGGGGTGTGTTTGGTGGCCAGGATCCATCATAAACCAACCCCCATCTCCACCACCATGCACGGATACCCAGCATCCCATAATTAAGAAGCTTTCTGCTTGGCTCCGTTGATCCCGGTGCCCGTTCTTGTGTGACGGCCACACTTTGGTCCCCTAGCAGCTGTCTCACATGGGAGCCCCTCCCTGGATCTGATTCTTCAAGAGTGCATGGCTAATCTCAGGTCATTCACATAAATTTTCAAGTCAGCCTGTCAGATTCCATCAAAAAATTAAAACCTCTTAAGATTTTGGCTGAAATTATACTTAATGTAATACCTTAATTCGGGAGAATTGTATATTTATGACAGTGGGTTTTCTAATTCTCTCTGGCTGCAAGGATTACAGTTTCAAAAAGTATTTTTATGAAGTTTCACAGTTTCTGTGAAGGTTTTGCTTGTTTATTTTACCAAATTTATTTCATATGGAGTCAATTTACTAATTTTTAAATAGAATTTTGCATTGATGTTCGTGTGTGAAATACATCTGCAATTTTCCTTTCTCTTTATATTCTTACCAGACTTTGGCATCAAGGTTAGGCCTGTTTCATAAAATGAGTTGAAATGGTTCTTTCTTTCTTTTCATGCTTCGAAATAATTTGTGTAATGACAGAATTAGTCCTAGAATACTACGTTTTAGTAGAATTCACCAATAAAACCATGTGGGGCTGTTCTTTTTTCTTGGGAAAAAGTTCTGCTGCTTTTTAAAAAATTATTGTAGGATATGCAAGTTTTCTGTTTCTCATTTTAGTAAGCTAACTATATGCATATGTAAACCATAATATATAATATCTGTTTTTATATATGATCTGTTCATCCCATCTAAATTTAAACATTTATTGACATAAAATTGTTCATAAAATGTTTTATTTGCTGTCACACATCATCTATTGTTAAGCCTTTTCATTCCTAATAGGGTTTAATGTGCCTTTTCTTTTCTAGAACAGCCTTGACAGAGAATTGTTGCACTGATCTTACCAAATCACTTTTTTTTTTGGTCATCTCAATTGTATATTTTCTCTTTCCTAAATTTCTGTTCTTATTTCCACTCCCTGTCTTTGTTTGCTTTGTTTTATTTTGTTTACCTTCTTAATCTCTGACATTGGGTGTTTGGTTCATTAGTTTTTTTGCCTTTCTTATTTTCTGACATTAGTGTTTTAAGACTAAAAATTTCCCTCTCTAAGTACTGCTTTGGCTGTAAACCCCAATTTCAATATGTGATGTTTTATTGTTTAGTTCTAAATATTTTTAAATTTCTATTATTCTTTTTTGGCTCATTAGTTGTTGTAGAATGTTTTGTGATTGTCAAATATATGAGTTGTTTCAACTTGTCTTTTGTTACAGATATTTAACTTCATGGACTTGTATTAGACTTGTAATATACATAAATTTGAAATTGAATTTGTTTTATGGCTCAGCATGTGGCAGTTCTTGTAAATATTCTATTAGTGCTTAAAAAAAATGTCTTATGCATTTGTTGGGTAATTTTTTTATGTGTTTTGTTAGTTTAAGCTATTTTAACTATGCTTTTTAGATCTACATTCTTACTGATGTTTTTCATCTCCTTAATTTATCAGTTGTTGAGAGGAGGAATAGTGAAATCTACCAATAGGAGGGCACACGGGCCCATTTCACCACATATTTATAGCAACTTTTCTTTGTATATTTTAAAGCTATGTTATTAGATACATATAAATGTTGAATGCTAAGTCTTCCTGTTGTATTCTACCCCTCAACAATATAAGGTATACAGTGAATTTAGGTTCAGTCTATACAGGATATACACATGGACTATATCTGTAAATATGTGCACACATACTATAAGTATATACAAATGCTTTTGTGTGCTCACATATATAAGCTGAGAATGTTTTTCCCATTCTCCTTCAACTCTTTTCTGTGTTTTAGATAACTCTTGTGCTCATTCTGAATAGCCGATTGCTTTTTTAAATGCAGGATACTGGTCTTATCTGGAACATTGAGTGTATGTTCATGTCCTCTAACTACTGCCATGTCTTTCTCAATGTCTACCATCTAATTTGTGTTTTCTCTTTGGCTTTTTTCGTATGTTATTCTTTCCTTCCCTACCTTCTAGATTGATTATGTTTTTATTAAATATTTTTTCTTTACTAATATGGAAAAGAATATTTCTCTTTCAGTTGTGTTTAAGTGAGTGCCCTACGAATTGTAGTGAGTGTCTGTTGCTAACAAACTTTCCCAGTTGGTAGCTAAAGGTTTATTTGGCTTTATTCTCAGAAGAGATTTCCAAGCTGGACATACAACTCCGGGCCTGCACATCTCGTGGCACAGTGATCTTGCTCCTTCCATAGTTGTTGAGCACATGGTTCATTTTCCTCTGGGCTGTTTTTACTTTCATAGCTGAGATTTTGCATTTTCACTGTGATGCATCAAAAGGTAGATTCTGCTCAGGACTCCTTGGGCTTTTAAAACTAGGTTGATGTTTATTTTCTTTATCATGTCTAGAAAGTTCTCATCCACTGTTTCTTCAGCTGTTACTTCTCTTCTTATAGAGAGCGTGTTGTACTTTTTGTCTCAGTGTTTTGTCTATTCATAGTTAGTATCTTTAGTGGTGTGGTGGGTCTCACATTGCCATTTCCATGTCTGTCTTGTATTTTGTTGTTATTCCCTCTAAACTGCCTTCTTTTCCTGTTGAAAAAAAAATGTGCTTTAAAATTTTCCAACTATTAGATACCTAAACAAAAGGATGACCAGTTAATATTAACTCATTAGATATTGATTGTCTCTGACATACTGCAAATTTTTCCCAAAATAAAATTTAACAATGTGAACATTTTTGTAATGAACAGTGCTCATGTATTCTGATAGATTCACTGTCTACTATATTTGGTATGAGAGCCCTGATCTTGCTTCCTTTGAAATACAACTTTGCAGAAATTCCCTTTGATTTACATATTTTACTTAGTGATTTTCCTTATTGGCCCAAGAAGGTAGAAGCAGATGCCAAGTAATATTTAGAACGATCATCCCTCCTAAAGACAGTGAGGTAGTCTGGGGTCTAGGCTTTGGGGAGGCCCTTACACTGTATTCCTTTCTCTCTCTCTCTCTCTCTCTCTCTCTCTCTCTCTCTGTCTCTCTCCAATTTATTAATTTTATTTATTTGAAAAATAGAGAGATATAGAGAAATAGAGATCTCCTATCCTCTGGTTCACCCCCTAAATGCCCATAATAGTCAGAGCTGGGCCAGGCCAAAGCCCAGAGCCTAGAACTCAGTTTGGATCTCCCGAGTGGGTGGCAGGGACCCGAGCACCTGAGCCATCGCCTGCTGCCTCCCAGAGTGTGCATTAACAGGAAGCTGGGATTAGGAGCTGAACCAGGGCTTTGAACCTGGGCACTCGAATTCAGACATGGTGCTTCTACCACTGAAATTTACTTTTAGATAAAATATTGAGGTGAGACTGACAATTCATTATTTTTGGTCTTTGGAAGATGTGTCAGCTAACATCATGCTTAGTTTGCATTTGCACACCTTGGTGTTAACAAAATGTTAGTGTTCTGACTCAGCAAGCTCAGACTGGCTGCCAAGGCCAGGGGTGCAGCTCCTTGCCCTGAGACACATTGAGGGAGAGTTACACAGACAGAAGGAGAGGGGGAGGGGGAGGGGGAGAGGGAGGGAGGGAGGGAGAGAGAGAGAGTTCTTCCATCTGCTGATTCACTCCCCAGATGGCCACAACAGCCAGAGCAGAGCCAGGCCAAAGCCAGGAATCAGGAGCTTCTTCCAGGTCTCCCACATGGGTGAGGGTCCCAAGCACTCAGGTTGTTTTCTGCTGCTTTCCCAGGCACATTAGCAGGGAGCTGGATTGGAAGTGAAGCAGCCAGGATACGAACCAGCACCCATATAGGATGCCAGTGTCGCAGATGGTGGCTTTACCACTATGCCACAATGCTGGCTCCTTCAACAGATTGTGAATTGATTTGAATGCTTGTTTTTTCCTGTTTAAATAAAATACACCCTCACCCCATTCCTGTGCTGGCAGAGAGGTCATCACATCAATAGCAGACTCAAGAGACGTCAGATGTCACCACCAAGCCAAAGAAAGTGACTCTGAAACCACTGGAGATGGCTCTGGTGCGGGAGAGCCCTGGGGAGTGCGTTCTGGTCCATAGCCGTGACCCGAGGACGGTGACCCAACCCTCACTCAGCTCCCCCACAGTTCTGCTGCTGTGTGCGAGCTCCGCTGCTCTCCTTCATGGGGAAGCAGATTTTGTCAGACGATCCCACTTCTTCTTTCCCCACTGGAAACTAACTGTACAGACGGAAGTCAACATGTGTAACACTCATTCCCTCAGTCACTCATTTAGCATAACATCCACTAACATTTGTACATTGCCTTGTGGCAGGCACTCTTAATAACAGTTCACACATTTTTAACTAATTCTCATGTGAACCATCTGAGGGAGGTACTGTTATTATTCCCATTTTACAGATAAGAAAACTGAGGTGCAGAGAGATTAAGTAATCCATCCACCAGTGAGAACCCAGTAAGTGGCAGAGCCATAATCTGTACCCAGGCAGTTTGGTCTCAAAGGTGCCAGTCAGGCGTCAGGAAGCGATTTCTGCTCTCTCAGAGCTCACCACCCAGATGAACAGCATTTGTATGCTACCCCGCCTCCCCCGTTGAACTCATTAATAAACTGAAAAACACAGGATCATTCTTTATGTGACTGGAATGTGTGAGTTTAAAACAATCAGCACTTAGCCGATGAGACAGGATCTTTCTTAGTCTGTCCTACTCCCACGCACACACACTCTCAGAGAAATTAAGTTCCAGCTGAAACATTGTAGTGAGCACTGCTTTGATTAGTGAGGGCTCAGAGGGCAGATATTGAGGGCTATTTTTATTCCTAGCTGAGTGGTAAAGTAATGAATTTGCCCATTAAATTTGTACTTGATGATATAAGTCTGACCACAAGGAAAGAGGTTGTTCATGTCATTAATAGTGGAGAAGCGATCTCTAATTCCCAGAGGCTGTCTGGGAGGGAGGAGCACGGGGTCACCGACCCAGGGAGGCCAGGCCCTCAGAGGCACTCTGGGAAGGGGGTCTTTGTCCGAAGGAGAGTGGGTGGCAGCCTAGAAGACATGTGGAATGGGAGTGGTGCAGTCGCTTATTTAAAATCACAATAACAACAAAAAACAGATTTAAAAAAACGGGCCAAGGAGTTGAATAGATGTTTCCCCAAAGAGGATATACAATAGCCACCACACGCGTGGTAGGACTCTCAGCATCACTAGTCATTAGGCAGTGCAGATCAAAGCCACACTGAGATACAACATCTTGCCCGTTAAGATGACTGCCATCAAAAATCAAGGTCCTGAGCACTGCAAGAAGGTAGAGGAGGTAGAACCCTTGTGCAGCCTCTAAGGAGAGCAGCAAGCTGCCTCCTCCAAAAGTTAAAAACAAAGCTGCCGTATGATCCAGCAGCCCCACTTTGGGGCAAGGTCTTGAACTGATGCCGTGCGCCGTATTCACAGTAACCCCAAGGTAGAGCTGACTCACGCGACCATCAGTGAGTGAACACTGCTGCACTCACAGACACAGCCACTTGAATAGCACACACACTGGAATATTATTCAGCTTTAAAAAAGACGCTTCTGGCATATGCACCAGCGTAGATGAGCATTGGGGACATTTTGCCAAGTGAAATAAGCCATTCACAAAAGGGCGAAGAGTTTACGATTCCGCTTACAAGAGGTACCTGGAGTGGTCGAATGGAAAAAGGGTGAGACAAAAATAGGATGGTGGTTGCCGGAGCTGGGAGAGAAGGAATAGGGAGTGGTTGTTTAATGGTCCAGAATTCCGATTTTGCGAGATGAAAAGGGCCGAGAGAGAGATGGCGGTGAGGGTTAGGTGGCAGCACGGGTGTACCTGTCACCACTGAACTGCACGCCTAAACATGGCTGAAATGGTATTTTATGACTTGGTTATGACGGCAGCCTCCTGTCCTCTGGTTATCAATGCATCCTGCATTCTTGGAAGATGGAGGAGGTGAGATTGTTGGAGACCCTTCCGCCTTGACTCTCGGGCTCTGGGTCATTGAGCCTGCGCCCTTCTGGGATGGACTTGCTGGCTCAAGGAAGCACCCGCCATCGCCCACAGGCAGCTGTGTGAGCTTCCCTGGAGGCCACAGGTGTGTGGTTTGGCTGCAGTCAGCACAGATGCTTGTCCAGAGACAGAACCCAAAGGCAGTGCGCAGTGGCGTGGAAATGGAAAATTGGCTTTACGAGGCACAGGGAGAAGACCTGGAAGATGGAGAGGTGTGGCTGAAGCCAGTATGTTGGGGGTGGGATCGGGCCATTGGGGACCCTTTTCTCTTCAGAACTAGAAACAGCCATGGCCTGAGATCAGGAGTGGAGCTGGCCCAGATCCCTTGCCGCACACTGTGGTGACCAGGACCAGGCACGTGTGTGGCTGTTTGTCCCCAGGTGAAAATTCTCATGGAGCATCCTGCTGGAGAGAGAGCCTTCAGGGCATGCAGTCTGCCCGTTGGGCGGAGGGGGCTCAGGTGGAGCAGCTGGGGCAGGAGGGGCCCGCACCACGCCATGGCTCCAGGAGGCCCCTTTATGCTGGAGCCAAGTTCTCTGCATATCAGCCAGCAAGTCAAGGTCTAGAGGATCGTCTTGGGGATTCACGCAGGGTTTCCTGGAGAACTCAGGGTCCCCAGGACCTCACCAGCACTCAGCATGCTGCAGACCTGTCTGTGTCCATGCCACGAGTGGCTGGAGCCAGCAGCCCTGTCGGGGAGCCTGCACCCTGGCTCAGAGCTGGGCACGTGTCTGCTTGTGCGGCTGCACTTGTCCACTTTGGATTTCCCTCTGACCGGCTGTCCTGCCTGCGCCAAAGGTTCTCCCTCGCTACCTCCCAGCCTCCCACCACACTGAGTCCCCCGATTGGTGTTGCCACTGTTGCTGCCATGCCCTTCTTTAAAATGCCACCCTCAGGGGGTCAGAGGCAGCCACCCGGCCAAGTCATTGCCAGTGCAGGTGCCGCCTCCAGGATGCTCTTGAGAGTTGAGAGAATGGCTGAGGCGGGAGGGGGAAAGAAAAGCCAAACTGGGGTTTCTTGAGGTTATTTATTTCGGCTCAATATGTCAGTTGTTTGTTTGTTCTAAAAATACCACCAGAAAGATGGGGGAGAATGCCAGACTGTTGGCACTCTGACTGAAATGAGAGGCAAAGTGTAAGTGATACGGGCTCTGACAGGAGTTTCTGCCTGTCAGAAAGAGAAGGCAGGGTTAGGAGAGCAAGTGGTGTGCCCGGCTCATCAGACCTGGCCGTGGGTGCGTCCCCAGCCCTGGGCCCCGTGGGCAGCCTCCCAGCCCAGGGTGAGGTACTGCTCAGCTTTGAAGCGTCCCCCCTAGTACTTGGGCCTCCAGAAACTGTTTTGCTAAATACCTGTGGCTGTCATTTCCCCAGAACAGCAGGTCCTGGAGTCTGGATTGGGAAAACATCACACACACACACACACACACACCGATGAGGGAGGCCAGGGGGCGCGAATGGCGAGTGAGCTCCCCAGGTGTCCCCTTCCCCAGCACCTGGGCCCCAGAAGCAGTCACGTTTCTAGAGCTTCCTTGTTGGTTGAGTAACTCCCAGACAGCAGTCTGGAGGGGCAGGGTCACCCAGGCCACTGGCTCACCGGGGCTTTGTTCTTGGGCAAGGCAGATGGGCTGTGAGAAGGAGCACCCTCCTGGGAGCCCTCTCTGGGGGGTTCTGTGGGCTGACCGTGACCTTTCGCTAGGCAGTCATGATTCCCAACACTCTGTGAAGCCCTGAGCCCAGCGCCTCTTTACCTGTCTGTTCTGGAGGTCGGGTATGTGAGGAGCCACAGGGGCCGGGGGGGTGCCGCTCTGTGTTCTGCAGACCCCCGGACATGCCCTCCGTGTGGGTGACGCCGTGAGTGGTGCCCTCTGGGCTGCTGTGCTGTGGCCGCCCTCACAGACCCTCACTGGGGACATTGGAGGCCCTAGGCAAGGTCACAGCCCAGGCTGCAAAGAGATCCAGGCAGCCCCTCCGGAAGGCAGGCACCGGCTTCGTCGGAATGCTCTTTCAGAGTCCCCACTGAACTTAAGGACAGAGTGGACCTCCTGTGTTCCAGAAATTCGTACTGGAATGAAGTATCAACACAGGAGAGTTTAAGTGCAGGGGTCGTAGGAACGCGTTTCGCTGGAGATCGGCTCTGTCGCTCCCCCTCTTCGTGGAGGAACGACACAGGACCCTGCGCTGTTCTTTCGTCTGCTCGGCCCTCCCCGGGTTTGCTGCTGGTTCTTCCTGGGTTGGCTACTATCCCTTCCACCTCTGTGGAAGGGCAGTTCCCCCTGGCCACATTCCCCACTTCTGCAGGGGAGCGGCACACCGCCGGCCGGCTTTCTCGGGGGCTGCACAGGTGTTCCTTCAGCTAGATGTTCCCCTTAGATGTTCCTGGTGCATGCAGTCTCTCTCCTCCTTTATAGTCCTCTTCCACCAATCCCAACTCTGCTACCCACACGCCGAGTACGCTGCTCTCCTCCAATCAGGAGCAGGTCCCACAGTTTATTGGTTGAACTGGAGGCAGCTGTGTAGAAGCTGTTTCCCTTCTCAGCGCCATATTGTGGGAAAGCAGATGCATAGAATAAGTCTTAATTCCAGTAACTTAGTCTAGTCCGAGTTGCTCCCAGTTGCTCCCCACAGATCCCCCTTTCTTTTTATTTTTGGCGTTGATATGCGCCTGTCTTCGGTGCCCCGTGGCACACACTCTGCTCTACTTGCTAGAGTTGCCACAGGTTCTTACAAGTCCTATCAATCAGGAAAACCGAATCCGGGTCCTCTCTTCGCCATGTTGTGAGGAGGTTTTTAGGCGCTGATGCGTGCCTGTGTTCGGTGCCCTGCAGCGCATGCTCTGCTCTGCCTGCAGGGGCTTACAAGCCCTAACAATCAGGCAAACCGAATCCAAGCCTTCTCATTGCCGTATTGTGGGGGAGACTTATTAGTGTTGGTTCGTGCCAATCTTCGGTGACCTGCAGCTCATACTCTGGTCGAGCTGCTTGCTGGTGCTTACCGCCTTAATCAGGCAGACCGAATCCAAGCCTTCTAATTGCGGTATTGTGGGGAGGCCTTACTGATGTTAATTCGTGCCTGTCTTCGGTGACCTGCGGCGCATAAGCTGCTAGCCGCCCGCAGGTGCTCATCGCCTCACTTAATCAGGCAGACCGAATCCAAGCTCTCACATTGCAGTGTTGTGGGGAGGCCTTTCTATTTCTCTATTTCTCTATCTCCGGGCATTCCTGTTTCTCCCATTTTACTTCTATCTTCCAGCATTCCTATTTCTCTATTTCTCTCATTTTACTTCTAAACTTCTGTTTCTCTTATTCCCGCGGCTTCCCGGCTCCCGCCCCGAGGCTATTTCTCGGCGGCTTTCCGGCTGAGCCGCTTCAGCCCGCTTCTCTCTCATCTGCGCGGCTCGGCTTTGCGCGCACACTCCGCGGTCTCTCACTAGCCCTTTCGCATCTGAACCACGGCCTCGCGCCAGCCCTGTTCCCTATCTATTCACACCCCGTGCTCTCTCTGCACGCGGCGGCTTCCGCGAGTCACACAGCGTAGCTTGCGTCTCCACCACTAGCATTCAATCCAAGTTCCCTGGGCTAGCCTGGTGAATTCAACCCAGCTTACGTCTCCGCCCCACGGTTTGGCTTCCCGTCCTTTGCTCCCCGGGCTAATCAGACGGATCCCAATCTGGCTTACGTTTCAGCTTCTGGTTTCAACTTTTCGCCCCCTATTCCCGGGCTAACTTGAGAATCCCAAAGTGGCTTGCGTTTCCGCCTCGGCCTGCCCCCCGCGGCTTCAATTTCCCTAACATTTTTCTCTACCCGGTATGTTTCCCCAAGCTTTCCTCCAACAATACTCCTCCCTCATTTCTCCTGGCCTCTCCCCACAGTCCGTATCCGAGTCTGTTTGTTCTAGCTTTCACTTTCGCTTTCGACCTTAGAGATTTCTCCCAGCTTCCCCCCGTAGTCCGTATCTGAGTCTGTGCCTAGGCTTTCAATAGCTTCTTCCGGCACCTTTTTCGTCCGGCTTTTCCCTAGGCTGTTTGCTAGTCTCTCTCTCCGATATTTTCCCAGTTCTTCCCGTTTCTTCCCTCCTAAGTTTCATATCCGTCCTAAGTTTCCTATCCGTCCTAGGTTTTCTATCCGAGTCACGGCACCATTATGTCGCTCCCCCTCTTCGTGGAGGAACGACACTGAACCCTGCCTAGGCTTCATATCCGAGTCACGGCACCATTATGTCGCTCCCCCTCTTCATGGAGGAACGACACTAAACCCTGCCTAGGCTTCATATCCGAGTCACGGCACCATTATGTCGCTCCCCCTCTTCGTGGAGGAACGACACAGGACCCTGCGCTGTTCTTTCGTCTGCTCGGCCCTCCCCGGGTTTGCTGCTGGTTCTTCCTGGGTTGGCTACTATCCCTTCCACCTCTGTGGAAGGGCAGTTCCCCCTGGCCACATTCCCCACTTCTGCAGGGGAGCGGCACACCGCCGGCCGGCTTTCTCGGGGGCTGCACAGGTGTTCCTTCAGCTAGATGTTCCCCTTAGATGTTCCTGGTGCATGCAGTCTCTCTCCTCCTTTATAGTCCTCTTCCACCAATCCCAACTCTGCTACCCACACGCCGAGTACGCTGCTCTCCTCCAATCAGGAGCAGGTCCCACAGTTTATTGGTTGAACTGGAGGCAGCTGTGTAGAAGCTGTTTCCCTTCTCAGCGCCATATTGTGGGAAAGCAGATGCATAGAATAAGTCTTAATTCCAGTAACTTAGTCTAGTCCGAGTTGCTCCCAGTTGCTCCCCACAGGCTCTCCCTCCCTTCCTCTCCCTTTCTTTGTGAAATTAAACTACTGAAGCTGAGGATGGAGAGTAAAGAACTGGGGTGATGCACACACATCACCTGGGTGTCTGGTTGCCCACAGACCCCGATCCTGTGAGTGGCAGAGACAGAGGTTCTGTTTCCCATCATCCCCCGGGGATTCGGCGCTACCTGCCCCAGCCCTCGCTCTGAGCAGCCCCGTGTCAGGGGACCTCCCGTGGTCCTTTCCACTTTGGGATTATTTGGAGAAATCTGTTTTTCCTAATGAACCTATGACCAGTGTGTCCATATAGCAATTAGGTAAGCCAGGAGATCTAAGAAGTTGTGTATTTCCTGTGTAACAGTTGAGTAATTAGATCATTCATTCAAGTGACATTTATGGGGCATTTGCCATTCGTGAGGCTCTGAGCAGTACTTGATACCTGGCGAGAACGCGGTGGGAGCCAGCTCTACCCCTCCGCAGCCCTCCTAGCTGTTGTCAGAGGGTAGGGTGAGGTCTCTGAGCTCTAGCACCTGCCCAGCTGTAAAATGAGAAAACCCCACTGCGCTGTGTCCGGCCAGGCCTGGTGTGACACCAGTGACAGTGACAGCCTGGCCCACAGGTTGCTTGCTGCAGAAGCACCACCTACCAGGATTGGCCCGCTTAGGGAACCCAGCCAGGAGGGCCGAGGCATCAAAGCCCAGCAGAAATGTCGATGTCGGTGCATTGAGATGGGTTTCCTTTAAGCCACACTGAGACCTAAAAGAAACCGTGGCCAGCTCTGCGGGGTCGGTTGGATGGATTTGCTGGCGTATGCTTCCTCGCATGTCGCTGGGCTGCACACAGCCTGTTCTCCCTGCCTTTCAGACTGTCTGTTCCCAGCTGACTCATCTGGCTTCAAATTTCCATCCCTCTCCTCGTCACCACATGCTTCTTGCACATCGCTTTTGACTTCTCTTAACGCTCTGATCTGTCGGCTGCCAAACGTTCTTCCCAGCTTAAAATTTCATCTCAACGTCCTTGCCCCCCGCCCACCCACCTCTGCCTGCTCTGTTCTTTCTTTTACCTGGTGACAGATGCTCCCCGTCCTCCGTGTGGTTGGCAGCCAGCCCCTCCCCAGCTCTCCCAGCAGGCTCCCTGGCAGCGAGAGATGAGGAAGGTATTCAGGCCCCCCCCCTTGGCGGTGTCCCACGTGCTTTTCTGCACAGCTGTTTTGAACCCTTGCCTGCGTTCGGCAGGTCATCAAAGAGCAGGTCCCCGGAAGGCTGAACCCAAGCGCTCACAACAGATAGCAGCTCCAAATGCCACGTGCTGCAGGCTCCCAGGATTTCATTTCTAAGATCAGCTCGTGAGCGAGGGTCTGGCGTACTCGCAGGCGTGTTTCCTGCCTGGCGGGCTCCTTGAGCGCTTTTTTCAGTACTGCCGAAGAAGACGGGAGCGAGGGATTACTTCAGTGGGTCTCCAAACTGGGCCGATTTGTCTTCACTGAGAGTTCTCTGAATTTACATGTCCAGAAATTAGTAATATCCGCCTTCGTAGCTGTATCTCAGAGTCTGAGACTCATGGGGGCAGGGCCCCCGCATAGGACTGAACTAGAGGGAGGTGCCAGAGGCATTCTGCAGCTGGGTGGGGGCAGTGCCCAGGGAATCAGGATGCCTTCCCGTGGTGGCCACCGCGCATGAGCCCCAGCCCTGATAGGTGGCGCTTTGATTCATCCCACAGCAAGCAGGGAAGTCACAGTGCCCCAGCCCCCAGAGCCTCACCAGGGACACTGGTGGCTTCTTTCTAAGCTCAACGCTGAGCCAACCATAGTTGTTGTTTCAAGAATTATCTTGGGATTTCTTAAAAATAAAATCCCCCAGATAAGGCAAAACATTATTTTGGTTAGTCTTAATGAAAAGTAAAATTTTGAATAACTGAGTCCTTCAAACAATTTGAGTTTTGTATGCAGCAGGCTTTTGGGTGGAAGGCAGTTCACACACACACACACACACACACACAGCTGAGATCATTCTTTAGGGAACAGTGTGTGATACGTCCCAGAAGCAGCACAGTACACTATCCAGTTTCAGGGCTGTAGTTTTGCCCTAAGCTGAAGATCCAGCCTCACGTTGGTGGCCTTTCTGATTGGACTGGACGCTCCTTGCGGGCAAGGGGCTGTGTTTTATTTCCTCTTGTGTTCCACACAGCCTCTCACAGCAAGACTTGCACATCATAGGGCAGCCATTTGGCTGTTTCCCGCTCCACGTTTGTGTCTGTTCTCTCAGTCCCTCACTAGTGGCATGAACTGGGGCAGTTCACTCATTTCCAGGGATTTGTAAGGATCAGTGACTGAAGTGGCTGCCGCTGTTGGTATTGCTTACTTGCCTTGCAAGCTTACTTGGCTTGCAGCTGATCCTTCCCTAGATCGAGCTCCCGTTTCCTACCAATGCGTTTCCATTTGGAAGGCTTACTCTGTGTACCGAGGGGGCACTGTTTGCTCTGAATCTTGAAGGATGAGCACGTGCTTAAAAGACAGAAATGTTGGAAAAGGCGTTTCACAAAGAGGAAGCAGCATGTGCAAAGACCAGGGGCACAGAGGCAAGTGGCGGTGGCGGTGGGGGTGGGGGTTGAGGACCGCAGCTCCAGTGGGGGACGTGTGTGACCCCTCAGTGGCTGGGCATGTAGCCAGTGGCATATCACGAAAGGCATCACGCAGGTAACATGTAGGTTTCTGTCAACACCAAGTTGGTGTTTTGGAGTCAAGTTGGTATTTTGGCAAGATCTTTCTATTTGTCATTAACTTTCTATAAGTTTTCCATGAGTCTCTGAACAAAAATATTTCTTTTGGAAAAATTGGTTTATGGACTTTGAGGCAGGTGTAAGGGGCGAGTACCCAACACTCACTGAGCCTGTGACTTGTGACTGTGCTTGGAGGCACAGCTGACTGGAGTCAGGGCTGGACCTGGCCATGCGGCCAGCGCACGGCCTCGCCTGGCGGGCGCCCCCCCCCCCCATCAGGATGACAGTGACGCGTAGTGAAGCGTTTCCGACGCTGCCAGTTTGTCCCAGGCTTTCCCCTCCCTTGTTTCGTTGCCTCAGGGCTCCTCAGCAGATTGAATCGACAGCATCTTTGGACATCAGCTGCAGCCAGCTAGCACTCGTTGTTTGAGTGCTGTTTGTTGCTGTGCTAATGTGCCACATGCCCGGCCGGAGAGAACGGTGCTAAAACATTTCCCATTCTGGGGAAATGGTGGAAAAGCCACGCCCCCTTTTCCTGCTTTTCCTGGGATACCCAGGGAGAGTCAGAGCCAGGCCAGGCCGCAGTGGGGCCGCCACCTGCCCATGATGGGTGCCCTCTGCCTCCTGTCCTCTGTCTGCCCGTCCATCATTTGTGCTCAGCAGTTCTGCGTTGCTTTCCCTGTCGGGCCCCCTTAGATCCAGCCACACCTTTTCAGCTCTGTATCCTGAGTCAAGTGTTTGAAAGCTGTTATTTCATGATAATTAGAAGTTCTTTTTCCAGCCGAAAAGCCTTGCACAGAGCTCTTCCCCCCATGCTGAGGCTTGGGGATGCACTCTGGCGCCCTGTCCTTGGGTACAGCCGCTGGAGTCCTGCCTCATTGCCGTTAGAGCCACGCTGCTGCCTGCTGGCAGGAACCCTTCCTCCTGCCCCCACGGCCCTCCATGGGGCAGGCCAGCTCTGAGCTCCCCACAGCCAAAGTTGCTTGGCAGCCAGCCCTCATCCAAGAGTCTCTGGGCCTCTGAACAGGTGTCCACTGAACGCGGACTGATGGCTGTTCGACTGCTCCTCCTCCTTCCTCCGTGTCTCATCTCTCAGCTGACCCGGGATCTGGTGGGAAAGTGCCTCCACCCCGGTCAGGCCTGCTGTAGCCTTCGGCTGCAGCTGTGGCTCCGTGTGGCTGGTCCTGGTAAGGCTTCAGGAGTTTGAGGGCAGAAGCCAAGCCCTGTTCTCACACCTGGCCTTGCTCTGTGCCCACCTGCTTGGAAATTGGGGACCGTACCACTCCTATTACCTGGCCTGTCACCCATCATTGCAGGTTTCTGAAAACCAGGGCTGGGGAGGCTACAGCCCTGACCCTGCGGGAGCCACCAGCATACCCTTGGCTTCTGTTGTTCTGTGTGGAGGCCATGGTTGGCGCTAGCCCACTGCTGAGCTCGGTGGCCATGGCTTAGGACCCGTCATGCCGTCTGTCACAGGGGAAAAACACTGTGGTCTGCTAGGTGCTTTTGAGTGGGGGCATCACCTCCTGCACAGTTGAGAAATTCTGAATGCTACCCTAAATCACAACAGTTACCTTTTCCTTATCTTCCACGGCTCACGGAGAAAGTAACCAGCAAGCAATGCTTATTAAGGTCAACTCAACACAACTGGACAACTGGAGGTACTGGGGGAGTGAGGCCAGAGAGGGAGCGCGAGGGAATGTATGGCAGGAAGTCACATCCGGAGAAGCTGGAGGTTGCTGGGGTAAAGCCCCTGGCCCCTGCGTGACCAACACCACCCCCCAGGAGGGCTGGGTAGGCACATGACATGGACAGCATTTGTCAAGGGCCAAACACAAGGCCCTTTGATAAACGGGAGCTCCTCCCTCTCTTCTTGTCTTTCTTGGCCACAAACTCCGGCGCAGGTGGTCCCTACTGAGCAGAGGCTGAAAGCGGTAGCAGTGGAAGACTTCTCTGGTGAGGTGAGGTGAGGTGAGGCGAGGCGAGCTTTAGCTGCACTGGGGAAGCAGTACAGGGATCAGGTGAGTAGAGATTAAGATTGGGACACGGCGCAGATCGCCGTCGAGCTGTGAAAGGAGCGGCCGTTGTCCAGCGCCTTATGTTTGTAGGAGTGAAGGGTCCAGCGGGGTGCACAGCACGGAATAGGGTGGGGAGATCGAGAGCGAGGTGGAGGTCCCGACTTTTGTGTTGTGAGTGGTAAGGCATCATGAGCGTTTCTCAAGCTGGCAATGAGAACGGTTTCTGGAGACGTCGATCAGGAGCTTTCTGGGAGCTGGGAAGTCGGAGGACAGGGCTGAATCTAGGGGGGTGGTGACGAGTCCGCGGACCCAGACAGCTGACGTCGGCAGAGGGGCCAGGTGGGCTCTGGGAATGGGCCACAAAGGAAAGAGGGTTCTAAGCTTAGCCCTCAGATGGTCTGGGTGGAGGGTCACAGAAGTAGGGATGGTGATGGTGGAGGGAGTAGGGGAGTCCTAGACCTTCCCTGGCAGGGCTGGGGCGGCTCGGAGGGGAGGCCTGAGCCAGCGGCCCTCTCTTCGTGTGCCTTGAATGCAACTTTCTGGAGCGGAGGAGGTGCTGAGCGCCATCGCGGAAGCTGACCCGTGTGTGTTTAGGTCAGCTGAGTCTTGTTCCCCATGTGAGCGTGTCAGTAAGGTTCGCTTTTAATGGATTTTTCAAAATCTCACAAATAAATTGGTGTTGTCCTGAAAAGCATTCTCTTTGTAAAACCCCTGTGTTCGGGTACAGCGGGCCCCTCCGAGGCCTTAGGCCTGAGCACAAGGGCCCTGTTGTTCCGCGTCTGCCTCAGCAGTGAGACCGCACGGCCTCACCTTGAGCTGGGGCCCCGCAGACCCTGCTTCCCTGGGAGCGGGCGCCGGACGCCCCCCTCCTAGCCAAGTAGGGACACCCCCACCCCGGGCCTGAGCCCTGAGCCCACCCCTTTGTCCTGGTGGGGCTGCGACTCTGGCCTGAGGTGTTTTCTGCTCTCCACAGACTGCTGTTCTCCAAAGTGAAGTTGGAGTCGCTCTGCCGGGGCCCGGATGAGGCGCTCCTCACCTGTAAGCACATGTTACAAATATGGAAATCCTGCTACAACCTCACCAACCCCAGGTAAGAGGCCGGCCGTGCCTGTTTTGCGTGATTTTTGCATGGGCCCCTGCCTGTCAGGGCCGCCTCTGCTTGCCATTTGCAGGTGCTGACTCTGTCACCCCTGTGCACCCCCAGGTCCCCACGCGGGGCAGAGCGTGGAGCTTCACACTCCACTTATGGGAGGCTCAGAAGCAGCCACTGGAGCCCCCGGTGGTGCCATGGGGACCAATGAGACCCAACTCTGATGTCTCTGCTGGCCGTTTGCCTGCCTCCTTTACAAGCCAGCGCTTGTTCTGTGACTGTGCAGATGGCGCACAGGTTCCTGCGATCATGTTAAAGACCTGGGTAGTTGGAGCAAAGGGTTTTCTGCAATCATGTTAAAGACCTGGGTAGGCACCGCGCTGCATCCTACTAAGAAGAGAGACGAGATGGCCATTACCAGGAAAAAGTGTCATTGTCAAAAGGTTAAAAATCATGACTCAGACAGATCAAATCAGATTTTACTTAGCTCACTTCCTAAGGGGGAGCCAGCAAAATGTTAAGACTTGATCAGAGCATTTGGAAAACAGGTGTGTGTAGGCAGGAACACGGAAATGGTTCGGCAGGTGGGTGTCAAAACAGTGTCCTATGCGGCAGTGGAATGCATAGCTTGGGGTCATCGCTTCTGGGCGGCAGAAATGAATTGCATGCCTACCCAGCAGAATTCATGTTAGCTTCTGCCCTTACAGAGCCGTGCCATCACCAAGCCAGCAGGGAGGCAGTCAGGGGGGACCCACCCTGGGCTCCCACAACGCGGGGAAGGCAGGCTGGCAGAGGCCAGTACCCCCGACACACCAGAACCTCTTTGCCCGCTTTCAAGTCCTGGCCGGTTTTTCCTGATGGAAGCTAAGGTGGCGCATTGTGCCTCCTGTGAAGGCAGTGAGTTGTGAGAGGGAGCTAAGGAGCCCAGGGGGCTCTCAGGTGTGATCGGGGATCAGCCAGCTGGGGGTTCCAACAGCCCACCCTAGGCTCCTGAGAGTCTAGAGCCTACAGATGTGTCACTCAGTGGTAAATGGTCCTAAGGGCACAGCCTGCCCAGGAAGAGGCGGGCAAGTGCGCTGTGGGGGCTGGGGCGCGGGAATGCAGGCGAGGTTCGGGATTCAACAACAGGGCCTGTTAAGGGGCTAGGCCCCTGTGAAGTGACACTGAGCAGACCTGGGACCCCTGTGGGCCGTGCAGCTGGATGGGAGGGAGTGAGCCTGGAAGAAGCCAGTCCACACCCGGCAGGGAGCCACACACAGGACCCCTTGCAGCATTTCGTTGGGGGACCCCCTTGGGTGCAGGGTGCTCCCCTTCCCCTAGGTGAAAAGTAACCATGAGACCTTTCAAGGGTTTCTTCTAAGAGTCAGTATCATTTAAATGAAAAGACAAGATTCCACCCTTTTCTAAAAGTACACACAAAAACCAGAAAGTGCCTGTATTCTCTTCCCCCCAGCCCCGAGGCCCCCCGTGCTGGCCTGTCAAGTGCGCCGGGACAGGGGTCCTCCTTCCTCCCAGCCTCAAGGTGGGGCCCATTCCTCTGCCTGTCCCCCCTTCAGAGAACAGAAACCCATCAGCGCCGCGGCTGCTGCCAGCTCTCCCTCCGCTCTCCACACCTCTCCCACCTCCCCACGTTCCCTCCCACTTAGCAACCAAGAATATTGAATGTGAGGAGAAAAAAATAGCAGAATTGGGAAGCTTTTTAAAAATACCTAACCAAATGCCTGGGCTGTCGGTCCTTCCTCCGTTTCCTGAAGGAGCTTTCAGGGCCAGCACCGGCAGGAACCCGGCCCCAGGCCCTGGGGGAGGTGGGACGGAGGTGCCCCCCAGCCAGGGGCAGTGATGGAGCAGCACCTTGGTAAGGAGCTGCCTGGTGGTCTCTGTAAACTGTATTTTCTCTGGGATATAAATAAATGTTTCCCCCACCGCCCTTACCATTGTACAAATTTAGACATCCCCTCCTGTCTGCTGGGGTAAGCAGTGACCCTGGCGACAGAATACAGCCTCAAGGAGGAAGGGCGGTGGGCTCAGGGGCCCCAGGTGGGGGCGTCTGTGGGTGCCGCACCTGCAGCGTACTCTCAGGCCACACCGGGCTCTAGAAGAGGATGGAATGGCAGGAACAAGCGTCACGCCCAACAATAAAGCAAAAAAGGAACAGAACGCATTTTGGCAGGAGGCGGTTGGTTTCTACCCGGATTAGTCCCCTGCCAACTTCCTGGCTCCGGGTGCCCTTTTTCTGAGCATGCTCGGTTGTGGTGGGACCTTTGCTCCACCTGCCAGCATCTCCCAGTCTCCCCCACCCCCTTCCCAATCCGTCCTCATCTGCATAGGCCTCCAGGGCAGGAAGACAGCAAGGCCAGAGGCCGGGAGGAAGTCGTGGGCAGCACCAGGCAGCTGGTGACCAGACTGAGGTCAGCCCCTAGCTGCAGTGTCCCCGGCAGCTGATTCCCTCGTCTTTATTTCTGCTTGAAGGAAAAACCAGGCTGTGAGCTGGTGGCTGAGCTGAGCCTTGGGAGGCTTGCGGCTGGCGTTCCACCTGCACTTGGAGAAGGCTGGCCTCGCTGTGAGCAGAGCGGTGGGCGGCGCTCTCTAGAGTGCGCATTTGGCGAGGTGTTTGTCATTTCAGAAGCCTGGATTGTATTTCCCTAGGTCTGCAGTCTTGCTCGCACTGAGGACAGAGATCTGCCTCATGTGAGAAGCAGCAGGCTCCCTCCGTTCTTGCGCCACTCAGGACAGTGTGAGCTCCCACCAGAGCCTCCCCAGCAGGCCCCTGGGCTGCAGCGTCTCGGCAAGGCACGCTAACAGCCACGCTGATCGAAAGTTCCCCGTGCCAGCCTGTCCTCGGCCATCTGAGCGTGACCTCTGGTCCCTGGCAAGGGAGCCACTGCTCTTTCCATTTTGTAGAAAGGGAAAGTGAAGCCAGAGGCGGCTAAATCACTCGCCTGAGTTTTCCCAGTGAAATATGTAAAGGAGCAGTGATTCAAGCCCAGTTCTGTCTCACATCAAAGCTTCTTCCGTGACAGCACGGGGCTCTCTCCCGCCGACGGCCAGGTTCTTTGCCGTCCTTTTTGTTTTTTATTTTTAACCATGTCTCTCCCCCTCTTGTCACTGCTACTTGAACCATCCCCATAATCAGCCACAGGTTGTTGACGTGACCAACTGACGGGGAGAAGGTTTCTTCTTTCTAAGTCCTATTTTAATCACTCACCAGCACATTGCGTTGAAAGTTCACTCAGCATGCGCACACGCACATGCACACTTCCTCTGCTCTAAGCTCAGTTGGAAGTTGGAGACCCCATTTCATACTAACAGACACCAGTGTTTTCGTGGCGCGTCTCTTTATAAAGCATGTTCTCATTTCTTCTCAAAAGTGTCTCCACATTACTGGCAAATGTCATGTTATACCCATTTTTCTGATGAGAAAATTGAGGCTTGGAGCTATTAGGAACCTCCATTGCTTTTTTTCTTTAAATTCATGAGGCAGAGAGGCAGACAAAAAGAGCTCCCATCAGCTCCAGTGCCTGGGAGAAAGGGAGTGGTAAAGGTGAGAGACTAGAAGCCAGCTAGGAGCCAGGGACTCAGTCTGGATCTCCCAGGTGGGTGGCAGAGACCCAGCTACTTGAGCTATCACCTGCTGCCTCCCAGGACCTGCAGTGGCCGGAGACCAGAGTGGAGAACAGGACCGGGATCCACCCAGGGCACACCAGTGTGGGATCCAGGCATCCGCATCAGCATCTGAACTGCTAGGCTGAGTGTCTGCCTCACCTTGCTCCTTACAAACCAGGCCGGGGAGGCCTGGAGAGAAGCAGGAGTGCCTGTCCCACCTGCCCGCTCTGGTTCCCACCCAGGGCCCCTCTGAGCCGACGCTCGGTGTGTGCCATTGTTCCAACATTCCCGGAGCTGGAAAGGGGCAGAGCTGTGACCAGAACTCGGGTTCTGGCTCTAGTTGACCACTGCCTGCTGCCTCTTCTCAACCTCGGTGTGGCTCTAGAAGACGGGATTTCCAAGGAAGGCTCCCATTTCCAGGGCAGCTTCCACCTTCGTTATCGTTTGCTCCGAGTCTTCTGCTCTCATAGGCCACAGAGTTCCCAGGTGTGGACACTTGCACACGTCTGGACCTGCAGCATCTGGACCATGGATCAGGGTCTTTCCAGTGTCCTCCTCCCAACCCCTCTGCTAGCACCCTGCCCGGGAATGGTTCTCTCCCTTCCTGCCCTCCGCTGAGCAGTGCCCCTGGCAGACAGAGGAGAGGTGAGGGAATGGGTGTCCCAGAGCAGAAAGGGAGGCAACCTTAAAACTCACACGAGGGAGGCCTGCTGGGGGGAAGAGTTACAGAGACTCAGGCTGGCCCAGGCTGGCCCAGGCTGGCCCCTGGCCCTCCTGCCACACTCCGTGGGTTAAGACCCTGCACCATGAACGTGAAGAAGTAACAATTGCTTGAAGCATCCAGAAAAGTTCTCAATCAGTCATAAACCCTGATTATTTTTAGAGAGAAAGCATTCAGTGTGGAAACAAAGCCTATCCATTCTGAGTGGTTCATTGTTGCTTGCGCACTGTTTTCAGAAGGAAGGGAGGAAGACAAACTAATGAACGTAACCCAGGGTAGCGTCTCAGCCAGCGGAGGGCAAATAGATCCTATGTCACTGTAAGTGGGTGAGGCTCACGCATTAAGAGCATTGGTTTAGGCCGGCGCCGTGGCTCACTAGGCTAATCCTCCACCTAGCAGCGCCGGCACACCGGGTTCTAGTCCCGGTCGGGGCGCCGGATTCTGTCCCGGTTGCCCCTCTTCCAGGCCAGCTCTCTGCTGTGGCCAGGGAGTGCAGTGGAGGATGGCCCAGATGCTTGGGCCCTGCACCCCATGGGAGACCAGGAAAAGCACCTGGCTCCTGCCATCGGATCAGCGCGGTGCGCCGGCCGCAGCGCGCCGGCCGCGGCGGCCATTGGAGGGTGAACCAACGGCAAAGGAAGACCTTTCTCTCTGTCTCTCTCTCTCACTGTCCACTCTGCCTGTCAAAAAAAAAAAAAAAAAAAAGAGCATTGGTTTAGTTGGGGTTTGTTTTGTTATTATTTATTTGAAAGGCAAAGTGACAAAAAGAGAGGGAGAGACCGAGAGAAATATCTTCTGTCTGCTGATTCACTCCTCAAATGGCCACAACAGCTGAGGCCTGGCAAACCAGGCAGGAGGTGCCAGGAGCCAGGAACTCCATCCTGATCCCCCTCCCAGAGGGAGGGTCCCGAGTACTTGGGCCATCCTCCAGCCTCTTCCCAGATGCGTTAGCAGGAGGATGGACTGGAAGTAGAATATGCAGGATCCCAAGTGGTGGCTTCGCCTGCTGTGCCGCAACGCCGGTCCCAGGGTTTCCGACCTTTGGAGTAGATGGTCCTTAATTCACCCCCCACACCTCCTACAGTTGTGTCATATGGCCAGGAGTCAGCCAGCCATGGGTTGTCGGGGCTGTACTGACAGAGACCCCTGCAGTGGCCAGGAGTTGTGACTCTTCACAACACTCCATCTGCAGACAGTCCTAATCCTCAGAGGGCGAGGCAGCAACAGAGGCACAGGGAAAGTGGCCTTTGCCCAAGTGTCCCACTTGTTAGTGACAGGTTAGGATGAGAGACCAGAGGCCCACCAGGCTTCCAGGACCCTGGTTTCTGGGTCCTTCCCAAAGCCTCACGCACGGCGGCCACGCCTGTGCCCTGAAACCGGATGTGGCGGGCAGCCTGGCTCTGTCCGCCAGATCTTCCTCTGCAAAACCACTGCTCGTTGTACACCCCGTGATTCACGGCACTGAAGGTGTCACTGTGCTGCCAGGCAGAGCCCGCGCAAGACTCCCAGGTGGGGAACCATGGCAGTATTCAGATAATTAACTCTTGGTAACAACCACAGTGAAGAGGCTGCACGGACAGGCCGAGGCTCGAGAGCGTCCGTTATCCTGACTGATGAAAATGTGCGTGTACTTGAATGGTTTTTCCTGCTCAGAGACACTTACTGTTTCTCAGTAGTGGAAATAATTGCTAAAGCAGCCCCCAGAAGCACGTGTGTGGGGTGACGTCACAAGCGTAGGCTGACAAGGCCTCTGTGCCGAAGGAGGCCCGAGTTTCCTGAGGTTCCTCCAACCGCCTTGCTGGAGTGGAGATGGCAGCCATGCTGAGTTCCGTGCCAGATCTTGTTTGTACCCCTTTCAAGCAGCAGCTGCAAGGAGGAAGGAAATGGGGTACTTTTATTGTAAAACCTGAACTTCTTCACAACACGAAAAATCACTTGTAGCACCCCCCTCCCCCCAGGACTCAGAGAAACGCATTAAAGACTCCAACATCCAGGAACGAGTGGGGATCGTTTTAGAGCTGCTATGGCAGAATGTCATAATAGAAGGGGGAAAAGCAAGAGTTAAAAAAAAAGAGCAAGAATAAAAAAGGAAGTCTGCCCGCCTGTTTCCTTCCCAGGGAGGCCTGATGTGGTCTCTGTGTGGCATTGCCAAGTGGATGGTGCCAAGCATGGCAGGGAGGCGCAGGCTGGAGAGGGGGCCTCCGGGAAGGTGGGCCGTGCAGGAAGCCAGTGGCAGTGACGGTCTGGGGCTGGCACCCAAGTCTGCTCTGTTCTCTCCAAGTCCATCCGTGTCCCCTCGGGCCAGCTTCTCCAGCTGGGGAACACCAGACAGGATGGTGGCTCCCGTGCCGCCCTGTACTACACCTCCCTCAACCATGAAATGGAGTAACGTGCCAAAGGCTGGCTCTGGGGACCCAAACGAGGTTGTCACTGTGATGGCCCATTTCAAAATAGGGGCCTTAGAACCATCTGGAAAGCGTTGAAAAATGCAGCCTGCCCCAGCAACGCTGGTGGATGCAATGTGAAGCAGGCTGCCCGCCTGGGTGACTGGCAGAGGCTGCCTCACAGACAGCCTGGAGGACTGTCGGGGCTCCCTGGGTTCTAAGCCTTCCCCAACACAGAAAGCCAGCCCATGAGAACCTGGCTTCAAGTTTTCATCCTTGTATCTTAAGACTGGGGCAAGGGCCTGTGAGTGCGGCATGGCGGAAGGGACGTTGGTGATGTGGGCAGGAAGCAGGACGCCTCCTGAGCAGGACAGGAGGAGAGGCACTGAGGGCCGTCCCAGGGCGCGTGCCCTGCACTGGGGGAGCTGCTCTGCTGCCTCTCCGTCCCTCCCTCCCTGCCTGCCCGGGGTCTGACCGGAGCTGTGTTTTGCAGTGATTCGGGACGAGGGAGCAGCCTCTTGGATCGGACCATCGCAGACAGACGGCAGCTGAACACCATCACTTTGCCAGACTTCAGCGATCCCGAGACAGGTGAGAATCCGAGGCACAGGGCCAGGTGGTGACCAGCAGAGTGCCATGGGGCTGCCAGGCTCGGGGCTGGGAGAGTTCCTTACGCCGCTAGGTTAGACGCTCGGTCGAGGTGCGCTTTCTGCAGTCTCTTTCTGCAGTGGGGGAAGTGATACTGTTTGCCCCACACGGCTCTCTGAAATCTGTTCTCCCCTGGCCCTGAGAGCCTAGAGATTCAAGTGAAGATCAGACGGTTCCGTCCCCGTCAGGTTCCCTTCGGCTTTTCCGTGTCTCCTCCACTCTAAGTTTCGGTTTCTAATCAAGGTTTCAATTTCTAATCAGCTGCATGTGAACACACACACACACACACACACACGCACACACGCCAAGCAGGAAAACCCCATAGGGTGGCGGCAGGCTCTGCGCTGCCAGTTCTACTGTCCCCACGTTGAAGCCCAGGCACCTGCTGACTCCGAGCGAACATTCACCATGCCGGCTGCTAGCGACGACCCGCGGGACTCGGCAGACCCACACACCACGTTGAACTTCACTCTGAGTCTTAAAGATAATTCTAGAGCCTCCTGGGGCGCCTGCTCTTGTTGCTCGCTCTCCTCCCTCAGGAGACCCTGTAGGTTGGCGGGCTGGCCGGCTTCATGAAAAGAGCCCCAACCCCAACGTCCTTTTCCAATCCCGAGCCACGTGCTGTCCTCTGACAGAGCCCTTCCAAGGCACGCTGAGAGCAGCCCTGAGCCAGGCCTCACCTGCACCTGTGCCCTGGACACCTGTCCCCAGGTGGGAAGGGAGGACTCAGCCCAGCTGCCCTCACACCTGCCCACCTAGCACCCTTGCATTCCTGCACTAGGCCCCCTTGCACCAAATTCAAAGTCCACTTGAGAAATCTGATCCAAGGGCCCCAGGGCCGCTAAGTCAAGCAATTGTTGGATATTAGAACTGGAGCAAATGGTCAGTTAGAGCAGTTTAACCTGGCTGGCAGCCATTGCTCTAAATGCAGAGTGACCAAATCACCTTACCCCCAGAGGCCTGAGCCCTGGATTGGTCAGCAGGCACTGGTGGGCTTAGCCTGCAGACGAGGCAGAGCCCTGGCTGGTGCGGCACAGTGAAACTGCCTCGGGGGCCCAGTCCTGAGAGAGGGCCCTGCCGGGAACGGAGGGTCGGGCTGCTGGCACCGGGCACTGCAAGGTGAGGCCAGCGCGGGGAGAAGAGCAGGAGGTGAACCGCGTTCTGGCCCGGGCAGGGATTTGCGCTGATCCAGAACGGTTGCCGCAGCTGCCCCGCCGCCTCCTCACGCCCTGTGTGGACAGGTGTGCTGAGTCCTGACCCCCTTTCCTTCCAGCTGGCCCGGCATTAATTTCCCTAGAGGTCTCTCCCTCCATCACATGGCAAACAGCAAGTGGCAAAAAATAAAGGAGGCCCTTGCTATTCTGTGGCCCCTTGGAACATTTTTCCTGGCACCCCCAGGAGCCGTGCAGGCCAGGTGTGACTGGGTTCTGCCCAGCCCTCCCCCCCCTCTTTGCCCACTGGCATAGAGGCAGCCATGCTCTGGGGAGATGGGAGAGGTGCCCACGCACTCCCCCAGGGAGTCTGGCCTGCTGGTTCCTGTGCCCTTCATGAACAACAGGGGAAAGCCACAGCCTTGCAGGCCCGGCCAGGCCATTTGCTGTTACTGTAGAACACACAGGAATCCTCCCGATGCCTTCCACCGGCCTCGCTCCCAGGGCTGTGAACGGGGCAGGGAGACAGACGACGAAGGCCAAGTTCTAGGCCTTCCTGACTGCAGGTGATTTGTAAACGAGGGTGGAACGTGCTGAAATGGCTGTGTAAGTCAGAGACTCGAAAAGTAGGCAGGCCTGCCCTAGACGGCGCAGTTTTGTGTAACCGAGGGCGGCGCCTCTCTCACTCACACAGCTATGTGGACGGCTGCCTATGAGCCACCCACGGAGTTTATTTCCCTCATCTTGATTTCTTTGCAAGAGGAAGTACATTTATGTAATTTACCAGCCGAGACTCTTAACTTCAGACGGGGCCCTAGAGAAGTTGGGCTCCCGTCACGGACCCTCCGTCCGGACGGACCCTCCGTCCTGACGTTCCCTGGTGGTGACCATGCTCGTTGGCTTCCTGTTCCCTGTCCCCGGTCTTCGCAGCATTTGGCATTCTCCCTGCCCCTTCCGTAAGCAGGCACACGTGACAGACGCTGTCCAGCACCAGACCCCGCTCACTGAGGGTGCCTCCCCATCTGTCCCTGGAGAATGTTCCATGACCCCCATATTGCACACTCCAGGTTCCTTCCCATCCGGCGAGGTCTCAGCCACTTTCCTCTCCTTTGTCATGCTTCCAGCTCACGTGGTACCGAAGGGCAGTGGCTAATTTTGAATATCCAACACTGCTCATTCCGAAAAGCAACTGAGCTGTAGAGACCAGAACAGGAACCTTCTCCAAGGTCAGCCTGGTCCTGAATCAAACACAAGTGACCTGAGATTGGAGTCCGTCTGGGAGACCCCAGCCCTGGCAGGGGCAGCGTGTCCATAGCCCTGGTCCAGGCCACGCCCCGTGTTTCACTGCATTTCTAAATCCCCTCCGCAGGGCACCGGCATCTGAGGGCAAAGCCAGACAGTGTCAGCATCAGGAAGGGTCATGGCCAAAGCGAGGTGAAATCCACTCTCATGTTCCTGCCAGCTCTGGGCCCCTGGGCCCAGAATCCCCTGTTGTGTGGACCCCTTTGTGAGGCCACAGGCCCCCTGGGAGCAGTTCTGGGTTTCCCCAGAACTAAGTTTATTTCCTCTTATTTGTTATTTCTGGAGAATTTTCACACATGCCAGAATAAAGGGGCTCACGCGGTAAATTCCTGCTACCCGGCCACACTCCAACAAGCAGCGCCCTGTTCTGTCCTGCTCTCCTGTCGTGTGACTTGGCTTTTGCAGGATATTTTACTGCAAATCCAAGACATCACGTTCTGCTTGTTAAAGTTTCAGGGTCTGTGTCTAATAGATAAGGATTTCTTTTAAGACTTACTTTATTACGAATTTTTAGATTGTACCATTATCATGCACCCTGAGGTCCACAGCTCAGGTCCCATGTTCCCGACTCTGGAAGAGGCTGACTAACTGGAATATGGCTTCCCACCTCTGAAGCTGTCCCCATGCAGACCTGTGCGGTGACACGAAGCAGCAGCCACGTCCGCAGCTTGGGACCCGCCAAGTCCGCTGCGGCCAGCAGAGTGGGATTCTGCTTCATTAATTAGACGGATGTGTCACGCTGAAAAAGCCCCCCTTTGCTGAGCATGACTTCCCTTCTGATGTCACCTCTGGCTTCACTTCCCACCCCCACCTCTGCCATTCTCAAAGCCCCAGCCGGTGAGAAAGAGGAATCGAGTGGAGTGACAGTCTACTTTGAAGCTGTGAGTCATTGTCTTTGATTTGGAATAAGTTAGTAGTTCCTTAAATAGAGGATGAAAAAAATTTTTTTCTTCCTTTTGCCTTCAAAACAGGATGTAGGGTAAGGGGATTTGTCTTTAGTCATTGGTAGGTATTACTGGACAGCCACCAAGAGCAGGGCAGTTGTTCTCACTTGCAAGGTTGACCCATTGTATTTGGGAAGGGGTCTCACCGGAGCTGTGGTGGTCTTCACTGTTGCCAGGTGTGCAGGGGACAGCACCAGCTTCCTTTACAAAGTACCCAGCCAGCACCCCCAGTGTAGACCCCTGGGAAAGCCTAGCACCCCATCACTCTCACTGCACCTTGGATCACCTTGGTTCATATGAGTGCTTCTCACAAAAAACAAATCCATGGAAATTCACATCCTAACGCTCTCCAGCTAAAAGGCAAATAGTGTTCTCTAGAATGTTCTGGGTATTGTAGGTTAAGGATACATTACTTCAGTGGATCACCCTGCTGAATCTGTGCCCAGGTGAATCTGAGTTATTTTTATTCCATGGTGTTATTGCAGAACAGTTAAATAACCAGCAGAAAAACAAATTTGTTTTCTTCGAAAAGCACTTGTATTTTCATGTAGAAGAATGATTGTGTATTACATGACCTCATTTTCTTTGCAGCTTTATGTGAGTATATTAAAAGCTCATTGATTTTTTTCTTTATGTTTCTAAAGGTTTTTTTTTTTTTTTGCTTTTACCTTTTTTTTTTCTCTCTCTCTTGCTTTTTTAGTGTCAGATTCCTCCTCCTCCTCCTCTTCTCTCTCAAGAACCGAGTCTTCCCTCCACCTGTTTGTGTCTTCTCATCTTCATTCTCATCCCAAACCCGACACCTTTGTGTGGCCCCCTGCAGCTCATGCAGTCAGTGACTCTGGTCCCCGCCGGGAGCCCTCTCTCTGTAAACATGGTTTTTCCTTTTTTGTTCGACCTGCTTCATGCCTGATGTTTTGTTTGCTGATAATCTTCCTAACTGATAAGCTGGACTGGAAACTCCAACAAACTCCTTAGAGAGAAAACCTTGCAAACTGGAAAACACCGAAGCTGTTTGGGGCAGAGGGAAACCTGAGAGTCCCCGCCCCCTGCTGGGAGCAGCGCCACCAGGGGCTTCTCTGCTTCCCTGGAGTTGATGTAAACACATAGAAGTTAATCCCATTGACATTTAGAAATCACAATGTCACCCTAAACATTTCTAGGTTTCCATTTAGACGTTCATTCAAAAATTGATTTTAATTTAGAAATTAATCTATGTCAACCAGCCTATAGTAGTCCAGGCTGTAATCTGGAGATAAGGACTGTGTGTCTTTTACATGTGTAGTTGGCAAACTTTACTGTGCATCTAAAGCACTTGAGAAGTTCTGGAAGTCACCGCTGCCCAACCCATAATCCCACTGGCCTGGGTGGAGCCCCGGGGTCGGGATTTGCACCCTGACCCCCGTGATCCCAGCGCCCCTGGGTCTTGGGTCGCGTTCTGTGACAGAGTGCTTGCACTGTTTTCCATTTGCAAGGAAGGGAGTTGTAGAGCTTGTTATGAAACAGTGTGGGGAAATTGGACAGCATTTTAGTCTAATCTTGCTTTTAAATAATACGGAAATTTTGAAAGTCTGCTTTAGCGAGCTCTAGGACCTGTCAATTAAAAAAAAAAAAAAGATCCCTGTATTAAAATGCAAGCCTGGTTGGTAAGTCCTTAAATGGGACCTAAATGAGCCTCACCGGGCAAGTCCATCCTGATTCCCTTTCCCTCATTTATTTAATGTTCAATTTGCTGCCAGCACTGCCGGAAAATCTGCCCTCTGTGATTTGTAAGGGCTCGTCTTGTTCCAATGCTCAGTTACGTGCCACACAGAAGCTCCTAGGGGGAAGGGAGCTACAGGGAGCTCCTTCCTCCCAGGTGCTCATCCTCAGGTGGCAGCCGCTGCCCTGAACACACCCACAAAGTGGGCGGAAGTGGGGCTGTCACTCAAACAAACCATACCAAGAAACACACCAACCCCGCCTCTCCGCTTGTTACAGGATCCAAACGCTGCTTTGAAGGCAACCCCCAGCTTCACACAGTGTCCTTTTTAGTTTGCTTCTTAAAAATAGGCCTGTTCCCTCAATGCAGTGCCCAGGGGCTATTGGCAGCTTTGTTTTTTACAGAACAATTGATTTTTCCATTGACTTCTGCTGCGCTCATTGTATTCCAACGGCCTCTTACAGTTGTGGCGTGGCACTGGGTCTTTTCTGTTGCTTCCTGGCGGGCCCTGTGTTCCTTCAAACCTCTGAAGATGGGAGTCCCGGCTCTCCCAGTGAGGCACTGGGGATTGGTTGCTTTAGTAAGTGGGTGTGGCCAGGAGCACCCGTGGGCCATCTGCCGGATGCAGCCCGTGCATCCCCAGCAGAGCTGACTGCTTATTTAGGAAGCTGTGATTCACCTGCCTCCCCTCGGTGAGTGCCTAACCAGTAACCAGGTATCTTCAAGAAGCCCGAGCACCCAAGAATCCCTTCTCTTTTGCTATAGATTGCACAGTAGTTGGAGAGGGAGCAGACATCTGACAAACACAGAATTTCCTGGTTTAAATTGCAGCGAATTTGAACCCCAGACCTTCCACCAAGACAAGCAGATCTCCAAGGCCTGCTGCCCCGGCCCTCCCAACTGCTGGGATCCTGATGAGGGTTAACGTGTGGAAGGATCTGAAACCTGCCGGCTGGATTATTTTTTCCCTTCCCTTTGGAATTTCCTGCTCTGGGAACAAAACACGTTACACAGATTGGCTGGCTCCTGTGTGCTGGGTGAATGCTGGCGTGTGGAGGGGAATGCCCAGTCGGCCTTCCTTTGGTTTAGGAAAAAAAAAAAAAAGAAAGAAAGAAAACCATTGTTAGTGGGAAAATGTCGGTCATTCTTGAAGTGAAGCCTGAGTCCTGACAGCCAGACTTAACAGTTGGAAGGTTATTAGAACTCTGTTTGCTTTCCTTAGCCTTGACTTTGATTTCCCAAATGTTTTGTTTCTCGGTTTTAATTTTTGGTTTGATTTGTTGTTCCAAGGCAGCTCACCAGAAGCATACTTTCATGGTTTTCCCTCCCTCTTTTCAGTTAGTAAGTAGCTTGCCGACTCGTTCACCCTTCCGAGCTCCCCAGAAGCACACTGCCCTCCACCGTGGAATGTGCACTGTGGTTGTTGAGTGTTGGGGATGCTGAGATGGTGTGGACGTCCCGCTGCCGCCTGCCTGCCCACTCCCGCCCGCTCCGCCTCCTGGGGCCCGGCTTTCCTGAGATTCCAATGCATTCTGCCACAGCTGGGGTTCCATTGCCGAGGAGGGAGGCAGTACTGGTCCAGGGAGGACTACAGCAAAGGCAGTGTACCGCCCACCCAAAGAGGGGAACTGAGGGGAGGGCTGCCACCCTCGGAAACTCTAGGCAGAGGGAACCCACTGCCTCTTGCCATCCCTATCCAGGGCAGCCATGACCAATGCACACAAGAGCAGTCGTAGCCATCAGTTTTCCTGGAACAAGCTAAGTAGGCCTCATAAAACTTAAAACTGCATCTGCCAAGATTTCAGGGAGACTGCACATTCCCTTGCAGGTAGGAGCCATGCTTTGCATGGTGGTTTGAAGCCATTGGTAAATTGTCACATTTCCCAAAGACTAGCTCTTGGACCGCCGATTCTTCTTGTCTGATATTTTGGGGCAGTAGTCGTCTCCCGCCTAGAGGTTCACAGTGCTCATAACACATTAGGGGCACCAAGAAGCCCTGAGATGGAAAGAATCCAAGACTCTGTTTGACCTAATGTTTCCAAGCTAATTCCATTGCTCCTCTCCCCACTCCACCATGACTGCGTTTTGGGAAATGCTGATAATGTACATGGGAATCCAGTGCACACTTGAACCATCTGAACCTTCTGCTTGTGGTCTCAAGAGCTGGTTCCCCTGCTCAGACTAGATGTGCCTTTATTTCTGGCTCAAAAACATCCCTTAATGGAAGAGATCTGTTCAGTATTAGCGTCTCACTCAGATTCTTCATAAAGAAAGATTTCACTGCCAAGTTCCTTTCACTGTCATCAAAAACACTTGCTTTTTGGAAAGATGGGCTCCTTGGAAATCTTCAAGCAGCCCTTGCTGGTTAAAGGGAGACCTGATAGGTTTATGTGAGGGACTTCAGTACTTTCCGAAGAAACAGCTGCATCACTCTGAAAGGCCAGGACCCGGAGCCCAGGGCCAGTCCTGGAGGGGCCCAGGCACCTCCTTTAAACTCCTGGGACTTTAGTTCCCGTGTCTGTCAAATTGCAGGTTTGACTACAGTTCCGTGAACACACACCTGCAGGAACTGAGCCTGACCTTCGGCGCCATCAGGTGCCTTCTCCCTGAGTGGCAGCCAGGATGGAAAGCAGGGACGTTGGTGAGCAGGCCTTGAACCAGTCACTTATTTGAAAGGCAAAGCGACAGAGAGACAGGGAGAGACAGAAAGACATCTTCCATCTGTGGGTTCATCCCCAGCATGGCTAAAACAGTCAGGGCCGAGCCAGGCCAAAGACAGGAGCCTGGAACTCCATCCGGGTCCCCAACGTGGGTGGCAGGGGCCCAAGGACTTGGGCCATCTTCTGCTGCTTTCCCAGACCATAGCAGGGAGCTGGATCAGAAGTGGAGCAGCCAGAACTTGAACAGCTGCTCCGATATGGGATGTCAGCATCGCAGGCGGCAATTTCACCTCCTGCACCACAGTGCCAGCCCCAGTAGCCCCATTCTGGAGTGCTCCCACAGTTGTCATTTTAGAGAGAAATGTGTGTTGATGTTTTATTCTCCTCTGCAAGCACACGCTAAAACCAAGATTGCAACTAGGTTTTTGGCTCAGTTTTTCCCATCGCTGATTCTGGTAAAAGTGCTGCTCCCTTCGGCAATCAATCACCAGGAGAAGAGAATGAACAGATCAGTGAAAGACACACCTCTCAAGTGAGCGCAGATTTAGAGGCCAGTTCAAGACAGGGGTGTTTTTCTTTCCATGTGGTTAGCACTTTATTACTGACTGTATTTTCTAATGTCCAGGAAGTGACTAGTCAGGTAGCATATTTCACCCCCTGCTCCTGCTAAGTAGAATCAAGTGGTTTAAAAAAAAAAATCCATGTACATGTGAAAACATTACTCACCATGTTTGAGGGCTGGCAGTTTTTAAATTTCAGCCCTAATATATATAACCTTTTTAAACATAACCTTTTCTTGCTATTTCAATCCAATTTAAATTAATATAGTTCTCCTTAATTAGTTCTGTGGTGCCTTTGTTTAAATAAGATTGAATGGAATTATAGGAGATTGACAAGTCAACCATCAGTAGCACTCAGCCTCTCATGGATGTTGTGGCGTGTGTGTCTGGAATTAGAATTCCATCATCCCCGTGGCACGGCACTCAAAGCCTCGTGACCGTGTAGGGAGAGGAGGGTTTAGGTAGAGACGGAGCATCTGCCCCGTGTAGTCCTCCAGAAGGTACTATCTCCAGCTTCGACAGCTGGTGTCTCCCCCCACGCTTGTGCACGGCTTCCTCCCACGCTTCCGTGTGTGTGACCACCTGCCGGCAGCATGCGTGCTGGCCCCTGCATGGCTTCTGGGGACGACGTGGCTCCGTCCCTCCTGCCTCCATGGGATCCCTCCCTATAGCTTTCCCTGGGAACAGTTCTCCCCTCCATCCAGGAGATGACCCGTCCTGGGAGGTTTCAGCTGTGATGGGCATTCTGTTCAAGTCATTTGGGAGTGGGATCTCGTCCATTGCCCTGGGGAGTGTGTACTTAGAATTGTGAGTGAGAAGAACCCACAGCAGGAGACACCACTATCAGTGGGACTGGGTGGAAGGCAGCGGGGGCCAAGCCACCATCAGACACGCCACCGAGAGGGGCATGGGCGCTGTCACAGAAGTGGAAATATAGAAGGGAGACATGGGCTGGTGCAGTGTGAACACACACACACAACCAGCCTCTTCAGCAAGAGAACCACCTACAGCAAAGATGGGAGTGGTCCCAATTCCTAGGGAAGGGTCACCAAAATTCTTAATTTTTTTTAAGCACAGAGGAAATATGGCTAACTGAGCACTGAGATGAGAGTACTCTCCTATGCCTTCCTCTCCCTTCAAAGAAGAGACGACCGTTGCCCCTCTCCGGGCCCCCGCGCAGCACCGTCAGCCTGGTTCTTCCAGCGCAGGCAGCAGGTGTGCAGAGGGCGCTGGGCTGCCAGCTGCCTGCACTGCTGCACCACTCCATTCCCAAGCCCTGTGTTGAGACACAGAAATTCTTTTCCTGGTAAAAGTGAAATGTCTCGAGCCAGGCCCACCGGCAGAATGCTGAGTCATTGAGACCGCTGTTCAGTGCTCAGCGTCTTCAGGAGACGAGCGGCTGCTTTTCCCTTCTTCGTGTAACCAGAGGGCACGGCTTCTAAGAACTGGAAGCTGCATGCATGCTATTGGCAGGTGCCGTCTGGGGACTGAGGGCTACAGCAGAGTGGTTTCTGCATGCCCCGCCCAGGAGCGGCTCAGTGTCTTCAAAATCTGTGGCGAGGTCAGGTATCTGCTGCGGGGGCCTCAGGCAGAAAGCACGTGGGGGACTGAGATGGTACTTGGGGTGCGCGCATGTGTGCATCTGTCCCCCATGTGCGTGCACGGGAGGTGAGTTACTCCTCCAGGGCTGGGGAGCACAGAGCCTCCCAGAAGCCTGGGCAGCCACTGGAGCAATGTGTCTGCGGATTCTTTCCCCATCCCAGTTGTCCC
Organism: Oryctolagus cuniculus; assembly: GCF_051225735.1. Lineage (NCBI taxonomy): Eukaryota > Metazoa > Chordata > Mammalia > Lagomorpha > Leporidae > Oryctolagus > Oryctolagus cuniculus. The sequence goes on along the minus strand of NC_142886.1, from coordinate 40,667,600 downwards.
TGGCTCCTGGCACACGGGATGTGCACCGAACCACTAGGTGGGCAGGGTTCATCTGAGATCTGGTTCCTCTTCTACAAGCCGTGAAGGCCCGAGGGGAGAGGCCGTTCCGTGCCACAGGACAGTAAGGGGCCGCCGGAGTAGGAGCGGAGCCTGTAGTCAAAGTACAGTTGAGCAAGCACAGCCAAGCCACTCCCTGACGGTGACGCTTTGCCGAACAGAACCATTCACTCTGCGATCCTGGTGAATGGTGAAATGTTGTTGCCCTGTCAGGGGCTGGGTGAAACTGACCACAGGTGCCTTTCTCCACATGTGGGAAAGCGTTTTTGGAAAGGCTTCGGCTGCAGAGGCACCAGTGTGCCGCTGGGGGCAGCTTTCGCTGCAGCCTTGGTTCTTGGTCCTCTGGGCCATGGAGAAAAGGCATTGCACCCAGGTCCCAGGGCCTCTGCAGCTCCCCCAGTCCTGCTCTGTCACCCACAGAGGTAGTCCAGAGAGAGCCAGGATCCCTCTGCTCCATGGCCTCATGTGCCCTTGGGCAGTTCAGCCACAGACTTGAGTTCATGCTCTTCCCTGCCTGCAGCGGCGCGGCTGGTGTGGCAGTGGCTTTTCCAAGGCACGGTGTCCTGTGCCGCATTTTCTCCCTGGGGGAGCACCGCCCGGCCCGCAGCCGTCAGCTACAGCAGGGATACGGCACCTCGAATGAGCCCACACCCTGTCCCTGCATCACCTGTTGAACCTGGTTGCTTGGAAGCTTATTTCTGCAGAGTCTTGGATTCCAAGTTGGGATGCGTCCTGGCGTCTTCCCTCTGATTGCTTTCTCGGGCCCCCGTTTGTCCATGCCCCCCTGCCGTCAGAAGTGTCCCTCATCCCCATGCCCTTTGCCTCGGCGAGAATGAAAAAGGCTCTGTAAAACTACAAGGGGTCTTCAGAAATGCCATGGAAAGTGAGGACTGGGAGAAAACCTTACGTGGATTTTCAATTTTTAAAAAACGATTTATTTTATTTATTTGAAAGCTAGAGTTACAGGGAGACAGCGGAAGAAGCAGGGATATCTTCCATCCACTGGTTCACTCCCCAAATGCCTGCGGTGGTCTGGGCTGAGCCAGGGAGCTTCATCAGGATCTCACACGTGGGTGGCAGGGACCCAACTGCTTGAGTTATCACCAGCTGCCTCCCAGCGAATGGACAAGCAGGAAGCTAGAACTGAGGGTGGAACGAGGACTCAAACCCTGCTATGGATGCAGACGTTCCAACAGGCAGCTTAACCGCTAGGCCACATGCCCACCTGTGTTACTTTTAAGTGAATAAATAACTAAATATTTTAAACATGTCTCAGTTTTAATATTGTGCATGTCAACATATATATAACCCACATAAACAATTTTTCGGAGTCCAGGGGATTCTGAGATGAAGAAATCTGAGACAGGGGCAGGTGTTGTGGTGCAGCAGGCTAAGCCGCCACTTGGGACGCAAGTGTCACGTATCAGAGGGCCAGTTTGAGCCCTGGCTACTTTGCTTCTGATTCAGCTCCCTGCTAACGCACCTGGGAGGGCAGCAGAGGATGGTCCGAGTGCTTGGATTCCAGCACCCATGTGGGAGACCCCAGTGGAGTTCCTGACTGCTCGTTTCCACGGTTGCAGGCGTGTGTGGAGAGGACCAATGGATGGAAGATTCTATCTATCTATCTATCTATCTATCTATCACTCTGCCTTTTAAATAAAAGTTAATAAAATTTTTAAAAAGCACCCACCCAGATGCACTGTCCTTGACAACAGGGTCTTCCCGGGCTCTGCTCCCCAGATGACCGTTGGGCCCGGGAATAGTAGAAGAGTCCAGGCTGGCTGGGCTGGTTTTGTAGGCTTCTCTTGACCAGGTCTTAGTGACTGCAGTCCCTGTCCCTCCGGGGAAGTGGTTCTTAGTCTTGGCTGCACACCAGAGTCACATCAGGGAGTTAACAGACAGATGCCCAGCCCCACTCCTGGAGTTGGTGATTGACTTGGTCTGGGGTGGAGCTGTGACATCATGATTTTTTAAGATTTTTATTTATTTATTCGAGTGATAGAGTTATAGAGAGAGGTAGAGACAGAGAGAAAGATCTTCCATCCACTGGTTCACTCCCCAAAAGGCCACAATGACCGGAGCTGGGGCTATCTGAAGCCAGGAGCCATGAGCTTCATCCGGATCTCCCATGCAGGTGCAGGGGCCCAAGGACTTGGGGCATCTTCCACTGCTTTCCCAGGCCACAGCAGAGAGCTGGATCGGAAGAGGAGCAGCCAGGACACGAACCAGTGCCCATAAGGGATGCTGGCACTGCAGGTGGAGGCTTGGCCTACTGTACCCCAGTGCCAGCCCCAACGTCATGATTTTTTAAATGCCCAGGTGATTATGATGTGATGTCAAGGTTGAGAACCACTGTTCGGGTAGTCAGTGAGAAGGTGATGATTCTATTTATTTATTTATTTATTTTTTTGACAGGCAGAGTGGACAGTGAGAGAGAGAGACAGAGAGAAAGGTCTTCCTTTGCCGTTGGTTCACCCTCCAATGGCCGCCACGGCTGGCATACCGCGCTGATCCGAAGCCAGGAGCCAGGGGCTTCTCCTGGTCTCCCATGGGGTGCAGGGCCCAAGTACTTGGGCTATCCTCCACTGCACTCCCAGGCCACAGCAGAGAGCTGGCCTGGAAGAGGGGCAACCAGGACAGAATCCGGCGCCCCGACCGGGACTAGAACCCGGTGTGCCGGTGCCGCAAGGCGGAGGATTAGCCTAGTGAGCCGTGGCGCCGGCGGTGATGATTCTATTTAAGTAATCCTTGCAGCTAAAAACAAAAGCTCAGGAAAACTACATCAAGTCCTGTAACCAAAGTCAAAATGTCATTTTCCATAAAAAGGTTAAAAATAACATAAACCTAGAAATATCAGTGGCTGCTTAAACATTTTGCTGTTTCGTGTTTTGAAAACGAGTAATTGGACGCACGTGGCCTAAAGCAGAGTGGATTCTCAGCCGGACTTCAGGTTCCCCTCGTGCCGCCGGTTAGAATCCTTCCACTCTGCCTCAAGACCGCTCTTGTCTCACACATCCTCGCAGGCTGTGTCTGAATTACTGGGGAAGGTGGATTTCCACCTGCCAGACCCCCCTGAAGGATTTGAGGGTACTGAGGGGAAGGGCTGTTCCTGTCCTACGAGGCAGTCAGGACACAGTGGGGAGGACCGGCCCGTTGCTGCCAGTACGCTTCAGGTGAATTCGCAGTGCTGCACTCCCACCCCCACTGAAGTCACACTCATGCCCATCGTCTTTGCGTCACCCGCAGGATAAGCGCCAGGAGTTTCTGCACACTGGGCATTTCCCTTTGTGAACAGTCACCATTTTAAACTCCCCAGTTAGTTGATAGTTACCGCTCGCCATGCCAGAGCGTTCGTCTCCATGGCAAACTCAGGCGATCACAAGTATGAACAGTTTTGAGACCGAGAATCCTGCTGTCAGCTCCGAAGCCCCACGTCCAAGAGGGCAGTTTGAACGGGTGAGCAACATGCCCGTGTTTCAGGGGTGATCTCTGGTCCTCAGCCCTCTGCAAGGTCAACACGAAGAGATGCAGGCTTTGCCGCATGCACTGCACCTGCTCCCTGGACGGGCACATGTGCTCAGTCCCCTCCCTTAGCCTGTGAGGTCTACGGAGAAGCCAGGCAGGTGCGTCTTCTGAGCTCCAGTGTCTTTGGTAGAACTCCCCCCTCCCTGGTGGCCTGGTGTTAGCCCCAAGAATGGACTTCTGCTTAGCCCCAAGGCAAAAACGTGCTCTCCCTGCAGTTTGTAACTCGTGTTCCTGATCCTGGGGTGTGACAAGCTGCACCCAGGGAGGGGGCAGTCGCCGGACTTGTCTTGGCCACGGCCAGTCCCTCTTCTCCACATACAACCCCAGGAGGCACACGTGACCCTTCCTGCTGTGGAGCGTCTAGGCAGGGGTGCTTTGCAAGGTCCCTTTTGTTAGCCCTTGTCTCACAGCTGTGTCTGTAGCTCTCCCCCTGCTGGCCCCCGACACGCGCACGGTGCCAGACTGAGCTCCTGGAGGGAGCACGTCGCCTAGCATGTGCTCTGTGTGTTGACTAGATTAGCTACAACAGCAGGATGGAAACCCAGGTTCCAGGCAGGAATGGTCGTCCACATCTCTTACGGACACGAAATCTCAGGAACGTGCCGGGGCAGGGGTGCGTGTGTACGTGTGCACCTGTGTCTGTGTGTGGGAGGAGGTGGTTTCGTGGTTGGCTGGGTGACCGTTTCCCTCCTGATTCTGTCTTCTCCAAAACCTCCCACAGGCTCTGTCCACGCCACGTCAGTAGCAGCCTCCAGGGTGGAGCAGGCTCTGTCAGAAGTGGCCTCGTCTCTGCAGAGCAGCGCCCCCAAGCAGGGCCCACTACACCCCTGGATGACACTGGCACAGATCTGGCTCCACGCAGGTACCACCCCACCCCACCCTGCCCGTGGGCCCCTCGACCCCCACTGCCGGGCCTGGGGCTGCAGGACCCTCTAACCCAGGACCCCTGCTGCCTCGGCAGCCACGCACCCCGCTGGGAGGCTCTCCGTGCTGGGACCGTGAATTGCTGGGCAGCTGCCTGGCCCTCCCCTGCCTCAGCGTCCTGACCCAGAGCCTAGCACACAGTGGCATCCGGGGAGGAGGTTCCAGTGGGGGTTGGGGGTGGGGCTGGTGAGGGTACATGGTTGAGGGGCTAGCGGGCTACGCCCCAGACTGGCTGTCACTAGCCAGCGGCACAGACCAGAGTTCTGGAGTTCCCTGTCTACCTCTGAGTTTCCATTTCTTATCTGTACCGTGGGGTTGAGGATAGCCCCTGTCTCCAAGGGTTGACGTATCTGTACAGTGGGGTTGAGGATAGCCCCTGTCTCCAAGGGTTGACGGGCACTGGGCCTGGCGCATCTTGCCAGGAAGTCTTAGAGTCTCTCGGAGACACATGGGCCCCACTCACTGTTCTGGTTGCACTCCTCGTCATCCACAGAGGGGAGGCAGGTAGAAGCAGCTGCTGACCTGGGCATCAGCCCAGGGCAGGGGGTGGGCACGCTTCCCCTGCCCCAGTCACACGTGGACGTCCACTCATTTATGCCCCAGGGCTTTTGTGTAGCTGGGGATCCCAGCATGCATTATCCGGGCAGTGCGTACCTCTCCGTACAGAGCCTCCTGGCCAAATAATGGCTGTTGATTCACGGACATACTTAGATCTCTCCATAAAAGGTGGCTTCTCTTCCTCCCATTCTGTGCCTTGGTCTGCACAGCCCCGGCTGGGCCTCCTGGGCCTGGACTCTCAGGGTGTGGGGAAAGCCCAGATTTGGCTGAGAGCAGCGCTCATTATGCCCTGGTAGCCCATCTGTGTGCTCCATGCTTGCCAAGGCTGACCGCGTGATGTCCAGCCTTGCTGCACACGACAGAGGACCTTCATGTAGGAAAACACGATAGGATTTGCCCGGCTTGGGCATGGAACAAAGCCACAGCCAGTCAGCCTTTCCTGTCATCCTTACCTGAGCCCTGACAGCTACCGTAATTTCTGAAAAGGAGAGCTGGGCCGTGAGCGTGCGATTGTTCCTCCCTGCTGCAGACTGCACTGGGCCTCTGGCAAAGAGAGGTCCCAGACAGGCTGCCTCCAGGCCAGGGGGCCGCGGGCATGCCTGTCAGCAGCTCAGGCTTCTGGCCCTGTCCTGCACAGTCACCTCCACGGACCGCAGCTCAGAGAGCAGAAAGGAAGGGAACCCAGCTTCGCGAGTGGCCCCCGTGAGCCTGGCTGGGCCGGCAGGGCCGGTGTAGGGAGCACGGTTGTCTCTCAGATCCGGCTGCAAGATGAGTTTTTGAAAAGGCTGAAGTCTAAAACCCCGGAGGGCTGGGGTCCTCCTTCTAGCTCCCTGACCTGACATCGGTGCTTCTCAGAAAGCACGTGGCCTGATGGCCCCCAGGCCCTGGAGAGCTCCCTGGAGAGCGTTCCTCCCCACCATGGCCCTTGGGGAAGAAATCCTGTAGCTGCTTTTGGAACACTGAAGAACTCCGTGGCTAAAACTGTTAGGAGCAATCCTTGGATTTTTCTATAATCACATAAGACCCATCTCTCATGACCTTGGCCTCTGGGTCAGAAAAGTCTTCATTTGCCAGTTAAGGCAAACAGGCTACAGTGCCTGTACCATTCTACAGGCTGCTGGCATTCAGGTGTGGGAAGCGGCTTTCCGCGTGGGCCCTGGGTAAAATGCGCCTGGTGTGTGCAGTTGACGTGTGGCATGAATGAATGGAGTCGGCCAGAATCTTCTCTTGGAGGGATGACTTTGTCTGAGTCAAGACCTTTTCTTTGAAAGGTAATTTCAGGAGAAAACAGCTTCCACGGACTCACAAGTTTTACCACATGTGGTTTGAGCTCATCTGCTCTGAGAGGCGAAAGAGAGGTGACTGCACCTTTTGATGAGTCATGGAAACCAGATAACTGGTGCCCCGTGTCCACCATTGGCGCCAGCAGCGCTTCCAGATTCCCTGGACTTTGCAAAGCTGTAGGAGAAATTAGTGGGATCGAGGCTGTCGCTCCCCGTCTTCGTGGAGGAGCGACACAGGACCCTGCGCTGTTCTTTCGTCTGCTCGGCCCTCCCCGGGTTTGCTGCTGGTTCTTCCCGGGTTGGCTACTATCCCTTCCACCTCCGTGGAAGGGCAGTTCCCCCTGGCCGCATTCCCCACTTCCGCAGGGGAGCGGCACACCGCCGGCCGGTTCTCTGGGGGGCTGCACAGGTGTTCCTTCAGCTAGATGTTCCCCATAGATGTTCCCGGTGAATGCCATCTCTCTCCTCCTTTATAGTCCTCCTCCGCCAATCCTAACTCGGCTGCCCACACGCCGAGTACGCTGCTCTCCTCCAATCAGGAGCAAGTCCTACAGTTAATTGGTTGAACTGGAGGCAGCTGTGCGGAAGCTGTTTACTTCTCTCCCAGCGCCATATTGTGGGAGAGCAGATGCATAGAATAAGTCTTAATTCCAGTAACAGTCTAGTCCGGTTTGCTCCCCACAGATCCCCCTTTCTTTTTATTTTTGGCGTTGATACAAGCCTGTCTTCGGTGTCCCGCAGCACACACTCTGCTCTACTTGCTAGAGTTGCCACAGGCTCTTACAAGTCCTATCAATCAGGAAAACCGAATCTGGGTCCTCTCTTCGCCATTGTGAGGAGGTTTTTAGGCGCTGATGCGTGCCTGTGTTCGGTGCCCTGCAGCGCATGCTCTGCTCTGCTAGAACTGCCTGCAGGTGTTTACAAAACCTATCAGGCAAACCGAATCCAAGCCTTCTCATTGCCTTTTTGTGGGGAGGCCTTACTGATGTTAATTCGTGCCTGTCTTCGGTGACCTGCGGCTCATACTCTGGTCGAGCTTTGCTGGCGCTTACCGCCTTAAATCAGGCAGACCGAATCCAAACCTTCTAATTGCGGTATTGTGGGGAAGCCTTACTGATGTTAATTCGTGCCTGTCTTCGGTGACCTGCGGCGCATAAGCTGCTAGCTGCCCGCAGGTGCTCATCGCCTCACTTGATTAGGCAGACCGAATCCAAGCTCTCACATTGCAGTGTTGTAGGGAGGCCTTTTTATTTCTCTATTTCTCTATCTCCGGGCATTCCTATTTCTCCCATTTTACTTCTGTCTTCCAGCATTCCTATTTCTCTCACTTTACTTCTAAACTTCTGTTTCTCTTATCCCTGCGGCTTTCCGGCACCTCGCCCCGCCGGCGGGTTCCCGGCTCTGCACCGCTTCAGCCCGCGCGCCTCTCTCATCTGCGCAGCTTCCCGGCTTTGCGCGCTCCGCGGTCTCCACGCTTAACCCTTTCGCGTCTGAACCACGGCCTACGCCAGCGTTCCCTATCTATTCACGCCCCGTGCTCTCTCTGCACGCGGCGGCTTCCGCGAGTAACACAGCGTAGCTTGCGTCTCCACCACTAGCATTCAATCCAAGTTCTCCGGGCTAGCCTGGCGAATTCAACCCAGCGTACGTCTCCGCCCCACGGTTTGGCTTCCCGTCCTTTGCTCCCCGGGCTAATCAGACGGATCCCAACCAGGCTCACGTTTCAGCTTCTAGTTTCAACTTTTCGCCCCCTATTCCCGGGCTAACTTGAGAACCCCAAAGTGGCTTTCGTTTCCGCCTCGGCCTGCCCCCCGCGGCTTCAATTTCCCTAACATTTTTCTCTACCCGGTATGTTTCCCCAAGCTTTCCTCCAACAATATTCCTCCCTCATTTCTCCTGGCCTCTCCCCACAGTCCGTATCCGAGTCTGTTTGTTCTAGCTTTCACTTTCGCTTTCGACCTTAGAGATTTCTCCCAGCTTCCCCCCGTAGTCCGTATCCGAGTCTATGCCTAGGCTTTCAATAGCTTCTTCCGGCACCTTTTTCGTCCGGCTTTTCCCTAGGCTGTTTGCTAGTCTCTCTCTCCGGTATTTTCCCAGCTCTTCCCGTTTCTTCCCTCCTAAGTTTCATATCCATCCTAAGTTTCCTATCCGAGTCACGTTTCCTATCCGAGTCACGGCACCATTATGTCGCTCCCCCTCTTCGTGGAGGAGCAACACTAGACCCTGCCTAGGCTTCATATCCGAGTCACGGCACCATTATGTCGCTCCCCGTCTTCGTGGAGGAGCGACACAGGACCCTGCGCTGTTCTTTCGTCTGCTCGGCCCTCCCCGGGTTTGCTGCTGGTTCTTCCCGGGTTGGCTACTATCCCTTCCACCTCCGTGGAAGGGCAGTTCCCCCTGGCCGCATTCCCCACTTCCGCAGGGGAGCGGCACACCGCCGGCCGGTTCTCTGGGGGGCTGCACAGGTGTTCCTTCAGCTAGATGTTCCCCATAGATGTTCCCGGTGAATGCCATCTCTCTCCTCCTTTATAGTCCTCCTCCGCCAATCCTAACTCGGCTGCCCACACGCCGAGTACGCTGCTCTCCTCCAATCAGGAGCAAGTCCTACAGTTAATTGGTTGAACTGGAGGCAGCTGTGCGGAAGCTGTTTACTTCTCTCCCAGCGCCATATTGTGGGAGAGCAGATGCATAGAATAAGTCTTAATTCCAGTAACAGTCTAGTCCGGTTTGCTCCCCACAGAGGCCTCACGCCCCCAGGCCCTGGGTTCTGGTGGCCCTGTGGATCCCCTTTCTCTTGGTGCTTTTTTCTGGGGCTCTGAGTGTTGAGGGAGCTCACGGTGGGGCCACATAGTGGAGAGGGCCCCAGATTGGAGCCTTGCAGGGGCGCTGTCTCTAAGACAACCTCACATTTCCAGCCGGTTGTATCCAAGGGTCTCTGGGCCGCTTGTGCAAGCACGTGAAAGACAAGGAGATCATAAGCAGACCGCCTGAGGCTCCACTGCTGTGAGGGGCAGGCCGGGGCCCAGCTGGGAGCACGGACCATGGAAGGACAGCTGTGAGCACCTCCTCTTCTGTCCTGACACCCCTGGCCCCAGAGCTGCAGAGTCTTTCATCAGGACCCACTCGGGGTGTCCATGTTGGTCCTTTGGTTTGTCTGGACCTATGTCACAAGTTGTTTTCAAGTGACACAGGCACGTGGCACACCAAGAGGTAGGACTGACATAAAGTGAAGAGGCTCCATCCACCCCTGAGCTTCATCACCCTCCCAGCAGACACCTCTGCCAACCGTGCTGTGCGCCTTCCAGTCCTACTTCCCTGTGCCTTGTCCCCACCAGCCATCCCTGGAGCCTCAGGGTTGCTCACACGTCCACACCTGGAAGGCTGTGGAGCGTAAGCGGGCCGTGTGTCATATCCAGCCCCCAGCGGACAGGCCGTGTGTCATATCCAGCCCCCCGCGGACCCGTGTCCTGCTCGTCTCTAGTGTTTTGCCACTGCAGACCTGGCTTCAGGAAGTCCCCCTGGATGTGTAAGGCAGACTCCACGGGTCAGAGGCTGTGCACTCCTTAGCTGTGGTGAACTTTGTCGCGTTACCTTCCTCGGAGTTGTGCCTGTTCACACTCCAGTCAACAAGGCGCGCCTGTCCATATCTCACATTCTTGCCACACCAGGAATGATCACATCCTAGCGCTGTGCGGCCCCACATGTAGAAGCCGGTGTTTCCATTGTCCATGCCTGGCTTTCATCCAGTTGTCTTCTTAGATACCGAGCTTCTCTTTTTCCATTCGTAAGCATTTATTAGTGTCCATAGGAATTTGCCTTGAGCCTATGATAAGCGCTGTAAATATTTCCCCCAGTTTTGTTTTGTCTTTTTTTATGCTCACTTTCCTGAAAGTTTGAAATATCTCCGGTGCCATTTGTATGTGCATTCTTTTTTTAAAAAAAATAAGATGTATTTGTTTATTTGAAAGGGAGAGCCATAGAGAGAGAGAGAGAGAGAGAGAGAAATCTTCCATCTGCTGGTTCACTCCCCAAATGGCCTGAACAGCCAGGGCTGGGCCAGGCTGAAGCCAGGAGCCCAGAACTCCATCTGGGTCTCCCACATGGGTGGCCAGGGTCCAAGTCCTAGGGCCTTCCAGGCACATTAGCAGGGGAGCTGGATGAGAATTAGAGCAGCCAGAATGCGAACCCGCACCAGTGTGGGATGCCGTTGTCACAGGTGGCGGCTGCACTCTCTCATAATGGAAGTCTGGGGAGGCTTTTCCCCCACTGCGCAGTAGGGACCCAGGCTGGCAGAAGTGGGTGCCTTTGCAGTCTCTCTGGGGCAGAAGTGAGGGGAGCTCAGTTGGAACATCTGATGTCACAGCTCTGAGACACCCACAGGTGCCCTGGGGAACGCAGGCCCTCCTGCCGGCCATGCAAACCCACCGTCACAGCAGCTCAGAGCCGAGCCAGAGCCTTCCCGGTGCCCGTCTTTCCACCTCCACATTGGGATGGCAGCTAAAAATGACTTTGCGGGAGGTGGCTAACTCCTGCCTGTCACTTGCTAATAGTTACAGCGTTGGCTTTGGCACCTCTCTCAGTTGAAACCAGCGGCTATTCTTAGATGTGCAAGATCAACTTTTCTGATTCCTGCTGGGGATGTAAAGCTATGATACTGTCACAGTCCCTTGCCCCTGGCACAGCCTGTGCCCTCCTCCCGCCCCTCCCGGGCCCCACCCCAGCACTGGGAGGTGGCATCAGCAGCAGGGTGGTGGGCGAATCCTGTGACCTGACCACCGTGCAGAGAGACAGCTCCCAGGAGTGCTTGGAGCAGGAGCAGGCTGTCCCAGGGCCAGGCCTGCCCAGAGGTGGGGCCAGTCTGGATGAGTCCACTCTGCCACACCTGCCCATTCTCCTTCCCTGGAGAGTTCTGATGAATGGTTAAACTTGCAGGTCGCTGTGTGTGTCACATGTTATTCCAAGGACTTTGTGTGTCTGACCATGTGTAGTCCTTATAACCTTATGAGGTTTATTTATTAATTTTTTTTGAAAGACAGATCTTTTATCCATTGGTTCACTCCCCAAATGCCCACAACAGCCAGGACTGGACCAGGAACTCAATACAGGTCTCCCATGTGTGTGACAGGGACCCAAGTACTTGAGCTTCCACCTGCTGCCCCACCCCCACCCCACCCTGCCAGAGTGTGCATTACAAGAAGCTGGAATCAGGAGCAAAACCAGGACTCAAAGCCTGCCGCTCCGCTGTGACATCCCCGAACATCTACCCCTCAGGTTTAAATAACCTTATTCACCCCTTTTTGCAGATGAGAAGCTGAGACTCTTATCTAGGGTAACATGACTAAGAGGCTGGGAAGCCAAGATTCAGACCCAGCTGGTGTGGCCCCAGCAGGCACTTAGTGGGGCTGCACTCCGCCCGTGGGCACCTCCCACACGCTGGCATCCAGCTGGGCAGACTCCCGCCCCCCTGGGGTTCACAGGAGCTGACTGGTCCCCTCCCAGGGAGCCACTGAGAACTGAAAGCCTCCCCCAGGCACATGAGAACAGAGGCCTGAACAGAGGTCAGCTCTTGACGGGAGGCACAGAGGAAGGCCTCGCGGCCGCGCGAGCACTGAGAAGTGGCAGGGACCCTGCGCTGGAAGCCTGAAGAGCGAGCAGCGAAGGGGGCGGAGGAGAGGCCAGGAAGGAGCGTGCCCCTGGGGGCCAGGGTGAGAGCTTCGACCTTGACCCCCACAGCATGGAAGAGCTCTGGGAGGGCTGCAGGCAGAGCAGGAGAGAGTCAGGCTGAGCGCTGTGGAGTGGTCTCTCCAGCTAAGTGGTGAGCCGAGTGAAGGAGCAGAGGAAAGCTGGGAGCAGGTGCCAGAGGAGGGCGGCGTCGGTGCCTGCGTGGCGTTTCTGAGGTCGAACTGTCGGGAGTGGAGCCAGATGCAGGGGAGGGGGACAGGGACAGAAAGAAGAATCCTGCACTGGGCCTGAGCTGGGGGTGACAGGTGACACTGCTTGCGTGGGGCAGCCTGGGAGAGGAACTGACTGCTCGGTCAGGGAGCTGGAGAGTCCAGCGCCTCGGGTCCTCGGGCTGTGCTGGTGACGATGCCACGCAGGCGCCTGCGTCCTCAGGCCCCCACATCCCACCTGGGCGGGAAGCAGTGAGGTCAGAGGGGCCTGTGGCCCTGAGCAGCCCCTTCCCTCCCATCAGAGGCTGTCAGCATTTCTGTGCCTGCGCCCTTTGCAGAGAGCGGCCTTTCGGAGCCCACCCTGTCGCCGGGCTCTGCTCTCGTGCCCAAGTGCGTTCTTACTGCTGGCTGGTCGGCTGTGTGCTTCCAGAGCCCACTTCCCTCTGCTACAAGTTCCCGCAGCCCCGAGTAGGTTTACAGGGCCCTGCGTTTCACTGTGTAAATGCCCCTGGAAGAAGGGACTGGAAGAAGGGACGGGGACCCGCCTCTTGTGCTGCGCCCCTCGGTGGAGCTGTGCACAGAAACCACGCCCCGACTCCGCCCCTCGCTTTGCATTTATGCATCTGCAGACTTTTCCTGAGCACCGCTCAGTGCTGGAGCCTCTGCTAGGAGCCGCCTCTGGGTCGGCAGGCAGCACAGTCCAGGCCATGTGTTTGGAGGCTTTGGGGAGCTCAGAACAATCCCCCTTCGCTCAGCTCCTGAGCTCGGAACCAGCTAAGACAAAGGAGGCAGCTGGAGTGCAAAGACCTGCCGTGTTCCAAGGGAGACTGACGTCACAGCTGGGTGGGAGACCCCATCCCCGCCTGCTGGCCTGCCACTGCAGGGGCAGAGCCCGGGGTGGCCTGCAGGAGGGACAAGGCACTCAGTGACTGCACACAGGAAGAGCAGGCCCGAGTCCTCCCCGAATCTCCCGTCCAGTGGAAGCAGGAAGGGGCCTGGGGAGGGCCCAGGCCCCTGCCAGAGACAAGGAGCAAGGACTGGTGCATCCTCTAGCGCAGTGATGTGACCGCGGTGGTGACAGAGGCCATACCAGGTGCTGGGGGAGCACAGAGGCGGCAGGGTGCCGAATCGCAAAGCCCTCTTCTGGGGGGTCCTGGGCTTTGAGCCGGGGACTCCCGGCGAGGGAAGCTTCGGAACGGCGCAGGCTCACAGGAAGTACCACCTGGCCTCCTTGTGTTCTGGGGCCCAGCACAGTGCTGTGCACAGAAGGCTATGTGCAGGGGTGGTCTCAGGGGCTTCCCTTCTCTTCCTCAACCCCATCCCAGACTCCTTGATTGGATCAGGAAGTCCCACCACCAAGGCCTCCTTCCTGGGGCCTGAGGCACTGTGTCCGGGAAGCTGTGGCTTCCTTCAGAGAGGAGTCACTGTTCCTTGTCATTGTCTTAAAGGAGCTGTGATAAAATGTAGAGGCTGGGCCTGGCTCCGCCTACTGTCCTGAGACTCCCTGCACCTCGTGCACCTGTCTTCTCTTGCAGCCTCCAGGAGCAGCGTCCTTGCCCCGGCTTGATGCCACTCAGGGCTCGCAGCCTCCGCTGGCTGGGTTAACCCTTAGCACTGCCCTTGGAGGGTGGAGGCAGGATCTGCCCCCGTCTCACAGCTGAGCAGGCCTGGAGCAGCTGGCAGGCGAGCTCAGGGATACTCTCGGGACGCTGTGGCTTGCAGACTGGAAGCCATAGCTACAGGCAAGGGGAGGGAGACGAACCTAGAGGGGACCCATGCTGCCTGCTCTTGGGAATCGTTTTGTAGATTTCCAGAAATACTTCTGGGGGAAAAAAAAAAAAGAGAGAGACTCCATTGGCAAAGATGGTTTGAAAATCACTGCAGAACTTTGTGCCCTGTCTCCTGCCCTTGTTTTTTGTTTGTTTGGATTTTTTTTTAAGATTTATTTGTTTATTTAAAAGTTAAAGAGTGACAACAAAGAAAAGAGAGAGTGAAAGTTTCCATCTGCTCGTTTAATCCCCAAATGGCTGCAAACAGCCAAGGCTGAGCCAGGATAACGCGAGGAGCTGGGGGTTCTAGTGGGTCTCCCACAGGGGGACAGGGGACTCAGACCATCCTCCACTGCCTCCAAGGGTTCATATGAGGAAGTGGAGTCAGAAGCAGAGCAGGGGCCTGTGCTGCGGCTTGGTGGGCTAAGCACTGGCCTTCCGCACAGGCCATGGTCTGTATCCCGGCCACTCCTCTCTGATCCAGCTCTCTGCTGTGGCCTGGAAAAGCAGCAGAAGATGGCCCCAGTCCTTGGGCCCCTGCACCCACATGGGAGACCTGGAAGAAGCTCCTGGCTCTGGATTGGCCCAGCTCTGGCTGTTGCAGCCATTAGGGGAGTGAACCAGCGGATGGAAGACCTCTCTCTCTCTCCCTCTTTCTCTCTCTGCCTGTAACTCTACCTCTCAAGTAAATAAATAAATCTTTAAAAAAAAAAAAAAATGTGGAGCCCTCTGAAATGGGATGCCCACCTCACAGGCAGCAGCTTAGTCCCCTGCACCACAACGCTGACCTGTGTCTCAGCTCTTGAGCTTGAGAGGAAGGGCGCGGGTCTGCGCGACTGCCTCGGGAGCCCGGGCCTAGACAGCCGCACAGGTTTCCTCCCTCAGCCTCCAGGGCCCTGGAAACGAGTCCGGAGGCGGATCCTCTCCCAGCCTTGCGGCCCCGACGTGAGTCCATGGGCCACTTCCACTTCCTCACCCCGAGAAGGGCGCCTGAGGACACGGTGATAGATGAGCCACTCGGCATCGCGTTTGGTCTCCCGGAGGCCCCTCCTGGAGCAAGCCTTATGTGTCCTGTGCCATGCTGGTAATTAAGGCTCCTCCCCACCTCGACTCCCGTGACAAGAATTCTGGGAGCCTGTGTCCCGGCTCCCCCAAAGCAGCCTTTCTGTCACAGTGACCTGGGCGTGTGCCCTAAGGTAGCTGCAGGCCTGGAGAGCTCGTGAATGCACACAGCCGCTCATCCCCAGTGTGGCAGCAGGTGTCAGGGACAGGGACGTTCTGTACAGCCCTCCGAGTGGCCACCGCGCTCAGGTAACCCAAAACCGCAGCAGGTCCCTGTTGGACTCTCTGGCGAGAGCTTCGGGAGAATTATGTTACTGAAGGCAACAGGCATTCCTGACTGTGTCGTTATGAGGGTTGTTTATCTCCCAGGAGGGACAAGGCCTGGCCCGGCCCATAATGAGGGCCAGAGAAACGCCCTTTGATGGTCCTGCGGTTCCCTTGGGGGGCGCAGGTGCTCAGCAAGGACCTCTGGAGTCGAGTCTCGTGAGAGGCATCGCCCCCGTAGGACCCAGGAAATTGTGTGGGGTGGCCCGAGTTTCTGTGTCTGCAAGGGTGGCTTGGGTCCCTCGGTGTCCCTGGGCCGGTTTGTCATTTCCCTGTGCTCCTGTTAGGAGGGCCCTGGCGGGCAGGAGGACAGACAAGGTGCAGGCTGGGCCTGTGCCAGGCTCTGGCCTGGCCTGGGGAGCCAGTCTTTGCTATGAATAGGATCGTCAGGGAAGAGGAGGTGGCTGTGGAGGGGACCAACCCAGGCGAGTGAGGTCAGGAGGTCAGCAGAGGGAACGCTGCCCACCACTGAGAGAGAGCACCTGCCCTCACGCAGCCCCCGGCTCAGTGCTGGAGAGGAGCACTGGCTGTCCGGGAGCACGCCCAGGACCCCTCAGCCAGAGAGCTGCAGGGCTGGGGAGGGGTCAGGTCAGAGAAGGCAGAAAGGCCTTGAAGAGGGCTGGGGTCAGGGAGGCAGGCAGAAGCCACAGAACGGACAAAATCCAGAGCTGGAACACCTGCCATGTGTGGGGGCAGCACTCAGTGCCAACAGGCCCTGGTGGTGCGGGGAAGCAGCTGAAAGGTCACAGGTCAGGGAGGGCAAGGGAGCCTGTCACCACGGGCGCCCAGTGCCAGGCAGAGGGATCTGGTGTACTTGGGCAGAGGAGATGTGCGCTCCATAGAGGCCTCGGGCAGAGGCTCCAGGCCAGGCTGCCTGTGTGCTGCTCTGGCTCTGCCTCTAGGTTGTCATTTTGCTCTACCCTGGGACGGTGGGTGAGTCAGCCTCTCTGGGCCTCAGTTTCTTCATCTGTACAATGGGGATAAAGCAGTATTTCGATTGGATCACTGTGCAGACTAAACAGGAAATGAGAAGACTTCCTGGTTCCAGGTGCACTTTTTTTTAAAGGTTTATTTACTTATTTATTTACTTGAAAGGCAGAGTTACAGAGAGAAAGGGAGAGAGCTTCTGTCCACTGGTTCACTCCCCAGGTAGGGACAACAGCTGGGGCTGGGACTGAGCCAGGCCAAAGCCAGAGGCCAAGAGCTTCATCTAGGTCTCCCCTGTGGGTGCAGTGGCCCAAGTACTTGGGCCATATTGTACAGCTTTCCCAGGCACATTAGCAGGGAGCTGGATCAGAAGTAGAGCAACCGGGACTCGAACCCGTGCCCATGTGGGATGCCAGCACTGCAGGCAGCGGCCTTTCTACGCCACAGCGCCGGCCCCTGTCAGGTGCATGTTACTCAGTGTCAGCTGTTGTCATTACTGCTGTTATTCACCCATTCAGCAACCACATACTGCGTCCCAACTCCACGCCAGACTCTGTTCTCAGCACAGTAGTCTGGGGCATGGGACACACAGGTGGGAGGACCAGGAAGGAAACAGAATGGCTCGTGCTGGGGGAGGGGAGGGGCAGTGGTGTCAGGAGATGGCCACACAAGGCCTCCTGGGAACAAAGACTGGAAGGCTTCCTGGAAGGGGTATGAGCAGGCACCAGGCCTCTGCCCCAGGGCTGGCTGGCCAGAGGCTGAGAGTTCACAAAGCGGACTCCAGGAGGCAACTAGGTGAGGCCTGTGAGAGAGCTGGTGAGACGTTCCCATTCCGCATTGTCATGTTCTGACATTGCTGCTTCTGAGTGTTCTGGTTTGTGCTGTCATGCACGCTCTCCGTATGCGTATGTACAGAACTCGGAGAGACCGGCACGGGGGTCTTTCACTGCCAGAGTGAGGCGGGGGGCCCAGGCGACAGTGATGAGATGGGCTCAGTGACCCCAACAGGGCGGCCTGTGAGTAAGGGCAGAGCAATGGAGCTGACCGCTGTGGCTGCAGAGGGGAGAGAGGACTCAGACGCGAAATGCTCCCAGCCTGGGGCCCCTGGGGTGCGTGAGGGGTTCCTGGGGGAGGCCAGGGCTGCAGGGCCGCTGGGGCGCCCCGCAGAGAGCCTGAGCCTGGCAGGAAGGTCACGGCCCTGCTCGTTTGGAAAGTGGCGGCCTGGTGTTGCAGAGGGTTCTGCTGGTGTGGCGCAGTTGAGAGTCTCCAGGGTGCTGTCACTTGCCCTGGCAGGGCCTGTGTCAGATGGAGCAGCCGTTTCACTTCCTCCTGTAAATGCGTGAGCTGCGGCCTTGCCGCGCTGCCTGGCGTCAGGAGAGCAGGCCCAGGGGCAGAGCCGTAGCCCTGCAGGGCCCTGCATCTCTGGTGGGCTTGTCCCTGTGCTCACCCGGCCCTTCCTCTGTGGTTGTTGGAGCCGAGGGCAGGGCTGGGCCGGCCTGTGTCCAGACACAGAGGCGCCCCGGGTGGGCCCTGGGGGTGGGAGTGCCACTGTGCCCTCTGCTCGGGGATGACCTGTGTAACAGCAGGTGGAACCCTCGACAGCAGCAGGCATGAGGGAAATGTCAGCCTGCGCTGTTCCCGCAACGGGTTGCATCAGCCAGCTCTGGGCCCTGCCCGATACTCACAGGGGCAGGCAAATGTCCCCAGCCAGGCTCATGGCGCCTCAGAAGGGCAGTGAACCAAGAAGGCCTCTTCTCTCTGCTCTCCCCCAACAGCGGAAGTCTACATTGGCATCGGGAAGCCCGCGGAAGCCACCGCCTGCACCCAGGAAGCTGCCAACCTCTTCCCAATGTCCCACAACGTGCTGTACATGCGGGGCCAGGTCGCTGAGCTCCGCGGCCACCTGGAGGAAGCCCAGCGCTGGTATGAGGAAGCTTTGTCCATCAGCCCCACCCACGTGAAGAGCATGCAGCGACTGGTGAGTGTGAGGGCCGGGCAGGGACCCCACTCTTGTGTGGGGGCTCCCCCTGGAAGCAGCAGGAGGCTCGTGACCCTCAAACCCTCTGCTTCCAAAGGCCGCTGCACCTGACTGGCCAAGCCGTCACAGGGCACGCAGCCAGCACGCCGTCCGACTTGCCGTCAGTGCACGTAACACCCCAGGAGTCGGCAGCAGCTGACCTAGCGTCCCACGGGAGAGCTTTGGGTCAGTGGGTTCTGGCCCAAGCCACCCTGTGGCCCAGGGTCTGATAAAGGCCCTCTGTGGCCTAGGGACTGTCACTGTCATCTTGGGCTCTGCACGGCTCACAGCAGCCACCTCAGGGGTGTGCACACCCCCAGGGATGTCAGTACCAAGGTCAGAGCACTCTGTAAACTGGGGGCCTCGGCAGCTTGGCCTGGGCCCCTGCTCAGTCACTGCGGTTTCCGTACTGCTAGCCCTGTGGCCCCAGAAATGCACATGGCCCTCTTCTGGATGCCCGGACAGAACCTGGGGTTGTCCCGCCGCCCCCTCACTGAGGACCACCTTTGAGAGGTCCTGGAGTGGCTGCCCCGCTGTCTCAGTGAGCCGGGAGCAGCCTGGTCTCAGGAGAGCTGCGTCTGTCTCCGGAGTGCAGCGCTGCACAAGCCCCGGGCCCCCTCTCTTCCCTCAGAGTCTGAGTTGGCGCCTGCAACGTCAGCCAGGTCCGAGGGCTGGAGAGGAGCCGCCCTGCCCACTCTGGGCCTGCACGCTCGGCCTCGGGGCTGAATTCCTGTTTTATTCTTAGCGGTAGGACGTCTCTGAGTGGAAAGGAAAGCCTCATAATGGGATTGGGGTGCCCTCCATGTTGTCAGCCCAGGAGCCCTGCACCCGTGATCTCCAGTGTGCGACAGAGCACGAGCACCGCACAGGGGCCCAGGGGCGGCGCGCGGTCCCTGTGCGGTCGGCCGCTTGCTCTTCAGCCTCAGGCGGGGCGAGTGCGTGTCCATGGTTTCCTACTGAGTAGTGAAATACTGCAAGCTGGGGCAGAGGCTAAGCCGCAGGACCGCTCCTGGGGGCCGGGCAGGTGGCTCTAAGTTAGACCTGCGCTCCCCTGGCCTTGGGCCCCAGCCTCCCTCCAGGAGCCTTGGGTCCCTGTGAGCTGGGCCAGTTCTTCCCCTGCTGTGCTGTTGCGGGAAATGCTTTCCCTAGCGGGGAGCTGAGCGGAGTTCCTGGCACCCACTGGGTGCTTATCAACTACAAAGCCAAGGCAGTCCTTTTCAGTTGTAAAGATAAATTAGACCCTATAGTACTCACAGCTACCCCCCCCCCATTTCCTTTTATGAGCATTCTGTAGCCCCGTACGGCTTTATAAATAATTTTACGTATTACCCAAACATTAGTGTGTTTGATTAAAAATATTACCTGGGCTTTTAATTTTTGTCTCCCTATTGTAAGAGGAATTTGTAAAGAGCTTTTCGGATCTCCGGGCTTTGTCTGGAGCTTGGGGAAGAGCTATAATCAACGCCAGGAGCCCAGCCTTTGTGTTAAATAGAGGCAGCGGGTTTCCACCCCGGGGCCTATGAATCATTCAGAGAAGCGGTTCTTGTTCATCCGCAGGGGGAACACAGGAGACAAAACACCGCAGAGGAAAATGGCACCGCGAGAGTTTTCTGTTTCACCTTGGAGCTTTTCAGGACACCTGAGCTCCCTGACAAATGCCAGGCACTTTCCTTTCTGAGAGGGGCAAGCAGGGAGGCTGGCGAGCGCGGGCCCAGGCTGGTGGCAGGGCCATGCCTGCTGGCGCCTGGGCAAGCCGCGGCCTGAGCCCCTCCAGGCCCAGACACGTAGGCCTTGGGAGATCTTGCTGGTGGGAAAGCGGAGTAGTGGTAGACTTTGAGACCCTGCCCCTGCGCTCTGATATGGTGAAACCCCTTCCTGACCGGAGGCAGGCTGAGAGCAGTGTGCCTGCCCAGCTCAGATTCCTGCCGTCAGACATACGCCCAGTGACTGCGGCCGGGGTGACGGCCAAGGGGGCCTGGAGCAGTGTTTCTTGGGAAGCTTATGAATGATGCACTATGACCTGTGTCCTTCCCAGCCTGCCCCCTGGGACCCAGCCCATAGCTGGGGGAGCCCTGCTGCAGTGCAGGGGAGGGGGTCCCCATCCTGCTGGCACCGCTCGGCCTGCCGGGCCCAGGAAGGGGCAGCCCCTGGTCTCCCCTGGTTCTTTGGCCCTGAGCTGGCACGACCCCTCCCTTGCCTATGTGTGTTTTTGTGACCCTGGGGGGTCACAACAAAGGGGGTGGGAGGAAGGGAGGCAGGGAAGACACCCTGAGGCAGAATCCCCCTCTGAGCCTCGGTCCTGTGGACAGGCGGGTGTTAGCACCGAGATGTCCCAGAGACAAAGTAAACACGAGAGCTGAAGTCTCTTGCCAGTGACACCAGGACTTGTCTATCCTCCCGGAAACCAGACTGCACGCAGGCCCCCAGTGGACAGGAAGGAAGGGACGGGGGTGAGGGGGAGCTCTCCATAGGGAGATGAGGTCAAGTCCAGGCCAGAGGCAGGGCACCAGGCCCCGAGGTGGCAGAGGGAGACAGGGGCAGCCACGTGCATCAGGGAAGCGTATGTGAGTGAGCAAGGGGGTGGCCTGTGCAAGCCAGGCTGAGCGAGGGCCGGGTATCAAGACTGGAAAGATTCTGAAAACGTGGCACCAGACACCAACAAAGAACCAACCAAGGAGGCCTCATGGGAAGGAACCGAGTGTGAGGCAGAATTTGGGCCCTGGAAGAAAACCCCAGGAGGCAGGCGCTTCTGCAGTGGTCTTAACTCTCAGAGAGGAAGGCGAGCCCGAGGGTCAGTGCTGGGCAGGGCCGGGGCAGGCCGGGGGTGGCAGTGAAGACGGGAGGGAAGGAGCTGTCTGGCACAGCAGTCACAGCGGGGGACTTCAGAGAATTGCAGAGGAAGGTCCACGCTGGGCCTGCTCCACGGAGAACACTTGTGGACTTCTCAGCTCGTAAGTGCAGGACATGCCCCAGTCACGTGGTCACAAAGCCGTGGTGACGGAGGGTGGGGTCCAGGGGCATATGGTAGTCATGAAAGCAAATCAAAGGTCAGCCCTTGGCCAGAGAAACATAAATTAAACCCCAGGGAAACTGACACTTGTCTAATAGCTTTAGCATATTGTGTGTGTGTGTGTGTGTGTGTGTGTGTGTGTGTGTGTGTGAACAGTCCCACACAGTGAGAAGGGAGAAGAGAAAGCGTATGTTTAGTGACAATGGTGAGTCAGGACAAGGCCAGGGGAGCCCCAGGGTGCCAAGTGTGGGCAGCTGTGAGGGGGGCAGTGCGCTGATGAGGGGGCAAGTTACAAAGTCACGTTGTTGGCAAGGGGAGGAGTCTTTTCCAAGAAAATAAAAGCCTATTTTCATTTTATTTTTGCCTAAGTATATATATTTACATTTAACTACCTGCTCTGTTAAAAAGCCTTTAGCACCCAGTGCCCAAAGTGAATTACTGAAATCCAAGCAATTTTTTTTTCCAAATCAGTTCCTGCATTCCGAAGTTGGGGGATGGGGTGTGGCAGTCCAAGGCAGGCTGGGGGCCCAAGGACCTGCATGCTGGGTGCCCCTTCCCAGGCCAAGGGCAGGTGCAGAGGCTCCGTGTAGCCGAGGACAAAGTCGCCAGGGCGGAGACAGACTGGTTGCCCTCCGATAAAGTCAGTCTGAACTCTGGAGGGCAATGCTGAGACTGGAAGGTGGGGAAGGAACCAGGGCTTTCGGCAGCGAGAAGGTGGCCAGGAGCCAGCAGAGCTGCAGGGCAGGCCGTGCGCTAGCAGGACGCTCGGATCTGCCCGCCACACATCTGACAGGTTGCGAAGAGTGCAGAACAGAAGCAGATGGCCAAGGTCAGCCACGGTTTGGAGAGGGGACGGCACAGGAAGAGAGGATAGGAGCCCCCAGGCGGCCTTGAGGATGCCTGGAAGCTGGAAAGGCCCTGTGCAGAGAACCACGGCAGGGGCAGCAGGGGTGCCTGTGAGACAGGTGCCCCACCCCACAGCCAGAGGAGGAGGGGGATGCGTCCCCTGCGGGGCGGAGGACCCCACCCTGCCCCTGCCAAGCCTGGGGACTAAACCATGGAATTTCAGAACCAGTGTCAGTCCGTCGATGAGAAAAATCTGGATTCGAAGTGCAGAGAGGCCACCTCCCAGGCGCTGATGTTCCCAAGATGAGGCTGGGGCCCGTGAAGGGGGCAGCGGGAAGTCCAGGGCTGCTGAGCTTCAAGCCGCCTCCAGAGGAAGCGGGGTTCCAGAGCGTTCGGGGAGTGTGGGGTGGGGCCCCGCCCTGGCTCCCAGGAGTGTGGCTGGAGGAATGGCCTCCATGTCAAGGGGTCCTGGGGATGGGATGCAGCCTGGGGGAGGGTGTGTAGGAAGATACATCCTTGTGCCTGGGAGCGTGTTTTGCCGATAGAACACGTTTGTCAAGTCTCCATCAGGGGTGTCTAAGAACCGATGCAGCTTTCTGTGCAGGGCGTGGGGGCCCTAAAAGAGCTTGCACGTGTTCTGTGGATAGACGGGAAGCCAGCAGACCTCTCACAAGCAGGAGGGCTTCAGGCTGGGGGTTCACGTGCAGACTGCCTTCCAGGGCTTTCTCCAGGATCTGAGGTTTTTGGAAACATCAGAAACCCAGAGCGACACCAAATATAAAACCTTGAGAAGTGGCACTGCCATTCTGTCCCAGGGGACTGCAGCAGCAGAGGACGGCAGAGGTGGGCTGAGCTGAGAAAGCACTGGTGGAGGGGGCTTCGGCAGCACCAGGGCGTGGGGTGCAGTGGGGTGCATGTGACAGCTTAGTTGCTGTAACAGCTCTGCAGGCTGACCCGACAAATCAAGGCCTGCCGTGGGAGCGGCCTTTACCCTGCCTCCCGGCTGGCGCGGCTGTTCACCGTGTGAACACGCATGCAGGGTGGCAGCCAGGGCTTTCCCAGGGTCAAGGAGGAGCACTTCCGCTCCACTCCGGCAGCTCACGTGGCCCAGCCGTGAGGCTCGCTGTCCCTCTGTTCAGTGAGACTTGGCGGGGAACTGCTGGGTCCCACATCTCATTGGTTGGCTGTGCGTTGTCCAACCTGTGCCCTGTTGGGGGTGAGAACAGCGTGAAAATGTGTTTCTCCAGAATCAGGCAGCCTGCATCTGTGCGTCTGTCAGGGGACCAGGGCCCAACACACGGGACAACTTCCCGGCCAGTGCCTCTCGAACCGTCCCTGGGAGAAACAGGTCTTCTGTCCCTGCTGTTCCCCTGGGAAGACCCAGGCACACTGAGGCAGGGTCGGTGCGCCCTTGCTGATCTCAGGAGAGGATCTCTTCCATCCAAAGTGTCAGTTTCCTCCGGGACGTGGAAAGAGCGACTGGCAGGAGACAGAACTCCGTGACAGGCCATTGAGGGGGCTCCGTCCACTACCGATTGCGTTTTCTTTCAGAAATGAAAACTGCTGTTAAAATTAAGCCGTACAACCTTTTCCCTGAAGAAAAGGCTTAGGAAGCATTTGGGCGTCACCAGCCTGTGCACCTGCGGGCTGGCCGATCATACAAAAGCCTCGGTCTCTGTGCCGCCGTTACTTGCTGTGATTGGGGTTCAAACTCGCAGTGGAGAGGAAAGAGCAGTGTTTCCTGGCAGGTGTGTCAGCCTTCGCTGCTGGTTCCATCTTCCCTCCCTCTCCCTAATGGCACACACTGGCGCCTTTGATGGTTTGATGTCCTTTCAACAATTATCAGCGCTTGGCACAAACACGGCTTTTTATCTGCAATGACACCTGAAACCTCAGACAACCCTGTCTGCACGTTTGTTCTGAAGCTGTGCGGCGAGAGGGGGAGTTTCTTGTTTGCCGATGGAGGAACCTGCCTTGGTGACCTGCCCCGGGTCAGAGCCTTAGTCAGCGGCTGAACCAGCACAGGGAGGGAGTCAGGCTGTGTCAGCGAAGCCACTTGAGAGTGCAGCACTTCGGGGACAAGACAGCGTGGAGGTTAAGAGCGCTGGGGCCAGCCTGCGTGGGTTCAAGTCCCAGCGCTGTCGCGTGCTAACGGTGTGACCTGGAATGAGTTCTTAATCCTGCTGGACTTCCGTTTGCTTGGCAGTAAAACGGGGATGATGATGGTGTCCCTGACGGTGTTACTGTGTGGGTTAACCCGTCAGCTCGAGTGTTACTGTTGTGCACTACAGGTGGGGTCACACCCAGGGTGGATGCTCCTTTGTATCACCTGACACCTTTGGGACAGGAATGGCTGAGTTTCATTGGCTGGAGGAGGAAGATTTGCCCTTGACCTGGTGTTGGCCCAAGGCTTCTCAGTATCCCTGGATGAATGTTCTAGGGCGCCTGGAGCCCAGGCTGCCAAGGCTGAAAGGAGTCCAGGGCAGGGTGGAGGCCCCGCTGGCATGGGGGGTCCTCAGGAAGAGACTTCTGGCTGCTCTCACCAGGGGCCGGGCCGGGCCTCTGTGCTGCACCGTCCCCTCTGGGCCACCCCAGGGTTGCCACAGAAGACATCCCCACACAGGTCAGGCCCTGGAGGGCAGCCTGGCTCAGAACACATGTCCGCTGAGGACCTCTGCCCCAGTCTGTTCACTGTTCACTGATCTGTCCATGCCTGGACAGCACGGTGGCCGGCGCAGACCAGGTGTGGGAGTGGCTGGGGATCAGGAGCCAGAAGCTGGGTGGGCATCATCAGAAAATACCATTTTTAAAAAATTTATTTTATTTTTCTTTTCAAGATGGGGGAGTGGAATCTTCCATCCTCTGGTTTACTCCCCAAATGGCTGCAATTGCCAGGACTGAGCCAGGCTGCAGACCAGAGCCAGGAGCTTCACCTGAGTCTCCCATGTGGGTAGCAGGGGCCCAAGTACTTAGACCACCATCTGCTGCTTTCCCAAGCACACAGCAAGTAGCTGGATTGAATATGGAGCACCCAGCTCTTGAACCAGCAGCCATATGGGGTGCTGACGTCATAGGCCACACCTTAAATCCACTGCACCATGTTTACATGGCATTTTTTAAAGATTTATTTATTTATTTGAAAGTCAGAGTTACTCAGAGAGGCAGAGAGAGAGAGAGGTCTTCCATCCACTGGTTCACTCCCCAAATGGCCGCCAACGGCCAGAGCTGTGCCAGTCTGAAGCCAGGAGCCAGGAGCTTCTTCTGGGTCTTCCACATGGGCACAGGGGCCCAAGGACTTGGGCCATCTTCTACTGCTTTCCAAGGCCATAGCAGAGAGCTGGATTGGAAGTGGAGCAGCCGGGACACGAACTGGCACGCTCATGGGATGCCGGCACTGCAGGCGGTGGCTTTACCTGCTACACCACAGCGCCGGCCCCTACATGGTGTTTTAAATAGCCAGGTTAACTCTCCTGGTGTGCAAAGAGCTCTGGGTATCTGTGCTTTGGCCCTGGCACTGTCTTCTCTGGCCATGAAGACAGGAAAGACCCTGAGGCTGAGCTGGAGGGTGCAACCACGTGGTTCCACGTGAGACCACAGACCCCTCTAGTGCCGTGGGCTGTCAGTGTGTTCACAGCTGGATCTCAGGAGTACCTGTTGGGCTGTGGGGCAGGGCTTTTGCCAGGTGTGTGTGGCACAGCCAGATCCCCAGCTAGTGCACAGCGCCTGCTGCAGGGCCCGAGCCTGGGAGAAGACAGTGACTGCCCCCCAACGTCCTATCCTGATGTCCCCAAGCACATGCCTCCTTGTCACATTTGGGAAGTGTAGTGGAGACTGCCGTGGGACAGTGTCCCAGGGGCCCCGCAGTGGTCTGCCCAGGCTCCTTGCTCTCTGGCCCCGTGGGTGGCCTTCAGGCAAGGGCAGCCTGCCACCTCGTGGGCCTCCAAGCCCAGCCTGCAGCTCAGTTCAGATGGGGTCACACTCTGCGGAGTTGCTCAGAGCACTAATGCTCATGAGAGACTCGGGGCCGCCCAGCCCCCAGAATGCTCACCTAGAGGAAGGACACATTCCTGTGCCACCTGTGCGTGCCCTCCCCACAGAAGCCCTCCCCTGGGGCCAGATGCCAGTCCCCGGGCCTGCCCCACAGGGAAGTTACCTGGGAAGCTGAAGTGGCCTGTGGCCCCATTGGGTGGCTGGAGGCACTGAGTCACACGTGTTGGTGTGGCAGCCTTCAGGGGTCCAGGCCACGCAGCTGCAGTTACACCCCCTCCTCTGCTGTAGCTGACGTCCATGTTTCCACGGCACCAAGACCGTCGTTTCACATCCGGGTCAGAGGGTGGACCACGCTGGCCACTGGATGATCGCGGTAGCCATGACCAGACTCAGGCAGTGGGGGAGGCTGCAGTCAGGGGTGCAAACCCAGCAAAGAGGACTGAGCGGGAGGCACTGGCAGCCGCCTGGGGTAGAACGGGTCACTTCTGCTGTAGCACCTCGCATCCTTTTGAAACTGCCTGTTTGTACCTTGGCGCTCTCTTCTGGTTGCTGGGCACGTGTGTCCTCCTTGCAGCAGAAAGCACATCCCTGGGGGTGGAGGACTTGGCTCTGCAGCCACGTGACCATTGCTCGGCTGTGGCTCCTGTGCGTGCCCCCTCCTGCACTGTGGGGCTGCTCCCGGCAGCTGCTTCTCCTTGGCTTGGGCATCCCTCTGCCGCCAAACTTGTCTCTGTGCTGGGCAGGGAGGCATCGGCCACTCTGCTCTCGCCAGGACAGACGCACAGACGCCGTCAGGCCCCGCAGCACAAGCCCCATGGCGCCTGGTATCACCAGGCGTTGCTTTCCCTGCAGCCTAAAGACAGAATGATTTCTGTGTTTATTTCATTTTCGGTTTTGGAGTCTTGGATGACTAATTATGGGCTGTGCAGTTCAGTCTCTCATTAGTAATTATTATCTAAAATCATTGAAGAATCTGACCTACTCTATCCAAGCCATTTATCCTTAGAAAATCTGCCCCACGATTCCAGCCGGAGCTGACACTTGGGCTCTGCCATGGTCCGTGCTCCCTGGATTGGATCTGGCTGCTAGGTTTCACTTTCCTGGGTTTTCTGTGTCTCAGACCCGGAAGGTTGCAGATTCCTCTTCCCCTGTGCCCCTCCCTGGCTTCCCCAGCAGCCTCTGACCTCAGCCAGCCTGGAAAGGTGGCATGTGGGGCCCACCTGGCCTACAGGTTCAGCCCATCTCACATCTCGATTGCTTTCCCATCACTGAGAGCTGGTCCCAGAAGACCTCGCCTACTCTCTGTCTCTACCTCTCTCTGTAACTCTGCCTGTCAAATAAATAAAATAAATATTAAAAAAAAAAAGATGCAGATGGAAACCCTCAGGCCTAATGCTCGCCAGGTGTTGTGGGTTTAGAATCCCATTTTAATTCCCTAACCAAGCACTCCTTTTTTTAACTTACTTTTTTTTTTTTTATTTGAAAGGCAGAGTTACAGAAGCAGAGGCACAGAGAAGTCTTCTATCTGCTGGTTCACTCCCCAAATGGCCACAAAGGCCGGAGCTGAGCCAATCCAAAGCCAGGAGCCAGGAGCTTCTTCTAGGTCTTGCACACGGATGTAGGGGCCCAAGGACTTGGGCCATCCACTATTGCTTTCCTAGGCCATAGCAGAGAGCTGGATCTGAAGCGGAGCAGCCAGAACTCGAACCAGCCCGTATGGGACGCTGGCACTGCAGGCAGCGGCTCTACCCACTACACCACAGTGCCACTCCTCAAGCACTCCTTTTGCAGATGGGGAAACTGAGGCCAGACAGGGGAAGGAAAGACCCACGTGAACCCCTGATCTCAGTTTTGAAGGTCCCGTGCCTGTGAAATGGGGCAGTAGCAGTGGCTTCATGAGGTGGATGTGAAAGAGCTC
The DNA here is from genome assembly GCF_051225735.1 of Oryctolagus cuniculus. Taxonomy (NCBI): domain Eukaryota; kingdom Metazoa; phylum Chordata; class Mammalia; order Lagomorpha; family Leporidae; genus Oryctolagus; species Oryctolagus cuniculus. The sequence goes on along the minus strand of NC_142886.1, from coordinate 40,639,499 downwards.
TCTGGACTGCTGCAGGGCAGACCCTGCCCCCTCCCCCGGGACTGGCCCCCTGCTGTGATGGGGGGCAGGACTTCTCGGGCCCCTCCCCAGGCAGCGCCTGCTGGGCCCCGCCCCATCCTCCTGGGAGAAGTCTGTCCTCCTGCCTCTCTGCCGACCTGGAAGTCTCCCTCCTGCCATGCTGATTTCTGAGCGCAGACGCAGTCCCCAGGCTCACCCGGGGCACCCTTCCTATTGCCAAGGGGTGGGGCCGGGTCTTCTGAGGGAGGAAGGAACAACAGATGTGCCCAAATCACTGAGTGTCCAACCTCTGGGCCCCCAGCAGGTCCTAACAGAGCCAAGGCAGGAACGCCTTGGGAGCATTTCCGAACGTCACGGATCAGTCCTGCGCAAGGCTGGGCGTGAGCACCTGTGTGGTGGCAGTGCTGTTCCCGCTCCCCCTCCAAGCGCAGTCCTTCAGTCCCTCGCTGCTGACTCAGGGAGCCCGTCTCCTGGTGAGCGTGGAAGGATTAACACGATGGTACAGGCAGGCGGCGGGGGCCTCATTGTGTGCTGGGTGCCAGACTCGGTGCTGGGGACACAGACGTGACCCTGGCCTCCCCTCTGGCACTGCCTTGCCGTCCAGAGGGAGGGGCAGGAGCTCCCATAAGCTGGGGGCTCTGACAGGCAGCTGGTGCAGCGCACGCGTGACCGGAGCTTGCGGGCCGTGTTCTAGCAACACAGTGCAGGTTCAGGCTCTCGTTCAAGTCCAGGGACAGATGAATGTGAAGTAATAAGCCAGCTGTCGGCGAGACCACACATGGCTGGAGACATGAGCTGGCAACGGGTGGCAGATGGTGGCATCGAAGTCCTGCTTGGTGTCTAGCTGTGCTATGGCGCCGTGGTTGGGTGAGAAACGTCCTTAGTTGAAGTACTCCGGGATGAAACCTCCCCATGTCTGTAAACTGCTATGAGCACGCTGACCCTCACCCCCAATGCTGACGACACAGAGGGGACAGAGGTTCACGGTTGCCATGCTGAGGGGATGAGTGTGCACAGCTGTCCGTGGTGTTAGCCTTGCTTCTTGGCTGCAGGCTTGAGGTTTTTCATGATCAAGTTTAAACCAGTGAGTTGATGCGATCAGCCTCGCGTTTGGGAGAGCTCGCTCTGGAAGCTTTGGAGGGCAGACTGAGGGGCTTGTGCGGCCTGCCGAGGGCTCTGCTACAGGAAACGTGTGGGCCGCCCACGCTTGGCAAGGGGAGTGAAGGGCTGGCTGACCCAGGCCTCAGCTTTAGTGCCTGGGCAGACAAGATGCCTTCAACCAGAGGGGCACAGGAGGGCTGGCTCTGGGATGGATACTGGGAGGCCTGAGTGGTCGTGCTGAGAGGGGTGACCTGGGCCGGCCTGGAAGAGATGGCCCACGGGATGTGGCCACGTGGGCTGGGGGGCGGGGGAAGCAGCATCCACCAGTGGCAGCAGAGGGGAGACGAGAGTGCCTGGGATATAAATCCCAGAGAAGAAAAAAAGAAAGGAGGCCGAGGCCAGTAGCCCAGGGAGAGCAGCCGATGTTTAGGTTCTGATCTTGGGAGCAGGTTTCTACATCCAGCTGCAGCTGGGCTGGGGCCTGGCTCTGCCACACATGTAACAGCCCACTCTGCCCCCGGCCTGCGGCTGCAGCAGGCCCTGTTCCCAGCAGCGACTTCCGTGGTGTCCACAAAGCCACCTGCAGAAGAGTGCCGGAGGCAGGGAGGGGCTGTGGGGCATGTGCTGCGCTTTGCTGAGCCTGGCTTCTTCCCTGTGAGAGGGGATGTCGGCATCCACCCCCGCCCCAGCCAGCCCTGCCTCCTGGGGGTGGGGCCTGGCTGAGAGCACAGGTTCGGGTGTAGGTGTGGGCATGTGTATGAGCCCCAGGGACTTTGCAGGTGTACAGGGCGCATGCCGTGCCCTGGCTCCTGGAGGAAGGATTCTCTCCGCAGCTGTAACAGCAGTGACAGGTTCTGACGCATGTACAATAAGTCTGGCTTCCAGCCTCGCCAAGAGGTCAGTGGTCATCGGTCCTTCACTGAAACGCTGGCCATCGCCCTTCCAGATGAAGCTGCTGGCCTGCCCCGTGGGGGAGCCCGTGTGTCTCTCTCCAGACACAGGGGAGCCGAGCTGCAGGGACGCAGGGCCCCGCAGGGTCGCTCATCCTCAGCACCCGCTGCTGGATCCAGACAGATGCCTGGGGCTGGAACCAACGTGCAAGCGAGCCACCCCTGCAGCAATCTCCCAGAACAAACCAGAAGCAAAACCAGCCTCCTCCTAAGGACAGTGTGTTTCTCCAGGCCTCTCAAAGCAAGGCAGGTCAATGGAGTTATAATTGGCTCTCTAATTAGAACTCCCACAAGCTGTTAAGTTCTTTACCTGCTGCCTGGCATCTCACACAAAGGTGACAAATCTGCCTCTGCCTGGCAATGATTAAAGGAAGCCAGCTCCAGTCCCACCCCTCTTGCCGACAGCAGCCCCCTCCAGCTCCTTGCTCCCGCCCACACACCCACCAGCAAGCATGACAGGGGACACAGGCTGGCTTACAGGAAAATCGGCTGTAGGGAAATGGGCTCCGAGAGCGGGGCTGCTGGGTGAGCTTTGGAGACTGAATGGGAGGAGGCCAAGCCCTCGTCCCCGACTCGCAGGTGTGGCAAGTGTTCTGAGGGTGTCTCAAGAACGCATTAAGCCTCCCACAACGAGTCGCACCCCTCCTCTCCCTCCCTGTGTCCTCAACACAGCACTGTCAGGACCGCGGTGTGCTTTGTGTGACAGGGCCGGGTCTGTCGCCGCCCCAGCATCTCCTGTGCCCACTCTGTCCCTTTGCTCCGGGGCTGGCGCCTCGCCGTCCCTGGCAGCCAGCAGATGCAGCGGTGCGTGCCGGAGCCAGCAGCCCCGTCTGCTCAGCCCTCCACAGCCCCACCTGCAGTGGCTCCCCTTGGCAGGTTCACATCAGCCGTGGGAGGGGCATGTGGATGGTGGAAAGACAAGTGCTGCCGACCAGGGCGTTTTTCCCTCGGGAGCCCTGCATCCAAAGGGTGGGAGGGGAGGCAGAGCCAGGGGGCGCGGCGGACACGAGCAGAGGACCCCCACCCCCACCCCAGCCCTGACTCCCGGGACAGAGGGCGCTGGCCGTGCACAGATCTGAGGGAGCTCGCCTGCCATCCAGGAGGAGACGGAGCGGCTGCAGAGCGGGGGAGGCAGCACAGCTCAGGGTGCCCAGGCCAGGGAGGGGGAGAGCCGAGCTTGAGTTGTGCCCTCACCAGACACTGGCAGTGGGGGTGACTCGGCTCTCTCACTTAATCTCTGTAGCACAGAAGTGAACATTCCCACCTCGCAGGTTCGCCCAGGGGCCACACGTGGCCCTCAGCACTTGCCCTGTCCGGGAGCTTCGCCTGGAGCCCCTGTGCCCCCCTCCCCCTGGCACAGAGTGGCTGTGAGAATCGTGTGTGGAGTGGAGAGGCCTCAGGGGCCGACGAGGAGGGGTGTGGGCACCCCCGTGGGCCTGTCCCTCCCCTCCCCTTGAGAGAAACCAAAGCAAAGCAGGGAAGGGTCCCCATGGGCTTCCGGGGTGCTGAACCCCTCAGCTCCGGGGGACAGCCAGAGCCCGCAGGACAGGTCACCTCTGGCTGTCGGCAGGCGCTGTATGGGCCCCGGTGCCTGCAGTAGGAGCCGGAGAGCAGGTGGCCACAGGAGCAGTATCTCCGGGTGCCTTCCAGTGTCCCTGTCTCCTCCAAGTCATTGTTTAAGCCCCCAGGGACCGTTTCCGAGCTCCCTGCCTGGGCATCTGGCTCCTGGGAAAGCTAAGGATGTGCTCGTTAGCCGTGAACCATTGCACGGTAGGCGGCCTCGCGTATTACTCAGCTCGGCGCAGGGGAGCGGCCGCTTGGTGGGGCTCATCCCCACGGCGCTGACTCGCGGCTTGGAGGGAACAGCTCTAATCTCGATGCTGATTTATTCCACGTTGAGTGGCAAATGATAGGCACGCAACCGTGTGGGAGAGAATGTGCCAGGCTGGGCCTCCGCTCCTGCCCAGGGCTCCAGCCTCAGGAGTGCATCCGTTTCTGCACCGCCACACGGTTCCCCAGCCCGCATCTGGGGGCCCTGAGGAGAGAGCTCCCGGAGCAAGAGGCCCAGTTTCTGAGCGAAGGGCCTGCTTCTCTCGCCCTCGCTGGATCGCAGCCTTGGCTGTGCTGGTGCATCCAGGACTGCTGTGCGGTGTGTGCAGGAAGTGGCCAAGGCCATCGGCAGGGCTGCTGGCCTGTGAGGTCCCTGACCCCGCCTCCCACCCAGACTTGCTTCTTTGCATTCCAGCCCTCCCTTTGTTGCAGAGTGTCTTGTCACTTCTGGCTGTGCCACCTGCAGCACACCAGGATGACCCCACCCACGGCGGCAGGATTCAGGCCCCGGGGTTGTCCAGAGAACTGCTCCCTCCAGCTGCAGCAGGGGTGGAGCAGGAGGGCCTAGGGTGTGCAGCTCCAGCAGGGCCCATCCTCCTCCTTTCTGGGGAGGCTCGGGCTGTGGGGAGTGCTGTGGCCGGCCTGGCGTCGTCCCGGCAGCTGCAGGCGGCCGGCATTCACCAGTGGAGTCCAGATGCAGGCTGCATCCCTCGGTAGCCTCAGGGGTGCCGCCTGGAAGCCGTGCCTGCTGTCCTGGCTAGGGGAGCACCCTCATTCCCACCGCCCCCACAGCCCTTCCGCAGTGGGCCCAGAGGTAGGGCTGAGGTTTCCACGCTGGTTCTCAAGGTAGATTCTGGGCTGAACAGAGGAGGCGGCTGGGGCAGGCCTGGGAGCTGACACCCACTCCACATCAGCTGAGTGCCCCCAGGATGTGCCAGGGGCTGGAGTGACTTGCATTAGTGAGTATGCCTGCCAGGTCCCAGGGACCACCAGGTGTCAGGGAGGCAGAGATGAGCCCCACAGCCCCTGCCTCCAGGGGCCTGAGCCGTCTCCGGCCAGCAGCCGCGAGTGCTCCTCGCACCGAGCTTTCCCGAGCTCCCTGTAAACCCCACAGCCCTCTTGTGGCTCCACTCCACTGCTTCCTTTCATTTTTGTTTTCTTTTTTAAAAAACATTATTTGGAAAGTCAAGTTACAGAGAGAGAGGGAGGGACAGACAGAAAGAGATCTTCCATCCACTGGTTCTTTCCCACAATGGCCCCAACAGCCAGCACTGGGCCAAGGAGCCAGGAGCCAGGAGCTTCTTCCAGGTACCGGGGCCCAAGCATTTGGGCTATTCTTCACTGCCTTCCCAGGCCATTAGCAGGGAGCTGGATCAGAAGTGGAGTAGCTGGGACTCGAACCAGCACCCATATGGGAGCCAGCATTTCAGGTAGTGGCTTTACCTGCTATGCCATAACACAACTCCCTCCTCCCCCGTTTTTAATTTTTTACTGGAAAGGCAGAGAGACAGAGAAAGAGACATTTGCTCTCAGTGTTGAGTGATAAGCGGTCAGCCCCAGAACAGAGAGCACCTCCCACAGGTGCACCCTACCCCACCTAGGGACAGGCTGAAGCTGAGGCCAAATGAGGGTGTGTCAGGGTCAGGGGGGAGGGATCCCAGCCGCCGAGCCTCAGGACCTCAGCTGTGGTCCCCAGACCTCCACCCTCCGGGCCTGGTGCTCTCAGGGTTCCCCTCAGGGCAGCTCCATGGTGGTCATATGTGAAGGATTTCTTTGTGGAGACCCACAGGGAGCCCATCCGACCCTCCCCCCCATCAGAGCCCTGCAGTCGTGTCCCCTCCCTCGTGTCCCCACCCTCTGCCTGGGCCTGCGGCTCTCACCTGTGCATGCAGCACCCCCCCCCCCAGCCCCTAGAAGCCTGGGCCTGAGGCAGGGCCAGGGTCACCCAGAGCCTCCTAAGTGCCTCCACTTTCCAGCCAGCGCTCATGCCCAGGGAGCAGCTGCCTCCCCTGGAGGTGGGGAGGGCTCCCCAGGGAGGTGATTAGCACCAAACTTTCCACTGTGTAGATGTCGGGGCCGTGGGGAAGCGCTGACTTCCAGGCCACGCTGGGCTGTTGCTGGGGAATAAGTCAGCCAGGGAGATGTGGGAGCGAGGCAACAGGCGTTCCTGCCGGCTGCCGGTGGAAAAGTGCGGGCAGGGGAGCCCCCGGGCAGGCGCGGCAGGTCCCAGGGCATTGCACGGCTCTCCTAGGAGCTGGCAGCCCCGCCTTGGAGCCACTGCAGTGGCAACAAAGCCAGGTTGGGGGCAGGGAGGCCAACTAAAACTGCCCCAGCCAGGGCCCCTTTGGGGGACCCCAAGGCTTGCTCCTCCCAGGGACCCCACACACGCAGGCACACACAGCAGGCCTGGGTCCCTGCTCACTGATTGTTGTGGGCTGCTCCAGGGGCCTCGCTGGCCTGACCTCTCTGTTAGGGCCCTGCAGCCTGCAGTGCAGGTGCCTGTGCCGGTGCTCATTGCATTAGCGAGAGCCACGCCCCAGGCTGCAGCCAGCAGGGAGCTTGCCCGGACCTGGGGCCCTGGAGCGCCCGCCCCCTCCCCGCCTGGGTGTCCGCAGACTCTGTCTGCGGCAGCATCTGGCACCCGGGTGCTGGAACGTGGGGTGACCTGTGACTCCGGCAGGCTGGAGCGGGGCAGCCCCTGGCTTGCCTCTGTTTTCTTGTCCAGTCTTTGCAGCTCTGAAGTCCAAGCAGACCTATGGCTGCCGCCATGAAATCATCCGACACTGTCGAAGCCATCTCTCCCTCTCGTTGTCCCGACCATTCAAGGGCCAGTGAGGGGATTCTGAGTTCTTGGACAAGTGGGTTGTGGCTGGGGCACAGACAGCCCCATGGCCTCGATCCTTGGGTGGCAGTGATGGGCAGCTCCCATACCTCGTGCATGACTGGGTATCTGCATGAGCTCATCACCCAGCAGAGAAAACAGAATTGGGGGAGGGGGTGTACTCTTGGCCCCAGGCAGACGCTGCCAGGGCGAGCTGCAGGGGAGGGAAGTGGCGGCCCGCGCCCCATCCTGCTGCTCTGTCTGGCGGCACCCAGACTGTGAGGCTGAAGGGGCTGCCCTGCGGGTGGCCCTCCTGGCCCCTGGCGGGTGAAGTGGGCGTGCTTCAGGCTGCCCAGATAGGGACATCACCATCAACCGCCCCACCCCAGGTCCTCTGAGTGACCTTGGGTCCCGAGAGCCCATGGCCTGGTTCTCCTGGAACCTGGCACCGTGTGTGGAGAAAGGACTCGCGGGGCCCGGACGGACCAGCAGGGCACCAGCATGCCTAGCACTCTGCGCCAGGAGGATCCCTCCCTGGGCAGCACCAGCCGTACAGGGAACCTTGGCCCGTGGCGCCCAGAGCCAGTTGAGCCATCAGAGAAGGCCCCGGGCTGCATCCCTGCACCGCCTGGGTGCCTGACTGCCCTCCTAGAGATCCTGGGAGTCTGACCCAGAGCAGCGGGCCCTGACCTGGGCCTCAGGAAGCCTGGGTTCCAAGAGCCACCTCTCCTCTGCCTGGCCAGGGACCTGAGCCCGTGCTTTCCCTCCCAGGAATGAGATGCATCACTTCCGGGCCCCTCCCTGGCCCTGCCCATTCAGCTGTGAACGCCGAGGGGCAGCTGCTGCCGGAGGACTTGGGCACGCAGGGCCCGGCGTTCAGGGTGCTTCTAGGGCAGGAGCGGCAGCTCCCACTCGGGTTCCAGGTCTCCACTAGAGCCGTCTGGCCATGAAGCAGCCACCCCCACCCAGAGCCTCACACTTCCCAGTCACTGTAGGAAGCACAGGAGTGTGGCTTTATTTCTGGAAGGTCCTCCCCTACCTCCCCTCTACCTCCCCTACCTCCCCTCTACCTCCCCTACCTCCCCTACCTCCCCTACCCCTACCTCCCCTACCCCTACCTCCCCTACCCCTACCTCCCCTCTACCTCCCCTACCTCCCCTCTACCTCCCCTACCTCCCCTACCTCCCCTCTACCTCCCCTACCTCCCCTCTACCTCCCCTACCTCCCCTACCTCCCCTCTACCTCCCCATACCCCCCCTACCCTTACCTCCCCTACCTCCTCTACCTCCCCTACCTCCTCTACCTCCTCTACCTCCCCTACCTCCTCTACCTCCTCTACCTCCCCTACCTCTCCTCTACCTCCCCTACCTCCCCTACCCCTACCTCCCCTACCTCCCCTCTACCTCCCCTATCTCCCCTACCTCCTCTACCTCCCCTACCTCCCCTCTACCTCCCCTTCCTCCCCTACCTCCCCTACCTCCCCTCTACATCCCCTTCCTCCCCTTCCTCCCCTACCTCCTCTACCTCCCCTACCTCCCCTACCTCCCCTCTACCTCCCCTCTACCTCCCCTACCTCCCCTACCTCCCCTACCTCCCCTACCTCCTCTACCTCCCCTACCTCCCCTCTACCTCCCCTACCACCCCTATCCCCCTACCCCTACCTCCCCTACCTCCCCTTGCTCTCTGGCGGATGCTGGGACTGCACCCACCAAAGACACAGCCCCTGCCCAGCTCAGGGAGCATCGGGGCAGATGACAGCCTGTGTCCCTGAGTCCCTAGTACCCAGTACCAAGACACCCACAGTGCTCAACAAGCGTTTGTAGCAAGAAGGGAAAGAACCACAAATGGCTTTGGTTGGGCTCATTGTGTGGGCTCCGTTTGCCCCGGCCCTGTAGGGAATGCTCACTCACTGCACTCTCCCACCCCCTGCCCCTCTGGACGCCTGCACAGACAAGGGCAAGCCTCGGGGCTTGGGAGCTGTTGGCACCTTGGCTGTGGTCCTTCTCCCCTAAGTGTCCCCCACCCATTGCCAGCGACTGTCCGCTGACAGCCATCACGACCTGTGGGTGTTTTAGCACCAACACTAAAGTCCTCAGTTTTAAAGAAATGAGACCAGAGGGAGTTCAGGGCTAGGTCTGCAAAACCCACTGGAGGCTGGCCAAGCCCTTGGCTTCCAGCCAGGCTACCTTCATCCTGGCTGCTGGGGTTTGCACCAGCAGGGTAAGTGCCTCCAGAATATTCCAGACCATTCTAGAAGCAAGCAGCTTCAGAAGTTTCTGCCAGCTGGATGCTGTAAAAAGGAAGAGCCGTGCTCACCTTTTCCTGGGCTTTCCGGTGCCGTGCGCTGAACCCGTAGCAAGGCCTGCTTTGGGGGACTGCGAGAAGCAGCAGCACTCAGAGCCGGGAGGTCTGCCGCTCCGTTCCTCTGAAACCCCAGAGGAGAGCGGTCTGTCCGGGAAGCCGCCACATCCTGGAGGGCCCCAGGGAACACGAGGGGTCAGAGCCCACGCGAGCTCCGCGTTTTCAGCTGGCATGCATGCCGCCCGGGGAGGTAGCAGGCTTCTGCAGGCCGGCCAGCTGGCTAGCAACAGCAATGGGGACCTGGGCATCCCCTCCCAGGCCCCGGGATGTGTGCCTGCAGCCTCGGCTTCTGTCTCAAGGAGATAAGAGGCTTTGGAAACACTGAGTTCTGTTTCCTTCTGCGTGGTGCTCAGCGCTGCAAAGGCCCGGCCCCCAACAAGCACCTGTCTTCAACCCCTGACCTGGAAAGGGGCCTTATCAGCTGTGTCTGTGGCCCCCCGAGTGGGCCTGGGGGCTGGGGTCTTCCTGAAATGCACAGCCCAGGCGGAGGAGCAAGAGGCGCCTCCCCTGCCCCACGTTCCCTAGTGGGTCCACAGGGCTCTGAGTTGGGACGTCTGTGTCCGTTAACCGGAAGGAGAGCGAGGGAGGAGCCGGCCCACGCTTTGGTTGACACTGGAGCAGGGAGACTGGGGGACGTTGGCCTGCCCAGCCCCATCCTAGATGGAGGGGGCCATTTAGTGCAGGAACCGGGCTCCCACTCACCGCCTCAGTGCCCGTCCCCAGGGGGCGGCAGCCTTTGTCCCTGCCGCCTCTGCCCTTCAGCCCGGGTTCCTGCAGCAGGACACGAGCTGCCTTTGTTACCCTGAAGGGTGAGTGGCCGCAGGAATGTTCTGTCCCGGCTGGGGGCCTGGCGTGGGAGTGGAGGGGCTCAGAGGGCGGGGATGGCTGCAGCAGCCGCGTGAGGCGCAGGGGCCGCGTGCAAAGTGGGGCGTTGCTAGTTCTTTCCCTCCTTGCCACAAACACTCGCTGAGTGCCGTGGGCACCTCAGCGCCACTGTGCCACTGCGCCACTGCGCCGGGTCCTGGGGAGCTCCTGCCGTGTGTGGCTGGGATGGAGACGAGGTTGCTGGCTGCAGGGGGACTGCGTCAAAACTGGGTGAAATGGCCTGAATAAGAAGCCAGTGTCGCCTGTCCCACTGAGGAAAGGGTGGAGTCACCTGACTGCCAGAGGGTCCTGCTCCAGGGAGGCCCCACTCAACCCTAGCCTGGCCTGGGAGGGGCTGAGCGGCAGCACATGGGTCCCACTCTGGTGGGCGAGAGCCATGCAAGACGTTGGGGGAGCCTTGGAGCCCCTGGCCTGGGGAGGGCGGCCTTCCAGGCTGGCACAGGGCCCAGGACACACACAGGCCCCCAACCCTTCCCTGGCAAGCCAGCGCCATTTCTGAATGCTCAGAACAGAAACGAAACACAAAACAGAACCCCGTGGAGAGCAGGCCTCGCCGTAGCTGCTGGAACCCAGGTAGAGCAGCCGGCCCAGCCACCAACCCCACCTCACCCATGTGTTTCCAGAGCTTTCTCAAGGTCATGGTGGAAACAGGGTGGGACTGGGGGGCTGGCCCCTCAGCGGTGCCCACGAAATGCCTGTGCACAGAACTCGCAGTGCCTTTGACGCTTGCCAGGGAAGCAGGTGCCTCCCTGGGCTCTGCGCTCCCATGGCATCCCTTCAAAGCTGTCGTCTCCAGTGGTCCCCCTTTGGCAAAGAGGAGCACCCCCATCCCGACCCGTAAAGCTTAACCTCAGCCAGCTGTACCAGCTGCTGGCCCACGAACACGTGTGAAACCCTTCAGCCAGAGTCTCTGTGTGTGGCTGTAGTGGGCCACAGCACGCCCTGCGCTGGGCAGACTTGCACTTGGTCAGTGGTGGCTTTGAACGGTGTCCTGTCTCTCAGAGCGCCAGGAGCAATTCATTTATCCCGCTCTAATTTCTGGCCTCCCGCTCAGGGTCCAGCCTGGTGGTGCAGAGGTTGGCACGGCTCACCCAGGCCCTGCCCTCCAGGCGCTCGGAGCAGAGCCCCTTGGGTTCACAGAGCTGCCGCCAGGCCCCTGTGATGAATGCTGCACGGGACAGTTAGGAAGGCCCTCTGTGACCGGTGGAGGGTGCGGGTGACACGCATGCACACGTGCACGTTGGCAGCCTATGTCTTGCAGGCTCCTTGTATTGGGGGAAGACCCCAGGCAACGCCGCGGTGAGCCACCCCTGTGATGGTGGCGTTTCTGACCCAGGAGTAGGCAAGGAGAGCCTGGAGTGCTCCTGCCCCACCTGTGACACCAGAGCCCTCCCCCATCCCTGGCCCAGAAGCCCCTGCAAAACCCAGGCTGGCTCTGACATGGCCAGGGCAGTTCCTGCCCAGAGAAACTGTGTGCGAGGCTAGGGGTAGGGGGTCTGCAGCATCAGCCAGGCCCTGGCAACAGAAGCACCTGGGGGACCCCACCCCACCCCTGCACCCGAATGCTTGTTCTCCAAAAGGCTGTGCCCGGGGAAAAGCCACAGCCGCCCGAGGGACGGCCTGGCCCCCAGCAGGGGCCGAGCCACGTGCCTCTGTTTTAGCCATGGCTTCTCTTTGGGAAAGAGGCTTTCTTCTGAGGATATTATCTCCCTGTCCCTGTACCCTAGGGACAAGCATGGTCCGTGACATGCCCCTGAGCCCAGCTGAGGGCCCACTTTGCTCCGGGGCCGAGCCCCAAGGGGATGTCCAGGCGCTCCCGAGGGCTTCTGTGCTGCTAACTTCTGACTTGGAGCCGATGCAGGCCCTGCCGCTGGCCCGCCGCCCTAGGGCTTCGATGCTTCCAGAGCCAGGGCTGTGGGCCCGGCAGCCCTCCCGGGAGCCCCCACGTGTGCCCTCAGCCTGCTGCGAGCTGTTTGGTCCTCGGGCAGTAATTACCACGGCGACAAATGAGAGTGAGGAAGATGCTGATTGCCCTCAAACTAGCCAAGTCCGTTTTGTCTCATTTGAAATCATGGGTTTAATTTAATCCCTTATTTCCAATTTGGTGCCTCACCGAGGTCTTATTTCTACAAAACACCTGATTATAATAATTACAGGCTTGGAAAGCCGTCTTCATCTGCGCCTGATGAGACAGCTTAAAAGTTACCTCCCCAGCGACTCCCTCTTCCCGCTGCAGGCCGGCCCCGGCTGGCTCCAGAGGGGCCAGGGCTGGGACAGATGGGGGCTGTTTCCACGCCCCTCTGGAGAGGAGAGAGGGCCTGGCATGAGGGCACACGTGGCACGGGTTCAGGTCTCAGCTCTGCCATTCATTGCCTGTGCAGGTCTTCCTGTCTATGAAGCTGAGCCAGACAGCACCCGCTCCTGGAGGTGGGCGTGGTGGACACAGAACCCAGCGGCAGGCGTATTCCAAACTGCTTGGTGTCCTTAGTGATTTTCACTGGGCCCTGAGCCCTCCAGGAGCTTCCTACCCTCTGTGTTGTCACAACCGCTTTGGGCCATCACTTGGTGGCTTTGTGTTGGTTTTGATACAGAGGTGGGAGTGGCAGGTTACATGGTCGTGAGACAAGTCAGCTATCGGTATCGGTATCTCTGCCTCCTGCCAGGCTGGGAGCCACGTGCCTCTGCGTAGCACTGCCTGTTGGGGGAGCGGAATGTAGTATGGCCTGGGCTCCTGGGGACATAGGAGGCTCAGGGTCTAGGGCAGAGAGCTCTGGCAGGAAGGGCCAGGCTGACTAAGGTGAGGGAGACTGGGGGGTCGAGGGATGCTGGGGGCTGCATCCTGCAGCAGTGCATCGGCTGCACCAGCGGGAGGGTGAGCCCAGCTGGCCGTGAGAACAGCTAACTGCCAGCCTCAGGAGCCAGGAGAAGCGGGGAGACAGGCCTGAGGCCTGGAGACTGGGAAGCTCTTCTGTAGTGCAGAGGTGCTGGCGGCTGCCAGGGAGGGGGGAGGGCAGGCCCCTGGCCCGCACGGAGGGGTCTCGGTGTTGTGTCACCCCTGGCAGCAGACACGTCCAGTCCCAGCCCAGCCCTGGCCGACCTCCTAGCAATACTGGCTCCAGGCAGCGGCCCAGCCCCCTGGTCCTGGTGGTTCCCGTCGTGTGACTGATCTCCAAGCTGCTCTCGGTTCACTGGGGAGAGGCCTGTTTTCCTTTCGCATGCCAAGCCCACGCTGGCAGCCCCTGGCACGTCTGCGAAGCCTGCCTGAGAAGCCCCAGTGTCAGGAATTAATTCCACTGAACAGATTGCTCAGGAAGCTTCAAGGTCGCCTGGACACAGCAGCCTGTTCTGCGTCAGGAATGCAAATCCAGGTGCATGCGCTGGACATTTCCAAGCCCTGGGAACCCTGGCACGCTGGAGAACAGCCAGGGCTCCGAGCTGCCCTGCTCAGAGCGTGACGGGGCAGGTGGGCTCATCAGGCTGGTCTCTGCAGGGCTCTTGGGGGCAGGCGGACGCGCCCCTGCTCCGGACCCCACCGCAGGCTGTGCCCAGATTCAGCAGCCCAAACAGAACTCCCAGCAGAGGGGCTGTGGGCTCTGCCCAACCCCAGCAGAGTGGAGCAGCCCCTGCTCCGGGAGCCGTGGCCCCCGCCTCTTCCTGAGCCGAGGCGCTGGTGCTCTCAGGTCTCCGCAGCTCCCTGGTCCACTTTCTGGCTAATAAATACCCTGTCCTTTGGCACTTGCGACTGTCCCCACGCCTCCAGATCACAGCCAACTGTGGGCTGCCAAAGGGCGACACGCAGCCCTCCATGAGCCGAGTGCGGGATGCTCCCAAGCAGCAGGCAGGAGCCAAGGAACGCGGAGCCGTGGAGAGGAGCCACTGCCCGCCATCGCATGGGAAGGAGCAATGAAGTCAGCAGTTAGTGGTGGGAGAGACGGAAGGCGCCGCGTGGCGGATGCCCATTCGCTGCTGCCTGCTGTAACTAGGTGACTGCCTGAGCGCACTGGGGCGAGAGCCACGCAGAGCTCTCCTCCAGGGTCCGCGGGCTGCCTCTTAAAGCAACAGAGGCCCCAGGCATGTGGCGGGAAGAACAGGTGTCTTTGGCATCAGTCGGGCCCAGGCTGGCCTGCAACTCAGTGTTCACCAGCGCTGTGACCTTGGGCAAGAACTTGGCCCCCCTGCATGTTGTCTCCTCCTCTCTAGAGCAGTGGGAAGGGGAGATGAGCCTAGCAGGGTGCCTGCCAGGGAGGAAGGAAGCAGCACGGGGCTGAGTGGACAGTGGCAGAGCCCAGCGGACCCGAGTCCTGGTCTCCACCTGCAGCCGAGCCAGCAGGGACACCTCCCCCGGTCTCCCACGCTGGCTCGCCCCTCACCACCATCTTCCAAAAGCCTGTAGGGTGTGTCTTCCTGGTGGGGTCTTCTCTGAGGGCTGTGCTTGCTGTCCTGATGGCCTGGAAGGGACGGCTGCTGCCAGGGCTCCCTGCCACACCCAGGCCCCTCCCCACCCTCACCCGGCTCCTCTGTCCGTGATGTTGGAATGCTCTGGGGCGAGCTGGGGCAGGTGCCTTCCCCTGGAGGGGAGTGCAGCCTGCTCTGCCTGGCCCCTGAGGTCGGGAGGGGAGGGTGGAGCGTCAGGTTTCTCCCTCGGCAGTGTGGGTCTGGCTCACTGTTGGGACATCTGCATCCCCATATCACAGTGCCTGAGCTTGGGTCGCAGCTCCTCCGCTGCAGACTCAGCTTCCTGCTAATGAGAGGCAGCAGGTGGTGGCCCGAGGACCTGGGAGACCCGGATGGAGCTCTGGGTTCCTAGCTTCAGCGGACCCAGCCCTAGATGGTGCAGGCATTTGGAGAGTGAACCAGTAGATGGAAGATCTCTCTCTACCCATATCTATCTCCGTATTCCTTTCAAATAAAGTGAAAAAATGTTTTTAAAAAATCCTCCCAAGGAGTCCAAGGTGGTGAGTGTACTCCCCACCCAGAGGATTTCCAGTTGCGGGCCTGGGGGCAGGAGGCGGGGCCTCAGGACCCGAGTGGGGGTAGGAGCACCCAGTGTGTGGGGCCTCCACAGCTGGGACTCTCTTCGGAAGCACTAGAGACAGGCCTTGCCCCCCGCGGGTGTCCTGGCTGTGCCCTTGGGAAATTGCTCTGGGAGTCCCCCCTGAGTTAAATGCACAAACCTACACAAGCACTCGCCTGCTGCCTAGGAGCCTTCGCTGTCAGCACAGGCGCTCCTTGACTTTGGCGGTTACGTCCTGTAAACCCCACATAAATGGAAAATACCGGAAGTCGAGTGCATCCTAGCTCCGCGAGGCAGCGCGGTGGAGAGCCCCAGTGGCCTGCCCTCGAGACCGAGACCGCGGGGCTGACCGGGGAGCTGCCCTTGCTGCCGCCGTAGAAAGCGGCAGATGCTTAGCATGAGCCCCTGGAAGGATCCAATTTAAAATCCCAGATACAGCACGGGAGGAAAAGAAATCACAACTCAGAATATGAAGTGTAGTATGGGAGATTAGTTTACAATTCAGCCTACAGTCTCCTCTGCATCCATTTCACTTTTTCTCTTTTAAGATGTATTTATTTATTTATTTATTTGAAAGAACAACAGAGAAGAAGGGAGACAGAGACTTTCCATCCATTGGTTCATTTTCCCAAATGGCCACAGCAGCCAGGGCTGGGCCAGGCTGAAGCCAGGAGTCAGGAGCTTCTTCCTGGATGCCTGTGTGGGTGGCAGGGGTCTCAGCACTTGGGCCATCTTCCGCTGCCTTCCCAGGCGCAGTAGCAGGGAGCTGGAAGGTGAGTGGAGCAGCCGGGACTTCAGCTGGCGCTGTGATCTGGGATGCCAGCTGCGCCACGGCCCCAGGCTGATTGGGTTTCCCTCTGGTGCTACTGCGCAGTCAGCTCAGCGGGACCAGGGACACCGCGGTCAGGGTGTGGGGTCCCGTGCTGTCAGGAAGCAGGGTCCCAGGTTTGTCCCCTGTCACACCCAGTTAGTTCCCTGCTTCTCCCGCAGAGAGATGGGGGGGGGGTGGCACGAGGAGCAGACCTATAGAGAGGGGAATGGGTCTCGTGGACCGGGACCCTGTGCACCGCGGCCCAGCCAGCCTTGGGAAGCAGTGAAACACGTGCACATTTCAGAAGCCAAGGTGAAACCCACCTCCCTCCCCCCCCCCACTCTCACCCCCTGCTCCTAGGTCTCTTCCCCAGGAGGGCTCCCTGAACTGCCTTCCCCTCCCAGAGCTGGGGTCCCTCCCCAGCTCCGCAGGCCGTGGGTCTCCTTAGCTGTCACTGACCACAAGTCCCCCCCAGGCAGCATCCCAGCTCCTGTGCCCGGTGCTCATGGGTGCAGGCGACCCCCGCGGGCCAGCCTTTCTGAAAGTGCGCATTAACCCCCCCTGAACCTTCCTGAGCCGCCTCCTTGTTATTCTCCTGCCGTTTCTTCTCTCACCTCCTCTTCAACGCTGCGTGCCTGCTCCTATTCCATCACGGAAAAGTCATCAAATACGGGGTCTGAGTTTTACTAAACGTGGTCACGTGGCTCAAGATGATAGTTAAGGCAAATTGCAAAGAATGGAACTGAGCGTGTGTGCCTTTATGAAAGGGTAACTTTCTAAGCTTGGAAGTAACAAAATCACCAAATATCAACTAATTTAATTTTTTTAAAACCAAAAAGACATTTTTAAAGAAAAAAAGGTCAAAAAGTCCAATGACCGGACTAGATAATTATGATAGCAGGTAAGTATTAATTAATCTTCCTAAGCAAAAGCACAGAAAATGTTTAACCTCAAATGCTGTTCAAGAGATGTCAGTTTCAGCAGGGAGTTACATCCTGCACTTGGGCATCAGCAAAAACAGAAAGCAGTGAGAGGGGCCAGCACTGGTGCAGCGGGTTAAAGCCCCGGCTTTAGTTCGAGTCCCAGCTGCTCCACTTCCGATCCAGCTCTCTGCTGTGGCCTGGGAAAGCAGTGGAAGATGGCCCAAGTCCTTGGGCCCCTGCACCCACCTGGGAGACCCGGAGGAAGCTCCTGGCTTTGGATCAGCTCAGCTCTGGCTGTTGCAACCATATTGGGAGTGAACCTATGGATGGAAGATCTCTCTCTCTCTCTCTCTCTCTCTCTCTCTGTCTCTCTGTCTCTACCTCTCTCTGTAACTCTCTTTAAAATAAATAAATAAATCTTAAAAAAAAAAAAGCAGTGGGGATAGGAGAATCATCAGCCCAACCCCTGACTCTGCCAGTGGCTGAGGCACTGAGGCAAGCCTTTGGGGATGAAATTGGCAAGGTGTTTGGGGAACCCTAAAACGTCACACCTCTTACCCCAACCCCACGCTGGCGGAACCTGCCCTAAACAGAGGATCTCCACAGGATGATCTATCGGAGTCTTTTTTTTTTTTTTTTTAGATTTATTTATTTGAATGCCAGAGAGAGAGAGAGAGAGAGAGAGAGAGAGAGAGAGTGAGTCTTCCATCTACTGGTTCACTCCCCCAAATGGCTGCAACAGCCAGAACTGCACCAATCTGGTGCCAGGAGCCAGGAGCTTCTCCAGGTCTCCCACGTGGGTGCAGGGGCCCAAGGACTTGGGCCATCTTCTGCTTTCCCAGGCCATAGCAGAGAGCTGACCAGAAGTGGAGCAGCTGGGACTCAAACCAGCGCCCGTATTGGATGCTGGCACTGCGGGCGGCAGCTTTACCCGCTACGCCACAGCGCCAGCCCCTGTCTATTGGATTCACTGAGCCTCCCACTGGCCACCGAGGGGGGGGGGGGACATTGGGCTCCCCGCCCCCACTGACCTACGCCCAGAGCAGTTCCCTTGTGCCTGTTTAATACACAGACTGTGTAAGTATTCTCAGCAAGATTTCGTCTAGCCGAAGGTTTCCACGTCTATAAAGGAGATTTGAAATCCATTGATCTAAAAGAACAGCGCACTTTCTGAGAAGATGTCCATCACAGTGTGACTACAGCAAGGGCGAGCCTGGGCTGAGGGGGCGCCCACTGCAGACGTGCCCAGATGCCTCATGGGAGTGAGCGCGTGTGTGGGGGCCAGCCCTGCAGCACAGCTGACACCGCGCGGTGACGGCTCTGCGGGGCGGCGCTCCAGGCCAGCAGGGGCGTGGTCAGGGTGGAGGGTGCCAGCCGCTTCACAAAAATCCATTACAGCATCAGAATACCAAGACCACAAACGGCGTTTCTATAGGCTGCGCAAAAGGGACGGCAGGTGCCCCTCCACGCAGGCAGGCGTCAGCGGGCCATGGGGGGCGGAGCCAGTGCAGCCCGGGGCCTTCTGATTGGTTTACTCCTTGTTAAGTTCTCAGATGAACCCCGGGGTTCGCGGGACTGAGCAGCACCTGAGAGCCTCCTGTGTGCCCCGCCCAGCGGAGGTGCTTTTCCCCCAGGAGAGGTAGCGCCCAGAGCCCCTCGATCTGATTGTCTGTCTGTCTGCACTGCCTGCAGGCCCTGATCCTGCACCAGCTGGGCCGCTACAGCCTGGCGGAGAAGATCCTCCGGGACGCGGTGCAGGTGAACTCCACGGCCCACGAGGTCTGGAACGGGCTGGGCGAGGTCCTCCAAGCGCAGGGCAACGACGCGGCCGCCACCGAGTGCTTCCTGACCGCCCTGGAGCTGGAGGCCAGCAGCCCCGCCGTGCCCTTCACCATCATCCCCCGCGTGCTGTGAGCGTCCTGCCGCCCCGAGGGCGCACGTCTGCCACACTGAGGCCCCGTGGGTGCCCCAGGGACCGCAGTGAAGGAACCAAACCGACCCCGCTGTGTCCACACGCACCTCCCTGTCCTTTGCCAGCCCGGCGATCGTTTCTGAACCAACACGTTGTGCTCAGTGGATGATGTGCCATATTTTGTCAGCTAGCATCGAGTTTTCAGTAAAAAAAAAAAGATGATGGAATTAATCAGCACATGTAGGAGAATCTATTACAAGTGGAAGGCGAGTGGCAGAGCAGATATTTTTATCAGAGCTGTCCCCTCCTGCCCACCCCCGCTCCTGCCCCAGCGCGGCCCAGAAACCAATGTGAATTTTCTGTTCCCCACCTCAGCACTAGTCTATGCCGGGACACCAGCTGACAACTTCTTGGTTTTATTGTCAATGATTGTACCACGTGATGAATTACTGTCCTCACTTAGAACAAAGCGCGAGTCCAAGAATATTTATATTTTACCAATATATGCCTGTTACGAGAGAAGGAAATATGAGTTATTTAAGTTTAACTTTTTTATGTGAATTCAGAGTTTATTTATCGATGGAAATATGTACAAAGAAGCTGCAAATGGAATATTTACCGACATTCCTTATACATGACAGACACTTGGCTAAATGGGAAGATGATGTTAATAATAAAATGATTTTTAAATGGACCCCTGGCCCGTGTCATCCATAAAAGCTCGCAGACCAGCGGGAGGTCGTGGCTTTGTTCCCCGATGAGGGGAGCTGCCCGTGCCTGGGTGCCCGCCCTGGACAGGTCAGCCTGGACATGAGGGGGCCCAGCAGGCAGGTGAGGACCCTACACGGGGGTGGGCCAGTGAGGCAGCTGCAGAGCAAGCCCTAGGCCTGGGCCTGGCTCCATCTCTCCCGACCGGAGCCGGCCCGGCTGGCTCGAGACTTCTTTCATCCAAGCCTCTCTGCCTCCTGTTTGCAGCAACAAGCCTGGTTTGGGTTTGGGAATTCTCCTTTCCCGACTCTCCCCATGTTGTCTGGATGGGGCTTTGGGATTAGAGCATATGGCTTGAGCCTGGCCAATCAGCATCCTGTATTCACGGCATGGAGGTTCAGGAATGAGCATGTGACCTCGAGTGGTCCAATCAGGATGGGAGCTGCAAGGACGGGCACCTGCTGCTTCCTGCTGGCCCTGAAGCTCCCAGTTGAGGCTAAGAACACGGCAGCCCTCCTGCCACCGTGATGGGAGGACGCCGAGGTGTGGGAGCCAAAGACGGTGTCCAGCAAAGTGGACAGCGAGGCCAGGAACCCCGGAGAAGCTGAGCAGGCTTCTGTAACCCCGGAGCTGTCGGCTGAGCGCTGCAGGGCTGCCCCGCCAGGGCGGTGTGCACATTTAGGTACCCTGAAGCCTGGGAGACCCCGTCACAGCCCCTCCGACACCGAGGCAGGCAGGCGAGGGGTAGCTGAGCTCTGAGGAGGGACAGCCTTTGTGGGTGTGGCGGGTTGGCACCCCAGCCTCAGCCCGGACCCTGTCGGGCAGTAGCTGGGGCTTTGGGAGGTCAGGAGTCATGGAATTGTCAGTCAGACCCTGACAGGAAAGCGCAGGTGCACCGTGTGGGGTGGCCTGCTCCGGGTGGAGGTCCAGGGCCCAGCCATGCCATCCACGCAGATCAGAATCAGGCAGGCAGGAAGTTGCCCCCCACCCCGGCTGGTGAAATCCTGCACACATCAGCCCCTGCAGGGCGCTGGGGACGGGTCCCAGTCACCTGCCTGACATCTGTCCCCTCTGTAGCATCCCGCGTCCCTCAGAAGGGCATCTCTCTCTGACTCTCACCCACATGGCTCAAGGGTGGCCACGGGGGCATGGCCTTGGCCACCAGAGCCCTACACCCCGCTCCAAGTTCCATGACGGGTTCAGGTGTACATCTGTAACCCATGCTCAGCTAGTGAGAGGCCCTGGTGGGAATTGGTTTGGGAAATGTTAGAGACCTCTTCCTGCAGAGTGTGCTCGCCTAGTGTCACGTCAGGTGGGGCTGCTGGTGACTGTTTGGCACCAAGTGGGACAACCTGCCTGCGAGTGATGCCAGTTTGGGAAACGAGGAGAAGGAGCAGGAGTCACCGTCGGAGCCCTGGAGCCCGAAATTTTCCCATCGTCCTGTGAGGCCGCACAGCCCCTGCTTTGCCTACAGCGAGCCTGAGTGGGCTTCTAGCACTGAGCCCCAGAAAGATGCCTGAGAAATGCAGGGGCTCCCTCTCCCCAACCTGGGAACCCCTCCAAACGCCTTGGCCCACTTCCTTAATCCCACGCACTCCCAATTCTGCATTCCAGTTTTTTCCACTCAAACTCAGCCTCTCTGCCTTGCTCCCCAGCACCCCGGCCCAGCCCCCACCTCACTGGCCCTGGCCGTGCTGCCCCCACTTCTGCCCTGACCCCCCTCAAGTGCTGTGTGGAGAGCTGGATAGGGTCTCCGTCCTCTGCATCCCTTGCTAATCTCTTGCCTGGAACCAGACTCCGTGTCCCGGCGCCCTGGGGAGCCTGGCCCGGCTGCATCTCCCCCAACATTCTCGCTGTTCTACCTACCCTTCTGGTCTCCAGTGTGCTGAGCCTCCTGGCTGATGGCACGCATGCATCCACCCATTCATTCAAAGCGAGAGAGCAGCCCAGGCCCCCCGCAGGGCCTCTCGGGTGGAGCCAGCTAACTGTTTGCGGGTTACGGAGATCAGGACGCCAGCGGCGTCTTCAGGGGTGAGGGCCACATGATTCTGCTGTCCACAGGGTGGAACCTGGGAGACGGGGGCCGCTGCGTGTGGGCAGCCACAGTAGGCGGCCGAGTGGAGAAAGTGCTGAGGCGTGGTGGGCGGCAGTGCCGTGAGGACAGAGCCGGGGGCTCTGCCCACAGCGGGAGGCTGCGTGTGAGGGGAGGTCCAGGGTGAGGGGAGGAGGGAGCTGTCGGGTGCAGAGAGGGGCCAGGTTCCTCCCAGGAGAGACCCCAGGGTGCAAGCCAGGGCAGCTCTCAGTAGTGGGGACCCCGAGTCAGTGAGCAGGCGCTGCCCCCCACCAGACCCCCAAAGCCGTGAGAAAGATGTCCCCACTGTTTGGTTAGGGCAGCCCAGGCTGACTGAGCCCAGGGTACAGGCAGCCGAGAGTGGGATCAGGAGAAAAAGAAATGGGAGGGGTTGGCACTGAGACACCACCTTCTAGAACCTTCCTGCAGAGAGGCACAGAGAGCCCCCATGGGGAGCAGGCGAGGCAGGGGCTGTGTCTGAAAGCACCCGCCGAGGACACTGGGGTGAAGGGAGGGTGCTGGCAGGGCGACCCAGGGACGGGAAGCTGGGGGGAGGCCAGGCGAGCCTGGAGGTGAGGGTGGGCGGAGCCCTGGGGACCCCAGGGGAGAGGAGGCCCCTCTTTAGGGCCAGGGCAGGCCCCACCTGGCTGCCTCCCTCGGGCCGTGGGCCTGGGCATGGCTGGGGCTCTCAGACACTCGGGGCTGGGAGAGGTGGAAGCGCAGCACCTCCCCAGGTGTCGGGAGACCAGACCTCCTGTCCTGTGTGCCCG
Source organism: Oryctolagus cuniculus (assembly GCF_051225735.1). Lineage (NCBI taxonomy): Eukaryota > Metazoa > Chordata > Mammalia > Lagomorpha > Leporidae > Oryctolagus > Oryctolagus cuniculus. Next base: position 40,617,324 of record NC_142886.1, on the reverse strand, counting down.
AGGGAGGGCGTGCATGGACATGTGTGTGCATGTGGACATGCATTGGATACGTGTGACTGTGTGTGTGTGCGTGTATGGATACATGTGTGCACCTGTGGACATGCGTGTGCAAGTCCAATCTGGGACCAGCGGCAGCCACGCACGGTCCTCCTCGATGCCCCCTCCCATCTGCCCACCAAGGCAGCCCCAGCCTTTGCCAGGCTCCCCACATCTCAGGAGTCCTCCGCCCCCGCCCCCAGTACAGGCTGCTGGTCACACGCTGAAGACTTGGGGGCCGCAGAGGGAGCACCAGGGCAGGGGCGGCCCCCCAGGGCACCCTCAGCTCCCTCTCTCTCGGGGGCTCCACCTGCCTCCGTCCTGCCCTTCCCTGCCTCCTCCCCATGCCAGCAGGGGGATGGTTGCCCAACATAGGGCCGCACTGGTGTGGCATTGCAGCGAACAGCCTGGCCACCGCCCCTCTGCAGGCTGCTCTCATTGCACACCCCCCCCCCCAGGATTCTCCCCCAGGCCCCCTCTCCCTGGCTCCTCTCCCGCTCCCTCCTGCCCACATGACCACAAACCCTAGAGACCTGGTTTGAGTCCTGTCAAGGGGAGGCAGCAGGGGGCAGGCCGTGCAGGCTGCCAGGACCCTCAGGGCTGCCCCCACCTCCACCGCCAGCAGTCACTCATTTCCGGGGTGGGGCAGACAGGACTGGGCCCGGGACCTCCCAGTCCTGGCTCTGACAGGCGTGGGCCCCTGCAGGGTCTTCTGAGGGCCAAGCTGAGGCTGGGAGACTATGTCGGCACTGTGCCTTCCGGGGAGCAGGGGGGTCCTGACCAGTACCTGGCCCACTCTGGCAGTCTCCTGGGCTGAGGCGTGAGCCAGCGGACGTCAGGGGCGGCGGGCTACCAGGCAAGGGCCTCAGAGCCAGATGATCTGGCTTGAAGTGGGGGTGGCCATGGGGGCAGGGATGGGGGGGCAGGAAGGTGGGGAGGTGGCTTCTGCAGGTCCGCCTCGGGCCCGGAGCCCCAGCTGGCGTCTGGGCTGCCCACAGCCTGCGAACGCCTCGGCTTCTCTGACCACTACTGTGCGGCACCTGACCCCTGACCACAGCGGGCTTTCCTGCTGACCTCTGGGCTGTGGGTCGAGCAGACCTGGCTGGAATCCCAGCTCTGTCTGGTCCCGCGACTTTGGGCCTAGAAGGCATCTCAGGGAGTGGCAGGGTGAGTGTGCCACATGTGGGGTGTGTGGCCCACAGGGTGAGTGTGCAATGTGTGAGGTGAGTGTCCTGCAGGGTGAGTGAGCCACGTGTGGGGTGTGTTGTCCACAGGGTGAGTGAGCCACGTGTGGGGTGTGTTGTCCACAGGGTGTGTGCCACGTGTGGGGTGCGTGGTCCGCAGGGTGAGTGTGCCACGTGTGGGGTGCGTGGCCCGCAGGGTGGGTGAGCCACGTGTGGGGTGTGTTGTCCGTAGGGTGAGTGTGCCACGTGTGGGGTGAGTGTCCTGCAGGGTGAGTGTGCCACGTGTGGGGTGTGTTGTCCGCAGGGTGAGTGTGTCACGTATGGGGTGCGTGGCCTGCAGGGTGAGTGTGTCACGTGTGGGGTGAGTGTCCTGCAGGGTGAGTGAGCCACGTGTGGGGTGTGTTGTCCGCAGGGTGAGTGAGCCACGTGTGGGGTGCGTGGCCCGCAGGGTGCGTGGCCAGGGACCAAGGGGCCCTGGAGCGGGACAGAGAGGGGAACTGCTCTCCCCCTCCCCCCACCCCACAGTGGTTTTCTGCAGAGATGCGAATGGAGGAGCTGAGGGTCGGGTGGGGCTGGGGTGCACCTGGCCCACCCTGCCTGCAGTGCCAGCGCAGCGGGGCACGGCCGGGGGCCTCTCCTCATCTTGGCTGCCTTGGCCTGGGAGAGTCATCTTGGCCTGGGGCCACATGAGGCTGAGGGGGCAGTGCAGGGCAGCCCCGCGCGCCCGCACCACCTGAGGCTGCAGCTGGGCGAGCTGAGGGCGCAGAACTGGGGCCACCTGGGCTGGGGCTCGACTCGGGGCCGGGCCACCTTCTCTAACGAACCTCAGCTGAGTCACGCGTATCTGTGGGTCTCAGTTCCCCTCCCTGTGGACGGGGAAAACACGGTCGCTGGAAAGATCCAGAGTGTGTACAGCGCAAGCACAAGGTAGGGCATCCAGCGTGTTCTCAGTCAGGGAGCCTGCTGCGCTGTTGTTGCTGTGTATTTGAAAGGCCGAGAGACAGAGAGGGAGAGAGAGGGAGAGAGAGAGAGATCTCCCATCTGCTGGTTCAGCCCTCAAATCCCACTAAAGCCAGGGCTAAGGCAGGCCGGAGCCAGGAGCCTGGGAGCCCCGTGCAGGTCCCCGTGTGAGTGTCAGGGACCCGTGTGCTTGAGCTGTCACCTTCTGCTTCCCAGGAAGCACATTTGCAGGAAGCTGGAACTGGAAGCAGAGCTGGGACTCGAACCCAGGCACTCCGATCTGGGAGGCTGGCATCTTCACCACTGCCCCAAATGCCAGCCCCTGGAGCCGGCTCCCAAGTGCCTTTCCCAGCAGTGTGTTGGGGTTGTGTCAGGCTGGAGCCCAGCCTTACCCTCTCATGCAGCACCACCGGTGATCCACTCCCCAGACCACACAGGAAGCCGGGGGTTCCAGCCTGGGCCGCAGCCCCCTCCCCACCCCACCCTGCCCACCACCACCAGGAGAGCATGGCTACTGTACAGGTGGACTCCCCGGACCCACCCCAGCTTCTGGGGCACCTGGCCCAGCCAGGCCGTCCTTCCTGTGTACCCAGCAGACTCTGGCCAGGCACAGCGACCTTGACCTCAGCAGCCGGTGGTCTAGCTGGGAGCTGGGAGCCAGGCAGCCAGCAGTAGCTGAATAAGCCAATAAGTAAGGCCATTGGGAGAGAGGTGACATGGGTAGGGACAGCTGGAAGTGATGCGTAGGAGGCTCCCTGAGGTCCCAGCAGCCACCTCGGTGAGGCTGTGACACCGAGTGGCAAGGTGTCCCCCGCAGAGGAGCCTGGGTGCTGCCCGTGGGAGGGGCTGTGAGCTGACCTCCCAGAAGTGAGGTTCTGCCGCTTTGGCCTGCCTGACTGGGCCCGGCCAGTTAGCAAAAGGCCTGACGCGTCCTCCAACCAGCAGCAGGGACGCCACCACGAGAAGAGGAAAAGGCCACAGTGTCCACACTGGGACTGTGGCCACCTTAAAATCCTCTCTAGAGGCTGGCTTGCTTTACTTTAGACACAGTGGTCCAAGGATAGCTACATTCATTTTTGCAAATATTTTTATGTAACCAAGAGTCGTTTTAAAAGCAGTAAAGTTAAATAACAATAAGTACAGCTCAAAAACAATGAGACTTTTCAGCAGAAGTGTCTTCGAATTCCCTGGCTTGCTGCTCTACAAAGTTTACAAATTAAAAGTCCTTGTTTTAACATTTTGTAGGATTTATTTATTTGAAAGGCAGAGCAACAGAGAGAAAAAGAGAGGGAGGGAGGGAGGGAGGGAGAGAATTCACTCCCCAAATAGCACAACAGCCAGGTCTCTGGTTCAGGCCCAGGCCGGGAACCAAGAACTCCGTGTGGCTGGCAGCGGCCCAGATACTGGGCCTGCATTGGCTGGTTTCCCAGCTGCATTAGGAGGGAGCTGGGTCAGAAACAGAGCAGCCAGGGCTTCAACTTGCGCTCCAGTACGGGACGCGGGCTCTGCAGCTGACAGCGTAATCTGCTGCGCCCTACACCGGCCCCTGAGTATTTTTTTAAAATATTACACTAGCCGGCGCCGCGGCTCACTAGGCTAATCCTCCGCCTTGCGGCGCCGGCACACCGGGTTCTAGTCCCGGTCGGGGCGCCGGATTCTGTCCCGGTTGTCCCTCTTCCAGGCCAGCCCTCTGCTGTGGCCAGGGAGTGCAGTGGAGGATGGCCCAGGTGCTTGGGCCCTGCACCCCATGGGAGACCAGGAAAAGCACCTGGCTCTTGGCTCCTGCCATCGGATCAGCGCGGTGCGCCGGCCGCAGCGCGCCGGCCGCGGCGGCCATTAGAGGGTGAACCAACGGCAAAGGAAGACCTTTCTCTCTGTCTCTCTCTCTCACTGTCCACTCTGCCTGTCAAAAAAAATAAATTAATTAATTAATTAATTAAAAAAAATATTACACTAAACATTTGTTCCCTGTGTGATTTTTTTTTTTTTAGTTTTTTTAAAAGATTAATTTATCTACTTGAAAGGCAGTTACACACACACACACACACACACACACGGCAGAGAGAGAGAGAGAGAGAATCTTCCATCTGCTGATTCACTCCCCTAATGGCCACAACGGCCGGGACTGGGCCAGACTGAACCCAAGAGTTTCTCCCAGGTCTTCCACACGGGTGGCAGGGACCCAAGCCCTTGAGCCATCTTCCACTGCTTTCCCAGGCACATTGTAGGAAGTGGAGCAGCCAGGACTCAAAACAACACCCATACCGGATGCCGGTGTCGCAAGTGGAGGGTTTACCCACTAGGCCACAACCCTGCCCCTGGTGTGTTTTTAATGAAGTCCTACTGTCTATATAACACTTGGTGGGCCTTTCCACTTAAGTCCTCTGTCGTGAGACTCTTTATAGCCGAGGCAAAGACTGCACAACCGTGGGTCACAGGCGCCCGCAGAGCATCTCACCCACGGCTTACGTCAGCCACCACGTGCTTCACGTGGAGTCGGTGGTGCAAGCTCACGTTGGCTGAGCACGCTTATGCAGCCGGCCTCGCTCTAAGCGTCCTGCATGGATGACCACACCTAACCCTCACGGCAGTCCCGAGACAGGACGGATGGGAAATGAAGTCTTCCTCACAAGATAATCCAACTCCGCCCAAGGTTGGGTGATCAGTACCATGAGGGTCTTTCATTAAGTTCGTGGCGGGCCACGCTGTGGCATAGTAAGCTAAGCCTCCACCTGCAGTGCCAGCATCCCATAGGGGCGCCAGTTCGTGTCCCGGCTGCTCCTCTTCCTATCCAGCTCTCTGCTATGGCCAGGGAGAAGCCGTGGAAGATGGCCCGAGTGCTTTGACCCCTGCTGTCACGTGGGAGACCCAAAGAAGCTCCTGAATCCTGGATTAGGATGGGTGCGGCTCCAGCTATTGCAGCCGTTTGGGTGTGAACCAGCAGGTGGAACACCTCCCTCTGTCTCTCCCTCTCTCTCTGTAACTCTGCCTATCAAATAAACAAATCTCTTAAAAAAAACTTAATGGAAAATGAAATTAGATGGTAAGTTTGGGGCAGACACCCCTTGGAACGCCCACGTCCCATACTGCACCACCTGCTCAGGACCTGGCTCCACTTGTGATGCCAGCTTCCTGCTATGCACACCCTGGGAGGCGCAGTGGTGGCTCAAGTACTGCGGTCCCTGTCATCCTGGCCTGGACGGAGTTCGAGGCCCCTGGCTCCTGCGTGGCCCCGCCCTGGCTGTTACAGGCATTTGGAAGTGAACCGGCCAATGGCAGCTCCCTCTCTCGGTGTCTCTCCCTCACAAATTAGAAACATAACAAGTGCATCTGAGTGCACACAATTTTGAAATCCATGCTTCTTTTCACAATACACATTTTTCCACAAACTTACTTTCTTTTTATTTTTTAAAGATTTATTTTATTTGAAAGACTTCCACCTGCTGGTTCACTCCCCAGTTGGCTGCAATGGCCAGAGCTGTGCTGATCGGAAGCCAGGAGCCAGGAGATTCTTCCGGGTCTCCCACGTGGGTGCAGGGGCCCAAGGTCTTGGGTCATCTTCCACTGCTTTTCCAGGCCATAGCAGAGAGCTGGATCGGAAGATGAGAAGCCGGGACTCGATCTGCCACCCCTGGGATACCAGTGCTTCAGACCAGGGCTTTAACCCACTGTGCCACAGTGCGGGCCCCTCCACAAACTTTCTGAAAACCCCTCGTCCATAGGGTTTGAACCCAGGTCACCCGACCCCAGAAGGCACACGCTCAGCCACTTGTCTCTCTCCAGCATCTCTGCTTGTCCGTCTCAGGACAGGCTTCCAGGGAGAGTCCTGGTTCATTGGCTTTCACTCACCGAAGGCTCAGCGCGTGCACGTCCCGTGGCTCATCTCACTCCTCCCAACTCCACGCAAGTGAGCAGTACACTGGCTGCTTGGTGTGAGCGGGTGGGGTCTGTGTGGCGGCCATGCGTGGCTGCCAGTCATTCCCGCTAGAGAGGGGAGGGAGGGCTGTAGGCTCCTCCCCACAGGCTCAGCTCCCGGCCGGCCGGTGCTCCAGGGAGCGGGAGGTACAGCCTCCCGCCAGCGAGCAGGTGCGTGTCCTGGCAGGGCAGAGTCCCAGCTTGTGTGCTCACAGGGTCCACACTGGAGGCTGAAGGCTCAGAATGCTTCTGGCAGGATTCAGGGTTCAGATCCCTCCCTGGTCAGGTCAGGCAGCAAAGTGTTCACAGGGTTGTAGGCCCAGGACAAAGACCCTGGGGCCTGGAGCCTCGCTGGGGGCTGCTGGAGGCACATGCGCGGTGTCGCTGGCCGTCCTGGCCCATCGCGCAGCCGGAACACCACAGAGCCGGCCCTTTACAAGGAGCGGAAGCGGCTTGGCTTAAGGTTGGAGGCGGGATGGCCGGAGCCAGGGGCTGGCACCTGCAAAGGCCCTCTTGCTATGTCATCCCAAGGCTGACGGTCAAGAGACAGGGCAGGAGAGAGGAAGAGGGGCCCGGCAGTGATAATGAGCCCTGGGTACTCCCGCCATAAAAGTGTCAGTCCACTCACACGGGCAGAGCCCTCGTGGCCTACGCATTCTGAGAGCCCCGCCTCTGGATGTCATTACAGTGGCAGGTACTTTTCTTTTCTTTTCTTTTTAAGAGTTCTTTATTTACTTGAGAGGCAGAGTTATGACTGAGAGACAGATCTTCCATCCACTGGGTCACTCCCCAAATGGCTACAATGTCTGGAGCTGGGCCAATCTGAAGGCTGGAACCAGGAGCTTCTTCCTGGTCTCCCACGTGAGTGCAGGGGCCCAAGCACTTGGGTCATTTTGCACTGCTTTCTCAGGCCATCAGCCGGGAGCTGGATCAGAAGTGGAGCAGCCTGGACTTGAACCAGCGCCCACATGGGATGTGGTACAAGGCGGAGGCTTAGCTCACTACGCCACATCCAGCCCAGGCAGGTACATTTCTAACACATGTTTCTGGGGAGACAGATTTAGACCACAGCCCCACCCAGTGCACACACCCATGACCCCGTAACTTCACACACACACACACACACACACACACGGCCTGAGGGGATAGCGCCGCCTCCAGCCCCAGGGCTTTGGCGGGGTCCTTTGAGATGCTGCCTCACTGGCCCTGGGCGGTGGCGTCTCCCCGAAAGGCCAACCCCTCACCCCTCGATGACACTGAACTAGACACACAGATGCATTGCACCGTCCTTGCCAAAGTCTGTCCAAGAAACTGAAGACAACTGGAAAGGGGGACCCATTGTGCAGCCTGGCAAGCTGAGACGCAGAGCGAGGAGGTGACCTGGCAAAGAGAACAACTGCGTTCCATCCAGGACCCACCTGCTTCCACCCTGACCTCCCTGCGGGAGCCCTTCACATCGCGAACGCCTTCATCCGAATCACTACATCGTCCTGGCCTTCCGCTCCCGCCTACCAGGGGCGAGTGTGTCCGCCCAGAAGGGCCCTAGCTCCTGACTGGCCCCTTGGAGGGCCATTGTAGCCACGGGAGATCTGGACTCCAGCTTCCCTGGGGGCTCCCAGCAGGGGTGTGGGCCCGTCTACCTTTGGGCATAGCCCATGTGTGCGGGGAACGGGCAGGCAGCAGGTGTCCCACACAGCTGTCCACGTTGTCCACAGCGAAACCTTATTAGATACAGAAGTCTGTCATTCACTCAACACTGCTGACCTCCTGGGGCAAGCCACACCCACTGAGCATCGGCCTGGGCGTCCCCCCAGATCTCTGCCCTGCGCCAGTGCCCCGAGCCGTTCTCCTGTCTGTGTCCCGACACCGGGTCGCATGGCTCCGGGCCTCAAAGACCTCCTCTGGAAACACGGGGAAGGAGGGTTTCCACTCAGCGACCCTTGGGCCTTTGTCGCTGCGATATGGCCGCGGTTAGACTGCTGGAGCCTGCCCCGAGGGACTGAGGTAGGGCCAGGGATCAAGTGAAATGTCAGCGTGGACTGCCTGCTGTAGAAGTCTCAAGTGACAGCGAGGCCAGGCTTAACCACGAGAGGGTGGGCGGGTCTTAGTGACTGGCACCTGTAGCGCCCTGTTAGACAGGGGAACGGGCGTGGCCTCCCAGCGGCGCGTCCCGCCAGGCAGGTGCATCCTCCGGCCCAGCGCCCCGCCCACCATGAGAAGAATTGACCAAACCAAACCCAGGAACTCGCCCTGAAACCAACCAGCTCTCTCCAAAACTACTCAGAGTGTGAACAACAAAGAAAGGCCCAATGCCCAGCAGGGAGGCCTGCGGAGAGGCAGCAGCCTACCACGGTGAGGCCGGTTAGCGACCGACATGGAGACAGCTGGGTGAAGCCTGGGGCTCAGTTGTCCGCGACGGGCCAGTGTGACGGATGCACCAGCCTGTCTGAGGGCAACCACAAGGCGCACCAAGGGACGAACTCACGGGAGCCCTGCCGTCCTTTGCAATTCTGCGGTGCATTTAAATTTTTCTAAAACTAAAAGTCTATTTTAAAAAGAAAGAAAGAAAAGCAGAGTGAGGTCTGGGCCAACGAGCCTATGAAAAACCACTTACTGTCCTGGGTCACCAGGGAGATACAAGGTCAAAACCACACACAGTGAGAACAGCGAGACTGCACTGCACACCCCCACCCCACCCCCACTGTCTGCAATCCGAACAGCTTGGAGCCGGCAGGGCTGTAAGACAGTACCGCCACTTGGAGGACATTTTGGCAAGTCTTAAACAGTTAAACGTAGAGGTACCAGGGAATCGTTTTCCTACTATTCCCCCAAAGAAAATAATGTCTAGGGGCTGGTGTTGGGGCCCAGAGCTTACGCGACTCAGGCGGGGCCGGCATCCCGGATTCCAGTCCCCGCTATTCCGCTTTGACCCAGCTCCCTGCTAACGTGCCTGGGAAGGCGGTGGAAGATGGTCCCAGTGTTTGTTCCCTGCCACCCGCGTGGGAGACCTGGACGGAGTTCTGTCTCCTGTCTTCAGTCCAGACCCGGCTGTTTAGAGAGTGAGCCAGTGGATGGAAGGTATCCCCCCCCACTTCTTTCATTCTTTCATCCTGACTTTCAAATAAATAAATAAATCTTTTTTAAAAAAATACAAGTCTACATAAAGATTTGTACAATAATGTTCACAGTAGCTTTACTTATAATGTCTCCACGCTGGAAAGCAATGCAAATGTCCATCACAGAAGCGTGGGTAAGCGGGCGCCCTGAATCCTAACCGTGGTGCTCCCTGGGACACAGCCCGCACCTCCCCGCACTGCAGCCCGGCGCTATCTCAGAGAACAGGGCGGCTTAGGCGGAAGCTCCTCCCGGGCCAGCTGGTTGGAATGAGTGAGATCCCAGACAGCCGCCAACATGTCCTCCAGTAGACCTCATTTCCAGGCTAAAACTCAATCCTACCGACAGTTGACAGTCGTCATGACAACCAGCGGAGACTCTTAAAGGACAAAAAGAAGGCAGCTCCCGGGCTCAGAGAATTACGAAGCCCCTCTCCCAGGAAATCCACAAGTACCCCTCCCGCTAATTAGCATGCCCCTCCCCCTCATCCCTGCGGCCCCATATCCGGGGCTCCGCGGCCCAGCAGGTGGAGAAGTGGACGCCCTAGCTGGGCCCCGCTGCTCCACGCCTTGGAGCTGGGTAAGCCCGTGCTGTTTACGCTCAGCTTCGGTCTCATCGCTGGCTCCAGGACGCGACGTGGGGGCCACGATGGGCTACCGCTCGGCGAGGGGAGGCATGAACTGTTGGCAGGTGCAGCAGCCTGCGTGAATCGCAGCCCAAGGCGGTGAGGTCTCAGGGCCAGGCAGGAGCGCTCGCGCTGTGATGGCGTGGACAGGAGACGGCAGGCAGCGAGACCTGCAGGGACAGGTGGCTGCCTGGGGGTAGGGGGCAGGAGGAAGGGGCTGCATAGGTCACGTGGAAACTGGGGGTGATGTGTGGAACTGGGTGAGGGCTCCATGGGGTACACTTGTGTCAGAGCACATCAAACCACACACCTTACGTATGCGCCCTTGTTACATGGAGACCTATACACACACACACACGTGTATACACACATACAGCAGTCTCCTCGCTGCAATACGGGGTGGTCCCCACGTGCCTCACACCCCCTACCCCAGTGGCTCCAGGCTGGCCAGAAGCCCTCAGCCCCTAAAGCCCTGGGGCCCAACTCCTGCCCCTCCACGACAGTAGATGGGGGCTCCCCCCGGGGGCATGACCCACGGGTGCGGGGAGTCCATGTACTCCCCGTCTTTCTTCTTCCTCAGGAAAAAAGCCTACTTGATGCTCCGCACAATTGTCTAAAAATAGCCCGGGTCACCACGGCCCGATTCCTTTTTAGGAAGGGTTTCGGCAGCCCGACCCGGCCTGGCCGCTGCCTCAGGAAGCGGAGGCTCGGTCCAGTGGGGCTTTGGGCAGGGGCCGGGGACGAGGGCCATGAGGACCGTCCCTTGCTCCGGCCAGGCTCCCCCGCCCCTGTCTCCGTTCTCACCGAGAGCCAGGCTGCCGGCAGCCCGGGAGCAGGCCGTGGCCTCCATGTGCTCGCGCCTCGGCCGGGCCTGCAGCCCCGGGGGGACTCAGCCCTACCAGCGCCGGGGGCCTCAGCGGCCTCAGCGGCCCCAGCGGGGAGGTGGAGCTCTCTGCTCCCTTGCACTGCCCACTCCCGAGCAGGGACAGGCCTTGGAAAGCACAGAGCGCCAAGCCCTGTGTGCGGATTATGGAATCCACCGACCGCGTTAGCCAGGGCCCACTGGTTTCCACTGAGGAGGGGTTCGAGAGGCAGCTGGCACCCATCTGAGTCACTGTCCTTCCTGGGAGAAGTGTCCAGGCATCCCGGGCCACTCTGCCACCTCCCTGTCCCCCCCCCCCGAACCTCCGGACCCAGAGAGAGAAAGGACACAGCAAGTCCGGACTCCCAGGGCCCAGCAGCGGCCTGCTCAAGCCGGCTCCCCTGCCACCTGTGGCCATCACGGGGCAAAGCAGACGGGAACCCTGAAGGCAGGGCCCGCGCGCGGCCTCCTCGCTGTCCGGTTCTGGTTGCCAAGCAGAGCCTGAGGGCTGGGGCCTTTCCCAGAGGCTCCTGCGGCCTCCACGCCACACGGCCCGTGGCAGAGCCTGGACGGGGTCAGAGCGCCTTCTCTCAGCACCTGTGTGCCTGTTGCTCTTCTTTTTTTTTTTTTTTTTATTTTTTTATTTTTGACAGGCAGAGTGGACAGTGAGAGAGAGAGACAGAGAGAGAAAGGTCTTCCTTTGCCGTTGGATCACCCTCCAATGGCCGCCGCTGCAGCCGGCGCACCGCGCTGATCCGATGGCAGGAGCCAGGATCCAGGTGCTTTTCCTGGTCTCCCATGGGGTGCAGGGCCCAAGCACCTGGGCCATCCTCCACTGCACTCCCTGGCCACAGCAGAGAGCTGGCCTGGAAGAGGGGCAACCGGGACAGAATCCGGCGCCCCAACCGGGACTAGAACCCGGTGTGCCGGCGCCGCAAGGTGGAGGATTAGCCTATTGAGCCACGGCGCCGGCTCAACCTGTTGCTCTTCTTAACCTGAGTGCTGAGGGTGGTTTTTTTTTTAATCTATTTGATTTTTAGTAAATTTATTTATTTTTACTGAATGCCTGCAACAGCTGGGGCTCGGCCAGACCAAAGCCCGGAGCCAGGAACTCCCTCTGGGTGGCGGGGGCCCGGGTACTTGGGCCATCACCTGCTGATGAGCCAAGTGAGCTCAGAGCGACTCAGCGCCTCGCCCGTCTGCCAGGCCCCAGCGCCCAGCCACCCCACCTCCCCTGCCCCTCCTGCGGGGAGCCCTCCTCTCCCGCAGGGCAGGCCGGGAGGGAGGCGTCCCTGACCGCAGGGCTCTCTAGCTGTCTGGGAACAGCGGGGACCTGCCCACCCCCCAGAGGAGCCCCAGCTGAGAGGGGCGAGGGGGGAGTCCAGCGTCCCTGTAACCTGACAGCCCATGCCTTTTCCCACCTTTAAAATCTCGAAGCGTGCCTTTGCTATACCCACGGAGAAGCGCTCTGGAATGCAACCCCTCGAGCCTGGGCCCTCTGCACCCTGCCCCCTCGGTTGGGAGGGTGGGCACACCCCAGCCAGGGCCCCCCCTGAGCCAGGCACTGGGCTCTGCACCCTGTGTTTCTGGGGGGACCCGTGCACCCCCGAGGTGTGTAGCACCCGGTGCAGCTGGCCCGGCGGCTACGTTTCACAATGAACCATCCTCATGAGAAAGCTACGAGACAATGCCTAGCTTGTTTCCCATCCCTGTAACCCTCGTCCGTGGAAGTCCCGAGTGTGACTGTGTGCAGACAGGGCCTTTTCGGGGGGGCGGGAGGGAGTGAAGTGAGGCCAGCGACTGGCAACCGTAGGAGGAGATGAGGACACACACAGGGACCACGCGAGACACAGGACACGGGCTTCCCAAGACGTCCACTCTGTTGTCTCCTGAGGCTCAGCGTTCCACCCTCAGGAACCGTGGACTCACGTGGCTGATGGCGTGGCCACCGTGTCAGTCTTGGTGAAGCCGCCCTCAGCGGCGAACGCCTGCCCCACTGCAGACACAAACACTGAGGCCTCGCAGAGCGGTTCAGAAACTGATCCAGGACCACCCAGCCACGAGTGGCAGGAGCAGGCTTGGCAGCCAGGTCGTCTGTCCCCGGAGCTCTTCCCACCGAGTTCCCTCCGTGCCTCCAAGGCTCACTGGCCCTGCCGGCTCCTGGACTGGGTCCGGCGTCCCCGTGCGCACACAGCCCCAGGCACACAGCTCCCCTTCGAGCTCCTTCGCACCCCACCTCCAGCTGTCAGGGTGCCTGCCACGGGCTGCTGTTGCCCAGGCAACCACCACAGGCCCAGGGCCTGGAGCCAGAGTGCCAAGTCCCCCATCACCCAACCCAAGAGCCACACAGACAGGGCGCCTCTCAGAGGACTCACGAGGGCAGGGCAGGGCGCGGGGCGGGGCCCAGCTGTGGCTGCACTGAGCCGGGGGTCAGGGAGGAGGCTGCCCTGCCCTAACTCCCTCCGAGAACATCCACCTCCCCCGAGAGACCCCGGGGCACAGGCATGCTCGTGGTACAGGGGCTCCAGAGGCCAGGGAGAGAGGACGGCCCCTCCTCGGTCTCTACCATGCCCACCCCCAGGGCCGGGTGCTGGAGACCGCAGCCCCTCAGCCCCTGGCCTGTGGCTTCTCCCACTGCTTCTAGCCAGTTTGCCTGCAAGCGTGGCCCCGCGCTGCCTGCCCCGGGCAACCACAAGGACACGGGTGCAGAATTCGCCCTGCCCGTGCTCACGCCACAAGCCGTGCCCGGCTGCCGGCTCAGGGAAGGCCCTTGAGCCTCTTCGGTTTCCTCCATGGGAAAGCGCAGGCCAGCGCCACGCTCACCTGGCACCAGCCACGCCCTGAGCACGCAGAAGGGACTCAGCAGGTGGCCCTCCCAGACCCCTGCCTCCCAGCCTCCCAGGGGCCACAGCCCTGGGCCCTGAGCCAGGCCTGGGCCTCCATCGAACTCTGCTGTGTGACCTTGGCCCTGTCCCTTGCCCCCTTGATGCCCCTCCTTCCTCCGCAGCGACTGAGGGTAGTAAAGGCGCCTGCCTGATGGGGTTTGGGTGAAAGCCCAACATGGTTGGGGACAGGAAGCCCAGAGCCCCCACGCTGCACGCATCCGCTGTTGAGGCCGGGGTGGAGCTCCGTGCAGACAGGGGTTGGGGGCCAGCTCCTGGTCCCCTTTCAGCCGTCGAGGGCCCGTCCGCTTTCCCACCCCGGCCTCAGTTTCCCCAGTGGGTTGCAACGAGGGTGAGGGTCTCCACGGATGCTGCCTCGCTGCTGCCACCTCTGTTGCAGCCCCGAGTGACCACGTGATGCCAGCAGGTGCCCGGCCCCTGCTCGGTGCCCTGTCCTACGAGGGGCTCAGGCTGGCCCTGGTCCCTCCCGAACACCTCTGTGAGTGCGGGGAACAGATCCTGCCAGCTGGGGCCCGCTCCGCGCCAGGCCCCCACGGCCCCTGCCCTTGCAACGTCACCGTCCCCAAAGGCTGGACGCCCACCCGGGCCCCGGGGATAAAGAAGCTGCGATCAGTCCCGAGGCCCCCATGGCCACCCCCAGCCCCGCCCCAGAGGTTCCTGGTGGCTGTGTGACTTGCTCCTGGCGGGGGAACAATTTCCCCTCTCCTCGGCCACTCTTTGTTTTAACGACCTCTTGGCTCAGGGCTCAGGCTGGGTCAAAGACTCCCTGGGGACGAGGACGGCAGGTTTGGTCGTGCAGGGGAGGCCTGAGGCTCCCCCGGCAGGTGCAGCTTCCGCAGGCCCCAGCAGACTCCGCAGCCTCCACTCCGTCGGCCAGAGATGCAGGAGAGGAGGGGAGGGCCGGGAGCACCAGGAGGAGAAGGGAGGCTTCCCCTGGGGCGTCTGCTGTGGCGGGACGACCTCTGGAAGGAGCCCGAGGTCTCCAGGGAAGAGCGTGGCCGTGGGGCCCGGAGCCTGGGCACTGCCTTCCGCCGCCTCCCCCTGTTGCAGGTCCCCTGTCGACCCCCAGGCCGGGCCCAGCGGGAGAAGCCCAGAGGTGCCGTGAACATGGGCACAGGGAGAGGGAAGCTTCCGGGGGAGCAGCTGGACCAGGGCTGCAGCTCGGAGACCGGTGGGGGCTGATGGGGGCCTGGGAGCTGCACCTGCTGGCGGCAGCCAGGAGCCTCCCGCGTGGTAAACAGGAGCGCGGCCGCTCTCCCTCCTCCCCTGGGGCTGTTGCCCATGCGACTGCGGGTTGGAGAAGGGAGCGGAGGGCACCAGTGCCGCCCTGGGGCCCCGGGGAGCCGGAGGGAGCAGAGGAGTCTGGGAGAGTGGGGGGGGGGGGAGGGCGGGGGCGAGAGAGGCCCACCCGCATCTTGGGGGCAAAAGAGAAACTCCCTGCGAACACGGTGGCCGGGGTTTGTCCCAGTGAGCTCGGGTTCAAACACACAGGTCGAAGTGACTGTGACACACACACACCCTGCACACGCACACGCGTCCCTGTAGGTATACACGGCCCTGCACCCCGGCACACAGCCCTGCCACACACACACCAGATGGTACTCACGGCCAGGCTGTATCAAGGGCCCACCCTGCCCAGGCCGGCACCACACTAAGGGCTGCACATGGGCTCACACTGAGCGCCTCCCCCTCAGGGCCCCACAGATGTTTTTGGTGGCAGGAATAGAATCCAACTAACCCGCAAACACAGTGATTGCTTGTTTCGTCAGACCCTCGGCACGGGCAGCCTCGGGTGAGATCCTCAAGTACCCAGGTTCTTCCATCTCTCTGCCCACCATCAGCACAACCAGGGCCTCATGGTTGCAGGACGGCTGCTGCAGCACCAGATATCATGTCTGCACTCCAACATGAAAACCAGGGACAAACAGCCTAAGAGAACTTTCCTTTCATGCCCATTTTCTTTACGAAGCCTGCCATAGATGCCCGAACGTTTTCCCTTACACGTCATTGCCTGAAATTGAGTCAGTGGCTGCCCCCCTTTGCAAAGGAGGCTGAGAAAGGGCAGGGCTGGCAGAGGGGCACGGGGCCTCCACGACTGACTTAGGCTGTGTCCCCCGGGGCTGGGCACCAGCTGCCCTGTAGGAAATCAGGAAGAGGCGGGGAAGCCCCTGAGCGCCCTTCACCATCCCTCCTGCAGGGGGCAGTGTGAGGGCAGAAGTCGGAGAAGGCACCAGGCCCTGAACTCCCTGGGGAGGGGGCAGGGCGCGCCCCCCCCCCAAATCCCAGTGCCCCAAGGCCTGGGGCCCACTGGGCGGGTCCTGCATTCCCCCTACCCAAGCTCAAGACATCTGGCGCTGTGGCCACCCCCTGGCTCGTTCTCCGGGGTCCTTTTTTGCTGTCCAGGCCTCCCGGACACACACCTGGCCACCCAGCTCTTATCATGAGGGCAGCCTTGCTGATGGGGTCATGGCCACCTCACTCCGGGAGTCCTGGAGCCCGCCCAGAGCCCCTTGGGGGGCACTGGAGAAGGTGACCTGTGGACCGTGGCTGGCCGGACGTCCTGGGATGAAAATGGGTGGCTAACCCTCCCCGGGGACTGTGCCCCCACTTGGATTTGCCCCAGAGCTCCCTCTTGGGGCTCTGCCCGTGCCCTGCGCGGGCCCTGGGAGCTCCTGGTCCCGGGCGCGGGTGCTGGCGGGAGCCCTGCGGGAGGCAAGGCCCCATCTCTGTGTGCACAACCTTCAGTGTCTCCGGGGCCAGCAAATGTTCTGAGTTCTCTTCCGGGCTGGCCCCGGCCCGGCAGCTGTCAGGGAAGCCGACTTCCTCCAACGTGCTCGGCCCGCCTGGCACGGCTTCTGGCCGCGTCCCCTGCCGTCACCTGACCCGGCCAGGGCGAGCACCTCCAGTGCCCTTCCTGGGGGCTGTCGCTCCCCGGGTGAGTGTGGCCGTACACCCAGGAATGTGTGTGCAGGGGCGTGGGGGGCGGGGAGAGGAAGTCCTCGCAGGTGTGCAAGTAGGGTTGTGGGGGAGGGGGAGTCAGACGTCTAAGGTTACTGAAGGTCATTGCTCTCAAAGGATTTGGCTTTTTGCCTGCAGGTGACTTGGAGCCCTGAGCTAGGGGAGGTGGGAGGACCCAGTGGGGTGCTCAGCTCATCTGCCTGGCCCTGGGCAAGAGCTGCCCACCCTGCAGAGAGGGAGGGAAGGGGTCGGGTGAGCCCAGCTTCCCATGCAGCCACTCACAAGCTGCTTGGGGCCCTACTGTGTGCCCAGCCTGTGCTGGAGACGGGCTGGTGGCATCGCGCGTCACCATCATGGCGCCCCGGTTCCCACTCGCCGGGTGCGACTGTGCCCTCCCCGGGGCCTTTGTCGATGGCTAGAGGCCTTCCGGTGGACAGCTGGCAGGGGTGCCCGGCATCCGTGTGTGGAGGTGCTGCCAAAGTTCCTACCACGCCCAGGACATGAAGCCACCCAACACCCCCCAAGGTCAGTGGTCACCTCTGGGCCCAGCGAGCTGCTGAGGGCTAGCGTCTGCCTGGTCGAGTCACGGCCCAAGGCTGGGGGTAGCAGGAAGCGGTTGAGCACAGGGACCGGAGTGTGCAGCCACCCGTCAGACCCCGTGGGGACGGACTGGGCAGCTATGGAGCAGGGCATGCGGTCCGTGGCTCTGGGGTGGCCAGAGCCCACTGGCCGTGCGTCAACGGATGCGTGGGGACTGCTGGCCACGGAGGGTCCCAAGGTCGCCAGGCCCTCCGGGAGCCTCCGCAGGCTCCAACAGGGAGGATTTGTTCATGCGTGAACGTCCAGCTGCCTCCCCTGCCGCTCGCCTTCAGAGAGCAGATGGGAGGCCCGGCCTGCGCCCCCCCCCATGCCTTTCCTAACCACAGCAGTGAGGCCCAGCAGAGGGCAAGGGGCCAGAGCAGAGCCCACCCCTCGTCCCAACCCCCCGGAACCTTCCAGCTAAAGCTCACGCCCTGCACCTGGCCTTCGGATCGCTTGGCCTTGCCTCAGCTGCTTTTTTTTTTTTTTTTTTTTTTTTTTTTTTTGACAGGCAGCGTTAGACAGTGAGAGAGAGACAGAGAGAAAGGTCTTCCTTCCGTTGGTTCACCCCCCCAAATGGCGCGCTGCACCGATCCGAAGCCAGGAGTCATTCCTCCTGGTTTCCATGCTGGTGCAGGGCCCAAGCACTTGGGCCATCCTCCACTGCACTCCCTGGCCACAGCAGAGAGCTGGATTGGAAGGGGAGCAGCCAGGACAGAACCGGCACCCCAACCGGGACTAGAACCTGGGGTGCCGGCGCCGTAGGCAGAGGATTAGCCTAGTGAGCCATGGCACTGGCTGCCTCAGCTGCTTTTCTAACCACACCCCCGGAAGTCTCTCTTGCATCCCTAGACTCCTCGGGGGCCTGTCTGTGCAGGAGTCCAGGCCTCTCCCCGAGTGCTCCATCTGCTGGCGCCCCCTCTGCCAGCCCCTGCCAGCCTCCCCACCCGCAAGGTCACTGGGATTCCCACATCCAGGTCTGCCTGTTCCCGCTCCGTGCCCCAGGGCTCCCACTTCCAGACGCAGGCCCTAGTGAACTGGACTTTATTGTAAGTGAAAACGAGTTTGTAGATTGTGTTTGTTTAAGTAGCACAGAAAGGGACCCAGCGTTGTGGTGCCGTGGGCTAAGCTGCCACCTGCCACGCTGGCATCCCACATGGGAGCACTGGTTTACGTCACAGCTGCTCCACTTTTTTTTTTTTTAAAGATTTTTATTTATTTATTTATTTGAAAGGTAGAGTTACATTCAGAGAGAGGCAGAGACAAAGAGAAAGGTCTTCCATCCACTGGTTCACTCCCCAGGTGGCTACCAGTGGCTGGAGCTGGGCCCATTTGAAGCCAGGAGCTTCTTCCCATCCTCCACTGCTTTCTCAGGCCACAGCAGAGAGCTCTATCGGAAAAGGAGCAGCCAGGACTCGAACTGGAGCCCATACGGGATGCCGGCACCGCAGGCAGAAGCTCAGCCCACTACGCCACTGTGCCAGCCCGCTGCTCCACTTCTGATCCAGCCTCCTGCTAATGCCCCGAATGGAGTTCCTGGCTCCTGGCTTTGGCCTGGCCATTGCAGGCATTTGGGGAGTCAACCAGCAGATGGACAATCCCTCTCTCTCTCTCTCTCTCTCTCTCTCTCTGCCTTTCAAATAAATAAATTTTTAAAAAATAGCACAGAAGATGTCAGGAAGAAACCAGAGCCGTCTTAGCTTCACTCAGAAAGTCCCGCGCCGTGGAGAACCCTCTGGGGACCTCCCTGCCCGCGTCCGGATGCACGCGTGCACCGACCCGCCTGTGGCACGGCTCCACGGAAATGGGACGGCTCTGTGGGTCCGCTGCCCTCTCATCTGTCCACGTGACACGGAGAGCTTTCCAGGTCCCCACGAGCAGCTCTGTCCGAGCCGACTCGAGCTGCTGGAAAGTATTCCACTGGAAAGAGGAACAAAAATCCGATGGCCCAGTTCCCCACCCACGGACACGTGCTTGTCTCCGAGCCGTGCTGTTAGCTGGCGAGCGCCTGCGGGAGGCACTTCGCACACCTGTCCGATTATTTCCGCACGGCTGGAACAGGTGGGACACCGGCCCCACGTCAGCTTTTGGAAGGGCAGTGCCACTTTGTACTTGGAACCAACAGTAAGAACACAAGTTAATAATGGCCACTGTGCATTTGCGCCTTTTAGGTGCAACGACTCAGATAATCCTCCCCACCAACCTACAGGGTGGCCGCTCTCACTGCCCATTTTACAGACGAGAAAACTGAGGCATGGCTGTCTGCAGGAGGTCACAAGCTAGTGCGTGGCAGAATGCCTGTTAGCAACTCGCCCACACGGGGGAAAACACTTCTGAGCTTTGGCGCATCCAACAGGAGGGGGAGGTTTCCCGGCTCGTGTCTCCATTTGTGCCCAGGGCGAGGGGCGCCTTGGCCGTGGGCATCCGTTCCTTTATCAATGACTTTTCCTTGTTTCTTCACTGTTCTGTCGATGGGGAGTAGCGCCTCACACACACACACACACACACACACACACGACTCAGCCAGGCCTCGGGGGGGGGGGGGTGCAGGGAGGTCCCACGCTCAGGTTCCCAGGCTCAGCCCGGCCTGGAGCACGTGTCCAACAGCAGGGGGCTCTGGGGAATGAGACCCTTGTGTGAGAAGGACCCTGGAACCCGTGGCACTCTGCAGGGGCACAGCTAAGTCATCGGTGACTGGGACCGCAGTCCGCCCTCTCGGTCTGAAGTAACAGCTCCTTGTTTGCCCAGGCTTATCGTTTACCACGTGAAAGGCCTCACACATCCATTGGATTTGAAGCCCAGGTGGCCCGGCCCTTGTTACAAACGAAGAAACCGGGATTTATAACAGAACACACAGGAAGTGTCCCGGCCAGGACAGGCATGGAACCGCACCTGCTCCGTCTGATTGACAAGGTCAGCTCAGAACCCTCCTCTCAGCCTCGGTTTACTGATCCAGAGAACGGGAGAATTTCCTACCTGTAGAGGCCAGGGGCCGCCACGTGCCTGGCTCCCCAGCATGCCCCAGAGCCAGGCACACGGCAGGCCTTGCCCTCACCCCCCTCTCCCCTTCCCCCGCGCAGGCCCTGGGCCAGGTGGCCCTGCCTGCCAGAGAGCTCCCAGCCGGGCTGAGCTTGGGGAGGGCGCCCAGGGAGCAGCGGGCGGGCGGCACAAGGGCTCCTTTGTGCCGGTTGCTAGGGGCCCGGCTGTATTTACTCAGCCTTGGTAAACAGGAGGTGCCCGGAGGCCCCGCTCTGTTGTGACAACTCCTGGAGCATTTGCTTCCCTCCCAAGGTGCCAGCTCCGGGTGCTGTAGGTGAGCCCCACCATCCCACCACGCGGCGGCTTCCCCCGGGCTGGAGGGCGGGCCAGCGCCACCATCGTCGCCACTCAGCGCAGCCCTTGTGGCTCAGAGTGGGGGGCCAAGGCTGGCGGCGGAGGGTCCCTAACCCAAGGTCACAGAGCGGGGACTGGCGGAGACCGGCCAGACCGCGGAGCTGCCTGGGGAGCTGTCGCCCTTGCTTGGCTCTCACGTGCTGCTCGCCAGCCGTGCCCAAGTCCCCGTGCCATTCCCGGAGATCCACCCCGCTCACTTCCACTGAGCAGGGCCTAGAACCAGCAGGTTGTGGAACAACGAGAGCCACGGCCAAACAAGGGGCTAACCAAACAAGACACACGGAGAGAGGTTGTAAAAGCCCTGGCGTTTCTTTGCAACGCTTGGAGTGAACACAGGACCACTCCTAACTGCCGCCCCAAGGTGGAGGCAGGACAGGGCCAGGGGTGCTGTGAAGGCCCTCTCCACTGTGCCTGGGGCCGGAGCCTCCTTCCAGGGACGGTCGAATGCTACCCTGCAGTCCCCGACGTAGCAGAGGCCTCCGGTGACAGGCCCAGGCCAAGGTGGCCAGCAGCCAGGGCCCCTGCATGCCCTCCAGTCTGTGTCCTCCCAGCGCCCTTCCCCTCAGGGAAGGACAAGCCATGCTCTGGGCCCACCTCATCCCCCCCTGGGACTCAGGAGGGCTAGGAACTGGTTTCTGAGAAGAGCCATGGCCCCTGAGCAGGTGCCCGCCAGGTGCAGCCTGGGTGGGGTGTGTCTCCTGGCCCGGACCCCGCCCTGTCCTTGCTGCACACCCCGGAGTCCACAAACAAAGGCTCTGTGTACCTTGGCCCAACCTGCACTTGCTGCAGGGAATCCTCTGCTGTGTGCACTTCCGCAAAGGTGGGGGCCGGCCACATGGGGAGGCCTCCTGACCCCAGGGTCACCCTATCTTGGCAAGCAGCCCACAGCTCAGGGCCGGAGGTTACCAGGCTCCTGCCCTGGCGCTCAGCCTGGCAGAGGAGGGTCGGGGCGCGCAGGCCCCGCACCTGGGGAGGCACACCCAGGGAGAATATGCTTCCTGGAAGGGGGACTCCTACTGGCCCTGCGCGCCCCGCCCCCTGCCCACCTCCAGCACCCTGTTGTAAGAAGATCCTGTTGGCCTCAGCCAGATGGTGGGTAGGGAGAAGGGAGGGGAGCGGGCCTCCTCCCCTGTGCGACACCCCACCCCTGAGAGCTGGCCATTGCCCTCACCTACAGTCAGGAACGGCAATGCACGAGGTGCTGTCGGTGTGCAGGGCTGCTGACTGGACAGTGTGGCCCACATTCTCCCGCAGCTGCCTTGCAGAAGAAAGCAGAGTCTCTTTGTCCCATTAAGCCAGGGACATCCAGGGCAACGCAAACCCCCTGGGCCTCGGGGCTAACAAACAGTCCCCAGCCTGCAGGACTCTCGTAGCAAACGCATCCGGGCGTCTAGAGTGCCTCAATAGCACCTGGTGTATCACAGTCACAGCGTGAGTTTGTCAGATAAAAGTCAAACATGGTAATGGGATGATGACAATGAGAATGACAAAGATTACAGGATGAATCTGCCACGGGACAAGCAAAACGGCTCAGGCCTGTGGGTTCCTCAGAATCCTGCAGCTGACACCTGTCCAAAGTCCCTGGGTTCTGGACAGGGCAGTTAGTCACTCTGAGTCATGCTGCCTGAAGGTCCAGCCTGTCCTGGTCCCTGGACAACTGCCTAAGAACGCTCCAAAGGCCGGGTGAGCTCAGGTAAGTGCCGAGCGCGCCTCCTCGGCCCTCCCTGCCCCTGCCTGGTGACTCACTCAGGCTTTTTAATCCTGGGCGTTCAATCCCAGCTGCAGGTGTGAGAGCGCAAACCCATCACCATCAGCTGATGTCATTAATACAAGTTGGCTCTGTGCAGGGTGCATACACGTGGGAGGGTCCAGCCCCCCAGGTCCTCACAGGTGAAGGAAAGACCCGTGAGCTCATCACCATCATGGGACATCTGTGTGGCAGGGCCTGCGAGGGGCTAGGGGCTTCCTCACGCCATGACGGCTGTGTTCCCAGGGTGGGCATCCCGAGACCGAACAGAAGCTGTGTCACCCTTTATGGCAGTCTCAGAAGTCAAATACCCTCACTTGCGACATGATCATGGGCCCACCAGGATTCGAGGGGAGAGAAAAAGACCCCACTTCGCAACGGGAGGAGTATGGGCACCACACTGGAGAAGAGCAAGTCTTTCGAAGCACAACTTCCGTATCTAGGAAACAATTATTGTGCACCTGCTATGAGCCCAGCACCAAATACTGGGGGTGTAGCAGTGGTCAAGGAGACAAAAGCCCCCGCCCCATGGAGCTGACACTCCAGTTGGGCAGTGAGGTCATCAACCAAGTCAGCAAGCAAGCTGATGACGCCTTCAGTGAAGGTGCGTTGGGAGACAGAAAGCCGAGAGGCAGGTGGAGGGCCAGTGCACATGCGCACAGGGCGGCGTGAGGATGGGCCGTGGAGAGCTCTGGGGTCAAGATTCCAGGGAGGTATCAGCTGAACCAGAGGCACGGAGGAGGCGTGAGGGGGGCACCCATCAGGGGACTCAAGACACAGCCCAGTGGCCAAGGGGCTGGAGTTCAGAGAGGGAGGGAGTGGGAGGCAAGGAGAGTTGAACCTCCGGGCCAATTTCTCCCAACTCCTCGTCTCTGTTCCCACACCTCTAAGAACGTGGCACTCACCCTTCTGTGGCTCATGGGTTTTCTCCTTGTCATGAAGGATAACGAGCCTCCTTGTAACCTCCTCCCCATGATGGCTCGACCCTGCAACCACTGAGTGGCCCCCATCATCCGGTCATGTTCTGGGGGGTTGCCTAACTCCCTGTGTCTTCTCCACACTAAACCCCACCCCATTCTTCCAGCAATCGGTATCCACTTCAACCTCGCCCACCCTCACCATGCCAGTCATTTGCATCTGTGCCAAACCACAGCCCAGGGGCCGAACCTGGCCCACGGCCTGTTGCCATAAATAAAGTTTTATTGGCACAGAGCCACACCCACTCATTTGCTGTTGTCCCTGGCTACTTCTGCGCTGTCGTGGCAGGTCTGAGTCGCCGCGGCGCAGACCGGATGACTCACAGAGTGTGAAACACGGACTCTGGCCCTCGACAAGGACAGCTCTCTGTGCCTTAAGTTTCTGGCTGCTGGGCAGAACATACACTGTAAGGGGGAGGAGCAGAGGCAGAGGCCCGTCAGGAGGCTCCACCCCCTTAAAGACATACCATAATAAAATCCCAAAATGTGGTATTTTCACACTTTCGCTACACATGCACAATTCAAGTGTTAATCTACACAAGCACGCATGTTTTAATTAGACTTTGGAGGAAGGCAGCCTTCCCAGCAGTTAAGACACTACTTGAGACGCCTGCATCCCGTACTGGAGTGCTGGGTTTAAGTTCTGACTGTGCCCCCAACTCTAGCTTCCAGCTAATGAGCACCCTGGGCAGGTGATGGTTCACGTGGCTGAGTCCCTGCCACCCACGTGAGAGACCCAGACCGAGTTCCTGGCTCCTAGCTCTGGCCTGGCCCAGCCCTGGCTGTTGCGGGCATTTAGGGAAAAAATGGATGGATGGGAGATTCTCTCTCTCTCTCTCTCTCTCCATCTTTCAAATAAATAATTTGTAAATGAAACAATGAGTTTGACTTGACCCTCGAGCTCTTGGGAAGGATTTCAGGCCACGTCTCTACTTGAGCCGATGCAGGCTTCCTTGTGTGTCCATGAATGACCAACACACAGGCCTGCGCTCTGCCCTGAATCCCCCCCTCCCACCTGCCCGGAGAGCCACTGGATGGGAACAGAGCAGGGCAGCATCCGGAGTGAACATGAAAACCGCAGATTCTTAACTCTGAAGAATGCAGCTGCTAAGAACCGCAGGAGCCGCAAGGCCCTCAAAGGGCAGGGTGCTGAGCCGGCTGGCAGGGACCGGCCGTCGCGTCCACACCGAAGAAAGCGACAAACTAGCACCCTACCCACCCAGCCAGCCAGGCCGGCCTCCCTTGGAAACTCGGGCTCTCCCCCAGCTTTCCAAAGCAGTTTTTTTAAATTGTCACTATGGTCATGAGGCATGAAAAGAAAGCCCTGGATTGTTTTCAAGGGAGAAAAGGCGTAGAGCGTTGCGATTTCAAGCATGCGCACTCGGTCCTGGGGCCCGCGGTAGGGGGAGCACGCGGTAGAACTCACCCGCTTCACCTTGACCTCCTTGGATGGTACCTCCCAGAGCCTGTGCCTCTCCGCAACTAGACCTGGCCTCTTTGCCCTGGACCTGGGCCTGTGCATGTACAACGGAAATTCCAGGCCCCTCCGTGCAAAGGCTGCTAGAAGGCTCCATGGGACGGTGGAGGGGGAAGCTCAGGACAAGCACCGCCCGTGTCCCAGCGCAGGGCCGTGTGCAGAAGGAGATCGTGGAAAGAGACAGCCGGCGTCCTAGGCACGGCGCTCCTGGGTCACAGCCGCCCACACCGGGAGAGAGGGACGGTGGGCGCTGGGTGGGTGCCACAGGTGTGCCAGCACCTTTGCAAAGCTCCGTGAATGAAGCCCACGGGTGAAGAGCTAAGAAAGAGAGCGGGGAACGCTACCTGGGGAGGGTCAGCCTCTGCTCCTTGGCCACAGAGTGCGGATGGGAGCAAAAGGACCCCCTGCTCCCCGGGGGGCGCCCTGACCTCCCTACTCACCTCCCCCGAGGTTCTCCGAGAGCTCAGACCTCGTGCATTTTCTGTGTCTTGGGCCTGGCAGGGTGCCTGGATGCTGGTTCTGAGCCAAATTTGCTTCCACCTGCTCAGGAATGTGCCCAGGGCCACATCGGCGTGGGGAGGCGGCTGGCCCTGCCTGGCCCCTCCCCGGCTTCCACCTTGGGTTGAGGTCATTTCCCCTTCTCATCTGTTCCATGAAGAAAAAAAAAGTCTCTCACCAAGCTAATGGACAGACACGCACTGGGCAGAACGAGGCTCCACAGAGATTTGGACAAACCCAAGGGCAGCATGCTGAGCTCTGGGTGGGGTTTAAGTAGCCAAGGTCAAGTTGGGGTCTGGCGATGACCTAGGCAGCTTCCTTAGAAACCTCTGAGCCCCACTTCCTCTGAAACTCCCTGAGCATCAGTATTTGAGGGCTTCTTCGTAACCACAGACAGATGACTGGTTTACTGTCTAAGGTCAAAACAAGCAATATAGACAAGGTCAAGCAGCTGGGACCAGCAGCAGCAGGTGCCCCCTGGGAGCCCCAGACTCCCTGTGAGAGCGCTGACCAGCTCAGGGGGAGTGAAAACCCAAGCACGTCTCTCCGGGAATCCAGCCACCCGTTCACCCATCCTCCTGTTTTTCCTCCTGTCTGCCCTCACATCCATCCGTCACTTCATCCCTTCTTGTTTCCTTTAGTCCTACCATTCTGCCATCCAATCCAACTCTTCACGTCTGGTCGCCCCTTCTCCCTTCCTTCCTTTCTTCCATTTTTCTATCCTTTGTTCCACCCATCCACACTTCAGTCTTTCCTTTATCCACCCACCCACCTATCCATCCATCCACCCACCCACCCACTCATCATCCATCATCCATCCACCCATCCATCCTCTATCCATCCACCCATCCATCCATCCACGCACCCATCCATCCCCCCATCCACTCACCCATCCATCCATCCACCCATCCACTCACCCATCCATCCACTCACCCATCCATCCACCCATCCATCCATCCATCCATCCATCCTCTATCCACCCCCTTCCATTCAGGACCCATCCATCTTTCTGTTCTTCCATTCACATGCCCTTCTTTCCTTCCATCTCCATTGTGCACTATGTTGTCTAACCATACATCAGTCTTCCCTCTCTCCTTCCTTCCATGTGCCCATCATTCTGTCATCCAATCTCCCATCCTCCCATTTGTCCCCTTTTCCTCTCCATCCATCAGCGTGCTCACTGACTACATATACATCAGCCTCTACTTGAGTTGCATACTGCTTATCCCTAAATAGGCACATCTATATTCATGTCTAAAATTTTCAATCTGAATAAACCATGAGTATATTCTAGAAATATCTCATAGGGAAGAGAGACTCAAAATGCTTTAGAGATGCAATATAATACATGCACTCACCAGAGCTAGTGCAAGCCAGCAGGGGCGCTCCAGCACTGTTTCCCTGGGTGCTGTTGAGGGATTTGAGGAGAAGGTGCGCATCACGCAGACAAGGAAGGCACTCCAGTTCAGAGGGAATGGGCAAAGGCACAGAGGCAGGGAAGGATCAGGGAGGTTTCTGAAACATGAAGGAGAGTGTGCAACTGGAGCACGGGAGTGTGGGGAGGGAGGAGCCTGGGGAGACGAGTGGGAGTCCCTCCAAAGGCCATGCAGGCCACGTGGAAACATCTGGACTTTGTCCCAGGGACAATAGGAGCCCCAGAAGAAAGACCCATCTGGCTGCAGAGGGGAAGTGGAGTGAGGGTGTGAAGGGGACTGACCACTGGTAATCTGGAAGGTCCCTCGGGTAAGGAGCAGGGGAGAGGGGATGTGGTCTGGCCAGGTGCCTTCTGAGCACCAGGTCCTGACTCCACTGTAGGCCCAGAGATAACACAGCAAGCAAGTCACCGATGGCCCTGGCTTCCTGCGACCTGGCAGTTCCCACTGGGCAGGTGAGGTACCTGAGGCTGAAAGAGGCGAAGCCACCAGCCCCAGGATGCACAGGGCACTGGTGGCCGGGCACGAATGGAGCTGAGGCTCCAGGGAGCTGCTGGGCACTAAAGTGGAACTAAGCAGGGGCTCGGGGAGCTTGAGGAAGCTTGGGAACCATCCCAGCTGTTGGGTGACTCAGCAAAATTGCTCTTCTGGGTGACTCAGCAAAATGGCTTTTCTGCTGGGTGACTCAGCAAATAGCTCTTCTCTTACAGCCCAAGACCGAAAGCTGAGGTGGGAGAGGCGTGTGAGACCATCTGGGTAGCCAGCTGTCTGTGGCAGGGCTGCCCCTGCCCTTCCATAGGGCTGGTCAGCATCCCCACCCTCTTCCTGCTGGAACCTACCTGCCTCTCTGTGGCCCCACTGAACCCGGCCTGCCTCCTCTGCTTGCTTCCTGCTCCATCCCTAAGTTCCCACCACAGCTCCACTGGGTCCCTGGGCAGCTGCCTCTCCCCTCAACCAGCCCCTGGACCTCTGGCTGAGCTCACCCTGGACCAGCTGCAGGGTCAGACCTGCCCTGTGACCATCTGAGCTCATGGACTGGAGTAGGCTTTGTGACCCTGGGCCGGCCTGTCGGAGCTTGCTGAGCCCAGCGTGGGTCAGCCTGACTGTGATGATGATGGTGATGTGTCTTGGGGGTCCAGACTCTCCAGGGGTCAGCACACATCCCCTTCACAATAAGTCTCCAAAGTGGGTCCTGTTACTCTCCCCTCATCTGGAGCTGAGGAACAGAACAGCAAGGGGGTCAGTCACTTGCCCAAGGTCACACAGCTAGGAAGTTCTGGGACTTGGGTCTGAATTCAGACTATGTGGCTCCAGTCTCCACAGCCCCAGTGCTGCCACCACCAAGCCTACCTTGCATGTGCCCAGCCCCTCTTATCCTGCTAGCCTTCTTCCTTTTACCCCACACTCTGACCACTTTTAATCTACTATAGAATTTTAGATTATGTTGTCTCCACTTTATTGACTATACATTCTCTGGGGCCATTCTCTGGCTATTTTTTCTGCTCACTGATGAACCCTAAACATCTACGACAGGGACTGACACAATACAGACGCTCAATGCAGGTGATGAGGGAGGCACGGAGCTGCAAGCCAGGAGCCAAGGGCCTGGGGATACCCCAGCAGCTGGCCAGGAAATGGAGTCCCCCAGGGGCTGGCTTCCTACTCAGTGTAAGGGATCCAGGCAAACTCAATCCAGTTTCTGCCTCCTCCTCTCCTACCCTCCCCACTCTCAGGCAGAGTGGTTATACCTTGGAGGGGACATTCCTCACTATACCCATGTGCACAAGCATTCCAAGAACCTCTGGAATTATACCAGAACTTTGGGGTCACTTGTTTTTTAGGGAGAGGAGGAGGTTTTTCTTTTTCCCACAGCATCTATTGCCTTCTGATGTGCTATATAAGGGACTTACATCTGTAGTGTTTCTGCATTTATTATGTATTATTCCCCAGGTTATCGAAGGGCTTTCTGATCTCAAGCAGGAGGGAGCCGCTTGTATCAACCAACCCACTGCTTTCCTTCAGTCTGCAGGGTTCCTCGTGTTGCTCACCTGGCTCCCCTTGGGCCTGTGACTGCAGCCTTCTCCCAGGTGCAGAGGTGGGGGTCAGCATCGGGAACCTCAGCCAACCCCCACAGACTGCCCTGCCTAGGCTCCTAGTGCAGCGGTTTCTCCACCCCACCCCACCCTTCCATGTCTCAGCCTTCGCCTGGGCTGCACTCTTGGGGTTAGCAAGAGCAGGTGGCCACCATGTCACTGTGGTGCTCTCCGTGGTCCTGAACCGCCCTGCGGGTCTCTGCTGGGGTAAGGTGGTTTCTTGGTGAAACAGATATGGAGGAGGGGATCACATGAGCCCCTCCAGGTGGTTCTTCTCTCCTTCTACTTCCTGGAACTCTAATCCTACTTCTTTTGTTTCCGTTCGATCTTCATATCTCTGAGGTCTTGACTGAATCAGCACCTTCTCAAGGAAGATTTCTTGGGTTCTATGAAACTGAGGTGCCCACGGGGCTCTGCGCCCTGTGCTTCCCACATTCTGGTGCGTGGTGATCACCTGTCCTATCCCACCACTCTGTCCCCCTCACTGCTGGGTCCTCTGCATAGAGATGATGACAGTGCATCTTGGTTGAACAAGTGCATGAATTCATGAGCGAAATGAGTACATGCTGGATCACCTGACGGTTTGCTTCTACCCTATGATGAGGACAGGACTACTCTTCCAGGTTCTGTGCTAGGAACATGGGAGAGAAACAAGAGTTTGGCATGGTCCTTCTCCTAAGACGTAAAAAACTGTTGGAGGAATTTACAGTAGTTGATCACCCAAGCTCCATTTTACAGATGGGAAGACTGAGGCTCAGGGAAGTGGTGTGATTTGTCTGTCATTGCATAGCTTGGGAGTAACAGGGATGGGACTTGACACCCTTCCCTACCCTTTGACTCTGGACCTTGTCCCTATCCCTTGCTTGTGCCATCATTTCCCTCTCTCTAGACATTGAGTAATGAAGGCATGGGGCTAGATCTATCTCGAGGGGAACATCTAAACCCCAAGACTCCATGGAAAATTAGGACCCTTGGGCCAAGGCTCTATTTTCAGGGTAATAGCAGGGAAGGCCCTTGGCTCCCAGTGAGTCCCCTACAGACCAAGTTTTATCTTGGGAAACTGGATGGGAGGCCCCTTCTTTCCAAGAGCTGCATTCTTGGCAAGAACCATAATGATCTTTCATACTCCCAAAATGTCTGGACAGTGGAGTCTTGCAGGAGGTTAAGGTCAGAGCTCCTGAGACAGCCCCTGTCCCATCCCCTGGTGGGCCCGTGGGCCATGGGGGAAGTTTCTTTGGTCTCTACCTGGAAACCTTCACCTGCAATGTTCTGACAGGTGGGGAATGTAGGCCCAGAGCTAGCATCGGTGTCCAAATGAGGGAACTGTCCCAGGTGGCCATCACACAACCATGAAAGTCCCAGAAGAGTCTCATGTCTGCCTCTGGGGCAGTCAGCATTGGCTTCAGTGGTCAAAACTGGCCCAGTGTATATGCAGTTACTGAACCAAGGTTGTTGGCTCAAAGGACGAAGGGTTAGACAATATGGCGTCTCAGTCCATTTGAGCTGGTTTAACAAAATATCATAGCCTGGCTGTTTATGAACAAGAAAACTCTCTCGCCATCCTGCAAGTTGAGAAGTCCAGTAGCAGGTGTCAGCATGGCCAGGTTCTAGTAAGGGCTCTTCTTCTGGTTTGCAGACAATGCCTTCTTGCTGTGTCTACACCAGTGAAGAGAGAGATCATTCTTCTAAGGGAGCAAATCCCAACTTGGGGGCTCCACTCACCACTTAATCACCTCCAGAAGACCCCGTCTCTGAGTCCCAGCACAGTAGGGGCGAGGGGGTCCACCTATGAATTCTGGGGGGGGGACACAAAAGTTCCATCTGTAGCCCCCCTCCACTGCTGCATCTGGGGGCGGGGAGCAGAAGGCCGAAATGGTCTCCCTGGGGAACTTCTGCTTCTCTGCATCCCCCCTGGCTTTCAGCAGCTGGCCTGCTTCTGTTGGTGACGCCCCCGGATGCACCACACCCACAAGACTCACAGCCAAGCCCAGGAGAGAGACCTCAGGGGATTCGGGAGCTGTGAACTGAGGGACTGCGGGCCCAATCCCACCTGTAAAATGGGGTGGGCTGCATGCTCTGCAGAGGCCCTGGCTTCCATCCCAGGTCCCGCGGGGGCAGGGCTGGGGCTCCACAGAAAGTGGCGCTGGCCCCGAATCCTGGAAGCAGTCGGAGCTGGCCGCCCACGCTCCGGCAGGCAGGAGGCCGGGTGCTGCAGCCTCGTTGCCAAGAGCACAGAGAACTTTCCACTGAGTCCAGGTTTCCATCACCATGGCAACAGCTGGGGGGGTGGAAGCGAATTCCTCAGAATTCCTGGGAGCTTTATAGGGGGGAGGAAGAACAAGAGAGGGAGCCCTGAGCCAGCCCTGGGAGGTCAAGGGCAGCACCCAGTGGACCCCACACTTCCCCTCTGCCATGCTTGTTCTCTCCCCTGTAGTCTTTGTTGTGTCTCCTCTGCTCCTCTCTCCGTATCCCTCTTGGCTTTCTCCCTTCCTCACACCCTCCCTCATGGGAGCCATAGCTAATACTCTAATTACAGACAAGTGCTATGCCCCGGGCATCGTTCCCAGGGCCTCGTACCTGCAAACTCGTCCTCTCAGCCCTGTGAGGTAGGCACAGGACCAGCCCCACTTTGTGGATGAGAAAGTGGAGGCCCACAGAGGTCTAGTGACTTGCTCAGCTCACACAGTACGTGGTGGGCTCAGGAGTGCACTTGGATTCCAATGGCCTCAGCCTCAGCCACTCTTGGGCCAGGAGAACCAGGGGCATAGGAGGTGTGTAGGAGGGGTGTAGGAGGCGCAGTCCACGCTCTGCAGTCTCCCCAGAGCCTCCCTACATCCCCATTCCCTGTGCACCCCACACCAGCAAGGGCAAGGGCAGAGGGCGAGCTGGGCTTCCCGCACCTGGCCAACGCCTCATCTTGGCTGCTGGATGCTCTCATTCAGGTCCTGGAGGCTCCGGAGCTTAGCAGTGGCATTGGGAACTCTGGGAGGCTACAGACATGAACGCCATCACTGCACCTCCCCGACCACCAGCCTGGGGAGACACAGGCTGACCCAGGGAGCCCGGTCGATGCTACCCCATCTTTAAGATTCTGGGGGTTCCCTACTCCCTTCAAAGACCCTCAAGTAATGAGAGGGGCTGGTGGGAATCAGAGACCCCAGCGTTGTGGGGACAGCAAGGATAGCAACTCAATCATGCCGGTCACTTGGTCCGACCTCCACAGTGAGCCATACAGCCAGGTGAACAAAGACCAGAACCAGCAGGGGACTGGGAAAGATCTGTGTCACCCTGGGGACACAGGATCTGCTCTTATGACTTTGCTGATGGCCGACTCAGGGCCCACGTTGTGGAGGAGTAGGTAAAGCTGCCACCTGCGATGCCAGTAACCCACATAAGCATAGGTTCGAATCCCAGCTGCTCCACTTCCAGTCTGGCTCCCTGCTCTTGGCCTGAGAAAAACAGTGGCAGATGGCCCAGGTGCTCAGGCCACCCATGTAGGAGACCCAGTTGAAGCTCCTGGCTCCTGGCTTTGGCCTGGCCCGGCCCAGCACTGGCCGTTGCAGCCATCTGGTGAGTAAACCAGTAGAGAGAAGGTCTCTCTCCCCCACTCTCTGTAACTCTACCCTTCAAATAAATCAATCTTTAAAAACAAAGAAATAGAGATGGCCGACTCCCTTGCAGCCTGGCTCTGCCTGTTCCGCACTCCCTCCTGGTTTCTGTGTCTTGAGGCTGTTGCTACCCTGTGCACTGCGTGCCATGTGTGTTTGTCTTCTGTGCCCGTACTTCCAGATCTCTTGCTCAAATTCCCAA
Organism: Oryctolagus cuniculus; assembly: GCF_051225735.1. Lineage (NCBI taxonomy): Eukaryota > Metazoa > Chordata > Mammalia > Lagomorpha > Leporidae > Oryctolagus > Oryctolagus cuniculus. The sequence goes on along the minus strand of NC_142886.1, from coordinate 40,584,760 downwards.
GATAGAGAGCCAGCCTGGACATTTTCGTTACTGGCACCATGATTGGGCAGCACCTCCCCTCCAGGCCATCCCATTGGCTGCTTGCCAGGCTACTGATTGGCTGCCCGTGGTCAGGTGTTCCTCTCTGTTCCAATCCACTGTGGCCAGGGAGGCAAGATCTCATGTTACTAAGTATTGTTGCTAAGGTAATAGAGAATAGTTCCTCATGGGGGAAGCCGTTTGGAGTTGGGGGTTGTTCGACCTGAGGATCCACCATGCCAACTTACAGCTGGGCCCTATGCCCACTCTTGGTGTTGAGTCTGTCACTTGTCTACATCGGTGTGGCCGGTCATGTGGGATTTCCATGATCTGTAACCAGAGCTCTGTGGCTGGGCGCCCATTTCACAGGTTCATTGCAAGACTGCATGACTCATAACCCACTTCAAGCTTTGTCATGACCTTACAGAGTTGAGGTGAGGGGAACCAGACGTAGCCCCAAGAAGCCCTAAGGTCCCACCAGCAGAATGTGCCTTGAAAGGCTCGCGCTGCATCTGCAGTTGGTGGTGGCTACTCCAGGTCCAAGGGCCAAGGCTGGAAGGGCCCAGACATCAGCTCATCCAGCCCCCTCCCACCATTTGCAATAGAGGAGGACCCCAAGCACATGCCAGGCTCTGAGAGCCCGGTCCTGAGCCGGGGCCCCCATGAGGAGTCTGCTTGCCGTCACCCACGTGGGGGGCCGGGTCTGCCATCAGAGGCCTCCCTCGCCTTTTGGGGCTTTTGCCACACTCTCCCATCAAGCCAGCCCTGCAGCTGTCTCCCCGCTCCTGGAGTCTCATGATCAAAGGAGCTGAGGCTGCATCCCCAATGTACTATTTGTGCCTCACCGTGTGGGCAGGGTGTACCAGCTCCGCGCCAGGACGGGAAGGGTGGGAAGACACGGCTGTCGCGGGAGGCGGAGGACATCTTGCTCCAGAGGGGGACTACATAGAGCGCCCAGGCCGACTTCCCCGCCCCCCAGACTCCGACGATGCAGAATCCCCGCTTTGGTCTAGGCCGGGGTCCTCCTCAGCAGGAATGAAAACAAACCTGCTTGCATGTTCCTGCCCCCCAGCTCTCCGGGACTGCGGAGCGGGCCTGCATGACTTTCCACACTGAGCTCCACCCAATCTTTCACCCACCCAGGTGTGTCTCAACCTCGAGAACCTTCACCGGTTCTCGATGCCTGTCCTGTTCGTCTAAAGTAGGGGCAGTCGACAGCCCAAAACCAGCCAAAGCTGGCTTACCGCCTCTGTCTTTTTTAAATAAAGTTTTATTGGAACACAGACATACTCATTTGCTTACTGTTATCTGCAGTCGCTTTTGAACTACAAAGCCCAGGTTAAAAGGTTGCCTACCTGGCTCTTGCAGAGCAGGTCTCCTTGCCCTTGTTCTGAAGCCCCCGTGCTCCCCTAGGGGGTACAGGAGACCCGAGGCAGGACTGTTTATGGGGGGTACTTCCTCGCTCTCCTTGAGCCCCACATGTAGCCCTTGGTGTGGCCTCAGAGGCTGCGGGCTTGCAGTAGTCTCTGCGCAGTATGGACTCCCAGAAAATGTGTGTTCAACAAAACTGCCGGGTCACGTTCGCACAGCCTGTTGCTAGGGCCTGTCGCCAAGACAAACTCCCTCGGTGCATGTATCTTGGTTCCGTTTCCCTTTGCTGCCTTGTCCCAACTTCTTGCCCAGAAGAGATGACTTGGAAGGGCGGCTCTCTCATCCATCTCTGAGCTGGCCATCCTGGCTTGGTGTTTTCCATATATTTTCTCAACTGATTTTCTGGGTGTTCATCCAAGCTGTCAACTTTAGAAGAGCCCTGTGGCCTGTCACCGGAGACCTCCACGCCAGGGTGTTATTGATCGGCTCATCAATGCTCCTTGATCGCCATCACTCAGCCTGCTGTGACCCGTTTCCGCCTGCAGCATCCAAGGGGCCATGTTGCCTTCTTGTCATTGTGTCAAAGACCAGACTGGGTTCCTCTCCCAAATCCAGGGGCCGCCTGTTAGAAAATGGGACCGCAGACTAAAGGGGATTTAATAGCAACCTAATTGATGTTATTTTCTTACGGAGGGCAGGGGACTAACTAAGCCCAGGAGAGTGCTGGTCCAGGATGACGGGGGAATTGGCGGGAGCGCCAGGAGGGGGCGCTCTTCACAGACATCCTGACATTGCAGATGGCGCATTGGGTAGGGTTGCTAATCGCCACAGCCAACAGGCCCAGACACGCCGCAGATGCCTGCCATAGTTAGTCCCCACTCCCACCAGTCCTGGGGAGGTGTTCAGAGTCAGGGGGGCCAGCTGTCCATTGGTGACCCAGTGACCCTCCTATGGCTTGGCCATCCTGTAAGGGCCTCTTCCACCAGCTGACTGAAGAACTCACAGCCCTGGACCACACAGGAAATCCACTTCCACTTCAATGAAAACCTAAAGGACCCTTTCCTGGCTTTCACTGCCTGCTCCTCCTCTTGCCCTTGACCATGCCTCCAGGCTCAGCCTTGGTTCCCCTGGTCACGTGCACAGCCTCTCTGTGCACCCAAGGGCCTGGTCTGGGGTCTTGGCTGCCGTCCACATCACCCAGCACAGGGAGGCAGAGCCCCTGTGCAGCTGGTGTGCGCCCCATCATCCTCCCGTCTGCGAGGAGGTGGGCGTTGTCCCCCAACCCCATCCTGTGTCGCGAGAGAGCAGGAAGCAGCAGCTGGCAAGCTCACAATTGGAGTCTGCCCACACAGAATCACAAATCCCTCGCTCAGAATTTAAATGTGCCCAGCACCATGGAGAAGGCAGCCAGTCCCACCGTGGAGAGGAATCCATCAGACTACGGGAGCTGCAAGCCAGGTCCCACAAGGGGCTGAGGCTGAACACTGGCAACCTTGGCTCCTCTTGGATCTTCCCTGTGAGCAGTTTTCTTGGAATCTGTGTTGGCAGTTTGTGCTCCTGCTCCTGGCATCCAAGGCCTTCGCCTTCCAGCCCACCCCTATCTTGGTTCTCTCTAGCAACTCCTGGAGTCACGCTCTTCCCTGAGACGAGGTCACGTAGGGTCCCTGCTCAGCAATATGACCTGAGGCAAGCTCTCTGTGACTCCAGTCTCTATTCGTGTGCGACAGAGCTGGGCATCACCAGTTAGCCAGGGTGTCGCGTGGATAACACGGCGTGACCTGCTCCAGAAACGCTCACTCCCGCTGAGTCTTCCCCTTTCCCACCTGGGTTCTTTCTCACCGCCCCCCGCCCCAGACCTCTTTGCCAGGGTGCCATTCAGTGAGGGAGAAGCGCCTATTTGTGATCTGGGTAAAATGCAAGGCTCCATGTAAATTTCTCTTTGCATGAAGCTGCAAGACTCAGCCCAAAAGTCAGCTCAAGGAGATGCCTCCTCCTGACTTCCGACTGGAGAAAACAAATCAAAATCCTCACCCTCAGCAGACTTCTCACAATGGCTTGGCTGCCCCAGCTTCTCGCACGCCCTGAAGCTGCAGCCCTCCCCACCCTGCAAGCCCACCCCGGCAGCATTGCTGGGAGGAGTGGGGCGCTGACCACGCCCAACTGCTACATCTGCTCATCAAGCCCTTACCTCTACGGGGGGGCTTCCCATGGGTCTCTGGCCCCCTAAGCAGAAGGCACTGTAGATGGGGGGGCGGGGTTGACTGCTTACTTTATACGATTTCAAACGGACAGAAAATGCACAAGAACAGTACAAGCAGTTCTCTCATATCCTTGACCCAGATTCACTAACTGCTCACTTTCTTGCCCCATGTGCTTTCTCTCTCCTGCTATACATGTGTAAATATATAGTACACATATTCTATTGCTACGTAGTAAACATATTTACAGCACATATTGTAATTCTTAGATATGCATTACCCTCGTACATGTAACTTTTTCCTGAAAAAAAAAAAACACATGCAAAGAAGTTGGAGCTATCGTGTCCTTTATTCCTAAAATTTCCATGGGAATTTCCAAAGCAAAAGACCATTCTCTTATAGAACCACAGCCCAGTTATCAAAGTCAGGAAGTTAAGCATTCTAGCAGCGCATCATCATCCAGTCCTCAGACCACAGTAAATGTCGTGAACTGTCCCAAGGCTATGCATTGCTGTTTTCCCAGTTCAAGACCCAGTTTGTGGTTTTGAATTGTATTTAGCTGTCATATTTCTCTAGGAGGAAATATTTTATATTTTGGGTTACTTGTCGACATCCTTACCCCCACCCAGAAGTGCCTAGAGCAACACTGCGAACTGAATAACTCAGTAAACATTTGGCCTGAATTGTAAACCAAAGGTTTAAACGTAATAATTGCATGGGACTGGCACTGTCGTGCGATAGATTAATCCTCCTCCTGCGGTGCCAGCATTCCATATGGGCACTGGTGCTAGTCCTGGCTGGTCCTCTTCCAACCCATCTCTCTGCTGTGGCCTGGGAAAGCAGTGGAAGACGGCCCAGGTGCTTGGGCCCCTGTACCCTCATGGGAGACCGGCTCCTGGGTTTGGCTTGTCGCAGCTCCAGCCGTTGTGGCCATTTGGGGAGTGAACCAATGGAAGGAAGACCTTTCTCTCTGTCTCTCCCTCTCACTGTCTGGAACTCTACCTCTCAAATAAATAAATAAAAATCTTTTAAAAAAAAGTAATAATTGTGGATTCTCATACTGCATGGCACACACTGTTGGTTATGTCCTTCATAGTGGTTCCTCCTGGATTGATGGGGATACAGGGGGTTGGATGAAAGGATGGGTACATGGATGAGTTACAGGTCAGGGATGGGCAGTGTGGGGCTAACTGGGTGAATATGGAACAGCTGGATAGAGGGAGGAAAGGCTGCATGGATAGGTGGATGGATGGATGGATGCATGCATGCATGCATGGGTGGGTGGGTGCATGGATGGGTGGGTGCATGGATGGATAGATGCATGGATGCACAGATGGATGAATGGATGGCGGATGGGCAGGCCGATGGGATGGGTTCAATGGATGGAGAAAGGCAGGAACTTGTGGATCTGCGGATGGATGGTTGAGGGGGTGCGTGGTTAAATGAGAGGAAGTAGTGGGTGGAATTCTGTGTGCCTGATGTTCACAGTGGTTCAGTAAATGCGGTACTCGTTCAGGCGCCAGCTCCGCGTCCTTCCAGCTTGGACACTTGGAGAGTCCCTACCCCACTGGGGACTCCACAGTGCTCTCTGTGAAATGACCGGCCAGCCTTCTTCGTCTCTTCGTCTCTTCCTGCTTGGACCAACTCTCGTCTCAGAAACATGAAGTGACTTCCCCAAGATTATGACAGAGTCCAGATTTGAATCCAAGCAATCTGGTTCTAAATCAACTGGTTTTTTTTGTTTGTTTGTTTTTACTATTTTCCTTAACTGCCACTTTTGGGACAGCAAAAAAAAAAAAAAAAAAAAAAAAAAAAAGCTTTTGGGGCTGGTGCTGTGGCACTACAATGGTCACCAGGTTCAAGTCCCAGCTGCTCCACTTCTGATCCAGCTCCCTACTAATGCACCTGGGAAAGAAGTGGAGAATGGCCCAAGTGCTTGGGCCCCTGCGCCCACATGGGAGATCTAGAAGAAGCAGCTGGCTCCTGGCTCCTGGCTCCTGGCTCCTGGATTCAGCCTGGCCCAGCCTCAGCCATTGCGGCCATCTGGTGCCAAGTCCTCCACTCCCCACACCCTCAAGCCACTGCCCAGCCAACCACTCTGAGGCCCCCAACCCCAGGAAGCACCTGGGCTTGTTCCACAATTTTCTGCCTTCCCCCAGAGCCGGAGAGATGACGCAAGAGGCATTTTCCACGGGCCCCTCCCTGCTCACTGTCCTCGTAGCTCAGTCTCCATCCCTGCCTGTCCCTGTCCCCAGTGCCCTCTGGCACACCTCACCCCCACATGCAGGGCAGTGTGCAGGACCACCTGCCTCCTGCATACGCTGCAGGGAGCAGGAAAGGTACTGCAGCCCAGAGGCCCGGCCACCTTCCAGCCTCGTGGGAGGGAAGTGTGTGCACCTGCCCACACGGCCAGGCCTTGGGCTCCATTCCCACGGGTCTCAGGGACGCGAGATCTCCCAGGTGTGCTCAGATGAGTGTCACTTGCCCCCTGGATGCTGCGACAGGGATGCTTTACCCCCTTGAAGAGGCAGCAAACGGGGCCACTGGAAATAAATGAGGAGAAATGAAAAACGGTTTTTAAAAAATTTGATATTTAATGTTGCAGAAGCACTGTCAAAGTAACAGTCATGAAAATTCAGCTGGACCGGGGTCTTCTGGGCATGGCACTGTTTCAGTTTTGCATGGTGTGGGGAGGGTGCTGGAATCCCTTTGAAATGTAGGGGCCCAGAAAGTCTTCACGTAGGGCTGCCTTGGGGAGCTGGTAATAGCTTGGCTGACGGGCCTGAGCCGCCTGGGGCAGGAAGAGCCAAGGCCGGGGTGGGGGGCCCCTGCTTCAGGGGTTTCAGTGCCTGCTGTGACAGCCACACCCACATGGGGCTTCAAAGAAGTCCAAGGGCTGCTCCCCCTTCTTCAGTTCCCTACAGCTTAGCCTGGCTAAGGGCACCCCCTGGTCAGGAGTGGGCTCACCCCCACCCCACCCCCAACAATTCACAGCTCTCTGAACCAGACAGGGCTGCCAGGCCCAAGACCCTGAAAGAGCTGAGCCAGGAACTGCACGCCGTAGGAAGTGAAGAGCCTGTGAAAGCCAACCTCCGTCACTTGTTCCAATGCGGAACCAGGAGCCTCTGCTAAGAGCTGTCTTTGGCAGTGACCCAGAGCTGTCGCTAGGCCAGGAGTTCGCTTTGAGATTGGAAGTTGGAAGAGCCGGTTGCTGTGCTACCGCTGAACACTTCTGCAGACATGTATCCAGGGCGTGAGCTCAGTGCACCCTCATACTGCATCCCCCAGCTGAGCTCCTGCTCAGGGCGCACAGCCTGCCATGGCAAGAAGAGGTGTAAACAGAGAATGCACACCCTTGTGTGCGGCCGGGAAGAGCTTGTACTAGATGCCCTGGAAACAGAAGACAGACGGCGCCTTCTCCCCCCCCCTCCAGGGAGGTTGGAGTCTCAGCAGGGAGCTGGCATCTTGAGATGGGCTGGCATCTTGAGAAGAGGGAGGAGTGGGAGGGAGAAGTCGTGATTCATGAACTTGGTATTCCTCAGGGTAATGCTAGTTGCTGCAACAAGCAAACCCTGAAAAGGACAAGGGGTCAAACACGATAGAAGGTTTATTGTTTATCCATGGGAAATCCAAAACCACGATCCTGATTGGCAGGTGACTCTCTCCACGTGCTGACACGGGACCCCCCCCCCCTTGCATACTGTGACCCACGGTCTCCACCTTGTTCTTCTGCATAAGAAACAAAAGGCATGTGGGAGACAGCTCAGGGAGATTGGTCATGAGTCAGCCAGAAGTGGCACACGCCACTGTGGTCATGTCCCTTTGGCCAGCACACTGCAGGTACCTGGGCACACCCAGCTGCATGAAAGGGTGGGAAATGCTAAGTTTATCCTCAGGAAGACGAGACGGGTTCAGTGAGCATCTCTCTCTCTTCAGTGCTGGTACCCTCATCAGCAGTCCCGTGGAATAAAACACTATCACCATCTCCATTTTACAGGCGAGAAAGCTGAGGCTTCAAAAGGTCCTGCAGTCTGCCGGAAGCCCCAGAACTGGCAAGGGTGGAGCTGTGATCGCACATCAGGTCTGTCTGTGCGGGTCCAAGTCCTCCCACTTCGCTGTTTATCAGGATTCATAGATCCTCGGGAAGAACACGGGCGACTCACCGACCAAGGGAGGGTGAGCCAGGAAGGAGCAAGGACGGATGAAGAAGCGAGGGCAGGAGATGAAGTCCCCGAGGTCTTTGCGGTTTGTGCTGTCACCCCTGCTTGAGTCATGGCTGCATGACCACATACAGGTTGCAGACAGGCCCCACCCGTCTCACTTGTGAACACAGGTCGAGAAACCTTCAATAAAAGACTAATAAAAGTAATAGCAAGCGAACACCAACAGCAATTAAAAAGTAGCATATCATGACTATGTAGCATATGTTGGAGGTGTTAGCCAAAGCAGTTAGACAAGAGAAAGCAAATAGAGGTGTAAGAAATACAAATCTCTATTTGCAGATCATATGATTAAAAATATTGGAAAAAGCCGAAACAATATGGAAAAACTACTGCAAGCAATGAAAATTTACTAAAGTAGTAAACTATAAAATTAATAAGAAACTGAAACTAAACAAATATAAAAGATTAGCAATTAGAAAAACTAATGGAAGCACATACTCCAATTATAATAGCAAAAATCAAAATAAAATATTCACACATATACTTAATGAGAAACTTACAAAGTCTATAAGAAGAAAACTAAAAAAGATTCTAAAAGACACAGATGTGCACTTAAACAAATTGATCTATCTACTATGATCTTGGGGGAAAGTGGATGGAAAAAAAATCAACATCATAAAAAAAGTAAGTACCACAAGTAAACTTCTAAATTTAATAAGAAATCTCCATCCCCCCATCCTGAAGCAGTAGAGGTTGATTATAAAATTCACATGGAAGAAAACTGGTAGGAGTAGCCAGAAAAAAGTAGCTAAAAATGAAGAGCAACCAGGGGTCTTAGCATTGTAAGATATTAAACACGTATTTTCCACCTCTATAATTATAACTCTGTATAAATACAAATCAACCTATTTATGGTACATAGATTCAAAATCCAGGGATGGCTCCATATACACATGGAGATTTAATATGTGAATAAGGCAGCATTTCATGATAGTGAGAAAAAAGATTTTAGTAAGTCTCATTGGGACAACTAGATAGCCACACAGGAAAAGAAAAAAAAATCTTGACTCCCATCCTCACACTACACACCAGGATAAATTCCATGTGAATCATAGACGTGATTGTAAAAACTAAAGCAATACAAATACAAATAATAAAGCAACTACAACTAAACATCCAGAAACATTTTCAAAGTCTTCATTTTTAAAAGTTGTAAACACAGTGAAATATCACTGAAAAGAACTCATTAGGAAAATAGAAAAAAAGACATGAATATATAGTTCCCAGGAAAAATGCAAATGGCTCTTAAACCTATGAAAAATAGAGAAACCCAGATACCGCATCACACTGGCAAAATTCCAAAATTTGACAACATGCTCTTATATTGGAGAAGCAGGCACTCTCACACATGTTGGTAGGGAAGCAGAAATAAGCGACTTGGGAATATCTAACAAAAGCACATAGCCAGTTACTTTTTGATCCAGAAATTAATTCCATTTCTAGGGTTCTATCCCAAAAGCACACTGAAAATGATACAAAATTATGTAGGCATTCTTCAAAGCATTATTTGTAGCAAAATACAATAAATGATCTATATATGTCTCAACCAAGAATCAGCTGAATAGACAATGCACATCCATACCGTAGACTACTATAAAATAGAGGAGTTATATAAAATAATGAGGACTATCTCCAAATAAAGCTACGACACAATTTTCAAGACGTAGGAAGAAGCAGGGTGTGGAGTCGGGTGCAGAGTCCGCTTGTTATTGTGTACAAACAGGGAGAAATACACACTCACACACACTTGTATTTGGTAATATTTGCAAAAAGAAATGATTAAAGGAATTCCAAAACTAATGAAAACAAAGGAAGCAAACTTAGCTACAAGCACACATTCCTGAATGGACCTTGCTTAATAGTTTTGTCTTGGGATCAAGTGGGAAGAAGCAGTCACCAAAGAAGGAGGTACCTTTCTCTGAAGGGAGGACAGAACTTCCACTTTGTTATGGCCTTGTCTAAATACTCATGGAGTCTGTGGATTCAAAAGGCTCCCATAGCCTTGGCAGCTCATGTCAAGAGCTCCGGGTGATCATTGACATCATACATAAGAGTGTTAATTGTTAAATTAACAATAGGAGTCATTGTGCACTTACTTCCCATGCAGGACCTCTGTCCTCAGAGAGTTGTATTATAACAATGTCTAAGTGCTCGCAAAAGAGGTATCATTCTTGGGTGCTTCTTTAAAGTTAATTAAGTTTCTAAGAAAAGTGAAATTAACTTCAAGATGCAATGACTTTGAACGACCCTTGTCTGGACTGTTGAGGAACAGATTTTTTTGTTTTGTTTTGCCTTGTTTTTTTTTTGTGCAAATTGTTGAACTTTTTACTTAATATAGAGTGGGTCTTCTGTGAATAAATTTAATCGAAAATGGATCTTAGTGGAGAATGGGACTGGGAATGAGAGAGGGAGGAGGGTGAGGGGCGGGAGGGAGGGTAGGGTGGGAAGAACAACTGTATTCCTAAAGTTGTACTTATGAAATGCATGAAATCTGTACTCCTTAAATAAAAAGTTTCTTTGGGGGGAAACTTTTTAAGAAAAGAAAACCAAAGAATCTGTAATTTTAAAAAAAGCCACATATGAAGCTGGGAAAAAATGAACCTAATCATGCATCATATGATTTCATGAAGTTGACAGTGTAACCATAGGCAGAAAAACTGTTTCAAATGACTTTAAAGGGTGCTGGTATGGTTATTTTGAAGCTATTCTTTTTTGTAAAGATTTATTTTATTTATTTGAAAGGCTGAGTTACAGAGACAGAGGGAGGCAGATGGCCACAACAGCCAGGGCTGGGCCAGGTGGAAGCCAGGAGCCCAAGCACGTGGGCTATCCTTCGCTGCTTTCTCAGGTGCATTAGCAGGGAGTTGGATGGGAAGTGGAGCAGCTGGGACTCAAACCAGCGCCGATATAGGATGCTAGCACTGCAGATGGCAGCTTTGCCTGCTGCACTACAGCACCAGCCCTGAAGCTATTCTTATGAGTATATGTGTGAATAGTTGGATGGATGGATGGAGAGATGGATGCCGGATCAGAGAGGGACAGAACAAGTTATTTACGGAATTAAAGAAAAGTGATGTAAATGTTCTACTTAACAGTCAAAGCTTTACCACAGTCTCTGTAATTCAATCTGAAATGTCAGGATAACTCCAAATTTATTTTCCTCTTCAAAAAATATTTTTTCCTTAGCCTTGTCCACTGAAAAGTCTTGGAAGCAATAATAACCAAACAGCAATAAACACAATTGATGCCTGGATTGTGATCGCAGTACATCCCACTGGGAGAACCTAGGGCTCCTTTGGAGAGAGGACTGACATTAGAGCTACGGCTGAACGTGAGCAGAATGAGCCACGATCTGATTCTGAGGCTTGACAGCAGGAACTGACCAAAGATTACGGCAGAAGCACACGAGAATCACCTTGGATGAGCTACCACTGGCCCACCACGGGAACATTTACTTGTCAGGACTAATAAAGACTCACATGGATCAAAACACTTCAGATGTGTTTAAAAATCTGCTAATCATAATGACAATTTTAAGAAAATCCTTATTGACTGCTTGGATCAACTGACTCAAGTGTTCATTATGTCTTTCCTGCACACAAACTCATCTTTGGGATAACCACATGGTTGATACAAGAAAGCTCTCCTATATACAGGATTAGAGCTAAGAAAAGCAGGAGAATGATAGGATGTTGCCATGGTGACACTTTGTGACATAACAGCTGTGTCTATTCTATGACTGCTGAAAACACTAGGTAAAAACTCATGGAGGGGTGGGTGTTTGGCCTCGTGGTTAAGATGTTGGACTGGGATGGGAGCTTGCTCCCCCTCTTACTGTACACTCATGGTGGACGGAGTGTACTTCACCCATTGACTTTGGGCTTGCCCATGTGGCTCACCCAAGTAACACTGGACTATTAGTGGCCAGAAACTAAGCAGAGGCATGGAATGTGCTTGCCCTGCGGAACTCTGAAGAATGGGCCCCCTCACTCTAAGCCCTAGGACAAGACAAGTGGCATAGATCCCATGCCCCAGGTAGCCAGTGGGCCGTGGAGAATGAGTACTGTGGAGAGCAGATTTGAATCCAGCAGACTGGGTCTGGAATTAGAACCCAGCCCTGCATAGCTGAGGTGCACTTCATGAACATGATAACCACTGGGTTTAGGAGGGGTCTGTTAGCATTATTGTGACAATAGCTGCCTAATACAAGACTCCTTTCAAAATGTTCGTGGGAAAGTAGAATTAAAAGATCAAGCACATTTTCCATGAACTTTCCGATTACCCTAGTACACCAAAGAACAAAAAGGGGCCAGTGTCATGGCACAGCAGGTAAAGCTGCCGTCTGCAGTTTATGGGTGCCGGTTCGAGTCCCGGTTACTCCACTTAAAATCCAGCTCCCTGCTATGGCCTGGAAAAGCAGTGGAAGATGGCCCAAGTATTTGGACCCCTGCACCCACGTGGGAGACTCTGAAGAAGCTCCTGGCTCCTGGATTGGCCTGGGCCAGCACTGGCTGTTGTGGCTATCTGGGGAGTGAACCATTAGATGGAAGACCTCTCTCTTCTGTCTCTCCCTATCTGTCTCTGTAACTCTGACTTTCAAACAAATAATCCACATCTCCTCGTGGGTGGCAAGGAACCAACAATTTCAGGCGTCACTGCCGCCTCCCAGGGTCTGCGTTGGCAGGAAGCTGGAGTCAGACCTGTCTGGCACCCAGGCACTTCGATGTGTGACACAACTGTCTTAGCCAGCATTCTAATCACTAGGCCAAATGCCCATCCCTAAAAGGCCTGCTTATTTTTTATCCAGTTCCACCATTGTCTATCTGCATGGCCTTAAATGTCAGGTGCCTCCCCTGTTAAATCTCTCTGCTTACAAAGCTTATTTGGGAGACTTGTGCACAGTTGGACTGACTGACCATGCAATCCTTCTAGCCAACCATCACTCACGCACTCAAGCTCACCAAAGGCCCCCACCTGTGACTCTGTGAAAGCCCCCTACAGGCAGGAGGGAGGTGGGGGCTGTTCAAAGGAATTGTAAGCCCCTCAGAGCATTTGTCCCCTCAACCTGTCCAAATCAAGCTTAGAATTTCTGTCATGTGTAGTGTTAAACACAGATCATCATTTTGAACCTAATACCACACACAGAAGGGTTTTGGAGAACTGTTTGTGTTTCTGAGCACGTATTTATCTAATCAAATAATTTTCTGTGGCTATTTTTAAGTGCTTCTTTGGCTGCCCGAAGGTTCGAGCTGTAGGAAAATGCTGAATCCTAGGTAAGGATTCTGGAAGCCGTCGACGGTACACTAGCGAATCTCAGCAAGATGAGGAAGTGGACCGTCATCGGGGGCAGTACCCCAGGGAGGGCAGTGCCCATGTCCTCGAGGGCAGGAAGCCCGTATTAGCATTCTTGTGTAAGAACTAGGAAGGGGCCGGCGCCGCGGCTCACTAGGCTAATCCTCCGCTTAGCGGCGCCGGCACACCGGGTTCTAGTCCCGGTCGGGGCGCCGGATTCTGTCCCGGTTGCCCCTCTTCCAGGCCAGCCCTCTGCTGTGGCCCGGGAGTGCAGTGGAGGATGGCCCAGGTGCTTGGGCCCTGCACCCCATGGGAGACCAGGAAAAGCACCTGGCTCCTGGCTCCTGCCATCGGATCAGCGCGGTGCGCCGGCCGCAGCGCGCCGGCCGCGGCGGCCATTGGAGGGTGAACCAACGGCAAAGGAAGACCTTTCTCTCTGTCTCTCTCTCTCACTGTCCACTCTGCCTGTCAAAAAAAAATAAAAAAAAAAAAAATAAAAAAAAAAAAAAAAAAAAGAACTAGGAAGGAATTGAAGATTTGCTGGTAGGTTACAGGCTGACCTGGACGTGTCCTCGGCAGGTGCACACAGTGCGGAGGGATTAACGGCAGCACCTCCCTCGTCACTGCTGGCACGTGTGGCACTTCTGGTTTGCCTGGGCAGCGGGCGCTATGAACTATCTAATTTTCATTAAATCCACCCTCCCCACGGGGACAGATGGCTTAAAAAGGCTGCTGCAAAGAATCGATGGGCAGAAGCTGGTCCTGGCCGGGTAGGGAAAGAGCGAACAGCGGCACTGGCCCCGCTCTTCTGAGGACAGCCCTCGCTCCCAGCCGCACGGGGAGCTAAAACCGGAGACAAACCTGCAAGCAATCCCCTCCCCCACCCGCCCCGCCCCCGGATGCGGAACTCTTGGGCAGACTGTTGGAAACGTGGATTTATGTCCACCACCGCAGCCCACGTAGAGCGAGCAGGGAGCTGTTCATTCCTGATAGTTCTGCCGGTGCGTGAGTCCCAGGCACGGAAGCACACACCCCTGGAGGACAGCATGCTCAAACACTTTCCTGGGGTGGGGGTGGGGGTGTGCGGAAGGGTGCAAAATCAGAAAGTCTGATGGGAGGGGGCGTTTTGTGCAGGGTTGAAGTGTCTATGTACTTTCATTTTACTTAAAAGGCAGAGGGGAGTGAGAGAGAGATCGAGAGATCTTCCATCCACTGATTCACTCCCCAGATGCATGCAACAGCCAGGGCTGGGCCAGGCTGAAGCCGGCAGCCAGGAGCTCTACCCAGGTCTCCCATGTGGGTGGTGGGGACTCAGCACTTGAGCCATCATCTGTGCCTCCCAGGTGCATTAGCAGGAAGTAGGATTGGAAGTGGGGTGAGGTAGGGTGCTGGTGTCCCAAGTAGGGGCTTAACCTGCCACACCACACCGCTCACCCCTAAGAAAGTGTTTTTGAAAAGAATTGGATGATGGTCGAAGACCTCCAGGAAGGAGGAGAACGATTGGAAACGGGCAGATCAGGAGAGGCAGCTTGGCCCAGGGTTAGAGTGTGGGTTTGAGCCCCAGCTCCTTAGGTAACTAGGATAAGCCAATTTACTCAACTCCCTGCACTTCAACTTTCCGAACAACGTGGGTAATGACTGTACCTTTCCCTGGGCCACTGTGAGGCCTCAACGAGTCAACCTCTAAACCCATGCCTGGCTCGCGGTAAACACTCCCACAGAGCCTGCCATGTAAGTGCCAAAGTCCCAGAGGCTCTTACCAAGTGGAAACCCTGGCTATGAATAAACAACACGTCAGAGCGCCAGCCAGCACGGGCACTGTGCATCCCAAGCATGACCTGCTGGAACGAGAGTCCAGCACAGCACACACCAGGCTGGGCACCGCCACTGGACTCTCCCCTCCTGTGGGGTGCACATGACATCAGCCACTCTGTCAAGTCCCACGCTGGCTCCCTGGACAAGGAGGGTGAATAAAAGGCAAGTGACACTGGAGCCCCCAGCCTGACGGTGGAGGGCAGTAATGCCAACAGAGCCAGTAAGAGTGGGCGGCCTTGGTTCAGCATTGCCTGGGTGGACCTGCTCTCCATGGCTTGGATAACTCTCCTGCTGACACGGCTTTTCTCCTCCCCAGCACTGGAGCTCCGGGCAACACTCCCCCCAGTAATCAGGTGCCCCAGGAGAAGCTCTGACCTCAGCTGCAGAGGCCACCAGCTGCGGCAAGCACCCCAGGAGAGCCCACTTGAAGGGGTAAATGACAGGGAACGTGGGTCCCCATGTGCCCACCTGAGCTTCCCATGGTGAGAAGCTATTATTTATCCAAGCGGTGTGGGCTGGAAGTCAGTTGGTTTTATAGGCGCCCAGAGGGCTGGCTGCCTTGTTCCATCCATCAAAATAATAACTGAGCTATTAGTAAATAATAGAATGGAATTGATTTTTGTGAGACAAGTAGTTTCGTGACCTGTTGCCTGAGACAATAAGATTTAGAGGCCGGAGCGGGCACTGGGGCCCTAAGGAGCGGGGAAGCGAGGGGAGAGAGGTTGTGAGTGCATGGGGGCAGAGGCCACAGCTGCGGTGCCTGCCCCCTGCCCCGAGCCCTGTGGGTGGTGGTGCGGTGACCTCCCCTACTCAACCATGTATGTTTGCCGGGGTGGATGGCGGGGCGCTGGTGCAGATGTTAGGAGCCGCTCCTCAGTGCTGATCTTGCAGGAGAGGCCGGTGTTCCCACAGGGCAGCCAGTGAGGCCTCCACGTCCATCTTCAAGGCTCTGTCCTGGCCAGTGACACCCTTGGATTCTCTGTGCCCAACCCCAAGTCTGGCTCAGGCCAGGGCCTCGTTGAATATTGGATGAGATGAATAAATAAAAGATGCATTGGCACAGAAACTGAAGAGGCGCGGGGCCCTGGAGCCAGACTGTGCTCATGTTCAGGCTGGCTCACGTCCCAGATACATGGCCTTGGCTGAGCGACTGAATCTCTCTGTGCCTCTGTCTTCTCATTGTAAAATGGGAGGAGGACTTGAATGCATCACGAACAGAAAAGTCTAGAACAGTGCCTGGCACATGGTAAGCTCTGGATGCTGTATCAGCAGGACCATGGGAGATGGTACCACAGCATGCATGCCACCCCCTGCCCGTGGCATATGTGCCAGTGTCACCAGGCCCTGCTGTCTGTGACAGCGTCAGGCCAGACCCGCCTCCCCACCTCCCTACCTACCATCATCCAACAAACCTCCTTTCTGGCCTGCAGACCTCATTGGAAGGGCATCGGGTGCCAGGCCAGGGCCCCCTCTGGTCACCCTGGGCTCCGTGGACCATGGCAATGCGAGGGATGCACTGGCCCAGCCCACCACTGCTGGATCAGAATCTGGGCACTCAGATCCCAGGGGCGGGAGCCTTGAGGATGTGCGGACGAGAGCCAGGGACGCTGCCAGAGTGGCTCTCAGCCCTGGCTGCCTGTTAGAATCGCCTGGGAGTGGCTGAGTCGGGATCACGGGGGAGGCATGTGGCTCCCCATAGTAGAGGAGCAAAGCACCACCAGAACCAAAAGCGACCCAGGGGCAGAGAAGGGCAAAGAAGCAGCCTCCTGCGAGAGCTCAGCCACTTCTCCAGGTGCCTTGGAAATGCTAATGAGAAGCTGTCCTGACCCTCCCTGGCTCCCGCTCTGCAGAGGGAGACGTCAAGGAAAGAGCGGACAACAAGGCAGTGTGGGCAGGGCTAGGTCCAGATGCAGCCTCAGACGCTCAAGGGAGCCCGCCTGGGGGAGCCAGGAGGGAGGCGTGGGGTGGGACGCTTCTGGAGGTTGCCAGGAGGGTGGCAAATGGAGGAAAGGAAGAAAATTCCAGAAAGAAGGGCCAGCATTGCAAAGGTGTAGATTCGCAGCCGTTGTCTCTGGCGAGTGTGTGGGCTGGAGAGCAGCTCGGAGGTCTGAAGCCAGAGCGTTTGCAGCCTGGAGAGGGGGCGAGATGGGGATGGCCAGGGCAGTACCGGGGACGGCAGCCCGCACACCAGCACTGCAAGAGGGTGCAGGGTCAGGACCACCCTCGACCTTCAGGAGGGAGGGAGGAGGGAGGGCATGAGCCGGATGGGGACGGGGCACCGGGGCAGGACCAACCTCGAGCAGAAATCAAGGAAGAACACGTGGGTGGAGACAGCCAAGCCCCAGCATCCGGAGCCAGGCTCCTCCCCTCAGATGGGACGGCCTGGGTCCCTTTATGCTGCTATCATGGAATACCACAGACTGGGTCACTTATTTCTTTTTAAAGACCAATTTATTTAAAGGTAGAGTGACAGAGGGAGAGAGAGGGAGATTGCTTTTCCATCTGCTGCTTCGCTCCCCAGATGGCCACAACCGCTGAGGCTAGGCCAGGCTGATGCGAGATGCCAGGATCCATGCCCGGTCTTGCACAGGGGTACAAGGGCCCAAGCACTTGAGCCATCTCCCGCTGCCTTCCCAAGCACCTTAGCAAGGAGCCGGATCGGAAGCAGAGCAGCTGGGACTCGAACCAGAGCTCTGGTCTGAGTTGCCAACATGGCAACTTGCTGCTTAACTTGCTGCGCCTCCCACAGACCCCTGGGCTACCAGTAATGAACAGAAATATACTGGCTTACAGTTCTGAAGTCTGAAAGCCCAAGACTGATGTCCGGTGAGGGCCTTTTCACAGCATCACAACACGGCACAAGGCATTACCTGGTGGAAGTGTGAGAAAAGAGAAAAGAGAGAGCAAGCGCACAACAGCGCCCCTACACCTCCAGGGGAACAGCCTCACAGCCTCAACATTGCTTAAGGTCTCACATCCCGAAGCTGATACGACGGCAATTGAATTTTGCCAAGAGTTTAGGAAGGGAAAACATGCAAACCACACAAGGCCATGTGGTGAGGATTACATGCATCAACACGTGTGGAGCCCTCGAAACCTGCTTAGCAGATTGTCAGCACTCGGCACGTGTCGGCTGTGGCAGAGATGACCAGCAGAGCAACAACCACTCACGCACCTGTTTCTCGGTGTGCATGGTTGCAAGAGAAACACCTGGCTAGTTGCGGACCCAACGTCCCAGGCACACAGGCCTTGCAATGGGACCACGTGTCTGAGTTCTGGCCAATGGAATGCGGGCGGAGGTGAGGCACCTCCCTCCGGTTGCCCGTCCTCTCTGTTCTCCTACCAGGGGCTGAGGCACCTCCCTCGGGTTGCCCCGTCCTCTCTGTTCTCCTACCAGGGGCTGTCAAAGCCCAGAGTGACTTTGGGGGCCAAATGATGAGACAGCATTGACTGTTCCCCTCCATAATGTAATTCAGATTCACTTACCTGTCCTTCCTCTGACATCATGGAAGGAACAGCTGTGCCACAGAAGAACTAGAGTACCATCTCTCATTCTAATTGCATGACCTTGAGCACGCCACTTGACCTTTCTGAGTCTTATCAAGAAAATGGGGGGGAGAGAGGGGAATTCCCTCATAGGGCTTTCCGGAAAATTAAAGTGAGAGTTTTTTGTAAACTTACATAAGACACAAAATGTTCTTTAAAATGTGATCATCTGGTATGCCTCATTTAAACAATGGATCCAAGAGATAATTTAAAATTTGGATGGCCCAGAATTGCCTGAAATATGATTGGAAAAACTCCCCCTGGGCTTGTAGAGATTCAGTCTGACTGTATTGAGTGACCACAGTCAGATTGGCCACACCATCGTGTGCACGGATTTAACCAACCACAGATCAAAAATACTCAGGAAGAAGTTGCGTCTGTGCAGAGATTTGTCTTGCCATGATCCCCGAAACAATACAGTAGAACAACTATTTACATAGCATTTACATTAGGTATTTTAAGGAACCTAGAGAGGATTTAAAACATAAGGGAGGATGTGTGTAGGTTCTATGCAAATACTAAGCCGTTTTAGGCAAAGACTTGAGCCTCTGTGGATTATGGTATCTGCAGGAGGTCTTGGGATGATCCCACAGACACCAAGGAATGACTGCAAGTGTGTGTGTGTGTGTGTGTGTAAAAATAACTGCTCTCATCTCTGGGTCATCCAGCCACGGTTGAGAAAACCAGTCTCAGGAAGTCACCAAGATGACCTTCAAGGTCCTTGCTGTCTTTCTGCAAAACTCAGCTCAGCTCAAGGGTGGCCTCCGTGCTGTCAATCATCTCCAGGTCAGGTGGCGCCTCTGTCTTCCTCCCCGGGACAGTCAGCACATCTCAGTCCACCTCTTGTGTCTGCTTCCTCGCTGAGCTTAAGCAACGTGCAGGTAGGAGCTGGGTCAGCTTCACCTCCAGATGAAGGTTTGTCCTAGCACAGAGCTTGGCACTCGGGACACTAAGGAAACGTTGCTCAAGGAATGACTCAGAAAGCCAGTAAAGTTGGAGAGCGATGGTGATTATATCACCTCCCACTGACAAATCCATTGCTCTCCATTTTTTAAAGTCATGCTTAAAGAGTCTGAACGATTCCCTTCATTTCAATTACATTAGCTAATTACTTCAGTGCTTAAGCTTTTTCTTGGACATTTTCCACCAAAGATATAGTTCCATAAATAATTAAGGCGCACACTGCATACCCCACTTCGAAGGCAGTGAGCGCCTCCCAGGACTTCTGAGCAGGCTGGGACTGCTAAGAGCAGGCAGCCACTGGGCGCTGACAAGGACAGAGCTTCCTTGGAGCTTGCACAGACGGCTGCAATGCATCTCCCATCCCGCGTGTTTTTCCACAATGTGACCTTGATGCTCCTCCGACTGAGAGGTGACACCTATGCCTGCTCCTCCGGAGCCTGCAAGGACTCGTGATGTCTTTGATTAATAGGGGCAGAGGTGGCTTGTCAGGCTGCAGCAGTAACAAAAACACCCCCCGACACCGCAAGGCCAAGTGCCCTCGTTTCCAGGGGCCATCCGGAGCCTCGCTCACCCAGACGCCCCTGGACGCTTTATACTGCCTCAAATTCAAGAACACTTCTGAAGCCCTGGCTCCTGGAATACGATTTATTGAGCTCCTTGGGGTAATGTCCCAGCCCTTCTCCCAGCCCTTCTCATAGCCTCCATACACACTCCAGAGAAAATTCCATCGAGTCAAGCTGATTTACAGCTCCCGTTGCTCATCAGCTCAGCTGCATTAACCTTCGAAAATCTCGCTCTGCTCCCAAGACCTGAAGAGCCTTCTCCTTGGCTTTCTCTCCCCTTTACTCTCACTCTTCTTTGTCGCGGTTAAGACTAGACAGGGCTGGTATTCCACTGGCTCGCAGGTGATGGGCAGCGATGGCTGAACTGACTGTTAAAATATTAAAAGGCATCAGTACTGGTTGGCAAACCTCTGTAGCTCCTGTGCCCCGCCCCCACCCCAGTCCCTTCCTCTGCTGCTGAAGCAACATCAGAGTCTATTTGCTTTATTCCTCAGTGCCCAGGCCACTCTGGGACTCCAAGGCGGATGCTGGGCCTCGAACCCTCACATCAGCAGCAGAAAACACATGAGAGCAAAGCGTCTCTGCCCCCAGCTCCTCTTCAGCAGCCTTGCCGGGAGTCTCACAGAACACTTGTGCTTCTGTTTCATTGGCTAGAACGTAGTCACATGGCCATTTCTAGCTGCAAGGGAGGCTGGGAAATGGAGACTCAGTTCTGTTATTTGAAAAGGGAAGAATCAATATTGGAAGGTGTCCGGCATTTCCAATCCCTTTCTCCTTCAAAGTTTAGGACAAGATTTTCCTGAGACATCAGTCCCCAAGGGTGTCTTACATCACACAGAATTCTGAGCCAGAATTCACATTCCTTGTGTAACACTCATGGTTTCAGGTACTAGCACTACTAATAATAGTAACAGTAGTAGTAATTACCACTTAGTGAGCTCTCAAGGTGTGAAATACTATTAAACAGTTTACCTGCCTTATTTAATCCTCACAAAATCTTTATGAAGTAGGCACTAACTGTCATTACCCCCAATTTGCAGTTAAGTAAACTGAGTCTCATATGCAAGTTAAATACTTGCCTGAGGTCACAAAGCTATAAGAAGTGGAGCTGGGATTTGACTTAGCTCAAGATAAAAAATTAAAAAAAAAAAAAAAAGAAGTTGTCATCCAAAGCACCCAGTACAGTGCTCAGCAAAGACAAGGCATTAGTTACAAATACAGAAAAGCTTGTGGGTTGATAAGATGATTCAACTCAGCATCAGAGACAAATGGGAACTAGACAAGGAAGGGACTTGATAGAATGACTGGAGATGGGAGGCCACAGGGTGGAGAAGCAGGTAGGGGTGCACAAGGCCACAGAACGAGTGAAGCAGGGCTGAAGCACCGTCTTCGCACTGCGGGCCCATCCAGGACTGGCCTCCACTCCCACTGCGGCCTCTCCCAGCCCATGTTCTCAGGGATAATCTGTGCTCCGGAAATGACTCTGGGAGCCTCCTTCAAGAAGTCTTTCGGGGGCAGGCGTTGGCCAGCAGTGAAGACATTCCCCGGGATGCCTGCCTCCCGTATCAGAGGGCTCCTGCTCCAGATTTCAGCTTTCTGCTACCACACAGCCTGGGAGGCAACAGGCAGTGAGTAAGGGACTTGAGTCCTTGCCACCATGTAGGAGGCCTGGATTGTGTTCCCAGCTCCTGGCTTTAGCCTGGCCCAGTCCCAGCTGTTGAGAGCTTTGGGGGAGTAAACCAGCAGATGGGAGACGTGTGTGTGTGTGTGTGTGTGTGTGTCTACCTTTCAAACTGACTTTTCAAAAGACTTTTTTTAAAGGAGAATTTCATTGCATGCCTGCTCTACTGCTTGTCCGGATTCCTCTAGGTTTTGATGGTTCCTTACCGAGCAACGAGAGTGCTAACGAGGCCATGTCCTGCAGTTCAGACACACCAGGCACATGGCTGGGGCTTGCTGTCAGGGACTAGTACATCAGTATCAGCATCCTCGTTAGTAGTATCACCGTTACTATTCGTGCAGCAGAACTAATTCATGCAGGTTACAGCTCCTTCAGGATCAGATCAAGTCTATGTGTTGTCATTGGCTGATATTTCTCTTAAGCTTCTGTTTTATAAATTCCCTTACTGGGGTTTTTCTCTTTTTATTCTTTTGCTCTGCAGTCTTTTGTGGATGAAACCTGTAGCATTTTTTTTCCCCTACAACCAAAATCTGAGCACCCTGTGCTGCAGGTGAAACAAATTAACGTCCCCTTCAGGCACCTGGAGTCCCCTCTGGAGGTTTGATCTGCTTCAGGCTTGAGTCTGGGGATGTCAGAAGGAACACAACACCAGCCATCCATCTTTGCATGATGGCAGCGGTCATTGATGACCACTGTCCAAATCCATTGCATTCTAAACGGTGATGACTTGACCTTGGTGGCAGGCAGGTGGCATATTCAGTTAAGGGACCCTCCTTGCACCCCCCCCAAGCCCGTCTGTGGCTGTGTCATGGAAGAGGGTGGACCTGGGCTGTGACAGGGTTAAATGTCGCAGCTGCTGCCCACTGCGTCCCTCTCACCCCCCAGGCCTCCACCCCCGTGGCAAGGCTCACCATTAGGAAAGACCCCGTGTCTGAGCCTAGCGCTGTGGATGCCAGCCTCCAAGGTTGCTAGGATACGTGGCTCCCAGAGCCTCATCAGAGCTACATCTTTCTGGACTGGTTTGCTATGCATTGCGGGGGTGGAGGGGACGGCGGCTCAGACAAGCCTGCCAAGGAGGTAGAGGTCCAGGCCCCTCGCGGAGCTCCAGGAAGCGGGGGAAACACCCCCCCTCTAAGCAGCTCTACTCAGGGATCAGTTCTGACAGCCTTGGTGAAGGCCACTCTGTGAATGTTAAAATTCCCAGCCCCAGCCCCCTCGGGTACTTGCTCTTCTTCTGCAACACACTCGTCTATATATAATTCAGAAGCATGTAACCTGAAGGAAGGGAGGAGGGAAGGAAGGAACGCCAGTCCTCTCCCCAGCCCGTGCCTGCACAGCCAGCTTCCGCTCCACCTTAAGACTTGGCAAAGGGCTGTAGCCCCACTGTCCACCCATCCCCAGGGGCCCCTCCCTGTGCTTCCAGGCGCCCCGTACTGGCTTTCTGCACACACTCACAGGGCAGTGCTGCAGTCGCCTGTCATAGTGCCTGGTTCCCCACTGGGTCTTCTTCTCTGTATCCCTAGCACTCAGCACAGCGCCTCGCACAGGTCAGTTTGCACGGATGAGTCAAGCACTCTGCACACATCCCCCGGGAGACAGGGAGCTCACTCTCACCCACAGCTCCTCTGCGAAGCATCAGAGCTCCTCCTTAGATCAGCTGTCATCTGCCATCTAGTAAACGTCTGCCTGGGACCCCTGTTGGGCCCACCAGTGCCACACTGGACCACCTTCCAGAGCTCCATCTCGCCACACCTCTATGGCACCTACCAGGAAGTACCGGGGAAATGGGCCAGACACACTCGCTGTAAGGCACAGAGCATGGCTCCCTGGAAGCTCTGGTTAGAGGTGGGGTCCTCTGACACGAGACACAGGCATCATCTCCCCCCAATCGCACAGGGACAGCAACCTCCAGGCCCAAAACTGTAGGGCACAGGTCTCACAGCCGGGGGGCTCACAGTGGGCCCCACGGGTTCTCCTTGGCATCAGAGTGTCCACTCCCACTCTTTCCTGGTGCAGGTTAAGGGACCCCTGAAGCCTAAGAAGGAGGCACAGGTTTCATAAGATCCCCCAGAGAATTTGTGCAGCGCTCAGAATAGAGCCGAGAGATAGACTGAAGGGGGTGTGGGGGTGGGGGGGGTGGAGGCAAGCATGCGCTAGCATCGAGGCCGCCGTTGACCAGACCCACAGCTCGCAGCAACTCAGGCGCCACCCCCGGGGTGCCAGGGGAGCCGAGATCCTTCCTGGCATCTCAGGAGCGGAGCTCACCAAGTCCCAGCTGCAGCTTTTCCCATCAGAGCCAGGCTTGGTGGAGTCTGACAAGCCAGCTCAGGGAAGGCCTCCCGTGAGGCTACAGAGTTGAAACCAGAAGCGGGCGAGGGGTGGGCTCCTCGCTCGTTCCCATGGCATCAGGCACGGCCTGGGAGCCAGCCTGCCCCCTCACCAGCTCCATGCCTTGGGCAATGGCTGATCCTCACCCAGCCCCAGTGCCACCACCATTGTAAACAATGAGGACTGCAGGCTGCGTGCAGCCCTGATCTTGATGTTACGATTCCAATAACAGGGAGGGGAGACCTTGAGCCTAGGAGTTAAGCTGCCAGGCTGACTCCCGGCTCCGGGCTCCAGCTTCCTGCTGTGAGGGACCCTGGGGGGCCGTGGTGACGCCTCAAGTCACTGAGTTCCTGCCACCCACATGGGAGACCTGGACCTGAGTTCCTGGTTCCCAGCTTCAGTCTGCTCCAGTCCTAACTGCTGGGGGCCGGTGGGGAGTGAACCAGCAGGTGGGAGTTGTCGCGTTCGCGCTCTGAAATAAATTAAAATTTAAAATTGTTCAGAAAGCATAACTCGAGGTCTGCCCTGCAGGAAAAGCTCTGTTAACATTATTATCACGCATGCCCACCTCCTGCGGGGCTCTGGGGATGAGCCTGCGACCCCCGCAGGGAGGGTGGGTGACCCGCGGGAACCTGAGACTGGGGGCTGACAGGGCCACCGGCGCCCGCACCACGGCTCTGCCCTCACGAGGGGCCTGGCGCACCGCACCAGCCGCCTCTGCCAGCCTGGCCCCACGCTCGGGGCTGGGATGCGGGGCCCGGAGCTGGCTTCCCGGCCAATGGGAGCCCTGGGTGATGATGTCATGCGCTGCCTCCGCGGCCATTGGCTGGCTGCTCGGGGCTGCGCCTGTCCCCGCGGGGGGTTTTTCCGCAGAGGAGGGTGTTGGGCGGCGAAGGCGGCGGAGCGCGGCGCGGGGGCCTGAGGACCGCGCCCCGGCCCCGGCCTGCGCACGCCAGGGCACCGCCACGGCAGCCTGCGGTCTCCGCGGGCCTCAGAGCTCCTGGGGCGGCCGGCGAGCGGACTCCATCCCCTCCTGGGGCCAGCCCGGCTCTGCGGGGATGCAACCCTGGGAGTTAGCTGGGGACCAAAGGGACACCCAGGCCCTGCAGAAATAAAGCGCGCGGTTCTCACACCCATCTGGGTTAAGTTCAGGGCTGCGTCCAAAACAGGGGACCCAAACCCGGAGCTGCACCGCGCCTGGGTTTCCCTTGAAGCCCACTGTGCTTTAAAAAAAAAAAAGTAAAGAAAATAAAGAAAAAAGGGGGGAAAAAGTCATCCAAAAGGCCCGGGTGCGGCGGAAGCGATGGGGGAGGTGGGGGTGGGGACGGCCGCAGCTTTTGCTTCTGGATGACTCCAAAACGCAGACGCCAAAGGCCCTGCCCTTCACCCCATCCTGTGAGGTGGCCTCTCCGTGGCCCCAAGTCACTGAGGAGGAGCCGGAGGCACAGAGCGGTGAGGTGGCAGGAGTCCAGGACCAAGCGTCGGTGTGCTGGGCTCGGAGGCCGGCGCAGTGGCCAGAGCCCGAAGAGGGGACCCTGAGCCCGGCACTGGCAGAGACAGAGACCTGGGATGGGGGCGTGGCTGGCTCCCACCCCAGAGTCAGGGAAGTAGCAGCCCCAAGGGTTGCTGGGAGGCAGACCACCTGGGCACCTAACCCGCTGCGTGCAGGGGGAGCCACAGGGTCTCCCTCCCAGCCTCTCACACAATCCCACCCTGGTCCTGCCCAGTTCCCACCTAGCTCCTAGCTGTGCTTTGCTCAGAGGTGGGTGCACCCACAGGGCCTGCGGGCGCAGCAGGAGCCGGCAAGACTCTGACCTCAGCCGCACCCCAGCAAGCCCCCCTGAGTTCCTCCTGATTGCCCACCTCCTCCGTGGCAGGTGCAGTGAGCACCCACACATGTGGCCTCCTTCCCTTTTCTTAAAAACACAAGTACTTGTTTTCGTCTTATTTGAAAAGGTGGGGGAGGGAGAACGCAAGGTCTGGCATCTACGATTCACTCCCCCTAATGCCTGCCACAGCCCACACTGGGCCAAGTTGAAACCAAGAGCCCCGATCTCAGTCTAGGTCTCCTCATGAGTGGCAGGGACCCAACTTCACGAGCCATCCCTGCTGCCTCCCAGAGTGCACACAGTAGCCAGCAGCTGGAATAGAGAGCGGCCCAGCACTTCCCCCAGGACCTGTGGGCACCGAGGGATGCATCTCTGTGCAGGTGGACCCCACTTTCTGGCAACCCCATTCTACCCAGCGAGGAAAGGATGGGAGGGGGCTGTGCTCCACTGGCGTCCCAGCCTGTGTGTGTACAAGTGGGGCCCAGTGCTGGGTGTAGGTGCTGGGGGCTGGGTGGGCAGAGGGAGCTCAGGCCACGTCAACAGCAGAGCAGGGCGCGCTTGGCTCCGAGGCTCAGTGCACAGGGGAGTCTCCGGGGGCCTTCGCTCTCCGCAGACCACCGGCCAGGCTGTGCCCCCAGCCCGGCTGTTGTTGGCTCATAATCTCATGATGTCGAGGAAGGGAATCAGGTTAGCCTGACAGGCTCGTCCTTCACAAAGCCGCTTGTTTTTTTCCGAGGTTTGCTCTGTTGCCCTGGGTGACCCCAGGCTGCAGTACAGTCGGGAGAGATCGCTGACCAGGCTGGCCTTGCTACCGGTGGAGGGGAAGGGCCTGCATCTCACCTGTCCCATCTCCATGGTTTCCAAAAAAGATAATTTTAACAAAAGATCATTAAGTAGGCTCCGAATTCTGGCTCCACCACCGCTGAGCGGCCTCAACCTTGTTATCTAACCTTGTTGTGCCTCAGTTTCCCCCCCGTCAACTTCCCCTCTAAGGTAAAGTAATGATGCTAGTAAAACACGTGGGGTTGCTATGAGTGAACGCAGGGGCACACAAGGCCAGGGCTCCCAACTGCGAGCCCAGCACTGGCTTCTCTGTCCACAGGTCCTGGGGGAAGTGCTGGGCCTGCCTAGAAGGGTCAGCAAGGAGCACCCCAGATGACCTGCACCCCCAAACACTCTGGCCCATGCTGCTCTGTGGGGCCCTGCCCCCTTCCCACACCTCAGGCTCTGCCAGCCCCGGGGTCCTCAGATATTCCACTCCCTCCCTCAACAGCTCCGTCTCCAGCCAGGAATGCCCCTTCCCATATCTAACGGGAGCCCGCCCCTGTCTGCAGGCGATGATGTCACTGGCTTGTCCGGGACTCTACAGAAGAGGCCTTGGGGAAGCCAGTTTAAACCACTGATGGAAACTGGCCATCAAGGTGTTGTGTGTTTACTTCTTTGTTTTATCTTACTTGAAAGGCAGACTGACCAGAGAGAGACAGAGAGGTTTTCCATCTGCTGACTCATTCCTCAGAGGCTCACAACAGTCCTGGCTGGGCCAGGCCAAAGCCAGAAGCTAAGAACTCATCAGATCTCCCCCGTGGGTGGCAGGCACCCAGGTACTTGGCCCATCACTTGCTACTTCCCAGGGTGTGCATTAGCAGAGCCAGGACGCGAACCCCAGCACTCTAGCATGAGATGCGGGAGCCCCAGGCAGCGCCCAAGCTCTGCACCGCAACGCCTGTCCCCGGGGGCTTTTCAGCCTTCGACAGGTCCCTGGCATGACGTCGCCAGGCAAGCAAAGGTGGGATGGGTGGCACGGAAACACAGCTCCACAGGTGGGAGCTGGGAAGTCCATCCCGCAGGCATCCGGCTGCCATCAAGTGCCATGACTCCATATTGCTTCTGTGCCAGCCTCATGAAGAAGAAATTCAGAAATGGATCTTTCCATCGGCTTAGTTTGCTAACTGTTCAAGTGAGCGTCAAGGAAGCCTGCGGGGACTAAGGCGTTCACTTGGCACGCTGCCCTCACTGCGGACAGCTGTGGGACATGTAAAATTTGGGTCGGCAGCGGGCCGCAGATACGATGGTGGCCCCATTAAGGTGATAAAGGGGCTGAGGGATCCTGTCGTGCTGTCAGAGTGCCAGCATCATCCAGGTGCGCGTGGTGATGCCGGTGTAAACGCACGGACTGTGCTGGCGGTCGTGTCAGAGCACAGCACACAGGCCTGGCGAGGAGCACCCCAGACGACCTGCACCCCCAAACACTCTGGCCCATGCTGCTCTGTGGGGCCCTGCCCCCTTCCCACACCTCAGGCTCTGCCAGCCCCGGGGTCCTCAGATATTCCACTCCCTCCCTCAACAGCTCCGTCTCCAGTCAGGAATGCCCCTGCCATGCCGGCATCCCGTACAAGTACTGGCCCAAGCCCCGGCTGCTCCACTTCCCCTCCAGCTCCCTGCTAATGGCCTGGGAGAGCAGTGGGAGATGGCCCAAGTGCCTGTGCCGCTGCACACACCTGGGAGAGCCGAATGGAGTTCTAGGCTCCTAGCTTTTCACCTAGCCTAGCCCTGACCATTGCTACCATTTGGGAAGTGAACCAGCAGATGGAAGATATCTCTCTGTCTCTGTCTGTCTCTCTCTCTCTCCCTCTCTGTATGACTCTGCCTTTCAAATAAATAAATATTGTTTCTAAAGAATACAGCACAGGCCGGCGCCATGGTTTAATAGGCTAATCCTCTGCCTGTGGCGCCGGCACCCCAGGTTCTAGTCCCGGTCGGGGCGCCGGATTCTGTCCCGGTTGCCCCTCTTCCAGTCCAGCTCTCTGCTGTGGCCAGGGAGTGCAGTGGAGGATGGCCCAAGTCCTTGGGCCCTGCACCCCATGGGAGACCAGGAGAAGCACCTGGCTCCTGGCTTTGGATCAGCGCAGTGCGCTGGCGCATTGGAGGGTGAACCAACGGTAAAGGAAGACCTTTCTCTCTGTCTCTCTGTCTCTCTCTCTCTCACTGTCCACTCTGCCTGTCAAAAACAAAAAAACAAACAAACAAAAAAAGAATACAGCACAGACAGTGGGGTATAGTACATGATGCTTGGTCATGCTAATAAGCAACTGCATTACTGGCCTGTGTATCTACTATTACCATTAGTTTAGAATGTCCTTCTACTTTGTTAAAAAAGGGTTTGCTGTAAAGCAGTGTGCAGTGCTATGCCAGCAGCAGCCTCATCTACCCCGTGTGCGCCAAGCCTCGTGATGGCCCCCTTTTCTCACGTGCTTAATGTCATCTCGTGTTGTGTCCATCGCGGCCCCAAGAGCAGCAGGTCATGCCACATGCTCGTACATGACCGTGCAGTGCATGTGCAGTAGGCTGTGCCAGTTTGCTTTGTGGAAGCATGCTGTCTGGGGTTTGCACAGCCGCAAAAATCGCCTAACATTGAACTTCTCAGAACAGAGCCCACGGGGCGGTGCTCCGTCAGCGCATTAAGACGTGAAGCAGGAGGATGCAGGATCCCCAGCTCTACCGGGAAAGCACAAGTGAGATGTCATGTGCTGGTGTCGGCTGGTCAGTGGCCCCCGGTTCGAACAGCACCCCAACTTCGGCAAGGGGAGGACTGCCTGTCCCCCATGTCTGTGGTTTCAGTGGGTGATTCCAGGCACAGAGGCACAGGGCACAGAGCGCCCTTGTCTGGGGGCCCATGTGTGGAGCATGGGCCTGTCCCCTCCATGTGGGCAGTGGAGGAGCCGGAGGCATGGCCTCGTGCTCAGCGGTACCAGGATTGGTTACATGACGTCACTGGACATCTCTGGGGCTCCTCTTGTCCATCTGGAAAATGTTACAACCCTGATTTTCAGTAAAAGAGACCAGACATAATGGTACGTGTCTGTTTACACACAGTTCAGAGATGGGCGAGACTTAGCCTTATGATTAAGGGATGCATATATAATGCAAGACTATTTTTCAAACCAAGGAAATGATCGTCATGGAGGCAATGCAAGGAGGGCCTGGAGGACAGGACAGACCCTCGGGGAGGCTGTGCTTGGTTCCATCCTCAATCTGGAGCGTTATTGTTGGTTCCATGGGTGTTTGCCTTGTAATTATCTGAATTACAACTATTCACAGCACGTGGCGCACGCTTGTGTCTTTTTTTTTTTTTTTTTAAGAAAGATTTGCTTGTTTGAAAGGTAGAGTGAGAGAGAGTGAAAGACAGACACAGAGAGATCTTCCAGCTGCTGGTTCACTCCCCAAATGCCCACAATGTCCAGGGCTGGGTGAAGCTGGAACCCAGACCCAGAACTCCATCTCTCCTGTGGCTGGCAGGGACCCATTCGTTGGGGCCATCTTCTGCTGCCTTCCCAGGCCATAGCAGGGAGCTGGATCTGAAGTGGAGCAGCTAGGACTCGAACTGGTGCTCATATGGGATGCTGGCATCGCAGGTGGTGGCTTTACCTGCTATGCAACAACTCTGGCCCCTGTTTATGTCCTTTTCTGTATGCCTTGTATGACAATGATGGTGATGATGATGCCACCTTCGGGGTTGTGAATAACCTTCTCTTCCTGCCTGCCCGTTTTCTCTAGGTTTGTAATCCAGAAGGTCCAAGCTAGAAGGCATCTTTCACATCCAGCCTCCCAGATCCCATTTTACAGTGAGACAAACTGAGACCGAGAAGACAAAACACTGTCTGTTCCTGAGTCTTCTGACTCTCATGAGCGCTCCGGCCCCGAGAGGCACGCTGGACTGAGCCCTGATGCCCCCTTCTTGCCCGGAGCTGCTGGAAGGTGTGGGCGCAGAGCGTTTCCTTTGGAATTGGTCCCAGCTCTCTCCATCTCAGGCTGAAAAAACCCGGCAGCAACCTCCCCCCGCCCACTGCTGCCTTCCGATGCGCTCAGCCGGCAGCGGTAGGGGAGGCGTGATTCTGTAACGGATGCACACACTCCCTCCGCAGAGCCCGGACGTCTGAGCAGCAGTGGACAGCGCCCAGCCGAGGCGAGGACATCCGAGTGTCCGGCTTACACTCCGCAAGCTGCCGGGGGACTCCATTGTCAACTGTCATCTCAGCAGATGTGGCCTATTTCCCTTTGGATAAATTGCCTCTAACTTGGAACAGCCAAGAACTTCCCTCGCAGTCCAGCTCCCGTGGCCAGCAATTGGCCAGAAATTGGCCAGAAATTGGCAGTGCCTGAGAAATACCAGCTTCCCTTGGTTCTAGGCGGTGGGGCCCGGCTTGGCCTGCAGTGGTCACTTTCAGCACCAGTCAGAGGGTTGCCTGGGGCTGGGGACTCGCCTTTCCCGACATGCGCCTGTGTCCTCCTGGCCTTACCAGGCAGAGGAGAGAGGCGTCTTTGACTTCCCCACGTGTCTCCCAGAACAAGAAAGAAACAGAGTGGGCAGACTGGAGGCCATCGGCAGTGCTTTGGTAAAACTTGAGAGTTTTTCAACAGCCTGGTGAGGATCTGTAGCCCCCTGGCCTCTAAGAGCCAGGAGGACAGGCCCCCCGGGTCTGTGGCTGGCCCAAGAACCGTCCACTGGCAGGCCCAGCCTAGGCTCCAGGCTGCAGCAACTGGGCCACCAGCCCGTGAAATCCTAAGGAAGGCCACGCCTGGGCCCTGCTCTGTGATTTAAAGGCTGGGACATGCTGTGTGAGTCATTTCATCTCTCCCAGCCTTTGTGTGTGCATCTGTAGAATGGGTATGCTCCATGGGGCCCTTTGAGGAAGTGGGACTGGATCTGAAACTCAGTGCCCAAGGCAAAGGCAAATGTGGGACCCCCTGCTCAAAAATTATTAAAATTTTCAGCTGGCACTGTGGTGTAGTGGGCTAAGCCTCTGCCTGTAGTGCCAGCATCCTATATGGGTGCCAATTCTGGTCCTGGCTGCTCCACTTCCAATTCAGCTCTCTGCTATGGCCTGGGAAGGCAGTAGAAGATGGCCTAAGTGCTTGGGTGCCTGCACTGCATGGGAGACCTGGAAGAAGTTCCTGGCTCCTGGCTTCGGATCGGCTCAGCTCCTCAGCTCCAGCCAATGCAGCCATTTGGGGAGTGAACTAGCGGTTGGAAGACCTCTTTCTCTCTGCCTCTGCTTCTCTGTAACTCTGCCTTTCAAATAAATAAATAAATCTTTCAAAAATTTATTTAAATATTTGAAAGTCAGTTACACACACACAGATCTTCCATCCACTAGTTCACTCCCCAGATGGTAGCAACAGCTGGGGCTGGCCCAGGCTGGATTCAGGAGCCAGGAGCTTCTTTCTGGTCTCTCACATGGGTGGCAGGAGACCGAGCATTTGAGACAATTTCCACTGCTTTTCCCAGGCCATTAGCAGGGAGCTGGATCAGAAGTGGAGCAGCCAGGACTCCAACCAGTGCCCACATTGGGCGCTAGCATTACAGTCAGTGACTTTATCTACTATGCCACAGCACCGGCCCCAGGCGTGGGTCCTTTCTGAGTGTGACTGTGCAGGTGGCACACCCATGACCCTGTGAGCAGGTTTTAATTCATTCATTCAGACAGGTTGCAGATCTGCCATCTGTCAAAGCAAGTCACAAAGTCAGCCTCCACGTGAGAGGGGTGGAGAACCTGCTCTGCCTCTGTGAGGCTGTGCGTGGAAGATTGGGAGTGTGTCCAAGCACAGGGGAGTGAGAAACCACAACCAATAACCCCATGTGACAAGGTGCTGAGCCATCAAGTCAATCCAGGACGCAGGTGACCGACAGCAGGTCCCCGGGCTGCTATCTCCCTCCAGCCTGCACCCCAAAGCACCTGCAGGCAGATGCACCCCCTCCAGGATCTCGGGGTTGGGGGGCAGTCTCAGACACAAAATGAGATGGATCTTGAAGCGTTCTGCGAGCATAAAATGTGGAACGTAGAGAGGGAGTAGTTTTTCCCTCTGCACTGAAGGATGTTTGTACAAACCGTTCCTACCAGAGTGTTTCGTTTCAAGCAGCTGAAAGTTGAGCTGACAGTATGCGGTTTACGAGTAAATCCAGGGTCTGGGAGTAAGACGATATTACAGTTTAGATCAAGGCTCTGTTTTATTTATTTATTTAATCTTTTTTTATTACAATAACTTGAAAGGCAGAGAGACAGATAGATTCTTCTATCTGCTGGTTCACTTCCCAAATGCCTGCAAGAGTCAGGGCTGAGCCAGGCCATAGCCAGGAGCCAGGAGCTCCATCCTGGTCTCCCGCGTAGGTGGCAGACACCCAGGTACTGGAACAGCAGAGCTGGGGGGGGGGTTGCAGCAGCAGAGCTGTGGGAGGGGGTGCGGCAGCAGAGCTGGGGGAGGGGGTGCAGCAGCAGAGCTGGGGAGGGGTGCAGCAGCAGAGCTGGGGAGGGGTGCAGCAGCAGAGCTGGGGGAGGGGGTGCAGCAGCAGAGCTGGGGGAGGGGGTGCAGCAGCAGAGCTGGGGAGGGGTGCAGCAGCAGAGCTGGGGGAGGGGGTGCAGCAGCAGAGCTGGGGGGGTGCAGCAGAGCTGGGGAGGGGTGCAACAGCAGAGCTGGGGGAGGGGTGCAGCAGCAGAGCTGGGGAGGGGTGCAGCAGCAGAGCTGGGGGAGGGGTGCAGCAGCAGAGCTGGGGGAGGGGTGCAGCAGCAGAGCTGGGGAGGGGTGCAACAGCAGAGCTGGGGGAGGGGTGCAGCAGCAGAGCTGGGGGAAGGGGTGCAGCAGCAGAGCTGGGGGAAGGGGTGCAGCAGCAGAGCTGGGGCGGGGGGGCTGCAAGGAAGTCTGGATTTGCTTCCTGGCAGCAGTAGACTGTTGAGCTCCGAGTCTGTTTTTCAAGGAAGTGGAGAGCAGCAGAGGAAACCGCCCTTGTGAAAACATTTCCATGAATTTATGCTGTTCATCTGGAGAGCCACAGCCCCTCAGGGAGGCCTGGGGCAGGGGCGGGGGGGGGACATGGTCAGGGTGAGGCCGGCTGGCCTCTGGCTGTGCAGCACGCACACCCACCTGCTAAGCAGCCAGCTGGAACCAGGATGGAAAATCCCAGCCAAGCGGTGAGATGACAGGTGCCTCCCGGGCGGGGCCGGGCAGGACCCAGAGGAGAAGCACACATATCCCCCACCCCCACCCCCACCCCGGGACCCTCATCAGTGTACCCACCTCTCATCAGCGGAATGAACGAGGGAGTGTGGTGCAGCAGAATCAGCAGACCTGGCTGCAGGTGCCCAGTGCACCAGCGTACGTATCACAGCGCTGAGCCTCAGGGTCTGGTTCTCACGGTGGGATTCAAGTCTTGCCCTTTGCAGGGCTGTCGCGTGAACCACACAACAAAATGAGTGTAAAATGATCATGTCATCTCCTTTCCCTGCCCTGCAGGGCCAGGGCCCTTGCTGGAGGGGTTCAAGGGACTTCCAGAAATAGGTTCCAGGAGGCTAAGCTAAAGGAGTGATTGTTGGGGTTCATGGCCCACCTGGGGACTCAGGTGTGTTTCGTGAAATCAAGTAGAGCAGAGAGAGCACAAGGCGATTTCCAGGAGCTTCTCCCTGGGGGTGGGAGAAGGAGCCTGGGAGAGGAGGAGAACCTTAGAGAAGCCCTTAGCACCCACAGTCCCTCGTGTACAAGCGGTGTGGTGTTTATTTGCGTAGAACGGACTGGCAGCCTCCTGTATACCTTAAATCCTCCCTAGATGACTTAGAATACCTAGTACAATGTAGAGGCTGTGTGGATAGCTGTTACACTGTATTGTTTAGGGAATAATGAGGAGGGGGAAACCATCCGTACACATTCCGGACAGACGCGCTGTTTTTTCCTGGAGATTGAATCTGCGGATGTGGAACCTGCAGATCAGAGGGGGAGATGGGAGTTTCTCCCAGCCACCGGCTAACTACAGGGCACTTTCCCTAACTGGATGTCTTGCCTCTCCTTCCAACCATCTTTGTGGCCAATCAGGCCTCTGCCCTGCAACTGGGGGGTGGGATTAAGTCCTATACACACCGCACGGCTGAGTCTGGGGACGGTGATTCCCTGTGGACCGTGGTTTCCTGTGGACCTTCAGGGAACCACGTCCAAAGAAAGCAAGCCACAAGCAAGCGCCAGAGCTTCGGCCTCAGCCTGGCAGCCGTGGGGAGGGATTGCAAGGGGCCGCAGGACAGCAAGGAGGCCACGTGCACGCGCAGGAGGGGACCCCACACTTGGGCGGTGGCTCGATGACCCCCCCCACCATGACATACCAGGTGGGCTCCGTGCTCCCTGACCCCCTGCAGCCCCACGCAGTCCTGGGGACGTCTGAGGCCCTACAGACAGGGAGGGCGACAGGACAGGGTGGGCCTGGTGTGATGGCTGAGTCTGAGACAAGCGGTGACTCCTGCCTGGCCCCTCCCCCACCCTGTAATCCAACAAAAAGCTTTCGCCTGTCCTCGTCTGCAGGGGCGCGCGCAGGGATTTAGATCTTTTACATTTCAAAATGTTTGTTCCTGTTTTAACTCAAAGCCCTAAAACTAATTCTGGGCACTCCATGACCCCCACGGCCCCCTAGGATCCTGAATCCTTTCCATCCCGGCCAGTGCTACATCAGACTAACGCTGCACAATAGGATTTGTGTGTGTTTTTAAGAGAGGGGAAAAAAAAAAAGAGGGTTTTTAAGATATTAAATTGTTGCTTTGGTCTTTTAAATTGGGGGTGGTTTCTATGGTAACCGGGTAAGCTTGCTGCTTTGCTGTCTCCAATTTTCTGGGGAAACCAAAGCAGCTCTCTGGAGCTTTCCTAGCAGGTTGGGATCAAAGTCCAGGAAGGAGGCAACAAGCCGCCCTTGGAGCCCACTGCCGAGTGGGAGGAAGGCTGCAGCTAGCAAGCCCCTTGTGGGTGCCACGTGCCCTCCCACAGTCTCCCCGGGGCTTAGGAGGAAAGCTGCAGGCTGCAGGACGCGTGGAACAGGGGGCCCAGCCTGCCTCGGCTCCCTGGGCTGCCCGTGTGCATGCTCGGGACCTCCCACTGCCTGCTTAGAGGACAGCTGCCTGGGGCTCTTCCTCCGGGGAGCCAGGCCGGGTCACCCTCGCTGTTTCTGGTCTGTGCTGGCCCCCGGCTCATCCCCAAGGCCCCAGCTCAATGGGGGTGGCTGCTGCATTGGGAAGACTTGCTCCCCAGAGGGGCCTGTTCTGGGGTTGAATCTCTGCTTTGCCGTGGGGTTTCCCAACCTAGTCTCCGGAGTCCCAGTTACAATACAGCCATGGGGTTTCCCTAGGGGATGCCTGAAGCCGCAGATCGCGTACGTGGACTGTCGTTCTTCTGCGTGCACATCTGTGAGAAGGTGACTGCTCACCAAGGCACAGCAAGGATATGGGCAAGGCAGGGATCAGGAGCCAAGGACTGCCAACGGCCGTACCATGTGCACTGCCCGAAGCTCATCATCCTCCATGTCAACTCAGCATGGCTGGAGGATGGGCGTGGCCACTGGTCAGCATGCTCCATGGCGCCTTCTTGGGGACCACCACATGTGCTGCAGCCCCACCCCGAGTCCTGTCTCCAGATCTTTAATCAGGCCCTGCCCTGAGCACTACCTTGCCCTATAAAAGGATGACCCCAGCCTGCGAAGGGGACAATTCTCTTTCTCAGAGTTGCCCACACTCGGGTTGGAGCGGATGCTGTCTTCCTGCCTCCCAGTGAACCCCGCTCTTGTGTTCACTTCTAGCTATGTCTCCTGGTTGTTTCTTACACTCGGGAAGACAGCAACAAGGATTAAGTCTAGCTGGGCGTCTCCCCAAGTCCAACCAGGGCTCTCGATTCCCACTACATAATCTGGAGAGCTCCATCCACACACAGAGGTCAACACTGATATCTAATAGGAAATGTAACATTGCACTGTAACAAAAACCAAGTCTGCCACAGGCATCTGAAAACCAAAATGACTACTAAGTAACTAACAGGCAGGTAGTGCACACAGTGTGGAGCCGCTGCACAAAGAGAGGATTTGTGTTCCAAGGCAGGATGGAATGGGAGGGTGTGAGATTTCATCACGCTGTTCAGAATGACATGCAATTTAAAATATATGAGCTGGTGTGGTATTAGCTACAGAGGTTAAGATACTGCCTGGGATGCCCACAACCTTCATCGGCTCCCAGTTCCAACTTTCTGCTATTAATGTATACCCTGGGAGGCTCAAGTAGTTGGGTCTCTGCCACTCACAAAGGAGACTCGGATTGAGTTCCTGGCTCCCAGGCATTTGTGTGAACCAGTGGACGGGACAGATACCTCTCTTTCTCTCTCTCTGCCTCTTAAATAATTTTTTTTTAATTTAGAACTTTTAAATTTTAGAACTTTTAAATTTTTTATTTCTGGAATTTTCCACTTGATTCTTTTTTTTTTTTTTTTTTTTTTTTTTGGACAGGCAGAGTGGACAGAGAGAGAGAGAGAGAGAGAGAGACAGAGAGAAAGGTCTTCCTTTGCCGTTGGTTCACCCTCCAATGGCTGCTGCAGCAGGTGCACTGCGGCCAGTGCATCTGCACTGATCCGAAGCCAGGAGCCAGGTGCTTATCCTGGTCTCCCACGGGGTGCAGGGCCCAAGCACTTGGGCCATCCTCCACTGCCCTCCCGGGCCACAGCAGAGAGCTGGCCTGGAAGAGGGGCAACCGGGACAGAATCCGGTGCCCTGACTGGGACTAGAACCTGGTGTGCAGGTGCCGCAAGGTGGAGGATTAGCCTACTGAGCCATGGCACCGGCCTCCACTTGATTCTTCTTAAGATTTATTTTATTTATTTGAAAGACAGAGTTACAGAGAGAGGGAGAAACACGCAGAGAAAGAGATCTTCCATCCACTGTTCACTCCCCAAATGGCCACAACAGCCAGAGCTGAGCCGATCCTAAGCCAGGAGCCAGGAGTTTCTTCTGGGTCTCCCACATGGATGCAGGGCCCAAGCACTTGGGCCACCTCCCACTGCTTTCCCAGGCCACAGCAGAGAGCTGGATCAGAAGAGGAGCAGCTGAGACATGAACCAGCACCCATTTGGGATGCTGTGCTGCAGGCAAAGGCTTAGCCCACCCTCCACAGCGCTGGCCCCCATTTGATATTTTCAGACTACAGTTGACTGCAAGAAACAGAAACCGTGGAAAGTGAAACTGCAAATAAAAGGGGGCTACTGTCCTGTAGCTGCTGCTTTGGGCTCCCCCCATCCTCTCAAACCATGTGTGTGGGCTCTGGGTCCTCACACCCAGAAATGGACTCCATTTAATGGGGACATGGCCAGGGCCCTGGCAGAGGCAGAGGGCACTGTTTGTACAGAGAGATTGGCACTTACAACAGGGCTGGACCAGGTCGGGCCCAGCCCCAGGCATGAGGGCACAAAGGGTGAGCCAAGACGGAGTCGCAGGAGCCTGGGGTCCCCCTGTAAGGGCCAGCAGCCCCCACTCAGGGCCAGCAGCAGGCCTGGCTCTCCTCTGCCCTCTGTCGCCCTTGGTGCTCCCCTGTGACGAGCCCCACCCAGAAGCCATTGGTCAGGGGCGCTCACTGGTGCTGTGCGAATAGAGCAGGCTCCTGGGCAGCACACAGGGCAGAGGGTAAGCCTGGGAGGTCAACAGAGACCCAGCATATCAGCCGCTGGTGCTCCCCGCTGTCCAGGAGTCACAGCAGGGCACTCCTCACCCCTAATTCCCCCTGAACCCCTCCCCCGGTCCCCTGCTCACAGTCAGGGTCTCCTTGGGGTCTCGGGCCTTGCTATACCCGACCCGCCTGCTCAGAGCCTGGGCCTGTGCTGGCCTCTGAGAAGAAGATGGGCTAGGCCAAATCCTGGCCTCTGAGCCCCTCTGGGCCCAGCACGCAGGGATGGGGGAGGAGAGCACTGGACGTGAGCACAAGAGGCCTAGCCTCTGCAGGCACCCGAGGCCTCCCCAGCTACCACCCGGCCTTCTGTCCTCCTGGGAGCCCAGGCCGTGAAGCCACTTGGCAAAGTGTGGCCCATGGGCCAGGGCGGCTGGGAAGGCAATTTGGACTTAGTGTCGAAGCAGGACAGAGAAACCAGGGAAGAACCGGGGGGGGGCGTTTGCAGCGGGTACGTGTGGGTTGTGGCTAGAGGAACTTCAAGGTACAGGCAGCCATCCGTGAAAGACGCACCCCCCAGCTCCCAGGAGGCACAGGAAGGGCGAGGCTGGACTCTGCGGCCACTCTACTGGCCCGAGCAGGAGGGACAGGAGCAGGAGCCTTCTGGCTGTCCTGGAGGAAGTTTTACACAGAGGCGCAGCCGGGACAGAGGCCCTGAGGCGAGAGCACATCTCGGGAGATCGAGAAGCCATGAGGAGAGAATGTGACAGGTCAGAGAGAGGAGGGAGAGGGGCCGGGGCCAGGATGAGTGGGTCCTCAATGGAGGTGCTGAGAAGGGCGGCCACTGGGGGACAGAGAGTGAGGAAAATGGCATTTATTTGACAGGCAGAGTTAGACAGTGAGAGAGAGAGAGACAGAGAGAAAGGTCTTGGCCAGCGCCGCAGCTCACTAGGCTAATCCTCCGCCTTGCGGCGCCGGCACACCGGGTTCTAGTCCCGGTCGGGGCACCGGATTCTGTCCCGGTTGCCCCTCTTCCAGGCCAGCTCTCTGCTGTGGCCAGGGAGTGCAGTGGACGATGGCCCAAGTACTTAGGCCCTGCACCCCATGGGAGACCAGAAGTACCTGGCTCCTGCCATCGGATCAGCGCGGTGCTCCGGCCGCAGCACACCGGCCTTGGCGGCCATTGGAGGGTGAACCAACAGCAAAGGAAAACCTTTCTTTCTGTCTCTCTCTCTCTCACACTGTCCACTCTGCCTGTCAAAAAAAAAAAAAAAAAAAAAAAAAAAGAGAGAGAGAGAGAGAGAAAGAAAGGTCTTCCTTTCATTGGTTCACCTCCCAAATGGCTGCTACTGCCGGCGCTGCACCAATCCGAAGCCAGGAGCCAGGTGCTTCCTCCTGGTCTCCCATGCAGGTGCAGGGCCCAAGGACTTGAGCCATCCTCCACTGCCCTCTCGGGCCACAGCAGAGAGCTAGACTGGAAGAGGAGCAACTGGGACAGAACCGGCGCCCCAACTGGGACTAGAACCTGGAGTACTGATGCCGCAGGCGGAGGATTAGCCTAGTGAGCCACAGCACCAGCCAAGGGCAAACTTTTAACAAAGGCCAAAGTCCCAGGGAGGCCGGGGCAAGGGGTGGGCTGAGAGGGGAGCCCAGACATCTTGGCCTTTTCCCAGGGCTCAGAGCTGAGTGTCCCCAAGCCCTCAGCGCACCTCTAGACAGCCCAGGAAAAAGGTTCGGTCCATCTGTTCCTCTGCTCCCAGGAACTTTGTTCCCACAGCTGTGACAATACTGACCTTGAAAAGGATCTCTGTGAACTTGGCTCGTATGCCCCTTGAGCTATAGGCCCCTGACTCTCTACTAGATGAAGGGGTCATGGTGGTTCATCAGCCCCAGGGTCAGGGCCTCTGGGGCAGTTGGCATCAGCTGGACCTGGAGGCCACTCTGTTCCATGCAGGCCTTGTCCAGGGTCACTCAGTGCTAGGACACAGCGCCCTGGAGATTAAGTGACAGATGCCACGGGTCTACAGAGCAGGTGCAGAATGACGCTTGAGTAGACTGATGGCCTTGGACTCTTGCTGATGTCCACAGCAGGCCACAGTCAGGGCTATAGTGGGGAGGGACACACACATCCCCAGCTACCTACAGCTGGGTAGAGGTGGGGTCTCTAGCCCAAGCCTGCTCAGGAAGACACTTGGTTTCAGGGCTGGGGGCTGGGGGTAGTCAGGCTGACTCCTTAGAAGACAAGATAGGTAACCTAGAAAGACCAGTATGTTGTCTTAGCAAGTCTGAGCACCCAGCTCAGGGGCTGGGGTTCTGTGTGGGGAGTCAGCATCTCAGGTGATTCTCAACAGGGTCCCCTTGGGCAGAAGGTGCAACTGAAAAAAAGAGCCCCGGCAGGGCATCTGGCCGAGTGTGTCTGGGGGGGGGGGGCACACGTGGAGCTGTGGCATTGACAAGGAGAGGCACAGGGCAAATGGCT
The DNA here is from genome assembly GCF_051225735.1 of Oryctolagus cuniculus. NCBI lineage: Eukaryota > Metazoa > Chordata > Mammalia > Lagomorpha > Leporidae > Oryctolagus > Oryctolagus cuniculus. The sequence continues at coordinate 40,544,014 of NC_142886.1, read as the reverse complement.
CTGGAGCCTTGAGCACGCATGAGTGCACTAATGAACAGCATGGCATGCCCAGGGCACACAGCTGCCACCGGTGCGGGCCTGGAGGATCCCGCAGGGCCCCCTTGCTTATCGGAATTCCTCCCTGCACTGTGTCCCAGAGTTTTAACTGGCCAGGCAGGTGGACTCATTCACTCCTGGACCTGGAGCACCGGTCACACGCAGGTAAGTCCAGGTGGGAGAAGAGAAGGGTGGGCGCCTAGCAAGGCGAAGGCAGAGCTGGAAGACGCACCTGGTCAGTGAGGCATTTCGTCCGCGGGAGACCGTCCTGGGGGCAGTCGGAACACCGCCACACAGGGGAACCCAGGAGTGTGTGGCCGCGGGGAAGGGAGGTGCCGGCTGGGGTGACGGAGGCCTGGGCTCTGCCCTGGTCTTCCCACATATGGCTTGATTGGTTCTCCCTTCCCTCTCTTTGGGACCAAATCTTGACCTGTTCCAGAGGAGCCCGGCCCTGTTATCTCAGAGCACCCTCCCCACCTGACCCCACCTCACCCCGAGGACCATGCAGGAACTCTGTGTGGAATGGGTTCCTCGTGCCTGGTCGGAGCAGGAGCTTGGCCGGGAGGCCGCCCCACACAGGTGAGCGCTCAGGATGTGAGTGGGTTTTTCCCGGAAGCATTTCAGGCCAGACCAGAGGGAAATACCAGCCGGCTGGCAGTTTGCCACCTGAGTCAGCTCAGCTCCGGCCTCGTTCGAGGAAACCTGACTCCAGGAAGTGTGGTGTTGGGCGGGATGTACGCGCATATGTGTGTGTGTGCACACGTGTGTGGGTGCACACCTGTGTGCATGCAGGAAGAGGTGCACAAAGGAGTGAGACCTGGCATGAACCTAAGCAGAAGCCAGTGTCACAGGTGTGCAATGCGACCACTCATACATATGAGGGTCCCTCAAGGAGTTCATGGGAAATGCATAGGATGAGAAAAGTGTATGGATTTCATTTTTGACACCCAAAAATTTATTCTTTTCTTGAAAAAGTTATTTATGTATTCATTTTTTTTTTTTTTTGACAGGCAGAGTGGACAGTGAGAGAGAGAGACAGAGAGAAAGGTCTTCCTTTTGCCATTGGTTCACCCTCCAATGGCCGCCACGGCCGGCGTGCTGAGGCCGGCGCACCGCGCTGATCTGATGGCAGGAGCCAGGTACTTATCCTGGTCTCCCATGGGGTGCAGGGCCCAAGTACTTGGGCCATCGTCCACTGCACTCCCTGGCCACAGCAGAGAGCTGTATTTATGTATTCATTTAGAAGGCAGAACAACAGAGAAGGGAAGAGAAGCGAGAGAGAGAGAGAGAGAGGTTTTCCATCCACTGGTTCATTCTCCAAATGACTGTAAAAGCCAAGTCTGGCCATGCCAAAGGCCAAAACCAGCGCCTGGGTCCTCTCTCTGGGTCTCTCGCGTAGGTGGCGGGGTGCTAAGCCCTGGGACCATCATCTGCTGCTTTCCTAATTACATTAGCAGGAAGGTGGATTGGAAGCAGGGCAGCAGCCAGAACTCGGATATGGGATGGCAGCCTTGCAGGGAGCAGCGCCACAATGCCAATTCCAATTTCTAGGCCCCGATTTCTAGTTTCATTGCATTGTGGGCAGAATAGACAGGAAGTATAATTTCAATCTTTTTTTTTTTTTAATTTGTTGAGACTTGGGATCTACCACATGACCTAACCTGGAGAATGTTCTGTGTGCTGTTAAGAATGTGTATTCTGGGGCCAGCGCTGTGGCATGGCGGGTATCCCATATGGGTGCTGGTTCAAGTCCCGGCTGCTCCACTTCTGATCCGGCTCTCTGCTATGGCCTGGGAAAGCAGTAGAAGATGGCGCAAGTCCTTGGGCCCCTGAACCTGCGTGGGAGACCCAGAGGAGGCTCCTGGCTCCTAGCTCCTGGCTTCAGATTGGTGCAGCTCCAGCTGTTGTGGCCATTTGGGGAGTGAACCAGCGGATGGAAGAACTTTCTCTCTTTCTCTCTCTCTGCCTCTCTGTAACTCTGCCTTTCAAATAAATAAACAAATAAATCTTTAAAAAAAATGTTTATTCTGGGGCCAGCGCTGTGGCACAGCTGGTAAAGCTACCACCTAGGACAGCAGCATCCCATACGGGCACAAGTTCAAGTCCTGGCTGCTCCACCTCTGACTCAGATTCCTGCTAATATGCTTGGGAAAACAGCAGGAGATGGCTCAAGCCCCTGGGCCCCTGCACCCACGTGAGAGACCCAGAAGAAGCTCCTGACTCCTGGCTTCAATCCAACCCAGCCCTAACTGTGCAGCCATCCGGGGAGTGAACCAGAGGATGAGAGATCTCTCACTCTCTCTGTCTCTCCCTCTCTCTATCTCTCTTTAACTGTGCCTTTCAAATAAATCTTAAAAAAAAAAAAAAAAAGAATGTGTATTCTGCAGCTGTTGTATGGCCCTGGAGCCTTGGTTTTATTAATCTGGGATACAACTCGACTGTTTCTTTGTTGAATTTCTGTCTGAATGATTTGTCCATTTCTGAAAACGAAGTGTTCAAGTTCCCTACTGGTATTGTGTTGGAGTCTATCTCTCCCATTATGTCTATTAAAATGTGCATTATGTATTTGGGTGCTCTGATATTACTGGATTAAACTCTTTATCATTTATAATGACCTTCCTTATCTCTTTGTACTGCTTTTAACTAAAATCAATTTTACCTGTTACAAGTGTGGCTACTCTTGCTTTCTTATGGATTTCATTTGCATGGAATATCTTATCTTAGCCTCTCACTTTCAGTCTATGCATGTTCTCGGCGCTGAAGTGAGTTTCTTGTAAGCAGCATATAACTGGGTCTTCATGATTTTTTTATCCATTCAGTCACTCCATGTCTTATTTATTTATTTAAAAGACAGAATTTCAGAGAGAGAGGCAGAGATCTTCCATCCACTGGTTCACTCCCCAAATGATAACAGCCCGGGCTGGGCCAGGCCAAAGCCAGGAGCTTCATCTGGGTCTTCCACATGGGTGGCAGGGGCACAAGCACTTGGGCCATCCTCCATTGCTTTCTCAGGCACATAAGCAGGAGCTAGATTGGAAACAGAGCAGCTGGGACTCGAACTGGTGCCCATAGGGGACGCCGGCACTGCAGGTGGCAGCTTAACCGGCTACGTCACAATGCCCAGCCCCACTCTGTGTCTCTTAACTGGAGAATTTAATCCATTTACATTTAAGGAAACTATTGATAGGTAAAGTCTTACTGCTGCCATTCTGATACTTATTTTCTAATTTTATGACCCTTTATTCCTTTCTTCTCCCTCTCTTACAATCTTGCTTTGTGGTGAAGTGCTTTTCTCTAGTCGTGTGCTTTGATCCCTTGCCTATTATTTTTGGTTAGGCTATTACAGACTTTTTGCTTTGTGGTTAACATGAAGCTTACAAAAAATGCCTTATGTCTGTAACAAGCTCTTTAGAAATAACTTCATATTGCTTATAAAATAGGGAAAGAGGCAAAAGCAGAGATAGGAAGCACAAATAAGACCTCTGCACTTGAACTCCATTTCTCCCTGCATCTGCAATTTCTGATGTCCATTTTACATCTTTCTGTAATGCCTGTCTCTTTTCACATACTAATGTAGTCGCTACTTCTCATTGTTTTAGTGTCCATACTAAACTATGCTAGGTTTATGCCCACATTTACAAGAGCAGAGCATCTGAATCTGTGTAGCTGCTCTTTTGGGTGATTTTCTGCCTTCTGGCATTTTCATCTTGACTGGCAGGTTTTTTCCTTCAGTCCTGGGAAAGCCTCATCCCACTCCCTCCTGGCCTGCAAGGATTCTGTTAAGAAGTCTGCAATCAGGTAAATTGGGACCCCGTATATATTACATGTTTCTTTTTCCTTGAAGCTCTGAGCCTCCTCTGTTTGTCTGTAACCTTGGAGAACTTGGTTATATCTTGGGGTAGAGTTGAACTGGATCTGAGTGGTGACACCTGACCTCGCTGTACCTGGACAGTTTCCTTTCTCCAGATTTAAGGGTGAAATAATATTCCATGTGTATCTGTGCCATGTTTTGTTTGTCCTTCTACCCATCAGTGGACACCAGCTTCTTCTGCCTCTCGGCTATCTTAAATAATGTCACCATGAATGTCAGTGTACAAATATCTATTTGATGGCCGGCGCCGTGGCTCACTAGGCTAATCCTCCATCTGCGGCGCTGGCACACCGGGTTCTAGTCCCAGTTGGGGTGCTGGATTCTGTCCTGGTTGCTCCTTTTCCTGTCTAGCTCTCTGCTGTGGCCCGAGAGGGCAGTGGAGGATGGCCCAAGTGCTTGGGCCCTGCACCCGCATGGGAAACAAGGAGAGGCACCTGGCTCCTGGCTTCAGATTGGCACAGCACCGGCCATAGCAGCCATTTGGGGGGTGAACCAACGGAAAAGGAAGACCTTTCTCTCTGTCTCTCTCTCACTGTCCACTCTGCCTGTCAAAAATATATATATATATCTATTTAAGTTCCTGTTTTCAATTTTGGGGTTCCTACACCCAGAAGTGAATTGCTAGATCACATGGTAATTTTGTTTTTAATTTGTTAACAAACTGCAGTATTGTTTTGTAATAAGTTTTTCTTTTAAAGGTTTATTTGAAAGTCAGACTTACAGAGAAGGTGAGACAGAAAGAGAAAGCAAGTGAGAGATCGATTCTCCATCTGCTGGTTCACTCCTCAAATGGCCACAATGGCCAGGGATGAGCCAGGCTGAAGCCTGGGGCCAGAAGCTTCATCCGGGTCTCCCACATGGGAGCAGGGGCCCAAGCACTTGGGCCATCCTCTGCTGCCTTCCCAGGTGAAATAGCAGGGAGCTGGATCAGAAGCGGAGCAGCCAGACTCAAACCAGAGCCCACGTAGGATGCAGGTGCTGTAGGCGGCAGCTTTACCCCCTACACCATGGCGTCAGCCCTGGATAATCTTTTCAAAGAGCTAATTTTTGGTCTTTGTTGATCTTCTTTACATTAAATTGAGTTTGTGCTTTGTGAAATTCTATGGTTATCTTTGATATCTCCCTTCTACAGTACTTTCTTTGGATGTATTCTAGTCTTCTAACTCTAGTTAGATGCTCAGTTTATTTATTTTTAGCTTCTCTTCTATTATAAGTACTTTAAGGCTATAAATTTCTAAGTACTACTTAAATTGTATCCTAGTTTTGAAATCTATAATTGTTTTTTTCATTCAGTCCTAAACATTTTCTAGATGTTCATTATGAATTATTCATAGACCCATGTGTTATTAGAAGTGGATTTTAGGGGCCTGCTGTGGCATAGCAGGTAAATCCACCATCTACGGTGCCGGCATCCCATATGGGCATCAGTTCAAGTCCCGGATGCTCCACTTCTAATCCAGCTCTCTGTTATGGCCTGGGAAAGCAGTGGAAGATGGCCCAGGTCCTTGGGCCCCTGCACCTACGTGGGAGATCAGGAAGAAGTGCCTGGCTCCTGGCTTTGGATCAGCGCAGCTCCAGACTTTGCAGTCAATTAGGAAGTTAACCAGCAGATGGAAGACCTCTCTCTCTCTCTGCCTCTCCTTCTCTCTGTGTAACTCTGATTTTCAAATAAATAAATAAATCTTTTTATTTATTTATTTATTTATTTATTTTTGACAGGCAGAGTGGACAGTGAGAGAGAGAGACAGAGAGAAAGGTCTTCCTTTTGCCATTGGTTCACTCTCCAATGGCCACCGCACCGCACTGATCCGATGGCAGGAGCCAGGTACTTATCCTGGTCTCCCATGGGGTGCAGGGCCTAAGCACTTGGGCCATCCTCCACTGCACTCCCTGGCCACAGCAGAGAGCTGGCCTGGAAGAGGGGCAACCGGGACAGAATCCGGCGCCCCGACCGGGACTAGAACCCGGTGTGCCGGCGCCGCAAGGCGGAGGATTGGCCTAGTGAGCCGCGGCGCCGGCCAATAAATAAATCTTAAAAAAAAAAAAAAAGTGTATTTTAGGGCCAGTGTTGTGGTATAGCAGGTTAAGCTTCTACCTATGATGCTGCCATCCCATGTGGCACCACTTCAAGTCCCGGATGCTCTAGTTCCGATCCAGCTCCCTACTGATGTGCCTGGCAAAGCAGTGGAAGAGGGCCCAAGTGCTTGGGCTCTTGCACCCACGTGGGAGACCCAGAAGTTCCTGGCTCCTGGCTTCTGCCTGACCAGCCCTGGCCATTGCAGCATTTTGGGGAGTGAATGAGTGGACAGAAGATCTCTCTCTCTCTCTCTTCCTGTCTCCCTCTCTGTAACTCTGCCTTTCAAATAAATAAGTAAGTGGATTTTAATTTTCAAAAACAAATAGGTATTTGTAATTCTTCTCTATCCATTGCATTGTTTTCAGATGATGGCATTTTTTAAAATATGAGATTTACCTTATGACCTAATATGTAGTCAATCTTAATTCTCTAATGTATTATTTAACTTTATTACATTAATATAATTTAGTGCTATATAATTATATTTGTCTTTATAACTTATTGTAACCATATATTTATTGCTTTATGATAACGTTGACTAATATTTAATTAATATCCCAAATGTGAATTCTCTAATTACTGAGGTAATGTTCCATATACATGAGAACAAACTTGTTGCATAGTTCAAATCTTCTATAATCTGCTTGATTTCTCAATTATCAGACGGACATTAAACTCTCTGGTGGTAGATTTGTTATTCTGGCTGTTAACTCAGCCGTTGCAGATTTAAGCTGGCATGCGATATTCATTGCCATGCTGCCTGGCAGTTACATTTAATAATGTTTCTGTCGGGGCCGGCGCCGTGGCACAGCGGGTTAATGCCCTGGTCTGCAGTGCCGGCATCCCATATGGTGCCGGTTCTAGTTCCGGCTGCTCCACTTCCGATCCAGCTCTCTACTATGGCTTGGGATAGCAGTGGAAGATGGCCCAAGTCCTTGGGCCCCTGCACCCGCGTGGGAGACCCGGAAGAAGCTCCTGGCTCCTGGCTTTGGCACAACTCCGACCGTTGCGGCCATCTGGGGAATGAACCAGCGGATGGAAGACCTCTCTCTCTGTCTCTGCCTCTCTCTCTAACTCTGTCTTTCAAATAAATTAATTAAATCTTAAAAAAAAAAATGAACTCTTAAAAAAATGTTTCTATCAAAAGCTCGCAAGAGTCCCTCAAAAGATAGAGCCCATGCCTTTCAGTGTTTTCACATTCTCTAATGCAGAGCTCTGAACTCTTGTAGACATCCAATCTGAGAACAACCAGAATGCAGCTCGCTCTCCCTGCAGGGAAAAAGAGCTGACTCCTCCCTGGTCCCAGGTGGCAGCCTGCGTGGGCGGGGCGGGGCAGTCATTTGCAAGGCTGAGTTGGAGGGATTTACACTGTTGGAACAGCTGCATCCAGCACCCTTCAGGGATCTTGCAAAGACTGAGCCGCTGGGGCTCAACCACGGGGGCATCACAGCCCAGCCTGTGGTTGTGACAGGTGTGACCTGGAGCCGCAATCAGAAGGCCTTGGGAGAGGTATCACATATTCCCATTGGAGGTCGAGACCTCAGCAGAGAAGAGCCAAGGTGAAGTGCAATGAGTTGGCTGGAATACGTGGGCCTGATGCAGCCAGCAGGGCTCCTGGCTAGGGGCTGCAAGCACCTCTCAAGAACTACCAAGAATTCTGATAGACTCACAGCCCCCCCCCTCCCCCAGGCAGAGAGAGGCAAGCCTCTGGCAGGGAATGGCGGGTAGTGGGGTGCCAACACAGAGTGAGGAAGGGGCCTGGCCAGCAACCCCTCCTGTACTTGGTCAAGTGCCTCCAATAAGGAGACTGCCCTTTAACAAGAATGAGGCCTCCCATTCTCTGGAGCTTACCAAGCCTCAAGTGCCCAGGAGGCTGCAGATGCTCCCATGTGGACATGCCAAGGACAGCTAGCGCATCTGGCCCGGTTCATCAGCTCTGGGGGGCAGGAACCTGAAGACTGGACACTGGACACTGCCAACCGTCTCTGTGATTTCCAGTGGGATGAGAAATGGGTGCTTTTAATAACCAGGAAAGACGAGCTGGACCAAGCACTGCAAAGTCACCGTAAAACTGGCCTCATTTGCTTCCAAGGTGACAAAGTCACAGCGGGTGGGACAGAAGAGGTGCCCTCAGGCCCTCCCATGTGCTGGCACCCATGCCACGCAAGGGGCTTCACCACCCCACTGGCTCTTACGACTACCTGTGAAGAAGGCGTTTTCTCATTTTTTTAAAAGATTTACTTTTTGGGGGGCCAGCGCTGTGGCGTAGCAGATAAAGCTGCCACCTTCAGTGCCGGCATCCCATATAGGCTCCAGTTCAAGTCTCAGCTGCTCCTCTTCTGATCCAGCTCTCTGCTGTGGCCTGGGAAAGCAGTAGAAGATGGCCCAAGTCCTTGTGTCCCTGCACCCGTGTGGGAGACCTGGAGGAAGCTCCTGGCTCCTGGTTTCTGGCTCAGCTCTGGCTGTTGCGACCATCGGCAGAGTGAACCAGCGGATGGAAGACTCTTTCTCTTTCTCTGCAACTCCGCTGACCTTCAAATCAATCAATCAATAAATCTTTTAAAAATTTTTGTTATTTATTTATTATCTAATAGAGTGAGAGAGAGGGAGAGCCAGAGAGCTTCCATCTGCTTGTTCACTCCTCAAAAGGCCACAACAGCCAAGTCTGGCCCAGGCTGAAGCCAGGAGCCTGGAACACCATCCAGGTCTCCACATGAGTGCAGGGGCCCAAGCACTTGGGCCATCTCCCACTGCCTTCCTAGGAGCATTGGCAGGAAGCCAAATCAGAAGTGGAGCAGCCGGGACGAGCGCCAGCCCAGTGGTATGGGGTGCCGGCATTGCAAGTGATGGCTTCACACAGTTTTCCTGTTTCTTCCATGAAGACACTGAGCCACAGAGCTGTCACCTGCCCCAGCCACATGGCACTTGGCAGGACAGGATCTGAACAGACGTATCTGACTCTAGCCTGGGTAAACTGCACTCTATTTTACCAATTCGTCTCAAAGAGGGCTTTTCTTCAGTGTTTGTTCTTTAAAATAAAGGAGTCAGCATTAAGTGGACGAGGGTGTCTTGCAGAAGCGGCGTGAGATGTGCAGAGTCCACTCGGGTGGGAACTAAAAGGAAGATTTCACCATTGTTAAGGAGCAGAATGGGCCATCAAAGAAGGAGGTACCTTTCTCTGAAGGGAGCAGATTACTTCCACCTTGACTATGGCCTTGTCTAAATAAGGTTGGAGTTTGTGAACTCAAGAGGCTTCCATAGCCTTGGCAGCTCATGACAAGAGCCTAGGGTGATTGCTGACGTCATAAAGAAGAGTGTCAATTGTTTAATCAACAGGAGTCACTGTGCACCTGCTCCCCATGTAGGACCTCTGTCCTTAATGTGTTGTACTATGTGAATTAATGGTAGAACTAGTATTCAAGCAGTATTTTATACTTTGTGTGTCTGTGTGGGTGCAAACTGTTAAAATCTTTTAATTAGTATATACTAAGTTGATCTTCTGTATATAAAGATAATTGAAAATGAATCTTAATGAAGAATGGGATGGGAGAGGGAGTAGGAGATGGGATGGTTTGTGGGTGGGAAGGTGGTTATGGGGGGAAAACCGCTATAATCTAAAAGTTGTACTTTTGAAATTTATATTTATTAAATAAAAATTTTCTAAAAAAAAAAAAAAAAAGAAGCCAGCGCCGCGGCTCACTAGGCTAATCCTCCGCCTTGCGGCGCCGGCACACCGGGTTCTAGTCCCGGTTGGGGCGCCGGATTCTGTCCCGGTTGCCCCTCTTCCAGGCCAGCTCTCTGCTGTGGCCAGGGAGTGCAGTGGAGGATGGCCCAGGTGCTTGGGCCCTGCACCCCATGGGAGACCAGGAAAAGCACCTGGCTCCTGGCTCCTGCCATCGGATCAGCACGGTGCGCCGGCCGCAGCGCGCTGTCCGCGGCGGCCATTGGAGGGTGAACCAACGGCAAAAGGAAGACCTTTCTCTCTGTCTCTCTCTCTCACTGTCCACTCTGCCTGTCAAAAAATAAAAAAATTAAAAAAAAAATTAAAAAAAAAAAAAGAGCTCAGCTGGAGCCGGCAGTGTGGCACGCATGTGGCAAACGGCCCTCATTCGGGTCCTGGTTACCCAGGCCATGCCTTAGGAAGACTGTCAGCTCCTAGAAGACAGCCAAGAATTTAAAGAGATGAAGCAATGTTCAGGATTAAACGTGCAAAAATCTATCTCTCACTAGAAATGCAGTAACTGAAAAATTATCATCGCCAACTCAGAGCCAAAACGGCGAAGTGAGTGAGAATCATACCTGCCTCCACGTAGTCAGCATCCAAAGGTTACACTGTTAACGAATCCTTCAAGAAACGTTTTCACTAAAGGAGACTCCAGATTTTCCATCTTTGTAAAAACGAAAATAAAACTGTAAAACGCGACATATGAGCTACTGAGCGTGTCGACTCATACTCATTCCAAAGGTTGCTAACACATGGGGCGGAACTAAGGCTCGCGAGGGCCCTGCTGCTTTGTCACCAGGGGCTGGGCAAGCCCATCGGCTCACACACTCTGAGCCGGGGCTCTGGGCATTGGCCGACTCCTCCCTCGCCGCGGTGGAGGGTTGTGGGAGAGGAGCAGCAGCAGGCTATAAAAAGCTTTATGCTTTATTTCCTTCTAAGGCTTCCTGAGTCACTGCTCCAGCCCCCGGTGCCCAGCAAGGTTCAGCTCAAATCGGAAATGTGTGTATACGGTTTCCTCTAAACCCAGATGATGTCACTTGGACCCAGTCTCTTCCAGGCCCAGGGGGAGCTGCCTGTTTCCGTCCTGGGAGGGGAGATGTCACTTAAATGTTCGTTGCCTGTGACCTAGGTTCCACGGTTACATCACAGTCTTCAAAGCGAGCCTAAGCCTCCGCGCCACCCCCACAGGGAGCTGCTAAGAACTCAAGAAGTCCCGTTTGTCATCTCAAAGGACACAGGGCTCCTACACGACTTTGCCTCCCACACTGTAGCAGCTGAAACAACAGGCGTCGCCAAATCAGGTGGGCCAGAATCCTAGAAAGCCACAGGCCGACAGCACCCCATCCGGGAATCACTATTCTACCATGGGAAGCAGCGAGGCCCGGACAAGGAAGGACCCTGCCCAAGGGCCCAGAGCACGACCCCACGGTGCTGTCCCTGTATACAGCAGGAGCTGACTAAATGCCCCCTGCAGGCGTGTCTCAAGTGTCCTGGCCGACAACACACACAACTTTGCCCCAAGATTTCCCCCTTTTCAGTCCATTTCTCTGCAGAGGAAGAGGAAACCTTGGTGCTGACAGAAGCCCACTCCACTTCCCCCACTCGCCCTCTTCTTGCCGTGGGCCAGCGCAGGGGCTTCTGCCATTTAAAATTACCAGAACACAGTTTTTTTTACACAAGTCCCAGAGACTTGGATTAACATTAAGGTTAAAGGGAAAGGAATCTTTTCATAGCAGATTGTCTGCATAAAGCAAGCAGGGGATACATTAGTGGTCCCAGAGGCTGGGTTACAATGCCAGCTGTAGCCCCCAAAGCACCTCCACTCCCGAGGCAGGCGTTTGGCCCGCAGTTAAGACACCACATTCCGTTATCAGAGGGCCTGGCGGAGTCTCATCTCGGCTTCCAATCCCAGCTTCCTGCACTGCACACTCCGGGAGGCGCAGCTGATGGCTCAAGCACCTACGTCCCCGCCGCCCACACGGGAGAACCAGATTGAGTTCCAGGCTCCTATCTTGAGCCTGGCTGTTGCCAGCATTGGGGGAGTAAATTAGCAGATGGAGGATCTCTGTCTCCTTCTCCACCTCCCCCACCCCAACCCTGTTTTAAAATAAAAACAAAACACGAAACACAGATCTGAAAAGAATACCCAGCTTAAGCCACCACAGGGCTGCAGCGGAGGTGCCCGTGCTACGTCTCTCGCTCTTGCCTCTGGAACCGCGGCCCAGGCAGAGCCTGGTGGAGCAGGCAAGGGTATGGGGACGCTGCTCACACAGCACAAGCGACCGAGAGCTATGCGAGCTAAAAACCTACACGGTTCGCAGTGTAGAGATGAAAGGCTGCAGAAATGTTTATTGAATACAGTGCCAGGTTTATAAATAAAACTTATTTACAATTTCCATAGAGTTGGTCCCCCAGCAGAGAGGTGGTTAAATCTCCAGACAGTTTACCGCGAGATTTACAGACACGTTCAAGTGCATCCCTTTTCCAAATCGCCACGCTGCACAGCAACTTCAGTCACAAAAGAACCACCACCATCTTTGCTACAGAAGTGTTTAATGAACATTGCCACAGATTTGCAGAAAGCACACACACTCGGCCAATGCCGCCTGCTTACTCCAGGGGGTACAGACAGCAAAGGACTTCTGTCTCCTACGGGACAGCTCCAAGGGGTTGGAAGAGAAGATAGTTCACTGCCAGCCAAAGGGTAGGTTTAAGACACGTTAGTGGGAACCTAGTCACTGCCCAGAAGGATAAATGGATTGAGGATACACAATAAATAATTCAAATGTGTAAAATAATTGAAGGAAGAGTAGACTTGACCAAATTTACATTCTTTGTTCCGGAAGAAGCGGAAGGGCTCATCATATGCTATTCCTCTGATGTGACAGCAGCGCTAGGCCTACTGGACAGCTGTTCATCACGATATTGTTACAAGTACAGTCACACATGCATTTATAAAGAGAATATAAAAATATGTACAATAGCTCATTTCCAATGTGTTTCAAGTTGCCGAAAGACACCAATTTAAAGTGTGCAAAAATTTGTCAAAAAATCAGAAAAAGCCTGCCCTGGCAACAGTGCTTCATCAAAAGCCCATCTGAAGAGTTGAGATCCGCTTGCCTTAACGCCTACCCCAGACAGATGGAGAGCAAAACTAGCAGAGGGTTTGCCAAGTACTCAGCAGTTTCTTACGGCAAGTCTCAGGCTAAAGCAGGATGCCAGTTAAAACTAGGCGCTTTCTATATATAAATATATGTATATATGTATAGAGTGGTTGGAAGTCCGGGCAGGAGTTCACAGCGAGGTGCGAACCAGCTTCGCAGTCCTGCCACGACACCCAGCTATCTCCTTGAGGGCCCAGACCCACGCAGGCCGCCAATGCCTGACCCTGCGGGGCTGGCTGTCCCCTCGAAGGGCACAGCGCCGCACCGGACGCTGCCTCACTCCTGCTCCACGCTGGAACTCGGCACTCCTGGGGCACGGGAGTAGGGCTTTCAGTCCCCACAACAACCCTCTTTCAAAGGCTTAAGTCTTAAGACAGGCTGTGGACCCATAAAATGGAGTTCACCCAGCTTCTAGAAAGACTCGGCAAGAGGTTAGAAGGCTGAGTGCTGAAAAACCAGTCACATCACCCACTACACTCCTTTGAAAGGACAAGCAGCCATGTGACCCCCACCCTCACTCAAGCCAGAAGCCCGCAGTACTCCCCAGTTCTCCAGGAGAAACGCCAGGGTGTTCCTGGGTGCTCCGTGCCCAGTCAGGGAAGCTGCAGAAGCCCGCCTAGCCCTGGGCATCAACTTCTCCTCTGCCCACCACCATGGCCCAGCGCTACAGCACGGGCACTTGGGTAACGGGTCCTCTCCACCGCTCGGACCTGTTCCTCCGGCAGAGGATCTGACAAGCTGCAAAATGCCGGAGGACAGGGAGTAGGAGAGGGAGGAGCAGCCAGGGTCTCCAGAACCAGCCCCGTCTCCAGAACACACCCATTTGGCCACCGAGAGCTGCTCACTGCCACAATGGCAGCCCGGCCCCCAGCAAATTAAAGCCACCCACACATACCAACGCACAACCCGCAAGTCCTGGCTGAGATACAACCAGTTAACACCTGAAAAAGAAAAAGCACACCCAGCTTCCACCTCAACAGCGAGCAGTTTCTTAAGGGGGCTTTTTCAACAGGCCAATCCCACCGCAAGGAGGACCAGCATGCCTGCTTTGGGTTGCAGGTTTATAATTAGACAAATTCACCCTGGGCTGCAGTGACTCTCACGCCAGAGGCTAGCATTAGTTCTAGTTTTCCTTTTTTTTTTTTTTTTGGGGGGGGGGGGGGACACAAAGCGGTCAACTTTTAAGAAAAAGGTTTAAAAAGAGGCTGAGTATTACCACACATCAGAAGCCAGCAATCAGAGGTGACCGGTGGTGTCTTTTAGGCATTTAGACTGGCCTAGAAGTTGACTACTGCTTCCATCACACACAGCAGAGGATTAGAGGATTCAATTACACACACACTAAATCATGTCTCCTGCAGATGGTCTCGGGGAGTTACGTAAAACAGGTACTCGGCAGGATGCCCGAGAGCCCCGAAACGCGTGCTGGAAGGAAGGCGGCTGCCCTGCGGGGCGAGCTCCAGCTCAACAGGCCTGTGGCTTGCTTCTCCCCCTCTCCCATGGCGATAGTGCGTGCAGGGAGCGACTGCTGTCTGCTGTTTTATAGGCAAGGTCTTGGGCTCAGAGGTCAGCGCCAGGATCCTGGGAGAGAGGGGAGGAAACCCAAGGCAGGCTGGGGGCGGAGCTCAGATAGAGGCTGGCCTCGTCCCCATTCAACCTCAGCTTTACAAAGCATTTAACACCACTTTAAGTTAATGGTCTTTTTATTGGAAAAAAAAAAAAGGACTAGCATTTACAACTTGGAATGGACGTAATCGTAGTTTCTTGAACAGCCACGTTGATGGTTGTGCTGGAGTCCACAGCCACAGCCTACTCTGCCGGCTCCAAGTCATGCTGCAGGTTTTTAAAACAGAGAGTCCAGAGATGCTCCCTTGGGAAAAGTTTCTCATTAAAAATTTGCGTGAATGGTAACAGCCCGGCAGACGCTAAGCCAGCGCAGGCGGGCGTGCCACGAGGCTGCGTGGCTGTCACCGTGGGCCGGAGCACAGAGGGACAGGAGGACCATCCTGTAGTGGGCCTACATCTCAACAGCTCACCCCTCAACCGTCTCAATGCACGGCGTCCTGACGTAAACCAATTTTAAACGCATTTGTTTTCAGGAAACCAGCTATTTATCCTAACAAATCGAACGAGAACCCATCTGGGTGAGTTTTGAATTTGTTGGTTTTTTTTCTTTCATTTTTTGGTTTTGATACAAACGCCTGACTGTACTGTCATCAGGCCGCATGCATGACGGACTGGCCAGCCCACACGCGTGTTAGGATCATCAGCAATGGAACCTGAAGGAGTCCACTAAGTGCTTCCTTATCGTTAAGGTAGTACAAGTATGTATAGTGTAAAACGGATGTGTAGCTTGATCGTTAGGGACAGGACCACCAACCAATACATGCAGATTGTGTGTGTGTGTGTGGACAGAAGGTATTTTTGACATTCAGTTTTGCTATATAGAAACAGAATGAATAAATGAACTTTTTTCTTTTTTTTTTTTTTTTGCAAGAGGTAAGTAAAAGATTCAATTTGATTCTTCTAGAGGGGGAAAAGGAGTTGAAAGCAGGTCTTCATTTTGCGGTCATCATCTGTACGAATTCTGAAAAGACAAATAATCATAACTTGTGGTTATCTTCAGGAAAGCAGCTTCATGGAGTGCAGCGTTTGTCCTGTGTGCGGCGACACCGGCGCGGCGAGCAGAGCGGCTCTCGCGCCTCGGGTCCTGCTGGCCGCGCCCGGGCACCAGGGACACCGACGGACGCCTTACCTTCGTAGTTGACTTGTCCGTCTCCGTCGATATCTGCTTCTCTGATCATTTCATCTACTTCTTCATCTGTGAGCTTTTCCCCCAAGTTTGTCATGACGTGGCGCAGTTCCGCCGCACTGATATAGCCGTTTCCATCCTGTGAACATGCAGCGCCGGTTACTGGTGTGGCTGATAGTGCCGGGGGGGGGGGGGGGGGGGGAGGTCCCTGACTTTAATTAGGCGCCGTCAAGGGCCTGCCAACTCTGCTCACGGCCACGACTCTGCCACTTCCAGCTCCCACCCTCTACCTGCTGCAGACACGCAGTTGGCTACCGCAGAAGACACAGGGAGTGCTCACCAGCCAACAGAAGCCAAAGGTTAGCAACCAAACCTCCCGTGCACTACTGCACCTCCCCTGGCTGGACAGTCACCACCAAGTGAGGACGGCTGACGGTGAGACCAGAGACTGTGCAGAGCGAGAGCCCAAGCACCACTCTCAGGGGCCCGCGCCGCGCCGGGCAGGGTTACCTTGTCAAAGACTCGGAATGCTTCGCGGATCTCCTCTTCACTATCTGTGTCCTTCATTTTCCTAGCCATCATAGTCAGAAATTCTGGGAAGTCAATGGTGCCATTACCTCAAATCAAAGAACAGAAAGCTCATGTAAGATAAGCACTCCATGGGCGCTGCTCCGGAGGGAACGGCTAAGCACGGGCTAGCACAAACTATCTCATTAGCATCCACCGTCCGCAGGTCTGAAATGCTCAAGTACTCCACAGGGCAAAGCCACGGGATTCAAAGCCCGCAGCAGCGCCCGGGAGAACACTGAAAGCCGCAAAGTCACACACAGCTCCACTTCACGACCAGCGGAGGGGGCTGTGCAGCTCAGAGCCGGCTGCGGACTGACCGCCTCCACTCCCCGGCTGGGACTTCACTCCCACTAGGAAAGCACCTCATGGTTAAGGGCTATGAGGGGGGAAGCGTCTTCTCTGCTCTGCCAGGAGCCATAGACTTCTAGGAGACACTTTCTCAGCCATACCACGTTCAAGTCACTGGATCACTTTCTCTGCACCCCACCCCCCACTCAGGCACTTCCCGACGAGTGAAGTCAGCTTAGCCGTGGGCACGTAGGAATCCGTTATGACCAGTGTCCCAAACAGCAACTCAAACACAAACACCCCCAAGTCTCCAGATGAACATGAATTAAGTGGACATAAAATTAGAAAGAAAAAAAAAAAAGCCTGAAGTTAACTCATTTCCACTAGTGGCTTTAAAACCAAATAATTCAGAGAGCTTTCTAAGTTTTTTGAGTGCCCCAAATTTTACAGCATTGCTGGTGTTTGTACAAGACCAAACAAACCACTTCAAGCGTCCTCTCAACCGTGCAGAAAAGGGCAAACACAGAACCTGCAGCCCGGCCCCCTGGCCCCTGCACAGGCCGCCCAAGCCCAACTTCCCAGGAGGTACCCCACGTTCCCATCCCAAACAGCGCTCATCCTCTTGGGAGTCAAAACTCAGAGTACTATGGACAACTTTTTTTCCAAAGCTCCATTAAGAATGAAAACCATCTTCAGAAGTAACACGAATGGGCCGAGAGCTTTGTCAAGGGGCTGCATCAGGGGCCCGGCTTCCAAGCATTTGGGACCAGGCCAGCAGGATGCTGTGTTCACTTTACAGCGCCATGTTTTTAAAACTGGCTCCAGTCACGTCAGTCATCTAGGAGGTAGAGGGGCTAGATCCAAACTGCTGCCTCTTAGCTCATTTGAAAGGAAATGTGTACGCTTTATAAAGCAACAGAGTGTATTAAGGCATGTTTCAGTTACAAAAATGTGTTTTGGGGTGCGGACACCCGGACACTGTTTACAGCCGGGAGTGAGAGGACTGCAGCTCCTTCTGGCTCGGCGGCCCACACAGCTTCCCCTGGTCTCGGGTTCTGTAGACCCAGGCTCTATAGACAGTTGCCAGGTGCCAAGCCTTGCGCGACCGCCTTCAGCCAACACCCACGGCGTCCGCTGCGCTCAGCTCTATTAACGGCTGCAAGGGCTTGTCACCCACTGCCCCGCCCCTGGGGCTTCTCCTTAGAGACAAGGAGCTTCTAAAAAGCAGGCTGTGTTGGGCTCTTTACTTCTACTTCCCCCACAGGGAACTCAGCGCACTCATGGGCCAGGTGATGAAAGGGCTGAGCGGTGGGTCACGGCAAGTCGGCAAAGAACAATACAGGGACCCGATCCAGGAAACGTTCCGGACGGTGAGCAGGGCGAGAGGCAGGCCCACAATCTCCTGTTTCAATCTCAATGGCAGAAAGCATCTTCGCCCGTCTGCTCCACGAGACCTGAAAGGCAACCCTGGGACGCGTCTGAACTCGAATGACATGGCTCTGGCGCTCATTACCGTCAGCGTCCACTTCGTTGATCATGTCCTGCAGCTCCGCCTCTGTCGGGTTCTGACCCAGTGACCGCATGACAGTTCCAAGTTCCTTCGTTGTGATGGTGCCATCACCATCTTTATCGAATAAGGAGAAAGCCTCCTTGAATTCTGGAAAGAAACGTTGGCCCTTTAGAGCGAGTGTCTTTACCCAGCCAGCCACCACGCACACGCCCCCGGGGGCTTCCCAGAGGAGACCAAGCAGGTTATGCAAGTGACCAGCAACCACATACTGAAGCAGACACCACAGGGTCCTGTCAGCCACGCCAAGTAAGGCAACGGCTGCTCCTGGAAACCATGTCCATGAAGCTACAAGACCCTCAGGTTTTTCAACACTAAGCTTGAATGGGCTTCCAATCCGCCACGAGAAGACCCGCTGGCATGTTTCCTGTTAAATTTCTGTAGCCCCAAGAACCCTGGTTTCACAGCACCACGACAAGGTTCCTGGAAACGTGGTGCGTTTCCCACACAGCCAGCTTGCGCTCTCCACACCACCTCCACTGCATCCCAGAAGCACCCCCACCTCACGACAAGTCCTCCGGGAAGATTAAAGAGCTAAAACCTGAACGGATGCAACTCCCCTCCAGTAATTCCAGGGATGCTCCCTCTTGTCTCGGGACAGCAAGCCCCAAAAGCTGTCGAGTGGCCTCAGAGCTGTGCACGTCTGAGAGCTGCAGGCTCAGGGCGATCTCATTACAGGAAAAGCTCTGCGTGTCGTGACACACGCGACGACTCCCGAGTGGGGTAGGCAGGAACATCCCCATTCCATTTCCCTCACTTTAGCTCCACTCTACTATCAAAGAGTAATGCTGACCGAAATGTTCCTGCCGTTTCCATTTAAATCAATTCTTAAAAAACGGCTCAGATGTCGATGGGAGGGGACAGGACTCCCCAGAACTGAGCCGGTGCCCTGTTCTGGCTTTCCTGGGGACTCCCCAGAGACGCCAACTCACCAGCAATCTGTTCTTCGGTCAGTTGATCAGCCTAGAGAAAGAAAAGGTTATCATTAAATCCATGACAGCCAGAAGCAATCGGTACCACCTTCCCAGGAGTTTTAATATTGTGTTGAAATCCCTGGTTTGAGACCATCAATGCTCTCAGCAATGACAGCCATTAAAGGAAGCGCTCTGTGCCGCTTCGACAACAAGGATGGAAAGTGACAACATCTGCTCTCCACTGGGTCCAACGCCTAGCGCACACTCCGGGCTTCCCTGGGGACGAGGATCAGCGCACAACGTGAAAAGGGCGCCTCTAGCGGCGGCCGGCGGCAGTGCACAGCGGGCCCCGAGAAGGACGAGCGCCACCTACCGCGCCACCAGCTGCCATCCAAGGGGGACCCAGCCCAGCCCAGCCCAGCCCAGCGCACGGCCACTGCGGCCACTGCTGCCGGCTGGCGCGGGACCCTGTCCAGCTGCTGGAGTACCCTGCGCAGTGCTCCGGGCCTTCGGAAACCTCCAAACTGGAAGGTTGTTACGTAATGGCATTGGGTTGGATTAAAAGGCTTTTCTACCCCATTTTATGAGAAATAATTAAATGGGGGGAAAAAACCAACAACGCAGAAATGGGCTACCCCACCGACTTCATGTCCACGTAATGCATGCTTTCCAATCGTTTAAACACGCAGCTATTTGTTAAAAGCCTACTGCTCGCAACGGCTAATGCCCTTGCACAAATTACCCCGCGACTCAGAAGCCAGAAAAAGACTGGAACCACCTCAGCGGCACCGTGCGAATCAGGTGCACGGGGAAGCGCTCGAGCGCCCGGCCGCAGTGCGCACGGCCGGCATCCCCGCCCGAAGAAGGCAGGAGAGCCGCTCCCGAGCGCACCCGCCACGCGCGGGGCCGCGAATCTCTGCTCCAACAGAACCCGGGCCTGCGGGTCCGCGGCAGAGCACAGCCAGCGCGTCTGCATGGACATACATATTTTAATACAGGATGCCTCGCGAAGCCAGTTACCAAGTCAGCCCTGAACACGGCTGAGGCGTTGGGTTTATCCTCGCAAACGCAAACTTTCCCGGCTCCCGGATACCCGCTCGGGGGTGGGGCGGCGTGCGGGGGGCGGCTGGTTTATTTTATTTTTTTGCGAATTGCAAGCAGGTCTTCCTCTTTCCCCGATCTCTCAAGCCTGAATCTCCTTTCAGATCGCATGTAGACGGCGCGCTGGTTTATGTAACGTCAGGGCACCGCCTAGCTCGCAGCACCCTGTCACCTCGCCGGCCTCGGGGTGGACGCGTCCGGAACCCGGCCTGCCACGCCGGACAACGCTGCCCGCCCAGGGACCCAGGGCGCCCTGCAACACACGCCCCGCGGGGCGCACGGCCGCCTGTGGCCGTGCAGGGGCCGCGCAGACGTGCAGACCCCGCTCCCCGCCCCGCACCTCCCACCCGCGTCTGCTCCCCGGCCCGCCCGCCCCCGCCGCCTCCCGCAGCAGAAACTTTGCGTCTCTCCTGGAAACCGAGCCGCGCGCCAGCTCCCGCCTCCCCCGCCCGCCCCAATTAGCGCGCGCGCCCCGCGCCTCCCGCGGGAAGGGGCCCCGCACGCCCGGGCCGCGGCTGCCCCGCGCAGGGGGCCGCACGAGCGCCAGCTGCCCCGCAGGCCCCGCCCGGGCGCAAGGGGCCGGCCTGCGGCTTCCGCCCCTCGCCCCGCGCCTTCCTGCCCCCACCCCACCCTTCCCCGGCTCCTTCCTTCCCAGCCCACGCCCGCGCCGCGCGCCCCGGCAGGACGCAGGGCACCGCCAGGGGAGGACGCCCCCCGGCAGGACGCAGGGCACCGCCGCCGGAGGAGGACGCCCCCCGCCCCGCGCGCCCCGGCCCATTCATTCTCCGCCGCCGCCCTCGCGCCCGGGGCGGGGCGGGAGGGGCAGCACCGGGGGGCGTCCGGCGTCCGGCCCCGCCCGGCTCCCCCGCCCCCGGGGCCCGGGCGCAGTGCTGCAGGCAGCCCGGGTGCGGCGCGCTGGGTGCAGTGGGTGCGGGGCTGCGGGGGGGATGCGGAAGGCCCCGAGGCAGCGGTGCCCGCAGCCACGGCCCGCACGCAGCTCCCCGCCAAGTTCAAGGGGGGGGGTGGGGACCCGTTTAATGAGGACCCCCGGCGGAGGACGCCAAGACGCAAACGCGAAACGCATCGTCTCCTCACCGCAGCTGCTGCGTAACGCCCGGAAAGGAGGTGTGGGGGGAGGGACCCAACCAAGGGGGCAAAAGACCAAAACTGAACATGCGGGGAGACCTCGGGCAGCCGCTACGCCGGCCGGGTGCCACCGCCGACCTTACCATGGCGCGGGCGAAGGGAGCGCGATCGGAGGGAGCGAGGCTGGCTGCACCCGCGCAGGGGCTGTGACGGCGAGGGGGCCTCCCGCTGCTGCTGCCGCCGCCGCCGCCGCTGAGGAGCCGAGTGCGCTCCGCGCTGTGCCGCCGCCGCCGCCTGCGCCGCCGCCCGACTGCGAGTAACGGCGCCGCGTCCACGAGCCTCCCAGCGCCACTGCCGGAGCGCGAGCCGGCGCCCCGCCGTATATATATAAGGCACGCCGTATCCCTCCGCCGCGGCGGGGCCCGCCTGGCGCACGGCGGCGCTGCGGCGGCCGGGCCTCGCGCGCCGGCCCCGCCCCCAGGCCCGCCCGGCCTCCCGCCGCCCCCTGCGCGCGCTCCGCGGCGGGCCCAGCCCGCGCCCGGGCCCGGGAAGGCGGCGGGGGGCGGGGGCGCGGGGTCCTGAGGGGACTCGCCTCCGCGGCAGGACCACCCCGAGCCCCTCACACGGCCGGACCTGGAGGAGGTGGCGGCTCCGGGAGTCGGAAGCCGTGCGCCCCGCGGCCCCTGCCCCACCCTTCCTGTGCGACCCCTCCCACCTCAGCATGGCCAGCGTCCCCGAGGGTCGCCCCTCTGTCTGGGCTCCTCAGGGTCCGCTTCCAGTTCGGGGAGGTCCGGGGGCTGCGGTGCGGGCGGCGGGGGCAGAGGAAGGGTCCGCACACCCTCAGCTGCCGAGCGGAGAGGGGTCTGTCGGGGGGCATTGGCGCCGGTCCTCGTGGGAGAAATTGGTCGGCGTTTCGCTTTTCAGGTTTTTGAGAAATAGCTGAGGAAGATGATCATTTACGCTCGATTGGTAAATCTGCGTCGTGCGCATATGCTTAGCAAATTGTGGGGTTTTTTTTAACGTTTCCACCGGATTTTTAGAGGATTTTGGGGGTATCTCTCCCCTACCGTCTCTTCCTCATTTTCCTCTGGAAAATACCACTCGTCCAGGCTCCGGTCTTACTAAAGTGAATGTACCTGTGCGGCTACTGTGAGGCCTTACCACTCATGCTTTAAATTCTTCACACTTTTCCTGGTGGGAGAGGGATCCGAATCTTTTTATTCATGAATCCATAGACCGAAAAAAGAATACTTAGGACGCCCCTAGATTACAGCCGGACCGCAGGCCGATTTGTGGAACTAGACTTGAGTATTAACCTGCAGTCTCGATGCTACTGCTTTTAAAAGAATCATCTTCGTTAAAATCAGTTTGCTGGGGCCATTTTTCTGGAAACCAGACGAAGGGCACTCCAGTCGTGAAGTCGAAGCCCAGGGCTCCTGGAAACCTGGGCGACATGCTGCCGGTTCTCCTGCCAAGGCAGACCACAGAATTTGATCTTTGTTTACAGGGCCCGGGCAACCGCAGCGGGTTATCGGTTCCCTTCCAGAGAGCGTGGCAGAGGGCTTCGCTTCGTCGTGTTTGCCTCTGGCCCTGACAAACTCCGCAGAAAGAAGTTAGAGGATGGGCCGTGTCCGGCTCCTGGGCTGGGCTCAGGCCGCTCAGCATCTGTGGCGCTGCAGGCCGCGAGCCTGGGACACCTCGGCAGGTGTCAAAGGTCCTACCCCGCCGCCACCCCCGATGATACCCCTGTGCTCACCAGAGAAAACCCTAGTGCGAATCAACAGCACGTATTGATGAGAGAACTGGAAGCAAGGAAATAGATGATGAGAAAATAGGAAGGCGAGGACTACCCCATAATCCAGTGAGCTGTGAGTCTAGATGGCCAGAATCATTAAACAACTTTGTTTACAAGGGGATTTGTATTCCATCTATTGGATTTTTCATGTAGTTGTTAAATACATTTTTAAAACGTGATATGCATTTCTAAATTCAGAAAATCAAACGAGTTTAATTTTTAAGGATGGGCTAGTTTCTAGTAGTCTTCCATTCCTTATAATTATTTTGGTTAAGTTACTGCAATTTATGATTTTGTTAAAAAAATTTTTTTTGAAAGATTAAGATCTTCCTTCTGCTGGTTCACTCCCAAATGCCTGCAATAGCAAGAGCCTGGCCAGGCTGAAGCCGGAAGCCAGGAGCTCAATCCAGGTCGCCTTCATGGGTAGCATGGACCCAACTACTTGAGCCATCACTGTTGCCTCCCAGCGTGTGCGTTAGCTGGAAGCTGGCATTGGAAGTAGAGCAGGTCTCGGACGCATGCGCTCTGCTATGGGATGTAGGGGTCCCATGTGGTGTCTTAACCACCGTGCTAAATGCCTGCCCCATACATTCTATAATTTTGAAAGTCAGGCATTCTCTAAAAAATAAATTATTTGTCTGTCACTTAACATTATTTCACCCAAGTAAAGTACTTGGAAACTTTTTCATTATTTTACTTGCTAAAAGTTGTATGGTTCAGAATTATTTTTAACTATTCTAATAAAATTTATTTTTTCGAGTCTTCATATTCTACAAACTAGAGCTCTCTTCTGGTAGCTCTTTAAGGTATCAAAGCACATCTTAGCTTTCAAGTCTGGGGGTTTACAATGAGGTCATGCTTTACCCAGTTTTATGGCTAGTTTGACACACTGAAACATAAGAAGGCCAAGTGACTCGCCCCAGGGCTTCCCGTGAGTCAGTGATGCGGCATAAAACAGAGCTAGCACTTGCTCACCAGCCCTCCTAGTAGATCATACATCAGGGAAACAGTATCTGAAACTTGTAAAAGTACTGTGTTAGAGATTTGTCTATTTCATAACACATTTTCTTGACTGCAGAGTTGGTCACAGGGTCTTCGTTATCAAATGGACTCCTTTAAGTGAATTAACATCCTAATTTATGAAGAGATTAGCGTCAGAGAAATGAGCTACAACATTATTGTGATAGCTTAAGTGATTGTGATTAGGGCTGTGCTGTGGTGTGGTGGGTGAAGCCGCCACCTGCGATGCCGGCATCCCATGTGGGCACCAGTTCAAGTCCCAGCTGCTCCATTTGTGATCCAGCTCAGGACAAATGGAAAAATGGCAATGGTTTTAAAATAACATTTACTGAACAATGACCATGCCAAGCCCTGTGCCAACTGCACTGTTTCATCCTTGACCCGTCCTGTGAGGCAGGGATCCGTGTCACCCTTAGGACACTGCGACACTAAGCAGTTCAGTGGTTTGCCGCATTTAATGATGGAACCAAAACTCTAGCCAACAGCGTAAGCACATAAGCATTATGCCATAACCATCTCCTGCAACTTAATAGTTTATTTTCCATTTAATTGGAGGGAAGCAGCAAAGATTGAGATAAGAATTTTTAAAAATTTTTTTTAAATTTATTTGAAAGAGTTACAGAGAGAGGTAGAGCCAGAGAGACAGTGAGGTCTTCCATCCACTGGTTCACTCCCAAGATGGCCGCAAAGGCCAGAGCTGAGCTGATCCAAAGCCAGGAGTCAGGAGCTCCCTCTGGGTCTCCCATGCGGGTACAGGAGCCCGAGGACTTGGATCATCTTCCACTGCTTTCCCAGGCCATAGTAGAGAGCTGGATCAGCAGCAGAGCGGCCGGGACTCGAACCACTGCCCATATGGAATGCCAACACTGCTGGCCAGGGATTTAACCCACTGCATCATAGCACTAGCCCCTAGATTTCGGTTTTTAGGGGCAGGCGTTTGGCATAGCAGCTAAGATGTTGCTTGCCATGTCTACCCACATCCCATATGGGAGTGTCTGGGTTCAGGTCCCAGGCCTGTTCCCAATTCCAGCTTCCTGCCCATGCACACCCGGGGAGGCAATGGTGATGACTCAGTAGCTGGGTCCCTGCCACCCACATGGGAGACCCGGATTGAGTTCCTGGCTCCTAACTTTGGCCTGGCCCAGCCGCAGCTGTTGCAGACATTTGGGAAATGAATCAACGGATGGTAGTTCTCTTTCTCTCTCAAATAAATAATTTAAAAAGCAAAGCTGATAATTTCTTTTTAAAAAAATTATTTTAAAGTTAAAATAATATCACAAGAATCTAGTGATGGTTTTACCTCCCACACAAAGAACAGGAAATCAAGGAAAACCCAAAGCAAAACCTTTGCTTTGTGGTGCGTTCTGGCTGGCGCAGATAGTGCTCATTTTGCCTCTGAAGCCTAGAGCAGTAAAGAGAATTGCTGTCAGTCATTCAGCAGGTGACTGAACTGTCAGTGAAGGAGATGACTGATAGCTCCCCATCCTAGTCCTGTTCCATTAATATTCACTTGTTGTACCCTACATTCATCTAGACACCATGAACACAGCAAATCTAATAATATATGTGTATTAGTATAAATATGAGTGCGTGTGAAATCTCTTTTCATTCTTTTTAAGATTTATTTTATTTATTCGAGAGGCAGAGAAAGAGAAGGATCTTCCATCCACTGGTTTACTCCTCAAACGGCCAAAACAGCCAAGGCTGGGCCAGGTCGAAGTCAGGAGCCAGGAGCTTCACCTGGATCTCCCATGTGGATGCAGGGGCCATCCTCTGCTGCTTTCCCAGGTAAATCAGCAAGGAGCTGGATTGGAAATGGAGTAGCCAGGATTTGAACCAGTGCCCATATGGATTGCAGGCACTGCAGGTGGTGGGTTAATCCACTGTGCCACAATGCAGGCCTCCTTTTCATTCTTTTGAGAAAATGCGTTTGTGTGTGTGTGTGTGTGTATGAGAGAGAGAGAGAATATGAGTTAATTAGATGGTAAATAACCATCCTAAATGCATTCAGAGCGTGCAACTATAGTCAGTATATCTTCATGGTCATATTATCAGTGAAGATTTTCCTTAAAGAATTTGCAGTTTCAAACTGATGCACCTATCCTGAGCTATCTTGTAGGAAAAACAAACAAAACTTGTTTCCTATCTCTCCACTAACACCAACCCCCTCCTCTGCCCGTGGTCCCTCAGTGCACTGATCAGTGCCCACGCTCTGGGATTCGCTGCCTCACTCATCATCCCCAGTCACCAAAACAGGTTCTTGCTGTTTGTATGTCCTCATAGAAGTGCACTTTATTAAAATGCATGTCAGCTTATCATAAA
Source organism: Oryctolagus cuniculus (assembly GCF_051225735.1). NCBI lineage: Eukaryota > Metazoa > Chordata > Mammalia > Lagomorpha > Leporidae > Oryctolagus > Oryctolagus cuniculus. Next base: position 40,517,727 of record NC_142886.1, on the reverse strand, counting down.
ACCTTTATCATCTCTATGAATAAACAAATGCTTCATTATTTTTCCATTTGGAATTTTGCTAATATCTTTTGTGGTTATTCTCATTATCTTCATGGACAGTTCTTATGGGTAAGGAGTACAGGAAGCATTCTTACTTACATTTCAATTGGAAAATATGCTACCATAAGAACATGATAAGTAAATGTTGGGCCATGACTACTCACCATGAGAAAAACAAGATCACGGTTGCATATAGGGTATCTCTGTAGTGTTGCATGTGAGGTACAACCAGGGTAACCATGTAGCGGTATGTTACAGAATGCTGTGTGTGCCAGCACGCAGTGGTCATCAGTGTGTCCATTCACCTAGCTCTGTGTGCCTCGCTAGTGTTTTTTCATACTTTACTTTGTGCAGTAGAGGACACATCTTGCCCTCCATTCACAGGGCTATTGATTGTTTTGTTAGTAGCTGTGGTGATGGATTTGCACTCTTCCCTCTCTGGCTGGGCCACCCTTGTGGCCAAGGTCATGAATATGCAACACAATGAGCTGTGGTCAGGGATACAGAACCAGAACAGAGCAAAATAATTGGCCATTAATGGGACTGGACTCATGACTCATGACTGGATCTCATTAGCTTTGTGCTGTAACCATCCGAGCTTAAGCCATAAGGCACCCAAAGGCTACATAGACATAGGGACTGAGTATGTGAATTCACGTAAAACACCCAGTGGGGTAAGAGCATAGTTTTGTGCTTTAGTTGTTAACACTCAATTCAAGTTCGTTTTTAAAGAAAAAGTGCAGCTGACCTACTGAGCAATGTCTTCTAAAGTCATACTATATTAGAAATTTCTTAAGTTGTCCTCATTAATCCAAAATCCTAGCACAAAATTACTTTAATCAGCAACCAAACGATAACCGACAACTTCTCATTTCTACCATATGTGCTGGAACAGGAGACAAACCAGCGAGCACGTCTGACTTATCCATGCAACAAGATGCATGTATCAGCTTACAAGACTTTTCACAGTTTCTGAGTTAAGGGGTATGTGGCCACAACGGTGAGCTGAATGGCTGGTTTTGGAGTGACACAGTTTGCCTGTGAGTGGCACAGAAAACTGAACTGTATTGATCAATCAGATAAATTGATGCTGATTGTGGATTAGACCTCACCAGTTGCGGCTCAGCCTTACCAATTCCAATCAAATTAAGATCTACTATGGCAACTGTGTGGTTTGGTTTCCAGTTGTAATGAACAGACTTTTTCCTGACTTCCAGAGCTGCATTGTCCAATAAGAGTAGCCACTAACCACATGTGGCTATTTAAATAAAAATTTTTTAAAATTAAAAATTGAGTTACTCAGTTTTGCTAGCCACATCGTAAGAAGCCAGGAGGCCCGTATGGCTAGTGAGAACCATACTAGACAGCATAGGACATGTTCATCATTGCAGAAAGCTCTGTTGGACAAAATCGTTCTGGGGATTTTTTCAAAAGGAACGAAACATCCATGTTTGTCTGGATCAGGAATGCCGATGAAATCCAAGTGTTTAATACCACATCAATGATTCTTTGTTTATTCCAATTCCCTTGTGCCCTTCTGATCCACCCAATATGCAGCCACCAGGTTAGTTTCTTCATGTCATTCCCAGGTTTAAGACACTGGACTGTGGCCAGCATTTTGGCCGCAGCGGGCACAGGCGCCACTGCCTGTGGAGCCAGCACAACAAATGAGCTCTGGTTCAAGGCCCGGCTGCTTCATTTCTGACCCAGCTCTCTGCTCGTGTGCCTAGGAAGGCACTGGAGGATGGCCGAAGTAGTTGGGCCTCTGCTACCCACATGGGAGACCTGCGTGGGGTTCCAGGCTCCTGACTTTGGCCTGGCCCAGCCCTGGCTGTTGCAGACATTTGAGGAGTGAATCAATGGATAGAAGATCCCCCCACCTGCTGTGTGCGCACGTGTGTGTGTGTGTGTGTGTGTGTGTGATTCTCTCTTTAAAATAAATAAATCTTTTTAAAAATGCTTTTCTACTTTACTTTTATTTTTTTAAAGATGTGTTTATTTATTTATTTCTTTGACAGGCAGAGTGGACAGTGAGAGAGAGAGACAGAGAGAAAGGTCTTCCTTTGCCCTTGGTTCACCCTCCAATGGCCGCTGCGGCCAGCCTGCTGCGGCCGGCCCACCGCGCTGATCCGAAGGCAGGAGCCAGGCACTTATCCTGGTCTCCCATGGGGTGCAGGGCCCAAGCACTTGGGCCATCCTCCACTGCACTCCCTGGCCACAGCAGAGAGCTGGCCTGGAAGATGGGCCACCGGGACAGAATCCAGCGCCCCGACTGGGACTAGAACCCAGTGTGCCGGCGCCGCAAGGTGGAGGATTAGCCTAGTGAGCCATGGCGCCAGCTAAAAGATGTGTTTATTTATTTAAAAGGCAGAGTTACAGAGAGTCAGAGGCGGGGGGGTGGGGTGGTCTTCTATCTGCTGGTTCACTCCCAAATGGCCTCAACGGCCTGAGCTGCACTGATCTGAAGCCAGGAGCCAGGAGCCTCGAGCTTCTTCCAGATTTTCCACTCAGGTGCAGGGACCTAAGGACTCGGGGCATCTTCCACTGCTTTCCCAGGCCATAGCAGAGAGCTGTATCAGAAGTGGAGCAGCCAGGATTCAAACCGGCATCCATATCAGATGCCGGCACTGCAGGCAGCAGCTTTACCTGTTATGCCACAGTGCCAGCCCCCAAAATCTTTAACAATATAAAAAGATTTTCAGTGGTTCCCCAGCATCTACAGGAGATAACGCATGGTGCTCAGCATTCAATACCCTTCAACAGTTTGTCAGTCTACTTTGCATCCTTCCTAATTCTATGAATGTGAATCCTTTGCTTTAGACAAAATCGCTTACTCTCTGTCCTCTGAATAGTGTGCCCTCCCACTTTTTGCCTTTTCCATGCCATTCTCAGTATCAAATGCCTGTTCTCATTGTCACTAGTTGTCTAAATCCTATGAGTCCTTCATCCCCAGTTTAAGTAGCATATCTTTCAAACTCTTGGGATTTTCACAGCTGCAAATGAACTTCTCTCCTGAATTCCTACATCTCCTCTCCATTTCTGCCTATTGTTTTCCCATTTATCTCCCCAACTAGATAGTAGCAGAATATTCTCAAACTCTTGAATTCAGTGTAGTATCTGATTCACCAAACACTAATCTGATGTAGTGCTAATTTAATCAAATCACATGCTCTCGGTTCAATCATGGATAGAGAGGATGTTATAAGTGAATTTTCCAAAATGAAAAAGGGAGAGCCCTTTCCAACCTTCCTGGATTTGAAGTGGGCCACAGCGCCCCAGGAACATGCAGACTGCCCCGGCTTTGACTCCGACCTGTACCCCAAGCCAGCGTACACGAGGGCTGCTCGGTCTTCCTTGGCCTCTCTACGCCACATCCATTCCCTGCTCCTTGTAACAGAAAGAATGTGGCCAGGGGAAAGCTGCAGCTGAACAGAGAAACTCTGCTTCGTGAGTTTTCTTACTTCTAAGCAGAGACGCTGAGTCGTTGGCTAACAAAGCAGCTCCAGCTCCAACACCTGACTGAATCAGCCATCCCTGAAAGGGTTTGCCCCAGGAAGGCCAAAATTTCATCTCATTTCAATGAAAGTTTACTCAAGGCTTTGTGATTTTTATTGTTTTGGCCAAGAAAACCATTATGACTATTTCCCAAGGAGAGGACAATATTGCAGAATGGCATTTGCTAGGTCAAATGGTTGTCCTTCGACCACATTGCCAAGAAGACTCAACTATCCCTTCTGTAAAATGGGTACAATAATAACATACCTCAGGGGCTTTATGTGAGGGTCACATCAGAGGAAACAAGTATTGAATTCATTTGAACACAATATAGCTCCAAATATAAAGCATGGTAGCTTGTAATTTTTAAAATATCAGTCTACAAACTATGGCAAAGAGTAGGTCAGAAATGAATGCAGAACCAAAGTCAGGAGTCTCTGAGTCTAACCACTAAGCAGTAAGAAAGATCCCACCAGGTCTGCACCACTCGGCGCCCCCAACAGGCTGGTGCCTGGGGTAACAAGCGGGCAGCAGCCTCACTCCCTCCACCACGCCTACGGAATGCCGAGTCATCAGTGTCTGTGACTCAGAGAACTGATTTATAGTTTCATGTTTCACTGCTCAGCTCCTCCAGCCACAAAAAGCTGCAGAGCTGCACCTGTTTCTCATAAAGTTGGAAACCTAGGAAATGACCTCAAAACTGAATTAGAGGATCCGGCGCTGTGGCGCAGCAGGTTTAGCCATTACTTGTGACACCGCCGGCTCCACTTCCGATCTGTCCCCCCGCTAATGTGCCTGGGAAAGCAGCAGAAGATGGCCCAAGTGCTTAAGCCCCTGCACCTACGTGGGAGACCCTGAATAAGCTCCTGGCTCTTGGCCTCACCCTGGCCCAGCCCTGGCTACTGCAGCCAGCTGGGAAATAAACCATCAGATAGAATATATCTCTCTCCCCCAACCCCATAACTCTGCCTTTCAAATAAATGAATATATCTTAAAAAAAAAAAAAAAGAAAAGAAAAGAAAAAAACTGGCCAGTGCCACAGCTCACTAGGCTAATCCTCCACCTGCGGCGCCGACACCCTGGGTTCTAGTCCCGGTCGGGGCGCCGGATTCTGTCCTGGTTGCTCCTCTTCCAGTCCAGCTCTCTGCTGTGGCCCGGGAAGGCAGTGGAGGATGGCCCAAGTGCTTGGGCCCTGTACCCGCATGGGAGATGGGGAGGAAGCACCTGGCTCCTAGCTTTGGATTGCCTCAGTGCGCTGGCCGCAAGACACCGCTCATAGCAGCCATTTGAGGGGGTGAACCAACGGAAAAAGGAAGACCTTTCTCTCTGTCTCTCTCTCACTGTCTAACTCTGCCTGTTAAAAAATAAAATAAAAAAATAAAAAACCTGACTTAGAGCAAAACGCAGACACCATATGGTAAATGGTCTATTGACACAGCGAGTTCAATAGAGGCACTTCCCATTGTTGAGTCCCAAGAAAGGGGGAAGAACCCTTGTGTTAGGAGATACCTTGTTTCTTGAGCACATATTTCAACCTGTGTTCTGTACAGTGATTCCATAGGCTCCACTCAGCCATTCCTTTCTCAACTCATTTTGCTGTGAGCATTTCTGAAGGCAGGCAGCTCAGTTAGGGTGTTACGGTGCTGCTGGAGTCACGGGACAAGTTTTTCTTTCTGTGAAAGAGCATACTGCTTTAAACTAGTCCTGCATACCTGATTGAACCACAATGTTTAGAAGAAGCAAATGATCAGAAGCCAGCCTGCATACTGCATCCCGAGAAACGAAGCTATAACCATGATTAGTCTTTAGGAACACTTTGCAATGCCTATGCAATACTTTAGAATTGATGAAAGAATTATAATTGTGTTCCTTCATTCATTAGTTACCCACCCCAAAAACCAAGCTTCTCTGAGCTCTTCTAGGAATGAAAGGGAAAACTTCCTGCCTGAGGAAGACAGAGGTAAAGAATTATGATCAAGCTTAACAACAGGGAAGTGTCAGCAATTTAGACGAAGGTCGAAGATTTTAAGCAAGCTGTATAGATAAGGGGCACCATGGGGAACCATTCAGCACTGCCAGTCCCGAAGTGGAAAGCCAAAGTCCAAAGCAAAGTCAGCTCAAGACTTTCCACAGCCTCTTGGAGCCCTCTCGGCGATAACAGGCCTCCACTCCCCTGGTTATGACTGCTGTTGGACTAAAGTGCTTTCAAAGATCAAGGGAAAGACCAGTCTAGGATGATCCTAGCACCCGCTCTGTTTCTAACTAGCCTCTTCTCAGGACTCAGTTTTCTTATCTGTAAAATGGAAAAGTTGAGCCATTCGGAGGTTTCCTGGTTTCTCTCGAACTTGGAATTTCATGATTCTCAATATTTTGTCTGTGAATTTTATGAAGAAATGTGTGTGACATCCCCTAGCAGTCAGAAGACTCTTGGAGATGTGGAGCCAAAGTCATGATGAACTTGACTCAAAAGAATTATATAGGGGCTGACGTTGTGGCACAGTGAGTTAAGCCACTGCATGCAATGTTGGCATCCCATATGGGCACCTGGTTCATGACCCAGTTGCTCCACTTCTTCTTTTTTTTTTTTGACAGGCAGAGTGGACAGTGAGAGAGAGAGACAGACTGACCCAGCTCCCTGCTAATGCACCTTAGAAAGCAGCAAAAAGTGGTCCAAGTGCTTGGGCCCCTGCTCTCCACATGGGAGGCCCAGAAGAAGCTCCTGTTTCTGGCTTGGCCCAGCTCTGGCCATTGTGGCCATTTGGAGAGTGAAATTGATGGAAGATCTCTCACTCTGTCTCTCCCTCTCTCTGCATAATTCTGCCTCTCAAATATATAAACTTTTCAAATATACGAAATGTTCAAATATACAAACTTTTAAAAAGTTACATCTTTTTTAAAAAGTTTAAAATTAAAATCCATATCGAATTCTTACTTTGTTGAATTGTCTACGATACTTAGAATGGATGAGGCCGTATTTGCCCAAATGGACTGACAGATTCTGACATTTATTCTCCCCCCATTTTTTTTTAAAGACCAATAGCTGGGGAGAGGACATTATCTCTTCTCAAAGACCAGAAAGGCAACAATAGACAGGGAAAGTGAGCAATTTTCTCTGAGTCACACTTTTTTTAAAAAAAAAAAACAGTTCTTCTAAATCTTTGTATTCTTCAAAAAATGTAATAGAATATATACAAAGGAGAGCTTGGAGGTAAGGCCTGACATTTAAGGCTTATGAACATCCTAGAAGGATGATATTTCCTTATTTTAAAAATAAAAAATGGAGGCAACTCAAATGCAGAAGAAATTGCGGCACTGAAAGAGGAAACTACTAGGGGCCGGTGCTGTGGTGCAGCGGGTTAAAGCCTCGGCCTGCAGCACCTGCATCCCACAAGGGCACCAGTTCGAGTCCCAGCTGCTCCACTTCAGATCCAGCTCCCTGCTAATGTGCCTGGGAAAGCAGCAGAAGATGGCCCAAGTATTTAGGCCCCTGTACCTTTGTGGGAGACTGGGTTAAAGCTCCTGGCTCCTGACTTCAGCCTGGCCCAGACCCGGCCATTGCAGCCATTTGGGGAGTAAACCAGTAGGTGGAAGATCTCTCTGTCCCTCCCTCTCTGTGTCTGTAATTCTGATTTTCAAATGAATAAATGCATCTTAAAAAAAAAAAAAACTTGTTGAGTTTCTAAAATGTTAAAGGAAGTTTACTAAAAATAGTACAAGAATGAATTATATTGGCCTGACCTTAAGGAACTCACAATTCAGTGAACTAATTTCTGACCTCCAAAAACGAGGAGGTTTTGTAGGTAGTAGGACCACAGTAATATGCCCCAGGGAATGTTTTGTGGCATACCTGTTCACGTTAGAAGAACCTTAGACAGGCTTTGTGGTACAGCTAGCTTATTTGGAAACGGGGATTCCCCCTTCAGGAGTATGAAGATTGAAGGAACTTGAAAACCAAGATAAAAGGGATCTGAAAAGCCTAAAGCACTGTGAACAAAACTGATCAGCCTCAATACAAAGACATGCACCAGCTAAGCTCCAACTTCTTCACAGCAGAATCCACATCAGAGCCGCAGGGAAATCTGAAACCCTCTAACCCAGTCCTCCCAGCCTGCACCCTGGACCGCTGAGGCTCCAGGAACAAAGGGACTCACCCAAGAATTCCCCGGTTGTCTGGCACCGTCATCTCCCGCTCTCTTTTTACATGGTGATTCACATCATCACTTGATACAGTCACAGTACATATTTCCCATACCATATACATTGCAAAATGAGTACGATATATTGTTCATTTGGAGCAGGACTTTGTTTATGAGAGAAAGGGAAAGGGAAGGAGTTCCCCATCCTCTGGTTCTTTCCCTGAATGCCCACAAAGTGTGTGGCCGGGCCGGGCCGGGCTGGGCTGGGAGCCGGAAGCTCCCAGGTGGTACCAGGGAGCCCGGTAGTTGCGTCTTCGCTGCTATCTCCCAGGCTCTGCTTTGGTGGGCAGCTGGAGTTGGCTGTTGAACTCAGGTACTCCTAAGTGAAGCAGGGGTGTCAGGATCTGTGTCACACCCGCCAGGCCAAACACCAGCCCTGGGCTGCTATTTTTATGCAGAGCTGCTCATTTGGAAGTTCCAAGATATTTGCTCACTCGCAAAGATCTTTGGGGATGACTGTTAGCTGCCTACAGACAGAAAAATATCTCTCCATTTTGAACAAGACTTTGAGTAAAAGTTTAAGAAGCAGCAAAAACAGCAGCTAGCAACTACAGCTATAGATCAAAGAACAACTTTTTACATGTGCAGTCACCAAATACTGGTTCTGAAACTTCAAGAAAGACCATTAATAACACAACCTAAGAAACAGGATGAGGATATAGAAGACCTGAATCACAAAAATTAGATCATCCAAGACCTTTTGGTCATAGATGCTTTGGAGTTACATGAAACGGCAGTTTCGGGAAATCTATGAGACTTAATTTTCTGCTTTAGATTCTCATAGCACTGACAATACCCAAGTATCATTTCTTCCCTGTAACTTCCTCTATAGGACACCGCCTGAAAACTGTGCTCAGAGCAAACGGTTCTCTTTGTTCCTAATCTTCCGTCAGTTATACAATCAAGTTCCCCAAATGTTCGTCCCATCTTCCGCCTACAGCCTCAGCTCTAGAAGATGAGATCCCCCCCCCACCATGTTTATTTATTTATTTTATTTCACTTGAAAAGCAGAGCAATAGAGACACACAGAGAGGGAACGTCCATCTGCTGATTTACTCCCCAAACGCTCTCAAAAGCCAGGGATGAAGCCAGGAACTCAAAACTCCATCCAGATCGCCCAGGTCCGTGGCAGGGATCCAAGGACTTGAGTCACCATCTGCTGCCTCCCAAGGTGTGCATTAGCAGGAAGCTGGAACGGGCACCCTAGCCAAGACTTGGGCGAACCGCAGCTCTCCAACATGGGTTGTGGGCATCCCAAGCAGTGTCTTAACCTGCTTTGTGGGTGCGCAAAGCACCCACCTCTAAATTTTTTGGAATCATTTTTTGAGTGGCAGAAATACATGGAGAGACAGAGATCGCCTGTCCACTTCACTCCTGTAACAACCTTGGGGGGAGGCGGGGGGACAAAGCTGGGAGCCTGGAACTCAATCCAGGTCTCCCACGTGGCGGGCACGGATCCCAGGACTCGAGCCACCACCTGCTGCCGCCCAGAATCTGGCGTCCCTAGTGGCTGCCATAAATGGGGGGAGCCTTGGAACAGAGAAACAGGCCTGGGCGACCGACACCTCCATAGACCTGTTCTGTGCTCTGTGGCCAAACTGCGGTGACTTCAGGCTGTCCGGGGAGTCTGCCGGGTACTGAGGGCTCAGAGGACCAGAGCAGTAACAAGGGGCTTCCCACGCGGGGCTTCTGTCCCGGGCCCCATTCTGCTGCGACTGAGCTAACAGGAGACAAGAAAACCACAAAGGGGAAATGGACACGCGCCCTTCTCGGGCTGCTGGGCCTTGCGCCCCTAAAGCAGGAAAGGTCGGCTCCCTGGCCGACGGGGTCAGGGGCTTGGCATCAGGGCAAGTGTCCCAATTTCTCCAGTGCCCGGGACAAATGGCAAAGAGCACCGCCCCCTCGAGCCAGGGAGCGTGCGAGGGGGGCTCCCAGATGGCCCCCAGCACGGGAATGTTGCGCTGGCCTCGGAGGGGCCGCCCCCCGTCCAGGGGCGAAGCCCCCTAAGGCCTCGGGCCCGCGGACCCGCAGGAGGCCCGGCGGGGCGGGGCGGGGCGCGGCGCGGCGCGGGCCGGGGCACTATATCTCCCGGCGGAGGAGCACACTGCAGGCCTGTCACACACGCCGCCCCCAAACGCGCTCTTTAGCTCGTTGCTTAGTTGGCGCTGCTGAGGCGTCTCGCCTCATTGAGTTTAACAGGGACGCTCTGATAGGCCAGAGCGACTCTGCAGTGGTTGACCGGAAAGAGTCGAGCCTCCTGATTGGCTGCGCCGCACCTGCAATGCGTCAAGGCGCGGCGGGCGTGGAGGGCTCCGCGTGAACGGCCGCGGCTGACGAGGCGGCCCGCGGCCCTCAGAAGGGAGCGGCAGCGCCCGGTGGCTGCCATCTTTAGTAGTGGCAGCGCGGGCGGCCGCGGGCGCCGGGGGGGTTGGTTTTCACGGCGCCGTTTTTGGCTCTGCGACAGAATTTTTGTGTGTGGGGGGGGGGCTCTTTTCCCTGAGCGGGGTGTGGTTTTGTTTTTCCTCCGGACGCAGAGATGTGGTGGGCGGCGGCGAGGGCTCGGCGCTTGGGCCGCCACCCGCGAGGACGGGGGTCCGAGGGGGGTTCCGCCCTCCCGGCCGCGCTGGGGTCGCGGCCTCTCGGCGTGCGCAGCGGGGTGCGAGCTGATTGCATTTCCGCAGGCTGAAAGGAGATTTGCCGCCTGGGCGTCTCGCTGGAGCCGGGGAGCCGTTCTGGAAAGCTCTCCCGAATACGTCATGCTCCTCGCTCGCGCGGCGCGCCGTCCGGGTCCGCGCCCGCACCCTAGTGCGCCCTGAGTTTGCTTGTTTCCCCTCCGCGAACTGTAAATCGGCTGTGTTGGACACGATTGGTCGGTGCCGAGGCAGTGGCCTGCAGGGGCGAAACAGCGCTCGCCTGACAGCCGTGGCGGAGATTATTTTGATCGTATCGGCCTGTTTGCCTTTTCAGGCACGGGTTATCGCCGCGTGTGTATCCGGTTCTCACTCGCCTGTGTCCACCCCCGCGGGAGAAGCCGGGGAACCTCCTGTCCTTATCACACGGGGTCGTGGGTGTTCGGGACTCCCCCTTCCTGCGGTGGATATGGGTGAAAGAACTGTAGGTGATGTGCCTTGGATGAGTTACAGGGTGGGGAAGCGGAAGAGGCCGTGGGGACTTGGTTTGGCAGGTGGTGACATCTTGCTTGGCGTTCGTCGGGCTGCACAGGTGCAGAAATTCAGTGGGTTGTGGATCCCCGAAGCTGCGTGGTGGGGCCGGCTTGGTGTGGGCGTTGCCATGGCTACAGGGCGATGAACCTGGCCCCGTCCCTCCCCTGCGTCGTGATTGGCTGCCCTGGTTTATCCTGGCTCTCTGCATGCCCACCCCCATCCAAGATTCCTGGATTGATTAATCCAGGCACACACAGGGGCGTGTGTCTTTCTGTGCTAATACTTACAGGCGTGCTCACTGCAGTGCAGATTTTCAGAGTAGATGCTGCATCCAGGAGCAGAGATTTTGTTTTTTATTTTTGTTTGAGAGACCAGGAGGGGCACAGATCTTCCATCTGCAGCTTCACACCACAAGTGTCAGCTGGTGCTGGGCCAGGCAAAGCCGGGAGCCGGGCACTCCTTGGTCTCCTGTACGGGCCGCCCATCACCCTCTGCCTCCCCCAGTGCACATGAGCATGAGGCCGGGATTGCGAGCAGAGCAGCGACTCAAACCCAGGGACTCCAGTATGGACCACCCAGTGCCCTTGGTGGCACCTTCACCACCACCCAAATACCAGCCCCTAGGAGCATGGTGTCTGTACCACTTGCACCCATTTTGCCATGCAAGTTATCGCTACTCTTACATAATCTTGCTGGTTTTGAGCAATCAATTATTAGCTTTTTTGCCTTTTCCCATAATTTAACCATGGCTCTACCTTGAGGTTCCTCTGCCAGGAACTAGCACTCCATTTTGTTGTGTATCAATACGCTGAGCACTGAGATCAGGGACGTGGCAAAAGAAAGGAACCTGCAGCTTTGCAGCGTCTCCTCTGGAACACGCAGCATCTCAGTGTTCTCTGCCAGCGGAGGTGCTTGCTGTGCGAGGTAGAGCAGCACACATTGGGCAGAGCCTTGTGTTTTTCTTCTGTGATAGCAAGAGCGATCTGTCTCCCAGAGTTCTTGTGAGGGTTGCTGGATGCATGTATGTGCCAGTGCTGTGTGAAGTGCTCTCTGTAAACAGAATGATCCACGCTGACTAATTCTGTTACCCTCTTACCTTTGCAAGGAAGAGTTTCTACCTTGTGGGAAGAACAGATGAACAAACTCAGATCCAAAATAAACTTTAAATAGCAGAGTTTTTTTCTTGGTGTAGGTAGTATTAATATAGCCTTATTAGCATACGTACATTGCCAGATTTGAAGGGTTTTTAGGGTAACCAGCTCATCAGTTTATCTTGGGTTTTCCTGGTTCTAGTATTGAATGTGTCCTGGAAAGCCCCTCTGTCCCAGGCAAACCCGGACAGTTGGTTGTCCTTGGACTGTTTTCAGTGCTTTGAGAGGGGAGGGTGAACAGAATGGGAATGCAGACTCCTGCTGTAGGGAGACAGTTTGGGTTCCCTGCAGCTGGAGGCTACTGGGAACAAGAAAAGAGATGCTCTGTGTAACATGAGCTTGGTCAACACCTGAAATTCAGCATTTCCATGGTCAGACTTACCGTTTTATTCATCTTGAATGCTCTTCCAGCGCTCAGTCCCCACACATGGTTGTTTTTTTTTTTCTTATTTTAAGAATTTTTTAAAATGTATTTGAAAGGCAGAGAGACAGATCTTCATCTACTGGTTCATTCCCTAAGTGCCTGCGACAGCCAGGGCTGGGCCAGGCCAAAGCCAGGAGCCAGAACTCCACCCATGTCTTCCATGAGGGTCGTGGGGGCCCAACAACTTGAGCCATGGCCTGCTGCCTTCCAGGGCACACAGTAGAAGGAAGCTAGAGCTGGAACTTGAACCCAGGTACCCCCCTATGGCATGGGACGTGGTCACTTAACCACCGCACCAAACTTCTAAACCAGCTTTTGTTTTCAATGTATTCAAAATGTATTTAATTGTGATATTTTCCAATTGAAATGTAAGAATGCTTCCTGTACTCCTTACCCATAAGAGCTGTCCATGAAGATAATGAGAACATTATTTAAGTGTGACCTGTGTCTCTAACCAAGGCTTTACCAAACTTTTTCCTACTTCAGATTCCACTGGTTCTTTTCACAACCTGAATCTCTATCAGTCTGATGAAGCCTACTGCCTCCGTGATTTGGTGCACGTGTTTGTAATCGGAAACATGCTACATTTCATTCAGAGGTTAGTGAAAATAAGCATGTTCTGTTTTTCTTTGTAAATATGTTTATTGACTTATTTGAAAGAGTGTAGGAGAGAGACAGAGCACCCATCTGCCAGTTCACTTCCTAAATGCTCGCATTAGCCAGGACTGGGCTAGGCTGAAGCTAGGAGCCAGGAACCCCAGTCAGGTCTCCCACGTACGTGACACGGCACCTGCTGCCTCCCAGGGTGTGCATTAGCAGGAAGTTAGCCCTGGAGTGGAGGGAGGGCTGGACCACAGGCACTCTGACATGGATGTTGGAATCCCAGGAGTGGCTTAACCCGCACCACAGTGCCTGCCTCAGGACGTCTTGTTTTTCTGCCCCAGTTCATAGACCCCTGTGTCACTCTGTGGAGTCTTGTTTTCCTGTCCCAGTTCATAGACCCCCGTGTCGCTCTGTGGAGTCCGCCCCTTCCCACTGCCCCAGGTCATAGACCCCCGTGTCGCTCTGTGGAGTCCGCCCCTTCCCACTGCCCCGTGGTGGTTATCTTCCCACCAGCTCCCTCTTTGCCTTCTTTCACCTGGACTTTCTCAGTGCCACACCTGGCTGCCTTCATAACCATCACAAGTCTGTCCCTGCCGCCAACAGGTACCTCCGCCTGGTTCACTTAAACAGCAGAAATGTTTCTCACAGTTGTGGATCTAGGCATTGGTGGATTCTGTGTCTGCTTCCAGGATGGCCCCTTAGGCTGCATCTGCAGACGACAGAAGGGCACAGTTATATGTCCTCAGTGGCAGGAGTGACGGGGCCGGGCAGCTCTCTGGAGCCTCTTTCTAAGGGCGTTAACCCCATTCCCAGAAGGCCCCAGCACCCAGGGGTCTAAGTTACAACAAGCGAGTTTTGGAGGGACACAGACTTTGAAACCGGAGCAGTTTCCCATGTCTTGGTCATCATGTCCCTGTCCCAAAAACTTCAGCTTCCTGTGGCCACTAGGATCAAGTCTTTCGGAGATCCTCAGGGTCCTCTAACCGACCACCCTTTGCATCTTCTAGATTTCAGCTACATGAGTTCTGCTTCAATCTTTGTGCTCTCCCTCCCTGCATCCTTTATTCCTGTTCCCATCATCTTGAACCTAACACAGTTCTAAGGTCCTTGAACTTCATTTTAAATGTGATGTCAGCTAAGATAAATCCTCCCTTTAGTAGGCTCCTTCAGCACTTTGCTCTTCTGTTGCCATGTGCTTATTTTATTATGGATATTTCATTAATCATTCTATAAATATTTGTCAACATTTGTGAATGTGGCCCTATACTAGTGGGACATGAGGATGTAAAATGAAACAAATTTGGACCTTGGCTTTTAAAAGACTTAATATTTTAGGTTGGGCAGTAGACAATGTGAACCTAATTAACAGTTCTCCAAGATGAAAGAAAATAAGTATTTCAAGAGTCCAGAGAGTACACTCTGCTGGAGGGATCCAAACAAGCTTTGTGGAGGAGGTGGCACCCAGCTGGGAGGATCAGCACCCTATATGGATGTACAGGTAAGGCATTCCACAGAGAGGGAGTGCCAGGAACACAGGCAGAGACTGGAAAGAGCAGAGTGTAGGGAGAAGGGAAGCGGTCCAGTCTGTTATGATGGGGCATCATGAACGATGAGGCTGCTGTCAGTTTTGTTAAGATAGTGAGTGGTGGCTACACCTTCCAGGCAGAAGGTGAGGCATCCTGTAAGCATGGAACTCAGAAGAGACTGACAAAATCAAGATTGATTTTTAAAAAAGATTTATTTATTTATTTGAAAGGCAGAGTTACAGAGAGAGAGAGGTCCTGCATCCACTGGTTCACTCCACAAATGGCTGCAACTGCTGAAGATGAACCCATCTGAAGCCAGGAGCCTGGAACTTCCTCCAGTCTCCCACTTGGATGCACGGGCCCAAGGACTTGGGCCATCCTTCACTGCTTTCCCAGGCCACAGCAGAGAACTGGATTGGAAGTGGAGCAGCTGGGACTTGAACCGGCACCCATATGGGATGCCAGCACTGCAGGCAGTGGCCCCAAAATCAAGATTGATTTAAGAATAATGACTTGGTAGCAAAGTAAGAGGTGAATTCTACAGGGAGAGACTGAGACAGATTACTGAAGATAATAAGGATAATAGCAACCACCGAGCATGTGGAGTGTGCCATGTAGTGTATTCACTTGCAGTGCCACATGCATTGCTCATAAAAACCCTGTAATTTACTCCTTTTAACAAATAAGGAAATTTGGACTTAGATAAGTAACAATCATTCAATAAATAAGTAAATAAAAAGATAAGTAACTTGTTTGGGTTCACCCATGATAACAGAACTGGAAGTTGAACTCAATTACTGTCTGGTAGTTGATCCAAGAGTTCACTATAGTCTGAAGATGTTAGCAGTGAGTTTAGAGGAGAAGACACTCTGTATTTTTGTACTCTAAAGTAGAGAACAAAAAAGCAACAGGTATCACCATAGCTGGACTGAATTTCTGGACCTTCAATTTTTCTCTCTTCATATGTCTTCTAGATCTTTTTCTGTAGGAAAGAATTAAGGGGCAGGTGTTATGGTTAGGTTAAGCTGTTGCTTGGGACACCTGCATCACATCTCACTGGAGCAGTTCAAGTCCTGCTAAGCACTTCGGAAGGCAGCAGGGGATCGCCAAGTAGTTGGGTTCTTGTCATCCACATGGGAGACTTGGATGGAGCTCCTGGCTCCTGGCTTTGGTTCTGGCCTAGCCCTGGCTATTGGAGGCACTTGGAGAGTGCACCAGTGGATAGAGGATCTCTTTCTGTGTGTCATCTGCCTTTCGAATAAATATATCAATCTTAAAGATTTAAGGTACCAGGGCCGATGCTGTGGTGCAGTGGGCTAAAGCCCCAGTCTGCAGTACCGGCATCCCATATGGGCACTGGTTGGTGTCCTGGCTGCCCCTCTTCCGATCCAGTTCTCTGCTATGGCCTGGGAAAGCAGTAGAAGATGGCCCAAGTCCTTGGGCCCCTGCACCCACGTGGGAGACCTAGAAGAAGCTCCTGGCTCCTGGTTTCGGATCAGCTCAGCTCTGGCCATTGCGGTCATTTGGGGAGTGAACCAGCAGAATGGAAGACCCCTCTCTCTCTGGCTCTACCTCTCTCTGTAACTGTCTTTCAAATAAATAAAATAATTCTTTAAAAAAAAGATTTAAGATATCAGTAAGCAAAATACATGACTACATAAAGTGTATTGCCTCACTTTAAGGAAACTCAGAGGCAAAACAGAGAAAGTGTACTGTGATACTGTGAAATACAAAGTTGGTTTTTGGCCCCTTTTTCTTGCATATTCCTAAAGTCTTTGGAATCTCCAAAGTGATAGCATCTTTTTCTATGCTAGCGAGTTCCCTTGTTGGCTGGCAGCCTTACTCCCCAGGCTCTGGGCAGGGGGAATGACTGAAGGTTAAGTTGATCCCCAGCGGCCACTGATTTAATCAGTCATGCCTTAAATGGTGAAACCTCTATTAATACCCAAAGTAGAGGGTACAGAGGCTTCTGGGTAGCTGAACATATGGAGGTTTCTTTCTTTCATTTATTAAAGATTTATTTATTTATTTGAAAGAGTTACATAGAGAAGGAGAGGCAGAGAGAGAGAGAGAGAGAGGGAGAGGGAGGGAGGGAGAGATCTTCCATCTGCTATCTGCTGGTTCACTCCCCAGTTGGCCACAATGGCCAGAGCTGTGCCAATCTGAAGCCAGGAGCCTCCTCCAGGTCTCCCATGCGAGTGCAGGGGCCCAAGAACTTGGGCCATCTTCAACTGCTTTCCCAGGCCATAGCAGAGAGCTGGATTGGAAGTGGAGCAGCCAGGACTAGAACCGGCACCCATATGGAATGCCAGCACTGGAGGCGGCGGCTTTACCTGCCATGCTACAGAGCCGGGCCCATGGAGGTTTCTTGAGAGTGCCTTGCCCAGAGAGAACATGGAAGCTCTGCACCACTTCTGCCCTTCCTTGCCCTTTGTGTCTCTTTGTGTCCCATAATATTCTTCATAATAAACCAGTAACTGGTAAGCGTTTCCCTGAGTACTCTGAACCATTCAGTCACATTAATCAAACCCCATCAATGGGTATTGGGAACCCTCTTTTATAGCTTGTTGCTTCAGCACAGATAAAATAACCTGGAGTTTGTGGCTGGCACCTACAGGGGGGATATTCTTGGAAACTGAATCCCAAATTTGTGGGATCTCCACATAGATAGTGTCAGAAATGAAATGAATTAGAGATACCCAGCTTGTCAGACTGATTTCTTGCCTACTGGTGGGGAGAGATCCCCACATACCACAGGAATCTGTGGGGACTGTCATGGTGTGAGATCAGGGGAACAGATGCCAGTTGAGCTTGGCTTGCTGCTGGATCTCTCATAAACAGAAGGAAGTAGCAGGGGCCGGCGCTGTGGTGCAGTGGGTTAACACCCTGGCTTGAAGCGCCGGCATCCCATATGGGCGCCAGTTCGAGTCCCGGCTGCTCCATTTCTGCTGTGGCCTGGGAAATCAGTAGAAGATGGCCCAAGTCCTTGGGCCCCTGCACTCACATGGGAGACCTGGAAGAAGCTCCTGGCTCTTGGCTCCTGGCTTCAGATCAGCGCAGCTCTGGCCATCGTGGCCAACTGGAGAGTGAACCATTGGATGGAAGGCCTATCTCTCTCTCTCTCCCTCCCTCCCTCCCTCCCTCCCTCCCTCTCCTTTCTCTGTGTAACTGTGACTTTCAAATAAATAAATAAATAAAAATCTTAAAAAAAAAAAAAGGAAGTAGCAGCAATACTGGACTGGAGATATACCTTTATGCTTCCAGAAGCTCCCATTGGGCACATTTCTTTTTCTTTTTCTTTTCTTTTTTTTTACAGGCAGAGTGGATAGTGAGAGAGAGAGAGACAGAGAGAAAGGTCTTCCTTTTGCCGTTGGTTCACCCTCCAATGGCCGCCGCGGCCGGCGCGCTGCAGCCAACCCATCACGCTGATCCGAAGCCAGGAACCAGGTACTTTTCCTGGTCTCCCATGCAGGTGCAGGGCCCAAGCACTTGGGCCATCCTCCACTGCACTCCCTGGCCATAGCAGAGAGCTGGCGTGGAAGAGGGGCAACCAGTACAGAATCCGGCGCCCCGACCGGGACTAGAACCCGGTGTGCCGGCGCCACAAGGCGGAGGATTAGCCTATTGAGCCACGGCGCTGGCCTGGGCACATTTCTTAAATGTGAGCTGGAATTTTTCAAGCAAGACATCTCTGGGTGAAAATACCTTTCTTGGTGGGCCGGTTCTACAGCTTATCAGTTTAAGCCACTGCCAGTGATGACGATATCCCATATGGGCACCGATTCAAATCCAGCTGCTCCACTTCCAATCTGGCTCCCTGCTAATGTGCTTCAGAAAGCAGTGGAAGATGGCCCAAGTGCTTGGGCTCCTGCACCCACATGGGAGACCCAAAAGTTCCTGGCTCCTGGTTTTGGCCTGGCCCAGCTCCAGCCATTATGGCCTTTTGGGGGTGGTGGTGGTGGTAAATCAATGAATGGAAGATCGGTCTCTAACTGCCTTTCAAATAAATATTTAAAAAAAAAAAAAAAAGATGGTAAAAAAAATGTTCTTGGGCTAGCGCCTGTTTTAGGATGTATAATGGTTTCACAGCACTGGGGAGTGATTTTTCTGTCCTCTTTCAAGTGTGGAAATTTTCACATTGTTGACAGGAAAACTAAAATTGAAGTCTGAGTATATCAAAAAGCCCTTCAAACCTAGTGGCGGCCGGCACAGGGGCTCACTTGGCTAATCCTCCACCTGCGGTGCCGGCACCCCGGGTTCTAGTCCCGATTGGGGCACCGGATTCTGTCCCGGTTGCTCCTCTTCCAGTCCAGCTCTCTGCTGTGGCCCGGGAGGGCAGTGGAGGATGGCCCAAGTGCTTGGGTCCCTGTACCCGCATGGGAGACCAGGAAGAAGCACCTGGCTCCTGGCTTCGGATTGGTGCAGTGTGCTGGCCGTGGTGGCCATTTGGGGGGCGAACCAACAGAAGGAAGACCTTTCTCTCTCTGTCTCTCTCTCTCACTGTCTAATTCTGCCTGTAAAACAAAAAAACAAAACAAACAAACAAAAAAACCTAGTGGCACCCAGAAGCAATCACCTTCAAGAGTGCTAGTATACTTTTTATAACACATCAACTGCTTTCTCCCCTATACTAATATTCTTATATTGTTTAGGTATGTTTCATCATTCCAATTATATCACAAATTCCTTAGAAATAGAAATTACATTTTTAAAAAAAGATTTATTTGTTTATTTGGAAGAGTTACAGAGAGAGAGAGAGAGAGAGAGAGAGACAGAGAGACCTTTCATCTTTGCTGGTTCACTCTCCAAATGGCTGCAACAGCTGGAACTAGGCCAGACTGAAGCCAGGAGCCAGGAGCTCCTTCAGGTCCCCACATGGGTGCAGGGGCCCGAGCACCTGGACTGTCTTCTGCTGCTTTTCCCAGGCCATTAGCAGGGATCAGAAGTGAAGCAGCTGGGACATTGACCTGCGCCCATATGGGATACTGCTATGCCACAACACTGGCCCCAGGAACTCCTACCACCTGCATCATTTCCTGCATATGATTATTCAGTCTTGATCTGCTGTTTCTCTCAAGTTTTCTCTGATTTATCTTTCCTACTCAACACTTTTTTTTTTAAAGATTTGTTTATTTTACTTGAAAGTCAGAGTTACACATAGAGAGAAGGAGAGGCAATGAGAGAGAGAGAGACAGAGAGAGAGAGAGGTCTTCCATCTTCTGGTTCACTCTCCAATTGGCTGCAACAGCTGGAGCTGAGCAGATCCGAAGCCAGGAGCCAGGAGCCTCCTCTGGGCCTTCCACGTGGGGCAGGGGCCCAAGGAATTGAGCCATCTTCTACTGCTTTCCCAGGCCATAGCAGAAAGCTTGATCAGAAGTGGAGCAGCCAGGCCTCAAACCAGCACCCATATGGGATGCCAGCACCGCAGGCGGTGGCCTTACCCGCTATGCCACAGCACCAGCCCCAACACATTTTTTTTAAGTTTTTTTTTTTTTAATTTATTTGAAATGCAGAATGAGAGAAATCTTCCATCTGCTGGTTCACTTCCCAAATGGCTGCAACTGCTGGGACTGGGCCAGGCCAAAGCCAGGAACCTGGAACTCCATCAGGTCTCCCACATGGATAGCAGGAGCCAACCAATTGGGCCATATTCTGCTGCCTTCTGAGGCCATTAGCAGGGATCAGGAATGGAACAGCCAGGACTGGATCCGGCGCTTATTTGAGAAGCCAGTGTCACAGGGAGCAGTTTCACCTACCACAGCAGTATTTTCTAACTTTCATTATAGGGAGATTAATGAAGAGGAACCCTGTCACCTGATGTGTGTATATGACAGCTATGAATCTGTCAAATGTGTGTTGCAGAGCACACAGAACAAAAGCTGTCATTTGAGAAAGTTTCTGTACATGAGTCAACAGTGGGATAACTGGACATTGAAGTATGTTTACAGTAGTTCACAGTTCCTTCCTTCAGCTGGGAATTTGTTGCAATTTTTATATTTAAGTAAGACAAGGGTACAAGGGTATTGAGATGCCCCAAAAGAAACAGGTTCCAAATGGCTTTTAGGAATCTTGTATGATTGATTTTTCTTGCTAGATGAGGTCCATCTTAAATGATAAAATGATCTAATCATAGCATAAAGAGTTCTGCAGGCAGTGCACACATCATCAGGTTCATCAGTGAACATTACTATGGTTCTGTTGCAAAGTCCTTAGGAGGTACCAAGTTTGCAAAAACTTACACATAGCCCTGCACCTGAGTGCTCAGGATTGGGCTGTAACCTGCATGAAGGCAGACACCATGATTTTATTCATGTTGTTTTTGTTACACCTGTGTTGCCTGCACCTTCAATACCTAGAACCACGTCTGGCATACAGTAAGTGCTAAATCAGTACATGCTGAGCACCTGAATCACTCATGTGGGTGGCAGGGGCCCAAGTACTTGGGTGTCTTCTGCTGCTTTCCCAGGCCATTATCAGAGGGATAGGTCGGGAGTGGAGCAGCCAGGACTCAAACTGGTGCTTATATGGGATGCCCACATAACAAGCAGTAGCTTAACCACTGCGCCACAACACCAGCTCTTGGGTAAGTTTCCACATATATTCTGAATGAAACTCTTCCTGTGAGTTGTCTATGAAGAGACTTTAAGCTATAAAACCAGCTATAGGTAAAGATTTACCACAACAGAATGTGAAAGAAAAGAAGCTACAAACAGAATGAGATTATAACATATTTATTAAATAAGAATTCCTAGACCACTGTGTTTACCAGGTCCATCCTTTAATACCATATACAATGTGGTTTGTTGTGTCTATTATGTAAAGTTTTTTAAATTCCAAAACAATGTAAATGAATAGGGAGGGCTCTTTTCTGGTACAATTTTGCACTTCCCATTAATCTTTCTACATCTGGTTTCCAATGAAGTACTATATGTAACCATCAAACAAGTTGTCATTCAGATGCTCATCTTTTTTCTTTTAATTTTTTATTTTCACACAATTTCAGATTTACAGAAAAGTTACAAGAATAGTGCAAAGAATTGCCAGGGACCTTTCATCCCAGTTTCCCAAATGTTAATGTTTGCCACCTTGGTGCACGTGCGTGCTCTCTCCATGGCAGATGTGAGGCACCTTGGTCCCTAGATATTGCAGTGTATAATTCTGGAAACAAGGTCATTTTCTATTATATAATCTAATCCTAGCACAATGATCAGAATCAGGAAATGGATACAACACTGATATCTAATACTGTGTAGCCAGAGGTCCTCATTCAAATGTTGCCAATTGTCCCAGTAGTGCTCTTCATGGCAAAAAATCCTGGACTATTCATTGCATCCAATGGTGATTTCTAATCTCGTTTAATCTGCAATCGTTCTTCCACCTTTGATTTTTAAGACATTGGCTAATTTACTGATTTCTACCAGTCAATATGCTGAGAATTTTTAAGGAAGTGAATATATTTCAAGTAGCTGAATTAGTCATTGTCAGAATGTACAGGAAAAGGTTTAGGTGCTAATTATCTTATGTTACATGCATTCAGAAAATCATGCCCACAGAAATGATAAGAGCAAAGGGTGAGAAAAAAACAATTTAGAATTCTAGACTTCCCTGTACTAACCCAATCCAGTCTCTTTATAGATGAAAAATGGGAGAAAATAGAACGAAACAGGTTTTATCAAAAGTCCGCCAGCTGTCCTGCTTCCTGGATCTGTGTACCTTTCTCTATAGCATGCTGCATGGAGAAAAGTTATCACAAAACTCTAAAAGCAGTTCCTTGGTTTATTTTTCATGAATTCTACCTACTGTGTTTAACTTGCCCATAAGAATTCTGCTTAGCAGTGATCTCTGTATGTTACCTGTTGTCATACGTAATGATACTTGATTTATATCGTAGTGTTTATAATCTATCTAATACTTGTTCTACGTAGGAGTTAAATGTATATTAGGACCATGTACATAGTATTTCAATAGCACTCTGACAATTTTTCAAAGATACAGTGTAACATGATTATTATGTAGGTCCTGGAGGACCAGGTGGGTTGCAGGCTATGTCCTGAGGAAGAGGAAACTTAACCAGGCAGGTACCTGCTCTAAGTTTCCCATCAAAGTGTCCCTGACAACCCAGAACGCTGAGCGGGGCTGACCGCTGTTGGCCTGCAGGAGTAGTCTGATTTTGCCTGCACAAAGCTGTATAAATTTCCTTGAAACATGATGCATTTTGTGTTTAGAAGTCATATATTTTATATGCCAATTCAAAAGATACTCCCCTCCCCAAATCAGCCAAGAGATAGTACTGATTTATCCTGCGGCTTCAAGTACTGCTGTGCATCACACCCTGCTGTGAGAACCGCATTTTCCAGGCCCTGGCAGTTCTGGCCCTAATCAGTGAGCAGACCTGACAGGAGCCCCTCCCTCTCCTTCCCCCGCTGTAGTAACGGCAAGAGGCCTTGTCTCCACTTGGTGGAGCCACAAGACAGAAACAGCCTGAATCCCCAGGTGTCCCTGCTTGGCAGCTCCCTGGATGACTTGCAAACCAAGGCAGGTTTTGCAGGAGGGACAAACAGACCTGAGTGTTTCAGCTTTGTCTGTTACTGCGGCACAGCCTAGTCAGTCCTGATCATACAGCCTGCCTTCTGTATGGCCCAGAAATCGGCTTTCCACACTTGCACTGTTGGCAAACCTGGTGCAGTGGCCCACTCACTACATTTTGTGACTGATGACCAATTGGCCTTCTGTGATAGCACAGGTGTCGTAGCTACCTTAGAAGCTATCTTAGTACCTAGAACATTAGATCTGCCATAAGGGAGGTTTGGCTGACAAATGGTGTGCCCTTTATTCAGAAAAGTTAATAATGTAAGTCTTTCAAGAAAGCGTGATCTTCGCTGTAATTCATGTGCTGACCACAGATTGCTGAGTATTTGCGGTGCCTGAGTTGGAGGTCTGACTTTGGCTCCTGACTCCAGCTTCCTTCCAACACAGACCCTGGGAGGCAGCAGTGGTGGCTCAGGTAGCAGTGGGCCTGCCACCAATGTGGGAGGCCTGGATTGAGTTCTTGGCGCCCAACAATTACAAGTGTTTGGGGAGTGAACTAGTCTCTCGCACAAGGCCCAGTACTGAGTGCCACATTATCTTGTCATTCCCACCCTTACAGGATTGTGCACAGCCTTCAAGTGGTAGGGTGATTTGAGTCCAGTTCTCTCTGGTTTCAAACTTCTGCTTGCTTTTGCTTCAATTTGAAAATTTCTCTGATGTTGTGGAGTTGGGGACCCACAGTTGAGGGTGGCTTCACTCCTCCTATGATTCAGAACGGTCATGGTGATACTACAGATCATTTTAAGTACTAAAAAATTCCTAAAAGCCTACTACCAGATTTTCAGCTAACCTTCCTCCAGGCTCTGGGGACAGCTCTCTAGCATACTTTCATTTTCCTAGCAATAAGAAAAAAATTTTAAATTGTGACAGCTGCAGAGGAAGTTTGTGTGGAGTCACAATTCCTTCTACAGGGGTCTCAGCCTCTACTGAGTTTGTGTATCAGCAAACAATTGATAGCACAAATTACTTGTAATAATACTGCTTGACAAATTCTATGCATGGATTATGTACAGAAATCTAAAATCTGCTCTCCAAAGCAAGGTCAATCTGGGTCATTCTCTCTTATTCTTAACAACTCAGTGTCCTCATTTCCTTAAAAGCAAAGTGGGGGGTGAGAGTTTGGCCTAGAAGTTAAGCTGCTGGTTAGGATGCCAATAGCCCACATCAGAGCCCCTGAGTTCCTCTCCTGGCTCCACTGCTAACTGAGCTCCTTGCCCATGCAGGCCCTGGGAGGCAGGAGGTGATGGCTCCAGTATTTGGGTTCCACCACCCACATGGGAAAACCTGGACTGAGCTCCTCACCCCTGGCTTTTGTTGGCATTATAAACCGGTAGACAGGAACTCTTAAATAAAAACAAAATCACCAGAACTGCCTCTTGAAGTGTTGAGCTTAGGTTTTCCCAGTCATATAATTTTGCATTTGCTGCCTCTTTAGGACAGGTGGCAGGTGGCAGGCCATGTAGACAGTGTTGTGTGGTGGCTCCTGGCTCTCAGGGGTGGGGCACCTTTTTCTTGCCAAGGACCAGTTAGATTTTTAAAAAAAGATTTATTTATTTATTTGAGAGGCAGAGTTACAGAGAAGTATCTTCCATCCATTGGTTTAGTCCCCAAATGGCTGCAACAGCCAGAGCTGGACCGATCTTTAGTCAGGAGCCAGGAGCTTCTTCCAGATCTCCTACGTGAGTGTACAGACCCAAGCACTTGGGTCATCTTCCACTGCTTTCCCAATGCACTTAGCACTTAGCAGGGAGCTGGATTGCAAGTGGAGCAGCTGGGACTCAAACCAGTGCCCACATTGGATGTGAGCACTGCAGGCAGCAGCTTTATCCACTATGCCACAGTGCGGCCCCCATTTAGATATTTATAACATCATTCATGGGCCATACAAAATCATGAACTTGAAAAATTAGCCTGCTATAGATGTATTGAATTTTGAATTGACAGGGCCAGACCAAATGTTTTCGAAGGTCTCCCAAAGCCTGAGGCCAGACATTCCCTACCCCCATAGGTTCTTGGTCTCCATGCAAGAAGGAATTCAAGGAAGAGACCTAGATGAATGCAAGCAGGAAAGCGAGATTCCTCTGAAGCAAAAGTACACACTCAAGGAATGAGCACGGGCAAGCTTAAGAGAGAAGGAGCAGCCATCAGCAAGGTTCAAGCAGTCCTCTAGGATCTGGAGCCATAGGGGCTGCTGTCTGGACAGGGCTCAATCAGACGTTCAGAAGGGTGGAGTTGGGGATGGGGCTTGAGTTGCGGCCATTTCTGTGCTGTTTCTGGATCTCTCAGAAGTGTCATGGTGTCAGGTGCATGATGGGAATGAGAACATCAGCCATGGTAATTATGATGAAGTGGAAGTCATCACAGGGATGCAGACTGCAGCCATGGTGGGTATTTATGAATGGCACTGGTTATAAAGCTGCAGCATCACAGGCCTTGTGGTTTCCACTGAAGCAGAAGGGAAATTTGAGCGGTACCTGGAAGAGAGTTTTGGAGGTGCTGACTGGGCTGTCACATGGGTCAGCCAGCTGTAGCAGCTGGGCAGGGCAGTTCCTCTGGCTATCACCACCTCCCTGCCTCCGTCAAAAGAAATAGCTGTGACCCACTCAAACCAGACTTCCTATTTGAGGTGATGGGTATCATTTCACACTGAATATATGTATATTGAAAAATCACACTGGAGGCCATCAAGATGTACAACTGTGGGTCAGTTAAAACACCAAACTAGCAGATGGCCTATGGTGGGGTAGGAATGTTTAAATAACCATAGCAGTAACAAAATACCTCGGAAGCTTCAGCAAGAGACACTATTGACCCACAGATTGTGGCTGCGATTTTAAACTCAAGTCAAAACCAATTGATAAAATTTTTAAATAATAAACCTAAAAGGGTCAAATATTGACAAACATTCAAAAGGAGTTTTTCCTATCAGAGAACCTTATTTTTGAAAAAACCATTATCTACCTTAGACAACAGTTGGTGGTGTCAGACAGCTTGAGGCAGAGGCTCTCTGCATTTAGTCTGTCTTCATGTTCCCTTCAGACATGATGTGCGTGGAGGGAGGAGTTACTGTGCGATGCCATGACTGGGAAAGTGATGCTCCCTTTCACTGCTAACCAGATTGGCTGGTGGATCTCATTTAATGCCAATTCCCAGAGCAGTTGAGAATTCTAGAATACGTCTCTGCAAGCCCATGAAATATCCCCAAGTGTGATTTGCTCAGGTGCATTTTCAGACAAAGCGCAGGAGGAAACACCCATGCAGCTCCAAGTGCCCCCTTCCAGGAATCCACTCCTTGCTCCCGTGAGGAGCCACGGGAGAGGGAATTTACCCAGGGCAGAAAGTTCACTGAACGGGCTGTGCTGCCTGTCTGAAAATTACTAGTTTCCAAGGCCCTACAGAAACCAGGAATCCTATTAGCATGGGTTATGGAACAGTTTCCTACCTGCAGTGAAAAGTAGTCACATCTGTCAGTCAGCACATCATTGCTCCAGTGTCTGAGTGAATGGGATTTCTCCTCCAGAAGGAATCACTTGTCCTAAACGAGTCAGCTCAGCCCAGTGCCTCTCCCTTGGTTGCTGGCAAAGGCCCAGCTGCCGAAACCAGTGAGGAAGGCTGGAAAGGGTGAAGGAGCTTTCATTGGTTGGGCAGGGCAGGCTACCCAGAGCCATGCGAGGGTGCAGGCCACTGCTCTGCCGAGCCACCTTCAAGCCTTCCCTGAAGACACAGGCACCCGGGCCAGGTTTCAAGTCCAAAGTTCTGACCACTGGCTGCATCATAAAACCACTGAACTCTGACCCTTTCTTTCCCTTCTTTGCCAGTGCTGACTAAACTTTCCAGTGGAGCCTCATGGATTGGGGTCCCTGAGCACACAATAGGGTCACTGTAGAGGGGCATCAAAGTAGCCCACTTTCAAGGGACGTGGATGGCACAGGTTTGACAAGGTTAGAAAATCAATTTGTATATGGAGAAAATTCAAGTATACTCGGACAATGTCTTTCCAATCAGACTCCAAAGCCCCAGGGTTCAGAACTCCTGGAGTTGCACCTCCTGAAAAGCCAGCTCTACCCTGTGCCCCTGTTCATCTGAAATGCTTGAGGCTGATCAGCGCCCTCTCAAAGTTTTATTGAGTCATTGCAGATGCTAGTCAGGAAAAGGACCAAGCCCTGGGACAGCTTCCCACACATCCGGAAGCAAGGCCAGTCAGTATTTGGAAAGATGTCCATTAGCTCTAGAGCTGAGAGTATTTTTGTCACAAAAACATGGGGGAGGGAAGAGATTCACACTGAATCTAAATTGACTAAGAGGTAAGAGAGGCGGGGGCGTGGGGAGTGGGCAGAGCTCCGGGACAGGCAGACAGGCTGCGAGGAGGAGTGATGGCAGCTTCTGGATCGGTCAGGGCTACACGGAAACGGGATGCAGTGGCCCTGGTGGTCAGCTCTGATTTGAGCTCAGCTTTCCACACACCTGCAGGAATGTCATGCCATCTGCTGCTGACTTCGCCCCATAGCTGTTAACGGCTAACTTCCCCTCTCCATCCTCTAGCCCCTGTAATTCAATGTAGGACATTTCAGATTGTTTTTTTTTTTTTCCTTCTTGTCACCCCTGGCTGAAAGCACTGGGACGCATGGTGTCTCTACGGCCCGGGAGAAGTCAGGCCAGGGCCCACGGGCAGTCCTGGGCCCAGGCTCAGGGTTTCTATACCTCAGTTTCTCCTAGCATGAAAGGAGAGCAGCAGGGAGTGCGGAGGGCTCTCCTGTGGTGAAACCCTCCCCTCGCCGTGGGCACAGTTGGTTGTGCAGTCTGAATGTGGGCGGAACACTACAGGTGCACCCTTTTGGGAATAAGGGTGTGGAGGAAGTCTCCAGAGTTTGCTTTTTGGAGCTCTAAAGAGCTTAATTGAAAGGTTTTAAAAAGGCTCCTTGAGGGTGGCAGGCAAAGGGCTTGGCTAAGTCCTGGGGGAAACTCAGTCGTGTAGAATTACCGCAGACTGGAGTCTGAGCAGATCAACGAGGTGGGTGTGCGTCAGTGGTAGCTGGAGGTGTTCCTGCCCTGGGGGATTCTCCATTATCGGCTGCAGGTGAAGACAGTGCTCGCTTGCCAGAACCTTCTCCGGCTGAGCACTGTGGGCACGAAGCACAAGCCTGCCTGCTGAGCCACCTGCTTCCTGGTGGGTCTTCTGTTTCAGGAGCAGCTAATTGGACCTGCATAAATAACAGGGCTAGCACGGTTATGCAGCGTGCATCAGCCCCTGCTGTGTGTTCTCTGTTCAGCCCAAGTGTAATATTAATACTGACCAGCACAGTGGACACCTACCTTAGCTGTGGACATGTTTACGCTCTCCGTGTAGAATGTGTCAGCAAGAAGACAGGAATTCTTTCAACATCATGCCTGGGGTGAGGTACGGGTTCTAATGGCCATTAAGCAAATGCCTGAGATGATTATTTGCCAGTTATTAATTTGAAATGTATTTTGTTTCCACTTTAGATTTACTTTGTGATCATATCAATGAAAAATGGTAACAGGAAGATGTATACTTTATGGGCACCTATTAACCTTGTCCCCTGACTCTCAGTGCACTGCTGAGAGCAGCTTGGCAATGACAGTGCTTCCCTAAATAACAATTTTCACCGTAAGAACTCGGGCAATGATTCACCTATTTTTGACAAAGTACTTTGTTCAGCACCTTTTGTGCACAGATTTTGACCCTTTGGGGTGGACGTTTTACCTGCTTTGACTCCTGATTCTAGCTTCCTGCTAATAGAGACCCTGGGAGGCAGCGGGCGATGGTTCAAATGATTGGGTTCCTGCCGCCCATAGGGGAGATCTAGATTGAGTTCCATCTCCTGGCTCTAGCCCTGCCTCAGTCGTGGCCATTGTGGGCATCTGGGCTGTGAGCTGGCAGATGGGAGATCTCTCTGCCTGTTGATCTCTTTCTGCCTCTCATAAATTTTAAAAACTATTTGTATGTTTGATTTTCTTCTTTTTTATGGTTTATATATTTATTTGAAATGCAGAGTTGCAGAGCAAGAGAGAGAGAGAGAGGGAGAGAGAGAGGGAGAGAGAGATCTTCCATCCACTGATTCGCTTCCCAAATGGCCAGGAGCATCTCAGATGATTCTTCCGGGTATCCCACATGGGTACGGGGTCCAAGTACTTGGGCCATCTTCTACTACTTTCTCAGGCCATAGCAGAGAGTGGAAGTGGAGCAACCAGGATATGAACTGGTGCCCATATGAGATGCTGGTACCGCAAGTGGTAGCTTTACCCACTATACCAGAGCACTAGCCCCTGATTTTCAAAATAACATTCCATATTCGTTCTGTGAGTTTCAAGTGCTACTCTTTGCTGAGCACGGATGGAACACCTAGAAATTGAGAATGAGAGAGTGAGCACTTGACTGCTTTCTGCCTTTTTTTTTTTTTTAAACCTTGGAGAGCTCTCATCTTTCAAGGTTAAAGCATTGGAGAGCTCCTTCTTTTCCAAGTTTTTGAACTTCTGTGCAGACAACACCCAAACAGACATTTCCAACTCTCAAGAGCCTCAGACCCTCATCCCCCTCAGTTATTCAGTCATCAAAACCAGGCCCTCCATTCCTGGTCTTTGGTTTGGCCTTGAAGTGCTGGGTGTGGTCGGGAATGGAGAGAAGGCCAGGGGAGCCATTCCTGGTATGAAAGCGGCAAACAGGAATCAGAGTGATGTGGTGGTGCCATGATGCCAGCCTGGGAGGAGTGGAAGCAGTCAAACCTTGTATGCAAGTGATGGATACAGAGAGTGGCACTGCTGTAGAGAATGGACTGGAAGGAGACAGGAGACCTGTCAGGAGGCTGCTTGAATGTTACAAGTGTAGTGTAATGATAGTACTGGTCAACACGACGGATCATTTCTAGTCTTTTGAAGAGGAGAGGGTCATGGGCCCTTAGAGGATAGAATGAAAGCTATGCTCATCTTCACAGAAAAACCTGCATTCATGTAGCAGGTATTATGTAAAAACTGAGGGAGTTCATTGTTCCAGCGGTGATGAAAGAAGTGGGATCGCTAAAGGAGACAGGAATATTTGCATTGTGTGAGTGCTGGGAATCAGCACAGAGACTTGGGAGGGAGCTGGGGAAAGAAGGTGATGGTTCAATTTCATACAACAGAATGTGGGAGTGGAGGGGACGGGGAGATCCGAGTTAGGCCATAAGAGTTTCCCTTCTGAGCACAGTGAGCTCCCTATGTTAATAAAAAGGCAGAAAGGAATCAAGCATTTCCTGGTGTGGATACCGGAAGTAATATTTATGCAGCTAGTACTCCTAGGAGAATTTGGTATCATTGAGATAATAGCCATACATAAAACATAGACACTAAATGAATGGCAAAATACATCATTTCATTAGTATTAACAATAAGCTTAAATAATAAACAGAAGTTGTGGGATTTAAAATCAGGATGGGAGCTGAGCATTTAAAATTATGGTTATAGGGACAGGCCTTGGCACAGCTGTTACATCACTGTTTGGGATGCCTGCACCCCATATCAGAGTACTAGGATCAAGTCCTGACTCTCCAATTTCGATTCAGCTTCTTGCTAATACACACCCTGTGAGGCAGCTATGATGGCTCAAGTACTTGGATGCCTGCCACCCATATGAGAGGCCTGGATTGGGTTCTTGGCTCTTGGCTTCAATCTAGCCCAGCCCTGGTTCTTGCAGGCATTTGGGGAGTGAATCAGAGGATCGAAGATCTGTCTCTCTTTCTTGTTGCCTGCAGTGCTGGCATCCCATATGCTCACCAGTTCAAGTCCCAATTGTTCATCTTCCGAGACAGCTCCTTGCTATGGCCTGGGAAGGCAGTGGAAGATGGGCCAAGTGCTTGGGCACCTGCACGGCAATGGGAGACCCAGAAGCTCCTGGCTGTTGTGGCTATTTAGGGAGTAAACCTCTCTCTGCCTCTGCTTCTGTGTAACTCTGACTTTCAAGTAGATCTTAATGAAAAGAAAAAGAAAGCAGGAGGGAAATAACAGCCAAGATTCCCAAACAGGCCAGTTTCTCACACATGATAATGAAATTTCCTCTGCTTTCCTCCTTATGGAAAAGGTAACCTCAAGTAGCCTGGTGTTAATCAGTTGCTTTTCTATCCTTCTGTCTCCCTGCTCCTGCCTGACAAGGAGAGTACCTTTGAAATGACCAATTTGCTTTTTGCTTCTGCTTTCTCCAGCACTTTTCTGTCCCTACCACCAAATTCCACAGCCCAGCTCGTTAGAACACTTACACTATTTTATGAAATGAAGTGTTGTCCTATTCCAGAATCACACATAAAGCCAATGGAGAGCTTTACGTTTGTTGTCATCTTGTCTTTTGACCTAGATGACCTCTGCACTTGACTCTTCCGGTCAGAATTGCTTGTTGGATCTCTGTACATGATGTTGGACACAGTGTGGACCTTAGCTGGGTCAGCGTTTTGTGGGGCTTTGCTTTGACTCTTCGAGGTTGTATTGTCCTTTTGGAAAGTGTCGCCTCGCTCTCCTCGGCTGATCTTTCCTCGTGTTTAGTCCTTGTGCTCTGGTAGCTGCCGCTCATCTTTACAAACACCCGTCCTGCTACCGATGGACAAGCTACCACCTAAGATCCTGTGACTGACCAGCCTGTCCAGCAACTTCCTGTTTGGGTGAGTCCATGGATAACATGGATGATATGACACAGGAAGTGAGGTTTGCTAAATACCTAGCCATAAGGAACCATTAAGTCCCACTGTGATTGGATGACATGTCACATGTTGAATACATGTATATGAGGTTTGGAATGCAACAGAAATGCTCACATACAACACTAAGAGGAGAGTTATAACTGTGATGAAACATTTACCCTATGATAATGGAAAAACATGAAAGAAAGAAAAGGCCCAGGAAGGGTAATGGGAAGAGGAGTGATAATTCCCCATCTTCCTTCTACTTTCATGCATTGAAAGATTTCCTGCATCCTGCTTAGACAGGTAGGAGAGGATAGTTCCTGTACGTATTCCTAATTAAGTAAGCAAAAGTGGACATTAATTTAGATACTTTCACCTATAACTGGAAACTTTATGTGAAAAAATTCATACGTCTGCTCTTTTTACAAAAGATCTATTTATTTACTTAAAAGCAGAGTGACAGGAAGAGAGGGAGAGAGGGAGAGAGAGAGAGAGAGAGAGATTCATTGATTTACCTGCTGGTTCACTCCCAAATCCCTGCAACAACCAGGGCTGGGCCAGGCCAGGAATCCCTTCCAGGTCTCCCCTGTAGGTGGCAGGAATTTGGTCCATCATCTGCCGCCTCCTGGGTGCATTAGCAGGAAGCCTTGTAGCTTGGAGTTGCTTGTGCTCAAGCCAGCGCTCTGATACAGGATGCAGGTGTCCCAAGTGACAGCTTCACCCACTGCGCCACACTTCTGCTCTTTGGAGGAATGAGAGGAGGCCATGAAATGGAGGTGCAGATGGGAATAAAAGGTGGGGGGGGGGGAAGATAAACTAGCCAGCTCCTACAGTCACACTTAAAAGAGAAACACCTACAAGCTGGAAGAGCAGTGAATAGTTGCAGAGATAAAAGCTGACATGACAAAGGAGGTCTTAAAAGGAGACTGGGACTAAGCCAGTTCTTAAAATATCACTTTTATAGTCAAAGAAAACCAGCCTGAATAGTGGGGATTTAACTATTTGCTCTCTTCAAAACTATTTGAGAAAGGTATATGCTGTTTCATTGATCTTTTTCATGATCGATATAACTTACAAACAACACACATCACTTTAGGAAAGCTGTAATCCCAACATAAGCTGAAAATTCAGGTAATTTTGAGAAGTACTAGTTTAAGAGTGAGCTACTCAAGAATATTCATTTAACCTTTTTAAACCTTTTGTCCAGGGGCTGATATTGCAGCACAGCAAGTTAAGCTGCCATCTGCAAGGCTGGCATCCCATATGGATGCCAGTTCCAGTCCTAGTTGCTCCAAAGGTCATCTCTGTCAATCCAGTTCCCTGGTAAAACACCAGGGAAAACAGCAGAAGATGTCTCCCCAGAAGGTTGCAATGGCCAGAGCTGGGCCGATCCAAAGCCGAGAGCCTGGAGCTTCTTCCAGGTCTCCCATGCGGGTGCAGGGGCCCAAGGACTCGAGCCATTTTCTATTGCTTCCCCAGGCCATAGCTGAGAGCTGGATTGGCAATGGAGCAGCCAGGACTTGAACTGGCACCCATATGGGATGCTGGCACTGCAGGTGGCAGCTTCACCAGCTATGCCACTGTGCTGGCTGCTCTGGTGTGTTTTTAAAAAATGTTTATTTCTTTTTCTTTTTTTATTATTTTATTTATTTGACAGGTAGAGTTATAGACAGAGAGAGAGAGAGAGAAAGGTCTTCCTTCTGTTGGTTCACTCCCCAAATGACCGCTGCGGCTGGTGCTGCACCGATCCAAAGCCAGGAGTCGTATACTTCCTCCTGGTCTCCACAGGGGCCCAAGCACTTGGGCCATCCTCCACTGCCCTCCCGGCCACAGCAGAGAGCTGGACTAGAAGAGGAGCAATTGGATTAGAACCTGGCGGCCATATGGGATGCCAGTGCTGCAGGCAGAGGATTAACCAAGTGAGCCACGGCCCCTATTTATTTTTCATCTACTTGAAAGGCTGAATGAGGGAGGGAGGGAGGGAGGAAGGGGGAGGGAGGGAGAGAGAGAGAGAGAGAGAGAGAGAGACTGACTCTTCTACTGGTTCACTCCTAAAGACTGGGCCAGGCTGAAGCCAGGAGCTAAGAACTCCATCCGGGTCTTCCACATGGATGGTGGGAATCCAAGTTCTTGGGCCATCACTGCTGCATTCTAGGATGCATTGGCAGGAAGCTGGATGGGAAGCGCAGAGCATCAGGGATTTGAATCCGGCACACTCATATGGGATGCTGGGCTTCACCTGCTGTGCTACAGTGCCTGCTCTCTGGTGCATTTCTTTTTCTTTCTTTTCTTTTTTTAAGATTTATTTTATTTATTTGAAAAACAGAGTTGTAGAGAGAGGGAAAGACACGGAAGTTTTCCATCTGCTGGTTCACTTCTCAAATGGCTGCAACAGCTGAAGCTGAGCCAATCCGAAGTCAGGAGCTGGGAGCTTCTTCTGGGTCTCCCACATGGAAGCCGGGGCCTGAGCACTTGGGCCATCCTCCACTGCTTTCCCCAGGCACATTAGCAGGGAGCTGGATCAGAAGTGGAACAGCCAGGACTCGAACCCATGCCCATATGGGATGCTGGCGCTGCAGTCTAGGCTTTAACCTGCTGCACCACAGCACCAGCCCTTTGGTGCATTTCTTGACTAAACTAGACAGAAAGTAGGCCCACAGTTTTGGGTGTGTAATACTTACAGGATGGTAAACCCAAGTGGAGCCCCATCTAATAATTATTCTATTTTGTAATATCATTACCAAGTGCTGTTGGTGACATCCTTCTCTGATTTCTACATGACTTCTCAAAACCTTACGTATCTGAGACATATTCTTGAGTATGTGAATTGTGAGTTAGGAACAAGTATGGGGGTGTTCAAGTAAAAGCTACATTTATTTTGGTGAAAAAATGCTTTAAATCCGTGCATATGGAGGGCGTTTAAAAAGCTCATGAAAAATGTGTACTTTGAAAAGGCCATGCATGAATTTTAAAGTTCAACCTGTGTGCACATATTAGGGTATTTCCAGTGAAATCCTGTCCCCTTCCTTCTCCACACACACCCCAAAACAAAACAGAAAGCAGATGGAGCCAATGAATCGGCTCAGGCTCTTCTAGGTCCTTGCTGATGCCTTGGGTTTTCACAGGACCCTTTTCTTTGTTTTACTTCATAGGGACTTCCCTTAGAAAATTCCTTGAGACCTGTTTCTCCAGTTCGCCTGAGTTCGTGGTGAGTGCAGAGTCTCTCCCTCTGAAGATGAAAGGAGTTTGCTTTTAGATGTTCTGGGTAGACCAGTTTAAAACTTCATACATCATGCAAACTAATTGGCACACCTGCAGGCCCTGGGATGGTGATGCTGGCTGTGGAAATGGCCTCACTTATGCCTTCATTCACTCATTCACTCTGCTGTTTAGAAACTCTAGGTTCCAAGTGACAGAAAATCAACTTGAATTAGTTTACTGAAATGGGAAATGTATTATAAGCATATTGGACTGTTTCCTAGCACCTGAGCCTAAGAGCAAAGCTGAGCTCCAGGGACAACTGGAATTAGAGTTCTGGAGCCCCTGGGACCCTCCTCCTCTGCTCACATTGGTGTTGAAACCCAGCCCCTGCACTGTACCTTTGATGCAGATGCTAGGTACTATCAGGTCCAAGTCTCCCATGGTCTCCCAGCATCCCCCTCTAGGGTTAACACTTCCTTGCTATGCTTTTGCTGAAATTAACACACTAAATTGAGCTAGTGGGGACCACCTTGTGGTGCAACAGGTGAATAAGCTGCCACTTGTGACATGGACATCCCATATCAAAGCGCCAGTTGGAGTCCTGGATACTCCGCTTCCAATCCAGCTCTGTGCTTTCGTATCTGAGAAGGCAGCAGAGGATGACCTAAGTGTTTGGGTCCCTGCCACCCATGTGGGAGATCAGGATGGAGTTCCTGGTTCCTGGCTTGTTGTGGTCATTTGGGGAGTGAGCCAGTAGATGGGAGGTTCTTCCAAAGGTGTTTCTCTCTCTCTCTCTCTCTCTCTCTCTCTGATACTCTGCTTTAAAATAAATAATTTTAAAAAATAAATTGAGGGAGTGGCACAGCTGCCCTACAGGGTTTCTGATCACAAGGCACATGAGATCATTGATCTCACCATAGTTGGACATCTTGATATTTGGTCTTGTTTTTAAGGAATTCTTTTCCAGGAAGTCCAGGTCCTGAATAAGAAGTAACCACCACCTCTGACCAGAGCCCAGTTTTCTATCATCAAAATTCCTTAAAGAATACGATATTGCCACGCAATAACCGAAGGGTCAGGAGCACTGCAGACCAAGCAAGGATCTGCACACGAGCTTAGTACTCTGATCCCTCATCTCAGTAGGAACCTTCACCCCTAACTCGTCAAGGATCCCAGCAGTTAGGTCATCACTGCCCTGCTTCGTGCCCTGTGCTTTGCAAGAAACACCTGCTTTCTTCTACCTCGCGGCGTGAGTGATTGGCTTCCTGTGTTATACGAGTGGACCCAGTTTTGGGAATATTCTATAAAAGTTTTACCCTTCTCTTTCTACAGGCAGCTTTCCTCTGCTTCTCCACCAGCTCTGGGCTATCACATCTTGGAACACTGAGTGAGTGTTTCTTTGACAGATCATCTGGCCCATAAAGATTAATCTGCTTATTAAAAAAAAATAAGGCGGGTGTTGTGATGTGGTGGGTTAGGCTGCAGTCTGGGATACATGCATTCCATACTGGAGTGTCCAGTTTCAGTCCTGGTTACTCTGCACTTCCACTACAGCTTCTGGCTAATGTGCCAGGGTGGCAGCAGATAATGGGCCAAGGGCTTGGGTTCCTGTCATGTAGGAGACTCACATGGAGTTCCTGGCTCCTGGCTTTGGCTCAGCCTAGCCTCAGCTGTTGCAGGCATTTGGGGAAGGAACCAGTGGATGGGAGATCTCTCTTTCTGCCTTTCTAATAAATAGATAAGCCTTAAAAATATTATGTGGCCCTTTAGGAAGAAGTTTCCTGACCTCTGCTCGGCATTTATCTATTTCATACACATTTAATACATTTTATTTCCCTCTCAGGTGCTTTAGTTACGATAACATCAATTTTCTTCTAGCTTTAATCCTTAAAATCTAATCAATCACACTTACAAATATGGCGACCTTTAGAGTCTCTTAGATGTCCTGAAACTGCTCAGGCTCCACTAACTTAAATCCTGTCAGTTACGCGATTGCACACTTTAAACTGCTCACGGGAGAGGGTCACTGAAGCCAAATTTTCTTACACATTGGCGAGTACACAAAATACCTAATATGCCAAGAGCTATTACAGAAACATTATTTTTGAGGGTTTAGTTCCCTATTAATTCTTCTTGTTCTGGGGTGGAAAGGCAAGAGGCACTGGGGAACGCTGTTGGCATCCCCGTGCCCTGACGGGATGGGCTGAGGCAGGCAGATGCCGTTCTGCTAGCTGAGGTGACTCAGGGCCATGCCGGCAGCGCCTGAGGCCTAAAGCTGCAGACGTGCGGCCCTGCCGTCCCTGCTGCCTCGTGACTGCTGCCTCAGGGACTTCAAAGCTTGAAGGGCTCCCACGACCTCGGTCTCCGCAGGTCTGCAGCTTCCCGGGTCTGCCTATTTTTTTCATTGATTTGCACCTCTGATTTCTAATTTCCTGCTTAACGCTAAAGATCTTTAAACTCCTTGAGATCCACACACACAAAAATCTTCATTTTTCTGTCTCTTTACTTGCAGATGCTTGTTTGTATCTTTACTATGCAAGAACTTGAAAAAATAACCTCAGTGTATTAATCTAACAGTCTATCTAACAGAATTAAAAAGAATCATTTGGTGGTGCAGCGGGTTAAACTGCCTCCCGTCTGTGTCTCAGCTGCTCCACTTCCAATCCAGCTCCTTGCTAATGCACCTGGGAAGGCAGAAGATGGCCCTAGGGCTGGTGCTATGGCATAGTAGGCTAAGCCTCCACCTGCAGCACCAACATCCCAAATGGGCGCCAGTTTGTGTCCTGGCTGTTCCTCTTCCAATGCAGTTCCCTGCTTATAGCAGAAGATGGCCCAAGTACTTGGGCCCTGCCACTATGTGGGAGACCCAGTTGGAGTTCCGGGCTCCTGGCTTTGGCCTGGCCCCGCCCCAGCCGATGTGGCCATTTGGGAAGAGAACCAGTGGATAGATTTGTGTCTGTCACTCTGCCTTTCAAATCAATCTTAAAACACACACAGTGAATCACAGTGAGGCCATATGTTGCATTTGGTGATTTGTCTTGTCCTCTCAATGTCATCCAGTTCCTCAGAGAAACTTGCTTATTAGTTGTCTGTAATTTCCCCCGTTCTGAGTTTGGCTGACTGCTTCCATGTGGTGTGAAATCTTGTAAGTTGTCCTTTAGCCCCTATAGTTCTGTAGGAGGCTTGATTCAGAAAGGTATTTCCTAAGAGAGCTTTGACCCCCATCGGGCCTTTCCGGGGTGTTAGACCCATCGGAGCTTGGCCGTCTCACGTGGCTTTGACTGGAGCCAGCTCGAGTTTTCATGGGCCAGACACAACGCTTGTGCGTTCAGTCTTCCTCCAGGATGAGGAAAGTAAAGCATTTTATCTTTATTTTTAAAAGATTTTTATTTATTTATTTGAGAGGTAGAATTACAGACAGTGAGAAGGAGAGGCACAGAGAGGGCTTCCATTCGCTGGTTCAGTCCGCAGATGGCCGCAACGGCCGGAGCTTCTTCCGGGTCTCCCACGCAGGTGCAGGTGCAGGTGCAGGTGCAGGTGCAGGGCCCCAAATACTTGGGACATCTTTTTCTGCTTTCCCAGGCCAGAGAGCGGGATCGGAAGAGGAGCAGCGGGGACCAGAACCGGCGCCCGTGTGGGACGCCAGTGCTGCAGGTGAAGACTTTAGCCCACTAGGCCACAGCGCCGGCCTCTAGACCGTTTTATTAAACTGACTTGGCAAGCCACGCTGCGACTTCACGGTGGAATCGGAATCCCGAGGACTCCGGCTCTGAACAGCGCGGTCTCCCGGTCTCCGCGCTTCCGGTATTCACAGACACCTGAGGCTGCAGCCACTAGGAAGCCGCCCTGCCCCGCCCCTCCCTTTGGCCCCGCCCCTTCCCCGCCCCCTAGCCCTCCGCCCACTCCGCCTGGTCTGAGGTCAAGCCCCAGCCCGCACGAGGGAAACCACGCTTCCCAGCATACACCGCTTCAAACCGGCGCTTGGCCGCCGCCGCCATTTCTGTAGAGGGGAACGGCGGAGAAAGCTGCGTTGATGGCGCTGTTCCCGGCCTTTGCGGGCGTGAGTGAGGCCCCCGATGGTGGGAGCTCCCGGAAAGGTAAGCTCGCAGAAGGACCGGCGGAGGTACTCGGTGGGTCCAAGCGGCAGTTTAACCGCCCGGTCTGGGCTGTGGCCTTGGGATTGTTTATCCGTTTGTATCCCAGAGTTCTCCGCGGCGCTGCAAAGCGTTCTGGGAAGGGCTCTAGGCTTCGTTCCGGTTTTGGAACGTAAAGGTTTTCTCCTGGGGCTCGAGTAGTGGGGTGGTGGAAGGGGGAAGGAAAACGGAGGAGCGGCCTTGGGGCTGGGGCTAAGATGTTCCCGTATTGCTGGCGTCCGTTCTTTCTCCGCTCCTAAGCGACTTAGTCGTTCAAAGGGGGAACTCTCCACCTGTCAAGGAGACGCCTGTTGCAAATACCAGGCGTTTTCATTACAGCCGAGGGTCCTTCACAAAGTTGTGGCGAATGGGACTAAACGGCAAGCTTGTTTGGGCGCAGAAAATGTTGAAATCCATGCATACGCGTGCAAACGACAGTCTTCAAAAAGGCCACGAGGAATGCGACTCATGAACACACTGCGCATGGGCTTTCAAAGAGTTTTTGGGCACAAAACTTTTAATTCCCGTTTTCCTCACAGTGTTTGAAGTGCCCTCGAATTTTCCACTGCCCATTTTTAACTTCTAGAGTCCTCATTGGGTTCTTGTCCTTTGGTGAGGCATTGGGATCCAAATCCTAACCAGTTTCCAGATGCGCGCAGCACCAGGCCAGAGTTTGTTTCTTGCGCGTCTGTCGTGCGCCCGGCTCACAGCAGTAAGTATGTAAGCTTCGGGAGCGCTGTTAGAAATTGAGGCCGCGCGGTGAATTCACCTACCTGGTGAATGTCTGACACTCCTCAAAAGACAGCATTACAACGGGATTAAAGATCTCAGTTGGCTTTTATTCCTGACTCTAGAATCGGACAGGCCCTGAGCCACGCTGAGCTCAGAAAGTGGAAGCACTTGACAGAGCTTAACGCCTTGTATCGGGGTGTGTGCCGCCTGTAAGCGAAGCTAAGTGGCTGTGTTGGCCGGGGCTCAGCTGTTACAAGAGTCTGCTGCTCCCGTGGGCCTTGGGTTAGTGGCCGCAGCAAGCCTGGCTGGGGTTGGCCGTGTGAGGATGCTAGTCCCCGCGGTGTCCGGGCTTAAACTTGGCTGTGACCTCTGCTTCTGTCCTCACAGTGTGTCCACCGTGTGTGACATTTCTCACAACCCTGAGGAAGTTCTTTTGTGATTGATGGGATTGTGGTTTTCTTTACTCATTGTTGCATACTTAGTTCAAAGTATAGTAGGAGCTAGGAGCGAGTGCTGTGTCTTAGTGGATTATGCTGCCACCTGCGGCGATGGCATCCCAAGTGGGTGCCGGTTTAGGTCCGGGCTGCTCCACTGTTGATACATCTCCCTGCTAATGCACCTGGGGTAGCAGTGGAAGGTGGTCCAAGTACTTGGGACCCTGGCACCCACGTGGGAGACCTGGAAGAAGCTCCTGGGTTCAGCCTGGCCCAGCCCTGGCTGTTG
The DNA here is from genome assembly GCF_051225735.1 of Oryctolagus cuniculus. Taxonomy (NCBI): domain Eukaryota; kingdom Metazoa; phylum Chordata; class Mammalia; order Lagomorpha; family Leporidae; genus Oryctolagus; species Oryctolagus cuniculus. The sequence continues at coordinate 40,477,085 of NC_142886.1, read as the reverse complement.
CAGTCTTTTTTTTTTTTTTTTTTTTTTTTTTTAATTATTTGAGGGGTAAAGCAACAGGGAGAGTGAGGGTGAGAGAGAGAGGTTGGTCTTCCATCCGCTGTTTCACTCCCCAAATGGCTGCAACGACCAGAGCTGGCTGATCCAAAGCCAGGAGCTTGTTTTGGGTCTCCCACGTGGGTCCAGACACTTGGGTCGTCTTCCGCTGCCCCTGTTGCAGCCTTTAGGGGAGTGAGCCATTGGATGGAAGACCGCTCCCTCTCCACTGTAACTGCCTTTCAAGTAAATAAATAAATCTTTAAAAAATAAGTGTTCAGTAACTATTTGCTGGATGGGCAAATAGTTGATCTTTTTTTAAAAATTTCTTTATTTGAAAGAGTTACAGAGAGAGGGAGAGTTAGTCCTTAATTATGTGTTACATAAAAATGTAAGTGTACCTGAAAAGTAACGGTACAAGGTAAGATGTTACAGATATCACAGGTGAACTACATGGATAATGGCTTAGACTAGAAGGTTCAGAGAAGGCTTTATGGGGGAACTCAGTTTCGAGACAAAGCCATCAGGAGGATAGGATTTTGGGCAGAAACAGTAGAAGGACATTCCAAGGCTCTCAAGACTAGAGAACTGCAGAGTGTCCAGTTTGTCTGGACATTACAGTGGCATGGGGGCACCATGGGACGTACGGTTGGGATGGTAGACATTACAGTGACCTGGGGGCACCAGGGGATGTACAGTCAGGGCGGTGGACATTATAGTGGCATGGGGGAGCCGGGGGACATAAGGTCGGGACGGTGGACATTACAGTGGCATGGGGGAGCTGGGGGAATGTAAGGTCGGGACGGTAGACATTATATTGGCCTGGGGCCACCGGGAGACGTCTGGTCAGGACGGTGGTGAGGGGGATAGTGGCCTTTAGTAATTGGCCTGGGGTCTATCCTATTTTGGGAAGGAGAAACTGAAGTTTCTAGGGAAATGTTATTGTTATTTATTTGAACCAGTATTTATTGCACATTTTCTGCATGTCCAATATGCAGGATGATGTCTGTGTAGACACTTTTTTTTTTTTAAACTAGTCTCTTTTTAAAAAGATTTATTTATTTATTTGAAAGAGTTAGAGGCAGAGATTGATAGATCATCTTGTGCGGATGCAGGGGCCCAAGCACTTGGGCCATCTTCCTCTGCTTTCCCATGCCGTAGCACAGAGCTGGATTGGAAGAGGAGCAACCGAGACTGGAACTGGTTCCCATATGGGATGTTGGCGCTGCTGGCAGAGGCTTAGCCCCTCTATTATTATTACCAAACACTTAATCCTATTTATATGATCTCTTTAACACTTAATCCTATCTATGTGATCATTCTTAACACTTAATCCTATCCATAGGATCATTTTATCGCTTAAGATGGTATTTTTGTCTCTCAGCTCAAGGGGATTTGGAGTCCCATGGCAAGTTTTTAAATTGCACCCTTAGAAGTAAGTCTGTAGGAATACATGCAGACCTGTGCGGCTTTACAGTTACAAACTTACTGCATTTCATAATCGCAACTTTAGGAACATGGTGATTCTTTCCACCATGCCCTCCCACCCACACTCCCACCCCATTTATGAATTTTTAGAATACATTTATTTATTGTAATTTTTTTTGCTATTTGTTTTTTAAGTACCTAAGATTTTTTTTTTTTAATTTGACAGAGTTAGAGAGACAGAGAGAAAGGTCTTCCTTCTGTTGGTTCACCCCCAGATAGCCACCACAGCCAGAGCTGTGCCAATCGCCAGGAGCCAGGTGTTTCTTCCTGGTCTCCCATGCGGGTGCAGGAGCCCAAGCACCTGGGCCATCCTCCACTGCCCTCCCAGGCCACAGCAGAGAGCTGGGCTGTAAGAGGAGCGACCGGGACTAGAACCTGGTGCCCATATGGGATGCCGGCTCTGCAGGCAGAGGATTAGCCAAGTGAGCCATGGCGCCAGCCCCCTAAGTACCTAAGATTTTAAAAACAGGTTTATTTGTTTATTTGAAAGGCAGACAGGATGAGAGATCTTCTGGTTCAAATGGCTGCAACAGCCCAGGGCTGGCCAGGCTAAAGCTGGGAGCCAGGAATTCCCTCTGGGTCTCCCATGTGGGTGGCAGGAGCCCACGTTCTCGGGCTGTCATCTGCTACCTTGAGGAATTGGTTTATTTATTTATTTATTAATTTTTTTTTGTTTGTTTTTTTTGACAGGCAGAGAGAAAGGTCTTCCTTTTCTGTTGCTTCACCCCCCAATGGCCGCTGTGGCCAGCGCGCTGTAGCTGGCGCACCGTGCTGATCCGAAGCCAGGAGCCAGGTGCTTCTGGTCTCCCATGCGGGTGCAGGGCCCAAGGACCTGGGCCATCCTCCACTGCACTCCCAGGCCACAGCAGAGAGCTGGACTGAAGAGGAGCAACTGGGACAGAACTGGTGCCCCAACCGGGACTAGAACCCAGGGTGCTGGCACCGCAGGCAGAGGATTAGCCTATTGAGTGGCAATGCTGGCTAATTTTTTTTTTTTTTTTGACAGGCAGAGTTAGACAGTGAGAGAGACAGAGAGAAAGGTCCTCCTTTTCCGTTGGCTCACCCTCCAAGTGGCCGCTATGCCGGCACGTTGCGGCTGGCGCGCTGCACTGATTTGAAGCCAGGAGCCAGGTGCTTCCTCCTGGTCTCCCATGCGGGTGCAGGGCCCAAGCACTTGGGCCATCCTCCACTGTACTCCCGGGCCACAGCAGAGAGCTGGCCTGGAAGAGGAGCAACCGGGACAGAATCTGGTGCCCCAGCCGGGACCAGAACCTGGGGTGCCAGCGCCACAGCCGGAGGATTAGCCTAGTGAGCCGCAGTGCCGGCTGAGGAACTGATTTAGAAGCTGAGTAGCTGGAACCCAAAAGGCACTCACTTCCATGTGGGATGTGGATAATCCCAGGTATTGGCTTAACCTGCTGTGCTGCAATTCCTACTACATTTTTTTTTTAATGTTTTAAACTTTTTTTGAGAGAGACAGGGAAAATGCATGCTTCCTTATGCTGATTCACTCCTTAAAAGCCAGCATTGTCTGGGAGCTGGAAACTCAATCCAGGTCTCCTCCATGGGTAGCAGGAACCCTATTTCTTGAATCAGTATAGTTGCTTCCAGCGCCTGCATTAGCAGGAAGCTAGACTCGGGAGCCAGAGCTGGGAGTTGAACTTGGCCACTCCAGGGTAGGATGTAGGCTTCTTCACTGGTAGGCTGAATGCTCACCTCCATATCTGTATTTCAGTCTGGTGTGGGTAGTATCTTCCTCGTCCTCAGATTGTTCCATCTTTGGCTGTTGGGAGCCTAATCAAGTTGGTGCTTGTGTCCTTTGGGTGTGACCCAGTCATTGGCAGTTTCCTTGCTTTCTGTCAGAGATGCCCAGGATTTATTGCTTAGGCCCGAACTCAGCCATTTCTCCATAGACCCCTGATTTCTTTTTGTGTAAAATAGAATAGGTATGTTAAAACCACAGGCTGGCTTTTGGGGGTATCATTGCTACAGGGCTGTCATTACCTCTATACTTTTTCAGTAGATAGACCAGGAAGAGAAAAATACATTGTGCATTCACACTGATATTTCCAGGTCACATTTAAGATTGTGAAGTTTTTACTTCATTGATTTAACTTTCTTTATGCTGAAAACCTATTCCTAGTGCTGTAACATAATTAAGTGTTCAAAATAACAGTATTAATGTTAATACTAATGTAATAATTTTTAATAATCATTAAATAATAAAATAATAACTAAGATGAATAATAGATTTTTGAAATTCTGTTCTTAGGGCATATCCCATAATGGATATACAGTCAAATCTTTTTTTTTTTTTTTTTTAAGATTATTTACTTATTTGAGAGGTAGAGTTACAGAGACAGAGAGTGAGAAAATCTTCCATCTGTTCAGTCATTCCCCAATTGGCCACAATGGCCAGAGCTGCACCAATCCAAAGCTAGGAGCCAGGAGCTTCTTCCAGGTCTCCCACACGGGTGCAGGGGCCCAAGCACTTGGGCCATCTTCCATTGCTTTCCCAGGCCATAGCAGAGAGCTGGATCAGAAGTATAGTAGCCAGGACATGAACTGGAGCCCATATGGGATGCTGTCTCTGCAGGTGGAGGCTTAACCTACTATGCAGCAGTGCCAGCCCGTCAAATCATTGTTATTTGTTTGTTTTTTAATCACTATATTTTAAGATCACTTAACATATTGGTATGGTCACTAATTTGATTTATAGTTTGGTATATTTGGTTTCATTTGTTTTCAAGTTTTAGAGATTGATTTTTCCTTTAAGATCTTGTTTTATAATGATGTAAAATATTTATGTAGTTCTAAAATTAAAAATATAAATAAGTTATATTCAGGGAAAAACCAAGCAGACTCCCATCTCTGTTCCTGTAACCCAGAGGTGTGGGGAACTTCTGGCCTGCATATAAGGTTCACAAAATCATTAGGCTGGGCCCTGCCAAGGCAGCCACAGTCAGGACTTGAGATGCAATAAATCTAAGGCAGCCTAATTTTTTTTAAAAGATTTATTTATGCCGGCACCGCGGCTCACTAGGCTAATCCTCCGCCTAGCGGCGCCGGCACTCCGGGTTCTAGTCCCGGTCGGGGCGCCAGATTCTGTCCCGGTGGCCCATCTTCCAGGCCAGCCCTCTGCTGTGGCCCGGGAGTGCAGTGGAGGATGGCCCAAGTGCTTGGGCCCTGCACCCCATGGGAGACCAGGAAAAGCACCTGGCTCCTGGCTCCTGCCATCGGATCAGCGCGGTGCGCCGGCCGCGGCGGCCATTGGAGGGTGAACCAACGGCAAAGGAAGACCTTTCTCTCTGTCTCTCTCTCTCACTGTCCACTCTGCCTGTCAAAAAAAAAAAAAAAAAAGATTCATTTATTTGAAGGGCAGAGTTATAGAGAGGCACAGGCAGAGAGAGAGGTCTTCTATCTGCTGGTGCACTCCCCATATGACCACAATGGCCAGAGCTGTGCCAGGATCTAGGAGCTTCCTCTGGGTCTCCCATGTACGTGCAGGAGCCCAAGGACTTGGACCATCTTCTGCTTTCCCAGGCCATAGCAGGGAGCTGGGTCAGAAATGGAACAGCCAGGATTCGAACTGACACCCATGTGGGATGCCGGCACCGCAGGCGGCAGCCTTTACACCCTATGCCACAGCACAAGCCCCAGGCTGATTTTTTTTTTTTTTTTTTTTTTGACAGGCAGAGTGGACAGTGAGAGAGACTGAGAGAAAGGTCTTCCTTTGCCGTTGGTTCACCCTCCAATGTCTGCCGCGCTGATCTGAAACCAGCAGCCAGGTGCTTCTCCTGGTCTCCCATGCGGGTGCAGGGCCCAAGCACTTGGGCCATCCTCCACTGCACTCCCTGGCCACAGCAGAGAGCTGGCCTGGAAGAGGGGCAACCGGGACAGAATCTAGCGCCCTGACCAGGACTAGAACCTGGTGTGCCAGCACCGCAGGCTGATTTTTAAGTTGATAATTTTGTATGGCCTGCAAATAGTGTTTTAAGTATCCACATGGCCCTTGACAGAAAGAAAGGTTCCCACCCCTGCTCTAACCCATTACTCTCCTAGTACTGGTTAGAAATGTCTGCTATTCCGTATTTTACTTTAAATACGGAGATCACTCTTAGAGCAGAGTATAGGGTCTTGCACATTCTTTTTACTGGTGCTCAGAACTCCATCTTGTGAATATTGCATACTTTATTCAACCAGTCCCCTACTAAGGACATTTGGACTGTTTCCAATTTTGTGCTATTATAAATAGAGCATTGTACTTTTTCCTTACGCTGTAAAAAGTTATTTTAAAAAAACTGGTAGTAGTAGTGGGTGCAAAATTTCAATTAAGAAAGCACTGAACTCCTGGACAGGAGAGTCCGGCAACACCTAAAGGAAGAATGAGAAGGACCCTGCTCTCACTGCACCGTTGGGGGTTAGGCTAGGACTTAAGCAGGCATCCCATTCTCCCATTCGATAAGGAATCTGCAGGGGCTACACATTCAGCAAGTTTTTTTTTTTTTTTTTTTTTTTTTTTTTTTTTTTTTTTTTTTTTTTTAAGGTTTATTTATTTGAGAAGCAGAGGCAGAGAGAGAGGTCTTCCATCTGCTGGTTTATTCCCCAAATGGCCACAGCGCCTGGAGTTGTGCCAATCCAAAGCCAGGAGCTTCCTCCAGGTCTCCCACATGGGTGTGGAGGCCCAAGCACTTGGGCCATCTTCTGCTTTCCCAGGCCATATCAGGGAGCTAGCTGGATCAGAAGTGGAGCAGTCCAGACTTGAACCAGCACCCATATGGGATATCGCCATGCAGGCGGCAGCTTTACTCGCCATGCCACAGCACTGGCCTCAACATTCAGGAACATTTAAAAGCTCACTGTTGATCTGTGGTGTTGCCAGACAGGTATAGTGCATTCATTGTGGCGAGAGCTCTTAAGTGCTGGGATATTTTTCCTGCCATCAGACTGTTTGTTATGATTGTGTGCCTAAAACAGTGTTGCTTGGGAGTCAACTATTTGGACAGGGTTGGAATGGGAAGGTGGCCTGTCAGTTCACTTACCTTTGTAATAACATGAAGCAGGTGCATTCCCATATTTGAGGGAAGAAAATAAACCTGATTTTCCTCCCCAACGCTACTTTTCTTTCTCTCTGTATCAGAAAATGGCACCACTGTTCACCCAAACCAAAACTTAGACACGTGCCCTACCACTGTTCACCCAAACCAAAACTTAGACACGAGCCCTGCCTCCCAGGTCCCCAGTTTAAGTTCTCTGTCTGGTCCTTACCAACAACTCTGAGGTTCATTAGGTTCTCTCTGCTCTCAGTACCACCCTGTAATCATTGTCATGCCCTGGATTGTAACAACCTCCCAAAACAATAGCCTTGTCTTTAGCCCTATCTTTACTCCTGGAGCTCTCTCCACACTGTAGGAAGTATGGTGTTTTTTTTTTTTTTTTAATTTTTAAACATTTATTTATTTATTTATTTATTTCAAAGGCAGGGTTACAGGGAGGCAGAGGCAGAGAGAGAGAGATCTTCCATTTGCTGGTTCGCTCTCCAAATGGCCACAGTGGCCAGAGCTGGGCTTATATGAAGCCAGGAGTCAGGAAATTCTTCTGGGTCTCCTATGTGGGTGCAGGGACCCAAGGGTTTGGTTCATCTTCTACTGCTTTCCTAGGCCATAGCAGAGAGCTGGATCAGAAATAGAGCAGCTGGGACTGGAACCAGTGTCCATGTGGGATGTTGGCACTGCAGGCAGTAACTACCTGTTACGCCACAGTGCTGGCCCCTGTAGCAAGAATTTTAAAGGGGGTCAATGTTGTGGTGTAGTGAGTTACAGCCTGCAATGCCAGCATCCCATATGGGCACTGGGTTTGTGTCCCAGCTATTCCACTTCTGATCTAGCTCTCTGCTAATGTACCTAGGAAAGCAGCGAAAGATGGCCCAAGTGCTTGGGCCCTTCACTCACATGGGAGACCTGGATGAAGCGCCTGGCTTTGGCCTGGCCCAGCCTTGGCTGTTGCAGCCATTTGGGTAGCGAACCAGTGGATGAAAGGTCTCTTTCTCTCTCCTTCTCTCCCTTTCTCTCTGTAACTTTCTTTCAAATAAATAAATAAATGTAAAAAATTGTTTTGAAGTCAAAAAAGATAAACTAAAACATTGTATGCCATTCACTGGGCTAAGTGATTTGCAATTATTAACTCATTGAGTCTTTGTATCAATTGAACGACATTGGTTCTGCTACTTGCATTTTTACAGAGGAGCAGTGGAGGTATGGAGCAGGTAGGTAGTTTGCTGAAGGTCATATGGCTTGCCTTTAAGTCACAGAGCCACAGGCAGTCTGACTTCAAATTACATGCCCTTGAACACGGCTTTGCTACTGGTGTTTTGAGCACGATAACTGACTTTGTCACTCTTATTCAAAACTCTTGGACCAACTGCCCATTCCTTTCAGTGTAAACCCAAAGTCTCTGAGGAGTTGAAGGCTCCATCTGACTAGCTCCATGGGCACCTTCTGCATCTCAGCGCCTGTGGCCCCGCCACAGTCACTGCTGACTCCCCGAGTGTCAGGCGGTCTGTTTCGGGCCTTTGCTCAGGCCAGTGCTCTCTGCCTGTGCATGTCCTAGCAGCATGTTTGCTTTCCTCCTCAGCCTTGGGATTTTAGCGGACTTGTTCTCCCAGCAGGTTTCCTGATCCATGCCTTGGTGAATTAGGGACCTAGTCACGGCTTCGTTAGACCCTGGACTTGTTCTTTTTTTTTTTTTTTTTTTTTTTTTAAATTTTTATTTATTTTATTTTTTTTTTTTGACAGGCAGAGTGGACAGTGAGAGAGAGAGACAGAGAGAGAAAGGTCTTCCTTTTGCCGTTGGTTCACCCTCCAATGGCCGCCGCTGCAGCCGGCGCACCGCGCTGATCCTGGCAGGAGCCAGGAGCCAGGTGCTTTTCCTGGTCTCCCATGGGGTGCAGGGCCCAAGCACCTGGGCCATCCTCCACTGCACTCCCTGGCCATAGCAGAGAGCTGGCCTGGAAGAGAGGCAACCGGGACAGAATCCGGCGCCCCTACCGGGACTAGAACCCGGTGTGCCGGCGCCGCAAGGTGGAGGATTAGCCTATTGAGCCACGGCGCCGGCTTATAATTTTTTTTTTTTTTTTTTTTTTTTTTTGACAGGCAGAGTGGACAGTGAGAGAGAGAGACAGAGAGAGAAAGGTCTTCCTTTTGCCGCTGGTTCACCCTCCAATGGCCGCCGCTGCAGCCGGCACACCGCGCTGATCCGATGGCAGGAGCCAGGAGCCAGGTGCTTTTCCTGGTCTCCCATGGGGTGCAGGGCCCAAGCACCTGGGCCATCCTCCACTGCACTCCCTGGCCACAGCAGAGGGCTGGCCTGGAAGAGGGGCAACCGGGACAGAATCCGGCGCCCCGACCGGGACTAGAACCCGGTGTGCCGGCGCCGCAAGGCGGAGGATTAGCCTAGTGAGCCGCGGCGCCGGCTTCTGGACTTGTTCTTTATCTTGGTTGTTGCCACATTGCATCCAGGTGGCTGCCAGTCTCTCAGCTCTGTGAGCATAGTGTTGTGTTTGTCTTGTTCTCATGTATCCCCAGCACCTGCAGTAGTACCTGAGTCTTGCAGGAAAAAATCCTGAATGAAAAACAAAAACCTCCGTGAGGTCAGTGTTTTGTTGCACAGCTCATTTGAGCTCCGGCTCTGCTGACTCCAGAGCCTGTGTTAGAAGCGCCCTGCGCTGTTGCAGTGTTGAGGTTTGGTCGTTTCTTCCTCGCTGTTGGAATCTTGAGCCTTTTCAGGTTAACCGCAGGTTCCCTCCCACAGCAGGCTGCACTTCGCTCATAGTCACTGTCTCACTTGCTGCTGCTTTTGCACAAATAAGTTTGTATTCTTAGACTCTTTGTCAGAAAATAGGGTTTTGATCAGAATGAGGAGGTTGGTTTATTCTTTTGAAAGGAACAAACATCTTCCCTAATATTTATGGTAATTTACTTACACAGTTGTCCCTAGAAATGTTGTTTTTAAATTATCTCTGGATATCTAGATCTCTCACTTACCTCTGGGTTCATTTAAGGAAACTATTAATCAGTGCTATTTTGTGACAGCAGAATGAGGAATGAATGTAGAACTTGGATATCTTACCCAATTATAATTCAGAATTTATTTTAAAGTTTAAGCCTACTCGTGAAAGTCTTTCTTTCCTCTCTCCAGGGTAGAATTGAAGTATTTTCACTAGTGAGGAAGAAATAGAGTTATATTTTAGCAAAAAGCATTCAATGCTAATTCATTATGTTCTTTTGTGTTCAGTTTCTTGGAAAGGTTGTACCTGCTGCAGTTATCCCAGGTAGCTGCCCATTTTTATTAAGCAGTGGTTCTGAAGTGGCTTCTTGGCCCATGTTTCCACCTTTCTTCCTTCAGAGCCGTGTATGTGCCACAGTACCAGCGTCCAGGCAAGTTGCAGCCACAGTCTGTTTGCCAAGCCACAAGACCCAAATATCTGTCAGCAGTTAGATCCTCTCTCTTAAACCCTAGGCATTTGGTATCTTGCTGGTCTTCCCTGTAATCTGTTGCATTCTGCTTACTATTGACACAGTTGTCTAAACATATTTGATTTTTGTCAAGCACTGTAAATTATATGAGGATAAAGTAATTTTTGAAAAGGACTTTGCAATTTGATTAATAAAGCATCTTTAATCTGACAGCTTTCTCCAGGATTCTGTTCAACTAAAATCAGATGTATTATTTTATTGTTTATTTCTTTGAAAGACGGAGAGACAGAGGAGAGACAGAGACTTTCCATCTGCCAGTTCATCTCCACATGGTCACAATGGCCAGGGTTAGGCTAGGCCGAAGCCAAGAGCCAGGAGTTTCAGCCGGGTCTCCCACATGGGTGGCAGGGGCCCAAGCACTTGGGCTGTCCACTGCTTCCCAGGTATGTGAGCAGGAAGCTGGATAAGAAGTGGTACCCCCAGTGCTCACATGGATACCAGCATCCCAGGATGTGGCTAACCCGCTGTGCCATAGCACTGACCCTGGGATATTTTTTAAAAGATCCTAATCTTCTGTCACAGCAGCTTTTATGCATGGTTTGACTTTTTAACTTAGGAATTATCTGAATCAGATTTGAAGTCATTGGAACGGAATGCTTTGGAACATTCGTGCTCATGAGCCCGTGTCAGTGGAATATGTAAAGCCTTGTTGCCTTTTGGGCTGTGCTTGTTAGAATGACTTTTGCTTAAGCTGCAGCCTAATATACCACAAAACGATTTCACTCTTAAATATTTTACAGTGTGTTTAAACGGGCCATGCTCTGTGAAACACAGATTTCATGGATTCCATTGGGCTTTTGTGGGCCGTTCAAAATGTCTGCTGCGGCAAACGCTTAGTCTGGCAGTTAAAATGCCAGTGTCCCATCATGTAGTAAGTACCTGGGTCAGTACCTGACACTTTGTCCTGCCTCCACCTTCTTACTAAAGCAGATTCTGGGAGGCAGTGGTGATGGCTCAAATAATTGGGTTCCTGTCACTCACATTGGAGACACAAGTTGAGTTTCTAGCTCCCTGCTTGGTCCCAGCCCAGCCCTGACCTTTTTGAGCATTTATGGAGTGAACCAGCAGATGGGGTGCTCTGACACGTGTACTGTCTCTGTCTCATAAATAAAGTGACTGACATCGGCCGTGAATTAGGAAGTCACCTGATAAGATGGGTGGATTTCTTGCTTTAGAAGTCACATTGAGCTAATTTCATTGATCTCTTGTCCCTTTTGCATGTGCAGAATTAGACTGGCTGAGCAACCCTAGCTTTTGTGTTGGAAGCCTGCCGTCGCTGAGCCACCAAACTGAGGAGCCCACGGCCCTGGTTTCTGAAGGGGCACCACTGCCAAGGTAGCCTTCTCACCAGGTGTTGGTATTCACCGGATCCCTGTCTGCAGCGTGGCTGAGGTGACACCCCGAGAGACCCTGTGGTAGCAGAGCTCCATCAGCTCTTCATCTGACTTCATTTTCCCAGACCTCATTCTACCCATCATGCCTCTGTCCCTTTGCATTGCACTGGTGAGGACCTGTCACAGTTAGTGCCTTTAAGTAGCCATGAGGGAATTGGCCTCATTGTGCTTCGTGAGTAACTTTACTAACTGTGTGAGTGACCCTTAGGATATTGTAATTCAGGTATTTCTTTAGTTGGCTTTCTTTTTCCTGTAGAAATAGAAGGAGCTTATATAATGTGGGGTAAGATCTATGAACACATCAGGGGAAGCATAATCTGTACCCAGCTGTGAAAGAATTTTGTTGTAAATCATGGAATTAAGAAATGTCTCTCGCAGATATAGACTAAATGGCCGTATTAATAGGTGAAAATCCTGTAAAACCCTGTACCCAAAATGTTCATGAAACCTTTGGAAATGGAGACCAGTTGATGCCCAAGAGAGCGTTTGCAGATATTTTAGTAATGAGGAAGAAGTGCTCATTGTCAGCTTTCAAGATAGGGACCATAATTAACTTTCTACTACACTAAGGACGTGTTAGCCTATAATGTATGGCATTGAACAGAAGTCTTTTATGAGGTTACTTTAAAAATACTGTATCTGATGGGCTGGCATTGTGGCACACCAGGTTAAGCCTCTACCTGCGATGTGATGCTGGCATTCCATATGAACACTGGTTTGAGTCCTGGCTTCTCCACTTCCGATCTACCTCCCTGCTAATACAACTGGGAAAGCAGTGGAAGATGGTCCAAATACTTGGGCTTTTGCCATCCATGTGGGAGACCTGATAGAGTTCTAGGCTCCTGGCTTTGGCCTGGCCCAGTCCCCACTGCTGTGGCCATTTGGGGAGTGAACCAGCAGATAGAAGATCTTCCCCTATCCTCCTGACCCCTGTAACTCTGCCTTTCAAATACGTTAGTTTTAAAAAATTGTTTCTAATAGTATATTTGATAAAACAGCTGGTAAGTTATTTTCACCTAAAGTTGAATATAAAATCTTGAGAAAGTTCATGAGCTAGAAATAGACAGAGATATTGATCTTCCATCCACTGGTTTATTCCCCAAAAGTCTGCAACAGCCAGGATGGCCAGGCCAAAGCCAGGAGCCCAAAACTCCAACTAGGTCTCCTACATGGGTGGCAGGGACTCAGGTACTTGACCTGTCGTCTGCTGCCTCCCAGACGGCATTAGCAGGAAGCGGGCTTGGAAGCAGAGGGGCTGGAAATCAGACTGGCACTCTGATGGGGGATGTGGGCATCCCGAGTGGCAGCTTAACATGTTGTGCCCTCGTGCCTGCCTCAGGTTTATTTTTTAGTTCCATTTTTGCAGACTTTTTAAGTACTCTCATGTACATGTAAAAGTATGTATTTAGAAACTATTAAAATCAGAATTTCTTCATTTGTTGTGCCCTTAGTTCTAATTGTTAAGTCTAAGGTGAACCGTAGTTCTGGGAGGCACCATGTCACATGTAGGCAAATGGTAAATCTGAGCATTTAGCGTTCCCTATTGCATGTTTACTTTCTTACATGTTATTTTCTGAGTGTCTCTTTTAAAAACAATACTAAAGTCGATTTTCTCAATCAGGAGTTCTCTGAAATCAGAACCTGCAGATGAAAGTGACACCGACCAGAAGCTCATCCAAACAAGCAGAAAAAAGAAGAAAGAGAGGAAGAAGAAGAGGAAGCATCAGCATCACAGGAAGACAAAGAGAAGACGCGGGCAGTCTGGCAGCAGCGAGTCTGCGCCGGACACTGATTCTGCCGAGGACGGGCCCTCCAGGGGCAGCAGGAGGGCCTCCGAGAAACCAGGGTAGGTTGGAGTCTTGGGCGCTGTGACGGGTAAATCTTGGACGTTCTCCCGTGATTGCTGCTCCAGGATAGGTGTTTGATTATTCAGCCATTCTGGCACAAGAGGGCTCTAGCACTACGGCAGCTTCTGAAGAAAAGGGAAAATTAGGGACACGACTTTATCTGTGAAATGTTACTAAAGTAATGGTTATGTTAGTACCTGATTCAGATCAGAAGTCTGGGGGGTTTTCAGAGACGGGAGCTGTGCCACTTGGTAGGTGGATGGGGCATGCGTTAAGGGGTTGGGGCTTCTGTGTCTGAGGGCTGCTGGCCTTCACCTGGTCAGAGAGTAAGAGGAAAGTCTCGCATCTCCTGTGTGTCTTCCACTCAGCACTCCTGTCAGCACCCGTGTGTGTGCGCACATTCTTGCCGGAAGAGGTTAGTGCAGTGCCGAGGTAGTCCTTGCTTCCCTTCGCCTCCTCTTCCACTGCTTTCCCAGCCCATAGCAGAGAGCTGGATCAGAAGTGGAGCAGCCGGGACTGGAACCGGCACCCATATGGGATGCAGGCACTGTGGGCATCAGCTTTACCTGCTGCGCCAGTTACAGCACCCCCTTCTCCTCCTCTGGTTCCACAATGGCTCAGGACCACTGTGTTGAAGATGTAGAACAGCTCGTGACCAAAGTACTCAGACTCTTTCCTTGGGGTCTGTGTCTCTCCCGTGTGTCACTCTGCTGTCCATGCTGAGCAAGTTGAAGTCACTGGACACAGTGGTCACAGCTTAGGTGCTCAGTCTAGCTTTCCCTCTGCCTTGTTGACCAGCCTCTGCATAGACAAGTGCTTTGCCTCCACGTCAGGTGAGTGGTGTGTGGTGAAACCTCCTGGATCACCGCTCATTTCATTTTTTTATTTGCTCATATGGTTTACAAGAGAGAAAATTCAAGTACTTTTCCAGGGCATACTTTAAAAATATCAGTGCCATTGAGATTTTTGCAGCTCTTCAGAGATTGTTTCCTTTGTTATGTGCTTGGAAGTCCCATGGATGTCAGGGAGAGCTCTGTGTGGAACAAGTCTGGAATCAGAGAGGCACGCACTGCTGTCTTCTGAAGTCTTCGTCATCGGTGGGGACAGTTGCAGGCCTCTGTGGCTCCAGGAAGCCAGGTCATGGACCTCTGTGTACTATGGGTGCTATACCCACAACCCAAGGTTGCCCTTAGGAAGAAAAAGCCAAGGAGTGAGGAAGGATCCAGCTGGGATGAATGTCCAGTTGTGTTCCATGTGTGTCTGGATGTGAGGACAGGAGCCAGGCTTAGCTTACTCAGCACTGTGGCCCCAGCACTTGCACAAGGCCTCCTCAAGTGGTATTCTGTGGGTTTTTGTTTACGAATGAATGGATGTCTAGATTATGAATATTTATCTTAGTATGTCTTCAAGCAAGCTCCTTTAATTATATCTTCTGAAAACTCAGCTTTCAGTTACTTGTCCTTTTTTCTACCTGAGGAAATTGATTTTAAAGGATTTCCCCAGACCACAAAGGAACTGCCATTAGAATGTGAAAAAATTCATTGCAGCCTGCGCTTTAACTGCATCAGAGGGGCTTTTGACAGCCTCTTGCTTGTTTTATGGCCCAGATAGCATTTTTAAGTTGCTCCTTCACTTTCTTGCTGTTAACTGTACAGTCTTTCTGGAAGGTGCTTTGGAAGAATTGCTTGTTTTTCCCCAAACAGGGACTGAGGGAGTCGCTTGCGTGAGAGGCTTTTGGTGATGTCAGGGCAGTGTGTTCACAGGGGTGGCGGTGGGCACACCACAGGGACAGCTTCCCGGAGACTGAAGCTGCTGACTTCCCTTCGTTTCTTAGCCTGAGCTTTTCTTCACCCTTGGGTGCGGCAGAGGCTTTCTCGCGCACAGCCCAGCACTGTTTCCTGACCCCAGAACCAGAGCCACCCCGGGGGTGGTCTGCAGCTGGCCCACATTTTATTTTCTTGCACAGTTGCCTTTATAGTTCTTTCTGGAATGCATCATTGTGTTGCTTTTATTTTTCTTTTTTTTGGGGGGGGGGGGTGGTTTGGAAGACAGTTACAAAGAAGGGAAGAGAAAGAGGGGTCTTCCATCTGCTGGTTCACTCCACAAAGGCTGCAACAGCGAGGGCTGGGCCAGGCTGAAGCCAGGAACCAGGAGCTTCTTCCAGGTCTCCCACGTGGGTGCAGGGGCCTAAACACTTGGGCCACCTTTTGCTGCTTTTCCAGGTGCATTAGGGAGCTGGATCGGGAGCAGAACAGCTGGGTCTTGAACGGGTGCCCATATGGGATGCTGGCATTGCAGGTGGATGCCAAACCTGCTGTGCCACAATGCTGGTCCCATCATTGTGTTTCTAGTGGGCTCTCTCTCCCACCTTTCATGGAGCCCTAAGGTTTGGTGGACAGAAAACCCTCCACAGTTGTTCTGAAGGTGAGCGTGTTAAAATCACCGTGTGTTGTAACCTGAGGCTCACTGCCTGACATACTTATTAGTAACCGCTTTGGGTTCCTGAACTGCCATTGCCTTGTACTTGCTACCAAGAATGATTTGGAAACCTGGAGATCTTTGTATCTGGGCTGAGCTAAAAAGCAAGGATTGAACGATGGTGAAGGGCTGTTCTCGTGGCCTTGGCAGCTTCTTGTGTCAGCAACATTAGAAACTGATTTTCTATAGAGGAAGAAAGATGCTGGGTGCCGGAAAATCCTCTTCCTCTCACGTGACTCCTAGGGAGGAGGTTCCCTGTGTGTCTGTGGATTGGGTCTCAACCTGCCGTGGACTGCAGCCTGTTCCCTCCCTGCCTGTTGGCCAGGTGTGGGCAAAACACTGGGCACAGAGCCCAGACTCACAGTGAGACTGGGACCAGTTCAGCTTACACAGGAGCCTGAACCAGTCAGAGCAGTGGCTCTTGGTTTTCAGTTGGAATAAAATGAGCACTTTGAGGTGAGTTAGGTGAAGGAAAGATGGCCGACTTCAGGGTCAGTGGTTTTTCACCTGTGAAGTTGTGGTAGTTCCCTCTGCTTAGCACTCTGGTGCCTTGGAGCAGGAGTGTTTCTTAGAAAAATCCCTTGTGTAAAGTGTCATTTGTGGCGATGGGCTTTGCCTGCTTTGGAGAACTCTTCCCAGAGCTAGAGTTGCCCTCCCCTCTCTCTGGCAGGTGCGCATTCTGTGGGCTTAGGTGTTCCCTGCATGAGTGGTGTGAACATTTAGCTTGCATATTTCTGAAAATGCCATGTCTCACTGAGAGATTTCTGAAGTATGTGTCCCTTTTCTTTCTTCACTCTCTCGTGTCCCACAGTCCAGGAAGTAACTCTGCTGCCGAGACTGGACGTCGCCTTGTTTGGCTTGAGGATGTCCAGGCTGTGACTGGAGAAACCTTCAGAACAGATAAGAAGCCTGATCCTGCCAACTGGGAGTATAAGTCTCTCTACCGCGGGGATATAGCAAGGTATCCGTCATGTTTTCCCTCATTTCGCTGGTGACGTTCTTTCTCCTCTGAACTCTCAGCACTGACTGCCTGTGTGTCTCTCGTGGGTAGGTTCTGTTGGGCTTCATGGATTACTGAGTTTTTGAGGCACAGTTCTCATGTCGTGTTGGGAAATGAGAGCTTACACCTGAGGTCATGGGAGGCCTTAGTTAGTCCTAGTGCTTGGCCTAGTGCCTGGCATGGCACATGTTCAACATTGGTTGATTTAACTTTTACAAGGTATTTTTAGATTCATTCATTGTGATAGAAGTGTCTAATCTGTATGCTGTTTTACAAAGTGATGGGGGCCTTTTATTTATCTGCCTTCCATGTGTGTCCTTAACAAATGAGATTTAATGGCCGGCGCCGTGGCTCACTAGGCTAATCCTCCGCCTAGCGGTGCCGGCACACCGGGTTCTAGTCCCGGTCGGGGCGCCGGATTCTGCCCCAGTTGCCCCTCTTCCAGGCCAGCTCTCTGCTGTGGCCAGGGAGTGCAGTGGAGGATGGCCCAGGTACTTGGGCCCTGCACCCCATGGGAGACCAGGATAAGTACCTGGTTCCTGCCATCGGATCAGCGCGGTGCGCCGGCCGCGGCGGCCATTGGAGGGTGAACCAATGGTAAAGGAAGACCTTTCTCTCTGTCTCTCTCTCACTGTCCACTCTGCCTGTCAAAAAAAAAAAAACAAAAAAACAAAAAAACAAAAAAACAAATGAGATTTAATGGTAATGACTTTTTCCAAAATGTTTATAGCACATGCGATCAGATAATTATAAAAATAAGTGAAGGTTTTTGCTTCAGTAATGTGTTTGAAGTTTTCTGATCTGTCAGTCAAAAATATTTGAGGGTCAGGGGTTTGGCATAGTGGTTAAGATATGCTTACAACACCGACATCTCATGATGGAGTGTGGCTGCACTCCCTGTTCTACCTTCCTGCTTATGGTGCCCTCAGAGGCAGCAGGGGATGGCTAAACTACCTGGGTCCTTGCCACCCACCTTAGACCCTTGGATTGAGTTCCCGCTTCAGCCTGGCCCAGTGCTGGCTGTTGTAGCCATTTGGGGAGTGAGTCAGTGCATGGGAAATTCTCTTAGTCTGTTTCTAACACACACAGTGTCTGTGTGCCCATCTTTCTGCCTTTCAAATAACTGAAATTTTTAAATTTTTTTTTACTTTTTTTAAAAAGATTTATTTTATTTATTTGAAAGTCAGTTACACAGAGAGAGAGAAGGAGAGGCAGAGAGAGAGAGAGAGGTCTTCATTCTGCTACTCCCCAAATAGCCATAATGGCCGGAGCTGTGCCCATCCGAAGCCAGGAGCCAGGAGCTTCTTCTGGGTCTCCCACATGGGTGCAGGGCCCAAGTACTTGGGCCATCTTCTACTGCTTTCCCAGGCCACAGCAGAGAGCTGAATCAGAAGAAGAGCAGCTGGGACTGGAACCGGCAGCCCTATGGGATGCTGGCATTGCAGGTGGAGGATCAACCCACTGCGCCACAGCGCTGGCCCCTTACTGCATTCTTATCTTGTTCAATGCTCCTGTGCCACCACTGTCCAGTGCCACAGATGTGGGGGGTGCCCAGTGAAAGATGGGGAAGCCAGCAAACTCGGCTAGGGTGTGCAGGCGTATCGTGGTCCTGTGCTCATTCTTTCCCTGCCGTCACGCTGTCTGATCCTCGAAGCTGCTCCGTGAGCATGAGCACAGCACTCTTGCTTTGCAGGAAGGAAGAAGCATCTCAGAGAGTTAAGTAGCTAACTGCTCGGGGTCTCGCAGCCAGGAAGTAGCAGGCTTGGGACTTGAACCTGTTTCTCTGGCCTCACATGTTCTTTCATGCTCCACAAGTACAGCTGAGACAGGTAGTGTGGAAAGGCATCGTCTCGACCTGGAGGCAGGGACTCGGGTTCTTGCTGGGACTTTGCAGCTTCTTAGCGCTGTAATCCCAGGCAGGTCCCCCAGAACCTGAGTCTTGTTTCTCCACTGTAAGTTGAGAGGACTGATTCTTGCCTGCTGTGTCCTCAAATGTCAGAGATATTTGGTAAGGAGTTGGAAATTGGTGTGCAGATATTAAGGGTTATTATTAGTAGGTCAGAAAGGAAAAAAAAATTAACAAAGAATGGCTTCTAAGCTTCTGCTAATGAACGGCTGAGGCCTTAGCAAGAGAGCACTTAGAGACAACGATATTAAACAGCAGAGATCCTGCTGTTACAGAGATGGCGTGGCTGTGCGTCCCGGTAACTCAGTGCGCTTGGGTGAGGTCCACCTGTGTTAATGGCTGTGTCACTGTTGTGTCCAGGCCTAGCATGGTCTTTAGCCCATGGCACTGGGAGGTGGTCGAGGATGGTGCAGACGTTGTCAGGGACTGAGCTTGCACACTTCAAGAGGGACACTGATAACTGGGGGCTCAGGAGGGTGGCAGGACCCTGGGGTGCCAGATGTGAGGATGTGGTCTGGTCGTTTAAGCCTTGTTGGACTGTCTTTGGAAAGGCAGAGTGACAGTGTGCTTTGTGACTTGTAAGATTAGCGGGTAGAAGTTTCAGGGCCCAGCTTTGGCTTTGTATAAAAGCGTACCTCATGCTAGTGTGGGCCTCCCAGCAGTGACAGTGACGTGGTGTGTGTTGGAGAAGTGTGGTCAACAGGGGCTGGTTTCTGATAGTGTGAACGTTGGAGTCAGATCACCCTCAGAAAATTGCTTGGCACTTCAGCTCAGTCTTCTCTCCATTTTTGAAATAGATCATTATTTCTTTGACTATAAACCAGATAAAACAGTTGGCTTCCATTGAGGAGCCATGTTGTTGTTGTTGTTGTTTTTTAAGATTTATTTATTTGAAAGGCAGTTAGAGGCAGAGGCAGAGAGAGAGAGGTTTTCCATCCACTGATTCACTCCCCAAATGGCCACAATGGCCAGAGCTGGGCCAATCCAAAGCCACGTGGGTGCAGGGGCCCAAGGTCTTGGGCGGTTTTCTTCTGCTTCTCCAGGCACATTAGCAAGGAGCTGGATTGGAAGTAGAGCAGCCAGGACTCGAATTTGCACCCGTATGGGATGCTGGCTCTGCTGGCAGAGGCTTTATCTGCTTTGCCACAGCACCAGCCCCTGAGGAGCCGAGTTTTATAAAATGATAATTTAGACTTACCTAGCACTTACTGTGTAGTAGACATTGTTCCAAAGTTCTTATATTAATACACTGTTGATCACCCCAGCAACTGTGTGACATAGGAGCTGTTATCTCCAGTTTACAGATGAAACTGAAGCACAGATTTAAGGACTAGATCAAGGCCACTCAGCCTACAGTGTGGGAGCTAGAATTTGGAGCCAGGCAGTCTGGCACTGTGAGGACTCTCAACGAAAGATTTATGGTGCCCGGTTCTCTCTGCTCCTGGGCTCAGGCCCACCGAGGAGAGGTGGGGCAGAACAGTAGCTCCATTTACCCATACTCCCCCCCCCTTTCTCTTGTCTCATAAGCCTTCAGTGTTTATTTATTTATTTATTTATTTTTATTTATTTATTTATTTATTTTGACAGGCAGAGTGGACAGTGAGAGAGAGAGACAGAGAGAAAGGTCTTCCTTTGCCGATGGTTCACTCTCCAATGGCTGCCGCGGCCGGCGCACCGCGCTGATCCGATGGCAGGAGCCAGGAGCCAAGTGCTTTTCCTGGTCTCCCATGGGGTGCAGGGCCCAAGCACTTGGGCCATCCTCCACTGCACTCCCTGGCCACAGCAGAGAGCTGGCCTGGAAGAGGGGCAACCGGGACAGAATCCGGTGCCCCGACCGGGACTAGAACCCGGTGTGCTGGCGCCGCTAGGCAGAGGATTAGCCTAGTGAGCTGCGGCGCCGGCCCTTATTTTTTTGTTTTGGTCAGATGCCTATGGCTGCATCCATTTAAATAAATGTATGTATGCCATTACTTAACTGCCAAAGTAGGGGTTCCTGTCCTCTGGAGTTAATCCAGTGAAGGCTAGCTGATTATTTGATGAGAAACAGTGCCTTCATTTGGGGGAATATTGCATTATGATACATCCTAGTCCTTTCCAGTTATTAAGATTCTATGGTAGGGCTGGCGCCGTGGCTCAATAGGTTAATCCTCCACCTTGCGGCGCCAGCACACCGGGTTCTAGTTCCGGTTGGGGCGCCGGATTCTGTCCCGGTTGCCCCTCTTCCAGGCCAGCTCTCTGCTGTGGCCAGGGAGGGCAGTGGAGGATGGCTCAAGTCCTTGGGCCCCACACCCGCATGGGAGACCAGGAGAAGCACCTGGCTCCTGGCTTCGGATCAGCGCAGCGTGCCGGCTTTGGCGGCTATTGGAGGGTGAACCAACGGCAAAAAGGAAGACCTTTCTCTCTGTCTCTCTCTCTCTCTCTCTCACTGTCCACTCTGCCTGTCAAAAAAAAAAAAAAAATAGATTATATGGTAAATGATAAATTGAATACAATCTAAATATCCAACCATAGGGAAAATGGTTAAATAAGTTATGGCACATCCATCCGATGGAACAGTTTGAAGTCCATCAAATGGTATTTTCTGAGACTAACGGTATAGGGAAATGCTTACAAGTGGAGGGAGAAGCCCAAGACTGACAACAATTGTTGTTTTCCTAAAGATTTATGTATTTATTTGAAAGGCAGAATTAGAGATCTTCGTCCTCTGGTTCACTCCCCAAATGGCCACAGTGGCTGGAGCTGGCCTGGTCTGAAGCCAGGAGTTTCTTCTGGGTCTCCCACGTGGGTAGCAGGGGCCAAAGCACTTGGGACATCCTCTGATGCTTTCCCCAGGCACATCAGCAGGGAGCTGGATCAGAAATGGAGCAGCCAGGCCGGCGCCGCGGCTCACTAGGCTAATCCTCCGCCTAGCGGCGCCGGCACACCGGGTTCTAGTCCCGGTTGGGGCGCCGGATTCTGTCCCGGTTGCCCCTCTTCCAGGCCAGCTCTCTGCTGTGGCCCGGGAGTGCAGTGGAGGATGGCCCAGGTGCTTGGGCCCTGCACCCCATGGGAGACCAGGAAAAGCACCTGGCTCCTGGCTCCTGCCATCGGATCAGCGCGGTGCGCCGGCCGCAGCGCGCCGGCTGTGGCGGCCATTGGAGGGTGAACCAACGGCAAAGGAAGACCTTTCTCTCTGTCTCTCTCTCTCACTGTCCACTCTGCCTGTCAAAAAAAAAAAAAAAAAAAAAAAAAAAAAAAAAAAAAAGAAATGGAGCAGCCAGGTCTTGAACCTGTGCCTAGGGGATGCCAGTGTCACAGGCAGCATCTTTACCTGCTATGCCACAACTCTGGCCTCAACAACTGTTTTTAAAAAGGATGTGGGGGTGGGCCAGCACTGTGGTATAGTGGGTTAAGCTGCCGCCTGCAGGGCCAGCATCCCATATGGGTGCTGGTTCGAGACTCGGCTGTT
Source organism: Oryctolagus cuniculus (assembly GCF_051225735.1). Lineage (NCBI taxonomy): Eukaryota > Metazoa > Chordata > Mammalia > Lagomorpha > Leporidae > Oryctolagus > Oryctolagus cuniculus. The sequence goes on along the minus strand of NC_142886.1, from coordinate 40,454,957 downwards.
CCACTTCCGATTCAGCTCTCTGCTATGGCCTGGGAAAGTAGTAGAAGATGACCCAAGTCCTTGGGCCCCTGCAGCCGTGTGGGAGACCTGGAAGAAGCTCCTGGCTCCTGGCTTTGGATTGGCGCATCTCCGGCCATTGTGGCTAACTGGGGAGTGAACCAGCAGATGGAAGACCCCCATCCCCCACCCCGCCTCTCCTTCTCTCTCTTTCTGCCTCTCCTTTCTCTGTGTGACTCTGACTTTCAAATAAATAAATAAATCTTAAAAAAAAAAAAACAAAAGGATGTGTGTACCTATAATGTACTCAAATGTACCTATGTATGTACTCAAATGCATGTCTGAAAGTAGCTAATAATGTAGGAAAATAAGATTTTTCTATCATTTTTTTTTTTTTTTGGACAGGCAGAGTGGACAGTGAGAAAGAGAGACAGAGAGAAAGGTCTTCCCTTTGCCGTTGGTTCACTCTCCAGTGGCCACTGCAGCCGGCACACCGCGCTGATCCGAAGCCAGGAGCCAGGTGCTTCTCCTGGTCTCCCATGCGGGTGTGGGGCCCAAGCACTTGGGCCATCCTCCACTGCCCTCCCTGGCCACAGCAGAGAGCTGGCCCGGAAGAGGGGCAACCGGAACAGAATCCGGCGCCCTGACCGGGACTAGAACCCAGTGTGCCAGCACCGCAAGGCAGAGGATTAGCCTAGTGACCTGCGGCGCCGGCCCTATCAGTTTTAAAGTCAGAGAACTCAGTAAACATTTTTAAAGACACTTGAATATCTAAAATCTTGCGCGTTGTTAGTGATACGGATGAGGAAACAATGCTGTTGAAATAGTATTAGTTAAGGAGACCAAAGCCCGCTGTGTTGAAGTTTCTTCCTTAAGGAATGACAACTGTATCTAGAGTTCTGTTAGCACAGTTTTCCCTTGCCACCCCTTTGCTAGAGCTGTTTGACTTAGGTGGATGGAGAGGGATTATTGTGAGGTGTCCTAGGAGGAACTGGGAGTGAGGCTAGAAAGGGGTGGAGAGAGCCTTTGGGTGATGTGTGAGAGGAGCCCAGCCTGACAGGCTGAGGCAGAGAGGTGCTGGCGGACCACGCAGCAGCCAGGAGGCTGTGCTGCTTGGGGTGAAGGGAGGCAGAGCATGTGGCAGTTACAGAGGATGGAGGTAGCACTCCCCTGCGTTTCTACCCACAGCATTTTATTCTGAGAACTTGCAGATGTACAGCAGAAGTTGAAAGAATTTCACAGTACCCACCTCTGTGTTCTGCCATTGGCACCCTGCTGACCTTGCTTTGTTGCACAGCTGTCCATGCACCATCTTTTCCTGGTGCATCTGAGAGTGAGCTGCAGACAGTAGACACGGGACCCCGTAGGTTCCAACATCTTAGTGTCCTCCAGGAACAGGGCGGCACAGGGAGGACAGTTTCTGCTGGCTGATGAAGTGACAGACTGCATGCGGGGTGCCTTAGCTGCCTTGCTGCAGGGGAGTATACGCCGTTCACCTTTAGAGGCTGGCTTGGTTCAGTTCAGGAGATGGTGAGGAAGAGTCGAAGTGTTAGAGGAAGCAGTGAGGGCAGGCAGCCAGGGCTCGTGGTCTCTGAGTAGACACAATTTGAAAGGAAGATGTGTGGTCAGCTCACGTCACCGAGGGTTTGGGTCCATGAGCCTTTGCCCATCCAGAGGCAGTTGGCTATTCATTCTTTAGGTAACTGTTTTTTTTTTTTTTTTTTTTTTTTTTTTTGTAATACAAGATACAGGAGGAAAGGAGATTCCTGCCTTGGCATAAACCCCAAGAAACAGTGTATTTCTTGGGAAGGGGCTTCCACAGAAAAGAAGCGGACCCGTAAGCATGTTGAACGCTATTTTACAAAGAAGAGTGTGGGATTGATGAACATCGATGGCGTCGCCATTACCAGTAAAACTGCATCTCCCTCCGCTGAGCCAGGCCCCTTTATCCCAGTGAGGGACTCGGACGATGTGACTGCTCCTGTTGCAACCTGGCTGAATCCTCTAGGGGTTTATGATCAGTCAACCACACAGTGGTTACAAGGACAGGGTCCTTCAGAGCAAGAGTCAAAGCAGCCTGACTCACAGGCAGACAGAGAGAATGCTGCTCTCAAGGCCAAGGTCGAGGAGTTTAACAGGAAAGTTCGGGAGAATCCTTGGGATACTCAGCTGTGGATGGCATTTGTTGCTTTTCAGGTAAGCATGGCTGTCTTGGATCTGGTCTGTTAGGATTCCATTCCCGCTTCTGGGCAGCACCTCTTGAGCTGCCGTGAGGAACCCTGGCCCTGGGCAGACAGAGATGACTGGAATACAGCCCTGAGCTGCTCACAGCCCGTGAGGAAGCCTGATGTGACGAATAAACACAGCCTGGGTGGTCCGTGCTGGGTGTCACTTGGGAGTAGAGTGAGGGATTGACTCACTGCTGGGGAGGAGAGAGGGGGCTGCCACGAGCATGTGATGTGGGAACAGAATCTTGAAGGAGGAGTGGGCGCCCCTGGCAGGGAGAGGTCTTCCCAAAGGACAGAGTGCACAGAGCTGAGAGGAGGCTGCTCAGGACGTGGCCTGGTTAGAGCTGGGCACTCGCCTCCTCCAGTACCACACGGAGTCGTCTGAGTCCCGCCTTGTGACCCGCTCGCACACTTAGCCCTATTTGTCCTACGTTTGTTTGGTCGAGTCGTTGGTAAGGTTAGCCCTTCAGAAAAGCGTTCCAAGGATTGTGTGTCAGTTATCGGTACATAAAGCCAAGTTTAAAATGGCAGCTCTAGACAGGTGGGTCAGGTGAAATAAACACAAGATGAAATACACTAGGTGGCGTGGATACCCTGGGCGCCAAGCTTCACTAAAAGCAATTGTAATAAACACATCGCTACGGAGAAGGTCTGAGTACAGTTCATTGGAGGGGTGGGGAAGCCACTGGGGCTGTGTGCAAGTCTGTGAAGGCACTGTGGAAACTGCATTGGTAAGCTGGTGTTTTTGTTGTTGAGGATGAGGTCATGCGGTGTCCTGGCCTATACGCCATCGAGGACGGCGAGCGGGAGAAGCGGAAGAAGTCCCTGAGGCTGCTCCTGGAGAAGAAGCTGGCCGTCCTGGAGCGGGCCGTCGAGAGCAACCCGAGCAGCGTGGAGCTGAAGCTCGCCAAGCTGCAGCTGTGTGCCGAGTTCTGGGAGCCCTCCGCTCTGCTCAAAGAGTGGCAGAAACTGATTTTTTTACACCCTAATAATACAGCCCTTTGGCAGAAATACCTTTTATTTTGCCAGAGCCAGTTTAGCACCTTCTCAGTATCAAAGATTCACAATCTGTATGGAAAGTGCCTGAGTACTTTGTCGGCTGTGAAGGACGGCAGCGTCTTGTCTCACCCCGCGCTGCCTGGCACGGAAGAGGCGATGTTTGGTAAGGAGACCGCGAGATCCATGGGCTGGGAGGGGGACGTGCCTGTGACCCCACTGAAAATGAGGGTTTATGTGTGCTTCAAGTTTGAAAAGTCCAGCTCATGTGATACAACAAATTTTTTTTTTTTTAAGTATTCTAATCTTGTTGATTACTATGGATTACCAATCCTCCCAGTGCTCTCCTGGTGTGTGTTCGAGCCAGGAGGGTTAAGGAAGTGTCAGTGACAACAAGTTCAAACTCTCCTGCTGTTTAACCAAGTAAACGTGGTCAGGCCGTTTGGCTGCTTTGGCTCTGGGCGGCCTCACCTGTGGGACTCCTGTGCTTGTCACCCGGTTGCTGTCTCCGATGGGAATGTGCTCGCAGGCCCCCTTGCCAGCCATCACTGCACAGATGAACACTCTTGGTGTTGTGCCATTAATGCATTTGGTGTCCCGAAGGAGCCTGGAATAGACATCTTGGTAGAATTGAGGTTAGGAGTTTGCTTGGTATGCAGGAGCTGGAGAATATCACTCTTGAACTTGAATCCTGTGTGCGTCCCATATTTGGCTGTGGCATGGCCATGGGCAGGTTCCTGACCTGTTTGAGCTCCAACTTCTCCATCTGGGACAGTAGTGCTTTAATGTTGTGCCCATTAAGTGAAAAGGTCTCCGATGAGTGCAGCTCAGGCATTTACTTTACTGACGCTCCTGCTAATGAGTAATAGTGTTGGCATCTAAAAGTAACAGATCTTTTGCCCTAGAAATAGCATCACCACAGTGACAGAGGGAGTCTCCCATGACACCATTTGATTAATGCTGTTTATTTAAAAAAAGTTTTTATTAGAATTCCCCTCTGCTGGTTCATTCCCCAAATGCTTGAGACAGCCGAGGCTGAACCAAGGCTGAAGCCAAGGACTGGGAACGCAACCCAGGCTCCCTCCTGGTGTCAGGAACCCAGTTACTTGAGCCATCACCGCTGCCTCTCAGGGTCTGCATTGGCAGGAAGCTGGAGTCAGGAGTGGAGCCAGGAACTGAACCCTGGCACTCTGATGCGGGATGTGGGTGTTTTAACCACTGGATCAAAAACCATCCCGACTTATTGCTATTTAGCAAATGGAATTATGCTACACTGCAGGTGAACTGAGAATTTCAGACCTGGAGCCTTGATTTAGTCACAGCAGACTCTAAACATGTGGTGAAGGTAGCTGGTGCATAATGCCATCTAGTGATGCCTTGAGGAAGATCTTTGCTCTCTGCTAGAAATCTACAACGTCATTCTTATCCTGCAATTTTGTGGGTAATAATGAGCTTTGAGAATTTGGTAGCCAATATTCAGACCACCCCTTGACTTGCTGTATTTGCTGTGTGGCTTTTATTTGTCTGATAGCTTCAGACATAGAATTCCTTTACTTGAACTATAGCACTGTTGTGACTGCTTTTACATCAGGACATGTATGTGTCACAGCTTTGAAAATACAGCAGTCATGGCAGGCCGGAGGTGGTGTCGGCCTCGCATTGCGTGCTTGAGCGGTTCGGGTCCTGCCCTCGTGTGGGATCAGCGGGACTCTGACCTGTGCCCTCCCTGTTCTCCCTGGTGCAGCGCTCTTTCTTCAGCAGTGCCACTTTCTGCGGCAGGCTGGCCACTCGGAGAAGGCCGTCTCTTTGTTCCAGGCCATGATTGACTTCACTTTCTTCAAACCCGACAGCGTGAGAGATCTGCCGACCAAAGTGCAGGTACCACGTTCCGCTTGCATGTCCTCTCTCTCTCTCTCTCTCTTTCTCTTTCCCTGCCTCCTTGATATTTTTAGAAATACCCTTTTCCAGTTCAACTGAGGATGAATTCTTTGAAATATTCCTGTAATCCAAGGAAAATGGCTTAATAAAAGCAGTGAAATATATAGAGATGAAAGTAAATTCCTCTTCCCCCTGTAAGTATCAAGACACACTGATGTCTCTCTTACTTTGGCTGTAGTTTAAATGCTAATTATTTCCAGCAGTCAGGGGAACAATTGTGACATTTTATTGATTAGTTGATGCCCTGGTCTGAAGCGCTGGCGTCCCAAATGGGTGCCGGTGCAAGACCCGGCTGCTCCACTTCTGATCCAGCTCTGCTATGGCCTGGGAAAGCAGTGGAGGATGGCTCAAGTGCTTGGACTCCTGCACTCACATGGGAGACCTGGAAGAGGCTCCTGGCTTTGGATCAGCCCAGTTCTGGCCGTTGTGACCATTTGGGGAGTGAACAAGAAGATGGAAGACTTCTCTTTCTGCCTCTGCCTCTCTGTAACTCTGCCTTTCAAATAAATAAATATATCTTTTTTTTTTTTTAAGTCTGTTTGGAAAGACTGAGCTCACCTTCCTGTGGAGTTTTTATGAATTGCTAGTACAGACAATTTTGATTGTGCTGCCTCTGAACAAAATTATGTGAAAGAATTATACCTGTTAAGGCTGGCACCGCAGCTCAATAGACTAATCTTCTGCCTGTGGCGCTGGCACACTGGGTTCTAGTCCCCGTCGGGGCGCCTGATTCTGTCCTGGTCGCTGCTCTTCCTGTCCAACTCTCTGCTGTGGCCCTGGAGGGCAGTGGAGGATGACCCAAGTCCTTGGGCCCTGCTCCCGCATGGGAGACCAGGAGAAGCGCCTGGCTCCTGGCTTCGGATCAGCCCGGTGCGCCGGCCGCAGCGCACCAGCCACAGCAGCCATTTTTGGGGGTGAACCAACGGAAAAAGGAAGACCTTTCTCTCTGTCTCTCTCACTGTCCACTCTGCCTGTCAAAAAAAAAAAAAAATTATACCTGTTAATTTTGGTATAACTGATTATTAGTAAGGTAGTTAAGGTAACTTAAAGACATGCTTTGATATCTTAAGGGTATATTGTACTATAGAAGTGATTTTTAGCCGACATCAAAGAGCACTGTGGGTCAGGATCCAGAGCTATCCTGCCCCACGCCTTTACAGAGACCACTGTGATGAGAGCAGCTACTGGTGACTATGAGGCTACTGCCCATGCCTGACAGCTCTGACGGCTCTGAAAGGTCGAGAGACTGATGCCATGGTCTTGAGATTTTAAATGCTAATGGCACGTGGGTTCCTGCTTCCAAGGCATTTACCTGAACAAGGCTTCTTACAGAACAGTGTTCCCTGTGGCCTTTCTAACTGAGAGACATTGTTGCCGCAAGCTTGGTAGCACAGCATAAACAGTGGAGTTTGATACTGCTGGTCTGTGTCTGTGGGATAAACAAATTGGTTATAACCACTTATCACATCTTTTTTTTTTTTTTTTTCTTAATACACTTCTCTTTCTTGAGGGCATTTTCTTCCATCACGGTTCTTAGAGCAAGACCTATGAAGAGGGGCTGTAGTCTTCCAGGTCCCCTTCCTGAGGCTGCTGTGTGCCCTTGGAGTAAGGCCCATGTGGGAGGCTCGTGCCCTGCCCTGACTCTCCTGCAGATGGCACTCTACCGGGCATGGGTGGTGCTGCCTGGACTCGGGCTGGAATTACCTGTGGCTCCCAGTACATGGTGTGCCTGTTGGAAACCTGCTTATCTTCTTCCAAGGATCTCTTACAAAAGCTTTGGTTGAGTGGGTTGCTGGCTCATGTTGAAAGTCTGCTTGTCAGTTGGTGATACAGCCCTGTCCCTGCTTCACTGCTGTGCTCACCCTCTCTTCCTGGGCAGACCCAGTGCCCAGGCAAATGAAGGAGGAGCTCCCTGGGCAGCCTTCACAATGCAGACCGTTTCACTCACTGGACACCTGCCTTTAGAACTCTGTGCTGACAACTTTTATTGAGTCCCTACTGTGCGCTGAGCTCTGTGCCATGTGTTAGGAATATACTTCCGAGGTTGTTTCCTCAAGGGCTCATGGTCTGTCCCATTGGAACTTTGTGGCACCTTCCCCTCACAAGGGCTTGGGAGCAGCATGACTTCAGTTACTGTGCAGGGGGTCCAGTGGTGTTCGGGGAACTGGCAGTGCCGCTGTCCCTGGTTAGGCTGGCCTGACAGGATCAGAACCAGGAAGCCACCCCTCTTTGTTTTTTTAAAGATTTATTTATTTGAAAGAGTTCACTCCTCAAATGGCTGCAGTGGCTAGGGCTGAGCCAGGCCAAAGCCAGGAGCTTCTTCCAGGTCTCCCATGTGGTTGCAAGGGCCCAAATACTTGGGCCGTCTTCCAGTGCTTTTCCCAGGCCATTATCAGGGAGCTGGATTGGAAGTGGAGCAGCCAGGACACATGAACTGGCACCCATGTGGGATGCCAGCGCAAGTGGCAGCTGTATCTGCTACGCCAAAACACTGGCCGTGAAACCTCTACTTTTGGCCCCAGCTGCAGTCCCTTCTCGCCTCTCTGCACCTTGGCTGGTCTTGTATAACCTCATCTCGGAAGCATCAGTCCGTCACTGTGGCCATATTCTGTCAGAAGTCAGTAGGTCCAGCCCATGCTTGATTTGAATGCCACCAGGCAGGGAGGGTAATGGGGGGCTCTCTGGGTGTTGCCTACTGCACTAGATAATTGTTTTGGGGGTATGTGTCACAGATCAACTTCAAAGGCTGATGATGGACATTTCAGGACCCTAAGCTCCCATTTTGCCCACTAGCACTTATTTTGCCCAGTGACTCAGCAGTTTTGTTCAAGGTAGGCCTAACTGCTCTTTTCTGAACCTGAACAGGTGGAATTCTTTGAGCCCTTCTGGGATAGTGGAGAGCCCCGGGCTGGGGAGAAGGGAGCCCGGGGCTGGAGAGCGTGGATGCACCAGCAGGAGCGCGGTGGCTGGGTGGTCATCAACCCAGGTGAGTCACCTCTCAGTGAAGATGGGAGTGGTTTTCTCTTCCGGGATTTGTTTTTACCTCCTTGTGATTGTTTCTAAGCTGTTAGTGGCTTAAGAACTTTTTATAAAGCACAGGATGTCAACTGTACATTAAGCGGGAGTCCCGCGAGAATCGATTGTTTCTCCCCCTTGGAGGTGGTAGAGCCGGCTGCGTCCCCTCCCGCAGGACGTTACTTCCGGGGATTGGCGTCTCCGGTCGTTCGGTGCAGGAGTGGGGAATATCCACCTGCGGGTCCCATCGGGCCCACGCAATCACTGGTCTGGCCCTGCCAAGGCAACCACAGGCAGCACTCAAAATGCAGGCGATCTCTAGCAGGCTAATCTTTAAGTTGCTGATTTTCCACGGCCCATGAATGGCGTTACACATTTTCAGAGGCCGTGGGCAGACAAGAGGTTCCCCCGCTCTGCTGGAGTTTGCTCCTGAAGAGGTGATGTTGCTGCTTCCCACCCCTCCTCTCGTTCTTTCTCCTGGGCGTTTAGGACGGTGTCTTGGCATCGTACTAACCCACAGATCCTGTGGAAAGGACTTGGCTTTTTTAGGAGAATTATGAAATTATTTCCTAGCATTGGTGTAGCTGTTACTCTGCATGACCCCAAAGTACTTCCCAGGTGCATGCTCTAACACAGAGTTGTGTGGTAGACTGTAGTAGGAGCCACAAAGGTGATTTTAAATCATCTGGGACCCACATTAGAGAGTAGAAAGTAACAGGTAGGGGCTGGTGCTGTGGCGTAGCAGGTAAGCCTCATCCCGCGACACATGCATCCTATACGGGTGCTGATTTGAGACCTGGCAATCAATATTTAAAAATTATGAGATTTTGCCTTGTTTTTCATACTATTTGAACTTGAGTGTGTATTTTACACTTGTAGCACCTCTCAGTTTCAAGGAGCTGCTTTCCACGTGCTGGGAGCCACACGCTCATGGCCGTGACTTTGCAGCTGTCAGACTGCTGTGGCACTTCTGGCACTCTGCTTCCGGGCAGGTGTTGGGGGTGGGGTGGGTGAGGACAGCATGTAGGTGGCCCTTCCTGTGGCTTGGCCTGCCCTTCCCAGACCTTTCTGGGCTTTGGTTTCTTCATTGCAGAGTGACAGCTTTGGATTTGGCACTGTCTGTGTGGCAGCTCAGAGCTCTGGTCAGGTGGCGTTTCTACCACTAAGTCCAGGAAGAGGCCCTTCAGGTGTCTGGGTTACTTTTGCTCTGGGCAGCACCTACCGGGGATGATCCTGCAGCGCTCGGGTTGTGGGAGGCTGCACGCTCAGGTTCCTCTGGAGCGCCCTTTCCCAGAAGGAGCCTGCACTTGTCCTGTATGTGCAGAGAAGCCGCCTGCGTGGTGCCGGGGAGGTGCTGCTGCTCCTGACCACCGAGTCTGCAGACGCAGCGAGGACCAGAGACTGAAGTCCTGGAAACTCCGCTTCCTCTGGGGGCTGACACAGCCTGGGTCTGCGGTTTTAGGCTGTTTTGTTTGTGTTTTTGTTAAGGAGTGAGAGTGTGACTCTGTGGAACCTGTGTGGGGCGATCGCTGCATTCTGCGTTTCTGTTGGGTAGAAGCTGTGGTTTCATCCTGGTGTCCCGAGGCTGAGTTAACACTGCTTCTCTAGTACGAGTCAGATGTCGCTTGTCACTCTGAATCAGATGGAAAGTTAGTTTTCTTTGAAAGTTAGTGCAGCTGTCTGCACCTTAATTTTTGGTATCAGGTTAAGGAATGTGTTGGTGCTTGCATTCCCTAAATCTTTGCAGATATCTTCATTATGGGAAATCTTGTACTGAGTTTAATGAATTTATTTTCAGTTAGTTACAGAATCCTTTAGAAAACTAGCAGGATCAAAAGGTTGAAAATTTTATTTCCAGGAAGCCAGTTGATAACCATTTTTGCTTTTATTTTTAAGTTCTTTCTCTTTTTTTAAGATTTATTTATTTGAAAGTCAAAGTTAACACAGAGAGAGAAAGAGAGGTGGGGTGGGGGTCTTCCATCTGCTGGTTCACTCCCCAGATGGCTGCAATGGCCAGAGCTGTGCCGATCCGAAGCCAGGAGCATTTTCCACATCTCCCATGTGGGTGCAGGGGCTCAAGGAATTGGGCCATCTTCTACTGCTTTCCCAGGCCATAGCAGAGAGCTGGATGGGAAGTGGAGCAGCCGGGACTTGAACCGGTGCCCATGTGAGATGCCGGCACTGCAGGTGGTGGCTTCACCTGCTATGCCACAGTGCTGGCCCACGAGTTCTTTCTGTTAAAATAAATGCTTTATTTATTTATTTTTTGAAAGGTGGAGCCATGGTGGTGGTGGGGAGTGGGAAAGAGGGTGGTAGTGGGGAAGGAGAGAGAGGGAGAGAGCGTCTATCCATTGGTTTAGTTCCCAAATGACCACAACAGTGAGAACTGGGCCAGGCTTTTGGCCAAAGCCAGGAACTCCATCCTGGTCGCCCATGTCGCAGGGGCCCAAGTACTTGGACCGTTTTCCTGTGCCTTTCCAGGCAGATTAGCAGAGAGCTGGATCAGAAGTGGAGCAGCCAGTGCTTGAACTTTCTCTCTGATCCCTGTTATGTATATTTGCATGTCTAATACCATATTGGGTCTGAAATGTTAGCTTATGCATTATGCATTTAAATTATGTGGAGTTTTTGTTTATTTTGTAATGTTTCTGAATCATAAGAGGTTAAAAACACTGGAGAGGTGATGTGTGCCCTGCGTGCAGGTCACCCAGTGCCACCTGTGGTGTGACTTCACAGCCAGGGAGCTAACCTTGGAGCAGTCTGCAGAGGTTAGTCGCCTGTGCCCAGTTTCTCATGCACTCACTGCGGGGGTGCGTGTGTAGTCCTGAGCAGTTGTCTCACGCGTGGAGCTTTCCTTTTTAAACAGCTTCCACCCTGCTAATCTATGATTACATTATTTCGTAAAAGAACAAGTGGACTCATGCAGTATGTAACTTTTTGAAAAAGCCAGTTCTGGTTGTAAGAAAGTGTCAATTTTATATACTTTATTTGGACATTGTTTGTTAGATAGCTCTCATTTGCTCGTTCACTTTCGAAATGCCCTCAGTCGTTGGGCTGTGGCCAGGAGCCAGGAGCCACGTCCAGGTCTCCCATGAGGGCCACAGGGGCCCAAGTACTTGGGCCATCCTCTGCTGCTTTCCCAGGTGCATCGGCAGTGAGCTCATTTGGAAGTGTTGCAGCTGAGACTTGAAATGCACTCTGATACGAGGTGCTGGCATCAAAGTGATGGCTTAACCCACTGCGCAACAATGCCTGTCCCTCTACGTTTAATGAATTTTTTTGAGGAACTGCCATTTTCCATCACAGCCCACCATTAATGCACAAGGTTCCCATATCTCCCATATCTTGGCAACACTTGTTTTCTATGTAATTTTTTAAGTAATTATTTAAACATTATTTGGTTCTTGAGAGGCAGAGAGAGACAGGACTTCACGTTTGTTGGTTTACTCCCCAGATGCTAGGGACCTGGGAACTCAGCCCAGGTGTCCCATGTGGGTGGCTAGGACTCAGCTGCTTGAACCAGCACCTACTTCCCAGGGGATGCATTAGCAGGAAGCTGGGATCGGGAGTAGAGCTGGAATTCAGACTCCTGTGTGGGATGTGGGTATTCCAAGAAGGGTCTTAACTGCTGTGCCAGATAACCTGCCCTCTGTGACTGTCTGAGTGTCTTACTTAGCATAATTCTCCTTAGAGACATGCAAGTTGTTAGTGTATCAGTGGGTGGACATTTTTATTGCTGAGTAGTATTTCATGGTATAGATGTATACTTGTGTGGTTGTCTACCTACTGTAGAACATTTGAGCTGTTTCCAGTTTTGGGCTGTACAAGTAAAGCTGCTGGCAGTGATGAACAAAGTTGTTACGAGCATTAGTGTATAGGTTTTTGCTTGGGGCTGTGCCCAAGAGTGCAGTTAGGATAAGTGTGTGTTTAGTTTTAAGTGAGACTGCCAAAATGTTTCCTGTGTGGCTGTACCATGTTACATACCTCACTGGTTGGTTTCTTAATATTATACTTCACAGATGACTCAGTTTTTCTCTTCTATTCTGCACAGAGTATATTGTCAGTTGACTTCTTTTTTTCCTTAAAGATTTATTTATTTGAAAGGTTGAGTTAGAGGGAGAGACAGCAAGCTTCCATCCACTGGCTTACTCCCCGAAGGCCCACAAAGGCCAGGTCTGGGCCAGGCCCAAGTCAGGAACTTGGAACTCCACAGATCCCACATGACTGGCAAGGGTTCAGGCACTCAGGCCATCTTCTGCTGCTTTCCTAGGCACATTAGCATGAAGCTGAATTGGAAGTGGAGCAGCCAATTCTAACAGCTTAACCTGCTGTGCCATAATGCCAGCTTCTTATTTTTAATTTTAATTTTATTTTTTTTAAGATTAATTTTATTTGAAAGGCAGTTATAGAGGAGAGACTTTTTTAAAAAGCAATTTCAAGTGAGCCTAGGTCCTAATTAACTATAAGGCCATTGAAATATCATTGAAATATCATTTAGCTTTCTAAATAATACAGTACTTCTGGCTGGCGCCGCGGCTCAATAGGCTAATCCTCTGCCTGTGGTGCCAGCACCCCAGGTTCTAGTCCTGGTTGGGGCACCGGATTCTGTCCTGGTTGCTCCTCTTCCAGTCCAGCTCTCTGCTGTGGCCCGGGAGTGCAGTGGAGGATGGCCCAAATGCTTGGGCCCTGCACCCGCATGGGAGACCAGGAGGAAGCACCTGGCTCCTGGCTTTGGATCAGCACAGTACACCAGCTGCAGCGGCCATTGGGGGGTGAACCAACAGTAAAGGAAGACCTTTCTCTCTGTCTGTCTGTCTGTCTCTCTCTCACTGTCCACTCTGCCTGTCCCCCCCCCCCCCAAAAAAAAAATACAGTACTTCTAACTACATGTGGTTATTTAAAATAAAATTTTAAAGAATTCAGCTCCTTGGGGCCGGCACTATGGCACAGAGGTTAAAGCCCTGGTCTGCAGTGCCCACATCCCATAATGGCACCGGTTCGAGTCCCCGCTGCTTCATATCTGATCCAGCTCGCCTTTTGGTGCATCTGGGAAAGCAGCAGAGGATGGCCCAAGTGCTTGGGCCCCTGCACCCACGTGGGAGACTTGGAGGAAGCTCCTGGTTCCTGGCTTTGGATTAGCTTAGCTCTGGCCATGTGGCCATCTGGGGAGTGAACCAGTATATGAAAGACCTCTCTCTGCCTCTCTCTGTAACTCTGTCTTTCAAATAAATAAAATAAATCTTTAAAAAAAAAATTCAGCTCCTTGACTAGCTACATTTCAAGTGCCCAGTAAGTCTGCTGTGGCTGCTGGCTACTGTCTTAGTGTAGGTGTGGAGCATGTCATCATTGTAGAAAGTTCTGTTGGATGGTGCTGTTCTAGAATATTTCGTTCCCATCATAATTCCTGCGATAGCATTAAAAATCTCCGGATTCCATCTCCTTACCTGCCTGGTTCTCTTGGGACCCCAACTGATGGTGAGAGAGACCTTGAACCCGCCGAGTGCCCTGGAAGGGCTGGCATGGCTCGGACTCTCCTCGGCCCCCTGGGTGCACGTGCGGAGGCTGGCCTAGCAGGCAGATTGGGTAGCGATGGTGGGTATTTGGCCGCTCAGGTGAACTTGAAGTTTCCTTCTTGTCTAGATGAGGATGATGATGAGCCGGAAGAGGACGACCAGGAGATAAAGGATAAGACTCTGCCCAGGTGGCGAATCTGGCTTGCTGCTGAGCGTTCCCGAGACCACAGGCATTGGCGGCCCTGGCGCCCTGATAAGAGCAAGAAGCAGACAGAGGACGACTGTGAGGATCCTGAGAGACAGGCACGTACGCTCCACCCTGGAGCTCTTTGCTGTCCTCCCACTCCCGTTGTGTCTGGCTGTCGGGACGCAGGTGGCTGGGGCTCTCCGAGCACGTGGCAGGCTTAGGAGAGGCTGGCCTGCTCCTGCCGGTGTCTGGGGAAACTTGGTGCTGCCCTGTGTCAGCACAGAGTGTGGCTGGCTGCTGACGGAGTGTGCAGGCACCTGAGCAGTCGCTGCCCCAGCAGGAGGGCAGGCTCTCGTGGTCACCCCGCGGCAGATCACCTGGCAGGTTGTTAATTTTTCATCTGGAAACCCATGGGCTCAGGTTCTAAAAACATGATCATTATCCTAGATCTCTACCTGTGTCTCCTTTCCCTAGCCCATTTTTGGATCTGTAAAGACAGCTGCTAGATTTGACTCGAAGATGAGCGACAGAATGCAGAGTCCGTTTTGGGACAGTCAGGCACAGCCTGTCATGCAGAGAGATAACTGGTGTTGGGTGCAGGCACTTGGCCTGCGTGGTCTTGCTCACGGTCACTGTAAGATTTGATACATGTACATGCTGCTTTGTGTTTAGTGGCCAGCAGCTCTAGAGGTTTTGCATTAAAATGAAGGAAGAAGTGCTGTTTTGGTACCTTGAATTGACACAGTTTCACTAGATACTGACGGTTACTTGGCATATGACGTGCTGTACATGTGATGCCCTTCACGTACAACACAGGAATCATGGCAGCCATGCTCTGCAGGCAGGGAACTTGGTTTGCTGCCGTATATCACCAAGCCTGGAGCAGTGCTTGTCCCAGTAACATTCTTGCATGTTGAAGGAATCTTTATTTGGTACAAGGGCAGGGCTGAAGGCCCCAGGGTGCCGGCCCGTGTGAGGAGTGGGAATGGGGTAGCTAGGCTGCATGCAGCACACAGAGAAGGGGGGCAGAGGAAGAGGGGCTCTCTGGGCAGAGGAAGGAGGGGTGACCTCAGGGAGGCCCCGTGCAGTGAGTGTTGTGGGAGACGTCTGCGTGGGAAGCCCCTCTCCTGGCTGAAGCTGCAGGTGTAGAGAGCAGGATCTCCTTTTTTGGTTTTGGGATTTTATGAGTTCCTGGCTGTCCTTCAGTGGGTTGGTTCTCATGGCAGCCTGTTGTCAGCTGGGCTCGGGAGCAGACTGCTGTGGGGCAAGTTCTGGTCATTCAGCTCTTTGTCCAGGCAAAGCCCAAGGGAGAAGAACCTTGTGATGAATTGATGGTTTGGTGAGTCCAGCCCAGACAGTCTCATTTATTGTGCTTATGTTTTGATTTCCTTTTTGCTGAGAGCCACAGAGACCAATCAGTTAAGCAGTGGCTTGAGTCAGACGGTAGTCTGCTTGTCATTATTACATGAAACCAGCTGTGAACACTTAGCATTCTTCTTGTGCTCTACTAATTGTTCTTACCCTGGTCCACTGCTCGTGTAGTAGTTTCTTACCTTACTCCTGTTCATCTGTTTGGAGCCTGTTTTTCATATCCTGAAGCAGTTTTATACAAAGAAGCTGTAGATTGTTACGTTCTTATCTTCCCTTCTAAAAAGATTTTCACAGTTATAATTTATCAAAGCAACTATGAAAGAATTGCGTGTGCTTTTGGAAGTGAACCTGAGTCTAGATTTTCTACAAATCCAGCAGGAGACTTTGAAGGCTTTGGGCTTGAGCCTGCTGGTGCCTTGCCTGTGTCCCAGTGCTGCCTGGATGTGTGAAAACGATAATGGCGCAGCAGGGCAGCTGGGAGTTAATCTCCAGCTGTCCACGTTGCTTTCTCGAATTTTGCAGAAAACTTAGTGCCTGCCTACTTAAAATGTAATGATGTTGAATTATTCCTACATCCATATAACAGTTGGAAGCTTTGTTTCATTAAATGGGCCACTGGTTCCGTCTCTGTTGCAGGTGCTGTTTGATGACGTTGGACAGTCTCTCATCAGACTCTGCAGTCCCGATCTTCAGTTCCGACTCGTCGAGGCCTTTCTGCAGGTCCTGGGCGTGCCTTCTGGCTTCACACCTCCCGCCTCCTGCCTTTACCTGGCTATGGACGAGAATAGCATCTTTGATAATGGACTTTATGATGAAAAGCCCTTGACGTCCCTCAGCCCTTTGTTTTCTGGTGTCAGCAGCGTTGGCCGGATGGACCCCCTGGGCTGTCGGCGGTGGACCAGGGGTCACGGTCGGGAGGGCGAGGACTTCATCCGCAACATCTTCCACCTTGTGATGCCTTTGTTTTCAGGCAAGGAAAAGTCTCAGCTCTGCTTCTCCTGGCTGCAGTACGAGATTGCCAAGGTAACTGCAGCGCCTGCCCGTGCCGGGGCCTCGTGGTGTCACAGCGGTGTTTCTGGAGGAGGGGAAGAGGTCTGGGAGTTCTTCCTCCGATGACTCCAGGGTGGGGGGTGGGAGTTTGTGGTCCTCCTCAGAGGGGACTCGGGGAGGAAAGTGGAGCCTGCCTTGCTCCCCGTGACTCTGGGGCCGCCTGTTGTGTTGAGTCTGGTATTAGCAGATGCCTGTGATTATATGAGCAGTTAGTGTTAAGAAGCAGCTTAAGCTAAAGCAGGGTTAGAGGGTTTAGGGGCTTATTAACATAGATAAAATAAGCTACTTACTTTCCCTTACTGTGTCTTTCTGATGGAAGTTAGTCTGCATCGGCTGTTCTGCCCTCTGCTGGTCGCCATCAGTATTGACTTAACGCCCAATGTTCCCAAGCCTTGACTGTAGCTTACACACACCGGGTTGAATCAGAATAGTGACTTTTTTTTTTTTTAAGATTTTTTATTTATTTATTTGACAGAGTTATAGACAGTGAGAGGGAGAGACAGAGAGAAAGGTCTTCCTTCTGTTGGTTCAGCCCCCAGATGGCCACTACGGCCGGAGCTAGGCCGATCCGAAGCCAGGAGCCAGGCGCTTCTTCCTGGTCTCCCGCGCAGGTATAGGCGCCCAAGCACTCGGGCCATCCTCCACTGCCTTCCCGGGCCACAGCAGAGAGCTGGACTGGAAGAGGAGCAACCGGGACTAGAACCCGAGGCCCATATGGGATTCCGGCGCCGCAGGCAGAGGATTAGCCAAGTGAACCATGGTGCCGGCCCCAGAATAGTGTCTTTTATAAAGTCTGGTTGGAGAAGAACATCATTTAGGGAGATTCCAGGTAGAAATCCGGGTGTATTGCTCTAGGGCCCTGATCCTTCTCAGAGCGCTGGTGTTCAGCAGATGTGTGATGAGGAAGTGCAGTTGCCTTTCTGTCCTCAGCGCTTTCTAGCTGGCAGCTTTAGAGCTACACAGCCCCTGGAGTTACCCTTTCTTTCTTTTTTCCAATAGGTCATTTGGTGTCTTCACACTAAAAATAAGAAGAGATTAAAATCACAGGGGAAAAACTGCAAAAAACTAGCAAAGAATCTCCTTAAGGAGCCAGAAAACCGCAACAACTTTTGCCTCTGGAAGCAGTATGCGCATCTGGAGTGGTTGCTTGGCAACACCGAGGACTCCAGGAAAGTTTTCGATACGGCGCTCAGCCTGGTGGGAAGCAGAGACCTGAAGGACCATGAACTCTGTGAGCTTAGTCTGCTCTATGCCCAACTGGAGGTGGAGACGGAGCTGTCGCCAGACTCCACGGGGTCCGCCACGGCCCGAGCTGTCCACGTATTAACCCGACTGACCGAGAGCAGTCCCTACGCGCCCTACACGGGGCAGGTGTTGGCTGTGCACATTCTGAAGGCCCGGAAGGCTTACGAGCACGCGCTGCAGGACAGCCTGAGTGAGAGCTGTGGCCCCACTCCAGCGCCTGTCCCTTCCGTTAGCTGCCTGATCAGCTTGGTCAGGTGCTTTATGCTCTTCCAGTATTTGACTGTAGGGATTGACGCTGCCGTGCGGGTGTATGAGCAGGTGTTTGCCAGACTGAAGGAGTGTGTTTTCCCGGAAGGCTCTGGCCTGGAGGACAGAGCGGGCTCCCCGAGTCTGAGCAGAGTCCTCGAAGCGGTCACCCTGATGCACACGACTCTGCTGCAGTTCCACATGAGAGTCAGCGTTTACCCTCTGGCTCCTCTGCGAGAGGCGCTCTCAGAGGCTTTACAGCTGTATCCTGGCAACCAGGTCCTTTGGAGGTCATACGTGCAGGTGCAAAATAAGTCCCACAGTGCCAGCAAGACTAGAAGATTCTTCGCTGCAATCACCAGGTCTGCCAAACCCTTGGAGCCTTGGCTGTTTGCAATTGAAGCTGAGAAGATGAGGCGAAGGCTGGTGGAGACGGTCCAGAGGTGATTCCAGAGTCCCACAGACCTGGGGGTCCCTGAGCACTTGCACGGCCTCAGGAACAGGGAGCTCCAGGCTGCACAGGGCTGGAGCCTTGGCTGGGCTGCTCCAGGTGCTGTGCAGTGCCATCATGAGAGATGAAGCAGATGGGTACAAGGTAGCACCCTCTCATTAGGTGCCTCAGCCTGTCTGCTTTGGCCATGCTCTCGGGAATCCTGGGGGTTGCTTCTGGTGAGTGTGTGTGTGTGTGACCCAAGGGGCTGCAGTGAAAGCACACCGGCTGAGAGCAGGGGCTCTGGAGGCCAGTGCAAGCGTGCCACCTGCTGGCTGGGGGACCGTGGGCAAGCCCTCACCTCTGAAAGATTCTCTTCTGTCCAATGGGAATAAGGAACCTGCCGCCTTGGGCGCTCTGAAAGGTCATGGGGAAAGTGCTTGGCACAGAGAGACTGCATATCCCAGGCTAGCTTCAGTCAGTGTTGCTGCTGGCAACAACATCGTGGTTTAATGTCTTTATTTTCATCTACTTGGAAGGCACCGAGAGAGAGAAAGATAGATCGACTTCCCTACGCTGGTCACTCCCCACATGTCTGGCAGTAGTCAGGATGGGGCCAGGCTATAGCTAGGAGCCCAGAACCTGAGCAACAGGGGCCCCAGCACTTGGGCCGTCTGCCCCTGTGTTCCAGGACCCCTTAGCAGGAGGCTGGGTCAGAAGTGGAGGTGCCTGGCCTCCCAGCAGGCTCTCTGATAGGGGATGCGCGCATCTGAAGTGGCAGCCTCCTCTGCCGTGTGCCACAGTGCCCTCCCCAGGTGTCATGTTTTAATTGCCACCTTTTGGTATAGTTTTTTTTTCTTAACCCGATTGTTAATGACAGTCTCGAGAAGCAGCTAGCTTGGGCATCATCATTGCTCCCAGAATCTTTCTGCTGCTACCCCCGGCCTTATAAATGAGGCAGAATCGCCTTGCCAGTGGTATTCCACCTGATGTGCCTGCTTGCTCTCCTCCTCTGGGATTTGAGTCACTCTGTGTGACCCTTTGTCCTTTCCTCCCTGTGAAGCAGAATTTGTGTTCTGTGGACTAACGGGAGGGCTTCCTTAGACAGCAGGAACGTGCGGAGTTTGTGTGTGATCTCTTTAGACAGCAGGAACGTGCGGAGTTTGTGTGTGATCTCTAGACGGATGCAGCGTGGTGTAGCAGCCGCAGAGCGCTGGGTGCTGCCTTCCTCTGGCCGCGGCGAGGGCACGTCACGCCCGCCCTGCGCACTAGCTTCCCACCAGCGCTGGGACTGACACTGCCTCGCACTGTCTGCTCGTGCTGGTGCTGGTGCTGGTGCTGGTGCTGGTGCCCGCCATCACTAAAGCGGCCCTGGCTGCTGTGGTGCGGGGGCAGGCCGTCTCCGGTGACACGAGCCTTTGCCTTGCAGGGTAGGTGGTGGAGAGGTCCACTGCACGATTCCCGAGACTGGCCTGACGCACCGGATCACGGCCCTGTTCGAGAATGCGCTGCGGCGTGAAGATGGCAGCCAGTGCCCCCTACTGTGGAGGATGTATTTGAACTTTTTGGTAAGAAAATATTTAGATTTTGTGATTTTTTTTTTTTAAGATTTATTTGAGGGCCGGTGCCGCTGCTCACTAGGCTAATCCTCCACCTTGCGGCGCCAGCACACCGGGTTCTAGTCCCAGTCGGGGCGCCAGATTCTGTCCCTGTTGCCCCTCTTCCAGGCCAGCTCTGCTGTGGCCCGGGAGTGCAGTGGAGGATGGCCCGAGTACTTGGGCCCTACACCCCATGGGAGACCAGGATAAGTACCTGGCTCCTGGCTTTGGATCAGCGCAGTGCGCCGGCCGCAGCATGCCGGCCACAGTGGCCATTGGAGGGTGAACCAACGGCAAAGGAAGATCTTTCTCTCTGTCCACTCTGCCTGTCAAAAAAAAAAAGATTTATTTGAAAGGTAGAGTTGTGGGGAAAGAGGGAAAGAACCTCCCATCTGCTCATTCACTCCCCAAATGGCCACAATGGCCAGGGCTGGACCACACAGAAGCAAGGAGCCAGGAGTTTCCTCCCAGTCTCCCACATGGGTGCTGGGGCCCATGCACTTAGACCATCTTCCATTGTCATCCCAGGCACACTAGCAGGGAGCTGGATTGGAAGCTGGAGCAGCCGGGACTTGAACCAGTGCCCATGTGGGATGCTGGCGTTGCAGGTGGCAGCCCCACGACTGTGTTTCTGTGCTGAACTCTTCATCTGTGAGAAGATGCACGTACCCAGCAGGCACGCATGGGATGTTGGGAGGGACTCATTTTGACTCTCACACTTACTAGTGCTGGCTCGCCCTTACGGGGACTCTGATGGACTAAAGTCAGGTCTCCTAGGTTTTGAGAGGGTTGTGAGTTACATATTTACTCCAGATACTTGCTAGAAAGAATAGAACTTAACATGGGTTATCTGGGTTGACTTCATTGAGTTAGCGTCTTGGAAAATGGTCTAAGAGCTTTCATTTGAAAGAGACAAAAGTCTTTGCCATTCTGCTCATAAGAATTTCCAGGTCCTTATTAAAAAACAGGATTCAGTCTAGAATGTGGTTTTAAAAGTGGGCGTTTCCAAAGCAGCATCTGCACTTAGAAGTTCCTTGGTGATAGGAGCAGGGAGCCAACATTTAATCTGAGTGTGCAGATGAGTTTTGTGAAGCCTGAGTTGTCCTGGCCTTGCATTAGAGACTTGCAAGTGGGTTGGGCCTCATTTACTGTGATAACATCTGTTGCCAAGTGGATGGTGTTATTCTGTTTTTAAAAATTTTAATAAGATTTATTCATTTATTCACAAGGTGAGGAGGAAGAGACAGCTTCTCTCCATTAGTTCACTGTGAAATGTTTGCGACAGCTGGAGACTGGAATTCCATCTGGTCTCCCACACAGGTGGCAGGGGCCCAGTCACTTGAGTCATTTTCCACTGCTTTTCCCAGGCACATTAGCAGGGAGCTGGATGGGAAGTGGAATAGCTGGGACCTGAAATGGCACTCATGTGGGATGCCCGTGTTGCAGGTTCAGCTTAGCCCACCACAGTGCTGGCCCAGTATTCTAGAAACAGTCTTCGGGCCTCTCGCTTGTGTAAGGCAGCTGAGTCACATCTAGGTGACCTCTAGTGAATGTCAAACTTCTCAGAAGCCAGGAATGGCTGTTGTTGTTTCTAAGTCTTGTCTGTGTATTTGATTATTTCTGTAGGATAAATTCTCACAACTCAGAGTATTTGAGCATTTCCATTTGAGATAAGGCAAAGCTGGGGTGTAAAAAGATGGAGAGACCCTTGCAGAATGTGTGGTAGATAAGACCTTGATGGTGGAGTAAAGGAAAGACAGCCAGAACTTAGAACTTCCTATACTTCTATTTAACCCGAGAACATCCTGATGGATTGTAACAGAATACAGTTGGATTAGTTACGTAATATTTTTTAATCACTTGTTTAGCCCTTGTGTATTCTAAAAGCTAAACTTTAAAGCTGTACAGTATTACCTGCTAGGTATTGTGGGGAGCAACTGGGAGCAACTCGGACTAGACTAAGTTACTGGAATTAAGACTTATTCTATGCATCTGCTCTCCCACAATATGGCGCTGGGAGAGGAGGAAACAGCTTCTACACAGCTGCCTCCAGTTCAACCAATAAACTGTAGGACCTGCTCCTGATTGGAGGAGAGCAGCGTACTCGGCGTGTGGGTAGCAGAGTTGGGATTGGTGGAAGAGGACTATAAAGGAGGAGAGAGACAACATGCACCAGGAACATCTAAGGGAACACCTGTGCAGCTCCCGAGAGAGCCGGCCGGCGGTGTGCCACTCCCCCGCGGAAGTGGGGAAAGTGGCAGGGGGAACCGCCCTTCCACGGAGGTGGAAGGGACGGTAGCCAACCCGGGAAGAACCAGCAGCAAACCCGGGGAGGGCCGAGCAGGCAAAAGAACAGCGCAGGGTCCTGTGTCGTTCCTTCACGAAGAGGGGGAGCGACATAATGGTGCCGTGACTCGGATAGGAAACCTAGGCAGGGTTTAGTGTCATTCCTCCACGAAGAGGGGGAGCGACATAATGGTGCCGTGACTCGGATAGAAAACCTAGGAGGGAAGAAACGGGAAGAAGTGGGAAAATACCGGAGAGAGAGACTAGCAAAGAGCCTAGGGAAAAGCCGGACAGAAAAGGTGCTGGAAGAAGCTATCG
The DNA here is from genome assembly GCF_051225735.1 of Oryctolagus cuniculus. Classification (NCBI taxonomy): domain Eukaryota; kingdom Metazoa; phylum Chordata; class Mammalia; order Lagomorpha; family Leporidae; genus Oryctolagus; species Oryctolagus cuniculus. Next base: position 40,432,539 of record NC_142886.1, on the reverse strand, counting down.
AAAGCCTAGGCATAGACTCGGATACGGACTATGGCGGGAAAGCTGGGAGAAATCTCTAAGGTCGAAAGCGAAAGTGGAAGCTAGAAGAAACTTGGATACGGACTGTGGGGAGAAGCCAGGAGAAATGAGAGGGGAATATTGTTGGAAGAAAAGTTAGGAAACATACCGGGTAGAGAAAAATATGTTAGGGAGGATGAAGCCGCGGGGGCAGGCCGATGCGGAGACGTAAGCTATGTTGGAATTCTTCAAGTCAGCCCGGGGAACAAAAGGCAAAAAGCTAGACACATAAGCCAGGTTGGAATCCGTCAGATTAGCCCGGGGAGCAAAAGACGGGAAGCCAAACCGAAAGGCGCAGACGTGAGCTAGGTTGAATTCGCCAGGTTAGCCCGGGGAACTTAGACTGAATACCGGTGGCGGAAACGTGAGCTAGGCTGTGTGACTCGCAGAAGCCGCCGCGCGCAGAGAGAGCGCGCGGGGCACAAACGGGGAGAGCGCACGGGGCGCTAATAGAGAGAACGTGGGGCTGGCACGAAGGCCGTGGTGCAGGTGCGAAGGGCGCGGAGACCGCGGAGCGTGCGCGACGCCTGAAAGCCGCGCAGAGCCGGGAAGCCGCCGTGGGGCGAGGCGCTGAGAAGCAGCCTCGGGGCGGGCGCCGGGAAGCTGCAGGGATAAGAGAAACAGAAGTTTAGAAGTAAAATGAGAGAAATAGGAATGCTGGCAGAAAGAAGTAAAATAGGAGAAATAGGAATGCCCGGAGATAAAGAAATAGAGAAAAATAAGGCCTCCCCACAACATGGCAATGAGAGAGCTTGGATTCGGTCTGCCTGATTAGGGAGGTGGTGAGCACCTGCAGGCGGCTAGCAGCTTATGCGCTGCAGGTCACCGAAGACAGGCACGAATTAACATCAATAAGTCTCCCCACAATACGGCAATGAGAAGGCTTGGATTCGGTTTGCCTGATTGGTAGGGCTTGTAAGCACCTGCAGGCAGTTCTAGCAGAGCAGAGCATGTGCTGCAGGGCACCGAACACAGGCATGCATCAGCGCCTAAAAACCTCCTCACAACATGGTAAAGAGAGGACCCGGATTCGGTTTGCCTGATTGGTAGGGCTTGTAAGCACCTACAGGCAGTTCTAGCAGAGCAGAGCATGCGCTGCAGGGCACCGAACTCAGGCACGCATCAGCGCCTAAAAACCTCCTCACAACATGGTGAAGAGAGGACCCGGATTCGGTTTGCCTGATTGATAGGGCTTGTAAGCACCTGTGGGCAACTCTAGCAAACAGAGCAGAGTATGTGCCGTGGGGCACCGAAGACAGGCGCGTATCAACGCCAAAAATAAAAAGAAAGGGGGATCTGTGGGGAGCAACTGGGAGCAACTCGGACTAGACTGAGTTACTGGAATTAAGACTTATTCTATGCATCTGCTCTCCCACAATATGGCGCTGGGAGAGGAGGAAACAGCTTCTACACAGCTGCCTCCAGTTCAACCAATAAACTGTAGGACCTGCTCCTGATTGGAGGAGAGCAGCGTACTCGGCGTGTGGGTAGCAGAGTTGGGATTGGTGGAAGAGGACTATAAAGGAGGAGAGAGACAACATGCATGAGGAACATCTGAGGGAACACCTGTGCAGCCCCCGAGAGAGCCGGCCGGCGGTGTGCCACTCCCCCGCGGAAGTGGGGAAAGTGGCAGGGGGAACCGCCCTTCCACGGAGGTGGAAGGGACGGTAGCCAACCCGGGAAGAACCAGCAGCAAACCCGGGGAGGGCCGAGCAGGCAAAAGAACAGCGCAGGGTCCTGTGTCGTTCCTCCGCAAAGAGGGGGAGCGACAAGGTATCTGTTCTTTAGTTAAAAAAAGAAGAACATTTCAGTCTGTACTCAAGAAGTACATAAAACTGATTAGTGTTGATTTTCAAGTCTTATAAGTATTTGTTTTCTGTGGTTATATATTAAAAAAAAAAAAAAAAAACAAACAGAAAGAATACATTTAGGAGCTAGGAGAGGTGTGGGCCTCCTCTGGACTCCTGTCTTAGATCCCAGAATGTATCTGGTTGCTTCCTTGGACTCTAATGGGGCAGTGTGCTGAAGGCCCCGGGTCACCGCGGACATGTTACCTGGGCACAGCTGTTGATCCATACAGACACAGTGCTGGGGCAGACGCGGCATTAGAAATGAATTGCCACAGACATGTGCCTCTCCCTACCGTTTATTCTTCAGACCAGAGCTTGGATTTCTGTTGGCTCCTGGTGTGAGATGGAGGCCCTCAGAAGTTCCTAGGTGGTACGGTGCTTGTGGCACCCCGACGCCACGGCCTGTTCTTCAGAGTTGGCAGCTTGGGGCACAGGGCCGGGAGACCTGGGTTTTAGTGAAACCTCTCTGGTATGCACAGCACAAATATTCTGCCAGTCTTTTTTTGTTTGTTTAATTTATTTATTTGAGAGGTAGAGTTACAGAGAGGGAGAGACAGAGAGAAAGGTCTTCCATCTGCTGGTTCACTCCCCAAATGGCAATGACAGCCGGAGCTGTGCCTATCCGAAGCCAGGAGCTTCTTCTGTGTCTCCCACACGGATTCAGGGGCCCAAGCACTTGGGCCATCTTCCACTGCTTTCCCAGGCCATAGCAGAGAGCTGGATGGGAAGAGGGGCAGCCAGGACTTGAACCAGCACCCATGTGGGATGCCAGCAACACAGGCAGAGGCTTAGCCTACTACGTCACAGCACCAGTCCCTGCCAGTCTTTCTACACAGAGGAAAGGCCTTTGCATGTGTTAAGGTCAAGCTTGACATCTGCTGGCCTCCCCGGTTAGACTAAGGGTAAGGTACAGATGTGCTCAGTGTTTTTACTCAGAAGCTTCCGTGAACCGTGTTTGGTTGGCTTATAGACAACAAAGCCTGTTGACTTGGAAAAACATCTAGGTTGAGGAATTTCTGTAAAGTGGTGTCGGAACTCAGATTAATCAGAGCAGTGACTCACGAGCCATCCTGAGGCATCTGTGTGGGCTCTGAATGCCTTGTTGAACACAGTGAAAACATAAAATTGGGGCCCACGTGCCAGGCGGAGGCAGGGGAAGAGCTGGGGGCGTCGTGAGCACTCAGGTCCCTGGAGGAGGGTCGTTGGCTAGCTGGTGTGTTCGTGCCTTTCGTGGTCACACACACATGCGTCGGGCACACTTGCTTTGCTTGCTTGCCTTTCCCCTGCACCAATGACTCTTGGCTGTAGGGAGTACAGGGAAGGGAGGAAGGAGTTGGACAGAGAGTGCTAACATTTCCACTGAGGCTGGCACTTTGCAGGTTAAACCTGTTTTAGGAGAGACGCTGTTGTGTGTGGACCCTAACACTTTTGGCAAAACAGCTTGTTTTGACCAGAATTGCAGTTATTACCAGAATACTTAAGTTCTTTAATTTGGTCATCCACCTACATCATAGGGAAGGGAATTTTAATAGAGAAGTCAGCTGACTTCATGGGGCTGGTGAAAGGGAACAGTGGCGTTTTAAAGTTGTGAATTTCCTTCCTGTTGACAGGTGGCAGAGTTAGGGTCACTTTACCAAAGTGGGTGGGAAGGGGAAGACCCTTGGTCAGCTCCCTGCCCTGGGGCCACCCCAGCAAAAGGCCAGCCTCAGGAACACCCCCATGAAGTGTTAGAGAGGCGGGTTTATTTTTCTTTGGTTAGGGTTGCATATCAGTTGTGTCAAATCATTTAAATTGGTATCAGCTAAGAGTGCTCAGATTGGTTTAAAAAAATCAGATTTTGCGAAAGCCTGAAAACTCCACCGTCTCCCTTATTTTCCCAGAGTGGTTGCTTCCCGCACGTCAGACAGTACGGCACAGGAACGCCGGCCAGTTAGGGGCACTGCACAGGCAGCTCGTTTGCTCGGGGGCTCGCACGCGTGTCTGGATGGGATTTGTCACATGCGTGTCTAGACGGGGCTTGCACACTTGCTGGGCTGTTGGGGCCCCAGCCGGATCAGAATCTGCCGCTGCCCCCCACCCCTGCCCCCGCTCCTGTAGGAGAGAATTGCTAGTGAGACTCAGGTGACTCAGAGCGACCGTACCCGAGCGGCTCGTTGGCTGAACTCTTGAAATGCCGCGTGTGGGACTTGGTTCCTGGGCCGCTGGGCTATCACAGTTCCTGCCCTCACCGAGAGCATCCTTGGCCTGGTCCTGGGTGCCCTCCGAGGCCAGCTCTGCTCCCTCATGGGTTGAGTGCAGACTTGGGCAGAGCCCTGAGATGCCCTCGCCTTGGCCGAGGTCAGTCGTTTACTGGAAGTGGAACTGGGGGACAGGGAGTACCACGGAGACTCCAGAAGAGGAGGAGCCGTGACAGGAGTGTTAGCAGAAGTCTGGGTCGTCAAGATGAGGACGTTTGGAAGACGAGGAAGAGGGAGCAGGAGAGCCAGGTGGAGAGCCAGTGACTCCTCTCCCGCCGGGCTGTCTGCAAGGCCACACTCAGAGCACAGAATCAGGTGTGGGAAAATGAGCTGCCGCCTGGGGTTGAGCCCCCACACCTGATTGTGAAGTTGTCTGGTGGCTGATGGCAAGAGTGTGGGCAGCTGTGTACCTGCTGTGTTGGGTCCAGGATTAGCTGTGCGGGTGGAGAAGGCACAGTGGCACAGTTTTTCCTCCTTTCCAAAAGGAAAGTGAGACTTTGGGGGTGGGGCGAGTGTTTTAGGAGAGGACACTGAAGGGTGTTGGTGTGGGAAGGGAAGGCAGCCACACTGGCTTCCTGTTTGTGGGGTTTTGTTTTGTTTTGTTTTTCATTTTATTTACTTGACAGGTAGAGTTATAGACACAGAGAGAGACAGAGAGAAAGGTCTTCCTTCTGTTGGTTCACTCCCCAAATGGCCGTTATGGCCAGCACTGTGCTGTTCCGAAGCCAGGAGCCAGGTGCTTCTGGTCTCCCATGCGGGTGCAGGGCCCAGGCACTTGGGCCATCCTCCACTGCCTTCCTGGGCCACAGCAGAGAGCTGGACTGGAAGAGGAGCAGCCGGGACTAGAACCTGGCGCCTACATGGGATGCTGGTGCCGCAGGCGGAGGATTAACCAAGTGAGCCATGGTGCCGCCCCCTGACTTCCTGGTTCTAACCCCCAGCGCTCTGCTCAGAGCCGGAGGCCCGCACTGGGGCCACGGGGAGAGCCCAGCCATGTGGCTGGTCTGTCAAGGGGGCAGTCAAGTGGCCGGGGAAGACTGTGCTTTGCTTGAAGCAAGGTTGTCACAGGTGTTGGTGACAGCCCGTGATGGTTCCTGTGGCTGTGTGAGTAAACCTGGGAAAACTGAAAGGAAGTGAGGCCGTCCTTGGCAGGTGGAGGAGTCCCGTGGCAGTAGACTGGTGCCTTTGCCTTCTGTGGCCTGGGCCACGTGTCTGAGAAGAGCCTGTGGCCGCGAAACTGTGCCAAGGGCATGGCAGGTGTGGTGGGCAGGTGGGCGAGACGGCACAGAGATGGAACGCAGCTGCACGCAGCCCGCGTGGAGCTCCCTGGAGGGGCTTGCGGGAGGCCCCGATCGTGTCCCCTTCTCTGTCAGTCTGGGAGGGATGTCCCGGCTGTCGACACTAAGGGCTTCATGTTTAGAGGGAGAACCTGCTGAACTGAGCCATCTGTGCACCCTCAGCCTGAGGCTTCCCGTGGGAAATCGGACTAGCTCACGGCCCTGGTGACCTCCTTTCTCTGAGATTGTTTCAGAAAATGCCAGTCATTCAAGCAGATCTTCAGAGTTCACAGAAGTGCACATTCATTTTGAAAAGCAGTAGGCGTGGGCTCCTATCTTTTCGCACTGAAACACCGTATCTTTTAACTCCGCTTTTCCATGAACTTGGTGAAGCCTCGCTGTGGGGTTGGGAGCTCAGCTCCTGCACACAGCCCCACTCCAAGCTCCTGACTGAGGCCACGACGAGGTGGCTCGCAGGAGAGGAGGAAATAGAGGACATGGAGGGTCCCTGCAGCGCCCCCGCAGCGTCGGCACAGTGCTGGGCGTGACTTGTCTCTGTCTGTGTCGCCCGCCCCTCTCTGTGCTGCTCACGTTGTGCCCTCCTCCCCTCAGGTCTCCCTAGGAAACACAGACAGAAGTAAAGGTGTGTTCTACAGAGCGCTTCAGAAGTGCCCGTGGGCAAAGGTAAGTGACGACCCGGCACCGTCAGCTCCCCAGGGCCTCCCTGCCTGCACGGTGCTTCCGGGGCACTGCCGTGTGGCTGCTTCCCCACCTTGGCACCGTGCAGGCCGGCGGGGCAGCGCGCGGGGAGTCTGCTGTTGGAAGAGGAGGCCTGTCACGGTGGCCTTCCCGAATGTGCCCAGCCCGAGGCCAGAGGCCTGGGTGAAGGGGAGTCTGGGCTGCCGAGGGGCTGGAGGGCAGGCTCCCCTGGGGCCTGCTGCCTTCCCGGGCCCCTCCCCGCTGGCGGGCGAGGCTGGCTGACCAGCATGTCTGTCTCCGGTAGGCCTTGTACCTGGACGCTGTGGAGTACTTCCCCGATGCCATGCAGGAGGTGCTGGACCTCATGACCGAGAAGGAGCTGCGCGTGCGCCTGCCGCTGGAGGAGCTTGAGCTCCTGCTGGAGGGTTAGGACCACGGGGGGCAGGGCCGGGGGTCCAGCCTCAGTCCTGTGTGCCTGGGGTGGCAGGGCCTCAGGTTTTGGGATGTGTAAGCAATGCACAGCCTATGTTTACATATTATATATGTGACTGTACGTATGTATGTGTGGAAGAACCAGGCCTGTGACCATTAAACCTGTCCTGGCCGAGGAGTGTGAACGCCTGTTCCTTCTGCTTGTCCTCTGCCCAGCCAGCCTGGCCCCTCGGCTGGCACGCGTGGACCCGCGAGCCCTCTCTTGAAGTGCGTGGACTTCAGGTCCAGTCACTCAGCCCGAGGCCCTTCTCCCCCAGGCTGCGTGTAGAGGAGCAGGTGTGGCCTCTGTCTTCAGAACAGCGCGCTGGAGGGTCCTGGCCTGTGGCAGGTGCGTGGAACAGTTCTCATTGATCCCTGAGCTGCACTTGGTGACGCTGACCTCTGGGGACCAGCAGTGCCGCCGGGAGGAGCAGTGCACGCTGTCTGCCCGTCCCAGCTGTGCTCAATCAGGATCTGCCCTGACAGGTGTGTCCAGTGACTTGCGTGCACAGTGGTGTGGGAGGCAGGCCCGGGCAGTCCCTGTCGCTCTGCGGGAAGCCTGCTGGTGGCCACAGTCCCGCAGCAGTGCGGTCTGTGGCCAGTGCCTTCACGGCCGACAGGACCTGCTACGGGGTACCCCACGAACATCTGCAGTGCTTCTGATGCACAGCCCAGACTGGCTGTGTAAACACCCACACTGGGACCAGTCTCTGCTTCTGAAGAGCTGTATTTTCTCTCAGTGCCTTGTCATTTTCCATGGCTGGGAGGAACTGCTCCTCTGTCTCCCTGTGCTCCTGCCCTAACGTGAGAGCTTCTCTCTGGCTTTTTAAACAAAATCGTCTGGAGAATTGCCAGTTGTTTGGTACCTCCTGCAGAAAAGCCAGTGTTGTGGATACACGTTCAGCTGGAAACCGATGGATGTAGGCTCGGGGCCCTGTCTCGGCACCCAGGAAGGCGCTGGGGGCTGAAGCCGCTGGGTTGCGGGCTCTGGTGCCTTTTGACAGAATGAGGTACAAGGACTTGAGGCAGTTGAGACCTCGGCCTGGAGGTAGATTCTGCTTCCGAGAGGCACGGGGGCTGGGGGCTGTAATGAGAAGCTGTGGGGAGGGCTGGCCTCTTGCATTGACTTCCCAGTGTCCTCTCCTTCTGTGTAGGGTGGCCAGCGCACAGACACTCGCAGACCCAATGGGGGCGGCTCTTTCCTAGAGAAAAGGATGGTGAGGTACAGCCTCTTGTGTGTACTCTGAGTCCTCTTGATACACCATGCACACTGTGTTCAGTAGTGTAACTAGTTACTACTGAATTGAGGAATAATGACAAGGAAAAACAGTCTGCATGTTCAGTACATGGCAGTTTTTCCTGTGAATACACAGATGGGACTCTGTACGCGTATGGCCAGTTGCATGTTACAGAGAGCCCGTTTCCAGAATCACTTGAGAGCAAGCTGGTGATAGTTTCCTACATCACCACAATACAGATGACAGGAAGTCGGCAGGGATACAGTGCCGCCACCAGGCCCAGCCCGTGCCGGTTGTCTGTCACGTTGTCTGCAGGAAGAGGATTGGCCCGGGATCACAGGTTGCACTCGGTCTCCTGCAGTCTGGAAACTTCTCAAGTGTCCTGAACCTGTCGGATGTTTCTGCTTCTTTCACCTGATCTTGCCTCGTAATTGAGTTCAGGCTTAGCAGGAATATTACAGCAGTGACAAACAGAAAGGAAACGTTCTGAAGGAAATTAAGAAGGGAATTACAGCGAATATATGACTAAGAAAGCATAACAGCCTTATTGCTGACATGGATAGATCAAACCAGCCCCAGCATTCCCTTAAGCCAGAGCCCAATCCAGACCAAGGTCCTCACTCCTCTGCAGTCTGGGTGGCAGCACTGTTGTCTTCATTGCCATGGCCACGGCAAGGCCGGGCCCTCTGCTTGCTGAAGGCCCAGATGGTAGTTGGCACTTTTTTTTTTGCAATACTGTCTACACACCCACCAGTGTGGGAGCTGGGAAATAACTTCAAGGCTCCCCCAGGCTGACCCTCCCCAGCTCTGCCCACCCCTTGCTGCTGGTCAGTGGTGGATATGGAGACGCCACGGAGGCAGGACTGTGTGGGAAGAGCACACTTTATTGGGAGGCAGAGTGAGCAGAGACCAACGGCCCCCTCACACACAGATACAAAGGCTGTTTGCTAGTAAAAATCAGCTGGACCGCGGGCTCCTCTGGGCAGCTCCCCCTCCGTACCTCCCTGGAGGGTAGGGAAACGCCAGCCAGAACGTTCTCCAGGCAGCTGTGGTCCACTAGAGGTAGAGCCCCTCGGGGGTGCCTTCTTGTTTTTTATAAAGGACATTCTCTTTCGATTTTTTGAAGTCTTCATTTGTTACTTTCATTCTGCGTTCTCTCAAGGCCATGAGACCAGCTTCTGTGCAGATTGCCTGCAGGGTTCAGAAAGTGAAGCAACTCAGAATGGTTCAAACTTGCACGTTAAAAAGGTGTTTCTAAACTAGGAAAATGGACTGCTCAGGAATCCCAGCTCTGGGTTCTCATTTTGGCTTAAGCTGCAGTGACCTCGCTGGTTGATAGATTCTTACAGCTCCACCTTTTTAACAGAAGTGATATCCTTAGGAAACAGAAAATGACAGCCTGAAATTTAAGGCAACTGATGGTAGCTGATGGGAAATTGTTTGAAGTGAAGGGTCTTCAAAAAGTTCATGAAAATGCATATTATGTAAAAACTGCATTTGGGCCGGCGCCGCGGCTCACTAGGCTAATCCTCCAGTTGGGGCGCCGGATTCTGTCCCAGTTGCCCCTCTTCCAGGCCAGCTCTCTGCTGTGGCCAGGGAGTGCAGTGGAGGATGGCTCAAGTGCTTGGGCCCTGCACCCCATGGGAGACCAGGAGAAGTACCTGGCTCCTGCCATCGGATCAGCGCGGTGCGCCAGCCGTGGCGGCCATTGGAGGGCGAACCAACGGCTAAAGGAAGACCTTTCTGTCTGTCTCTCACTGTCCACTCTGCCTGTCAAAAAAACAAAAAACAAAAAACAAAAAACAACTGCATTTGAAAATTTTTGTGCACAGAATAAACAGTTCCATTTTCTACCAACTTTTGGAACTTCCTTGCATGTCCATTTCATTTAACTCTAAGAACCTACATATATTTCCAGTGGTATGTTTCTCAATTACCTGTAAAAGTAAAACAAGAAGCACTGCAATGCAGATAACAGAGTGCAGCGCTGGCACTGAAGTGTGTCTGATCCTGGAATCCGGTTTTGTACTTCAAATGGTTCAGGAAAGAGAGAGCAAGCAAATGGGGGGAGATGGGCGTGGCTTGTGAGTGTTCACTGCACTACTGTTGGAACTTGGGAAGATTTTGAGATTTTACTCACCAACTAAGACACGGATTCAGCTTTCTAGGACCCAGGCCAGCACACTGTGGGCGCAGTGCAGGTGACAGACAGCCTGGAAATGCACTGCGTGTGCCATCCTGAAGGCCTGACAAACCCACGGCAGCTACATGGTGTGCTCTCTGAGCAGACCCTCTTTCTCTGACCTGGGACTGGGCAGCTGGACCCCAGAGTCCCTCAGGCTGAGTGGAGGAGGCCGCAAGCTCAGTGCCAGTGACTCCTCTTGTGGCCATAGAGGGTTGAGAGCCACTCACTTGCATTAAATGGCCTCCCACAGAAAGCCATCTACTGTCCAGATGTAACGGCAAACCTGTGTGACTCCTCCCCCGCCCTGAATACCTACAGTCTCTGGGCCCTCACCTTGATGTCAGCACCCGAGAGGTCGTCCTTAGCCATGATCAAGTCGTCCAGAGTTACGTCGTCGGCCAGCGTCATCCTGCTTGTGTGAATCTGGAAGATGCGCTTCTTGGTCTTTTCATCAGGCAGCGGGAACTCGATCTTCCTGTCAATGCGGCCTGCAGGAACAAAAATGCGGTCACACTTGGGCCAGGCCCCGCCCACCACGTGCAGTGGCCACACCTTGGAAAGTGAACACTGATTGTGTAGTTACACTGGAGAAGTTATTAGCACTTCCTGAATGACACATTTCAGGAAAAAGGCAGTTTTGTTAAAAACGTTACAAAAAGATAGCAAACCAACTTTTTCTAGTGCCACTGGAGTGTAAAGCTATCATAATTTATTTTTTCAGGGAAAAGCAGCAATTCCTGAACCTGAATGAGGGAGTATTATGGGAAAGAAAAGATGAAAATGTAAGGCTGGAATTCAAAGGCCCACATCGCACAGACCTCAGGTGGACCTGTTTTTGGTAAATTACAGTATTGGCTCAGGTGGACCTGTTTTTGGTAAATTACAGTATTGGCTCAATGCTCATTTTACAGAGCACACTTTGCACACATGAGACAAAACCAAATTTCACCTGGTCTGATAAGTGCTGGATCCAAAGTTTCTATTCGGTTTGTGGCCATAATAACTTTGACGTCTCCTCTGGAATCAAATCCATCCAGCTGGTTCAACAGTTCCAGCATCGTTCTCTGAATTTCTCGCTCACCGCCAGAATTTGAGTCGTATCTTTGGAAAATAAGAGGAAGAATGAAGACCCAGTTGACCTGCTAGAGGGTAAGTACAGCAAAGACCTCGCCGTGACAATACCTCAGCACTCTGTTCTCAGCCCAAGTATTACTCAGCCGTCCTCCCTCCAGGGGACGCCTATGGCCTTGACCTCGCTGTGGGGCTCTCACTGTGGGGAAAGGGCTTGCACCTTACGAGAAGTGTGCTGGGGACTGCCTGCTCCTTTACTCCGCTGCTGTGAGAGGACATGGGGCCTGTTCCCTCTCCTGCAGCCCCTGAAGCCAGTGCCTGACCTGGGACTTCCTTCCCCCAGAATCGTGAGAAGTTTCTGTTCTTGAAGAAATTACCCAGTCTGTGGTATTTTCTTCAAGTGGCGCAGATGGCCCAGGGCTGCAAGGAACCAAGTTAGAACCACACCTCTTCCCAGCAGTTTCTGCACTGAAATTGTGTCATTTATTCTGTCTCCATGTTTGCTGTCTGACCCCCCAACCTGACTGCATGTGGGCCAGTCTCCAGCCAGCCACAGCTCCTGCATAGTTGTTATCCGGCCCCTTGGAGAGTGGCGCCTAGAGCATCCAAGGAGGCTGGCTCAGCCTGTGGCCACACAGGCAAGCCCAGTGACTGCGCTATGATTTTTGCCTCTAAACACAAAGTCGGTACAAGAAAGTCTACCTTTTTGTCCCAATAGCATCAATTTCATCAATAAACACAATGGATGGTGCGTGTTCTTCAGCAACGCGGAACAATTCCCGGACGAGCTTGGGCCCATCTCCTAGGTACTTCTGAATAAGCTCAGAGCCAACCACTCTCAGGAAAGTGGCTGAGGTTTGGTTTGCCACTGCTTTGGCCAATAAGGTTTTACCTGTTTTAGATACAAAGTAAAAGACCAATGAAACAAAACAATCTCAAGTGACCTGTTACCTGGAAACTGTCCTCACCACCTCCAGTGAACACCACACATGGCTCTTCTCTAACCCAAGTTAGAGAACCAACCCCACTCTTACTAAACTATCAGTGATGGAGAAAAAAGGTGTGGGGTCACTGTAACCGAGTACCAGGCTGCAGGGCTTCAGTGCCAGCACAGAAGTTAACTTCCAGGTGAGCTGTTGCCAGCCTAGCTCCTGACGAAGTGCACAGTGAGCACTGTAGAAATTTGGGAAACTCCTCTCATGCCTGAGGAGGCGGCAGTTCCTCACATCAGTCTCCTGGAAGACCTCCCCTATTTCCAGTACTGGTGTATCTGTTTCCCAGGTCCAGCAAGAGCAGACAGCACCCACTTCGAGAACAGTAGTCTGGCCTCTGATGGTGAGAGCGTAGGCAATGGCTGGGCAGTTGCCTCAGACAGAGGCAGTGAGGGAAGAACTGCCCACCACAGATCCATAGGAGGAGGAGGAGCTGGTGGTTGGCCAGGGAGTGGCGTGGAGGGATTCACAGAACAGCAAGAACATGAGCTAAGCTTGTCAACACGTGGCAGGGATGTTCCCTTGGTGGGCCAGGCAGAGTGGCAGGTGCAAAGACTGATGTTCTCAGGTGCAGGCCAGTCTTCTATTAAGGATGGCGGCAGACTACAAGGGTGGGATCTTACGGCCTGGAAGCAGGCAGCTCTAACTGCTGCTACAGCCAGAAGGCCAGAGCACGAAGGTGCTGCTCCGACAGTGGCCTGCAGAAGCCACATGACCTTGTGTCAGGAGCCTGCGTTCCAGTTTCAGCCCTGTCGTCAGCTCACTTCTCGGAGCTCCTGGGCCTCGCATTAGTCACTGCCTCCACATGTCATTTCCTGAGCTGGAAGATGAGGGCCCACCAGAGAGCTCTTCCAGCTCCAGCCCTCTGGGGCCAACTGTCTCCCAGTCCCTCCTGCGTGGGCAATCCTCAGCACAGATCCATCTGAGCAAGCAGCGCTCTTCCTTTAGAGTTTGCGTAGCGATGAACTGCTAACTCCTGGACTCCACAAATCATTCAGGACGACTTACTGCATAGTGAATGCAACGAGAAGGGGCTCCAAAAAGTACATAGAAAAAAACAAAAGATAATGCTGGGGCCAGCACTGTGGTGTGGCAGGAGAGGTTGCTGCCTGTGGTACCTTCATCCCACGTGGGTGCCTGTTCGAGTCCTGGCTGCTCCACTTCCGATCTGGCTTTCTGCTATGCCCTGGGAAAGCAGTGGAAGATGGCCCCAGTCCTTAGGCCCCTGCACCTGTGTGGGAGACTGGGGGGAGGCTCCTGGCTTCAGATTGGTGCAGCTGTGGCCATCTGGGGAGTGAACCAGCAGATGGAAGACCTCTCTCTCTCTTTGTAACTGCCTTTCACCTAAATCAATCTTCAAAAAGTGCCTGGAAATTTTGCATCTTTTTTAAAGTACCCCATATGTATTCATATATTAATTCACCCAACATATTTATTCAGTACCACTGGCACTGGGCCAGGAGAATGAACACCATGGGACAGTTTCTCAGTAGTAGCTGGCGGCCAGGCTTGGCCACACTCCACATGTTTAAAATGGGTGTTCAGGAGCGTTCAGAAATGCTGCAGTGTCATCACTTGCCAGGTCAGCAGTTACAACTCCACACAGGGTACCTGTAAAGGTCAAACAGCATACCTGTGCCAGGGGGACCATAGAGAATGACCCCCTTGGGGGGCTTTATTCCCATTTCTTCATAATACTCTGGGTGGGTTAGAGGAAGCTCCACAGATTCCTATAGAAAACACACACTCAGGTAAAAATGCCTTGCTGAAATTAGCATTAATTAGCATCATCAGTGTCTTGATTTCAATAAAAATAAGTCAAAAAGTCATTGGCTCTTACAGATGCTACACTTGATGGCCATCAGCAGGAAGGGCGTGCTGACACTGGTCCTCCTTGAGCTCCCAGCCCCATCCCCTCTTCCTGAGCTCACTCAGTTTCCCTTCAGACTGAAAGCTAAAATTCACCCTCTTCAGGTAAAACCATACACAGGACTGCTGTTCTCACCTAGAGACAACATGCCTATTTCCCGGCTGCGTGAGAGGTCCCCAGGGGAGCTCGGTGACTTCCCCACAGCCATCCTGACTGCCCACTGGCCCCCGGGATCTGCAGGGGCATTCCAGACCGGGCCTCCAGGTGAGGGTGTGCAGCCACTGCCACCAGACACTACGGTTCCACCAAACCCGAAGTCACCACCACTGCAAACTCCTCACAGAGACAGTTCCTGCATCGGCTGCAGCTTAATGCTTGGTATGTGAGATATTATAGGAACTATCAATTTATTGTTACTCCATTTCCTAATTCAAAATGAATATAAAATAGCCACAGCTGCCAAGCTCTGAGTCTGTTCTTGGTCAGATCAATAAAGAAGCATGCAGCTGGCGCCGCAGCTCAATAGGCTAATCCTCCGCCTAGCGGCACCGGCACACCGGGTTCTAGTCCCAGTCAGGGCACTAGATTCTGTCCCGGTTGCCCCTCTTCCAGGCCAGCTCTCTGCTATGGCCAGGGAGTGCAGTGGAGGATGGCCCAAGTGCTTGGGCCCTGCACCCCATGGGAGACCAGGAGAAGACCTGGCTCCTGGCTTCAGATCAGCGTGGTGCGCCGGCCGCAGCAGCCACTGAAGGGTGAACCAACGGTAAAGGAAGACCTTTATCTCTCTTTGTCTCTCTCACTGTCCACTCTGCCTGTCAAAAATAAATAGTTAAAAAAAAAAAAAATAAAGAAGCATGCAACACAACTCCCAAGCACCCAGAGGAGGACAGCACTCGGAGAACGAGGCTGAACCCCAGGCCTACCTTAATCTCCTGGATCTGGTTGTCCAACCCCCCAATATCAGCATAGGTCTCCTGAGGGGCCTTTTCCACCTTCATCACTGTGACCAGTGGATCCGTGTCATCCATCAGCACCCCTATCACAGCATGCACCTAGCAGGGAGCACCACGTGTTAACCACAGCAACACAGGGCTCAGGGTGGAGAGCGCCTGTGTGGGACAGGCGGCCGCGCTGAGTGGAGGAGAGAGCTCTGCGAGACCATCTGCGCACCTTGTGGTTGAGCAGGACGGAGCAGCCTGGTTCCAGCAGGTCTTTGTCCACGAAGGAAAGGATGCTGACGTAGTGTTCCGACCCCACAGATGTCGACACGATGGCGTGGTTGTCATCGATGATCTCTTCCAGGGTTCCCACCGACATCGGGGTCCCTCTCAGGTCATCCACCTTTGATCTTTCCTCCTATGGAGAAAAGACCCAGGAGAAAAAGTAGATCATAGCCAAAATGTACAAGGTCCTGACAGCTGACGAAAACCCGCAGTGCAGGTGGTGGTGTGTCACAGGCCCACAGCTGCATCTGTAAGACAGACCCGTGTCACTTTTCAGCTTACCTCCTGCTTTTCTTCCAGTGGTTTCATCTGTTCCTGATTCCTAATGAATTCTTCTTCCATGAGAAGATAGTCTTTAATCCTCTCTAACTTCAGTAGTTTTAGCCGGCACTGAGTGTGAGGTGTCACTGTAATTACAAAGTTTGATTATACTTGGAGCCAGAAGTTTGTAATTAAGGAGGAAAATATTACGATTTTTGAAATAAGCTAATTTTACTTAAAAACGGGGCGAGACGTGCAGTGCTCTAGGATCACTGGACGGCTGATGCAGGAACCTCTGAGCCCACAGGCCAGCCGGGTACATCACCTCCATTTGTAGTCTCGAAGTAGCGGGCATTAACCCTCCCTGTTCCACAGATGGCAGGCAGATAGTTCCCATATTTCCCTTCTTTCAAACTTCACGCCACAGGGATTTTTACATTTACAACCACTCTTTGTTTTTTTTAATGGTTTCTGAGTTTCCTGACTTGACTTCAATAGCCTCTTCTGCTGTAAGGTTAAATATAGTTCTGAATTTTCATTTATTATTTTCATATATACATGTATATACATATTTCACATATATGCGTGTGTGTGTGTGTATATATATATAGAGAGAGAGAGAGAGAGAGAGAGAGAGAGGAGTTAAGAGGAATTGGCTACTTAGAAAATTAATGGGATTTCTTAAAGTGAAACACTCTGAGATTTATTGAAAGGCAGAGTGAGGGAGAGGCAGAGGCCTGGCCACTTGGGGAATGAACCAGTGGATGGAGGATTGATCTCACTCCCCGCTCCTACTCTGTAATTCTGCCTTTCAAATAAAATAAATCATAAAAGCAAAAAGTAACTCATGCCAACCTAGAGGAATGTCAAACCCGAGTCAGGCAGACCGGGTCGACCACCTGGCAAGAGATGGGGTCTGATTTCATTTTCCCTGGACAGAAAATAAGCATTTGTATGAATCTTAATCTGCACAAACTGAAATGGCACCATCACCATCTGACTCCATGTTTTCAAATATTTTTTAGTTTACTGTCTGCAACAACCATGTCTGGGCAAGGCCGCCACAGACCCCATCCAGGTCTTCCTCGTGCGTGCCAGGGCCCCCAGCACTTGAGCACTGCTGCCTCCCAGGGTTCCCAACGGGCACACTAGCAGGAAGCTGGCACTGGACTCACCCCGGGCACTCCAGGCTGGGATGCGTGCGTCCCAAGCAGCACGTGAACCGGGGCCACAGCGCCCAGCCCTGACCCCTCCATTCTCGACTGAGCAAGCTAGTTTCTCCTTCGGGGTGGGGGGGGCCTTCATGCTGAAGCCTGAAGGAATGTGAAGGTGGCCCGCAGAGGGAAGAGTAAGGGCAAGGCCCCTCAAGGCGTGGGGCCGATGGGCGGGCGGTGCGGCAGGGCTAGGTCAGGTCCCCTGGGCGGAGACTTGGTCTGTGTTCACAGGAAGGCAGGCACCACGTGATCTGAACCCAATACGGAGGCAACTTCATTTCATGCAATAATGCGTGTTTCTGAGTTGCTTCTGTTTTATCTGGGTTTTGTAATTTAAAGCTCCACTGTTAATACACTAGGCGAGCTGGCTATTTAAGACACATGATACTGTATTTTAAAATAAAGCAATTTTCATGTCATAGCCAGAGGAATGCCACATACAGCAGTTAGGCAGAATGGAATCCCCGCAGGGCCTCCGCCCCTCCCCCTCATTCCCTGTCTCTCTGTTCACACTGGATGCTACAGGTAGAGATGGCTGCCCAAGGAATTGGAAAGACGGCATCAATCTGTTACCCAGTGGCAGTTTGCTGGCAGCATCTGGTCCCTTTGTTTTCTTCTTCTTTTTCCCCACTCTGGTTGGTACAGGAGGTTCATATTTCTTCTTCTTGTCCTTGAGTTTTCAGGCATCAGGAAAAACATCACACAGAAATCATATTAACGACACAGTGTTCTGACCACCACCATCTATTTCCAGGTGTATGGTTTTCCTTATCTTTTAGGATGATATTTAAAAACTATCTTCAAAACAAACAATCTGACTTGAAAATGAACAAATGATCTGAACAGACATTTCTCAAAGGCAATACACAAATGGCCCAGCAGGTTAAGGAAACACGTTCACCATCACTAATCCTCACGGAGTGCAAATCAGAACCACCATGAGCTATCATCTCTTCCTAGCTACGACGGATATTATCAAAAAAGACACAAAACAGTGATGGCAAAGATGTGGAGAGAGGGGAAAGAACATACACTAATGCAGCCTCAGTGGAAAACAGTACGGAGGTTGCTCAAAAAAATCTAACCAAAGAAACGAAATCATCTGTCACAGAAACATCTACACCCAGCATGTTCCTGTGGAATTATTCACGATAGCAAAGGCATGGCATCACTCTAGGTGTCTGCTGATGGACGGCTAAAGAAAATGTGGTATATATACACACTGGAATATTAGCAGGCATCCCATATGGCCGCCGGTTCAAGTCCCGGCTGCTGCACTTCCGATCCAGCTCTCTGCTATGGCCTGCAAAAGCAGCAGCAGATGGCCCACGTCCTTGGGCCCCTGCACCCGCATGGAAGACCTGGACGAGGTTCCTGGCTCCTGGCTTCGGAGTGGCACAGCTTTAGCTGTTGCAGCCAATTGGGGAGTGAACCAGCAGATGGAAGACCTCTCTCTCTCTCTCTCTCTCTCTCTGCTTCTCCTTCTCTGTGTAACTCTGACTTTCAAATAAATAAAATATATCTTTAAAAAAGAAATCAGCCAGGCAAAAAAGACAAATATTTATATGGGGAAGCTGAAACAGGTGATCTCAGAGTATAGAGCATGGCTACCAGAACCTGGGACGGGTGGGAGGAGAGGAAGTTAACTGGTACAGGGGTGCAGGCGGACAGGAGTACCTCTAAAAAAATTCTTTGTTGTTGTTTACATGAAAGGTAGATTCCATTAGCTGGTTCGCTCCCCAGAGGCCCACCACAGCCAGGGACAGGCCCAGAAGTCAGGGGTCTAGCGCTCAATCTGAGCTTCCACGGGGTGGCAGCCCCTTGGCGCTGGAGCTTTCCCCGCTGCCTCGCAGGGTGCGCATGAGCACTGGACTTAGAAACGGAGCAGGACTAACACTGGCGCCAATGCCTGCCCCAGAGTAAGCCTCGTGTCTGTAGTACTGCTGGCAACTATTAACAGTGTACTTCCTAATTTCCAGGAAGGACTGTGAATGTTTCCTAAACAAAAAGTCTGAGGTGATACATCAGTTATCCTGCTGTGACTGTTACACACTGTATTGAAATGCCACACTATATCCCGTAAATATCTACAAGTACTATGTGTCAATTTTTAAAAACTGCCCTTGCAATTTTATTTGCAAATTTCAAAAAAAAAAAAAAAAATTTTTTTTTTAACAGGCAGAGTTAGACAGTGAGAGAGAAAGAGAGACAGAGAGAAAGATCTTCCTTCCGTTGGTTCACCCCCCAAAATGGCCACTACGGCTGGCGCTGCGCCGATCTGAAGCCAGGAGCCAGGTGCTTCCTCCTGGTCTCCCATGCGCGTGCAGGGCCCAAGCACCTGGGCCATCCTCCACTGCACTCCCGGGCCACAGCAGAGAGCTGGACTGGAAGAGGAGCAATCGGGACAGAATCTGGCGCCCCAGCCGGGACTAGAACCGGGGTGCCGGCGCCACAAGCAGAGGATTAGCCAAGTGAGCCGCGGCGCCAGCCATGAAAAAAATTTTAAACCCATTGGCTTATTTGAAGGGCAGAATGGGAGAGAGGGAGAGACAGATTTCCCATCTGCTGGGCCAGGCCTAAACCAAGAGCTTGGACTTGTATCTGGATCCCACGGGGGTGGCAGGGTTACAAGAACCTGGGCTGCCTTCCTCTGCCTTCCAGGAGCTGGATCAGAAGCTGAGCAGCCGGGACTTGACCTGGTGCTCCAACACGGGACGCTGGCGCTGCAAGCAGATATCCCACTGGACTACGACGCCGGCCGCTGCTTGTTAATTTTTATTTGAAAGCAGATATACGCACACAGAGAAGAGACAGAAAGAAAGAGATCTTCCATCTATCCTCTGGTTTACTTTTTTTTTTTTTTGCCAGGCAGAGTTAGAGAGAGAGTTAGACAGTGAGAGACAGAGAGAAAGGTCTTCCTTCTGTTGGTTCACTCCCCTGATGGCCGCTATGGCCGGCACTGTGCTGATCCGAAGTCAGGAGCCAGGTGCTTCCTCCTGGTCTCCCATGGGGTGCAGGGCCCAAGTACTTGGGCCATCCTCCACTGCACTCCCGGGCCACAGCAGAGAGCTAGACTGGAAGAGGTGCAGCCGGGACTAGTACCTGGCATCCCGACGGGGACTAGAGCCTGGGGTGCCAGCGCTGCAGGTAGAGGATTAGCCAAGTGAGCCACGGCGCCGGCCTGGTTTACTTCTAAAATGCCTGCAACAGCCGGAGCTGCTCCAGGCCAAAGCCAATAGTCTGAAACTCAATCCAGGTTTCCAGTGAGGGTGGCAGGGACCCAAGTACTTGAGCCATCACCTGTTAGCTCCCAGGTATGCCATCGGCAGAAAGCTGGAATCAGAAGTGGAGCCAAGGGGCTGAAGCAGTGGCGTAGCAGGTAACACTGCTGCCATCCCATATGGGCATAGGTTTGAGTCCCAGTTGCTCCACTTCTCACCGAGCTCCCTGCTAATGTGCCTGGGAAAGCAGCAGAAAATGGCCCAAGTGCTTGGGCCCTCAAACCTATGCAGGTGACCCGGAAGAAGCTCCTGGCTCTGGTCTGGCCCAGCTCTGGCTGTCGAGGCCATTTTTGGGGGAGCAACAGTTAACGAGATGGAAGATCTCTTGTCTCTCCAACTCTGCCTTTCAAAAAAAAAAGTGGAGCCAGGTTTCTAACCCAGGTGCTTCAGTATGGGATCTGGGCATCCCAAGTGGCCTCCTGACCACCACTCTGAACACCCGCCCTGTCACTGCAGTTTTCAGACCCAAGCTGCTGTAGTAGGTAACTGAAATCTTTTTACAATCTACATGAATGACAGAGTACTCCAGGGGGGCGTGGTGAAGTCAGAGGTCTGAGTAATCTGAAGAATTCTTCACCTCAGGATATTAAGCCCTGAACTCACTCGCAGGGCACTGAACATTCCATGAGGTTACTTTTACACATCTAAAAACCATCACTGCTTGACAGATGAGAACTTTTCCAAAATCATGGCGGTACTGCACCCACAGGCCAGGCCAGTTCGAGAACTGCTGGATCATCCTGCTTTTCAAATCCACGAGCCCCAGCGGCGCTGTGGCTCACTTGGCTAACCCTCCGCCTGCGGCGCCAGCACCCCGGGTTCTAGTCCCGGTTGGGGTGCTGGATTCTGTCCCAGTTGCCCCTCTTCCAGGCCAGCTCTCTGCTGTGGCCAGGGAGTGCAGTGGAGGATGGCCCAAGTGCTTGGGTCCTGCACCCCATGGGAGACCAGGATAAGTACCTGGCTCCTGGCTTCAGATCAGTGCAGCACTGGCCATAGCGGCCATTTGGGGGGTGAACCAATGGAAGGAAGACCTTTCTCTCTGTCTCTCTGTCTAATTCTGCCTGTCCAAAAACAAAACAAAACAAACAAAAACCCCAAATCCCGAGCCCCACAGAAGCTCAGCTGGGCCTCGCGTCATGCCCCACAGGCTGCCCACACCACAGCGCGCGTCCGGCTGCTCACTTACCTTGTCATCCTTCTTGCCACCTCCAGGCCCGTGACCGCCACTCTGACTCTGACCCTGGCAGGAAAAGGGATAAACCACAGATGTAACTCAAAATACAGTTATCTCAAAACCTGTGATCTAACGCATGGACACGCCCCTCTTAGTACTGCTGAACCCAGGCTGTAACCGGCAGGCATCGTGTGCAATGACAGGCTGTGTAGACCACGGGTGTAGACCGCGGGCACACCTGCAGCTCCTTGCATCTTGCACTCAAGAACAACTCTGCTAAAAGCAGACACAAGTCACGAGGCCACGCTCCGCGGTCACCCCTCTTCGAGGGAAGCTTAGAGCTTAACATTCTTTAAAGAATGAGACTGAGCCCACAAGTGTTTCCGGAAATCAAGCTGTGAAAGCTAAATCATCCTACACACTCAACAGTCCTTTAGTCCTCACTGAGATCAACCAAGATCCAGCAACTTATCTACCCCACAGCCCTAGAGCCTGAGGCTCTTGGGCAGGTCAGGCTTCCCAATCTAGTTTTCTGTTGAATCACTTTAACTGTTAAGAATTTAAGCTTGGGGCTGGCACTGTGGCGTAGCAGGTAAAGCTGCCGTCTGCAATGCCAGCATCCCAAATGGACACTGGTTCGAGTCCCAGCTGCTCCACTTCCCATCCAGCTCTCTGCTATGGCCTGGGAAAGCAGAAGATAGCCCAGGTCCTTGGTCCCCTGCACCCACGTGGGAGACCCGGAAGAAGCTCCTGGCTCCTGGCTTTGGATCGGCTCCGCTCCAGCCGTTGTGGCCACCTGGAGAGTGAACCAGTGGACGGAAGACCTCTCTCTCTCTCTCTCTTTCTCCCTCCCTCTCCCTCCCCCCCCCCCCGCCTCTGCCTCTCTGTAACTCTGTCTTTCAAATAAATAAATAAACAAATCTTTAAATAACTTAAGCTCATTTAAACCGAGAGATTTCTAGTTTAAAACAGACTCTTCAATTACAGGTCAGTGCGGAACACAGAGTATCTGAGGTGTGGTGGCACTGTAAGCCTGAGTTAATAACACACTTAACACACTAAGGGGCCCACTCGGCCCCGTAAATCAGTTCCACACGGCCACCTCTCAACACATACACTGGCAGTTTCCTTACTAAGACGAAACCAGTCTGTAGCCTGGTTCCCTGCCACAGCTGACCACCGAATACATCTCCTGATACGCGGGACGTGTAAAACTGTGCTTTACTCTGAAGAGGGTGATGAAGGGCTCAGATCCTGGGCAGAATTCGTTACGTTCAGTTAGGCCTTTTACACCTGCTCACCCAGGGAAACGTGCTCGTGGCCGGCAGCCCCTAATGGTGGGGTGCCCACTGCCCGACTCTCCCATTTTCCCTTCGCTGGCTCGCTAATCCCATACACTGCTCCCAGGGGGGGTTCCTGACCCCCACTTCAGAGATGAGTCATTGCAACAAGCTGGAGAGCCGGGCTGCGAATTCTAGGAACCGGGTTTGACTTCAGCTTGATCAGCGCCAGGCTGCGCGGCCTCAGGCAGCCAGGGCAGGTCCCCTCCGGGGCGCTGGTGTCTAACTGCAAAGTGGGTGCGCCACCAGCACCTGCGTGCCCGTACACCAGCTGGCGGTACAGGACTGCCGTGAGGCAGGCAGAGCCAGGACCTCAGTGGTCGGTGTGGGGAGAGGCGCCCTGCCCGCCCTCACGGCCTCCCTGCGCCACCTCTACCCAGCACCTCCACCTGTTTGTCTGCGCCCTCATCTCTCAACTGGGTGGCAGCCGCCTCGCGGAGATCCTGGTTTGGTTTCTCCCATCAGCAGCTGGCACTTCTACAACAAACAGCTGCCCCTTTGATCCTCCAGGACTCTCCCTTGCCCCCTAGCACGTGCGGGCCCAGGCCTCCCACGGTCGCCTCCTTTCTCAAGCTCCTGCAAGGCCGTCCCGGGCGAGGAGGTTTCCCTGAGGGGCCCACGGTCCCGCATCTCGGCCACTGTGGGGATCCCTGCGTACAAGCAGCGGACCGATTTCGGAGGCCTGACCCGCAGCTATCCGTGCATTTCTTACAAGCAGGACCCCTCATTTACAGACAAGGAACCCGGCCCCGGGGGTCTCTCCAGGGCCGCGGAACAGCCTGACGGCCACTTCCTGTCCCCGTTTCCTGCTCAGCAAACCACCAGGTGCAGGCACTGCCGTGAGGAACAGATGGCGAAGCCCTCAGGAAGGCCTCTTCGCGTCCGGCCCGCTGCCAGGCATGTTCCCATGTCGAGTGCGGCTCTGGCAGCAGTGGCCCAGGGTTTCCACGGGTGCCTGCCTGGGCAATGGGACCTTCGCGGAGGCCCTGCCCCGCTCGCCGGTGTAACCCATCCCTTTGTTTACTGTCTGCCCTCTCCCTAGGACGTGAGCTCCTCGAGGGCAGAGCCTCGGCCGGCCTGCTCAGCCCCTGGATAGTCAGCGCCCGGAACAGGGGCCGGCTGCGGGCGGGGAGGGTGGGCAGTGGGCCGGCGTCCGTGCTGGCTGTTTTATGGCTACGCATGCACCACGGGCCCTTGCTCTCGGAGCTCCGCCTGCCACAAAAGCGCGGCCCCAGCGCCCAGCTTCCTTCCTCGACGCACGGCCCCTCACTCCGCGCACCTGTCCCGGTGACCCGCGCGGCAGAGCCCGCTCCCGCCCCACAGGCGCCGGGGCACCCTCGGCGCAGAGCTCCGGCTCCAGGGCCTCGAGCCAGACTCCCTGGTCGGCCCCAGCCCGCGGGGGACCTGGCGCCGTTCTCGGAAGCCTCCGCTCGCCGAGCTGCCCGGACGGCAGAAGCGGGGAGCAGACGGCGCGAGCGCCTCGGGCGGACGTCTCAGTCGCGCCCGTCGGGCCGCTCCGACCCCAACGCACCACGACCACCAACCGAAACCCTTAGTCACTCACCATCTTGACTCGGCCGCTCCAGCCACCGCTGCCGGAAGTGCATCCACCCCCAGGGCCGCCGGAAGCGGAAGTTGTGAGGAGCGCTACGGAAGCCGGGAGGAATCAAATGCCGCACGGACGAAATTGCGCTCGGCGGGCTTGGGCGAGCGGTTTGGGGCGGCGGAGTAATTTTTAATCCTGATGTGAACCTTATAAATATTTTACTTGAAAAAAAAATTTACAATGGGGTAAACATAAAGCATTTAAATTAGACAAAAATGGTAACCGGGAAGAGCTCTGTAGCGTTTGGCGTCGCGAGGCTGACACAGACGTGTAGCTTCGCCGCGTAGGCTCCGAATTAACGCGCGCGTCTGCGACGATTTGTCAGCCTGTTTCTTCCTGATGGCTCCCGATGGTCGTAGTAAGATTCTGAGTCTTGAGCCCTCGTGGTTAAAGTCTGTCGTCTTACATCCCCCGGGACAGCAGCAGGGTGGGAGAACTTCCGAGCGCGGGCCCCGAACGCCCCGCCCCGCCGACCGGGAGACGGGGATGAACCGGGCATCCGCTCCGAAGCGCTAGAGCGTTTCACTCGCTCACGCGCCGCAGGCACACCCCTCCTGCTGTCTGTCGTCCCGCAGCGGCGTGGGGGAAGGTCTGCGCTCTGGCGAGCTCCGCCCGGGGGACCGGGCCAGGACGGCGGCCCCTTCACGACACCCAGGACTCCGGCTCTGACCCGGGGCGGGCCTCGGGGGGCAAGCCCGCGCAGCACTCTGCAGCCCCCAGCCCCTGCCTGCGCCCCCTGGCCGGTTTACCACGCAGATAAACTTCACGCTCGCTTGCCTCAGTTCTATCCACGGGTTCCCCTGAGAGAGGGGGCTCAGGGACTGATGGTCAGGAAGCCTTCCGCCTTGGGGAGGGGACAGAAATGGTCAATAGTCACATCAGTTATTCTTGCGTATTTATTCTGGTGATTTGCCTAGGCTTCCTTTATGTAGGGATTCAAACACAGCATCGGATGTAAATACCCGAGTGTGCATAGTTGCATGTAGATTTTACATCTGCCCGTGTCTGCTACCGGTGTGTGCAGACATACACCTGTATGTATAAACAGGCTGTGGTCAACAGTGGACTGTACATGTGGCAGTGCTCCCAGAGTGTTCTATGGTCCAACGAGGCGGCCATCTTCGTTGGGTAGGTGCACTCTGTGGTGTGTGCCACCCATAGAAAGGTGTGCTTACTCACACCTCTCCTAGGTCAGACCGCTTTGCCTAGCAAACAGCATCAGCAAACAACTGCTCCAGGCAGGCTCTCCCCAGGGCAGTGAACAAGCAGACAGAAGTCCTTTTCCTAATGGATTTTCTAATAAACAAGTAAAATACGTAGCGTGCCACATGGTGAGAAACGAGATAGGGTAAGGCGCAGGCGTGGTAGGGGAGACCACCATGAAGGGGATGACACCTGGGTAAAAGCTGAAGGAAGGTGGGCTGAGTGATTTCCATACCTAGCGCAAGAACTTTCTAGGCAGGTGGGCTAGCAGTGCAGATGAGGTAGGAGCTGTGGGGGACACACCACTGTGACTGGAACTCGGAGCCGTGGGACGGGCACAGCCACGCGGGGGCAGTTCTCTGGGCCACGCGCTTTCTCGGTTCCCAGGAAGGGCAGCCCCCAGCGTAGCTAAAGTGCCACGGATTACCTGCTGCGCTCTCACGCCTTTCTCTGCTCGCGGGTAAACTGACGGCCTCAGAAATGTCTGCGACTATTTTAAAATCATAACTTTACCATGCCTTCAGAGAGAACAAGGTTTTTCAAAAGATGTGTTTATCACAGCCGGTGCTGTAGCACAGTAGGTAAAACTGCCACCTGCAGTGCCAGCATCCCATGTGAGCGCTGGTTCAAGTCCTGGCTGCTCCAGTTCTGATCTAGCACCCTGCTAATGCACCTGGGAAAGTTGCAAAGGATGGCCCAAGTGCTTGGGACCCTGCACCCACTTGGGAGACCTGGAGGAAGCTCCAGGCTCCTGGCTTCAGCCTGGCCCAGCTCTGGCCATCTGGAGAGTGAACCAGCAGGTGGAAGATCTCTCTCTACCCGTAACTCTGACTTTCAAATAAAGAAATAAATCTTAAATAAGGTGTGTTTACCATATAACCTCCTTTAAATACATTTTTGTCAAAAGCATGGCCCTGCAGAGTTCTAGCACATGCTATCTTGGGAGAATGTCCAAGTGGCTGAAGTACTCAGCTTCATCTCATTGAACCAAATCAGATTTTTTTTTTTTTTTTGGACAGGCAGAGTGGACAGTGAGAAAGAGAGAGAGAGAAAGGTCTTCCTTTGCCATTGGTTCCCCCTCCAATGGTCGCCACGGCCGGCGCACTGCGCCGATCTGATGGCAGGAGCCAGGTACTTATCCTGGTCTCCCATGGGGTGCAGGGCCCAAGCACCTGGGCCATCCTCCACTGCACTCCCGGGCCACAGCAGAGAGCTGGCCTGGAAGAGGAGCAACCGGGACAGAATCCGGTGCCCTGACCGGGACTAGAACCCGGTGTGCCGGCGCTGCAAGGTGGAGGATTAGTGAGCCGTGGTGCCGGCTAAATCAGATTTATTTCATGTCAGGAAAAAAAAGCCCCTGTGACTTCATTATTCAATTACATAAACCTCCTAGTTGGTAATTAAAGGCACATTATCTTTTAAATGACTGAGCAGCACACTATGGAAAGCATCTTGTAAGACGAATGATCAAATACAGTTCAGATAAAATTACAGTAAACCATGTGTCCACTTACAAATTGTAAAGCAAGCTGAATTAATACTTGTTTTTCTTAATTTGATTGCAATTGTGTGATATAACCAGGTAAAATATGAGTTATCTATGAAGCAAGGATTATAATAAAAATGTACCACAATCTTTGGCAAATGAATGTAGGTGTGAAGTTTTGAATTTTGATGTTTGAATTTGAGAACACTTATGTGGTCATCAAGTGCAAGAAATCAAAACAATGGCATTGATTTTGTAAGATGATCATCAGGACTAAGCATTGTGTATATACATATTCCATGAATGAAGAAAAATACACAGGATGGTTTAGTTTTTCTGACGCATAAATTTCAAAAATGGGGAACAGAAAGCAAAACATATGAGAGAGATAAAATGAGGGGGGCCGGCGCCCCGGCTCACTAGGCTAATCCTCCGCCTTGAGGCGCCAGCACACCGGGTTCTAGTCCCGGTTGCCCCTCTTCCAGGCCAGCTCTCTGCTGTGGCCAGGGAGTGCAGTGGAGGATGGCCCAAGTGCTTGGGCCCTGTACCCCATGGGAGACCAGGAAAAGCACCTGGCTCCTGGCTCCTGCCATCGGATCAGTGCGGTGCGCTGGCCACGCCGGCCATTGGAGGGTGAACCAACGGCAAAGGAAGACCTTTCTCGCTGTCTCTCTCTCTCACTGTCCACTCTGCCTGTCAAAAAAAAAAAAAAAAAGATAAAATGAGGGGGCCAGCGCTGCAGACGTGGCTTAACCTGCCAGTGCCCCAGTTGGGGACTTCCTGTGGGGTGATGGATGCGCCCTACAACTGTGTTGAGAGCTGCATCGTCTGCGGATATCTAGAACCCCCGGAATTGCATACCGTGAACAGGAAAACCGCCTGACCCGTGACTCACACATCAATAAAGTTTCTCTAGCGGCCGGTGCTGTGGCCTAGCGGGTAAAGCCACTGCCTGCAGTGCTGGCATCCCATATGGGCACCGGTTCAAGTCCCTGCTGCTCCACTTCCGATCCAGCTCTCTGCTATGGCCCGGGAGCGCAGTGGAGGATGGCCCAGGTCCTTGGGCCCCTGCACCCACATGGGAGACCTGGAAGAAGCACCTGCCTCCTGGCTTCGGATCGGCTCAGCTCTGGCTGTTGTGGCCATTTGGGGGAGTGAACCAGCAGAAGGAAGATATCTCTCTCTCTCTCTCTCTCTCTCTCTCTCTGCCTCTCCTCTATGTAACTCTGATTTTCAAATTAATTAATTAATTAAAACAAAAATAAAACTGCTCTACTAAAATGCTGTGGCCCAGGGTTAGGAGCACACAAACCCCGAAGCCAGGCTGCCGCTCGGGGAGGGTCAGCGGTGAGCCCAGGCATCAGTTTCTTCATCTGGAAAACTGAATGACACGTTGGGTGGCATTTGTGAAGTGCTGAAAACCGCCTAGCAGGTATAAGTGCTACCTGTTTGTTCAATGATTCTTTCAAATGCAGCGCTTGTCTAAAATGACCCGAGGTGTGATCATCCGGCACCAAAACTAACCCCGGCTTTAGCGCCCAGGCTGCTGGTCGCGTCTGTGTGTCCTGCACTTGGTGAAGGAGGGCGGGCGGGCGGCCCATATCGCGGCATGCAACAGGTGCGTGCAGTTCGAGATCTCACCATCAGAGGGCGCTGCACAACCATGTACCGCGCGGCGACCCGCGCCTCCTTCCCTAAGCGGCTAAGTTTGGCGGGGAGTCCTCCGGCCCGGGGCTTCCAAAGGGCCCGGGCGCTCTCACTGCTCCCCGGAAGGGGCCACCCTCTTCTCCCCGGGGCCCTTGTGTGCTGTGGCCGAGAAGCCTGGTCTGGGGCCTCCTGGCATCTCCTGGCTGCCTGCTGCTTCCTCCCTCTGTTCGTCTCTTCATCACTGCCATAAGCCAGGAGCAGGAACTCCATCCTGGCCTCCATGGGGGTGGGGGGACCCGGGGCCATCCTCTGCCATCTCCCTGAGTTCTAAGCAGCACTGCTGGTCCATTCAGCCCTCACCGAGCACCTGCTGTGGGCCAGGCAGCGGCGCAGGGGTGAGGAGCGGGAGCCCTGAGCCCAAGGAACCACCTTGGATCCGTGTGCATCTCGCGCCTCTGTGCCGTGGCACAGCTGTCCTGCGTACCTGGCTGCCTTCCACTTCCTGCACACAGAGACTCCTGCAGAATCAGGACACGCACCCCTCCTCCGGGAAGCCTCCCCTGCTTTCTGCTGCTGGGACGGCGCTGGTCTGCTGAGCTCAGTGGCGCATGCGCCAGTCCCGCTCCAGCCTCAGTGATAAGGCACGCTGAGCTGGTGTGAGTGCACGGGCAACGCCTCCTCCGTGGGCTGGCTGCTTTCCGGGCCTGCGCACGCTGAGACTGTGCCCAAGTCGCTGCCCATCTCAAAGCCTTGGGCCTCCCTTCCCCCCTCTGCGAAGTGGGCTCGCACTCCCTCCCTCCTAAGGTGCTGTGAGGACGGGTAGTGCAGCGTTTGGAGGGGAGTCCCCAGGGCCCACGGTCTTGGTGACAGTCTGCTGGCCCCTCCCCAGGGGCTGGTGGATCGCCCATCTAATTCGCAGCTTGGGGCTCCGGCGAGCTTGCGATCATTTTCTCTGTGCATTCCTGGATTTGGTCGTCAGAGAGGATGCTGGTCAGTATTACCTGTGTAGCCAAATTGGCAACAGCGCTGCTTCTTGTACATGCCCTGGGAGCCCCGCCTCCCTGCCTTAATTACACTTCTCATTCTGCTGCTGGCTGCTGAACTCCTACGCAACCATCAAGACCCACTCAGACACTACCCATCGCCAAAGGCTTTCCCAAGGCTGTGCTGCCGCCCTCCTCTCTGAACCGTCTTCGCCCGCTGAGTTGACCAGGGAGGCTGTGTGTCCCTCATGCCCTCTCTGTGCCCAGATCGCCAGGGCCATGTTGGTTTTGTGCCTGTGTCCCGGGACCCATGTCTGGCCCAGAGCCTTACACATGGGGCAATTGCCAGGGACGCCCCTGAGACTGGAGCTGAGTGGGCCAATGTCTGAGCTGCCTTCTGCGCGCGGTACAACCTGCCCGGGGCCTGGCTCTGCCTGGACTCGGCCGCATCACAGCCGCAACTCCCCCAACTCCCAGGAGCCTTCCGCTGCACCGTAGGGAGGCCCGCTCAGAGGTGAGGCTGGGTGCGATTTGTTAACAAGAGTGTTCACCAAATGTCCAAACGTGGCCTCCCTGTCTTGGCAAAGGCTCTGGATGGAGCAGGTTCCCTGGGGAAGGCAGGCAGCAGGTCCCCCGGGCCCTGGGACAGCTGAAAGCCAGCTGCGGAGGAGCCCAGCCAGGTAGCCGCCGGCAGCCGACTCAGCGTTGGCATTCGATTTGCTCTATTAACGGTCCGCACCATGACCGGGTGTGACAGCCCTGGCCCAGGCGGGGAGCTGCGCCGAGTGGGTTCAAAGCCAGTGGAGACCCCGGGAGCCAGGGCGCATGGCGGAGGAAGCTCGGGCTCCAGGCCTCTGGCGTCCCACCCTGGCTGGTCCTGCGGGCTCCACAGCTTGGTAGATGCCTGCTGGGTTTCAGATGGTTGGCAAGGAGCATTTATTGAGCATTTGCTGTATGCATGGCACACTGACTCAGGAACCAGAAAAGCGGGCTCTGTCGGCTCTGTCATTTAGGAGGTGACAACCAATGCTGCCTCTGGGCTGTGTTTCCTGCATTGAAAAGTGGGGACCTCAGTGGTGATGGGGTGGGGGAGGGTTGGGGATTGGGGGCTGGCGGCTCCTGATTGATGAGCACTCCCCACGTGCCAGGTTCTGTCTCCAGAGCGCTCCTGCCACCTCTTGGCCAATTCTTTTTAAAAAATATTTTATATATTTGAAAGACAGAGTTACGGAGAGAGAGGGAGGGAGAGACAGCGAGATCTTCCAGCCCCTGGTTCACTTCCTCACTGGCCGCAATGGCTGGGGCTGGGCCAGGCTGAAGCCAGGAGCCAGGGGTTTCTTCCCGGTCTCCCACAGTGGGTGCAGGGGCCCAAGGACTTGAGCCATTCTCTGCTGCTTTCCCAGGCCATCAGCAGGGAGCTGGATTGGAAATGGAGCAGAACTGACGCCCATGTGGGATGCCGGCATTGTAGGTAGCGGCTTAACCTACCACGCCTCAGCGCCAGCCCCAAATCCCCGCCCTCACGCTCTGCACGGCTCTGAACTGTGCTTGCTGTCGTGAGTTTCCACCTGCCCATCCTGCCTGTGCCACCCCCAGGAGAAGGTGGCTCTGGGCGGTTGGTGGTTCCAGGGGGAGGGTGAGAGGCCCCTGCTGCAGAGCCACCCGCAGCTGAGCCCAGTGCGGCTGTGCCACGCCCAGCTGCAGACACATGACCAAGTCCACGATCACTGCTCTGTGCCCTTGAGGTTCTGAGAAGGTTGATTATGCGGAAGTGCTGTAGCAAAAGCAAGCGGACTTCCTCCTCCGTGCGTCCAGGTCTGCAAATGCTGTGATGTCACCTAGAGCTGGGACACACCGCGGGGTGGGGACAGCAGCGAGGGGTGGTCACAGGAATGGCACCAAGCGACCACGTGACCCCCAACCAGCACCGTCCCAGGTGTCCATCTGTAAGTGGGAATGAAAACACGCCCTCCTTAAGACGGCTTTTCGGTCAGCATCGAGGGCTTCTCGTGTGGTCCCTGCCTTGTACATGGCCTCAGTAAACTTAGCAAGTGCTCTGATCCGAGTCTCAGCTGAGGGGCCTCAAGTGGCCAGCGGGGCCTGGTCTCGAGTCCCTGCCATCCTCCAGGGACGGGCATGACCTTTGGCAAGTTACTTAAACTCCCCGGGCCTCGGTTTCCCCAGCTGTAAAATGCAGATGAGCACGCCTTGCCTCGGCATGCTGGGCCGGCCACGGTTAGGACAGCGCCGCCTAGGCTTGACCTCTGCGGGACAGCCCTGACCATGGCCTCTTTCCTGCTGGGGTCTCACCCGACCTCAGGCACCTGCGCGGCCCGTCTGGAGAAGCATGACTCTCTGTCTGGAGGAAGAGGGCATGCGAACTGTGTCCTGTCTTCTACAGCCCCTCCTCAGTGGGTGGTCCCTGCAACGTCCAGCTCGCCCCCCACCCTGGGGACTCCCCCACTCCCCTGCTCTCCTCCAGACCAGTGTCTGTTTCCTGCGGCTGGAGCAGACGCCGCGGCCTGGGTGATTTATAAGGCACAGGGGTTGATGCTTCACCTTCCTGGAGGCCGGAAGTCTACGCTCGGGGCGCTGGCCTCCCTGCAGTGGTGCTGGACCTGTCTTTACAGATGGGGAGACCTGTGCAAGGTTCCCCAAAAGACTGGGAAGGGGAGGGAGGGGCGGGGGAGGGGGAAAGCAGAACCACACAGGGGTCATTTCAGGGACCACGCTCCCCAGGGGACTTGCAGCTCAGACAGAAAAAGCTGCTACAAGAGAAGGTTCTTTGGGCTGCAGTGGGCATTCTAACAACTTACGACGTGCCATTTTATTAGTAATGGTAACTACGATAGTGATTATAATGTCAGCTACTGGTGTCAAGTGTCTCCTCTCCACTGGGTGCTGTGGCGTGCTCTGCCTAGCTGGATCTAATCTTCACTATAGCTGGGAAGAGAGGTCTTGCCGTGCCCACTCTACAGATGTGCAAATCGAGGCATCGTAGCTGGCCCATGAGACGCAGCAGTGAGTGGCAGAACCAGGGCTTGACCTCAGGTCTCCTGACACTCAGAAAAGGGAGTTAAAGGATGACCAGAGCCTGAGCAGGCAGTGAGGCCACACCACTACTTCTGGATGCCCTGTCCAGGCCCCCGTCTGCCGTGTCTGTGTGGGGGTCCAAGCCCCCCAGCGCTGGGGGCTGGGGCTGGGGCTGGCGAGGAGCTCCTTGCAGGCCCAGCTGGTCCTGCCCTCAGGGCCGGCGCTCAGGAGCTGGGTGCACTGCGCCTGCCACCTCTCCCGTCCACCTGCAGCTCCCACCTGCTGCGTTCCTGCTGCTCTCTGCCAGGGCCACTGCTGGAAACCTTTCTGGAGCTTCAGCAGCTGCACTTGGGCTGTGGCCACATCCCTGCCGGGGTGCTCCCTGCAATGCACGTGGTGTATGCTTTTCCCCAACCAAGCGACCAAGCATGTATCCATCCATCATCCATCCCTCCATCCATCCACTCTTCCACTCATCCTTCCAAACATATCCCAGAACCCACCCACCCAACCATTCATCAATACATCCATCCCTCCCTCCCTCCTTCCAAGCATATACTCATCTCTCTGTCCAACCACCCATCCATTCATTTACCCCTCGATCCATCTGTCCATCCATCTGCGCAAGCATCCACCCACCCTACATGTGTGTCTGTGAAGCCCACACCGTGTGTCAGATAGTCTGCTGGATACTGCGCTTGTAGCAGGAACTAGACAGGGAGCTCACGCTCACTGGAGCTCGTATGCTAGTGTGGAGAGGCAACGCACAGATAAAGCCATCGACACACAGCATCAAGGTAGGACAAGGCCAGACACGAGCTGTTGTTCTCAGCCTTGCTCCCTCCAGTCCTCTTCCCAATGAGGACAATGACAGTAGTGCCCACAGCTGTCTTTTACCGATGGCTCATTCTGTGGGGACATTCGAGTGCGTTTGCATCATCACAAAACCCTAAAGGGCTGTGCTCTCACTGCTCCTATTTGACAGTTTCAGGGGCGCTAAAGAAGCAGCCCAGGGTCCCGCAGTTGCTAAGTCGAGGACTGGATGAAACCCAGACAGGTTCTCCGCACTTCAGCCCTCTCCTAGCACAGCCTTAGTTTTAGTACAAACTCTCAGCCGCAAGTGCGCTTCTCCTCGTGGGGTTACGATTCCGAGAGGCCCATCAGGGGCCAGGAAGTGCACATCACTGTTTTTAGTCCTCCCGAGAGCTCCTCCGGGCAAACCGAGTCTCACAGAGTGCACCGTGCATCCCTGGCACACAATCAGAACCTTGGTCTCTTGCACCCCCAAGCCCGTGTCTTTCACCCTCTTCCCTAGCTCCTCCGTCCGTGGACCCCTGCACGTCCTCAGACCTCTCTTCAGATCCACATGCAAACTCCTCGTGAGGTCTCCCCGCCCTCTGAGGAGTGGCTTCCTCCTGTGGGTGACGTTGGCCCGGGATCACTTGTTCGCTGCTGTCTCTGCAGGAGGCGGGGCCTGCCCGCTGTGCTCTGTCTGCAGAAATCTCGCTCTTCCTCCAGCAACGAGGCGCTTCATTCCACTTCTGATTTTAAGCTGATTTAACCAGTTAGGCTGGCTGTCCATTTACGGCTGCCATTTTCTGCTAATCCAATTAGCGTGGACTGAGGAGTCAGTCCCTGTGGAGCCAGCAGAACAAGGGTTCTCAAGGTCAAGCCTCGACCACTCCTTGGCCCTTTGACAGCGCCCCCTCCCCTGTGGGCACCTGGGGCTCTCTGGCTCTGTCTGTCCTCTCGTTAGGAGGAACACTGGCTGGTGAGCGTCACCTCAGAGGACGCGGGACCCCCAGGTCCTCCGGGACCTGCATGACCTCTTTCTCCATAAAACTTTTTTCTTTTTTAATTTGAGAAGCAGAGAATAGCGAGAGTGCCGTTAGGCTGGTTCATTCCGCAGATGTCCACGACGTCCGGGGCTCTTTCCTAAGCTGGGAGCAGGGAGTCCACCCAGGGGGCAGGAACCCAACTACTTGAGCTGTCACTGTTGCCTGCCGGCGTGAGCATTAGTAGCGAGCTGGAGTCAGAGGCCAGAGCCCGGAAATGAACCCAGGTGAGACGCAGGTGTCGTAAGTGCCGAGCTGGATGGCTGCTCCAGGGCTGCTTTTAGGAGTGGCTTCTATAATGAGGAGCAAATAACCTACCTCCCGTGAGGGCCACTCCCACCCCCAGCACTCCCGCAGCCCAAGCCTGTCTCCACCCCTGCTGTTCTCTTCGCCCCTCCCATCCCGTCCCCTCCGGAGGAGGAGCTCGCTGGGCCCTGAGGCCAAGCGGCTGGGAAGCTCACAGGGGGTCAGAGGGCATCCCAGCCCCTG
This sequence comes from Oryctolagus cuniculus, assembly GCF_051225735.1. Lineage (NCBI taxonomy): Eukaryota > Metazoa > Chordata > Mammalia > Lagomorpha > Leporidae > Oryctolagus > Oryctolagus cuniculus. The sequence goes on along the minus strand of NC_142886.1, from coordinate 40,397,817 downwards.
CCAGCCCCAGAGACCAGGTATGGGGAGGGAGCCCGGGAGGGCCCCAGGAGTCCGGGCGCCCTGTTAACTCGGAGCTACCGGGCCGGACAGTTCCCTTAGGGAGGGCCAGCTCTACGCTGGCCACTGGGTCAGGCTTTCGGATTTGTGGCCTCGGCGAGACTGCCAATAACCAGCGAGGGTGGATGTCGTTTCCCTGGGGGATCTGAAAGGGGGAAATGTCAAGTAACTTGCAGGTGCTGCCCCGGCTGGGACATGAGTGGACACACCAGGGCAGGTCCCCCTAGCAGCAGGGCAGCCCAGTAACCCAGGTGGCCAACGATGTCCCGCCTACTGTGGCCCCTAGGGGCAGTCCCCTTGGACTCTCTCTGCTCAGCCCCTCGCCCACCATCCAGAAGCCTTGACTGCCACCAGCCCTGGCTCCATCCGCCCCCACTCCCTCCTCGTTCTGTTCTTTAGCTGTGCCCTCCACTGCCACTCTCTCTCAGCCCCACCCATCCACACGCTGCCGGCCCCACCCAGCCCTGGGGACCTCCTGCTTTCTCGCAACCTGGGGAAAATGGATGGCACAGGGGCCCACAGGGGAGGGGACGGCATTTGAGGATGGGGTGCTGGGGGCCGGGGTCTGAGGTGGATCACCCTACCAGCAGCCTGGGGAAAGGAAGTCAGGCCCAGGCTTCCCCACGGGGGAGCCCGGCGCCGTGGGAAGCAGGACCAGCATCCAGGCCGAGGACAGAGGGAGGCAGGCCAGCAGCCCCTCCCGCAGCACGAGCAGCGCTCTGGAAATGCCCTTTCTGGAATGTTTGCGACTCCCCTGCCCGTGCTGGGCGTTTCATGGAAGTTGCAGATGCTTAGGGTCTGCCCTGGCTTCAAGGAGCCCAGAATTCAGTGGAGGCGACAGACAAGTGTGTCTTACCTGGAACATCAGGTGGGGTGTGGGAAATGCTACCACCGGGATGGTGTGAGGGGCTGGCTGGTGGCCCCCTCAAAAAAGATATGTTGAAGGGACTGGTGCTGTGGTGTGTGGGGAGCAACTGGGAGCAACTCGGACTAGACTGTTACTGGAATTAAGACTTATTCTATGCATCTGCTCTCCCACAATATGGCACTGAGAAGGGAGTAACAGCTTCTACACAGCTGCCTCCAGTTCAACCAATAAACAGCAGGACCTGCTCCTGATTGGAGGAGAGCAGCGTACTCGGCATGTGGGTAGCAGAGTTGGGATTGGTGGAAGAGGACTATAAAGGAGGAGAGAGACAACATGCACGAGGAACATCTAAGAGGAACATCTATCTGAAGGAACACCTGTGCAGCCCCCGAGAGAGCAGGCCGGTGGTGTGCCGCTCCCCCGTGGAAGTGGGGAAAGTGGCTAGAGGGAACCGCCCTTCCACGGAGGTGGAAGGGTCGGTAGCCAACCCGGGAAGAACCAGCAGCAAACCCGGGGAGTGCCGAGCAGACAAAAGAACAGCGCAGGGTCCTGTGTCGTTCCTCCACGAAGACGGGGAGCGACATAATGGTGCCGTGACTTGGATGTGAAGCCTAGGCAGGGTCCTGTGTCGTTCCTCCACGAAGAGGGGGAGCGACATAATAGTGCCGTGACTCGGATAGGAAACTTAAGAGGGAAGAAACTGGAAGAAGTGGGGAAATACCGGAGAGAGAGACTAGCAAAGAGCCTAGGGAAAAGCTGGACGGAAAAGGTGCCGGAAGAAGCTATCGAAAGCCTAGGCATAGACTCGGATATGGACTGTGGGAAAGAAGTTAGGATTGGATGTTAGGGTTGAAAGCGGAAGTGAAAACCTAGAAGAAACTTAGACTTGGATATGGACTGTGGGGAGAGGCCAGGAGAAATGAGAGGGGAATATTGTTGGAAGAAAAGTTAGGAAACATACCGGGTAGAGAAAAATGTTAGGGAGGATGTAGCCGCGGGGGCAGGCCGAGGCGGAGACGTAAGCCAGCTTGGGATTCGTCGAGTCAGCCCGGGGAGCAAAAGGTGAAAATCTGGAACCAGAGGCAGAGACGTGGGCCGCCAGGTTGGAATCCGTCAGATTAGCCCGGGGAGCAAAGGACGGGAAGCCAAGCTGAAGGGCGTAGACGTGAGCTGGGTTGAATTCGCCAGGTTAGCCCGGGGAACTTGGACTGAATACCGGTGGCGGAAACGTGAGCTGTGCTGTGTGACTCGTGGAAGCCGCCGCGCGCAGAGAGAGCGCGTGGGGCACAAGTAGATAGGGAACCCGGGGCTAGCGCGAGGCCGTGGTGCAGACTCAAAGGGGCACGGAGACCGCAGAGTGCGCGCGCGAAGCCGGGAAGCCGCGCAGATGAGAGAAGCGTGGGCTGAAGCGGCTCAGAGCCCGGAAGCCGCCGAGAAGCAGCCTCGGGGCGGGCGCCGGGAAGCCACAGGGATAAGAGAAACAGAAGTTTAGAAGTAAAATGAGAGAAATAGGAATGCTGGTAGATAGAAGTAAAATAGGAGAAATAGGAATGCCCGGAGGTAGAGAAATAGGGAAAAATAAGGCCTCCCCACAACACAGCAATGAGAGAGCTTGGATTCGGTCTGCCTGATTAGTAAGACAATAAGCACCTGCGGGCGGCTAGCAGCTTATGCGCCGCAGGTCACCGAAGACAGGCACGAATTAACATCAATAAGTCTCCCCACAATACCGCAATGAGAAGGCTTGGATTCGGTCTGCCTGATTAGTAAGGCGATAAGCACCTGCAGGCAGTTCTAGCAGAGCAGAGCATGCGCTGCAGGGCACCGAACACAGGCACGCATCAGCACCTAAAAACCTCCTCACAACATGGCGAAGAGAGGACCCGGATTCGGTTTGCCTGATTGGTAGGGCTTGTAAGCACCTGTGGGCAACTCTAGCAAGCAGAGCAGAGTGTGTGCCGCGGGGCACTGAAGACAGGCGCGTATCAACGCCAAAAAATAAAAAGAAAGGGGGATCTGTGGGGAGCAACTGGGAGCAACTCGGACTAGACTGTTACTGGAATTAAGACTTATTCTATGCATCTGCTTTCCCACAATATGGCACTGAGAAGGGAGTAACAACTTCTACACAGCTCCCTCCAGTTCAACCAATAAACTGTAGGACCTGCTCCTGATTGGAGGAGAGCAGCGTACTCAGCGTGTGGGTAGCAGAGTTGGGATTGGTGGAAGAGGACTATAAAGGAGGAGAGAGACAACATGCACCAGGAACATCTAAGAGGAACATCTATCTGAAGGAACACCTGTGCAGCCCCCGAGAGAGCCGGCCGGCGGTGTGCCGCTCCCCCGTGGAAGTGGGGAAAGTGGCTAGAGGGAACCGCCCTTCCACAGAGGTGGAAGGGTCAGTAGCCAACCCGGGAAGAGCCAGCAGCAAACCCGGGGAGGGCCGAGCAGACGAAAGAACAGCGCAGGGTCCTGTGTCGTTCCTCCACGAAGACGGGGAGCGACAGTGGTGAAGTGGGTAAAGCAGCCGCCCGCAATGCTGGCATCCCATAGGGACGCCGGTTCGAGTCCCGGCTGCTCCACTTCCGATCCAGCTCTGTGCTGTGGCCTGGGAAAGCAGCAGAAGATGGTCCAAGTCCTTGGGCCCCTGCATGTGTGAAGGAGAACTGGAAGAAGCTCTAGGCTCCTGGGTTTGGATCAGCCCAGTTCTGGCTGTTGCGGCCGTTTGGGGAATGAATGGAAGACCTCTCTCTCTCTCTCTCTTTCTCTTTCTTCCTCTGCCTCTCTGTAAGTCTGCCTTTCAAATAAATAAATCTTAAAAAAAATATATTGAAGTCCTAGCCTCCAGAATCTCAGATTGTGACTTTATTTGGAAATAGCCTTGTTAAATATGTAAAACATTAAGAAGAGGTGGGGCCAGTGCTGTGGTGTAGCAGGTAAACCTGCCGCCTGCAACGCCAGCATCCCATATGGGCGCTGGTTCGAGTCCTGGCCACTCCATTTCCAATCCAGCTCCTTGCTAATGCACCTGGGAAAGCAGCAGAGGATGGCCCAAGTGCTTAGGTCCCTACACCCATGTGGGAGACTGTAAGAAGCTCCTGGCTCCTGGCTTTGGTCTTGCCCAGCTCTGGTTCTTGTGGCCATTTGGGGGAGTGAACCAGCAGATGGAAGATCTCTCTGTCTCTGTCTCTGTCTCTGTCTCTCTCTTTATGTAGCTCTGCCTTTCAAATAAAATAAACAAATCTTTTTTTAAAAAAAGATAAGGTCATCCTGGAGGGGTGGGGGGTGCCTAATCCAATATAACTGGCATCTCCTAAGATCATTTGGAGAGAGAGAGAGGGCGGATACAAGGTAGCAGTGAAGGCAGAGGGGCAGTGATGCAGCCATAAGCCAGGAGCACCAAGGCATGCGTCAGGCCCAGAAGACAGGGAGGGGTGAGGAGGGAGTGTTCCAGAGAGGCTTCAGTGGGAGCACAGCCTGGCCGACGTCTTGATTTTGGACTTCCGGGCTCCAGAACCGTAAGCCAGCCAGGTTTGGGCCCCTGTGATAGAAGACCCAGGAGCCCAGTATGGGAGGGACGCCATTGCTGCCGCAGCCTGGCAGAGGGAGATATCCCCGGGGAACGGGAGCGCGGGGTGAGGGCTTTGTACAGGCGCTCACGGTAGGAAGCGCCGAGTGCTGATGCTGAGCTCGGCAGGGACCTGGGATGACAGAGCCACAGGCATCCGCCCCCACGGGAGAGCCAGACTCTGTCTCACCACTCAGCACGGCGCGTCATGGCTGGGAAGACAAGGCTCGGAGCAAACAGGAGCTGGAGCTGTGTGTGCACAGTGGAGTGCTCAGGGCTCCAGGCGGAGGGAAGACCCCAAGCCACGGTCAGGCCGTTTGGAGCCCTGCTCCCCCGTTTGACCCCACCCGTACCTCCGAAGAGCACTGACCACCTGCTGGTCTATGGAGGCTGCTCTCGGATCATACAGCTGGCGTGGTGTCACAAGTCTTCCTGGTAAGGCCTGCAAGGTCAGCGATGGGTGCCCAGGACGAGTCCTCAAACATACATAAAGACACGTTATAAAAATGGCCCCTGGAGGCAGAAAATCTTTCCCCTCGGTCACCCTATACAGAAAAGTCTTTCGAGAGCTCTTGCGTAGACGGCCTGTCTGTCCGGGTCTGGGATCCTGCTGTGTCTGAGCGAGCGCTGGCAGAGGGGCGCCACACCCTGATGGACTTAGAGTCTTGCTGGTGGTCAAGAGTGGGCTCACGCCCCAGAGAACTCTCGACCCGAAGCCCAAAGCAGCAGGGTTTATAAAGGCAAAGACCACAAGGACGGGAGGGGGAACACAGGGTGGCTAGGACCCGGGTGGGGAGAATGCATGGTTACTAGGGTCAAGCTGACCTAAGGCCAACATGAAACTAATATCAATTATAATCTTGACAACACCAATTACAATTTTAACCTAAAGCATATGCAAAACTATTATCGACTATAATTTTGACAATGCCAATTGCAATCTTAACAATTCCAATTCCAATCTTGACATTAATCCGGGTATCGGCCTAAATCGTACGTGGGACATAGATTACAATCTTAACATTAGTCCAGGTGCAGCCTATCTATGTTCAGCTTGAGCGATCATGCTAGGGAGATTCTACGTTCTGCCAAGTGGGATGCAGTGGACTATTCCTCTCTGAGTTTTATTTTTATTTTATTTTATTTTATTTTTTTTTGACAGGCAGAGTGGACAGTGAGAGAGAGAGACAGAGAGAAAGGTCTTCCTTTGCCGTTGGTTCACCCTCCAATGGCCGCCGCGGCCGGCACACTGCGGCCGGCGCACCGCGCTGATCCGATGGCAGGAGCCAGGAGCCAGGTGCTTTTCCTGGTCTCCCATGGGGTGCAGGGCCCAAGCACCTGGGCCATCCTCCACTGCACTCCCTGGCCACAGCAGAGAGCTGGCCTGGAAGAGGGGCAACCGGGACAGAATCCGGCGCCCCAACCGGGACTAGAACCCGGTGTGCTGGCGCCGCTAGGCGGAGGATTAGCCTAGTGAGCCGTGGCGCCGGCTCTCTCTGAGTTTTAGATCCTAGTTCCAGACCAGAGTCTCATGGTGTGTGTGTTGGGGGGGGGGGTGCCTTCTCAAGATGGAGTCTCTAAAATGGAGTCCCTACCGTCAAGGTGTCACTTCACTATGTGGAAGTCGCCACAGTGAGCTGTTTTATTCCTATGCGGGGCTTCCTCCTTCAGTGCAGGGTCTCCAAATTCATTCTCCGCTTAGGGAGCACTGTGTGCCCTGCTGACTTGCAAACATCCACGGGGTAGAGTGACGGGGGAGGGCCTGTTAGGGCAGCTGGAACCTGAGCTGGGTTTGCCAAGATGGGTAGGAGCTGGACGAGGGAAAAGAGCAGGCAGGTCTTGTAGGAAGGGGCGTGGTGTGTGCAAAGGCAGGCAGGCAGGCAGGCGGGAAGCGATACCAAGTGTAGAAGCACAGGAAGGCCGGCGCCGCGGCTCACTAGGCTAATCCTCCGCCTAGCGGCGCCGGCACACTGGGTTCTAGTCCCGGTCGGGACGCCAGATTCTGTCCCGGTTGCCCCTCTTCCAGGCCAGCTCTCTGCTGTGGCCCGGGAGTGCAGTGGAGGATGGCCCAAGTCCGTGGGCCCTGCACCCCATGGGAGACCAGGAGAAGCACCTGGCGCCTGCCTTCGGATCAGCGCAGCTGTGGCCGGCCGCAGTGGCCATTGGAGGGTGAACCAACGGCAAAGGAAGACCTTTCTCTCTGTCTCTCTCTCACTGTCCACTCTGCCTGTAAAAAAAAAAAAAAAAAAAAAAAAAAAAAGCACAGGAAATATACAACGTGGCTGGGACACAAGGTTCATGAGGTTGGCCAGGTCTCATTACAAAAGGCCGTAAGTGTTACACAGAGGGGAACTTTTATTCTGCAAGTGAAGAAATCCATAGAAGGCATTGGGCAGTGCACCTGCGCGCTTTGCCCAGCAGTGCAGGGATGAGCTGGAAGAACGCCAGCCTGGAGGAGGAGAGGCATTCAGAGGTGAGAAGCAAGGAAAGCCTGAGTGAGACAATGCCAGGACGGGGAGGAGAGAACTGGCTCACAGCTGTGCTGGGGGCCCCAAGATCACCCGGACTCACAGAGCTCAGCAAAGTGGGTAAACCCATAGTTAGGGCTTATCATAGCGAAAGGACACAGACCACCATCCCTGAAGACACGTGGAGCAGAGCCAGGGAGAAACAGGCAGGAGCTGGCGCGTCTTCTCTCCCAGGGGCAGCTCATGGATGCACCCGGTCCTCCGTGCAGTGACAAGGGACCACATGCGGGGAGGGGAGTGTTGCCAACTAGGGAAGCCCACCTGAGCCTTGGTGATCAGAGATTTTGCTGGGGCTTGGTCCCATAGGCACGGAGCACCCATGTGGCTGACAAGTGGTCACTCGTTCTTCTGTCTCTGCAGAAGCCCAGCAGATGCTGCACGGCCCGCAGCCCCCAGAGTAATTTGCACTGGCAGTGTGAAACACCCGGCAGGGCCCAGGGCTCCAGGTAAGCAGAGACTTCTCAGCTGGCTACCTCAAGGCTCAGCGCGCAGCCCCCAGGGGCCAGGCAGCGTCAGGCCTTTCTTTGGAACGTGCAGGGTTTGAATGCCTCAGACCTGGGGAGTCAGGCCTCCTCATTGCCTATTATTGTGTGTAAGAGACAGAAACGACAGGGCTTGGTGTCTGGCGGGGTGTGGAGGTGCTAGAGAAGGCTGTCTGCAGTGAGCCTCAGTCCTGGGTGGATTGGGGGCAGCGGTGGGAAGAGTGTTGCAGGACAGATGCATGGTTTACCTAGTCATTTACGGAGGGCATTTTAGATCCCCTTAGACCACAGGCATACCTTGAAAAAAATGAGGTCTTTTTAACATGAATGAAAATTGAGAGAAAAGTTAGCATCAGCTGCCCAATCTCTTCATTCCATTGCTCCTGGTCTCAGGACATTCAGCTTAGGGAATGGACTGTGGATTGGTGGGGGGGTAATCCTGGGTCTGAGCTTCTCTGTCCAAGTCCTCATCCTTCATGTCCCAAAGATGCACAGCTGAGGATCACAGCATCAAGCTAACAGGAGAAATCCCAGCGATGGTGGCCCTGCCCCTGGCTGCAGACACGGAACTTTTGGTGAGCTTCTCAACCCCTTCATAGCAGAAGGCTACTTTCTCCCAAGGCTTCCTCTCTGCCAAGGCTGCGACACAGAGAGGTTGGGTTGGTTCTCTTTCAATGGCTTGGAATTCTCTCCAAACCAAGACAGTTAAATTCTTACCCCTTGGGGGGAGGGGAGAGGACGATGAACTGAGCGAGTCAAATCATACAGTGTTGGGTTGTACGATGTGAAAAGCTGCCTTGCAATTTGTGAGACATGTCAAGGTGAACCACGTTCACCAACGTATCTTCCTTTCAGATAAATTCCAAGTATTTCATGAAGACACTCGCCCGCTAGGAGGCAGAGCTGAATCCCGCTCCTCATGGGTGTAGGCTGGGCTTAGTGATTTGCTTACAAAGCGCAGAGGTGGAATGCGAGAGAGGACAGGGGAATGCTACAGGGAAAGTGTACATTGTGGGAAAACTATGCACGCATTTCTCTTTTTTGGGGCAAAACACACTTTCTTTTAATTCCATTTTCCTGGAACTTTTGGAAGTACCCTTGTGTTTTATCCAGGGACCCAGGTGAACACCAGCAGTGTTGAGGGGCTGACCTCATGCACACCTGATACACGGCCACGAGCAAGATGCACCAACTCTGTGGCCCTTTTCTCCCAAATTCACCACCCTGTCTCACCCTGAGGAACCCTGACAAACCCAGGCTGAGGGACTCCTGCAAAAACCCCCGAGGAGTAGTCTGCAAACGGCTCACTAGGCTAATCCTCCACCTGCGGCGCCGGCACACTGGGTTCTAGTCCCGGTCGGGGCACCGGATTCTGTCCGGGTTGCTCCTCTTCCAGGCCAGCTCTCTGCTGTGGCCCGGGAAGGCAGTGGAGGATGGCCCAAGTGCTTGGGCCCTGCACCCCATGGGAGACCAGGAGGAAACACCTGGCTCCTGGCTTCGGATCGGCGCAGTGTGCTGGCCTTAGGGGCCACTTGGGGGGTGAACCAATGGAATAGGAAGACCTTTCTCTCTGTCTCTCTCCCTCTCACTGTCTAACTCTGTCTGTCCAAAAACAAAAACAAAAACAAAAACAAAAACAAAACAAAACAAAAAAATAGTCAAGGTCACGAAAAGCAAGGAAGACCGAGAAACTCTCATAGACCAGAGGAGAAGGAGGAGACATGAAGAGGGAATGCAACGTGGTTTCCTGAACTGGATTCCGGACCAGAAAGCAAAGGAGTAGTCAGATCTGAGCAGGGTGTGTTGTTCGGTTAAGGCGAATGAATCAATGACAACTTCTTGGTTTCGGCATTTGTACCAAAGAGGTAGACATCCAGGGAAGCTGGGGATAGGGCACAGGGGTACTCTACTTATCTTTGATACTTCTCTGTGGATGTAAAAGGATTCCAAAACATTTATTTAAAAATTAAAAAACATCCACCAGCTGGGTGTTTTATGAGCTCAGGTTTAATCCTTCCAGAAAGGAGTGAACCAACATGTCAGTTTGTAAGTCACTGTCAGGTTCTTCTGATGGATCTGGGTGGTTTCCAGTGTTTGGGGACAGGGAGGAGCTCTGTGCCCCACCCCCACAGAGCTGCTGTCAGCTGGGAACTTATAAAGAAGGCTCAGCCAAAACAACGCCGAATACGCACACTTCGGTTAGTAGAGGGTTGGAGTTTCAGCAGCAGCGTCTCTCTCTCATGGACATACACCCAAGGCACGAACACTATCAGCGACAAGTTCCCTATTGTAGGGCAGATGAGCTCTGTGTCAAACCAGACTTCCTGGCTGCTCCACTTCTGACCCAGCTCCCTGCTAATGTGCCTGGGTAAGCAGAGGAAGATGGCCCACGTGCTTGGACCCCTGCATCCATATGGGAGACTCAGAAGAAGCTCCTGGCTCCTGGCTTTGGATTTAGGGAGGGAACCAGCGGATGGAAGATATCTCTGTAACTCTGCCCTTCAAATTAATAAATAAATCTTTTAAAAAAGGGGAAAAAAATAAACCAGACTTGCAGAGTCTTCCGGTTATAAGGGTTCACTGTGTTCATACCGCATCACTCAGCGGGTCCTAATCCATTACCTGTAATACCACCTGTCAAAAGCAGCTTTTGTCATTCTTCTTTGTCTTCTCTTTTTTTTTTAAGGATTTATTTTATTAATTTGAAAGGCAAAGTTACAGAGAGGGAGAGACAGAGAGAGAAAAATCTTCCATCAGCTGGTTTCCTCCCCAAATGGCTACAATGGTCAGGGGTAGACCAGACCAAAACCATGAGCCAGCACCTTCTTCCAGGTCTCCCACATGGGTGCAGGGGTCCAAGAACCTGGGCCATCCTCTCCTGCTTTCCCAGGTGCATTATCAGGGAGCTGGATTGGAAGTGGAGCAGCCAGGACTTGAAATGGTGTCCATATGGGATGCCGGTGGCATAGGGGGCAGCTTTACCACTAAGCCAGAGTTCTGGCCCCAGCTTCTGTCATTCTTATGCTAGTTAGCCAACCCTAGGGGGTGGTTCCAGGTTTGGATTAACTTAGGGATGCATCTAACCCACCACACTTCTCATACTGAAATACTAGGGTGCCTCAAAAAGTTCACGGACAGAGTGGACATTTAACCTGGCAGCTGCGATGCCTGTGACCCATACCGGAGTATCCAGGTTTAATTCCTAGCTCCAGCTCCTGACTCCAGCTTCCTGCTAACACAGACTCTGGTAGGCAGTGGTGATGGCTCCAGAAATCGGGTTCCTGCCTCCTATGTGGGAGACCTGGAGACCCTCCCAGACTCAAGGCTTCAGTCTCAGTCCAGCCCCAGCCTTTGCAGATATGTGGGAGCAGCCAATATGAGCTCTATTTCTGTCTCTGTCTCTCAAATTAAAACAATTTTTTAGATTCATAGAAAATTGAATTTAAAGATAAGTTTATCTTGATGCAAAATGTTTTGGAAACCCATGCTCTATTTTCTCATAATACGCATTTCCATGAACTCTTAAAAACCCCTCATAGTTACAACAGGCAGAAAAACATCTTCAAAGAAAGCATCCTGTACTCATGCTGAAGGTGGGATTGCTTTTTTCCCCTTTTACATGTGTTTGTTTGAAAAGGGGAGTGGCAGGGAGAGGGAGGGAGACACATTAGAGATCTTCCATTCTTTGGTTCACGCTCCAAATGCCCACAAACTCCACCTAGGTCTTCCATGCGGGTGTCATGAACCCAAGTACTTGGGCTACCCATTGCTTCCCAGGTACTATTTTTTTTTTTTTTAGATTTTATTTATTTATTTGAGAGGTAGAGTTACAGACAGTGAGAGGGAGAGACAGAGAGAGGGCTTCCTTCCCTTGATTCACTCCCCAAATAACCGCAATGGCCAGTGCTGTGCCAATCTGAAGCCAGGAGACAGGAGCTTCTTTCGGGTCTCCCATGTGGGTGCAGGGGCCCAAGCACTTGGGCCATCCTGTACTGCTTTCCCAGGTCATAGCATAGAGCTGGATCAGAAGAAGAGCAGCCAGGACTAGAACCAGCGCCCATATGGGATGCCGGCACCGCAGGTGGAGGATTAACCTAGTGCGCCACGCCCCCCCCCCCACCCCGGGTACTTCAGCAGGAAGCTGGATCAGAAGTGCAAGGTGTGGGGCTGGTGCTGTGGTGTAGTGGGTAAAGCCGCTACCTGCAGTCCTGACATCCCGGCTGCTCCACTGCTGATCCAGCTCTCTGCTGTGGCCTGGGAAAGCAGCAGAAGACGGCCCACGTGCTTGGGCCCCTGCACCTGTGTGGGAGCCCAGGAAGAGGCTCCTGGCTCCCAGCTTTGGATCAGCCCAGCTCTGGCCATTGCAGCCATTTGGGGAGTGAACCAGTGCATGGAAAACCTCTCTCTCTCTCTCTCTCTGCCTCTCTCTAACTCTGCCTTTCAAATAAATAAATAAATTCTTTAAAAAAATTAAAAAAGAAGTGGTGCAAGGTTGGTGGTACTTGAATTAGCCTCTCTTGGAAGGGATGAGGGTGCCCTAAGTGGAGGCTTAACTTGTTTTGTGCCACAACGCCCACCCAGGAAGCGTGGCTTTGAAGGAAAGAGGAGGGTGAGGGGCGAGGAATCTTACTTTTTTACTTTGCTGTTACTGGGAGTGAGCAGAGTACAGTGGCTGTTGCATTGCAGGGTGAAGCGTATACAGCTTTGACGTCAGGCAGACCTAACCCCGAATTCCTCTAACTCGGGGCACGTTGGCTCACAACGACCTTGGGCGCTGCCCTGTAATGAGCCGGTCACCCCAGCTTGTGCAAAGAAAGCATGCGGATAACTGAGCACTGGGTGAACAGCACCCACACTCCTCTGCCCATCCACTTCATCTACTATTCACGGAGCACTTGAAGGCCCTAATTAAGTGTCTTCTTCGGGAGTGCCTAGTAAATGGAGCTGATTGGGGGAAACTTGAAATTCTCTTTGAGATTCTTTGGGAGAGAAAAGCAGCAGTTGTCTGTGGACAAAGAACAATTATCTCCACACTCCAGCCCAGATACGGGAATACTCAACGAGGAGCTTTGTCTGCTTCACGTGAGAGCTTTCAAACCCTCTTAGGATTCAGCCTCCCAAACCCCCCACTGATCTGGAAAACAAGTGAAATAAATGAACGGCAAGTACTCTGCATCCAAGAAAGTAACTGTTGTGACTGAGTGGTCCCGCTTCCATCAGCCCCTTATTTGAGCAAGACCTTTGTTTGTTTGTTTGTTTTCTCTCTCTCAGAGCCCTCCTCCATGCCGCTGTAGCTGGAGGTCTTTGACTCTAATAAATCTTGCTTTTTTAAATCTCAAAAAAAAAAAAAAAAAAAGAGGGCTGGCACTGTGGTACAGTGGGTTAGAGCCCTGGCCTGCAGGGCTGGCATCCCATATGGGTGCAGGTTCAAGACCCGGCTGCTCTACTTCCGATCCAGCTCTCTGCTATGGCCTGGGAAAGCAGTAGAGGATGGCCCAAGTGCTTGGCCCCTGCACCCATGTGGGAGACCCAGAAGAAGCTCCTGGATCCTGGCTTTGGATTGGTGCAGCTCCGGTTATTGTGGCCATCAGGGGAGTGAACCAGCGGATGGAAGACCCCCCTCTCTCTCTGACTCTCTCTCTCTCTCTGTAACTCTGATCAATAATAAATGTTAAAAAAAAATTTGGCTACATCAATAATTTCTTCCTCTTTCAGCCATCATTTCTTCCTCCGTGGAGCTAATGAGAAATAAAAGGCAACAGGTCTTTTCCTCCTTCGAGGGCTGTACTTGGAAAGGGAAGAACAGTAAAGGCTTGGAACTCATGATTCTTTCCAAAACGTGAGAAGGACCAGTCCCCCCCCCCCAAATAATCCAGAAGAAGAGGACAAAGTAAGGGGGGAAGAAGAGAGGGAGAGCGAAGCAGAAGACTGGCTCAGGTGTGCTTGCGGGGGCCCACGGGTGGGGCTCACAGCCCTGGGTTCACACAGGAAAGCGTTCAGGTTTCCATTAGAAACCAGCTCAGAGCCAGGGATGACCACACAGCAGCAGGTCTTCTGGGATTCTCAGCGATCCTGAACGTGGAGCTTGGAACCGGTTTTATCTAGATCCTCAGGGAAAAGGAAATCCACATGAAAGCTCATCCGAGACCATTCTTTTGAGAGATCTCCTACTGTGGATAGTCTGAAGTCTGTGACCCTCACAGGACTGGACTGTGCCTTGGTCACCTTTCTCCCTCCAGTGTCTCGGGTGGCACGTGGCAGGCAGCAGAGGCTCCAGGAATGTTCGCTAAATGGGTGGATGACCGATGGACACGGCGGCACACAGATCTGGCCCTGAAATGCTTGAAATAGCTGCCCTGGGCCCCCCCACCCCCACCCCAGCCGTTCTTGCCTTGACTCTCTTTAGCGTCATTAGCTTGTGTTTAATGAATAATTTACAACTTGTTCAGGTGTTTCATTTTAGGAGCACAGACTGGATGGAACAGGGGAGGGTGGTAAGTGACATAACAGCTGAGAAAGGGCTGTCATTGTGACCCCGAGATGGAGCGTGCATGGTGGGGGGCAGTCACGGTCATGAACAGAGCAGGGTCTTCAAGAAAGAGTCACAGTTGCACCTTGACCGATGCCTGCTCTGAGCCAGGAACTTCCGGCTATTTTGCAAACATTGTGTTTTTAAAGTTAAGCCACACAGATGCAAGGTTGGCATAATTATTCTATTTCACTTGCAGGGAAACAGGGACACTCAGTGTTATCGATGTCTATTCTGCTTTGTAAAAGTTTTTAATTATTTGTTAGTCTTCAACTTGTTGCAAAAGGTCCGCTCCCTCCTTTTCTTAAAAATATTTTTTTTGCTGCTCTGCTTCTGATACAGCTCCTTGCTAATGCGCCTGGGAAAACAGCAGACGCCCCAAGTGCATCTCTGGGAGAGAGACAGAGACAGAGAAATCTCCCATCCGTTGGTTCACTCTCCAAACGCTCGCAATGGCCAGGGCTGGGCCAGGCGCCAGGAACTCTATCCACGTCCCCCATGTGGGTGGTGGGGGCCAAAAAGCACTTGGGTCATCTTCCATGACCTTCCCAGGTGCATTCGCAGGAAGCTGGGTGGGAAGTGGAGTAGCCGGGACTTGAACCAGGGATTCTGATAAGGGATGCGGGTGTCCCGTGTGGCAGTTTAACCTGCTGCGCCACAATGCTGGCCCTGGGTATTAAACCAGAGGTATCACTGAAGTATATCATATTGCACTTCTTGCCTTAACATTATTACCCATACAAACTCATTTTGGCAGCTATGTGAGATGCCACTGCTTTGTTTCTGTGCCACTGACCAGCTTCTCTCAGTACTGAGAGGGTGACTGTCCCGTGTCGAATGATTCCATCACTCCTTTGATTTGCACATTGGAGGCAAAGGTTTGATCCTTTAGTGTTCATAGATTTTTTTCCTATGTGGATAGGTGATTGTATATGTACTATGTATCTCATATGCATATACATGTATGTGTGTGTATTACATTTCATGTGTTTATGTGTATGCATGTGTATTACATGTCTCATGTGATAAAGGTGTGTGTGTGTATGTATGTATGTGTCTCATAGCATCCTTTGAACCAGCTTTGTCATCCTGGCAGTTCCTTCCCTGAGTGATTTATTTAATCTCTGACTTTTGCTCCCTACATATTTGTATGAGAGCTACGATGGTGAACTAACAAGAGTATGTGAGGGACACCCTGGAGGGCAAGGGATGCATGTTCAAGCTGAGTCTCGATGATGCCCTGCTCCCTGGGCTGAGTGAGGACAAAGCCACTGCTCTCCTGATGTAGGCTGAAAGTTCCAAAACAAATTGTACTAAAGTAGAGCTCAGGAGAAATTTAAAAAGGTCAAAACAAAATATACCGTAAGTTATGGAGCATACATTTAGAGCTTCATGAAAATCTTCCTTATAACAATTTTGGGAACCATTAAAAAACACTCCTGATTGAGGGTTATTCAGACCAACTGAAAGCAACCCTCTGAAGGTGGGAATGCATACTTTTTAAGCTTTCCAATGAGCCAATACATTGGGAGTAGCAGAGTCCCGTTCCTGGGAAAGCCTGGATTAGAGACCTAAGGAGAGTGGTTTCCACTCTTGGCAGAGGCCAGGATTTTCTCTCTTCTCTCCTTCTCCCATCTCCCAGCTGTCTCAGGGAAGAGAAAGGCCAGAGAGCATTTTCTCAGGATGTTCCCTCTCTCCCATCAGGGTCCAATGCAGACTGAAACCACAACCACCATGAGAACCAGGAACAGGTGACATAAAGGATTATTGGCCTTTGAGAGGTGGCTAATGGGGGAGAAAGAACGGTAGGGAGTAGAGAAGCACTTAGAGATGAGGGCAGGCCTTGGAAGCTTCCGGAACACTCACTCCTCCCCCAGGCTGAGATCCAGAGCTCTAAGGAGACAGTGGCCATTTTGAGGAGAGAGATGCCATTTTGAGGAGAGAGAGGCCATTTTGAGGAGACAGCAGCCATTTTGTGCATCCTTCCTGAAGCTGACCAGGACACGGGTTTAAAGGCTGAGAATCATCTCTGATTTTTTTTTTCTGTTGCCAGGCTCTGAGTGGTTTAATGGGTATGATGGCTAATTTCCTATGGCAACTTGGCAAAACCATGGTACCCATTAGTCAAACACTAGTCTGGTATTTGAAAGATGAGATTGGCATTGAGATGTAGCCTTATCCAATCAGCTGAAGACCTTAAGAGAAAAATACTGGGGTCCCCTGAGGTAGAGGGGGTTCCACCTGAAGCATTCCACCTCATCAATTCTTCCTTTGGTCTCCAGCTAATGGTCTCCTCAGACCTTGGACTTGCCAGCCTCCACAGCCTCAACACCTCCAATGGGGTCTGGTCTCGGGAGAGCACTGCCCACATCTGCCCCTGCCGCTGCCTCTCAGCTCAGCGACCCTCTCTGTTCCACTCTTCCTCCTCGAGGAGCGCGAGGTGTTGCTGCTGGTTGCCACCTCCAATCCCCTGGAGCGCAGACAAATCAATGGGGGTTTGTAGGATCCTTACAGAGATGTCCCGGAGCGCCCAGCATTGCCCAGGAAGGAACGAACCAGAGATCTCTTTGGAAAGGGAGGAAAGGGTGAGGCAGGACTTCCCGGGAAGGAGGAAGAAATCAAAATGCAGAAAAGTAGCAGCAAGCAGTAACCTCCAGTTCCGGTCTTTCTTCTCACTCCTGGTGTCTCTTGCTTTTAGGAGGTGCTCAAAATACTCAATTTTATAACTCAGCATAATGAAGGTCATAGAGGAGGCCAACAGCTAATATCCCACTGAATGGGAAAAATCTGAAGGCTTCCTCTCTGGGATCTGGCATAAGATAAGGATTTCACGTTCACTGTTTATATTCAACACAGTAGGAGAAGTCCTGGACAGAGTGGGTAGGCAAGAGAGAAAAAACAGGCATCCAAATTGGAAAGGGTAAGTCAAACCATCACTGTTTGCAGGTGACATGATCTTATGTATAGACAACCCCAAAGACCTCACCGAAAGACTATTAGTACTAGTAAAAAATGTCAGCAAAGTTGCAGAATATGTACAAAAACCAGTAGCACAGTTATACATTAATAGAGAATTATCTGAACCAAGAAATCAATCTCATTTCCAATAGCTATACAAAACAGGAATAAATATTTAACCAAAGAGGTGAAAGATCTTTACAATGAAAACTGTAAATTATTGATGAAATTAAACACAGAAAAATGGAGAGGCATCCTGTGTTCATGGATTGGAAGAATCAATATTGTTAAAATGATCTTATTACCCAAAATGATTTGCAGATTCAATGTAATCTATATCAAAATATCAATGGCATTTTCCACAGAAGTAGAAAAAACACTTATAAAATCTTTAATAAACCAGAAGAGACTCTCAATAACATACATTCTTGACAAAAAAGAACAAAGAAGCATTCTACTACCTGACTTTAAGATACATTTAAGGGGCTGGTGCTGTGACGCAGTAGGTTAAGCCTCTGACTGAGTGCTGGCTGATCCACTTCTGATCCAGCTCTTTGCTATGGCCTGGGAAAGCAGTGGAATATGGCCCAAGTCCCTGGGCCCCTGCACCCCTGTGGGAGACCCGGAAGAAGCTCCCGGCTCCTGGCTTTGGATCAGCACAGTTCCGATCGTTGCGGCCAACTGGGGAGTGAACCAACAGATGGATGGCCTCTCTCTCTCTGCCTTTCCTTCTCTCTGTGTGTAACTCTAACTCTCAAATAAATAAATAAATAAATCTTTTAAAAATGATACATTTCAAAGTCACCAAAGCATGGTAGCAGCTGGTGGTGTGGTGCAGTGGGTTAAGCTGCTGCCTTCAACACATCCCACATCAGAGCGCAGGTTTGAGTCCTGGCTGCTCTGCTTCCAGGCCAGCTCCTTGCTAATGTGCCTGGGAAAGCACTGGAGGATGGCCCAAGTGCTGGTGCTCCTGTCACCCATGTGGGAGACCCAGATGGAATTCCTGGCTCCTGGCTTCAGCTTGGCCCAGACTTGGCTGTTGCAGCCATTTGGAGAATGAACCAGCATATGGAAGATCTCTGTCTCTCCTTCTGTCACTCTGCATTTCAAATAAATAATAAATCTTAAAAAAACAGGTGGGAAATATCATTATGATACACACATTATTTAATATGTGCATTCATATACAAATTAAATTTGTGTATACAAAATACATGAAATTTGTTCAGCTTATATAAAAATAATTTAAAAAACTCAGCATGGCAGTGGAATTTAAACAGGCACATAGACCAATAGAACAGAACAGAGTCTTAGAAGCAAACTCACATATCTACTGTCAATTGATATTTGACAAAGGTGCTAAGAATACAAAATGGACAAAGGACAGCCTTTTCAATAAAAGGTACTGGGAAAACTGCATATCCACATGCAGAAGAATCAAAATAGACAGCCTCTGCCCCCACCGTGTGTCACTATGTACAAAAATCAACTCAAAATAGGTTAATGACCTATATGTAAGACATGAACTTTGAAACTTGTAGAAGAAAACACGGGAAAATGACCAAGACAGGACAGGTAATGAGCGAGCTTCTGAACCCGTTGTCTGGATCCCCTGGATCCCTTGCTCTTAGGGCTAATGAAAGAGTCTTTGTTGGTTTCCACCATGAGCCATCAGGACAGAGGTGAATCATGATATCGCCTTCCAGGAGCTTAGGGACATGGATGGACACACACACACACACACACACACACAATCCTTGGGATCTAAAACAAGAGCATTTCAACAAAAGACAGAGACAGCAATAAACAAATCTTTGCAAGATTGCACCTCCCAATTGGCTGCACGCTCCCGGGCTTCCCGGCTCGCTTCTGCGGTCCCCAGGGACCCTGCTGGAGACTAACATGCTTGCTTTACGCCCATCCATGGACCGGCAATATGGAGATGAAGAACTCCCCCAGGGGCTGGGAGCCGGCTCCTCTCACTGCATAGCCCACGGTCGGGGTTGGTGGGGGGACTTGGTTTGTGGTCAGAGATTCCTAACAAGGGCTTCACAGAAGCTCCAGGATGCTTCCCCGTAAGAGCAAAGATCTCTGACTTTGGAGTTCAAGGCCCAGTGTGGCTGCTCTTTGGGCTTTATCCCGGGGTTGCAAGTGCAAAGCAGAGGCAGAAGGAGCTATCAGGGAGGCCTTGGAGGCTGCGTGGGGAGGAGCGAGGGCTGGGACTTTACCATCAACAGTTTGCCCAGCCGTGCACCACGCAGTCCCAGGGCCTTGGTCATGAGCAAGCCCTTGTGTCTCTGTTCCCTTGGGTCAAGAGCAAGGGCGTAGGGGAAGATGGTTGCCCAGGGTCCTCCTGGCTCAGGTGCTGCCTGCTTAACCTTTCACCTTCACTAGGCACGGGATTTCAGCTTTGTCTGCATGTGGTGTGGGCGGGTGTCTCTCCAGATCACCACTGTGCACACAGTTCTCCCTTGTAGACCCCTCTCTCACCTCTCCGCCCCATACACACGCAGTGGGCTCTACTGCAAATTCAAGGGAGGCCAACAGCCTTTGCTTCCAGTTCAGATGGTCAGACCTCCCGGGGGGTCAACATAACCAGACCTGTCACAGTCTTGACATAGAATCGGATGCATCACAGAATGGCGGTGGCCCAGCCAGGGCGAGCCCCAGGGTTACCTGGCCTGCAGCGTTTCTTCTGCCAAGACTCCACGGCAACATTCAGGCCCTCAAAGTCGCTTTCCTGCTTCCTTTATCTCTGAGTGCAGTAAATGTCGCTTCAGCTAGGTGCTCCCCCTCTGCCGTCCACAATGAGTACTCACGGAATCTCAGTTAAGAAAATGATGATTTATTAAACTTCCAGTTCTAATAAATAGTCAGTACCAGGGCCCCAAGCCCTGGTAGAAATGAGAGAAACCACTAAAGCCTTGTCCTTTAACTACAAACGTGAGTGTGTCCCCTCTTGGCCCTGCCACCACCTCCTTGCAACAGTTTAAAGACCGGGAGCGGAATTTAGTTTTCTTATCATGTTGAGGCCCACAGACACCTTAGCCGAGACAAATAATAAGAAGGGCAAACACACAGAAAAGCAGGTGTCAAGAGTAGAACAGATTTTCCCCCATCAGTGGGACCACTGACAAATCTGCTATGAAGAAAGCCCATGGCAAGGAAAGCCCAGACACGTTCTCAAATGTTACCCACCCCCAATTTTTTAAAAAAAGTTGTATTTATTTGAAGGTCAGAATTATGGAGAGAGAGGGAGAGACAGAGGAAGAGACACAGAGAGAGACAGAGAGAGATATATAGAGAGAGACAGAGAGAGAGAGAGAGAAAGAGATCTTCAATTTGCTGGTTTACTCCCAAGCCAACCACAGTGGCCAGAGCAGGGCCAGGCCGAAGCCAGAGCTTTATCCAGGTCTCCCACATGGGTGCAGGGGCCCAGGCTTTATCCAGGTCTCCCACATGGGTGCAGGGGCCCAGGCTTTATCCAGGTCTCCCACATGGGTGCAGGGGCCCAGGCTTTATCCAGGTCTCCCACGTGCATGTAGAAGCCCAAGCACTTGGCCATGCCCTGTTGCTTTCCCAGGCACATTAACAGGGAGCTGGATTGGAAGTGGAGCAGCTGGGACTCAAATCAGTGCCCATATGGGATGCCGGCCCTGTAGACGGCAGCTTTACCCACTATGCCACAGTACCAGCCTCTGCCTTCAATTTTGAGAGGGCGGGGTGAGGAGGTGAATTTGGCCATCTAGAGTTACGGGGGAAACTAGGGTCTTCAGGATTTTTCACTTCCAGCCGGAGAACACAGCAGCGGGAAATCAAGTGAATCCCATCTCCCCGGCAGCTGAGACTCCGGGAAGAAGCAATGCAATGTGTGAAGGGGCTTTTGTGACTCATTTTGAAAAGACTGACCTTAGACCTAAAGAATAAAGACCAGAGAAAGGCATTGAGGCGTCAGGTTCCTGCAGCCCTGGGAGGGGGCTGCTGGTGGGGCCAGGGTCAGATCTGCAAAGTGAGGCTAGAGCAGGCTAAGGAACGGAGGCGGGGCACGGAGCTGAGCCTGTCCTTTGGGCGCCTGTCTCTCCTCCTCCTCTCTCCCCCAGGCCTCCAGGCCCAGCAGCCTACCTCACTTCTACCTGTCCCCACTCGTCTCGGCCAACCTGTTGTTCATGATTGCCAAGGCTCCGACCCCCCCTGAGAAGTCATCCTCTTGGGACAATGTGCTGGCCTGGTGGGGACAGCCATTGGCTGCTTCGGACACCTGGTTCTGGATGGCGGCCAATGACACCTTGTTGGCTGCCAAGAAGTCCTTCATGGAGATCATCTCTCCCGAGAGACGCCGGCCATCCGTGTCGCTCTCCATCACCCCGTCGGTGTCGATGGAGATGTTGCAGCGGTTTTGGATGTTGCCCGGCATCACCACGTTCCTCCGTGACCGCAAGAGTCGTCTTTGGCACTGCCGCAAGCACTTGCTGTCCAGTTTCCGCAGGATCCAGTTCACGGACTGTTTGATCAGGATGGAGATGACATTGAACAAGGAGTAGATGCAGCAGACGCCCAAGAGGATGAAGACAAAGTTGGCAAAGCGGTAGAGGCCTAGGCTGTCATACTGGGCGTTCTGGCTGCTGACCAGGTCCCCGAAGCCAATGGTGCTGAAAGCCACAAAGCAGAAGTAGAGGGAGTCGAAGTAGCTCCACCCCTCCATGGGGGTGTACATGGCCGACGCACAGCAGGAGACGAGCACAGAGGCCATGCACAGAATCAGCATGACGTAGTACACGGAGGGCTTCCAGCCAGCCATGCTGTCCACCTCGCGCTTCCCCGGGGGCTTCAGGCTGTCCTGGGGCAGGGTCCCTCGCTTCCGGAGCTGCCGCTGGTGACAGGACTTCATGATGTAGGTAATGACGGCGATCAGGCGCTCCAGGAAAAGGTTGACGAATAAGATGGTGCTGGCACATCCAATGAGGCTGTAAAAGATCAGAAAGATTTTTCCTCCTACTGTCGCTGGCGTTGTCATCCCAAACCCTGCAGGGGACAAAAATCGGAGGAGAGTGAGAGAAGCCTTTACTACGACCAGGGTCTCAGTCTTGGCTTTGGCGGAAGGCAGTGGACCTAAGGAATCCATAAGATCACTCAATCCCAGCGTCTCAGGAATGAGGGAGAGTTCCCACCTCCTTCTGAGCACGCTAAAGGATGCTGGAAGTCTGGAGTTGGGCTGCTGATAGCTCGTCCGGGGCCATCGTGCAAAGCACAAAGTGGCACCTCTTCTCCGGGAAGCCTCCCGCTGCTAGGTGTTTTTGAACACTGTGCAACTGGACAACCATACTCAACAGACCTTGTTCAGAGAGATAAGCTAAGGCTCATCTACAGGGGCTGGTGCTGTGGCCCGGTGGGTTGACGCCCTGGCCTGAAGCACCGGCATTCCATATGGGCGCTGGTTCGAGACCCGGCTGCTCCACTTCCGATCCAGCTCTCTGCTATGGCCAGAAAGCAGTAGAAGATGGCCCAAGTCCTTGGGCCCCTGCCCCTGCGTGGGAGACCTGGAAGAAGAGCCTGGCTCCTGGCTTCAGATAGGTGCAGTTCCAGCCATTGCAGCCAACTGGGGAGTGAATCATCGGATAGAAGACCTCTCTCTCTCTCTCTCTCTCTCTCTGCCTCTCCTCTCTCTGTGTAACTCTGACTTTCAAATAAACAAATAAATCTTTTTTTAAAAAAAGGGCTCATCTACAGGAAAGGCTTATACGATTCATCAGAATTCTTCTACAGATGCTTGCTGACCTGGAGAGAGAACCATCACACATTTAGACCTGGTCTCTGCCCTCACGGGTTCTAGTTCGGTGGGATCATTACTAAGGGTCGTGCTGGTGGACGTACAGAGTTCTGGGGTGCTGCTAAGGATGGAAGCCTCCCAGACTCAGGCTCTTAGATTCCCTGGGGAGACGTGAACACCAGAGAGGAGCGAGGCAGGCAAGGGAAAAGGCGTGTGTGCGTGGTGACGGCGGCACGTTCCGGAGAGATGCCAACATCTGTAGAAATTTGCTTCAAAGTCTTCCTACTTCTACACAACATCCTCAGACACACACCTCAGGCTGGGGGAGACACTGGGCGCTACTGCTGGAGAAAACATTAAGTGTCTCGCCTTTGCTTCTCACTTCGCCATCTCCACCGTCGGCCGTCGCACCTGCGCACAGGGGCTTACCGCTAGGCAGAAACACTGAAGGGCAATGGGGTCACTAAGAAGAAAAGAGGAGACAGCAGTGGCGCACACAGCGCTTCCTGCTGCGGCGGCAGGGGCAGTCGGGGGCCTGTGGACTCCTTCCAACGGAGCCAGGACACAGGAACAAGACACTCTGTCAGGGGACCGACACCGAGTCACTCGGAATGCAAACACCAAGAACGTGAGCCCAGGGCACACCTCCCTGGGTTCAGTTTCTGACTCCAATCAAAACTCATTCTTTGTTTGTTTGTTTGTTTTTCTTTATTTTCATGTTCAGCTTCCTAACTCAGGTCCCACCACTGGATCACAAAGACTTAGTCACTAATCCTCTCTTTTGATTATTTCCCACTCGTCCTCCATCCAGCGCCTCTCCTTGTCGTCACAGCTCAGCCAGTGGCTGCCTCCCAGTGCTCCGGGTAGGGCACAGAGCAGACCTGGAAATGTGTGGCCTTCTGAGCTTCTGACCTCCTGGGCTGCCCAGGTAGAGCCAAGGGGCCAGCTTTCCGAACTCCCAGGGGTACACACTGTGTCACCCTTTAGTTTTCCTTTCTCAGCACTCAAGGAGATGCCTCTGAGTAGGGAATTAACAGCGTTTAACCAAGAGGGACACACTTTAGCTTCAGTTGGATGGAGTGGTGTGCAATGGATGGGATCATGAGGCAGAAAGAACTAAGGGCCAGAGAAGCATTCCGCTGACAGGCAGCGAGGGTCCTCAAGGCCATGCAGAGAGATTAGACCATCTTCTCTTCCCAGGAAACCCTCATTTTCAAAAGTAAAGCCCACAGCAACTCTTGGCAGCATAGGTTCAAAGCCAGGAGCTTCCTCTGGGTCTCCCACGCCGGTGCAGGAGCCCAAGCACTTGGGCCATCTTCTACTGCTTTCCCAGGCCATTAGCAGGGAGCTGGATGGGAAGTGGAGCAGGCCTCTTCCTCAGCCGGCGCTCATCCAGGAGAAGCCATGTTCAGCTCCAGCACCAAGATCGTCAAGCCCAATGGCGAGAAGCCAGATGAGTTTGAGTCGGGGATCTCCCAGGCGCTCCTGGAGCTGGAGATGAACTCGGACCTCAAGGCTCAACTAGGGGAGCTGAACATCATGGCTGCCAAGGAGACTGAAGTTGGCGGTGGCTGGAAAGCTATCATCATCTTTGTTCCCGTTCCTCAACTAAAATCCTTCCAGAAAATTCAAGTCCAGCTGGTTCGTGAACTGGAGGAAAAGTTTAGTGGGAAGCACGTTGTCTTTATTGCTCAGAGGAGAATCCTGCCTAAGCCAACTCAAAAAAAGCCGAACAAAAAAATAAGCAGAAGCACCCTAGGAGCCGCACCCTGACACCCTGACTAATCCTTGAGGATTTAGTCTTCCCAAGTGAAACTGTGGGCACGAGAATCCGTGTGAAACTGGACGGAGCTGCTTCATCAAGGTCCATCTGGACACAGCACAGCAGAATAACATGGAGCATAAGGTGGAAACTTTCTTTGGTGTGTACAAGAAGCTCACAGGCATGGATGTTAATTTTGAGTTCCCAGAGTTCCAGTTGTAAACAAAAATGTCTAAATAAAGGATGAGCCACTGTAAAAAAAAAAAAATAGTGGAACAGCCAGGATTTGAACTGGCACCCAGATGGGATGGTGGTGCTGCAGGTGGCAGCTTAACCTATGGGCCACAGCACCGGCCCCTGAGCAGTGTCTTTTTCTACCCAATCCAAAAGGACACCAAGGATAAGGGACACCAAGGTGCTGGGTAATTACTTCCTGTCGACCTGAGGTCGCCGGGCTCACACCTACTGGGTCAGTACACTCCTGGAACCAGGAAAACCTGCAAGTGCTTCTACACTAAGACAGACGACGACAGCTGAGCCCTCTGCCCTACAGCTGGAGGACCAGAGTACTGCTGCTCCGTCAATGAGATTCACACAGGAACAGGGAACTTTTACCTGGGGCCACTTACTGGCCTGATAATGTTCCAGTGAATGAGAATGGGGCAGATTCAGAAACCGTAGGAGGGTGGGGTGGGGGGCACTCACAGCCATCAGAAGAGAACTTCCTCGTGGAGCTCCCCGTCCTGTCCCTGATGCGATTCGGCTATTCTGCTCTGGGAAGGCAGAATGGCAGGCGTTACTGGGTATTAACTCCCAGCCACAAGGTAATGGATTGAGCACCTGTTAAAGCCAAAGCCTTGTATCACAAGTCCAGTGGCTATGCCTGGATATTTATGTCCCTCAAGTTCACGTGTACAGCTCTTCACCCTCGAGGAGATGGCATTAGGAGGTGTGGGGCGGTGCTTTGGGAGGCGATTATGTCATAGGTGTGGGGTCCTCATGAATGGAATTAGCACCCTTACAAAAGACACCCTGGAGAGCTCTTTACACCTTCCAACCAGGTGGGGGCACCGCAAGAAGGAGCTGTCAGGGCCGGAGCTGTGGCGTAGTGGGTAAAGCCACCGCCTGCAGTGCCAGCATCCCACAAGGGTACCAGTTCTAGTCCCAGCTGCTCCACTTCTAATACAGCTCTCTGCTGTGGCCTGGGAAAGCAGAAGATGGCCCAAGTCCTTGGGCCCCTGCACCCACGTGGGAGACCTGGAAGAAGCTCCTGGCTCCTGGATTTGGATCGGCACAGCTCCGGCCATTGTGACCATCTGGGGAGTGAACCAGTGGATGGAGCTCTCTCTCTCTCTCTCTCTCTCTCTCTCTCTGCCTCTCTGTAACTCTGTCTCTGTCCATGGGGAAGAGGCCCTCAGCAGCCACTGAATCACTGTCCAGCCTCCAGACAGGGAGAAATAAATTCCTGTTGTTCATAAGCCACCTTGTCGATGCATTTGTTAGAGCAGCCGTGTGGATTAAAACAGCCACGTAAGATGTTCCGAACGAGGTCCTTGACCTCAAGGGAGCCTGGCATCCAGGACTGCGACAAACAAGCTACTGTCTACAGGTCGCAGTGAGGTTGAAACGGGTTGGAGTGACCCTGGCTGCGGGGTCCCCACTGCAGCCTCATTGGGGACACGCAGGTGCGCTGCGGACGCAGCCGGCAAGCTTGGCGAGCTGACTTTTCCAGTGAACGAGGCCTCTCGTGATTCTGTGACACGTGTCAGGGGCTGAGGACGTCTAGATCCTGACTCGGAATGAAAGCATTTAGTTCTACGACAGTAGAGAAATCCCGCCTTCAGGTGCCTACTGCGTCTAAGTGGTCACTGCTATGTCTTCCATCAGCAAAAACGACAGGGACTGGCGCCGTGGGGGCATTTGTGGGTGCCAGAGGTGCTGCTGCAGCTTTTACCACTCCCGGAGCTTCAAAGTGTGCAAGCTGACGGCGCAGAACAACAGAGAGGCGTGGCCTTGTGAGCGCCATGTTCCTGAGCACCGAGGGTGTCTTGGATGGTGAACAGCGAGCCGCAGGGCCCTTCTTGGGGAAAGGGACACGTGACGTTCTGTGTGGCCTTGGGACTCGGCCAGCGAGAAGGTCATCATCAGACGAGGCCCCTTGACCTTGGACCTTGAGAACTGGGAGTCAGAATAAACCTCTTTTCTTTACAAGGCTACCCAAGCTCAGGCATTTCATTATAGTAATAAAAAAACCACAACAGAACAATGAAGTGTGTGTGTGTGTGTGTGTGTGTGTGTGTGGCGGGGGGCACTGGGAAGTGTGAGTCCCATTCGGCAGGTAAGAAAAAGAAGGCCACAGACGCTAGGTCACTTCCCTCGAGCCATAAAACCAGAGCCGGAACCACACTGTCTTCCTGTCAGGCCTGTGCTTTCCCACCTGCCGGTTCTAATCCAGTGTAGGCCATGATCAGGGCAGAAGCCACACAGAGCGTCGAGGGAAGCAAATTCATCAAGGTCCATAGTTCCATCGCCACCAAATCTGGTACCAAAATCCGGGGGGGTTGGCTGGCATCAGAAGCTGGAAACCTACAATTTTCACTTCCTGAAGCACACGTTTCTGACTGCATGTGTGTGTCTTCCACTAACAGACGTCATGAAAGCAGCTTCATAAACCTGTTGCACCCCAGGCACTTCCCTCCCCCTGTATTTCATAAGCAGACAAATTAAACCGCTCGTCATAGGCAGTGCTTCTCCGTGTGTCATTTATTTCCTGTGCTTCCAGCCTGAAGTCATCGGATTTATGTCTGACCTGAGGCCGGAAGCAGCTAAGCCAATCAAGGCTCAGAGCACATGAGATTGGCTTGGGGGCAGATGGAACTCCGGGTCTCTTTTGGTCTCGTTCCCTTAACTCATGTTAGATCTGTGTGTGGGGGACTCTGACCTTGGTGGCAGATTCTGGGAGAAACCAGGCTGGCTGTTGTCCATGGGGCTCAGAATGGACAAGGTCCCAGTCAACCCAGATGCGGCCCCTCACGGAGAGCGTGAGCAGAGAGGGAGAGTGAGCGAGCGAGCGAGCTGCAGTCTCCCGGCCTTTTTAAAGACTCAGTCAAGACAACAAACAAACGTTCAAAGCTTTGAATTATCACATTTTCCAGCACACACAAAGGTGGAGAAAAATGTAATAGAAACCCTCATTTCCAAGTTTCAGCAATTATCCACATTGTGCGAACTGGCTTCTCCTATCCCACCTCACCCCTTCTCTGCTAGATTACGGCAAGTCCCAGCCATCTCACTCCTCAATAAAGCCACATGTGTGACTGCTTTCCCAACACAACCCCTGCGCCATTAATAACCGAATAAACCGGATCAAACACCTAATAAAATGAACACTGACATCACACAGTACCTGGTCCATACACAATCTCCCAGATCCTTTGTGTGAATGGGGCCCCTAACAAGGCGCACACGTTGAGTGGGTCTTATTGTCTGCTACTCATCACCAGCCTCCTCTCTCATTGTTGGGTACCAATGCCCTGCAGATTTGCTCTAGTTTTTTTCTAGAGGTAAGTGAGGGTGGAGGCAAGCGTGTGTATTATGAGCCCCTTCCAGTGCTACGCAGCCCTCAGAAGCCGCGTGGGGACCTACAAACTCGTGAGCAATTTGGGACCATGAATCAGATGCCTTAAAAATATCTGCATTTGTTGTTGTTATTGCTGTGTGGCCCCCAGATGATGAGAAATGTGACTAACGGTGCACATGGGTGCTCACCACGCCTTCACTTTCAAACATGAAAATCCTAGGCAACCTAAATGTCAGATAATAAATGACTAAATAAAGTGGTCATTAAAATTGCACATCCAAGGAGGCCTCAACAACGGGAGAAAAGGCTAAGTGGTAAAAAGCAGAGCCGGAGCGTGGTCTGCACATGTGGGGCACCCTCATTAAATATTTGTTGGATGAAGGAATAAACTTTATAAAATCTATCTATGCCTCTATCTACCTACCTACCTAGCAGCAGTTAAAATGCTTTTGGCCTCCAGTGGGAGCAAACAGAGGCAGCGTGAACATGAAGGGGCTATTTTATCCCAGGGAACAGGAAGTTTAGAGACAAAGCAGCTCCAGGAATGGTTACCTTGGTGACTTTGAACCTGACATGAACCAAGACCAACTCACCTTTCTGGTCTGGCCCATCAGCTTGTTAGCTGGCTCCCTGCATGCCAACAGCAGGCATCACTTCCTGGTAGCCCAGTGACTGCGGCCAGAAAATGCTGATTTCATACTTTGTGTATGGCCGTCTTTTTTATTTGAAAAGGAAAGCGGGGGCAGGTGGAGATTGGTCTTCCATCAGTTGGTTCACTCCCCACATGCCCACAACAGCCAGGGCTGAGCCAGGCCAAAGTCAGGGTCAGGAGTCTTGCACTCCATCTGGGTCTCCCATGTGGGTGGTAGGGACCCGGGTCCTTAAGCTGCTGCCTGCTGTGGTGTGCACCAGGATTTGAACCGGGGACTCTGATATGGGATACAGGCTTCCCGAGTGGTGTCGTAACCGCTGCATCAAACACTTTAGATTGCTCTCACATTGAGAAAAGCAGGTTAAGGTAGTCCGGCAGGTGTTTCCTCACCGGGCACACTGCCTGGGTACTAATGTGGATTATGAAAACTTCTAGCTTTTTGTGTTACCAGTGGGGAATAACCTAATAAACCGAATCAAACACCTAATAAAATGAACACTGGTGCTAACCAGCCAGGGGAGCCTCACAAGGGACCGAGGCCTGGCCGGGTCCAGGCCCTCCACCTCCCAGGCAGACATCCATCCTCTCCTCTCACTGCCTGTAGCAAACTGTTTGTGAAGATGATTTTGAGCAAGTTGCTCCCACCCCTGGGAGCACCTGTTGCTCCTCCCATTACGAGCTGAAGCCCATTTCCCCTCCTCCTGAGTCTAGGCTGACCACTGGACTTGCTCTGACCAGCAGAACATGGTGAGTGCCACGGCCCCAGTTCCAGACTTAGGCCCTAAGAAGTCTAGCAGCTTTGGCTTCCTGTCTCCGGACCCCTAGACACCATGGAAGAGGGGTGAGCACTCAGAGGGAGGCCCAGCCCACCTCCAGCCAGCCGAGCTACACCCCCACCCCCCGAGGAAGTGCCAGATACTGAGTAACATCAGCCTGGACTCCCCAGCCAGCTGGGCTCCCAGCAGAACGCAGGTGCACGAGCCAGCAGTTGGCATCAGCAGCCAACACCATTTGGAGCCAAATGACCAACCAGTGAGCCCAGGACATGCACAGAATTGTAAGAAAAGTCCACAGTTCTTGGTTAAGCTACTAGTTTGGGGAAGTTTGCTACAGAGAGGTGGATAAGGAAGCAACTGCTGTCTGGGACTTGGCAATTTTTCAACAGGCACCGCTTCTCTCTTCCCCCCTTCCCCCTCCATCTCCCTGCCTCCACTTTTACTGATCATGAATGTAAGGGATTTAGAAGAGGAGGCCTAGACAGTGCTTGAAATTTAACAGAAATCGAATTTCCCAAATCCAGCAGGCTGTTGAATTTGTTTGACCTTGAGAAGCGGCCACCAGCTTAGGACACGGGTGGGGTAGGAGGAAGCGGGGATATTTGGGTTCTTTCTGGAACTGGGCTGTAGGAATAGTGCTTCCTTAAACACTCTTGTCCATGGCTTTTGGCGAACATCTGTACAGTCACGAGTTGCTTACCAACTGGGTATGTTCTGATAAAAGTGTTAGGCGAGTCCTCACTGTGCAAACACCATCGAGTGGACCACACACACAGACAGCCGGAGCAGCATCAGGTGACGGAATCTTACGGGACAGCATCATGTACGCAGTCCATCTGTGAGTGAAACGTTGTCACGGGGTGCCTGGCTGTACACGTCGCTCTTGGACATGTACAGTCAGGAGTTGGACTCACAGGCAATGAACGTACCAATTTACCTCCCCCGATCAATGCCTGAGTTACAGTTCCTACTCTTGCCAATATTCATTCACACTATTCTGGCTGGTACATAATGGCCTAATCAAGTTGAGCATTTTTTTTTTGCATGTTTATGGTCATTTGGATAATCTCTTTAGTATCTGTGTATTTAACTTGGACATCTCAATCTCACTGCTGCTCTCACTTTGAGAGGCAGACACACACACACCCAGAGAGAGAGAGAGGAGTCTGGAATTCCATCCAGGTCTCCCACGTGAGTGGCAGAAACCCAATTACTTGAGCCATCACCACTGCCTCCTGGGGTCTGCCTTAGCAGGAAGCTGGAATTAGGTGCTGGCTCTGGGACTCAAATTCAGCCCCCCCCCCCCCCATCAGACATGGGCATCTTAACATCCACAGATTTTTCTATTTGTCATTTACTCTCAATGACACAGAAACAACGAAGCCCTCAGCCTGGACACTGCTTTGAAGGGGGCCAGTTTGCTGGGTGAGCACACTGTCTCATTCATTCAAGGACAGTGGCTTTCACATGATCTGTTTGGCCAGCCTCACATCTTGCATGGCACATGTTTCTCCAAGGATTATTTCCAACAATTTTGCTATCAGCCAGTACCTCCTATGGTGGACTCTAATGGCAGCATCCATAGCACTTAGTGGTCACTGCACAGAATGGTTTCCTGAACAGAGCCTCTGTTGACAGCTAAACTAGAGGTTATCTCACACATTTATCTGTTCCCAATAAGTTGTTTTACGGTAAGTGATCACTCAAACAATATAACACCAGAAAATGCTCATGTGAACACCCCATCAGGATTTAAATTGACAAATCAGGGGCCAGCACCGCGGTGTAGCAGGTACAGTCACTGCCTGCAATCCCCATAATCCATATGGCTGCTGGTTCGAATCCCGGTTGCTCCACTTCCAGTCCAGCTCCATGCTAATGCACCTGGGAAAAGAAGTGGAGGATGGACCAAGTGATCGGGCCTCTGCCACCCACATGGGAGACCTTGAAGAAGCTCCTGGTTTGACCGCTAGCTGTTGTGGACACCTGGGGAGTGAACCAGCAGACTGAAGATCTCTGTCTCTCCCTCTCTCGTTTTCTCTGTAACTCTGACTTTCAAATAAATACATAAATCTTGTTTTATTAAAGAGCAATCCCAGAGCAGGCACTCAGCCTAGCAGTTAACAGGCCTGCACTCCACGTGGGAATGCCTGGGTTCAGTTCCTGGCCCTGGCTGTCAGCTCCAGATTCCTGCTAGTGCAGACCCTGGGAGGCAGTGGTGATGGCTCAGGTAATCAGATTCCAGTCACCCCATGGAGCACTGGATTGCATCCCCATCTCCTGGCTCTAGTTCCAGGCTCACCCCAGCTGGAGGGTGAACCAGAGGATGGAGGCTCCCTTTGTTGGTCTACTGTGTCTCTGCCCTCCCAGTAAAAAAAGCAGCCCGTATGGATTATTGAAAGCGAGCTAAGAATGCCTATCCTTGGAAATAGTTCTTTCTTAACCAGCATCACCATGAGCTACCAGGAAGGAACAGTGGGATGTGAAGTCAGTCTCCCTGACCAATATGAGTTTTTCTTCGCAGTTTACCAATGCGCCCTGTGGCTCCTGTGTGTGTAATGCATCAGGGCCACTCAGCACAGCCTTGGTTCTGCAGGCCAGAGCTGCCCAGCAGGCCGTCCAAGTCCATCCATGTGTGAGCAGTCAGCCCTGTCTCCTCTCTCACCCAGAGGAAGTGAGGGGAGGCACAGGTGCCAAGATGAGGTGAGGGAGCTGACACTGACAGGATGGCCACAAGGGCACAATGTTGTCTTTGCTCCCTAGGTTCAGTGTTAAAAAATGGACTCTGCCCCTACGGAAGAAGAAAGCACAGCATGTCGTCTCTCTGTCTCTGTCTCTGTCTCTCTCCCTGTTGGGAGTGTCTCAGCAGTGATGAGCGCCTCTTCAAGGAGACTATTAAGTTCTCTAGGACATGCGCGTCAGGAGCTATGTGCAGAAGTGTGCATCCTACATAGAGAGGTGGCGAGGTCACCTGTATTTCACAGACTATCAAAAGCATGTTGTGAGGTCATCAATATCTGTCTTTGGTGCCTGGCTTATCTCACCAAGTCTGATGTCCATCAAGTCCATCCTCACGGTGTAAGTGAGAAGTCAAATCAACAAACACAAAAGAGAAAGGCGGTCCCAGGAGACGGGGCTGGGAGGGTACAAAGAAAGAGCTCTTGGTCAAAGGCACGGTCTGGACTAGGTGTGAGAAGCGAGTTCTAGTTGGTCTATTGTACCATAAGGTGGCCATGGTTAGTAATAATACATACGAGAATTTCAAAATTGCTAAAATAATTTTTAACATTGCAAAAAATGACAACTCAGTGGGGTAACAGACGTGTCAATTAGCCTGAATCTTCCCATAAGGTATAGGCGTACATCAAAAAGTTGATAGTGGGGTGGGCATTTGGACTAACGGTTGGGACACCCAAGTCCCATATTGGAGTGCCTGGGTTTGATGCCTGCTGCTAGTCCCTGGCTCCAGCTTCCTGCTTATGCAGACTGCGGGAGTCAGCAGTGGTGGCTCAAGTGACTGGGGTCCTGCCACCTGCATGGGGAACCTGGGCTGAGCTCTTAGCTCCCAGCTGTGGCTTCAACCCAACCCTGGCCATTGCTGGCTTGGAATATGAACCAGTAGATGGGAGTTCTGTCTCTCTCTCAAATAAGTAAACAAATAATTTTTAAAAGCTCAGGGACAATGGAATTAAAAGATAAGTTTATTTTGGTGTATAAACTTTTGAAATCCATCCATAATCTTGCCAGAATACATACTCCCATGAACTTTTTTTTTTTAAATGATTGTATTATTTATTTGAGAGGTAGAGTTACAGAGAGAGGGAGAGACAGAGAGAAAAGTCTTCCATCTGCTGGTTCACTCCCTAAATGGTCGCAATGGCCGGAGCTGGGCCAATCTGAAACCAGGAGCCAGGAGCTTCTTTCAGGTCATATGAATGCCGGGACTCAAGCACTTGGGCCATTTTCTACTGCTTTCCCAGGCCACAGCAGAGAGCTGGATTGGAAGAGGAGCAGCTGGGACATAGACCGGTGCCCACATGGGATGTGAGTATCTCAGGTGGAGGCTTAGCCCACTATACCACAGTGCCGACCCCTCCCCATGAATGATTTAAGGATCCCTTGTGTACATCAATCAAAACATCACACTGTGCCTCATAAAGAGACACCACTGTGGGAGAGAAATAAAAAGTAAAAATCAAAAGCAAGTCTGTGGACAAAGGTCTACGGGTATTCTAAAGAAAATGCATACAGGGGCCAGAGTTGTGGCATAGCAGGTTGTTGCCACCTGCAATGCCAGCATTCCAAATCGGAGAACCAGTTCAAATCCCACCTGCTCTGCTTCCAAGCCAGCTCCCTGCTGATGCACCTGGGAAAGCAACAAAAGATAGCCCAAGCACTTGAGTCCCTGCCACCCATATGCCACCCATATGGCAACCCTGGATGGAGTTCTGGGATCCTGGCTTCGGCCTGGTTCAGCCATGACCACTGTGGCTATTTGGGGAGTAAACCAGCAGATGGAAGCTAGCTTGTTCTCTTGCTCTCTCTCGCTCTATAAAATATATAAAATTTCTTCTTTTAAGAAAAGAAAATGCTTAAAGACAGGGGTTTCCTATATGAGGGTCAAGCGTTCACAATCGGAACTTCCTCTGGGACACGGTGGTTTCTGGCTGTGAGGGAGAGCACCACAGTGTTGCCATGCCACGGAAAAGGCCGGATGTCAGTATTTGCTAAGAGCAAAGGGGACAGCATCAGGAGGCAGCTCCTGCCTGCCAGGAGCTCCCAGCCTGGTCCAGGACCCAAAGCAGCAGAAACGGCACACAGGATGAAGCCCAGGAGGGTCGTTTGCACGATCAAGGCGAGCCCTTGTCTGCGTCACCTGCGATGACACGAAAGACGAATGGAGGGCTGACTGTGCACTTACTGATGGCATAAAAGCCACCCGGGAAGTCAGGCAGGCAGCAGGAGAGGGGCCCAGCCCCTCTGCACGGCTGACTGCTCCCTGAGGGTGCTGTTCAGCACTGGGGTTCCTAGGTCTCACACCCGGATATTCGGATATTCTGAGGTGGGTGCCCATAGTGACTTGGGGACAGGGCCCCAGACCCTACTCAGAGAAACCCTGCCAGCTGAGGTCAGAGCTCTGGGGGCAGACAGGGTTGGCTGGGATAGGCAACACAGGGTCTAAGGCTAAGTTAGGGCCCCAGCATTCCCATCAGCTCTGGGGTGCAGGGGGCAGTGGCAACCCTTGCTTCCTACATCTGCTAATGCGAGGGTACTTCAAAGAACGCACGGAAAATGGAATTAAAACTGAGTTTATTCTGGTGCAATTTTTTTTATAACATGCAGAAAATGGGCAATATTAAAAAAAAGCTGTACATGGATTTCAGTTGTTTTTTGAGCAAGATAAACTTACTTTAAATTCCATTTGCCAGGGATATTCCAAGTACCCTCACCTAGGACACAGAGAGCAGCTCGGACATTTGTGATGTCAGCGTGAGCACGCTCTAGAAGCCCGGGGCTAGCGGTGAGGCCTGGGGCAGACGACACACCATCGCCCCTTTCTGCTTTGGACTGCAGTCACTCCCAGAGCATCCAAGGACTCTCCACTTCCCACAGTGCCGGCGGTGACCGGCCAAGCGAATCAGTAGGAGGAAGTACTTCTCAGCCAATCCACTTTTTGCAGTGTGAACCAGGCAGTTGCTACGCCCAGCTTATTTTTTTTTTTTTATAAAATGAGGTTTTAGGGCCGGCGCCGTGGCTCACTAGGCTAATCCTCCGCCTTGCAGCGCTGGCACACCGGGTTCTAGTCCCGGTCGGGGCACCGGATTCTGTCCCGGTTGCCCCTCTTCCAGGCCAGCTCTCTGCTGTGGCCCGGGAGTGCAGTGGAGGATGGCCCAGGTGCTTGGGCCCTGCACCCCATGGGAGACCAGGAGAAGCACCTGGCTCCTGGCTTCAGATCAGCGCAGTGCGCTGGCCGCAGCGGCCATTGTGGGGTGAACCAACAGCAAAAAGGAAGACCTTTCTCTCTGTCTCTCTCTCTCACTCTCCACTCTGCCTGTCAAAAACAAAAACAAAAACAAAATAAATAAAATAAAATGAGGTTTTAGATTGCTGGGGGAGGAAGAGAAAGGAAGGGGATGCAGGACTGAGGGCTGAAACCGTCACTGGTTCCGAATCAGCTCCCTGCGTGGGCGTTTGTAGAGCACCTGCTGGGTTTGTGCTCCACTGTGATGAGTGACCAGGCCTGGGCCCTGCATGCACACTGGTGTTTTACCACACTGGAAAAACACTGTTCTAGAACTTTCTCTCTTTTTTTTTTTTTTGACAGGCAGAATGGACAGTGAGGGAGAGAGAGAGAGA
Organism: Oryctolagus cuniculus; assembly: GCF_051225735.1. Lineage (NCBI taxonomy): Eukaryota > Metazoa > Chordata > Mammalia > Lagomorpha > Leporidae > Oryctolagus > Oryctolagus cuniculus. Next base: position 40,361,933 of record NC_142886.1, on the reverse strand, counting down.
AAGGTCTTCCTTTTGCTGTTGGTTCACCCTCCAATGGCCGCCGCGGCCGGCACACTGCGGCCGGTGCACCGGGCTGATCCGAAGCCAGGAGCCAGGTGCTTCTCCTGGTCTCCCATGGGGTGCAGGGCCCAAGGACCTGGGCCATCCTCCACTGCACTCCCAGGTCATAGCAGAGAGCTGGCCTGGAAGAGGGGCAACCGGGACAGAATCCGGCGCCCCGACTGTGACTAGAACCCGGTGTGCCAGTGCTGCAAGGCGGAGGATTAGCCTAGTGAGCCGCGGCGCCGGCCTGTTCTAGAACTTTCCATCCGGAGCTGGACTGCTCCAGGATTCAGTAGGCCAAAGGGGAACTGGCTACTGAGGCGTTAACTAAGCTCTCTGCTCCCAAGGAACCTGATGCTGCACCTAGCAGCAAGGAAGCAATGCAGACTGATTTGAGGCGGCTCCTTCTCTGCTCTATGGCCTGTTTGTCCCTCAGTGCTGCACGGGTGTTAAACTGGCCGGGGGCCCTGGGCACACGGCCGCTGGGCGGTTTGCTCCAGCTCCTTAAGGTGGGCAGGAGAGCGTCACAGGGAGCCTCACCAGTGCCACGACGACGCTTCACGTGCACAGAGCGCTTGCTCTGGGCCTGGCACCGGCTCCGTGCCTGCACACACCATCCGCAGGCCAGCCTGCGAGACAGGGCTCCCTCCACCCCCACACCTGAGGGTTCTGTTTCAGGCCACAAATACCCGCCGTGGGGCCTGGCCACAGCTCATGCTGGTGCTTTCTCAGGTGGCCCAGCTGAGCTTCAAGGACCTTTCAATTCTAATGCTGAGAGAGTTGAGTGTCCTTGGAAGGGAAGGAGAAAGAAGGAATGAGAATCTTCCACCTGCTGGGTCACCCTCCACATGACTGTTCCAGCCAGGAGCCCAGAACTCTGTCTGGGTCTCCCCCGCAGGAAGGCAAGGGCCCAACACCTGGGCCATCACCTGCTGGTTCCTCAGATGCGTCAGCAGGAAGCTGGATCCGAGGTGGGGAAGCCAGACTCAAACCAGCACTGACTTGGGATGCAGACTTTGCGAGAGGAGGCTTAACCCGCAGTGCACCACGCCCTCCCCTCCACGAGCCTTCTGAACCCTCCCTGCGCTTCCGCTCTGCACCTGGCTACTGTCGCGTGGTAGTCACTGCTGGGGCTGCAGAAATTATCCCAAAGCGGATATTTTTAGAATTTGCTGTTTTTAGGGTAATAACTCCTGGTTCTTCACAGCAAAGCAGCTTTGACAAACAACTACGGAATCACATAGAGGACAGATTCAACTATTTTCCAACTAGCTTCTGAACCAAGAGATGTTTCTAGGCTTTTCACCAGCAAATATTTACAAGGAAAAAGAAATTGCCACTGTTCTAACTACAAAAGCCGACAACTGGCGTGTGACAACTGGCACCTTTACAGCGTTTACGTTATTACAATCATAGTAGTTTTGTACTTTCACAAGTGGCAAAGTCAGCCTCCCCCTCCCCCCTCCCCCTCCCCCTCCCCTTCCTCCCCCCCCCCCCACGGAGCCAGGAAGACGCCCGCAGTGAAGTCTGGGAGCAGTAAGTGCTGCCATTGTTTCTGATCTTACCATTGTGAAGGGGGAAAAGAAATACCACAATACCACATGGACATGTCCCCAAACCTGAGCTTCTTAACTTTAAAATCATCAACCTGCTCCTAAAAGCGAGCAGCAGTAACTGTGTTCTCTCTCGAACTAAACTGCCCCCCCACCCCCGGCGGAAGAAGAAAGGCTAAGCAGAGCGGTTCTACCACGGGGTGGGGGTGGGGGGCACAGAACCGACGGCAGGTGCCTCGTCTCCAACGTGAGTGACAGAAGCTGGCTCCCAGACACTGGAGGGAGTTATACACGTGAGACCTTTGGGTAGACGGACTTCTGGGTAAAGCATCCACACGTTGGCCCGCCTTCCCGGCTTTCTTGCCGCACACGAGATGCATGGATGTCCCCGCTGGAGAGGCGGGAGCGGCGTCCAAGCCACAGGAAGCTGAGCCACTCTGCAGCTCGGGGATGGATGTGGCCCCTCCCACCCGCTCTCACCTGCTCCCGGCTGCAGCCTCTGATGCCCCAGGGGACCCTCGTGCTCCCGGAAGCCCAGTTTGAAAGCCAAAGTCCGACAGAGCCGTGGTGCCTCTCTCCCTTGTGTGGTGTCAGCACTGTGTCTCACGTCGCGGCACGGACGAAGCACAGCCCAGGACGCTGAAGGGCGAGATCACCCTCACGTGAGACTTGAAATAAGAGTTACTGACAGGGCTGGCGCTGTGCTGTAGTGGGTAAAGACACCGCCTGCTGTGCCAGAATCCCATATGGGCGCCGGTTTGAGTCCTAGCTGCTCCACTTCCAATCCAGTGCTCTGCTATGGTCTGGGATAGCAGTGGAAGATGGCCCAAGTCCTTGGGTCCCTGCACCCGTGTAGCAGACACAGAGGAAGCTCCTGGCTCTTGGCTTCGGATCAGTCCAGCTCCGACCATTGTGGGCAACTGGGAAGCGAACCAGCAGATGGAAGATCTTTCTCTCTGTTTCTCCTTATCTCTGTGGAACTCTGATTTTCTGTCTCTTTTTTTTTAAAAGATTTATTTATTCCAAAGTCAGAGTTACACAGAGAGAGGAGAGGCAGAGAGAATAGGTCTTCCATTTGCTGGTTCACTTCCCAATTAGCTGCAATGGCTGGAGCCGGGCCCATCTGAAGCCAGGAGCCAGGAGCTTCCTCTGGGTCTCTCACACGGGTGCAGGGGTCCAAGGACTTGGGTCACCTTCCACTGCTTTCCCAGGCCATAGCAGAGAGCTGGAATGGAAGTGGAGCAGCCGGGACTAGAACTGGCACCCATATGGGATGCTGGCACTGCAGGCAGAGGATTAACCTACTGTGCCATGGCACTGGCCCCGATAAATAAATCTTTAAAAAAAAAAAAAAAAGGTACTATGATGTCTGAGGCACAAATGGGATTGGTAAAATAATGGAACTGTCAAAGGCAATGTTAGGAAATATTCTGACCCGGGGTATTTTAGTGGCTCAAAGGGAAAGAAAAGGTTGATATTTTTCCCCTAAGGCAACAATGAGCTCACACGCGTCCTATGAACTGCAGGCTGTTGACGCTGGAGTCTCTAGTGAGTTGCTAGTAAAAATAGAAATGTGAGGCTCAATGTGAAACTGACTGCCGATTCAAAGAGCAAGGATGAGGCCCAGGGCAAAGCAGAATTCAGGTTCACCCTGGGCTCATGCACTTCCTGTGAGTCACACATTTATGCTCAGCAGGGTCAGACTGGGCGGCAAAAACACTCTAGGAGAGCACAGAATCACTGCCGTCCACTGGGGCACGGGAGGTGTGGCAGCTGCAGGTGCAAAGGGCATTGCGGCCGCTGGTCCTGACCCTAACTGTCACCTCAGAGGTGCTGCCATCGGAGAGCCCTCTGACTGAGCTTAGACTAAGGGATTCCCTTCTGACGATGTCACCGGCTCTGCAAGGGGCGGGCGCTGTGGTGTAGCTTAAGTCACCTACTGGGAGCGTCTGCATCCCCTAGTGGAGTGCCTGCGATCAAGTTCCGCCTCCACTTCCAATCCAGCTTCTTGCTAATGAGCCTGGGAGGCAGCGGATGAGGGCCCAAGGACGGGGCCCCTGCTACCCACGTGGGAGACCCAGATGGAGCTCCGGGCTTCGGGTTTCAATCTGGCCTAGTTTCAGCTGTTGTGGGCATTTGGTGAGAAAACTGGCAGATGAGAGATCTATCTCTGTCCCTACTTCTCTTTCTGTTACTCTGCCTTTGAAAGAAGTAAACAAATACAACACAGAGCAAGCGAGCATGCGAGCGAGCAATCTTTTACAAAAATTTCAAAATAGGCTCTATAATAAAAATTGAACTAATTTGTCCTTTTTTCCCCTTCAAATTGTTTTCTCTCCTACCTGTATCCAGAATGTTCCTTCTCCTTGATAGATCACCTGTGTTCTTTCCATTCATTTATTCATTCAACAAACATTGAGCACCTACTGTGTGCCAAACCCTGAGTTAATAAGAAAGACATCACCCCTCAGCTTGCCTCAATTCTATTTCTTCCAGAACTGCACTTTCCCCCAGTTTTTGCTTCATCACCTATGATTTTTCTCATGTTTCATTTGTATTTCTTTGTCAATTCCCTGTGCATCGTTAGCACATTTCCCTGCTAGGGTATCGATCATTCCTCTTGTTGATTTGTAAGAGCTCATCACATATATATATATTTTTAAAGATTTGTTTATTTATTTGAAAGTCAGAGTTACACAGAGAGAGGAGGTGGGGGGGGGGGTCTTCCATCCGCTGGTTCACTCCACAGCTGGCTGCAATGGCCAGAGCTGTGCTGATCCGAAGGCAGGAGCCAGGTGCTCCCTCCTGGTCTCCCATGCAGGTGCAGGGCCCAAGCACTTGGACCATCCTCCACTGCCCTCCCGGGCCATAGCAGAGGGCTGGTTGGAAGTGGAACATCCGGGTCTCGAACCAGTACCCATATAGGATGCTGGCGCTTGTAGGCTACCCACTGCACCACAGCACTGGCCCCGCGTCACATATTTTTAAAGAAATGAAATATCTGTCATTTAGATGTTGCAAATATTTTCTCCAATTTGTGTTTGTGTTACATTTTTACCTAAATATTTTGTTTCTATGCTAAGTTTACTTCTCATGTAGGCGAATCATTCATTTCTTCTTTTGTAGCTTTGCTTTCAGGGGTTATGGAGAAAAAGTCCCTCCATTACCTTGGAATGTACCAGTATTTATGGCTCTAATTTTTAAGAACAACGTAACATTTAATTAGAAGGATCTAACATTTTAAAAATAGCTTTTCTTGTCACTAATGTTTTTCTTTTATAAAAAATTGTGCATTTTTGTGGAGTACAGTGTGGTTCTAATGAAGAACATGCACACAATGTGTGATGATCTAACTGCATTGTCAACACCTCCATGTCATTGAACGCTAACATTCTTTTTGATTGACACATGATAGTGGTCAATATTTCTGGTGTACAGTGTGGTATTTTAATACATACAGCACAAGATAGCCCAAATCTTTGGGCCCCTGCACCTGCATGGGAGACCTGGAAGAAGCTCCTGGCTCCTGGCTTCAAATTGGCCCAGCTCCAGCTGTTGCAGCCATTTGGGGAGTGAACCAACGGATGGAAGATCTCTCTCTCCCTCTCCTTCTCTCTCTGTGTAACTCTGACTTTCAAATGAATAAATAAATCTTTTTTAAAAAAATACATATAGCAGTATACAGCATGTACCGATCCAATTAAGGTACCGATACTTCCTAATTATTACTTCACGTTTGAAGGCTTCAAACTCCTCTCTTCTAGTTATTCATAAAACAGATAACAGATCATTATGAACCAGAGCTCTGTCACTGAGAGAATCATCTTAAATTCATATTTTTATTATGATAATTGCAGACTCTCCTTCAGTTTCAAGAAATAAGACAGAAAGATTCTGTTTATATTTTACATGGTTTTCTCCAAAGGTAACTTTTAAGAACATTTATTATTATTTTTTGTGTATTTGAAAAACAGACATCTACTGGGTCACTCCCTAAATTCTGCAAAATCTAGGGCTTGGGGCTGGCGTGGTGGCGTAGTGAGTAAAGCTACCGCCTGCAGTGCCGGCATCCAATATGAGCGCTGGTTCTAGTCCTGACTGCTCCTCTTCCGAACCAGCTCTCTGCCATGGCCTGGGAAAGCAGAAGAGGATGGCCCAAGTCCTTGGGCCCCTGCACCCTCACGGGAGACCCAGGAGAAGCTTCTGGCTCCTGGTTTTGGAGCTGCGGTCATTTGGGGAGTGAACCAGCAGAAGGAAGACGTTTCTCTCTGTAACTCTGTCTTTCAAATAAATAAATAAATCTTAAAAACAACAACAATAAACTAGGGCTGAGCCAGGCTCAATCCAGGGGCTTGTAACTCAATCCAGGTCTCTATGTGGGTAGCAGAGGCGCAAGCACTTGATCCCTCACTTGCTGCCTCCCAGGGTGCACGTGAGCAGGAAACTGGAGTGAAAGCAGAGCTGGGACTTGAACTCAGGCGCTCAGAGATCAAGCAGCAGCTACAGGGCTGTGCCGAGCACCGGCCCGTGCAGCGGTAGCATTTTGGAGATCTTCACTGTTCTATGACAACCAGCATCCTGCCATCGCCATAGCCTCTGCTTTTACGTTTCCTGAAACTCCTTGTCCTCGTGTGCACGCATTGAGTCCTACACAATTTTGCCACACATGTAGGCTCCTTCGCACCACTTCTGAATAGTCTATTCTTTAGCTTGAACTGTTACTTCTAGCAGATGCAAATTCTTGTATTTATTTGTGTCTGGATTTTAAATTTTGTTCCACGGATGCCCTGAGCCATCTCTGCTGGTGCCAGCACCAAAAATATAAACAGTTTTCATTTTTTAAACACCTAGGAAGACCTCGCTCTCTGCCTTTTTCCCTTTTGATTTTCAAAGCCGTCCTTGCTTATTTCATGGTCAATTTTCTTGATGAGTTTTAGAATCACTTGGTTAAGTTTCAGAAAAGCTATGTGGATTTTGATTGTGTTGCCTTATAGTTAGAGACTCATTTGTGGGGAAATGACATCCTTGCCAAATTGAGTTCTTCCTCCAGGAACACAGCGCCCCCTCCCCCTTTACAGAAACATGTAATTTCTGCACAATTCTCATCACAGATTCCTGTTCCACAGTTTCTGTAGATGATGAGGATGGACTCTTCCTCCACTATCTTCTTGGGTTGTTTGTTTTTCTCAGGACCGATTTTTTTTTATTGTGGTAAAATACACGCAAACGTAAACCCAGCCTTTCGGCCACTGTTAAGTCTGCAGTGCCCTGGCATCGCGTACATGCTCAGTGCTGTACATCCACCACCCACTTCCATAACGTTGTCATCATCCCAAACAAAGCCTCTCCACGCAGGCAACACTCACTCCCTGTTCCCTCTCTGTCCCCCGCCACGGGTGACCTCTCTTCTGTCGCTCTGGTCGCTTTCTCCGTGCAGGGCACACAAGTGGAATTCAGCAGGCTCTGTCGCTTTGGGTCTGACTGCTCCCGTGGTGCACGCCTCCAAGGTCCTCCACGTTGCCGCCTGCATCAGGCTCCGTCCCCTCTCTTGACCGACGCCCATTCTGCGGGGTGCACTGGCTTACAGTCACGTTTTGTTTATCCATGCAATGGACATGGCTAGTTTCCACCTTCTGGTTCTTGTGAATGACGCTGCTATGGACACAGGTGTACAGACAAGTGTCCGTTTGAGTCTCTGCTTTTGATCATTTGGGGTATATACCAGCACAATATTTGAACATCTTTTATAACTGATTTTCAATGGTATACAGAAGGACAAAGGTAGTCAATATCTAATCAGAAAAAAAAATAGTGATACCCTCCCTCAGTGAAATAGAAGCAACAAAAATCCAACACAAAACATGGACTCGTCCTTCCAGGCCCTCATCAAATGCCCTCTGTTCTGCCTGGCATGACTGTGAACCCTGGCCATTCCTGGCCCGAGATCCCAGCACACACTCTCACTCACACACTCACACACACCAGTACTGTCACACGCAAACACTCCCATACTCTGTTTCACACACACACTTTTCACACACACAATACTTTCTCTCTCTCTCTCTCTCTCTCTCTCACACACACACACACACACACACACACACACAGGTGGTACAGTGGGTCAAGCCGCCACCTGCATTGCCTGCATTCCATGTGGGCACCAGTTCAAGTCCCAGCTGCTCCACTTCTGATCCAGCTCCCTCCTGACATGCCTAGGAAAGCAGTGGTGGATGGCCCAAATACTTGGGCTCCTGCACCCACCTGGGAGATCTGGAAGCTTCCGGCTCCTGCCTTCATGCTGGCCCCACCCCAGCTGTTGCCATTTGAGTAATCCAGCAGTTAGAAGAATGTTTTCTCTCTTTCAAGTAAATAAATAAATCTTTTAAAAAACCACCAAGAGACGAGTTGCCACAAAAAATAGCAACGCTGCCACTGGGTATATAGCCAAGGGAAATGAAATCACTCTATTATCATGTGTACTGCGGTGACTCACCCTGCCAAAAGGACAAGGCAGAGAGTGAAGAAGCTGTGCCAGAGTCTGCCAGGAGAACCTGCTCTATGGAAGCACTGAACCCACCCGGCGCTGTGACAGGGGCTGTGTTGAAGAGGTTGGCCGAGGTGTGCTAGGGACTGAAACCCGAGGCGTGAGGGGAGGCATGGCGGAGTCTGTGATGGTTAACTCTGAGTTCCTTGAGAATAAGTTGTTTTGAAACATCCTCACCCTGGATGCCATCACGTACATACACAGGGTCAGTTTTTTATGAGTCATTCCTAACGGTGACTCAGGTAGGTCTACATGTGCTTGAATGAATCTGCACAGTGCCTCTTATTACCGTACTCGTCTGCACAACACCAACTGGGCAGGATCACCGAGAACCAGCTGGCAGCCTGGGCTACTTAGTAAGGCAGTAACAGCAGAGAGTATGGCACTGTGGGTAGGCGAGCACAGAATTATGGGTAGAGGAGCAGGTATCATGGACAGGAAGCAGGAATTGTGGGTAGCAGAGTGCATCACTCTGGATAGGAGAGCAGGCACCATGGATGGGAAACCACAGCATTGTGGGTAACAGAACACAGCAGTGTTGGTAGAGCTCACCCAGGTCCATTGGCAAATATGTACATTTCTCACAGTTTCAGTTCAAGTCAAAGAGAAAACAATGCCAGGCAGAAGCAAAGTCTAAAAATCCTGACCAAAGTCAGGCCATTGAGTCAAATCAGAGGTGAACGAGCAGGTAGAGGTCCAATTACACATGGAAGAAACCAGAACAAACTGCAAGGGCCACACTGCGACCCATGCATCTCCACCTGCTGACCCAGGACAGAGGCCAGACCCTCTCTCTGAGCAGCTTCCTCAGTGAGCAGGTACGAGCTGCCCGTGTCACCGACCTTGGGAGAAGGAGTGGGCACCCGGGGCAGCGGCTGTGGCTGCCGTGTCCGGAGACAGCCCCCTGCCTCGGCCTCTTCTTCACAGCCCCAGGCCTGCGGGCTGCAGCCCACACTTCTTGCTGTGACTCCCCTCTGCTGACACCGGAGAGGGCACCTTATGGAAACACGAGCTCCTGAATGTCCCTGCACACCAGGCTCTGTCTTTTTTTTTTTTTAGATTTTTATTTATTTGACAGGTAGAGTTACAAACAGTGAGAGAGAGAGAGAGACAGACAGAGAGAGAGAGAGAGACAGAGAGAAAGGTCTTCCTTCTGCTGGTTCACCCCCTAAATGGCTGCTATGGCTGGCGCTGCACTGATCCGAAGCCAGGAGCCAGGTGCTTCTTCCTCGTCTCCCATGGGGTGCAGGGCCCAAGCACTTGGGCCATCCTCCACTGCCCTCCCGGGCCACAGCAGAGAGCTGGACTGGAAGAGGAGCAACCGGGACAGAATCCGGCGCCAATATGGTACACCGGATCCGCAGGCGGAGCATTAACTAAGTGAGCCACGGTGCCAGCCCCCCCGCCCCCAGGCTATGTCTTATGCTCTAAGGTCAACACAGCGCCTGCATACAAGTACAGTGGTAAGAACAGAATCACAAGCAGGAGCAGGTGAACTAGGATGATGACAATAATAATAGCAACTCTTCGTACTCACCCAGCACTTAGTAGGTGCCAGGCTCTGTGCTACACACGTTATAGGGATTATTTGCTTAACCTTCAGGAACCTTTGGGGTAGCCACTGCTGGCATTAATGTTCCCAATTTACAGACTTACAGAGGTAAAATAAACTTCCCACAGAGCCAGTATCAGAACCACAGTCTTTCTGACTCCAAGCCAGAGCCCTGACCACTCAACCCCATGGGTTCTCAGGATGCTAGACAGTAAAGTGGGGTCACCTACTTCTGACCGAGGCCCCTGGGAGACCAGGGGAGGAGGGAGGGAGCCCAGAGGAGGCGTCCCCTGGCGGGTGGAGGTGCTGGAGCTGAGGCTCAAGGGCAAGTGCAAGTTGTTGAGGTGAGGAGTGACAGGAGCGATGGTCCAGGCCAAGGGCACCTCCGGGGCGTAGGTCATGGCTCAAAAAGTGCATTGTGCACCCAGGAAAGTGCCATCACGTGAGAACGGGGACCAGGACTGGGCCAGAACAGCAGCTGGGGGAACGCTGGGGCCAGAGGGCCAAGCTGGGAAAGGTCAGGGCCCAGGTCAAGCCCTTAATATGATGTGCAACAGTTCTCTCGGACCTCAGAAATCTCCAGAATGAAATCCCCTTGGATGGGGGAACCTGGGTCAATTAACATAGGTCATCTATAAAATTGCTATGGGACCACAAATGATACAAATAGCCAAAGCATTCCTGAACAAAAAGAACAAGGCCAAATCACACTGCCTATTTCAAAGTGTACCACAGAGCTACAGTAATCAAAATAGGATGGGATTGGCATAACACAGACACACAGACCAACTGAAGTGACACCTTGACAGTAGGGGCAGCAGTTTAGAGCACCCGAGACTCCATCTTGAGAAAGCACACCCCTACACACCACACACACACACACACACACACACCACACACACACACAGTGAGACTCTGGTCTGGAACTAGGATCTAAAACTCAGTAACAGTCCACTGCATCCCACTTGGATCTCCCTAGCATGATTGCTCAAGCTGAAAACAGATAGGCTGCACCTGGAGTAATGTTAAGATTGTAATTTGTCTATGTCCCACATACGATTTAGGCCAATACCTGGATTAGTGTCAAGATTGGAACTGGAATTGTTAAGATTACAATTGGTGTTGTCAAAATTGTAACTGATAATAGTTTCACATATACATTAGGCCAAGATTGTAATTGGTGTTGTCAAGACTAATTTTTTAAAGATTTATTTATTTATTTATTTGAAAGGCAGAATTAGAGAGAGGCAGAGGCCGAGAGAAAGAGAGGTCTTTCATCTACTGGTTCACTCCCTAAATGGCCACAATGGCCAGAGCTGTGCTGATCTGAAGCCAGGAGCTTCTTCCAGGTCTCCAATGTGGGTGCAGGGGCCCAAGCACTTGGGCCATCTTCTACTGCTTTCCCAGGCCATAGCAGAGAGCTGGATCAGAAGCAGAGCAGCCGGGACTGGAACTGGCGCCCATATGGGATGCTGGCACTGCAGGCGGTGGCTTAACCTGCTACACCACAGCGCTGGCCCCCAAGATTATAATTGATATTAATTTTGTGTTGGCCTTAGGTCAGCTTGACCCTAGTAACCATGTATTCCCCCACCCCCGATCCTAGCAACCATGTGTCCCCTCCTGTCCTTGTGGATTTTGCCTTTATAAACCCTGCTGCTTTGGGCTTCAGAGTCGAGAGTTCTCTGGGGCATGAGCCCGCTCTCAACTGCCTGCAATAAAGGACTCCAGTTTACCAGTGTGCGGCGCTCCTCTGCCAGCACCCACTCAGGAACAACATAAAGAGACACTATCGACAGCCCAGAGATAGATCTGTGCATTTATGGCCAACTGATGTTCTCAATGAAGGTGCCAGGAACACACAGTAAGGAAAGTACAGTCTCTTTAATAAAGTGATGCTGGGAGGAAGGGGGGTGGCACTGTGGTGCTGGCTTTCCATATGGCACTGGTTTGTGTCCTGGCTATTCTTCTTCCGATCCAGCTCTCTGCTATGGCCTGGGATAGCAGTAGAAGATGGCCCAAGCGCTCGGGACCCTGCACCCACATTGGGGAACCCAGGCGAAGATCCTAGCTTCTGGCTTCAGGTCGGCCCAGAATGGGATGTTGCAGCCATTTGGGGAGTGAACCAGTGGATAGAAGACCTTTCTCTCTGTAGCTCCACCTCTCAAATAAATCAATAAATCAATAACTCAAAATCTCTTAAAAATTAAGTGATACTGGGTCAATTATTAATTCAAACACAGGAGTCACTGTGCGCTTGCTCCCCATGTGGGACATCTGTCCTTAATGTGTTGTACTATGAGAATTAAGGGTAAAACTGGTCTTCAAACAGTTATTTATACTTTGTCTGTGTGAGCTTCCTAAAACACAGCAGGCACCAGAGCCCATTCCTACTTCAAACCCTACAGTGGCTGCCCACTGCTCTCAGGATCAAGTCCAAATTCCTCACGTGACCTGGTGCTTCTGTGCCTCTGCAGTCTCCCCTCTCACTGTGATCCTGCTGTGGCTTCAATGGGTCCCTCAAGGCTCATGTAGTAGGAACTTAATCCCCAGTGAGAAGGAGAGAGGGAGAGTGCATTGCCATTTGCTGGTTCACTCCCCAAATGCCCACAACGCCAGGGCTGGGCCAGGCAGAAACCAAGAACTCTCTCTGGGTCTCCCGCATGGGTGGCAGGAACCCAACTACTTGAGCTATCTTCTGCTACCGCCCAGGGTGTGCTTCAGTGGGGAGCTGGAATTGGGAGAGGAGCTGGGACTCACACTCGGGCATTCCATTGGGACACAGAGTCCTAACTGGCACCTTAACCAGCAGGCCGAAAGCCCGCCCCCCAGGGCTGAGTTCGGTCTCTTGCTTTCTCCCGCACGCTCTCACTCTCTTGCCCGTCCACCTTCCATCATGTGGGCATAGCAGGAAAGCCCTTTCCGGAGGCACTCCTCACCCATGGACTCTCTAGCCTGCAGACCCCTGAGAAAGTGAAAGTGGAACAGAACAAAGCTGCACGGCCCAGCCCCCTGCACTGTCTGTACTCCCAAAACAAGCTGTGTTCTCTCCAACTCTGCTATACCTGACCCGGGACCCTCTCGCACACATCCGCTTCCTTCTTTGGCTGGATAATTTACACATTGTTTTTCAAGCCGCAGTGTAGAGATTAGGATTCTGGGAAATCCTCTCTGCAATGGAGTGATTTTTCCTCATGATTTCCCACATCCACGCAGGTGTGTGATATGTACCCACCCCCTGTGGGCTGGAACTGTCTTAGTTGCCAATTCGACTTGTCTGTCTCACCACCTGCATCCAAGGTGGTTGGAGGGCTTGGTCAGCACGAAGCCTGGTGTACATTAAGGGCTTCTTCGCATTTGTGGAATCAGCTTGGAATCCTCCACCAGCCTCTGTCCACTCCCAGCTCTCCGAGTCCAACATGCAGTCAAATTCTTTCTCAAAAAGACCTCCCATTTCTTCGTTCCAGCACCACGGCCTTATGGGCCCCAAGGCTGAGGTCTTCAATCTCACCAGGCCTGCTCCCATCACCTCACTGCTGGTCCTCCAGTCGCAGCATCAGGGTGCAGGGTGCAGTCCCCTGAACTCATGCATCTCTCAGGGTCACATCACAGGGGCAGCATTTTCCCAGAGTATTGCAGCTGGGTATAAAATCCATCTCCTGTCTGTGACTGGGAGCTTCTGTGTGTTCGTGTTCTTTTTTATATAAAAAAATGATTTATTTGAAAAGCAGAGAGAGGGAGAGATAGAGAAAGATCTTCCACCTGCAGGTTCACTCCCAAAATGGCTGCCACAACTGGGGCAGGCTTAGGCTGAAGCCAGGAGCCAGGAGCCATGAGCCAGGAGCCAGGAATTCCATCCAGGTTTCTCACATGGGCATCAGGGACCCAAGGATTTGGACCATCCTCTGCTGCTTTCCCAGGCACCTTAGCGGGGAGCTGGATGGGAAGTGGAGCAGCCAGGACTTGAACCGGCACTCACACGAGATGCCCATGTTGCAGGCGGTGGCACCTGTGTGCTGGTTTTCATTTGCGAATCTCCAGTGTCTCACAAGCTGAGTGAAGGCAACCACGGCAGAGAGGATCTATGGGTTCCCGCAGCTCACAAAGGCCTCCGTGGCTCCCTGTTGCTCATACAAGGAAATAGAAATGTCTCAGCAGGGCTCCCCAGGTCTGCAGAATCTGTCTTTCCTGACGTCTGTGCCTCCTCCTGCTCCTGCCCACCACGCAGAAGATTTCGTGCCTCCAAGGGCACATGTCTCTCCACACCCCTGCAGCGCTGCCTGTGCGTGTCCCAGCTGCCACATCCCCTCCTGCCATTCAAGACCGAGCTCAGGGGCCACTCAGGTACTGACGACGGAGAGAACACTCCTCTCCCGGCCTTGGCAGCACCTGGCATCCACGTGAACCCATCTGTTCTCACTTGCTCTGGTCAAGAAAAGGCTCAAGGCCCCGGGCATAGAGAGAGGGCCTCGCTCAGGGCAGCCCCACGGCTCAGGGCGGCACCAGCAACGTGGAGAGTATTGGAGAGAGCACGCCTCAGTGACTCGAGTCTGTTTTATGAGATTAGGGCAAGGGTGGCAAGCACAGCCATAGCAAAAATAAGAGCTCCCAGGGACCGCCCTATGCATCTAAGCCACATGTGTGGGAAAGGCGGCATCACTCACCAGGAGAGAGAGGGGGGCTCATTGCTGGCACTGAAGCCATGGAATTCATAATCTACGCCTGCAGCAGAGAGTGAGCAAGATCATAATAAGATGGAATCAATCACTAAAGGTAAAGACATCGAGCTCTAAAGTTAGAGATAAACTGAACGTCAGGATCTCCTTGCCATATGGCTGGGAGACCTCTACCAACTACAGCACAATAGAATCGGAGGAATACATGGGGACAGCACTAACCACGTATCAGTTGCAAATACCTTACACATTAACAAAAGGCAAGGGACAATCTAAGCAACATTATCCACCACAAATAACGTATTTATGCCTTTCAAACATCGAGGGAATACAAACTGATGGGAAAAACATGACTTCTCCAGAATACAGCAAAGATGTGGACAGATATGTCTTAGAAAGGAAAGACAAAAGCTAAGAAATCATGAAATAATTAACTGTCACTTAGTTATCAAAGATGTAAATGGAAACCTTTTTGCTTATGAAATTGATGAAGTTTTTAAAATTTATTTATTTGAGAGGCATAGAGGCAGAGAAGGAAGGAGGGAGGGAGGGAGGGAGGGAAGGAGGGACACCAAGCTCCATTTGTTGATTCACTCCTGAAATGCCAGGCACGCAGTTGAGGTCTCCCATGTGGGTGGGCAGGGACCCAACTGCCTGAGCCGTCATCTGCTGCCTCCCACAGTGCACACTGAGGGGCAGCTGGAGTCAAGAGTGCAGCTGGAACTTGAACCCAGGTACTCTGATGTAGGAAGTAGGCATCCCAACCAGCTGCTTAGCCAGTAGGCCATATGCCCACCCCAGCTTGTTTGAGACACAGAGTGAGAACATCCTGCATCAACGGTTAACACCCCAAATGCCCTCAAGGGCTAGGCTGAACCAGGCCAGGGCTCCCACACAGTTGCCGGGAACCCAGTCCCGTGAGCCATCACTACTGCTTCCCAGGGTGCACACTGGCAAGAAACTGGAGGCAGGACTCAAACCAAGGCACTCAATAGGGGTGTGGGTGTCCCAAGAGGGGTTTTAACCACGGTGCCAAATGCCGACCTTTTTTTTAAGCATCATGATACTGCTAAGTGTGAATGATAGCACATTTCTAGACAACAATTCGGCAGCACATACACATCAAGTGCCTCAAATACACTCATTCCCCACCATCTTCAGAATCGGTTCTCAGGAAATGAGAAAATCAGACCGTGGTGTCAAACATTCAAAAATCTTAAAATGTCCGATGCACTATTATTCATAACAGGAAGTGAGAGGCGTAACCTGAGCAGCCCAGGCTGAGGGAACAGTAAACTGAGGGAGTACCAGCCTGCGCACCAGGGAGATGGCAATACTGTGTTCTCGGCAGAGGTTTTCACGAGTGAAGGAAGTACCTCCTTTCACATCATTATAAGCAAACATACAAGCTCAGTCAGGTAACAGTGTTTTTACAAGTGGCTCGATATGATAAAATACTAGCAGAGGTTGTTTCTGGGTGATGAGCTTTTGGGTGTCATTTTGTTTTCAGCGCCGAGATCCTCCTCATTTCCACAATGAATAGAGAGGCAGAAGGCCATTTACTTAAAAACGGATAAACTGAAAAACTCCCAGGACTTCTGCTCCTGACTGTGATGGGACAACAGGCCCGACGGCCCCTGCTGCCCACACCGCTGAGCCAAGGTACCGGTGTCTGCTCTACGGTTTGCAGACATCGGGCAGCAGAGAGCACACACAGAAGTAGCAGGTGCCACAGCAGCAGGGGAGGAATGGAAACGCACTATTTTATCTTAAACTATCAGAGAGGTGGCACAGTAATACTTGAGGGCAGACAGTGACAGGACAAACAGGTGTATTATAAACCACAGGCAACCCTTAAAATAAGACATCAAAGAGTTTTAGCGAGTAAGCCAACCAAGAAAGTAAAATGGAATCCTGGGTACACTCAGTTATTCCAAGAGAAGGCAGAATAAGAGGAAAAGGAGAGCAAACAATGGATAGGAGAGGGAGCAATCACAAAATGATAGATTTAAACCCTGTCATAGCAGTAAATGCATTCAATGTAAATCTTTAAACATCCAATTTGAAGGCACTGGTTGTCAGATTGTAAAGAAAACAACTCGATATCCAACTCTAAGCAGCCTAAAAGAAAGCTACTTTAAGTATAAAGACACAAAAGGGTTAGATGTAAAACCAAGACAAAAGATAGATCACATCAACACTAACCAATCAAGAATGGTTATATTCATAAAAGAGGAACTGAAGGTCAGAGCAAAGAACATTATCAGGGTACAGAAAATCATTTATAAGGAGATCTTCCACGATGGATAAATGGGCAGATTCAACAAGAGCACATAAAAAGTCCCACATGCTTGCGCACTGCATGACAGAACTCCAAAATACATGAAGCCAAGGCTGCTAGCACTGTGGAAGATGTCAACAATGACTTCTCAGTCGAGGTCTAACAAGCAGGCAGAGAATCAGCGAGGATACTGAAGACTCAAACGACACCAGCAACCAACGGGACATAATTAACATTTGTGGGCCATCCCACTCAACAGTAGCAAACTACACATTATTTTTGAGTGTGATGGAACCTTCACCAAGATAGATAATATTCTTAGCCATAAAACAAAACTCAATTTAAAAGCACTTGTCATAATTTGCATGTTGCTGACCACTGAGATTAGGCTTAAATTAGAAAACACCAAGAATTGCAGACACAAAATCCAAATTATTTGGAAATTAAACAACCCATGGACCAAAGAAATAAGTAGAAATTGGAAAATATTTTTAAATGAATGAAAAGCAATACAGGAAATTTAAAGCCTGCCATTTGCGTCCCAAAACAGTTCTCAGAAGGAAAATGCATAGCACTAAATGCTTAGACTAGAAAAGAGGAAAGGTATCAACTCAACTTTAGCTTCCACCTGAAATAACAAGGAAGAAACGCACATTAAACGCCAAGTATGGAGAACAAAGAACACAACTGGAATAGCTCCTCATCACTAGGAGATACCCAAGACGAGCTACAAAGAAGGAGAGAGGCTTCTTTCAGCTCACGGCTCCAGATCCCACTCCAAGCTCAGGCAGCTCCACTGGTTCCACGCCAGGGGCTGGCGCAGTCCCGGGGCAGCACAAGGCGTCACATGACCAGAGCAGGTGCACCAGGATTCGCAGGCGCTCCTCAGAGGCCCCACTTCCAGTAACCATCACTGGTTCCTGGGTTAGGTATCTCCCCTCTGTAGTACCATCAACATAGGACTTTGAGGACCAAGTCTTTAACGTGTGGGTCCTTGGGGACATTGAATATCCAAGCTAATATGCAAACTGTAGCACTCCAGCCCTGTCCCCAAAGGTTCTTGACCTCACAATGCAAAATGCATTCACTGCAGCCCCCTGAAATCTTACTATTTCAGCCTTGCTCAAAAGTCCGAAGCCTCCTCTGAGACACCAGGCTCCCTCCTCCAGCCGTGAGCCTGCAGAAGTCCAAAGTACGTGTTTTCAAGACACAGCGGTGGGACAGGTGCAGGGTAGATATCTCCATCCTGAAAGCGCGCAACAGCAAACAAAGGATTAACGAGGCCAAAGCAAGACCAAAACCCAGCAGGCGGAACGTGCAGTTTCAGAGCTCCCAGTCTGACACTGTGGGCGCACGGGCTGGGGGAGGCCCTGGCCCTACAGCGTTGCTGCTGACCGCTCCCGCTGCGGCCGGAATCCCGACTGGAAGCTCCGCTAGGCAGTGCTCTAGGGGGCGCTCTCTGCGCCGGCTCCGACCCCCACATTTCCACTTAGCGTTGCCCCCGCGGAGGCCCTCAGCAGGGGCAGGGCTCCAGGCCCCCATGGCTGTGCTGGTCTCTGCTCGCAGGGCTGCTGTCCGAGGCTGCCCGCGGCTCTCCCCAGCGGGCACCACACGTGGCTGGCACCACACGTGCTGGTCATTGTATCTTCCTGGGGTCTCCACCGCGGCTTCACTCCCACGGCTCCGCCAGGCCTCCTCAAAGGGGAGGGGGCACAACTCAGCCTGGCCTCCCGACCTCTGACCCTCTGCACACCTGCAAAACCAGTGCCCTTGGAGGACACCAGGTCTGCCACCAGCGCCAGTCACACCTGGGCCCCGCGAGCTGTGAGGGGCACTGAGCACAGGAAGCGGGATCCTGGGGCTCAGGAGCCGAGGAGGCCTTCACGCTCTTTCTCCCACTGTTTGCTCATTAACACCTGACTCTTACCTGCTCATCTTTAGCAAGCGATTTCCCCAGGGCGCACTCCCCTCCCCCACAGGCCTGTTCTTTGCTCCCTCTCTGGCCAGGCTGCGCATTTCCCATTCGACATCGTGGTCCTAGGGAGCTTCCATCAGAGCGACCAGCGACCATCCATCCATCCATTCCTAAGTGTCCTCCCTCCACCTCCCGGCGGGGACAGTCATTCTTGAGTGGTCCCTGGATCCGCGTCAACCCCAGGAGGGCGCCCTTACCTGCATACAGTCACCTGCCGCAAGTGTGCCCCCTAGAGGACTCAAGGCCGTTCCCTACACACCTTGCTCTTCTGCGACGGGAAGATACAAGGCCAGGTTCTACTGCACCTTGCAGTCGCTCACCACCGAGTGCTCCCACCTGTAAGCTTTCCACACCTGTTGTTTTCTCTCTGTTGCTTTTTTTTGTTTTTGAAGGGATCAGGATCTCTGGAGTTATCCAGGCCACTCTGTTTCTTGAACTTGAATTTTTCAAGGCAAACAGGGAATGGAGGTGGGGAAGCCAAAGACAACCTCCAGAGCTCTCTCCAGGAGACCTCAGCACTTCCCCAGCCCTAACCTGTCAGGGGCTGAGCTGACGCTTTGAGCACATTATCATGTGTGAATTCAACATAGAAGACCCCTTTAGAAAAATCAAAATACTGGCCGGCGCCGCAGCTCACTAGGCTAATCCTCCGCCTTGCAGCGCTGGCACACCGGGTTCTAGTCCGGGTCGGGGCGCCGGATTCTGTTCCGGTTGCCCCTCTTCCAGGCCAGCTCTCTGCTGTGGCCCGGGAGTGCAGTGGAGGATGGCCCCAGTAGTTGGGCCCTGCACCTGCATGGGAGACCAGGATAAGTACCTGCTCCTGCCATCGGATCAGTGCGGTGAGCCGGCCACGCCACACCAGCTGCGGCGGCCATTGGAGGGTGAACCAACAGCAAAAGGAAGACCTTTCTCTCTGTCTCTCTCTCTCTCACTGTCCACTCTGCCTGTCAAAAATTTTTTAAAAAAATCAAAATACTAAAACATGGGCATGTTTTATGTATGCATAGAACAATCTAGATGGGAGAGAGAAAACTCTCAACAGTAACTATTCTGGATTGGCAATGGGACTTTACACTCATATGTTTGGAATTGTAGAATTTTCTTGACAATGAGCACATATTTTCACTCTTACGAATGGAAAATAACAATAAAGCAATTTCCATCTTGGAACAAAATAGCATCGAATAAGAATCTGTAGAGAAAAAGCCAAATGAATTGTTTTGAATGTCAGGTTCTTTCACCCTGCATTTGACTACCTGTTAGAGGTGCAGGCAAGCTGGGAAATGACCCTGTGGGGCTGAGGTCAGAGGAGAGATGCCCCCGCCCAAGGAGCGGCCAGAACATCTCCTGGTTCCGCCATGGGAACCGCTCCAGTCTTCTCACTAAAAGCCCAGCCACTTGCCAGGCTCCCAGTGACATCAACCTCTCATTAGAAGCTCCAGGCTTTCCAAACGCACGAGCGTGTGCATAAGCAGCTCATTACTCCTGCGCCAAACCACTGAGGGCGACTATGAGTTCCGACATCGGCGGCTCCGCTGTGATCAACACACAGCTGGGAGTCAATTATGCGGTTCACATTTTTACAACTCGTTTACTTCCTCTGTGTTTAGCAAGAACTTCAACCGCTGACAGTTTTCCTTCCTTGTTCCCAATGGGTCATTTTTAAACAAGAGCAGCAGCGTGGGCCGCGGCGCAGAAAAGCTGCAGAAGGAGGCAGCGCCTGTGTTCTGTGCTGAGCTCGTCTCGAGCAGGAAATAGAAGTGGGGTTCTGCAGCCAGGGCCCCCACTGGGGCAAAGAGAGGAAACTGAAGGCCACGGGGGCAGGAGTCTGGCCACTTTCCGTGTGTGTTGATTTTGGCTCTCTTTAAATGAGCACAAACATGAGCAGATGAAGAGAAACACGAACCCGACAGTCACCGAGCAGCTCCACGTCCTGTGGGTAGTTCGCTCTATAACCTTTACTTTTTTCACTGTCTGGCTTGCAATGAGTGGCCCCTGCTTTGCTTTGCTTTTCTCTTTGGCTGCCCATCTTAGCCAGAGAAAGGGACATGTAGATGCTAATGGAAGCTACCTTGACTTTAAAAACCTTTCAGCACCCCCAAGTGGACAGGGTCGTGCATGAGCGAGGGGGCTGAAGCACCCTCCTCTCTCCCCAGGCTCTCTCCCCTCCTTGCATCCACTTTGCAGACTCATTCTGCATCCATTCCGGCCAGACATTGAGGACAGGGACCAGACGTTCCTCTCCAGAGCTCTCCTCGCATTTTAATCACACAATGCACTGAGCTGGGTCTATTACAGTGACCACCGCTGGTACTGATGGTTTTATTTTCGGTAAAACCTTGAACAGTTCAGGTTTTGCTAAAAAATTTTTTTTATTTATTTGACAGGTAGAGTTACAGACAGTGAGAGAGAGACAGAGAAAGGTCTTCCTTCTGTTGGTTCATTCCCCAAATGGCTGCTATAGCTGGAACTGCGCCGATCTGAAGCCAGGTGCTTCCTCCTGGTCTCCCATGCGGGTGCAGGGGCCCAAGCACCTGGACCATCCTCCACTGCCCTCCCGAGCCACAGCAGAGAGTTGGACTGGAAGAGGAGCAGCTGGGACTAGAACCTGGCACCCATATTGGATGCCGGTGCCGCAGGTGGAGGATTAACAAGTGAGCCACAACGCCGGTCCCAGGTTTCACTAAAATTTTAAAAAATCCCCCTACCCCAAGCTAACTAGCTGTTGTCCCTGCTCCACAGGTGCAGCCTCTTACGCCTTCTCTAAGGAGCTTCCCTCCTCACCTGGCTTTGGGATTCAATTGCCAACAGTCTCAGATTCCCTGCCCCCCGACACCTACCTCCATCGGAGGCCACCTGCCCTCAGTGTCCCCATGGCCTGTTCCCACTTGGAAGCGAGAAGAGGGGGACCAGGGAGACTACACAGTAGACCAGGGGCACGCACTCCGCAGGCTTTGCTCTGCAGGCAACGAGGGAACAGCAGGCTGGAGGCATGCAGCTTGCACAGCCAAGGGTCGGGCTTCCTCCACTTTGCACTGCTCTTGTCCTGTTCCAACTGCTCTCAGCCACATTCGGTCACTTTTCCTGACCCTCACAGCAACTGTGCTCTTGGACCACCTGCTTGCATTTCTGGACACCATCTGCTGGGCAGTGCACAGCATGGCTGGCCTGGCTTAGGCTTCCTTGGCCAGGTGTGGGCGTCTTGCAGATGGTGTGAGAGGGTGGCAGCTGGCTTGGGGTGTACCGTGGTGCTCCTAAGTCCCCGTTCAGGCACTTTGGAAACTTCTTTTATGCCCCCACAAACAATGCCAGGTCCTTAAAATCAGTCAGAAGTGAAAACTTGAGGAAGGGCATCTGACCTCGTGTTAAGCTACTGGTTGGGACACCTGCAACTCACATCAAAGTGCTTGGGTCTGAGTCCCAGCTCCACTCCCGATTCCAGCTTTGTTAACGCACAGCCCAGCAGGCAGCAGGCGATCGCTCAAGTAGTCGGATCCCTGGCGCCTGTGTGGGGGACCTAGATTGAGTTCCTGGGTCCTGGCTCCTGGCTTCAGCCTAGTCCAGCCCCAGCTATTGCAGGCATTTGGGGAATGAATCAGCGAATGGGAGCTCTGTCTGTCTCCTCTCTCTCTCTCTGCTTCTCAAATAAACAAATTAAGTAAAGGAGAAAAACGTAAACATGGAGTGAAAAACCTCCCTCTTCCAGAAGGGGTCACAGCATGACTCAAAGCTGGAAATCAGGCCAAGTGCCCGTGAGCTGCCCCACAAGGCCACACCCCCCTCCTGCCCAACCATGCTGCCGGAGCCACATCCCCTGGTCACACCGCAGGCCAGCTTCTCCCTCATGCCTGTCTGCGGGGCCACAGAAACCATCCACCATATGGGAGGAAGGTGGGGGAGGCCCCCACTGACACGGGGCGGTGGCCATCAGACATAAGACAATGGAAACTCAGTATCTTTATGTTTTGGCAATCTGGAAAATCACTCCGGTGGCATCCGTTATCAGCTGTGCAACGGTCGGAGACGCTGGTGAACCCGGCACCTCCCTTCCCTTGGCGCTCAGGGAGGTGGCAGCCAGATGTGGCCCAAGGAGCACGCTTCCCCTGGCCTTTGCCAAGAAGTCATCAAGGCTAGTTTTCTTTCGCGAAACCCACTGCCTTCTTATCTCTGTTTTCTTTTCCAATGAGCCTCAAGGGTGGGATTCTGCACAGGGTTCTGTTTTCATTAGAAGACCCGGGCAGCAGTGTGGAGGTGTGAGGCCCCCAGAGGAGCCACCAGGCTCGCTTCCTCTGTGTTTTTTGTAATGTGTGGTGTGCAGTGCCTGCAGGTGATGAGTGAGCCTTGGTGGTGGGGTCACGTCCACCACGAAGAGGCTGTGGTGAGCCCCCTGGGCAGCCCCATCAGCCAGGGGCGGGGGTTTGTTCATCATCGTACTTCATGTAACACATACTCACTGTAGGGGGTTCAGCAAGTGCACAAACGCAGAGAAAACAGAAAGCCCCCGATCTCAGCACCCAGAAGAGGGGCTGAGCACGTCTTGCTGAAGTTCATTTCCCATCAGCAGCATGGGAGACACGCAATGGAAAGGCACACGGGGTCTTCCGAATGCTGGTGGAAAGTGCACATTACGAAAACATGATGCATGTTGTAGGCTTCATCCTTCTACAAGCTTCATGAAGCATCCTCAAGGAGGATTAAACGAGATTATGACGTAAAGCACTTTAGCACCTGGTAAGACATTTTGCTCTTTCTCTTTCTCTCTGTGTCTACAAACATCATCTCATACATCTGGGGTTTTTCTTATGGACAAATGTAATTTTTCTTGCAATTCCCACCCACGTTCAATTTCAGTTGGGCTCTGATGAGGCTATATGTTCTGTAAACTATGAAGGAGAGACAGACAAACATTAAGAAAAGTTCAGAAGCGTTACAAGGAAATGGTGCTTAACTCCTACCCCTTGGACATGGGCTTGCGCATATTTTTCCGAAGGGCAACAATGTGTTTTTCCCAAATCACACCCACACAGGCTTGACAAGACAGCTGTCTGGGTGAGGGCTCAATGGCAACTGCAGAAAAGACAGGTACCCTGCTGCACAGTGACCCAGCAGAGCTGTCCGAGGACAGCAAGGGCCCCCACGAGGCTGCCGGTAATCAGAGTTTTGTCAAAGCAGCCCAGCGGAGCTGAGTCTTATAGGAGCAGCAGGGGGTTCTCAGGTGGACAGAAGGGAGAGAGGAAGCCAGAAGTGTGGACTCAGCTTCCCTGGGTCACATCCCAGCTCCCCTGCTGGCTAGCTCTGCACTCCTGGACATGGTCCTTAACTTCCTTGTTTTAAATAAGTTTTTTAAAAACCAACTTTATTGAGATATAGTCACACATCATACAAGTCACTTAGTTCAAGTGCCAGGTTCACCAGAGCTGGGGACATCCGTGGGGCTACGCAGCCACCTCCAAAGCAGAGCATTTCCGTCACTCCAGAAAGAAGCCCCGCACCTACAGCGTTTGTGGCACTCACAGAGCGCCCGTCCCAGCCCTGTCCGTGGCCCTAACAGAACACCCGAGACTGGGGAAGCCATCACGAGGAGAGGGAATGTCATGGACGGTTTTGGAGGCTGGGAAGTTCCAGATTGCTGGCAGAGTCCGGAGAGGGCCTTGTGCTGCTTTGATTCCTGGTGGAGAGCGCGAGGGGAACAAGCCGGTACATGTGAAAGTGACCAGGACACAAGGGGTGACCTCGCTTTCCAACAATCAGCTCCCCAGTAATGAACCCTGCCCCATGAGAGGGAGAACTCACCCAGTGCCGGGAGATGAAGTTAATCCCTTCACGGGTGTGTGTGTGCCTGTGTGTGTGTGTGTGTGTGCAGATCCTGCACGGCCCAGTTGCCTGTTACAGTCCCAATGCCTCTCAACACCACTACACGAGGGACAAACCACAGCAGGGCCCTCCCTCACACCAGGAGCTTTCCCTTTGCAAACCTTATGCACGAAGACCTCCGTAACCCTGCCAGGGAGACAGGAGGGACTCCGATTTGCAGTCAAGGAAACTGGGATGCAGGAAAGACCGAGTGACTTGTGCCTGTTCTCAGCCCAGGGCCTGGCAAGCGGAGCTGGCGGTCTGAGCCCAGACTGGCTGATGGAAGCTGACGCACGTTCCACCAGGCTCCAGTCTGCAACCCTGGGAGCAAAGCAACTGCGCCACCTCCTGCAGGAAGCGAGCTGTCTCCCTTCTTTACTTCCAACGCCCACTCTGCCTTGTTGCTGCTCTGGCAGGGGATGCACCCATCGTGGTCGTGGTCCTTGGCTGTTTGTGCTGCTCTGATGGGCTGTGAGAGACAGGGTCACTTGTAAAGAACAGGGATTTACTTCTTCCTGTTCTAGAGGTGGGAAAGTCCAAGATCAAGGGCCCCAGCTGGCAAGGTCTTTGTGCTAGGTTTTCCAAGGCAGAAGGCAGAGGGCCAGAAAGCTAGCAATAGCAAGACGGAGCCAAACTCACTGGTATAAAAAGTTCGTCCTCGTGAGACCACACGAATGCATTCATGAGGACAGCACCTTCAGGCTCCAATCACCTCTAAAAGGCCCCACCTCTTGGGCTGGTGCCACAGCTCACTTGGCTAATCCTCCGCCTCCAGCGCGGGCACCCCGGGTTCTAGTCCTAGGGGGATTCTGTCCCGGTTGCTCCTCTTCCAGTCCAGCTCTCTGGACTGTTGGCCCGGGAGTGCAGTGGAGGATGGCTCAGGTCCTTGGGCCCTGCACCTGCATGGGAGACCAGGAGGAAGCACCTGGCTCCTGGCTTCAGATCAGCGCAGCGCACCAGCCATAGCGGCCACTTGGGGGGTGAACCAACAGAAAAAGGAAGACCTTTCTCTCTGTCTCTCTCACTGTCTAACTCTGCCTATCAAATAAATAAATAAATAAAATAAAAAGGCCCCGCATCTCAAGACTGGGGATCAAGTTTCCGACACATGAACTCCAGGTGTGTGCACGCGCATGGCCCAAATGCCCTTTCATTGAGTGTGGGGGAGGCTGAATCCGGAGAGGCCTAGAGGAAACTTCCTGAGCCTGCCTCGAATTTGAAAACCTGTCTTTAAGTTTCAAATCCCTGGTGGCAAACACCCCAGCCCCAGGGCGCTTTTGCCTAATGATCATTAAGGTGGTATAATACCTCTTTTGCATCACATCACCCCACCCCTTGCCTGCATCCGCTCTGAACCACAGCTATATAAGCACCTCCCTTTTACAATAAAGTGAGATCCTGCTTTGACTGGGCTCCCCACCGCGTCTGATTGTCCCCCGGGGTTCAGGGAGGCTGAGTGGCGGGTGGCGCACTTCCCCTCCTCAGCCAAGGCAAGCTGCGGGTAGCCTGCTGCTGACGGCTTCAGGATCTCTCTGGGGACACCTCTGGTGTGTTGTGGGTACTTGAAGCGGACCTAGGTGACTACCCACCTGGCACCTTCCCTGATGTGGGCAAATCAGGTTCTGTTAAATTCATGTGGATTCCTTACTGTTTGCTTTCCCTGGAGAAGTCTGCTGGAGTCAGTTCTTTCGCTTGCTAATCTCCAGAAAACACACCAGATCGTGCGCAGTTCCCTCTACTGCTTCAGATGCTGGGTAAAGCACCCATCCTTTTCCTCCACACCCCCAGTCACACGGAGTGCAGAGAAAGGAGACGAGTACCACGAGATGAACACTCCCATCCTGAGAAACAAACTGCCACAGCACGCAGGAAATAACTGAGCGTCATCTAGAACGTGGAGCGGCGCACACTGTATCCCGGTCAGCCCAGCCCTCGGGGTGGACCCAAAGTGGGTCCAGCAGCGTCAGCACCACGTGGAAACATCAGAAGTGCAAAATCCTGGCTCCACCCAGACCTACGGAACCAGAGGCCCCGCGACAGGGCCCAGCACCCTGCCTTCTCTCCAGGGACCTCGGATGCAGGCCCACACCTAGAATCGCTGCACCAGCAAATGTTTATTCGTGTGTGCCAAGGAGACGTCCACCCAGAACGTTCAAGGTGGCATTGATTGTAAATGGCCCTAACCTGGAAAACAATGCCCAAATCAGGAGAGTCACTAAGGAAACTGTAATAGTCACACAATCCCACACTATATGGAAGTCAAACAAATGCACTCCGGCCACACACAATGTAGATTAATCTTAGAAACCTAATTCTGGGGCTAAAAAGAAAGCTACTGTTGACTATATTCTATACGATGCTTCTTTCGCCAACCTCAAAGCCAAAACCAGAATAATCTATCGCTCACGGCTGTGTTCTTGTGCGATAAAAGTTTTGAAAGACCAGAGGGACGGACAACGACACGGTTCACAGTTCGGGGTAGTGGTACCCCCTGGGGTAGGTGGGGGGGGGGGAGACACACACGTAGGGTCCGGACAGTGGCTGTCCATCAGTAGGATTTGTAACTTACAGCCATGCCACACTGATTTTCTGCATGTGTCAAATATGAAGTGTTTTAAAAATGGGAATGGGGATGAAATCTGCCAAGTATCGCACTATGGCTTGGTTAGGAGAATCATGTTCAGAAAATTGCTAAGAGAATGTTCCAGAAAATTCTCCTTTTTTTTAAATTTTTTTTTTTTTTTTTTTTTTTTTTGGACAGGCAGAGTAGACAGTGAGAGAGAGAGAGAGAGAGAGAGAGAGAAAGGTCTTCCTTTGCCGTTGGTTCACCCTCCAATGGCTGCCGCGGCCGGCGCACTGCGCTGATCTGATGGCAGGAGCCAGGTACTTCTCCTGGTCTCCCATGGGGTGCAGGGCCCAAGCACCTGGGCCATCCTCCACTGCACTCCCTGGCCACAGCAGAGAGCTGGCCTGGAAGAGGGGCAACCGGGACAGAATCCGGCGCCCCAACCGGAACTAGAACCCGGCGTGCTGGTGCCTCAAGGCGGAGGATTAGCCTAGTGAGCCACGGCGCCAGCTCTAGAAAATTCTCAAGAGTAGAATCAGCTGAGAAGGGACTGTGGCTCAGGAACTGGAGGAACCTAGGGCTCCCCGACGTGGCCTCCACAGCGGTGACGTGCTCAGTGCTGCTCTTTTCCCACCCTTTGTTTGGGTCACTCATTCACTGGACACTTGCTGCATTGTGTGTATAATGGATTTTTTTGGCTTCTGAAGATCTATTCTGAGTTTTCATAAACTTCTATAAAGTGCTCCACCACAGGAAGTCCACCATGGCAATGAGCCGGCAGGTAGTGAGGAGCCAAGGGGGGAGCTGGCCTGGGAGTCCCGGGCCTGCGTAAAGAGGACCCTGAAACATCCAGGTGTTTCTACTCCTTACAATTCTTTTTTTTTAAACCACAAGTTGCATCTACATAGGAGTGAAAGTAATTGCTATTTGGGAAATGTTAAATTTTCCCTGAGTGAACAATCAAGTTTCATTCAAACACAAAGTACTTAGGCTCCTTCCAAAGCCCTCAACTATTTGTGCCCAGCCTAACATTAAAGGTGAGAAAAAGGGGCCGGTGCTGTGGCACAGAAGGCTAAGCCTGTGCCTGGGGCACCAGCATCCCATATGGCAGGTGGGTCATGTCCCGGCTGCTCCTCTTCCAATCCAGCTCTCTGCTGTGGCCTGGGAGAGCAGCAGAAGATGGTCCAAGTCCTTGGGCCTCTGCACCTACATGAGAGACTGGAAGAAGCTCCTGGCTCCTGGCTTTAGACTGGCGCAGCTCCGGCCATTGCGGCCATCTGGGGAGTGAACCAGCGGATGGAAGACCTTTCTGTCTGTCTGTCTCTCTGTCTGTAACTCTGCCTCTCAAATAAATAAATAAATAAATAAAATCTTAAAAAAAAATAAAGATGAAAAAAGGGGCTAGTGTGTCGTAGTGGGTAAAGCTGCTACCTGCAACGCCAGCATCCCATATGGGCACTGGTTTGAGACCCGGCTCCTCCACTTCTGATCCAGCTCCCTGCCAATGGCCTAGGAAAGCAGTAGAAGATGGCCCAAGTGCTTGGGTTCCTGCCACCCATGTGGGAGACCTGGAAGAGGCTCCTGGCTCCAGCTGGGTCAGCCCTAGCCATGTGACCATTTGGGGAGTGAACTAGTGGATGGGAGATTCTCTCTCTGTCCTCTCTCTGTTACTCTGCCTTTCATATAAATAAATAAATCTTTAAAAAAGAAGAAGATGAGAGACGTGATTCCTGTCCTTCCTGTAGGGACCAGAGGGTAGGGTGCCTATTTTTATTTCCAGGTGCAGACGATGTAACACTTCTTCCCAGCCCTCGGGTGCAAAGCTCTTCTAAGTGGTCACTTGTGACATGGGCTGGAGTTGGGAGTCCTACAGCTCCAGGGCTGAGCCAGGTCGGCTTTCCGCTTGGGCAACTACCAGTGCTGCATCTGCCTTCTACAGTGGTGCCTACCTTTCCCTACTCCTCCCAAATGCATTTACAATGGGCAACAGAAGGCACTTTGTCAATGAAACATACTCTCTGGACATTAAGTAGCTTTAGGAAACTATGATGAGTGAACTGGATGTGTGTTTAGCCGTGAAGCCAGTGTACAAACCAGCTGCTGGACGGTGAGAGCTTTTCCCTTTAAACTATGGGCAGAACAAAGGTTCCCAGTCCCAGACCCATGCCCCCGGAGCACATCCCTCCAGGAAATACAGAAGGGTGCTTCTTCCTCTGTAGGACACATACGGCCCTAGGGAAGAAACATCTCTGTGGGTCTGTGACACTTTTTCAGGCTTGTCTTGTCTGTGATGACCTTGACAGGTTTGTAGTGTACTGGTTGGGTATTTTGTAGGGTTCCTGGCTCCTGGGTCTAGTTTGGCCCATCCTTGGATGCTGTGGGAGCCCCCATCTGCTGGGGGGTCTGTTCCCTGCCTCTCCTGTAAAATGATTGAAATATATATATATATATATATATATATTTACATATATATGCAGCAATGGTGGGTGGAGAACGCTCCATGCTTTTAATCTCTTCTGTCTTCTTCTATCGCATTTCTCTAACCTCTGCCAGAAAAGATCCTCTGCTTTGAAGACATCCTGGGATTCAACTGACGCCACCTGGATAATGTAGGACAATCGCCCTACTCCCAGGTTCCAGGGAGGGGTATCTTTGGCCGGAGGGCTCGGGGACACTCTCTGGTCTATGACCCCAGCACATTGTCTCGTAGATCCTCAGCATTCAGCTAGGAACTAAATGATGAATGAAAGAGCAGAAGAATCCTAGTGCCCAGTGCCCATGAACAGGAGACGTGCAATCCAGCTGCCCCTCTCAGACTGCCTACTGACAGACACTCTAAAATGTCTGCTGGACAGAAAGCGTCACTTTCAGGATAATGAAAGCTACTCAGGTCTGTCTGCAGCGTTTCAGCTAAAAAATGTTCTTGGTTGTGGAGCAGGATACAGTCTGTTTTATGAAAGTAATTTAAGGGGGCTGGTGCTGTGGCTAATGTCACAGTGGGTAAGGCCGCTGCCTGCAGTGCTGGCATCCCATGTGGGCACCAGTTCGAGTCCTGGCTGCTCCACTTCCAATCCAGCTTTCTGCTATGGCCTGGGATAGCAGTAGAAGATGGCCCAAGTCCTTGGGCCCCTGCACCCACGTGGGAGACCTAGAAGAGACTGCCTGGCTCCTGGCTTTGGATTGGCGCAGCTCTGAGAGTTGTGGCCAATTGGGGATGGTCTCTCTCTCTCTCTCTCTCTCTCTCTCTCTCTCTCTGCCTCCCCTTCTCTCTCAGTGTAACTCTTTCAAATAAATAAGTAAATCTTTAAAAACAAATGAAACAAACAAAAAACATCTACATTAGGGCTCTCCACAGACCAATTACATTAGCATCTCTGGGCCATTGCTATTTGTTACAAATCCCAAGTGATTCTAAAGAGCCGCTGCTTTTAACTGGCCACACTTCATAACTGAGGACTTGCAACCTTTCTGATTCCACTGCCTTCTGCTACAGGGCAAACTGTGCTCCTTCCTAATCTGTTCAAGTTCAGCCCCCTTCCCAGGACCTACAACCGTGGCTGTACTTGGAGATTGAGTTGAAATGGGCCCTAGGAGAGGTTCCCGATCCAACATGGCTGGTGTCGTTATAGGAAGAGATGAGGATGAAGACGTGCACACAGCAGCCCACGTGGGGACACGGCAGGGAGGCAGCGGTCTGCAGGCCAAGGAGCGAGGCCTCAGCAGAGACCAACCGTGCCGACAGCCTGATCGCAAACGCCCGGCCTGCAGCACGATGAGAAAACACTCAAAACTATGTTCCAGCCACGCTAGCACTCAGCTTCAGAATCTTCATCGGAAAACTGACACGACCCCAAGAGACCACCGAAGTGACAGGGCAGAACCAGCGTGGAGGGGAACCTGCTGAGACCTCCCGCAGCTGCCTGATCCTGACCCGCATAGGCGAGCTTGTTGGCTGTGGTTGGAAGAATGCACAGACTCACGGAACAAATCCACACAGACTCCTTCTTGCAGAAGTTCAGCTGTAGGGCTGGTGCTGTGGCTCAGCGGGTTAATGCCCTGGCCTGAAATACTGGCATCCCATGTGGATGCAGGCTCGAGACCCGGCTGCTCCACTTCTGATCCAGCTCTCTGCTATGACCTGGGATAGCAGTAGAAGATGGCCCAAGTCCTTGGGCCCCTGCACCTATGTGGGAGACCTGGAAGAAGCTCCTGGCTCCTGGCTTCGGATTGGTGCAGTTCCAGCCATTGTGGCTAACTGGGGAGTGAATCATTGGATGGAAGACCTCTCTCTCTCTCTTTCTCTCTCTCTGCCTCTTTCTCTCTCTCTCTGTAACTCTGACTTTCAAATAAATAAATAAATCTTAAAAAAAAAAAAGAAGTTCAGCTGTAGTTTTTTGAACTAGTTCTAACCTCATCTCCTCAAAGATACAGCTTCTCCCAGGTTTTAAATAGCATGTTCCAAACAAAACCCAACAATTTCATGCGTGATCCTTAAATATATATATATATATATATATATATATATATATGTGGGTACAAATCTTCTGGGAAGCAATGTCAAATTATGGGTGCAAAGTCTTTTAAATAGTCATATCCTGTTATCTAGAAATTTCACTTCTATTACTTAATTCTAAGGAAAATGTTAAATACAGAAATAGCTTTATTCCTAAATAGATTATTCATAGCATTCTATGTAAAGGAAAACTCAGTGACAATCTAAATCCCCATTAAGTAAGGGATAAATGAAATCTAGTATATGTCCATAGTAGACTATTGGGAAGTTATAAAATCGTGTGAAGTGTTTACATCATGGCACTGACTTAAGAAAAAGATACAAGAATCGGGGGCTGGTGCTGTCGGATGGCTCTGACCCAGCTCCCTGCTAATGCACCTGGGAAAACAGCAGCGGAGGGCCCCTGAACCCATGTAGGAGACCTGGAAGAAGTTCCTGTTCCTGGTTTTGGCCTGGCTCAGCCCAGACTTTGTAGCCATTTGGGGAGTGAACCAGCGGATGGAAGACCTCTCTCTCTCGCTTGCTCTCTCTCTCTTTCTCTCCCTCTCTCTCTGTAACTCTGCCTTTCAAATAATTTTTTTAAAGATGTATTTATTTGAAAGGCAGAGTTACAAAGAGGCAGAAGCAGAGAGAGAGAGAGAGAGAGAGAGAGAGAGAGAGAGAAAGGTCTTCTATCTGCTAGTTCATTCCAAATGGCCACAATGGCCAGAGCTGGGCCAATCCAAAGCCAGGAGCCAGAAGCTTCTTCCAGGTCTCCCTCGTGGGTGCAGAGGCCCCGGGTCTTGGGCCATCTTCTACTGCTTTCTCAGGTGCATTAGCAGGGAGCGAGATCAGAAGTGGAGCAGCCAGGACTCAAACCAGCACCCATATGGGATGCTGGGACGGCGGGTGGTGGCTTTACCTGCTATGCTACGACACCAGCCCATTAAGTAAATATTTAAAAAAAAAAAAAAAAAAGAACCTAACAGTTGATTTAATAGCAATTGCACGTAGAGTGATGGTTTTCAGCGGCTGGGGAGAGTGGGGGGACAGGGAAGGATGACCAATGGACTAACAGAGTTAGCTAGGAGAAGGAAGCTCTGCTCTACTGCACAGCAGGGTGACGACAGGTAACGATAACATACTGAGTTAAAGAAAAAGCTAGAAAACAGGAGTGTGAATGTTTTCACCATAAAAAAATTGATAAATGATTGAGGGGATAGATACATTCACCCTAACTGGGACATTACACAATGTATACATGTATCGAAGCAGCTCATGTTACCCCACACATGTATAATTTTCATGTATCAGTTAAAAATTAAAAATAAATAAAAAAGATAGAAAACACGTGCATTAAAAAATGCACAGTTTGTACTCAGCCTAGTGGCTGGGACACCCGTGTCCTGTGCTGTAGACCCCGATTCAAGTGCTGGCACTGGCTCCTGATGCCAGCTTCCTCTTCCTGGGAGGAGGCAGCGACAGCTCAAGTAACGGGACCCTTGCCACCCACGTGGAAGGCCTGGATTGTGTTCCTGGCACCTGGCTTTGACCCTGGCCCAGACTCGGCCACTGCTGGCACTAGAGGAGTGAATGAGCTTTCTCTGTGTCTCCACCTTTCAAAAACAATTTTTTTTTTTAAATGCAGAGATAAGGCTGAAAGGAAGTCCAAGAAAGCACCAATAAAGTGGAGGCCTTAGACAGCAGGACCATGAGTAGTCTCCCTCCTTCCTTTCAATTCTCTGAGCTCCTGACTTCTTTCTATAATGAGCACACGTTAGATTCATCATGGGAAGGAATAAGACAGAGTTAGTACGAAACAATCAACGATAAACAAACCAGCAGGCACCAGGAGGCCCTGCTTAGGAATCCAGCTATCCCTCAGAGTGCATGCAAATCCACGTGCCACTCCGCTAATGTCACAGCGCTGGCCCAGCCAGAGTGCTCCCAGAAGGCTTCCCTGGTGTGGGTGTAACACACGCCCTAAGGAAGTCCCAGTGCTCACGGGGAGGCAAAGGACGCGCCTGCCAAGTGCTGCGTCAGCAACTCCTGTCCTCTGCCCTGTAACACAACAGTCTCTTAATTAATGTAACAGAAGCCCGTCGATGGAAGGCAGCTCTGATAAGGCGCGTGTGTTATTCCCACAGTCTGCGCCTTGCTCTGCACGGCGGCCCCTGTTCACCCAGCTGTCTCCCTTGCCCTCACAGTCACACACGGCCCTTCACGGCCCATGGGTGACCGGTTCTGGGTCCCCCTGAAGTCAGTCTGTTTCTCCCCAAGGCCAAGGCCACCACCATCTCCCCCTCCACAGCTGCAAGATCTCGAGGGTACCGGAACCTCCGAGAACTTGCTGCACTCAGACGGCCACTTGGAAAAAATGGGATTTCCCAGTTTCCTTGCATTTGGCTGAGGCCAGACAACTCCAAGTACAGACGCGGCACGTCCTGGCTTATCTGTGGCCTCCCGACACCATCCCTACAAAGACGGGCTTCAGGGAGGACATGGAGGGCACGGTTTCCAGTGTGTGTGTGTGTGTGTGTTAATCCATTACAGTAGTCATGGGAAACTAATTCAAGTCCTGCCTGCTGACAGCTCAATTCTCTCCTCCCAGTTAGTAAGGCACTGGAAACCACACAGGGAGCTGCTGACCAAACAGAGCAGGGTCCCAGCGAGACAGGAGGACCAGTTCTGAGCTCGCCTGCACTCAGGGTAACTACAGTCGGCCATAATGTATTGTCTCAAGACAGAGGGTAAATTTCAAGTGCATCACAACAAAAACTGTCAGGTGAGAGGATGGATATGTTGGTTAGCTTGATTTACTCATTCTACATGTGTGGGATCTTCAAAACAGTTATGGGAAACACATATTATAGGGGCTGTTTCTGTGATACAGCAGGCTACAGCCCTGGCCTGCAGCGCTGGCATCCTATATGGGCGCTGGTTCTAGTCCCGGCTGCTCCACTTCCGATCCAGCTCTCTCCTGTGGCCTGGGAAAGCAGTAGAAGATGGCCCAAGTCATTGGGCCCCTGCACCCACGTGGGAGACCCACAAGAAGCTCCTGGCTCTTGGCTTTAGATCAGCTCAGCTCTGGGCGTTGCAGCCATTTGGAGAGTGAACCAGCGGATGGAAGACCTCTCTCTCTGGCTCTACCTGTGGGGAGCAATCCGGACTGGACTAAGTTACTGAAATTAAGACTTATTCTATGCATCTGCTCTCCCACAACATGGCGTTGGGAGAGAAGTAAACAGCTTCCGCACAGCTGCCTCCAGTTCAACTAATAAACTGTAGGACTTGCTCCTGATTGGAGAGCAGCGTACTCGACGTGTGGGCAGCCGAGTTGGGATTGGCGGAGGAGGACTATAAAGGAGGAGAGAGACGGCATGCACGGGGAACATCTATGGGGAACATCTAGCTGAAAGAACACCCGTGCAGCCCCCGAGACGAGCCGGCCGGCGGTGTGCCGCTCCCCTGCGGAAGTGGGGAATGCGGCCGGGGGGAACTGCCCTTCCACGGAGGTGGAAGGGATAGTAGCCAACCCGGGAAGAACCAGCAGCAAACCCGGGGAGGGCCGAGCAGACGAAAGAACAGCGCAGGGTCCTGTGTCGTTCCTCCACGAAGAGGGGGAGCGACATAATGGTGCCGTGACTCGGATATGAAGCCTAGGCAGGGCTTTGTGTCGTTCCTCCACGAAGAGGGGGAGCGACACTACCTCTCTCTGTAACTCTTTCAAATAAATAAAATTAAAAAAAATACATATTATGAAAAAACTATGCAACAGATTTCAAATGTTCTGCACCAAAACAAACTTTTTCAATCCATTTCCCATGAACTTTTGGAATACATACATCAGAACGTCACACTGTATTCAAGTGTAATACAATTATGACTTGTCAATTAAAAATTCAATTTAATGAATGATAAAGGATCTTCAGCTCTCTCTGTCTCTGCTCTCTCACTGTCTTCTGACCCTGGTTCCTCCAATGCCCCCTTAGATTTTGTTTTTTTTTTTTTGTTTGTTTGTTTTTTTTGTTTTTTTGTTTTTTTTTTTTTTGACAGGCAGAGTGGACAGTGAGAGAGAGAGACAGAGAGAAAGGTCTTCCTTTGCCGTTGGTTCACCCTCCAATGGCCGCCGCGGCCGGCGCACCGCGCTGATCCGATGGCAGGAGCCAGGAGCCAGGTGCTTTTCCTGGTCTCCCATGGGGTGCAGGGCCCAAGCACCTGGGCCATCCTCCACTGCACTCCCTGGCCACAGCAGAGAGCTGGCCTGGAAGAGGGGCAACCGGGACAGAATCCGGCGCCCCGACCGGGACTAGAACCCGGTGTGCCGGCGCCGCTAGGCGGAGGATTAGCCTAGTGAGCCGCGGCGCCGGCTGCCCCCTTAGATTTTGTGTTGTGATCAGGCCCAGCATGATCCAGGATCAAGTTCCCTTGTCTAGACCTGGACTTGATCACACCTGCACATTCTAGAGAATACTCCCTATGCTCGGGCACTCACAGGTGCTGGGATCAGGGTGTGGCTGCACTGAGGAGGGCTGTTCCTCTGCCTGCCAGTCAGTCAGTAACATTTTTTAAAAGAGATTTATTTATTCAAAAGGCAGAGTGACACAGAGAGGGAAACACACACACACACACACACACACACACACACAGATCTTCTATCTGCTGGTTCACTCCCCAGATGGCCACAATGGGCAGGGCTGGGCCAGGCTGAAGCCAGGAGCCAGGAGTCTCCTCCAGGTCTCCCACGTGTGTGCAGGGGCCTAAGCACTTGGCCATCTTCTTCCCTTCTCCCAGGCACATTAGCAGCGAGCTGGATCAGAAATAGTGCAACCAGGACTCAAACCGGTGCCCATATGGAATGCCGGCACTGCCTGCTACGCCATAATGCTGGCCCCAGTAAATATCATTTTTGGTCAAAATGCACATGTGATTTTTGTCATATAATTCATAGGCATTCAAATAACTGAGTAGCATTGTTAGACAAAACTTCTTGTATTTATTTGCATGTTTATATAAACAAATATTATACTGAAATAGAAAATAGGAATAGAATTTATTCTTTTTTTAAATTTATTTATTTGAAAGTCAGAGTTACAGAGAAGGAGAGACAGAGTGAGAGTGAGAGTGAGAGAGAGAGAGAGAGAGAGACATCTCTATCTGCTGATTCACTTCCCAGACGGCGACAATGCCGGTGCTGGGACAGGCTGAAGCCAGAGCCTCCCCTGGGTGTCCCATGCAGAGGGCAGGGGCCCAAGCAGCTGGGCCATCCTCTTCTGCTCCTCCCAGGCCACCAGCAGGGAGCTGGACTGGAAGTGATGCAGCCAGGACATGAACCCACGCCCACATGGGATGCCAGTGTCACAGGCAGTGGCAGCTTTACCCGCTAGGCCACAACACCAGCCCCTAGAATTTACTCTAAACTCAAATCTTTCTAGCAATAAATAACATTCATTCACTAGTAATCAGGAACAAACTAAAACATTCCATTAATTTCAATTCAAAATATATTTTCAATAAAATGTCACCTTTTATATTTAATAATATAAATTACCAAATTCCTTGTTCTATGGTTTTGAGCAGCTGTATACTATTTTTATTTAAGATTTATTTGAAAGGCAGAGTTACAGAGAAGCAGAGGCAGAGAGAGAGGTCTTCCCATCTGCTGGTTCACTTCCCAGATGGCCACAATGGCCAGAGCTTAGCCGATTCAAAGCCAGGAGCCTGGAGCTTTTTCCTGGTCTCCCACATGGGTGCAGGGGCTCAAGGACCTGGGCCATCTTCTACTACTTTCCCAGGCCACAGCAGAGAGCTGGATCAGAAGTGGAATAGCCAGGACTTGAACAGGTGTCCATATGGGATGCTGGCACTGCAGGCGGTGGCTTTTACCTGCTATGCCACAGTGCAGCCCTGCAACTGTAAGCTATTAATAATTCAAGAATATCTCAAGCAGGAAGAATGTTTTTAAAAATTTAGGCCTTATGATTACAGGAAAATAAAAAAAATTAAATTTCAATTTATATATACTTTTGGTTGTAGAAGAAGTATGATCAAGGAGAAACAAGTACAAAATATTTGCATGAGTATAAATCCCTGGAGAGGTGGAGTGGATACATAGGTTCTAAAAAATGGAACAATGAGAAATTTTTGACTGTAAAAATTTTCACATATTTTAAAAAATTGATAGGGGGTAGTAGGTATCAAATTATTATGGTATTTAAATTTCACTGGGTATATTTTAAAGAAATATATACTAGTTTTGTATTATTTTCTTGTTTAAACAATTATTTATTTGAAAAGATGGGGGGAGAGGCATTTCCTTTCTGCTGGCTAACTCCTCAAATGTCTGCAATAGTCGAGTCAAAACCCAGAGCCCAAAACTCAGTCCAGATCTCCCACGGAGGTGGCAGAGACCCAACTGCTTGAGCCATCACCTGGTACCTCCCAAGGCACACATTAGGAGGAAGCTGGAACTGGAAGTCGAGCTGGGACTTGACCCCAGGCACTTGATATGAGATGTTGACATTGGAAGCAGTATCTGGGCTGCTATGCCCGACTCCCTGAGTTTTGTTGTAAATATCAATATTTATAACATTCTTAAAAATCCATCTTTGCCAACTATTTTCATTCATCATGAGAATTCTAGATGTCAACTTGACAATGTGTGAATTTTCCAGTTGTTTTAGGAAGCCCAGGGACCAGACGTGTGAAGACCAGCTCCCTGGTCCGGAGACCAGCCCAGGCCCTGACAGAGGCTTTTGCTTGAACCGCTGTGCTGTAAAGTTTACTTGGGGCTTTGGTCAAAGAGATAGGTAGCTCAGCGGCCACATCAGCAGCCTAAAAACAGGAAGTTAAAAACTCCCAGAATCCCCTCTTCACCCACACACTCAGCTCTTCCTCTATTCTGCCCAGCCACAGGACTTCCCTGCAGCTAAGCAGGCCCCAAATCCTCACACTGGCTGTGAACGTGCAGTGACGGAGTGTCTGGTGGTGAGAAGAAGTTTCTTGTTTGGAAAAACAATTACTTATTTTATTTATTTGGGAAAGAGAGAAGAGAGAAGGGGAGTTTCAGCTGGTGCACTCCCCAAATGTCCAAGAGCCAGGAACTCCACCCAGGTCTCCCACAGGGTGGCAGGGACCCAACCACGTAAGCCATCAGTGCTGCCGCCCGGAGCGTGCACGGGTAGGAAGCTAGGATTAGGAGTGGAGCCAGGACTCAACCCACGGACTCTGATATGGGATGCAGGCGTCCCAAGTGATGTCGTAATTGCTTTGCCAGATGGTTCAGTCCCCAAGTCTTAAGTTGATGGTGCTAAGAGAATGGAAAGTTAATCCTTTTACGGTGTTTGTGGGTTCCTTGGTCACTGAGGGCATGCCCTTGCAAGGTAGTTCCCATGAGAGGGTTGGTTACAAAAGCTGAATTGGACCTGGCCACTCTCTCGGCTTCCTGGCTTGCCACACAGCCTTCCTCCACACATGCACCACCACTGCCATCCTCCGGTCTCACCAGGGGCTGGACCGTTGGTGCCTGTCTGATCGTGGACTGTGAACCTCTAAAACCGTGAGCCAAAAGAAACCTCCTCCTCTCATAGGTAGCTTACCTTAGGTATTTTGCTTTTTAGTAATGAAAATATAAAACATGGATAAAATAAATTCACATTATTAGAGATTATAACTGTCCCTTGGTATCTGGGGGCACTGGTTCCAGAGTTCTTCCTCAGCTTCCAGAATCCGTGGGTGCTCAAATCCCTTATATAAAACGGCGTAGTATTTGCACAGAACCTGTACAATCCTCTAATTTACTTCAAATAACCTCTAGATTATTTCTAATACCAAATACAGAGTAAATGCCATATAATCAGTACATAGATGTTTAGTACAGATGCAATCAAAAATATTTTTGGTCCAAGATTGGTTGAATCCACAGATGCAGAACCCCAAGGTATGGAGGGCCAAGTGTACTTGGTCATATTCACTTGAGCAGCACACACACATGCCCAACACACACATGGCCAACTCAACAATGGTGCATACACACACAATTACCCAACACACACACACGTGTCCAAGTCAACAATGGAGAATGCACACACAATTACCCAACACACACACACGTGTCCAAGTCAACAATGGAGAATACACACACAATTACCCAACACACACACACACACGTGTCCAAGTCAACAATGGTGCACACACATAATTACCCAACACACACACACACACGTGTCCAAGTCAACAATGGTGCACACACATAATTACCCAACACACACAAACACACATGTGTCCAAGTCAACAATGGTGTACACACACACAATTACCCAACACATACACCCAGGCAAACAATGACAATACAACTCAATCTGAAAATAGGTAAAAGTCCAACCTTGGTGCGGCAGTTAAGATGCCACTTGGAACACCTGCATCCCGTATCAGAGTGCCGGATCCAAGTCCCAGCTCCTCTTCCAATTTAGCTTATTGCTAATGTGCACCCTGGAAGGCAGAAGGTGATGGCTCAAGTACTTGCCTCCCTGCCATCCACATGGGAGACCCAGACTGAGTTCCCAGATCCTAGCTTTGGCTTGGCCCAGCCCTGGCTATCGTGGACATTTGGGGAGTGCACCAGCAAATAGAAGGTTGATTTCTCTCTCTCTCTCCCTCCCTCCCTCCCTCCCTCGCACCCGTTCTCTCTCTCTCTCTCTCTCTCTCTCTCTCTCTCTCTCTCTCTGTCCCAGCATAAAATATTTTTTAAGAGCAAGTAAAAGAGATGGGTCTGCCCAGGCCAGGCACTTGACGGCACCTGAAAGTCTTGGCTCTTACAGGAGTGGGGTGAGCCAGCGACTGCACACAGAAACACACAGAAGGTGAAGGAGCCCAGCGAGGTGGCTACCTGGTGCATACAGGGGGTGGTGCTCAACCAGCAACGAACTCCCCCAGGTCAGCCAGCACCACCTGTGTCCAGCAGCGAACCCAGCCCAGTGAGCTAAGCCCCGCTCCCCAGAAGGGTGATGACACACAAGGATGTCCAGAGAAGCAGGAGCATGCACTGCCTGGTGGTGGAGAGACAAAGATGCAGGCAACTCAATCCCCGCCCAGAGGGTGCTGCTGACATGGGAGGGGGTGCGACACACACACGTGGGCACCTCTGCTAGGAGGCAGGGGTCCCGAGGGTGGGGCAGTGGAGGCAGGGCTTCACCGTGCTAATCCAGGCCCAGCAGGGTTTGTAGTCGACACCAGTTTCTTAAACATGGCTGCACATTTAGAATCTCCTGGGCAGGCTTTGAAAATCCTGATGCCCCAGCCATGCCCACAGAACACTGAGATCAGAATCTCTGGGGGGTGGCAAGCAGGCATCCATGTTTGTTAAAGCTCCAGGTGACTCCAATGTGCAGCCAAGTTGGAGCACCAGGGTCTACACCTTGGGAAGTCCAGGGAAGACTGGCTGCAGGGACAAGCAGTAGAAGCTGTCTGGACCTGGGTGGAGAAACGCAGGGAGCGGCCGGGGGCCAGCAGGGCACAGACGTCTAGCTATGACCCTCTGGAAATAAACTGAAATGAATTTGCACAGCCAATGGGTGCCATGGAAAAGTAAACTGAGGACCAAAAGGAAGGGCTGCTATGGGAATTCTGCTTGATTTTTTCCTCTGGCCCAGGGCATTTTGGCTCCATCACATTTTGGGGAATACTTTTTTTTTTATTTGAAAGGGAGAAAGATAGAGGGAGACAGAAAGACAGGCAAGCATCAGGGATTTCCCGCCTGCTGGTTCACTCCCCAAATGCCTGCAACAGCTGGGGCCGAGTCAGGCTGAATCCAGGAGCTTGGAGCTCAGCCAGGGTTTCTCACATGGGTGGTAGAGACCCAACTACCTGAGCGATCACCTGCTGCCTCCCAAGGTGCGCATTAGCTTGGGACAGGAGTTGAGCTGGGACATGAACCCCACACTCTGTTATGGGACGCTGGTGTTCCAAGTGTGTCTGTGCCACTGCTCACCACTTGGCAATAATTTCAGCATCCCATATGGGTGCCGGCTGGTTCGTGGCCCAGCTGCTCCACTTCCAATCCAGCTCCTTGTGTATGGCCTGGAAAAAGCAATGGAGGATGGCTCAGATGCTTGGGCTCCTGCCACCCATGTGGGAGACCTGGAGGAAGCTCCCTGCTCCTGGCTTCAGCCTGACCCAGCCCTGGCTGTTGCGGTCATCTGGGAAGTGAAACCAGCAGATGGGCGATCTCTCCAAAATAAGTAAATAAATAACTCTTAAAAGAAAACAAAACAAAAGCTACATTTCTGGGGCCCAGCAGGTTAAGCTGCTGCCTACCCTGCCTGCATATAAACACAGGTTCAAGTCCTGGCTGCTCCACTTCTGATCCAGTTCCCTGCTAATGTGCCTGAGAAGGAAGCGGAAGACAGCCCAGGACCCCTGCACCTATGTGGGAGACCCGGATGGAGTTCTTGCCTCCTGGCTTTGGCCTGGCCCAGCCCTAGATGTTTTGGCCATTCGGGGAGTGAACCAGAGGCTGGGAGGTCTCTCTCGCCCTCTCTCCCTCTCTCTGTAACTGTCTTTCAAATAAATAACAAAGCCTTAGAAAGAACACATCTCTCTTCTGTCTTTATAAATATGAATGTATAAGTTTTCAGCTGAATTTATTGACATTGAGAAAAGCATTTCCCTCAGTGACTGCCATTATAAGCCAATACAATTCTTCCAACATCTTCCCAGTCCATGCAGGTAAGCTAGTACCATATTTTCCCATCTTAAAAAGTTACTTCTCAGGGCTGGCTGTGCTTTGCAGCAGATTAAGCTGCTGCTTGGGAGGCCTGTATCCCACAGAGCTGGCTACTCTGCTTCCCATCCAGCTCCCTAAGCTGGTGATGGCCCTGTACCACCTGCAGGGGAGATCCAGATGGAGTCCCTGGCTCCTGATTTTGGTCTGGTCCAGCCTTGGTTGTTGCAGGTATTTGGGGAGTGAACCAGCCAATGGAAGATCTCTCTCTCTCTCTCTCTCTCTCTCTCTCTCTCTCTCTCTCTTGCTGTGCCTTTCAAAAAACACACTTTAAAAAAATTTATTTTCTGGGGCTGGTGCTGTGGCGTAGCAGGTAAAGCCACTGCCTGTGGTGCCAGCATCCCATATGGATGCCGGTTCAAGTCCCAGCTGCTCCACTTCCAATCCAGCTCTCTGCTATGGCCTGGGAAAGCAGTGGAAGATGGCCCAAGTCCTTGGTCCCCTGCACCCACGTGGGTGACCTGGAGGAAGCTCCTGGCTCCTGGCTTTGGATCAGCACAGCTCCAGCCATTGTGGTCAACTGGGGAGTGAACTAGTGGATGAAAGACCTCTCTCTCTCTCCCTCTCTCTCTCTCTGCCTCTCCTTCTCTCTATGTAACACCAACTTTCAAATAAATAAATAAATATTTAAAAGTTTATTTTCAACAGGTTTTCCTACAAAAAACTTTTACTAAAACTATTTGATTCATTACTTTTTGCCTATATGAATGCCAGCCAATCATATTTTTTAAAAGATTTATTTATTTATTTGAAAGGCAGAGTTAGAGAGGCAGGACAGAGAGAGAGAGAGAAATGTCTTCCATCCACTGGTTCACTCCCCAGATGACCACAATGGCCAGAGCCATGTCGAGCCAAAGCCAGGAGTTAGGAGGGGCCCAAGGACTTGGGCCATCTTCTACTGCTTTCTCAGGCCATAGCAGAGAGCTGGATCGGAAGTGGAGCAGCTAGGACTCAAACTGGCACCTATATGGGATGCTGGCACTGTAGGCGGTGGCTTTATGGGCTGTGCCACAGTGTCAGCCTCAGGCAATCATATATTGATAATCTGAATTTTCTTCAATGATCACTTTGCTACCAAAATAATTTTCTCTGGATTAAATTTTGCATATCCAGAATTTTGCCAAAAATTATTTTTATTCTTCTATTAATCTTTTACAGAGTGATTTATTTATTTGAAAGGCAGAGTTACAGAGGTGGGGGGGGGGTCTTCCACCTGCTGGTTCGCTCCCCAAATGGCCACAACAGCGGGAGCTGGGGTGATCTGAAGCAAGGAGATAGGAGATTCTTCCAGGTCTCCCACACGGGTGCAAGGGCCCAAGGACTTGGGCCATCTTCTACTGCTTTCCCAGGCCACAGCAGAGAGCAAGATTAGAAGTAGAGCAGCTGAGATTTGAACCGGCACCCATATGGGATGTGCAGCCTTATCTGCTATGCCACAGCACTGGCCCCTTTCTATTGCATTTTATTTATTTATTTTTAAAAGATTTTGAAAGACAGAGTTACAGAAAAAATAGAGACAGAGAGAGAGGTCTTCCATCTGCTGGTTCACTGCCCAGATGGCCACAACAACTGGAGCTGATCTGAAGCCAGGAGCCAGGAGCTTCTTCCGGGTCTCCCACATGGGTGCAGGGGCCCAAGCATTGGGCCATCTTCCACTGCTGTCCCAGGCCATAGCAGAGAGCTGGATCGGAAGAGGAGCAGCCGGGACTAGAACCAGCGTCCATACGGGATGCCAGTGCTTCAGGCCAGGGCTTTAACCTGCTGCGCCACAGCGCCGGCCCCTCTATTGCATTTTTAAAATCAACTTTACCATGTGGGCTTTTCTTCCTGTTGCTTTTACTTTTTGTGGGGTTTCTAACTGTTCCCAGTTCAATTGTTGCACTTTTCAATTTAACAGAGCTTGCTTTCTTTCATTTCTCATTTGTAATACATTTTATCAACCACAGTATTAACTGTTGCCAGTTTCTTTCTGCACTGGTTATTTCTACCAGCAGCATTTGCAATGGTCCGTGTAAGAGATTGATAGTTTGTATTTTTCCAGTGAAGCCATGGCAGAATCGAGTGGCTGTCCTCACATTTCCCCCAAATGCTTTGCCATCCAGGATTAACCTCTGGCATTGCTCACCGTGTTCCTCTGAACGTCTGTGCTCCCTTCATATGCCACGGCTGGCACCGCAGGAACAAACACCGGGTCAAACCAGCTGAGGAGGTGACCTTCTTCATTTTAAAAAAACCCCACTTCTGGTCCTTTGATGCCTGCCT
This sequence comes from Oryctolagus cuniculus, assembly GCF_051225735.1. Lineage (NCBI taxonomy): Eukaryota > Metazoa > Chordata > Mammalia > Lagomorpha > Leporidae > Oryctolagus > Oryctolagus cuniculus. The sequence continues at coordinate 40,317,357 of NC_142886.1, read as the reverse complement.
GCCGGTCACCCAGCCTTGCCCCGGAACACAAGGTGAAGGGGCACCCTTGGTGCTGCACAGGATCGCAGCCCAGCTGTGCAGATGACCAGCGGGCGGGCAGGGCCAAGGGGAGCCAGCAGAGAGGACGCCGGGCTGCCCTCCAGGCAAAGATGCAGGGCCGAGGTCCGGCCGAGGGGAGAACTGTACGTGTGAGGGGTCTTCAGGAAAAGCTCATGGAGAGGCACATTATGAAAACACTATGCGGGTTTCAAACATTTTTGCTCCAAACACGAACGTGTCTTTTAAGTCCATTTTCCCACAGGTTTTGCAGTAGCCTCATATTCCACAGTGGCCGAGCGCTTGTGCAGAGGGAAGGGGCTGAGCCTCTTGGGCATTCTGCATCCAGCAATGCCCCCAGGTGAAGGTCAGCGTCTGCCCACCTGGGCTCAGGACAACAAAAAGGAGCCTTTCACCCACCCCAGATGCCCGGATTTGTATAGATGAAGTCAACAGAGAAAGGGCACAGCTGGGAACACACAACATAATTGGGCTCGAGTAGCAAACAGTAATTCTCATTCTTTCAGCCACATCTAGTAAAGCCACCACCAAAAGCTCTTACCTCTCCCCCTCTCTCTCTTTCTCTCTCTCTCTCCCTCTCTCTCTCTCTCTCTCTGTGTGTGTGTGTGTGATGCAATATACTCATGCATTCAGAAGAAAATGAATGCATGCATCAATGGCTCGAACATCTACATGAGCACCCGCAGTAAAGAATGAGAAAATTTCCAGAACCTCGGATGAGTGGGCGACTCCTCCCCCTCTGCTTGACATCCCAGGGCGGTTTCTTGATTTGCACCGAGACCGAGGTTTGGAAGAGAAGCAGTGCTTTGTTCTGCAGGTTCCTCGAGATCCAGACCCTGGGACATACCTCGGAGGCTTTCCCACTTCAAGTGCCGTGAAAGCAACACACAGGCACTAAGCACAGAGATAGAGGAGTTCCTCATTTGGGTGTCCAGAGATGTCCTCGGACAGGCACCCCAAGAGATGCAGCAGCAGGTGGTTCTCAGAGACACCCCACTTTAGAGACACACACCCTGAATCCAGACACTTAACCCAAGGGTCCTTAAGGTCCTTGATACACAGAGTGTGCTCCCAGGCAGGCAGCGGCGGCATCACCTGGGTGGCAACTCCTGGGCCCACTCCAGAGCTCCTGGGTCAGGTGCATTTCCACGCTCTCCCAGGCCATTCCTGTGCACATTAACTAAAGTTGGAGCAGCACACCCCGGGTTTCCCCAGCAGAGTTCTCAGAGCCTTACTGGGCAGGCAGGAATTTGTGATTGGCAGGTGGTTTGATTGACTTAGAATCTGGTATTGAGTGGGTAAGGCCAGGGATGCTAGATGTCCAGCAAATTAAAGAATTATCCTGCAAGCTACACAGCAACCAAATGTCCCCGCTGGGTATTCCTGTGTACAGGAAACCTGCCTGCATTTATCGGAGCCTAGAATATAACTCCTGTTTCACAGACTTTTTTCCCCCACAATTTCCAGACTAAAATTTCTAGGAATGCAACCGCCATATCAGTGGAGGGAACAGTTAGCATCTGCAGTCAGTTCTCCATGTCCTTGGTTCTATACCCTCAGATTCATCCAATTGTGGATGGAAAACAATTAAAAATGAATGGCGGGCAGGCCTTGTGGTGCAGTGGGTTAAGCTACCACTCGGGATCCCTGCATCCTATTCGGGAGTACCTGGGATTGAGTCTTGGTTCCACTTGCTGATTTAGCTTCCAGCTAATGTGCCTGGGAGGCCACCGCTGATGGCTCCAGTGCCTGGGCTCCTGCCATCCACATGGGAGACCTGAATGGAGTTCTGGCTCCTGGATTTGGCCTGGTCCAGCCCTGGCTGTTGCAGGCATTTGAGGAATGAACCAGTGGATGGAGACCGATCTCTCTCTTCCCTTCTCCCTCTCCTTCCCTCTGCCCTTTCAAATAAAAAACAAACTTAAAAAGCCAAATTGCTTCTGTAGAGAACACGTACAGACACTTTTCCTTGCATTCTTCCCTAAGCGATACAACAGAGCAGTCCTTCCATGGCACTAACATTGCAGTATGAGGAATCCAGACATGACCCAAAGTGTACAGGAGGCTGTGCACGGTTACACACGAAGGCTGTGCTGTTTTATACTGAGCATCCTTGGATGTGCTGCCCACGGGAGGTCTTGGAACTGACCCTGCTCGGCTCCTGAGGGATGCTGTGTCTATTTATTTATTTATTTATTTATGACAGGCAGAGCGGACAGTGAGAGAGAGAGAGAGAGAGAAAAGTCTTCCTTTGCCGATGGTTCATCCTCCAATGGCCGCCGTGGCCAGCACGCTGTGACCTGCGCACTGCGCTGATCTGATGGCAGGAGCCAGGTACTTATCCTGGTCTCCCATGGGGTGCAGGGCCCAAGCACTTGGGCCATCCTCCACTGCACTCCCTGGCCACAGCAGAGAGCTGGCCTGGAAGAGGGGCAACCGGGACAGAATCCGGCGCCCCGACCGGGACTAGAACCCGGTGTGCCGGCGCCGCAAGGCAGAGGATTAGCCTAGTGAGCCGCAGCACCGGCTGATGCTGTGTCTTATTTTGAGCATAAGCAAGACTTGTTTATGAGGTCAGGCAATTTCACCCTGGGCAGCAATGCAGTGGTGAGCATGACAGCACATCTGTGACATTCTGCCTGCGGGCGGAAGCACCGAACGTGTCCTCCGTGACAGCCAGACCCAGACTACGGTTTTACTGTAAAACACTTCCTGTTGTGTCTTCTGTATGCTATGGCTGGGGAATTGCCTTTTTGAAATTATTTGTACAGATGGTTTATCTACAAAATCCAACTCAAGACAGTGAAGGGATATTTGCTGTATAAAGTTTCATTACAGAAAATGTTGACTTGAAAGGAGGTGGCTCGGTACAATAGGAGCCGAGACCCACTCTGATTGAACAGCTTCATTTTCCAGATCAGAGATATGAAGACCTGCGGATGCGGTGCCCAAGGTCACGGGGTACTCAGCATGCACGGGGCCAGCCCTCCGCTGCCTCCGCTCCTGCTAAGCCCTGGGCAAGACCTGTAACATCGCACAGCCTCAGAAAGATGCGCAGAGCCTCACTGGGCTTTTCATTATTTTTTTTTTACTCATGATCTTTTCATTGGAGACGCAGAAATTACAGGTTAGAAATACACAGAGCCCTCGCTTCCAGCTGTCTCCGGGCACAGACTGCCGCTTGTCCTTGTCTGTTTAAAGTGGGATTTAAGAATCTTCCAGAAAAGCCCCTGGATAACTCCCCTGCAATCAGAAGGCAATGGTCCTGTAAAAAGGCCCAGGAGTCTAACCCCTCTGCATGACTGTAATCCAGTTCCACAGGGTGGATGTACTCACTTTGTCTACACAGAGTGCTCCCACCAATGAGCTAAGGGTGTGAGCTCCTCAGCTTTTAGCTTATCTGCCAATGGCTTTGTCTTGCACGTGAGCATGAAGGGACCCCCTTGTCCTCTAACACCCGCACTTTCAGGGGAGACCAGGGGATTGGTGGCAAGAGAGGATCTGCCGTCTTTGGGTGAGACTGGAGGAGGGTGAGCAGGTGTTCTGGAGAGCTGAGAGGACCCGAGGCAGGAGCGAGCTGGGGGAGTGAGAACACAGGAGACCCCTGTGAATGAGGGAAGTGCTATTGCCAAATGCCTCGGGTGTGTGTGTGGACCTGAACTCGCCTCTACCTTGCACACAGTAAAGTGGACTGGAAGGTAGTGGATCCCCAAGTTCAAGACAATGACACCTGCCCAGGAAGGGGGCTCCCAGGGCTATCCCACCTTCCTTGACAAACCTGGGAAAAGCAGAGCCTCCCCTGGGCTTCACAGCCCGCACCCTAAGGAGGGGGGAGTGGTCCAGGAGAGAAACAGAGAATCCAGTTCGTCCTCACGAGAGACGATTCCGGCAGAGCTCTTCAGATGATCACACAAAAAGGCTTGTAAGAAATTTTGAAACGATAAATTATCAAGCACATCACGAGTCCCCAAACCCGGCAATGCACGTTGTAACCGGGACTATGCGTCTTACTGCCATCTGGGTGCTTGCTGTGCCGAAGGAGATAAACACCTTCAGGGACTTGTGTTTGCAAGGAGCTTTCCAGAAGCTCATCAAAGAGTGGCTTACATAACGATGCGTGGGATGCTGTCTATAGACAAACAATGAGTCCTATTGCTTTAAGGGCGAAAAGCGTCCAGAGGGAAAGCCCAGGAGTGACTCAGCTCCTGACACCAAGAAGAAAGTAGGGCAGGGCCAACTGCCACCCAAGGAAGGCTCTCGGGGTTGTGCGAGGCTTTTATTTGGAGGCGTCCTTGAGGAGGAACGTGATGAGGCTCGGCTAAGAGCAGGACAGCTGCTGTCCACAGAACACTGGATCGAGGAATGAGGTGAGCGGGTTGTTGGAGGAGGTGGAAGAGCAGAAGAGGCCCAGCAGTTAAGACGCCGTGTCCCACACTGGAGCTCTGGGGTTCAGCCTCGCCCCTGCCAAGCAGCCCCGGGAGGCAGTGGCGATAGGTCCTGGCCATCCACGTTGGAGACTTGGACTGAATCCTGGCCACTGCAGGCATCTGGGGACTGAACTAGTGGATGGGAGTTCTCTCTGCCTCTTAAAAAATAAAAAAGATCAAGAGGGAAAAAGAGCTCAGGATGGTGTCACAGGTTAAGCCCCTGCCTGCAACGCTAACAGCCGGTTTGAGTCCCAGCTGCTCCATTTCTGATCCAGCTCCCTGCCAATGCACCTGGGAAAAAGTAGAGTCCCTGCGCACACATGGGAGACCTGGATGAAGTTCCTGGCTCCTGGCTGTGGCCCAGCCCAGCTCTTGCCACTGCAGCCATTTGGGGAGTGAACCAGTGGATGGAAGATTCATTCATTCTCCCTCCCCCTCCCCCTCCTCCTCTTCTCCTACTCTTCCCCTACTCTGTAACTCTGCCTTTCAAATAAACAAAATAAATCTTTAAAAAGGACAGGGTTTTAAGGAAGTGAAAGGCTGATCTTCAACATCCGGGCAAGGTCCACACTTTACTGATGCTAGAAAGAGTGGAAGAAAGAAGTCTTCAGAGCGGGGGGCGGGCTTCTGAATCTGTGGTCCACGCCAAGCAGCAGGAAGCCTCTCCCTCTCTCACGTGGACAGGATGCTCCAGGTTTCCTGTGTTGTTCAGCCTCCAAAAATACCTGCACTTTTTTTTTTTTTTGGAAGAAGGTCGTGGCTAAAATAAACCAGCTTACCTGTGACACCCCAGAGTACTAATGGAATAAATCCTCCCAGATCTAATGTCAAACCCCTTAGATCAAAGCACACAGAGCGACAGGAACTCGGAGCTGACACCTACGACCACACAGCCACACGACCGAGAGGCTCTGAGGAGGAGCTGCAGCTCCCAGGGGCCACGGACAGACAAGGGAGGACTGTCCCAAGGCGAGAGGACACGGGCCATGTCCCTGTTTCCCAACAGCAGGGAAGCGGTGGGAGAGAAGGCAGTGTTCCGATCAGGCCTTCGTGCAGGGAAGGAGTCGAGATGCTGCATTCTGAGCCTGACCCCCAGGATGGAAGCTGGCCTTGGCCGTCAGGCAGCTCAGCACACAGAAGCCCTACTGGGCCCTTCCAAGCTTCCGTTTTCACATCCATGGATGAAGATGTGCCTGTCAGAGTGAGAGCCCTGTGCCGAGTGCGGGGCTGTCCCGGTCTCTAGTTCTACATCCCGGCTGTGCACCTCTCCCTCCACGGGTTATCCACAGGAGTGCATTTCCGTGGGCGGCCCTGAATGTGACACTCTGGCCTCTTGTCTAAGCACTGGTTCTGCCACATGGGGACAAGACACTGGTCTAGCACAAGGAGTCAGAATGGAGACAGACTGCGACTTCTGGTGGAGTATCCCGCTCCCCTCGTATTGGGAGAGATTTGAGAGACAGAGAGGCAGCTGGAGCCCAGGTGTGCCACGCGCCCACTATAAGGCAGGCGTGGTTCTGAATGCCACGCCTCTTTCAGCGCGTCTGCTCCTCAGGGCAATCCCGTAACCTCCGTGTTGTAGGTGGGGAAACTGAGGCAGAGGAGTAAAGCACCTTGCGAGGGATGATTCCACCTTCTAGGGTACTTCAAAAAGTTCATGGAAAACAGAAACAAAAGATAACACTTGTTTTGGTGTAAAAAAAAACCCTGAAATCCATGCAGCTTTTTTATAAAATGCACTTTGCTTGAACTTTCCAAAGATCTCTCAAATGCAGATTTCCACATACTTTGTACCCAAGTAGATTTCTCTTTTAATTCCACTTTCCGTGGACTTTTTGAAGTACGCTCAGATATGGCACAAACCACTTAGTTGTAAAGAACACAGAGGCATCCATTTGAGTCAGGTATCTCATGCTGAGATGCAAACATGATTTTTTTTTTTTTTTTGACAGGCAGAGTGGACAGTGAGAGAGAGATAGAGAGAAAGGTCTTCCTTTGCCGTTGGTTCACCCTCCAATGGCCACCACGGCCAGCACGCTGTGGCCGGCACATCGTGCTGATCCGATGGCAGGAGCCAGGTACTTATCCTGGTCTCCCATGGGGTGCAGGGCCCAAGCACTTGGGCCATCCTCCACTGCACTCCCGGACCACAGCAGAGAGCTGGCCTGGAAGAGGGGCAACCGGGACAGAATCCGGCACCCCGACCGGGACTAGAACCTGGTGTGCCGGCGCCGTAAGGCGGAGGATTAGCCTAGTGAGCCGCGGCGCCAGTGCAAACATGATTTTAAAAGCGGCAGCTCTTTAGCAGAGTGTTCATGATCATTCCACTGCTTTGTGTGGACAACGCAGAGCCATGGAAATAATCAAGACTGATTTGAATAAATGACCGTTCTCCTTTGTACCATCCATTGCTTCTCACTTGGAGGCTGGTCTCACATCCTTGGCTGATGACATCTTAATCTGCCACTAGGGAGGCAATGTTCTCTCCAGTCAACAGAAAAGCCTTACACCCTGGGACCCCCCAGTACCAGCCAGAGAGCGGCTTAGTGAATGTAAATTTCATTATGCAGAATCAATTTCCAGTTTAGATTTTATTAGGGCCAGTACTGCTGCTGTTTAAGACTTGACCAACTACACACACACACACAGGTTACAAAAATGCAGCCATTGTATCTACTGCAGAGTTTCTTGGGTGGAAAAGTAGACTTACTTTCCTGTACAAGGGTCCCCACATGAAGCTCTCTCTCTCTCTTTCTCTTTAAAGATTTTATTTATTTATTTGAGAGGTAGAGCCACAGAGAGAGAGAGAGAGAGAGAGAGAGAGAGAGAGAGAGAGAGAAATCTTCTATCCGCTGGTTCACTCCCCAAATGGCTGCAATGGCCGGAGCTGCGCCGCTCTCAAGCCAGGAGCCAGGAGCTATGCGGCATCTTAACTGCTAGGCTGAACCCCGCCCCCATTTCGTTCTTTTTTATTGTGGCTCCAATTGTCCATCTGCACATGACTGATGCTATTAACTCCAACGTGAAATTAACTCCAGAGAAACTTTATTCTGGCCCTTGCATCTTTCCCAATACAGGAAATACAGATTAATTTTATTGAGTAGCAAAGGAAGAGCAGGAGAAACTCGAGCCTTAGGGAACGCGCTAACAGACCTGCGGGGTGAGAAGAATCCATCGCGGCCTGATCCAGCCGGCGCGTGCCCTCGAGGGAAGGCAATCTGCCTTGTGTGCATATGCCGCAGCCAAACAGGCACACTGTCTGGGCTGTTTTACACCGCGTGCCCCGCCGGAAGGAACAGCTAAGCTTATCTGGTAGAAGAAAGGGTAGGATTCTGGGACTTTCTTCCTAAACCAGATGTTCCGAACCCTCCTGAGTACCAGTGAGAATCTCGCCTCCTGTTGTCCGCTGAGTGCCGTGTAGTCCATTCTCCCAACCGCAGAGTTCCCTCTGCGTGGTAGCAGCCCTGACTCACATCCGGAGTCCTGCACACCTGCCTAAACAGTCAGCAATTCGTCCCCAGTTGTCTCAAAGTGGGAAACTCCACGGTCCGCAGAAGGCCCCAACCGATGAGTCAGAAGTATCTCTACTAACTCACTGTCTGGACAAATCAAGTCTTGATTGCTCGGAACCCAACTAATAGACTTCTCAAAGAATTGTTCACAAACTCAGCTTTTAGGTGAAGGAGACCAGGAATGAGAAACAAGAGTTTTATTGGGACACTGACGCTGATCAAGTCACCCAGGGGTAACCTGAGTGGGGAGGAGACAGCTCCAGTGCTGGCACCCTCTGTAGCTGAGCTGTCCATGGTGAGGTCAGCGCGGTGCAGGCTCCTGAACACGCCTCACATACAAGTTCAATGGCACCGAGGAAATTCTGCTAAAAAGAGTGGACTAATGCATTCTATTTATTTATTTATTTATTTATTTTATTTTATTTTATTTTTGACAGGCAGAGTGGACAGTGAGAGAGAGAGACAGAGAGAAAGGCCTTCCTTTTGCCATTGGTTCACCCTCCAATGGCTGCTGTGGCCGGCACATCGCGCTGATCCGAAGCCAGGAGCCAGGTGCTTTTCCTGGTCTCCCATGCAGGTGCAGGGCCCAAGCACTTGGGCCATCCTCCACTGCCTTCCCTGGCCACAGCAGAGAGCTGGCCTGGAAGAGGGGCAACTGGGAAAGAATCCGGTGCCCCGACTGGGACTAAAACCCGGTGTGCCGGTGCCACTAGGTGGAGGATTAGCCTAGTGAGCCACGGCGCCGGCCTCAAGTAAATTTTAAAAATTGAAAATTAAAAAAAATTTTCATCTTAACTGTTACTACTATAGTGTTTGGAAGGAACGATAAATATATAGTAGTCATTCTGCTTAGTGAGTTAATGTATGCTTTTTGTTCTTTAATTTTATAGGTAAGTAAATAACTATTTTGAAAAGATTTGGGGGAGGATCCTAGGACCATTGGTAACAAAGTCAGTCAGCGATGGGCCCAGCATTGTGGCTCAGCACATTAAGCCACTACCTGGGACAATGGCAGCCCATATCAGAGCCCCAGTTCGAGGCCTGGCTGTTCTGCTTCTGATCCAGCTCCCTGCTAATGCACCCAGGAAGGCAGCAGACCACGGCTCAAGTGCTTGAGCCCCTGCCAGCCACGTGGGAGACCCCGGTGAAGTTCCAGGCCCCAGCTTCTTTTGGCCCATCTTTGACCATCGCAGCTATTTGGGGAGTAAAAGAGCAGATGGAAGATCTCTCTCTCTCTCTCAGACATTTGGGGAGTGAAACAGCAGGTAGAAAATTGATCTCTCTCTCTCTGTGTCACTCTGCCTTTCAAATAAAATAAATAAACCCTTAACAAGCAAAACAAAAGGTGCTAGTGAATGAGAACCAGTCTGCTCCCAAGCGACCTGGAGGAGGCCCCGGTCTCCCGGGTGCCCACTGTGAGGACACCACAGTGCCCTTCAGCCAGAGCCGTCAGCTCTTCATGTGGTTGGACAAACTGCAGCTCCTTTAGACTCGAGCTCAGCCTCATCCAAAGCAGTGAGAACCAAGAAACCCCAGAGCTGTTTGCTTGTGTGCCATTTCAGTAAATAAATAAATAAAAAAAATTAGAATAAATGTCAATGAAACAGTCTTTGAAAACTGTGTTTTCCATGTGCTGCCTAAAATCAGGTGTAGCTCTAACTACTTGGAGAACCCTGCAGGGGCACAGCCGGGTCCTCTGAATTCATGCATCAAAGCCTCTGAGGGCCACAGTTAGCACCTGGCACCTGGAACAGCAGAGAAGTCGTGGACAGCAGACGCGGAAGGCTGAGAGAGGCTGAGAGAGTCACCCGCCTCGCCCACACCTCCGTGAGCTTTGGCCCCGGGGTGCTGGGAGAGAGCTGGATCGGGGGGTGGTTCTGCTGGCCGGTGGCAGTCTGAGTGGGCTACAATGCCTGCAATTCAAGGGGTCCCACTGCACCTTCCTCTGCCCTTTAGGATGCTGTCTGTGCTCTGTGCCCCTGACCGTGACCCCTAGAGCCTCTTGGATCCCACTCCTCTTCCTGAGACTGTCTACCTCCCCACTCAACAACTGTGCCCTGGAGGTGCTGTGAGTGGCTTATCTGACGGCTTCCTCACAGAGGCCGGCTGGTGGACAGTCACATCTGGGGACCTAGCGCCTCAGGGCGCTGCAGCTCAGGGGTACTTAGATAGTCTCCCACTGGGGAAGGGGACACAGTTTGCGGCTGCTGATAAAGTGGCTGGGTCTATGGGGCAGAGGTATCTCTGGGTGCCTGGGAAGAGGGGTGTATGCTAAGAGGTAGAATGAGTACAGAAAACAAACCTTGGGGTTCAGCCCCCACTTCCTCCCACGGTGCTTTGCCTCAGCAGGCATGTTAACTTGCCAGGTCCGGGCCCCCAGGCTCCACCGGGTTGGGCAAAGGATAAACACCTGAGCCACATGTGGTCAGTCACATTCTCTCAGGAACATGGACTTGGGATTGTGGGGAGCAGCTCGGACTAGACTAAGTTACTGGAATTAAGACTTATTCTATGCATCTGCTCTCCTCTGTGGGGAGCAGCTCGGACTAGACTAAGTTACTGGAATTACGACTTATTCTATGCATCTGCTCTCCTACAATATGGCGCTGGGAGAGGAGAAAACAGCTTCTACCCAGCTGCCTCCAGTTCAACCAATAAACTGTAGGACTTGCTCCTGATTGGAGAGCAGCGTACTCGGCGTGTGGGCAGCCGAGTTAGGATTGGCGGAGGAGGACTATAAAGGAGGAGAGAGACGGCATGCACCAGGAACATCTATGGGGAACATCTAAGGGAACCCGTGCAGCCCCCGAGAGAACCGGCCGGCGGTGTGCCGCTCCCCTGCGGAAGTGGGGAATGCGGCCAGGGGGAACTGCCCTTCCACGGAGGTGGAAGGGATAGTAGCCAACCCGGGAAGAACCAGCAGCAAACCCGGGGAGGGCCGAGCAGACGAAAGAACAGCGCAGGGTCCTGTGTCGTTCCTCCACGAAGAGGGGGAGCGACATAATGGTGCCGTGACTCGGATATGAAGCCTAGGCAGGGCTTAGTGTCGTTCCTCCACGAAGAGGGGGAGCGACATAATGGTGCCGTGACTCGGATAGGAAACTTAGGACGGATAGGAAACCTAGGAGGGAAGAAACGGCAAGAAGCAGGAAAATACCGGAGAGAGAGACTAGCGAAGAGCCTAGGGGAAAGCCAGACGAGAAAGGTGCCGGAAGAAGCTATTGAAAGCCTAGGCATATACTTGGATACGGACTGTGGGAAAGAAGTTAGGATTGAAAGCGAAAGTGAAAGCTTTCATAGACTCGGATGCGGACTATGGCGGGGAAGCTAGGAGATTGAAAGCGAAAGTGAAACCTGGAGGAGGCTTGGACTTGGATACGGACTGTGGGGAGAAGCCAGGAGAAATGAGAGGAATATTGTTGGAAGAAAACTTAAGGAAACATACCGGGTAGAGAAAAATGTTAGGGAGGATGAAGCCGCGAGTGCAGGCCGAGGCGAAGACTTAAGCCACCTTGGAATTCTTCAAGTCACCCTGGGGAGCAAGAGGCGAAGATCTGGAACCAGAGGCAGAGACGTGGGCCGCCAGGTTGAAATTCGCCAGGTTAGTCCGGGGAACTTGGACTGAATGCCGGTGGTGGCGGAAACATTCGCGGAAGCCGCTGCGTGCAGAGAGAGCACGGGGCGTGAATAGATAGGGAACGCGGGGCTGGCGCGAGGCCGTGGTGCGGGCGCGAAGTGCGTGGAGACCGCGGAGCGTGCGCGCAGAGCCGGGAACCCGCCGGCGGGGCGAGGCGCCAGGAAGCCGCGCGGAGCCGTGAAGCTGCCGCGGGGCGGGGCGAGGTGCCGAGAAGCTGCTGCGGGGCGAGGTGCCGAAAAGCAGCCTCGGGGCGAGCGCCGCCGGGAAACCGCGGGGATAAGAGAAGCCGCGGGAAGTTTAGAAGTAAAATGAGAGAAATAGGAATGCTGGAAGATAGAAGTAAAATGGGAGAAATAGGAATGCCCGGAGATAGAGAAATAGAGAAATAGAAAGGCCTCCCTACAACACTGCACTGTGAGAGCTTGGATTCGGTCTGCCTGATTAAGTGAGGCGATGAGCACGATGAGCACCTGCGGCGGCTAGCAGCTTATGCGCCGCAGGTCACCGAAGACAGGCACGAATTAACATCAGTAAGGCTTCCCCACAATACAACAGTTAGGAGGCTTGGATTCGGTCTGCCTGATTAAGGCGGTAAGCACCAGCAAGCAGCTCGACCAGAGTATGAGCTGCAGGTCACCGAAGATAGGCACGAACCAACACTAATAAGTCTCCCCCACAATTCAGCAATGAGAAGGCTTGGATTCGGTTTGCCTGATTGTTAGGGCTTGTAAGCCCCTGCAGGCAGAGCAGAGCATGCGCTGCAGGGCACCGAACACAGGCACGCATCAGCGCCTAAAAACCTCCTCACAACATGGCGAAGAGAGGACCCGGATTCGGTTTGCCTCATTGATAGGACTTGTAAGAACCTGTGGCAACTCTAGCAAGTAGAGCAGAGTGTGTGCTGCGGGACACTGAAGACAGGCGCGTATCAACGCCAAAAATAAAAAGAAAGGGGGATCTGTGGGGAGCAGCTCGGACTAGACTAAGTTACTGGAATTAAGACTTATTCTATGCATCTGCTCTCCTCTGTGGGGAGCAGCTCGGACTAGACTAAGTTACTGGAATTACGACTTATTCTATGCATCTGCTCTCCTACAATATGGCGCTGGGAGAGGAGAAAACAGCTTCTACCCAGCTGCCTCCAGTTCAACCAATAAACTGTAGGACTTGCTCCTGATTGGAGAGCAGCGTACTCGGCGTGTGGGCAGCCGAGTTAGGATTGGCGGAGGAGGACTATAAAGGAGGAGAGAGACGGCATGCACCAGGAACATCTATGGGGAACATCTAAGGGAACCCGTGCAGCCCCCGAGAGAACCGGCCGGCGGTGTGCCGCTCCCCTGCGGAAGTGGGGAATGCGGCCAGGGGGAACTGCCCTTCCACGGAGGTGGAAGGGATAGTAGCCAACCCGGGAAGAACCAGCAGCAAACCCGGGGAGGGCCGAGCAGACGAAAGAACAGCGCAGGGTCCTGTGTCGTTCCTCCACGAAGAGGGGGAGCGACAGGGATTAAGAAACTGTGGGTGGTCAGGCTTAGAGATGAAGATGCCAGTTAAGACCCTGCATCCCATATTGGAGGGCTGGATTTGATGCGGGCTCCAGCTCTGCCTACTGACTGCAGACTTCTGCTAATGCAGGTCCTGGGGAGGGGTGGGGGTGGGGGTGGGGATAGGGCAGTGGTGATGACTCAGGTGGGAGACCTGGACTGAGTTCCTGGCTCTTGGCTTTGGTCCCCAGCCCAGCCGCTGCTGTTGTGGGCATTTGAGGGAAAGAACAACTGGATGGGTTTGTTCGTTCATTCGTTTGTTCGTTCTCTCTCTCTCCCTCCCTCTCCCTTTTTCTCTCCTTTTCTCTCCCTTTCTCTTCACCTCTATAAATAAGTAAATAAATATCAAGGGGGAAAGAATAAAGCATTCATAAAGAGAAAAAGCAAAGACAAGAGACAGAAAAAGCCTGCCAACTCCTGTGGTTTTCCAGGCCCTCGTTCTGGGCTCCTGACAGGTTCACCTGCATTTGCGGCTCCACTGTTCCGGGAGCTGCCCCGTATCCTCCTAACGCCTCCACCTTTTGTCTGGAGCACATTCCAGTCAGTTCTAGCATTTGTAAGCAAAAGGTCCTTAACGCAGACAATATTTCAAGCGAGGTCATCCTTACTGCTCAGAAAACTGGCCCTAGTTTTCATGAGAGGGCCGAATAATTACGAGAGAACAATTTCATGGCATGCCGCAAAGCCTAAGAATCCATTGCTCTTACCAGCCAGACACGTTTGAATGCAACTAACTTGTTGGAAGAAGCCCTCCTGGGGCCCCATCCAAATAGTCCTGGGCAAAATGTGACAGCTGCTTGAAAGGAGGAGGTATCAAGACCGCAACTGTGGCTCTCAGAGTGGCTCAGGGCGAACCCCGGCGGCTCCCTAAGAGCCCGACATTCGCAGGGACTGAATTCGTGTCTAGCTCAGAATCCCCTCAGGACGAGCCTCAAACATGTAAAAGGTTAGACTATGACTGCCGCACACTTGGTGGCGAGGCGGGCTAACATGCAGTCATTTGTTTCCCAGGCTTTCAGTGAAATGGTCACATTAAAAGCAAGTTTGGAACAGATGTCTAGACAAACTGCTGACGCTATACAAGAGTTCTTGATAATCAGCCCATCACCTCCTAGATGCCAGATAAACCCTGGGCTGCTGTGGTGGTCACACAGTGTGATCCGAACCCCACCGCCTTCGAGTGGACTCAGGGTAGGGTTTAGCTGGTTAACTGGGAAGGAAACAAGTTAAGGCAGAACTCCGCATGCTGGTGTTTCCGCTCACCGAGGAGCAGCAGCATAACCAGCTTTATCATGAAGACGAGGCCCCTTGCACTGGCCTCGTCTGTGAGATCCAGGGAGCAACCACTCCACGGCCGCCTGGCCCGCCGCGTCCTCCGGCATCGGAAAGAACTCTCGTGTAGGGAGCTCCTGTGAACACCAGGCTCTCATTCAGTGCCCACAAAGACAGGGCACCAGCCCATCCCATTGATTCATCTCCTCACTACGTACTTACTGAGCGCCTGCTGGATGCAGCACTGTGCAAGACACTCAGGCTCACGGAGGTGAACGAGAGACACAGAGCTCACGGTTCCACGTGGACAGCAAGACCACATAAGCACCTGGGAGACTCCTCACCCTTCTCCACGGAGGGAACTCTGACACAGAAGTCAGATCTGATGAGAGAAAGAGGCCAGAGGGGGAGAACGGCGGCCACCCTATTCCCCTGAAACGAATCTCAACGCGGCAACTCAACTGTGTAGTAACACAGCAGCCCCCAAATCCCAGGCACAGACGCAGTCACAGAATAAGCGCTTTCAAGGCTGTCCAAGTATCAAGAGAGATTTCAGGCTGTATTCCAGTGTTCCATGCTCGAGGACTGGATGTCAGTGTCCGCCCATGGGCGACGATTCTAGAAGGCTCCCAACGCAGAGAACGGAGGCAGCACACCACGTTCTCTCCACGTGAGTGGAGGGGGGGACCCTCACAGCAAACCTCAGCCACTCCAGACTCAGCCACCCTGCGGGAGACCCAAGTGAGTTCCCAGCTTCGACGTCGGCTTAGCCCTGGTCATTGTGGACATTCGGGGTGAACCAGCTGATAAGAACTCTCTGTGACTCCAACAAATAAATTACATTAAAAAATAAAGATAAGGACATGAAAATGATATTTGCCTCATACAATCAGTTTATGCTGTATATATGTGTTGAAATATACTGTATGCCATAAAATATGCAAATATTACATGGTGATAAAGTAAAAACAAAAAAAACCAAAAGAAACAGCTCAGTTAAAGGCCACAAAAAATGTCTTTAGACATGGGACTGGGGTGGGATTTGGTGCGGTGGTTAAGAAGCCTCTTGCATGGCCGGTGCCGCGGCTCACTAGGCTAATCCTCCGCCTTGCGGCGCCGGCACACCGGGTTCTAGTCCCGGTCGGGGCGCCAGATGCTGTCCCGGTTGCTCCTCTTCCAGTCCAGCTCTCTGCTGTGCCCAGGGAGTGCAGTGGAGGATGGCCCAAGTGCTTGGGCCCTGCACCCCATGGGAGACCAGGAGAAGCACCTGGCTCCTGCCATCGGATCGGCGCGGTGCACCGGCTGCAGTGCACTGGCCACAGTGGCCATTGGGGGGTGAACCAACGGCAAAGGAAGACCTTTCTCTCTGTCTCTCTCTCAATGTCCACTTTGCCTGTCAAAAAAAAAAAAAAATAGAAAAGAAAGAAGCCTCTTGTGTTATGTGCATTCCATATCGGAGGGCCTGGGTTTGAGTCCTGCTCTGTTACTAGTTCCAGCTTCCTGCTAAGGTGCACCCTGGGAGGCAGCAGGTGATGGCTCAAGGACTCCAGTCCCTGCCACTGATGTGAGAGATCCAGACTGAGTTCTAGGCTCCTCACTTTGGCCTGGTCCAGGCCTGGATGTTGCAGGCATTTGGGGAATAAACATATAATAGACAGCATATCCAACTCTCTCTTTCTCTCTCCCTCTCTCTCTCTCTTTCTACCCTCCCTGCCCTGACCCATTTCTCTCTTTCAAATAAATACATAAAAAGTTAAAAACACTTCCAAGGAGAGGGCACTTAGCCTACCAGTTAAGATGCCCGTGTTCCGTATCAGAGAGCCTGGGTTCAACTCCCAACTCCAGCTCATGACTGCAGCTTCCTGCTAATGCAGACTGCGAGAGACTGGAGACAGCTCAAGGAGTTGGGTTCCTGCCACCCACACGGGAGATTGGATTGCACTCTTGGTTCTTGCCCTTTCTCCAGCCCAGCCCTGGCCACTGCAGGCACACGGGTGGTGAACCAGCAGACAGGCGCGCTCTCCGAAATAAGCAACTGAATGAACTTTGATTCTCAAAATGAAACCAATATTGTTCTTAAGTGACAACACTTCTGCTAATGTTTGGGTGAGTCCACACATACTGTCATTCTTCACACACTTCCTGCTGCTTCTTTGTCTGGCCCTCCCTTCTCTCCCACCAGTGCTGAGCGCTCCAAGACATTCCCCTCAGCCACTTTCCAAACCTCCCATTCATAAATCACCTGCCGGAGCAGCCCACCCCCAGGGGCAGGGCATCCGGATGTCTAACGGCCTGCATGGATCCCTACTGCTCGGGAGTAACAAGCTGCTTGCGTGCGCGTGCCCTGGTGCATCCCGGGGTGTCCCCCTTCTTGGTTTCAGAGAAGTCTTTCCCTCCAGACACTTGGGCACTGCCCAAAATCAACATGGACCCCACCCAACAAGACCTCAGAGGCACTGTTTTTCTTTTACTCTGCTGTGTCAGCTGCCTACTGTACGAGGCTTGATCCATCTTTAATTACTCACTGTATCAAGTTTCCTCTGAACTTGTCACTTGCCATCATTTCCGGTTAGTGGGTCTTTAATTTCCCTTAGGAAAATCATTAGCCTGCCACAGAGTTCATGTTTCTGTAGTTGCTTCTCATTAATTAAATATCCTAACTAAAAAAGCTCTTTTGCCTACTGATTTGGGACCAGGAGGAAACCAACAAGAAAAGAATAAAATCTCCACACACCCCATCAGAAGAAACTTGACTGTCCCATGATCAAACTGGAAGCAATTTATAAAAATTAATGCCATATGGAAGTCTACTCTGCCACACTGTCTTGACTTCAGATAAAAAGCTGGAGATAAGTCACTTGGTTCTTACAAAGAGTCCAGAGGAATCTCAGCACAGAAGTCCCAGGGGAAGGACAGAGCTGAGTGGCAGGTGTCCCTCAGCCCCTGGGAGCTGGGGCCAGGATACGCAGTGAGTTTGCAATTGCCGCTCCTCTTCAGTGAGTGGACGGTGGGCAGCAAGTGGGCTCAGTTTAGCCAGATTTTCCATTCTGCCGAGAGAAACCGGAAATCTAGATTCTGACTGGGAAATCTTACTTTCAGAACTCAACGACTGTCTCGTGGCTCTAACGGAATTCTACCGACTGAGTGACTTACAACGAGGGGGACCGATTTCTCCGAGCTCGGGAGGCCTGCTGCCGGCTTCTGATGAGGGCTTCCTGCTGTGCCATCGCATGGGAGCAGGCAGACGGCAGCGCTGAGAGAGCTCGGGCCTGGGGGAGCTCCCTGTTGTAACAAAGCCGCTTCCACGCCAAGTAACCCACGAGCCCTCATAAGAGTGCGGCCCCCTGAAGTCTCCTCTCCCGTTAGCTCCACAGTGGCCATTCACTTCCACCATGAGTTTCCGAGGTGACTTCCAACCATGGCAACAACGAATTCAAGCGTTCTGACACACGCTGAGGTCCTGGCTGGCAAAGCCTCCTGCGAGCCGCCCATTCCACCGTGGCAATATTTACACCACGGAAATAGGCTAAGGCTATGAATTACAACTTTTTTTTTTTTTTTTTTTTAAGCTGGCTCTTAAACCTCTATACATCGATCAACTCATGATCGCCACCAGGTCAGATAAAGCCCGTCGGCTTGTGAGTTGTGATTTCTGGTTTAAACATTGGAGAAAGAAACAGTGGTGGATAACCATGAAGGACTATTCTATGCAGCTATTCCAAAATCAGGATTTACAAGGAAGACGACACTGAAAGCGTAGGGTAGGTGGTGGCTATGCGTCGGGGATCATCACCACCTTTCAAAAATGCGTGGACAAAGGAGGAGGAAGGCAGCCTTGAACCTCTCCTCGGCTCTATAAATAGCACATTTCCAAACGCTTCCTCTTCCCCACAGCTCGGAGGGCGTGTGCCAATTTATGTTCCTGGTGATGACCCTCAAGATGCTGCAACATCCGGAAACGTCTGAATCACCAGGAAAGGGGGAGCTTCTGCAGACGCTGAGTGACAGAAGCGTCTCAAGTTCATTTCCAAGCAGCTACGAAGGGATCCGCATGCTCCACTCACCACACCAGGAGCCGTGACAGCGGGGCGGGGGGGCGCTTCCCTTTTCCCCTTGGTTCAAAATCAGCCAACCCTGGGTCTGGTTCTAAGTTCCTGTTTTCTGAGACAAGGAGCCTTTTGCAATCTGGGCAAGACTATGGGTCCCTTCTTAGAATGATTTTTTGTTAAAAAATGAATGAACTAAAATGCATAAGATTGCAAAGCAGCCTTTAAGACATAACCATGGCCGGCGCCACGGCTCACTAGGCTAATCCTCTGCCTTGTGGCGCTGGCACACCGGGTTCTAGTCCCAGTTGGGGCACCGGATTCTGTCCCGGTTGCCCCTCTTCCAGGCCAGCTCTCTGCTGTGGCCCGGGAGCGCAGTGGAGGATGGCCCAAGTGCTTGGGCCCTGCACCCCATGGGAGACCAGGAGAAGCACCTGGCTCCTGCCATCAGATCAGCGCAGTGCGCCAGCCGCAGCGCAGCGGTCGTGGCGGCCATTGGAGGGTGAACCAACGGCAAAGGAAGACCTTTCTCTCTGTCTCTCTCTCTCCCACTGTCCACTCTGTCAAAAATAAAATAAAATAAAATAAAGACATAACCGTTAAACTGAAACAAAGGTGTATGGATGTGCACGCTTTGTCATGAAGTCATTTCAAGATCAAGCCTAACAGGTGCCACAATGATGAAGGCAATGAGGCGTCTGCCACAGTTGCGACGAGAGGGGAACAGGTCCTTGGTTTCCAATGCTGACTGAGCAAGAGGCACTGCTTACGTTACTGCCGGGCAGTTACGTACGTTCACTACTGAAGGAAACGCTAGAGGTTAGGCAGAGCTAGTGGGAAGTCAGTAACAAACATGGACTTATTTTCCCATGCAAATGTATAGATGCACAGAATTCTCCATCCAGGGGCCATATTTTGTGGTCAGGCAGAGCTTATCACAGAAACTCAATAAATTCCAATCAAACCAACGGCCTTTAAGTTGGATGCAGACGGAGCTGGGGGTGGTCCTAGGAGATAAGAAGACAGACGAGACCCCGCTGAGCCCTGAGTGTGACACCCAGACTTTGTTCTTATCGAACAGCTGAGCAGCTCCTTTCTTCAAACCAGAGCCTGCACAAAACATTGATCGGCAACATTAAGTACAAAAACACCCACTGATGGCAAAAATAAACCCAGCACCAAGGGATAGCCCCTCTCCCCGATTTAAATCATGGCTGTATGAAACCCAGATCCAAATGCCACCACCTACCAGCTGCGTGGTTTGGGGCAAGCTCTTCCATGCAGCAGGACTGTCTCACCCACAGAATGGGGAGAACAATGCTCTTAGCTCCCGGGATGAGAGAGGACGTATGTAGAACGCTTAGTAGAAGACTGAGAAAAAGTGAAAACACAGCACATGGGAGCTGTGAGTATGACTTTGACAAATCGGTTACCAAAGTATTGTTTAGATTCTCAAAATTCATCTGTGCCTCTACATATTTATAACTTATAATTTAAATATTAAACTTAAAAATATGACTTACAGAGGGCCAGCGCTGTGGCACAGTAGGTTAAGCATCTGCCTTCAGTGCTGATGGCCTGGGAAAGTAGAAGACGCCCCAAGTGCTTGAGTCCCTGCACCTGCGTGGGAGACCTGGAAGAAGCTCCTGATTCCTGGCTTTGGATCAGCCTAGCTCCAGTCGTTGCAGCCATTTGGGGAGTGAACCAGTGGCTGGAAGACCTCTCTCTCTGTCTCTGTCTGTAACTCTGCCTCTCAAGTAAATAAATGAATCTTTTTTTAAAAAAAATTACTTACAGAGCTACTGTACTAGCAAATAATCAATTTTTTAATGTTTAATTTTTTTTTCATTTTATTTGGAAGGCAGAGAGACAAGCAGAGAGATCTTCCATCTGCTGATGCACTCCTCAAATGCCCGCAACAGCCAGGGCTGGGCGAGGCTGAAGCCAGGAGTTTGGAACTCAGTCTGAGCCTCCCACGTGAATGACAGGGCTGCCGGTACTTGGGCCATCATCTGCTGCCTCCCAGGGTGCACATAGCAGGAACTTGGATTGGAAGCAGAGTAGCCAGGACTCACACCAGGAGCTCAGTGTGGTATGTGACTGTCCCAAGTACTCACCCCACGTACTGGAAAAGAATTAAAAACAACTTGCACGTCCTACAGTAGGAGGAATGTTTACATCGCTGAATGCCCATATCAGGTTGTATATCCTGGGCAACCTCAGAAGGTAACAAGAAGTATAGATGAATACTTCCCAACTCACTCTCTAGGCTTATAGTATTACTATCACATCTAAAGCAACACAAAGACATCACAAGAGAAAAAAATAGGTGAATATCTCCTTTGAAATACAGATGTGAAAATTCTCAACAAAATAGTAGCAAAATGAAAGTAGCAACATGCTGCATACATACATGCATATATCATGACCAAGTGGGATTTTTACCAGGAATCTGAGATTGATATCTAAAAGTCAATTAACGTAATACACTATATCACTAGCCCAAAGCTCAAAACCACATGATCATCTCAACAGACACATAGAAAGAATTTGACACATTTACAATATCCTTTTAGGATAAAAACATTCAATAAAGTAGGGGTATGTGGGGAGCAACTCGGACTAGACTAAGTTACTGGAATTAAGACTTATTCTATGCATCTGCTCTCCCACAATATGGCGCTGGGAGAGGAGGAAACAGCTTCTACACAGCTGCCTCCAGTTCGACCAGTAACCTGCAGGAGCTGATCCTGCTCCTGATTGGAGGAGGGCAGCGTACTCGGCGTGTGGGTAGCAGAGTTGGGATTGGTGGAAGAGGACTATAAAGGAGGAGAGAGACAACATGCACGAGGAACATCTAAGGGGAACACCTGAGGAACATCTGAGCAGCCCCCGAGAGAGCCGGCCGGCGGTGGGCCGCTCCCCCGCGGAAGTGGGGAAAGTGGCAGGGGGAACCGCCCTTCCACGGAGGTGGAAGGGACGGTAGCCAACCCGGGAAGAACCAGCAGCAAACCTGGGGAGGGCTGAGCAGACAAAAGAACAGCGCAGGGTCCTGTGTCGTTCCTCCGCGAAGGGAACTTCCTCTACCTGACAAAGATCATCTACAAAACTAATTTCGCACACGCTGGAGAAAGACCGACACTTTGCCCCTAGGAATGAGGCAAGAATGTCTACTCTCATCCTGCTGTTCAACCTTGTACTGAAGGTGCTAGCCAGGCATAAGATAAAAGAAACAAAAAGAATGTGCATTGGAAGGGAAGAATTAAAACCATCTCTCTTTATAGATAAGATCCTGTGGCATAAAACCCTAAGGAATTCACTGTAACAATTACTGAACTAGCACGCATCCAGCAAGGCCACAGGCTACCAGATCAACACAAAAAGACTAATTCCACTTCCAAATGCTTGCAACAAACAATGCAAAATAAAACTAATAAATTTCATATATAACAATACAAGAATACAAGAATAAAATATTGGCCAGAGCCGCGGCTCACTAGGCTAATCCTCTGCCTTGCAGCGCCGGCACACCGGGTTCTAGTCCCGGTCGGGGCGCCAGATTCTGTCCTGGTTGCCCCTCTTCCAGGCCAGCTCTCTGCTGTGGCCAGGGAGTGCAGTGGAGGATGGCCCAAGTGCTTAGGCCCTGCACCCCATGGGAGACCAGGAGAAGCACCTGGCTCCTGCCATCGGATCGGCGCGGTGCGCTGACTGCAGCGCACTGGCAGCGGTGGCCATTGGAGGGTGAACCAATGGCAAAGGAAGACCTTTATCTCTGTCTCTCTCTCTCTCTCTCTCACTGTCCACTCTGCCTGTCAAAAAAATAAATAAAAAGAATAAAATATTTAAGAAATTTACCAACAAGAATATAAAACATAAACTCTGGAAACTATAAAGCATTAGTACAAACTAGAGGACACGAATTAATGGGATGACATCCCATGATCACAGACTGGAACATTCAATATTGTTCTATTAAATATTAACATTAATTATTAGAGACTGTTTATGTGGCCTGATGATTTCAATGTGTTCCCCGTCCCCACGAGAAAGCTCATGTGTTGGGAAATCAGTCCCTGGTGCAACAGTGTTGAGAAGTGGGGCTTTTAAGAGGTGAATAGGTCATAAGGGCTCTGCTCTGGTGAATGGGCTAAGGCCATTATCACGGGGGCTGGTTCTGGATACAAGGCTGAGTTCTGGCCCCTCCCTCTCTGTCTCCATCAAGTCTTCCTGTCCCACCACCTTCTACCACCCATCGATGCAGGAAGAGAGCCCTTGTGAAACACAGGCTCCTCTCTCTTGGACCTCCCAGCTTCCATCCAGGCTGTCAGAAATAAATCTCTGCTCTTCATACATTCCCCAGGCCCAGGTATTCTGTTACAGCAGTGCCAAACAAAGACAGATGGCAACACTCCCCAGGCCGATCACAAGGCTTTTTTGCAGAAACCGACAAGCTGATCTTAAAATTCACACGGAAGTTCAAGGGACTTGATTGCCCAAAACCATCTCAAAAAAGAATCGTGTTGGAGGACTTACGCTTCCTGATTTCCAAATTTACTACAAAACCACGAGGTACTGGCATAGAATACACAGGCAGATCAATGGAAGAGAACTGACAGGCCAGAAATCAACCCTCCCATTTATGGCCAATGATTTTTTTTTTCAAGAGTGTGGAAACAACTCAATGGGGAGAAGAACAGTCTTTTTTTTTTAAATAAATAAATAAAATGGTGCTGGGGAAGCGGGGGCTGGTGCTGCAGCACCGGCATCCCATATGCATGCCAGTTGGAGTCCTGACTGCTCTACTTCCTATCCAGCTCCCTGCGAATGCACCTAGGAAATCAGTGGAAGATGGCCCAAATCCTTGGGTCCCTGCACCCACATGGGAGACCTGGAAGAAGCTCCTGGCTCCTGGCTTTAGCTCAGTTCAGCTCCAGCCATTTCTGCCATCTGGGGAGTGAACCAGCGGATGGAAGACCTATCTCTCTGTCTTTACCTCTTTCTGTAACTCTTTCAAATAAATAAAACAAAAATCTAACATGCACCTTGCAAGAGAAATAAATTAGACCCATATCTCATACCTTGTACAAAATTTAACTCAGAATAGATCGATAACCTACACATAAGAAAGAACAAAACTGTAAGAGTACTCTTAGAAAACAGGTTCAAATCTTCATACTTGTGGATTATACGATTGATTCTTAGAGATGACACTAAAATCACAGGCGATGAAAGACAAAATAGATAAACTGCTGGGCTTCAGCAAAATCAAACATTTTGTGCTTCAAAGGATGCTAAGTAAGCAAAAACATAACATAGAGAAGTGTGCAAATTAAGAGTTTGATTAAGAGCTTGAACCTAGAATTTGTAAAGTATATTTACAATTTAATAATAAAAGCATGAATAACCCAACTGAAAGGTAGGCAAGGGGTTTGATTAGACAAGCGCATCAAGGAGATGTACGATAAATATACCAACAAGTGCACACGTACATCAAGAAGATACATAACAAATATTCCAAGAAACGCACAAAAAGGTGCTTGACATCATTTGCCACTTGTGAATGCATGGGCAGGTTCATTTTTGGGGGTGGGGGCAGAAGGGATTGGCGTTTTGTCTTGGCCCCAGGGAATCCAGAACAGGAAGCCCTAGCAGGTCCGGGGTGTGGGCCAGAGGATTCCTAGAGGACGGGGCACCTTGGGTTGGGAAACACAGGAGGAAGAGGGGAAGCCCTCCAGGGCTTGGTGCTGCTGCTGCACTTACAAAGATGACGGCTGCACGCGTCAAGTGCAAGTCTGCCAATGCAGTCCTAGTCCACCCTCTCCCGCCAACTCATCTTATTTTTTTTTTTAAGATTTTATGTATTTACTTGAGAAGTAGAGTTACAGACAGAGAGAGAGGTCTTCCATCCACTAGTTCACTCCCCGAATAGCTGCAATGGCCAGAGCTGTGTCATTCCTAAGCCAGGAGCCAGGAACTTCTTCTGGGTCTCCCACGGGGGTGCAGGGGCCCAAGGACTTGGGCCATCTCCTACTGCTTTTCCAGGCCACAGCAGAGAGCTGGATCAAACAGGAGCAGCCAGGACGTGAACCAGTGCCCACACATATGGGATGACGGTGCCACAGGAGGAGGCTTAACCCACTAAGCCATAGCGCCAGCCTTCTCATCTGATTTTTGACATCTGGGGTCTCTCCTTCCAACCTCTCTTCTGAGCACTCTTCTCTGGGGACCAGTTGAACTGGCTCAAACCTTTTGCCTCTTTCCTGCCCTCTTCCTTTTTTTTTTTTTTTTTTTTAAGATTTATTAATTTATTTGAAAGGCAGAGTTACAAAGAGGCAGAGAGAGAGAGAGAGAGAGAAGCTCTCCCTCTCTCTCTGTAACTTGACTTCCAAAATAAATACATTTTAAAAATAAATCTTTTTTTAAAAATTAATTTTCTTGCCTTTCCTTTCTGTTTGAAAGCAGAAGTAAAGCTTGAGCATCTAATGGTGCTAAAGGATTAACCAACGCTCCAAGGTGCAGGGGCAGGAGAATGGAACTGGAAACGAAGATGGAGATACGACAGAAGAAAAGCCCTCTGGGTCAGCAAAAGAAAGAAGGGCCGGGAGGACTGGGCTGTCAGCGATGGACGTGATCACAGGTAAACGATGCTACTGAGAAATCATCTCCAGGCGATGCGCCGCAGGACTAGGGGGCAAGGAGGTCGGAGGTCCAGGGAACGATTCTCGGTCCTCTAGAAAAGGCTCAATTCTGTTTATACACGTGGGAAACAGTGGTGAAAATGGTTTTTTAGAATGTTCTAAATTATTTTATATTTATTTGAGAGTCAAAGAGACAGTCGACAGAAAGCTCTCATCGGCTGGTTTGCTCCCCACATGCCTGCAACGGTCAAGGCAGAGCCAGGGGAACACGGAGCTCAATGCAGGCCTCCCACGTGGTGGTAAGAACTCAAGTACTAGGAGCCGGTGCTGTGCTGCAGCAGGCCAAGCCTCCGCCTGTGGTACTGGCATCCCATATGGGCACCGGTTGGAATCCCAGCTGCTCCACTTCCGATTCAGCTCCCTGCTAATGGCCTAGGAAAGCAGTGGAAGATGGCCCAAGTGCTTGGGCCCCTGCACCTGTGTGGGAGACCTGGTGGAAGCTCCTGGCTATGGATCAGCCCAGCTCCAGCCATTGCAGTCATTTGGGGAGTGAACCAGCAGATGGACAATCCCTCTCTCTGTCTCTCCTGCTCCATGTAACTCTGCCTCTCAAATAAATAAATAAATCTTAAAAAAAAAAAATAGAACTGAAGTACTTGGGTCATCACTAGGGTTGGAACAGGAGGGAAGCCAGAGTTGGGGATGGCAGCAGGCACCCACCCAGCTCCTATGACATGGGACGTGAGCACCTTAATATCTGGGCTGGATGCACACTCCCCAGAAATGGTTTTTATCCTCAGGTTTCAATGAGATTTCCTCCTGATCATACTAAAGTGACAAACACAGTACCTAAGTCAACATAATAAACACACAGCATTGAATAGAGAGCAGAAAAGTAAGGAAAGTACAGAACAAAGGAGAATGAGATGAAATGCACCAAATTTCCCTACAATAAGAAAACTCTCCAAGAGCTCAACAAAGGTAATACTAACAGAAGAATAGCAAGTTATGCGAGTGACATAAGCATTAATCCTAACTCTCTTTGCCCTGAATCCCACAATGAAATGTTACTGTGGGTGTTTGTGAAGCTTGTGGGGCGGATGGTCACGGTGTTCCTCAACCTCCAAATTCCACAGTGAATGAGAAAAGCTAGCTGAATGACAGACAGACAGCAGGATTCAGAGAAACAATAACTAGGAAACAGAATCCTTCAACATGCACCTGCTCATATCATCGTGATAATTTTAGAAATAAATCAAAAGCTAATTATATAGTCAAGCTCACAAAAGCTTTAAAATGGTAATCTTTTAAAATAACATTTGAGATGCGTTAAAAAACAAAATAGAGAATTGATGAGAATATTTATTTCAACCATAGAGGGGACCTGAATTTATGAAAAAGATAGGAAAAATTGCTAGTCAAAGTGAGTGTGTTTGAAACACTATGAAAGTCTTTCTACATACCAAAAAATTAAAGTCAATGAAAAGGTAACCAAATAGAATAATTATTTTTAGAGATTATACATATACATATATATAAGGGTACTTCAGATAGTGGAAAAACAGTTAAAAGATAAGTTTATTTTGGTATAAAACAATGTTGATATCCATGCGTAATTTTCCCATAGTATGCATTTCCACGTACTTTCTGAAAACCTCCCACGCACGGGCACGTCCAGTTGTATCTTAGAGCTCGGAACTTGGGAGGTCCCCTTCGCCCTGGAGGCAGTGCCTAGGAAGCCATGGAGAACCCCATGGGCTTCTTGGAGCACAGTTTGAAAACCACTGCCAGGTTCACGCACAAGATCAGTGCTATCACCATCTTCAGTGGCTGCTTAACACGAGGGAAGACCCGAGACCCAGATGACCCTGGAGTCAACGCACCAACAGCTAGCGGCAAAGTTAGGAAGTGACATAGGAGATGAAGGTCCTGGGGACAGGCACCCTGAGTTGGCATGGTGATGGGAGGGATGATGCAACTTTGAGGCATGAACTATTGCAGTGAGCACTAGAAGTCTCCACTGGCGGGGACTCCTGGAAGGAATAGGCATGATCTGCCCAAACCTTGTGTCTGTGGTACTGTAGCTACTGCAGGATCACAAACCTCTCCTGAGTGTGCCAGCCAGACCACTTCTGTCCTCTTATACTACCCCCCGTAATCTAGGGACCACAGCTGGAAAGAGCGATCATGATCTCTAACCAGCAATACTTTCCTCATCAAGGATCTCAAAAGAGGCCGGCGCCGCAGCTCACTAGGCTAATCCTCTGGGCACCCCGGGTTCTAGTCCCAGTTGAGGCGCTGGATTCTGTCCCGGTTGCCCCTCTTCTGGTCCAGCTCTCTGCTGTGGCTCAGGAAGGCAGTGGAGGATGGCCCAAGTGCTTGGGCCCTGCATCCGCATGGGAGACCAGGAGGAAGCACCTGGCTCCTGGCTTCGGATCGGCACAGCGCGCCAGCTGTAGTGGCCATTTGGGAGGTGAACCAATGGAAGGGGAAGACCTTTCTCTCTGTCTCTCTCTCTCACTAACTCTGCCTGTCAAAAATAAATAAATAAATAATAATAATAAATAAAATGGTTCTTAAAAGATCAAAGAAACTTCTCTTTCCCTTTTCCTTTCTAACGGAAACAGATAGATAAAAATTAACATTCATAAATCCTAGAATGCTGGTGAGTGGAGGGTGTGAGTTTTGTCTTGTGATAGAACTCTGATTTTAAGATACCGAACTTTTCCAGGTAGGAAACAAACAATTCAACAAACCCACATTCTCAGAACGGAAACTTTGAGCTTCCCCACCACACGTTCAAGGTGCAGCTCGAGAGGTGGCCCTCACACCTCACCCTGAAGGAACGCAAGCTCTTGGCAGCTACTCCCTCTGTTTCCTGATTCCCCACAACCATGCGTTGCTCCTCAGCCACAACCCTTAAATGCATCTGCTACTGTTCAGAGGAAAAATACATTAGAATGCCTTTAACACCACTGTTATGACTGGAAATATACTGTTATGATTGGAAAACTATCGAACAAAAACTTTCATCCTTATGAGGTCTGGATGGGAAAAGATTTTCTATGCACAAAGACAATGGAAGGAAGCACAAGAAAAATATGGAACTGCATAGAAATGAAAAACATTTCTCCGGCTGGTGTTATGTGGCCAGGGGTTAAGCTGCCACCTGCAACACTGACATCCCACATTAGAGTGCTGGTTTAAGTCCTGACTGCTCTGCTTCCAATCCAGCTCCCTGCCAACACCACTGGGAAGGCAGCAGAGGGATGCCCAAGTGCTTGGCCCCTTTGCCCATGCAGGAGACTGGGGTGGAGTTTCAGGCTCCTGGCTTTGGCTTAGCCCAGCCCCAGTTGTTGGGGTCATCTGGGGATTAAACCAGGGGATGGAAGATCTCTCTCTCTCTGCCTCTACCTCTCTCTGCTCTGCCTTTCAAACAAATAAAATACATCTTTTAAAAAAATGAAAAGAAAGAATAAAAGGGGCTGGTGCTGTGGTGCAGTGGGTTAAAGCCCCGGCCTGCAGTGCCGGCATCCCATATGAGCGCTGGTTAGAGTCCCAGCTGCTCTACTTCTGACCCAGCTCCCTGCTAATGTGCCTGAGAAAGCAGCAGCTGCACCCACGTGGGAAACCTGGAAGCAGCTCTTGGCTCCTGGCTTCAGATTGGCTCAGCTCCAGCTATTGCAGCCATTTGGGGAATGAACCAGAGGATGGAAGATCTCTCTCTCCCTACCTCTGTCATTGTCTTTCAAATAAATAAAATCATCTTAAAAAAATTTTCCATCTAACTATAGCTATAGATAGTTAGCAGAGAACAAAGGAAAAAAGTGTAACACAGGGGTCAGCACTATCGTAAAGTAGGTTAAGCATATGCCTGCAGTGCTGGCATCCCATATGGGCACCAGTTCAAGTCCTGGCTGCTCCATTTCTGATCCAGCTCCCTGTTGATGGCCTGGGACAGCCGTATTAGATGGCCCAAGTGCTGGGGCCCCTGCACCTGCTGTGTGTGAGATCTGGAAGAAGCTTCTGGCTTCAGATGGGCACAGCTCCGAATGTTGCGGCCATTTGAGGAATGAACCAATGGGTGGAAGACCTTTCCGTCTGTCTCTCCCTCCCTCTGTCTATAACTACCTCTCAAGTAAATAAATAAAATCTTTTAAAAAATGATACAATCACTTAGACTTTAGGGCAAAGGCTAAAATCCTAAAATTCAAAAATAAAGCACACTTACACACTAACACAACATCCCCCTGCTTGCAGTAGAAAAATGTGTGAGAATTAGCTAGCTGATTCAGAGACAATGCATTGTAAGTACTTTCAATATATATTTAAAATAATTAACTTTAGTATAAATCAAAGCAATTTTAATTCTAATGAAAGTGATTGTTGCCTAATTACAATAATGTGCTCATGGTGCTATAGAAAGTAATGAGATACAAAATATGATGTGTGGGGAGCAATCCG
Organism: Oryctolagus cuniculus; assembly: GCF_051225735.1. NCBI lineage: Eukaryota > Metazoa > Chordata > Mammalia > Lagomorpha > Leporidae > Oryctolagus > Oryctolagus cuniculus. Next base: position 40,287,763 of record NC_142886.1, on the reverse strand, counting down.
GACTGGACTAAGTTGCTGAAATTAAGACTTATTCTATGCATCTGCTCTCCCACAATATGGCGCTGGGAGAGAAGTAAACAGCTTCCACACAGCTGCCTCCAGTTCAGCTAATAAACTGTAGGACTTGCTCCTGATTGGAGAGCAGCGTACTCGGCGTGTGGGCAGCCGAGTTGGGATTGGCGGAGGAGGACTATAAAGGAGGAGAGAGACGGCATGCACCAGGAACATCTATGGGGAACATCTAAGGGAACCCGTGCAGCCCCCGAGAAAGCCGGCCGGCGGTGTGCCGCTCCCCTGCGGAAGTGGGGAATGTGGCCAGGGGGAACTGCCCTTCCACGGAGGTGGAAGGGATAGTAGCCAACCCGGGAAGAACCAGCAGCAAACCCGGGGAGGGCCAAGCAGACAAAAGAACAGCGCAGGGTCCTGTGTCGTTCCTCCACGAAGAGGGGGAGCGACATAATGGTGCCGTGACTCGGATATGAAGCCTAGGCAGGGTTTAGTGTCGTTCCTCCACGAAGAGGGGGAGCGACAATGATGTATTTCACTGATTTTATGATGTATCTCAGGGCAGCGCTGTGGTGCAGTGAATAATGCCACAGCTTGCAGTACCAGCATCCCTTATGGGCACCGGCTGCTCTGTTTGCTATCCAGTTTCCTGCTAATACACCTGGGAAAGGAGAAGATGGCCCAGGTGCTTGGGGTCTCCATCCATGCGGGAGACCTGGATGAAGCTCCTGGCTTTGGATCAGCTCAGCTCTGACTGTTGTGGCCATTTGGGGAGTGAATCAGAGGATGGAAGACCTCTCTCTCTCTCTCTCTCTCTAGCTGTCCCCTTTGAATAAGTAAATAAATAATTTTAAAAAAGGATATATCTTTCAAGTTTTTTTTTTTTTTAATTTAAGAGGTGGAGAGCCAGAGAGAGAGAAAGAGAGAGAGAGAAATCAAGAAAACCTCCCACATGCTGGGTCACTCCCCAAATGCCCACAACGTCCAGGGCAGAGCCGAGCAGGAACCGGGAACTCAACCTGGCTATCCCACGTGGATGGCAGGGATCCCAGTGTCTGCACCAGCGGAGAGCTGGAGACGGGCGCCAGGACTGGATACCACACCCAGCTGCTCCGATGTGAGATGTGGGCATCTTAACTGGTGTCCTACCCGCTAGGCCAAATTCCCACCTGCCCTCGCCCCGACATTCTACTACATCTGAAATCGGGAAACATCTGACAGCTGTTAGCAGAATTTAAGTAACGGCTCTTTATTTTTATAATGGCACCTAAAATTATGATACATCTTAGATTTCCTAAGAGTGTTTAGGTTCAATACAGTATGATGCAGAGCGTGTTAACGAACAGTTGTTCTTGTTGTGCAGTGAAGGGTGATTTCTCGTTTTTATATCTTACCACACATTTCTAGCCTTCTAAAATGTAGCTCTATTTCTTTCATCATTGGGCATGGAACAAAATGGACCTTGGTTCCAATTCTGACTTCACTGCTTTATAGCGGGGTGGTCTTAAAGAACAGCTTTTTTTTTTTTTTTTTTAAGATTTGTATTTATTTATTACAGACAGTGAGAGCTAGAGACAGAGAGAAAGGTCTTCCTTTCGCTGGTTCACTCCCCAAATGGCCGCAACGGCTGGAGCTACGCCGATCCAAAGCCAGGAGCCAGGAGCCTTTTCTGGGTCTCCCACACGGGTGCAGGGACCCAAGGACTTGGGTCATCTTTTTTTTGTTTGTTTGTTTGTTTGTTTGTTTGTTTTTTGACAGGCAGAGAGAGAGAGAGAAAGAAACAGAGAGAAAGGTCTTCCTTTTTCCGTTGGTTCACCCCCAAAGTGGCCGCTACGGCCGGTGCGTTGCGGCTGGTGCACTGCGCTGATCCGAAGCCAGGAGCCAGGTGCTTCCTCCTGGTCTCCCACACAGGTGCAGGGCCCGAGGACCTGGGCCATCCTCCACTGCACTCCCAGGCCACAGCAGAGAGCTGGACTGGAAGAGGAGCAACCAGGACAGAATCCGTTGCTCCAACTGGAACTAGAACCCCAGGGTGCTGGTGCCACAGGCGGAGGATTAGCCTAGTGAGCCGCGGCGCCAGCCATGGGCCATCTTCTACTGCTTTCCCAGGCATAGCAGAGAGCTGGATTGGAAGAGGAGCAGCTGGGACTAGAACCGGAGGGTTAACCTACTGTGCCACGGTGCTGGCCCCTAGCGAAGAGCTTTGTGTCTGCTCCATGTTGCCCTGGGTTTTGGCTGAGGGATGTCTGATGAACTGCGCTCTACACTGGGGGGCGCCAGGCAACGATGGAGCTCGCAGTCCTTCCTGCTGAGGGCGGAGGTGTGGGGGAACCTACTCACCACATTTTCACGTCCCCTCACAACAAGTGCAGGAGAAATTTTTATTCCACTCTGAAAAAATTGGGTGTCTTCCAAGAAGCCAGCTGGGAGAGGGGTAACCGCTTACTGTCGCTGCCTCTCTGACAACTGGGAAACTCAGGCCATTTGGGGGTCGCTTCTGTTGATTATGCAGGTCCTTCTGATGTGTATTTCTGTGTCTCAAGAGTCCTATCCTTCTTGTGTTTTCTCATCTCCCAACGCCTTAAACCCACCAGTGCCCATTTCTGGCGCAGGTTCCGTGTGCACGAGTAGTGGCCACCAGCACTATTTGCCAACATCAAGTCCTGCCCAGGGCTGGACTCACGGGAGGACTGTGTTTCCTTAACCCCCTGAAGCTGGGGACAGCCGTGTGACTTGTGTCTCTTCCAGGTGGAGCCTTTACATCGCTGGTGCTCAGCCTTCCGGCCACTCCTGCTCCTTCCTGGGCGATATGGAAGCATCTGGTTCTAAAGCAGAGCCCCAGACAAAGGCAGCCCCAAGCCCCGAGACAGGCCGGGGAGCTGCTCGGGCCGTGCTGCCCTCTGGATGGGGAGCACGTCAGTTTAAAAACTATTTATTTTAGGGTCGACGTGGCGTAGCAGGTTAAGCCACCACCTACAAGTGGAATTCGAGTCCTGCTGCTCCACTTCTGGTGCAGCTCCCTGTCAATGCTCCTGCAAACACAGTGGAAGATGGCCCATGTACCTGGGCCCCGCCACCCACGCGGGACACCAGGATGGGGCTCCAGGCTCCTGGCTTCAGCCCGGCCCAGCCCCAGCCAGTGTGGCCATTTGGGGAGTGAACCAAGATGGAACACCTCTTTATCTCTCTGTCTCCCTCTCTCCACTTTCTCTTTCAAATAAATAAATAAATCTTTAAAAATACTTAGAGAGAGAGAGAGAGAGAGAGAATGAGAATGAGCATTCCCTCTGTTGGTTCACTCCCCAAAATGCCTGCAATGGCTGGAGCTTAGAGTCAGGAACTCAATCCAGGTCTTCCACATGGGTGGGAACCCAGCCAGATAAACGGCCACCTGTTACCTCCCGGGGTCTGCGTTTGCAGGAAGCTGGTGTCAGGGGCAGAGCAGGTAGTGAAGTCAGGCACTCTGCCTATGGGTTGTGGATGTCTTAACTGTTAGGCCAAATACCTGTCCCAGGGGCTAGTGCCATGTTGCAGCAGGTAAAGCCACTGTGACACTGTGGCATCCCATGTGGCTGCTGGTTGGAGTCCTGGCTGCTCCACTTCAGATCCAGCCCCCTGCTAATGGCCTGGTAAGCAGCGGAGGATGGCCCAGGTGCTTGGGCCCCTGCACCCACATGGGAGACCCAGTGCAAGCTCCTGGCTTCTGGCTTCAGCCCGGCCCAGCCCTGACCATGGCATAAACTTTTTGCTGTATCACATGACTGAGATTTGGGGGTTATCTTCTTACTGCAGCATAACCTCAGCCACACTGATTACATCACGTGCAAGCTGCTGCCTCGAATCCTTTTGGACAGAAACTCTGTTACAAATGCACAAACACAGACACAGACTCCCAACAAAAGCCTATTTGAGAGAAAAGATATTTACAGATCATTTACAGAATATGCTGTCAGTCTGTGTCTCCAAATACTTTTTTTTTTTTTTTTTTTTTGGCAGGCAGAGTGGACAGTGAGAGAGAGACAGAGAGAAAGGTCTTCCTTTTGCCGTTGGTTCACCCTCCAATGGCCGCCACAGCTGGCGTGCTGCGGCCGGCACACCGCGCTGTTCCGATGGCAGGAGCCAGGTGCTTCTCCTGGTCTCCCATGGGGTGCAGGGCCCAAGCACCTGGGCCATCCTCCACTGCACTCCCTGGCCACAGCAGAGAGCTGGCCTGGAAGAGGGGCAACCGGGACAGAATCTGGCGTCCCAACTGGGACTAGAACCTGGTGTGCCGGAGCCGCTAGGTGGAGGATTAGCCTAGTGAGCCGTGGCGCCAGCCTCCAAATACTTTCAATTTATTCTTGCTCAAGTCTGATCACCAGCTCATTTCACAATCAACATCCAGGAATTGTGTCTTAATATTATGTTCTGGCTCTTTTATTAGTGTGGGAGAAGATACATAAAATCCTTTCAAGTCCTGAGAAGTATGTAACCCAGGAGCATTCAATATATTCACAATGCTGTGTAAGCATCACCACTACCTATGCTCAAAACTTTCTAATCATCTAACATCACTAAACAGTAACCCTGCCCTTCCGCCTTCCCTCAGCCCCGTAACCTCCTACTTGATCTTGATGAACTTGCCTGTTCTAGGTTCTCCACGTAAGCGGAGTCCCAGAGTGCTTGTCCTCTGTGCCTGGCATATTTCTCTGAGCACAGTTCTTTTCAAGGCTCAGCTGTGTTGTAGCATTTCTCCACGTCTCATTCCTTTATGTGACTGAGTGCCAGTCCACTGTGCACGTGTATCGCATTTTGTTTGTCCACGCATCCGCTACCGGCCACTTGGGCTGTTGCCACTTTTGGCTATAGAAATAATGCTGCTATAAACATTAGCATTGAAATATTTGTTTGAATCCTCACTTTGAGCTGTTTGCACTCTCCACCCAGGAGCAGAATGCTGGCTCATATTGTCACTCTATGTTTAACCTTCTGAGAAACTGTTTTCCACTCTGCTTTGACGCTTAAATCACAGTTCAATTAGATAACTGATGCGTGCAGTTCTCAATTTCATTTTCCAGGAAAATGTCCTGCACAAAATCACAAGGGGAAGATTCTTCAGAGAATCGGGCTCTGGGAAGCCGCCTATGTTTCCTCCTTTGTGATAACAAGAATCCTAGGCTGGGTCACGACTCTGGCCGAGGGCTGATGATGAAAAACAGCCCCAAGTTCCTGGGAATGTCTCCCCAACCCAAGCTCCTTCACAGACCCCCTTTAACCACTCACAACAGGCGTGGGAGTATCAACACCCCAGCCTGCACACCTAGGATCACGTGGGTTGTGAGTTCTGTGCTGCTTCTGGCTTCCACTAAGGATCTCACAGCAGGTGCACGCCGTGGTGTGCGTCCTCACCCGGCCACTCTGCATACACTTCCCTGCCTTGTATCACTTCCCCCTTCCCTCGCCTGTATCCCCTGCACCTCCCCGTAAACTTTCTGCACTCAGATTCCTGGCTCTTTGCTACTGAGGGAACTCAAACCAACACAAAGCTCCTTTCCAGCCCCTTTCTAGATCCTTCTGTCTTCCATATTTCTGTTCCTCCTTTCCCTCGGTCAGGTATTTCACTTCCCTTTTATGACTGCTTTCCCGCGTGCTTCCTTGTCTGCTACATGCAAGTCTTGGCAGAATAAAGCATGATGGAATTAATTTTTAGGGGACACCATCATATAATAGTACGATAATAACCCAGGTTACAGCCGATAGAATTTCACTCTTGTGGGGAGCAAACCGGACTAGACTGTTACTGGAATTAAGACTTATTCTATGCATCTGCTCTCCCACAATATGGCGCTGGGAGAGAAGTAAACAGCTTCCGCACAGCTGCCTCCAGTTCAACTAATAAACTGTAGGACTTGCTCCTGATTGGAGAGCAGCGTACTCGGCGTGTGGGCAGCCGAGTTGGGATTGGCGGAGGAGGACTATATAGGAGGAGAGAGACGGCATGCACCAGGAACATCTATGGGGAACATCTAAGGGAACCCGTGCAGCCCCCGAGAAAGCCGGCCGGCGGTGTGCCGCTCCCCTGCGGAAGTGGGGAATGCGGCCAGGGGGAACTGCCCTTCCACGGAGGTGGAAGGGATAGTAGCCAACCCGGGAAGAACCAGCAGCAAACCCGGGGAGGGCCGAGCAGACAAAAGAACAGCGCAGGGTCCTGTGTTGCTCCTCCACGAAGAGGGGGAGCGACACACTCTCATTTTAACAACGCATACATGCATATGCCTGGGGGAAAAGGCCAGAACAAAATGCACCAGGATGCTAGTAACGGCTAATTCTGGTGATACCATGACAGATGGTTTAATTTTTTCTTCTTTACATTGATTTTACAAAGAACATGAAGCTTTAGCTTGCTCATCTATACATGGGCGAGGTCACCCCTACCTCACGGAGCTGTGCTGACTGACATGAAGTGTCAGGGTAAGGCAGCATAAACTGCCTCCCATGACCACAAATTCACAGTGCGCACTTAGTATGTGCTCACTGAAGGGTGCCAGGCGCCGTTACTACAGCAACAGTAAGCAAGTAAAAGCCAAGTGTTAGAAACGAGACAGTAGGGGCAGGCAGTTCGCCTGGTGGTTAAGGGGCCCATGTTCCCATTGAGGCTGCCTGGGTTCAGATCTCGGCTCCACTCCTGACGCCAGCTTCTTGCTAATGCAGACTCCGGGAGGGAGCCGTGATGGCTCAGGACTGAGGGCCTGGTACCCAGGGGGGAGACTGCACTGAATTCCCGGCTCCCAGATCCAACCATCACAGGCCTCTGGGGAGTGAATCAACGATGAGTGTGCGCTCTCGCTCGCTCTCTAATAAATAAAAATTTTTTAAAAAGACATGACAAAGTAAAAAAAAAAAAAAGCCCACACTTATGCTTCCTAGTCATATAATGCTTTGTACTTTTTACCAAGCACTCACATGCCAAAGTGCCTTGCCCTTCACAAGAACCTATAAGAGCTTTGGGAGAAGTGGGCAGGAGGCGGAAGCAGGTGTCACTGAACAGTGAGGGTGCACCAGGTGCCCAGGTGGGCTCTCTGCAGGTGCCCTACATGAGAAGCATGGAGCTCAGAAGCGTTAGGAATCGTGCCCAGTTACAGAGGCACCAAAGTCTCCAACCCTAGATCCTGCCAGTCTGGTTCCACTCCACTGAGCCACGCGATCACCTCTGCAGCTCAAATGCCCGGGTTCACACGGGCCCAGCTCCCCAGGCAGCCCCGGTGCCTGCTGCACCCACGCTCCCGTCCTTACCCCCCACTGCTCCTTCCCCCTCTACAGCTCTGGGGGTCGCAGGGGGTGGTTTCTGATGGCGGTCAAGAGCACTCCGTTCCCTAATTTCCCACCAGCTCATCACTCTACTGAAACCAAAATCTTGTACTTGCTACACAAACACAACAGGCTCAAGGCTAAGTCCAGAGCAACACCTGCTTATTACATGTTCACCCCGAGACCTTCCTAAGTAGAAACTCTGGAACCGTCTTTGGAGCAGGAAGTGTTCTGAGGGACTTCAGGAACATGGCTAACACAGCCCTGCAGGGTGTGGGCTGGGAGAGAGAGCCATGGGGGGGGTGGGGTGTCACTCCTCCTCCATCCCCCCCAGGGTCCTGGGTCCTGGTCGTCCAGAGAACGTGGCGAGTGCTTCCGGGATCCCCAGTTATCATGGCGCCATCACGGCCTGCCAATGGGCAGTGCCACCCAAGCTGGCCGAGGGTTGTGAGCCAGGATGCTCTGCACAGAACTTTCGGTATACCCCGTGTGTGTCCCTGGTCATGCCGGTCCCTTCCGTCCCATCTCCTACTCACCAGCTGTAGCTTTGGCTCCTGGACTAACCATTCTTCACGGGTCACCTGAGGCTGATCTCTTCCCTCCACGGTGCTCCCCCTCCCAGCATACCACCTCCACGTGTGGGAGCCCCGGGGCGCTCCACCTGGGCCCCCCCTCCCCTGATGAGCCTTCTGTGCAGCACTCAGCACACACACCTGGTGCTGTGGCCCTTTCGCCGCTCCTGGGGATCTTGCAGTGGGAGGCAGGGGGGATGCGGCTGCCTCTCTCTGGCTAGCCTTTCACACCCTTCTCCCGCTCCAGCCCTCTCTTCTCCATCTCTACAGCATCGTCCCCGAATCCATTAGCACCAGATTAAGCTTCAAGGGTGAACAGTCTTGAGGGGTGTAGCGCAGAGACCCCCCATCTTCTGCTGGGGACCAAAGCATAACAGACCAAAACCACGCCACACCCTTGCTCAAACTCTCCCTGGCTCTCGGCTGCCTCCAGGTAAGCTCGGTCTAGCTGGTTGGTCTGACAGTGAAGGCCCCTCCATCCCGCTAGCCAGCAGACCTCCCTAGCCTCCCTTCCACTGCTCCCACCAGACAAGCCAGCTCGCAGCTGCTGAATGTAATTCTTGCCTGCCCCAGAGACAACACACTTTTCGTCCTCAAACCCAAATCGTGCTGAACCCTAACTAGTTCAGCTCGAAAGCCATGCTTGCCCTGGTTCTTCCTAGTAGGAAATGTTTCCACCTTACAGAATGCATATCACTGCCAATCTGGGATTCTACCTGATCTGCTCTCTGTAAGCATGACGTCAAGGACCGAGTCTTTAAATTCGGGCTTTAGGGGTGGGCTTTATGGCGCACTGGGTTAGGCTGCTCCACAGGATGCCCTTATCTTATACCCGAGGGCCAGGGATCGAGTCCTGACTCTGCTTCTGATCCAGCTCCCTCCCTGCTAGTGCACTCCCTGGGAGGCAGTGGGGAATGGTTCAAGTTCTTGGGCCCCTGCCACTCATGTGGGAGACCCGGATGGAGTTCCAGGCTCCTGGCTTTGGCCTGGCCCCGTCTTGGCTGTTGCCAGCATCTGGGGGAGTGAATCAGCAGATGGAAGATCTCTCTCTCTCTCTCTCTCTCTCTCTCTCTCTCTCTCATAAATAAAAATAAACTCGGGCTTTTCCTTGGCCAGCAGCTGGCGCACAGAATAAAGTCAGTGAATGTTCACATATCCCTGTCCCTGTCTGCAGCTGTCTTCTGCAGAGTCGCAGGTGCTGATGCTGCAGGCCTGGGGAGGGGCCGTAGGCTGCATGGCCTCTCTCTCTCTCTCTCTCTCTTTACAAAAGCAGTTAGCTTATTTGAGAGGGGAAGAGGGAAAGGAAAAGGGGGGGAGGGGAGGAAGGGGGAGGGAGAACAGGTGCTCCCATCAGCTGGCTCCCTTCCCAAGTGCTTTCAATGAAGATAGGAACTCAACCCAGTAGCTGTGCCACTAGGCGCAGGAACTGCATTACCTGACCCACCACCTGCTGCCTCCCAGGGTCGGTCTACAGGAGCAGGAAGCTGGAATCCGGGGCTGGAGTCGGATTCGAGGCCAGGTACTCCCGGGTAGGATCAGACCCGCTCGCCCGCCCGCCCGCCAGGACTGCATGTGCCACCAGCTCCCAGGTGGGGCAGACGCTGCCAGTGCGCAGGCCGCCTGTGGATAGCACGGAGGCACCCGCGCCTGCAGGTCGCGAGCCGCGCTGGGGAACGGCGGCCGGGGCCTCGCGGGCCCACTCACCTATGGTGGACACGACGGTGCCCACGAAGTAGAAGGCGCCTGTGAAGTCCCAGCGCGGGCGGACGTTGTCGACGCGGATGCCGGCCCTGACGGCCTCCTCGTAGTGGCGGAGGAGTCCTCGCAGCTCGTCGCGGCTCAGGTTGTGGCCGCGGCTGAAGTTGGCCAGGCGCTCCTCCCAGCGTTGCTTGGCCTGGCGCTCGTGCGCCCGCTCCAGCGCCGAGAAGACGGCGGCGCCGCCCAGCAGGTAGAGCGCGATGAGCACGGCGAGCAGCAGGAAGCGCGCGTTGTCCTCGTGCAGGAGGCCCAGGCCGCAGCTGCAGGTGCGGCCGGCCATGGCCCGACGCGGAGGCAGCGCGGGGCCGGGCGCTCAGCCCTCGCCCATGACCGCCGCTCGCCACGCTGGGCGGTGCGGCTCCCCGGGTCGCCGCCTCGGCCGCGCCTGCCCAGCCGGCTCCCCACGTCCGCCTTGAGCCCTGGTTTCGAATCCTCTTTGCCACCAGAGTTCTCCGTGACGCTCAAGAGCGGTGGGACCGGCGCAGAGCCCGCTTCTGCTTGGCCAGCGGATGCGGCGCTGGGTTTCCAGCCCGCGCCCTACCCGGCTCCGACCGGGGAGGGGGCGTGGCGCGGCGTCAGGGCCAGCTCCAGCCGACTCGGATCTCCCCCCGAGGTCTCGGCCCCTGGGACCATCGCTTCTCACGCCGCTGACGGCCGGGACGCGCGGTCCGCCTGCTGGCCGTGGCACGGCCGCCTCTGCGGGGTCCGCGGGGGCGCGTCCTAGTCGTGGTGTCGCCCCGGTGGCCTCCGGAGTCCCCGACCCGGCTGCCGGAGCTTAGAGGCTGGAGCTGGTCCCCGGTGGGGGCCGGGATGACCCGACTGTACTGAGCGAGGGCTGCGGACTCGGACCGCCTGCTCGGCCCCCGCGCGGCGCGGCATCCGGCGGGCGGAGGGGCTGGAGAGAGATCAGAAAGGGAGGTTGGAACGAGGGCGCCAAGGAAGTCAGAGGCCTCTCCCCCGGGCAGTCGCCCTTGGCCTCTGGGTCCTCCGCGGGGGCGTCGTCTGCCAGCGAGGCTCGGCCCGGCCCCGACGGAGCGCGTCCGGCGAGCCTGCTTGGTGCAGGGAGAGGCATCCAAGGACGGGGACGGGGGCCCCCTGGCCACAGTGACCCCGGAGACCTCCCTCTCTTGCGCACGGGCTGCGGGCCTGGGCTCCACGCAGAGTGCGCTCCCCACCCGCACCCGGCGCACACCCGTTGCCAGCGCTCCAGCAGACCGCCAGGCCCCTCCCGGAGACCCCACCTTGCAGGGGCGCTGGGGCCGCGGCCGCGCTCGGCTCTCACCTCCCTGGGAGCGCTCTGTCCGTGCCGCTCCGCTGGGACTGTCCCCCGAACCCCTCGCCGCTTCCGCCCTGCGGCAGAGACCCGCGCGGATCTCTACCTTCCCCAGCAGGCGCGCGCCGACGCTGCAACAGGTGGAGCCGCGCGGCTGCCTGCGGCGGCGACTCCACCCCGTCGCCCGCCTCCAGGACGCGCAGGGCCGCCTCCGGCTCTGGACTCCGCCGGCTGGGGCCGGGCGCTCGGCGGGCGGACCTCGGGGCTGCGGCGCTCACACCCGGGGCGTGCGCTTCCCGGAGATGGGCGCTCGGCAGGCCTACGCCGGCCCGTCGGGGGCCAGGAGAGGGCGCTCGGCCCCCTCGCTACACTTGTCGCCCCACCCATGGACAAAGCCACCCCGGGCACGTGGGAGCGGTCCCAGGTTCAGAGCCCCACCCGCTCGCAGCCCTGAGGAGCAAAACCAAATCATTTTGAATGAAAGTCACGCACAGCTGTGGGACGCGTGAAGAAGCCCTGACACCGCCCGTCTTCCTCGCTGCTTTGATTTTGTAGTAGCCTACTGGGGCAGGCTCTTTGGAAAAGTAGCAGACGCAGGGGCAGGTATATGCACCCGAGGTGAGTGTCCATTTTATTATGAAAACTTTCAACCATGACAAAAAGTTGTATAGATTTTCCAGTGAGCACCCACATACCCAGCACCTGGACTCCACAGTTAGCATTGCACTATACTTGCATGATTCCCCATCTACGCGCCCCTCCTCCCATCGGTCCATCCAATTGGGATGCAGAAAGTTGTAGGCACTTCCGCCCTGTCCCAGCTCTCCTGCTTGACTGTCGTTACCTAGATTTCAATATTTATTTGCTCCTTTGGGGGTAAAGATTACGAGCAGTGAAATGCCCAGATCTGCAGTGGAGCATTAAAAGGGTTCTGACAATTGCATACACGTCGCAGGCACCTGCCTGTGCAGCCGGCCAAGGGACCATCACCTGCAGGTGCGCACTCCCAGGCTTCCTCCCACATTCGCCACAGGGAACCGACCTTGTGATTAAAAATATATATATTTTGTGGCCTTTATTGCATTTAGTTTTGCTGTTCCGGGTAGGTCTCCTTGGTGTGAAGCATAGTTTTGCGATTTATCCATGCTTTAGTAATGTGTCCCTGTTTTAGTAACTTTTTCCTCTTTATTGCTAGTTTTTCATTGTTTAGATATATTATAGTTCACTTATTCTGTTGATAGGAGCAGGGTTTCTAGGGAATTTTGGTTATCATAAGTAACATTGTCAGGAACCTGCTCGAGCAACTGTTTGTAGGCAGCTGTTTGCACATGTCCTGGGCACATAGCAGTGGGAATTCTGGGTGCTGGGGTAGTTTCCTAAGAAACTGCCTGCCGCTGTCCCCAGGCGCTGCTTGCACTGTCGAGGTACAGCAGTTCCTGAGCCTCCCCCACCACCACCACCCTTGTGAAGAGCTGGCAGGCTGTTTTTAAGACACTGTACTTGGGTGGATGTACAGTGATGTCTCACTGCCATTTTAATTTGTACTTCCTTGATGTCTAAAGTGCTTGTTGTCTATTTGTTTGTCTTCCTTTGTAGATTCTAGTTGAAATATTTTTCCCATTTAAAAAAATTCATTTCTCTATTATTAAGTTATAGGGATTCTTTATACAAGGCATCTTCAAAAAGTTCATGGGGGGGGGGACCAGTGTTGTAGAATAATAGGTTAAGTCTCGTCGGCAGGGCCAGTATCCCACGTGGGCACCAGTTTGAGTCTCGGCTGCTCCACTTCCAATCCAGTTCTCTGTGTGGCCTGGGAAAGCAGAAGAAGATGGTCCAAGTCCTTGGGCCCCTGCACCCACTGGGAGACCTGGAGGAAGCTCCTGGCTCTTGACTTTGGATAGGCTCAGCTTCAGCCATTGTGGACATTTGGGGAATGAACCAGCAGATGGAAGACCTCTCTCTCTCTCTCTCTCTCTCTCTGTCTATTCCTCTCTCTGCCTGTAGTTCTGCCTCTCAAATAAGTAAATATTAGAAAAAGTCCATGAAGGGCTGGTATTGTGGCACAGTGGTTTAAACCACTGCCTGTGACACTGGCATCACATGTGAGTGCTGGTTCCAGTCCTGACTGCTCCACTTCTGATTCAGCTCCCTGCTGGTGTGCCTAGGAAAGTGGCAGAAGAGGGTCCAAGGGCTTAGGCTCACCTGGGAGACCCTGATGACGATGTAGGCTCCCGGGTTCAGCCTGGCCCAGCCCCAACACTGTGGCCATCTGGGGAGTGAACCAGCAGATGAAAGGTCTCTCTCCCTGTCTCTAACTCTGCCTTTCAAATAAATAAATAAAATACATGCATACATAAATAAATCAGTCCTTTTATTAAGTTCATGGAAAATCAACATTATCTTTTATTCCATTTTTTCACAAACTCTTTTGAAGCCCCCTGGATATATCCAGGATACCAGTTCTTTCTCACATTCAAGGTACATTCAAAGATAAATTAATTTTTGTACAAAGTCTTTGTGAAAACCACAAATATAAGGGGTCTCCAAAAAGTTCATGAAAAATACGTATTATGAAAAAACTATGCATAGCTATAGTGAAGTCACCTCAGTTCAAATCTGGGGAATGCTTTCTCTTTCTGGCTTGCCAGTTCATTTTTTTTAAATGTTTTCAGACCGATGTAAGTTTTTAATTTTGGTGGAGACCAATGGATCAATCTTTCTGTTGGGTTGCATAGATTTTCTGTCCTCTGCTGCCCCAGAAATTGTATGGTTTTACCCTTTATATCTGGGTCTATAATCCATTTTTAGTTATAAGGTGTGAGGTAAGAGTCAAAGTTGATTTTGTCCATATGGCCGTTCACTCATCCAATGCCACTTGTTGAAAAGACAACCATGACTAAATTTCTTTCTGTTTTTTTTTTTTTTTTTTTTTTTTGACAGGCAGAGTGGACAGTGAGAGAGAGACAGAGAGAAAGGTCTTCCTTTTGCCGTTGGTTCACCCTCCAATGGCCGCCGCGGCCGGCGCACCGCGCTGATCCGATGGCAGGAGCCAGGAGCCAGGTGCTTTTCCTGGTCTCCCATGGGGTGCAGGGCCCAAGCACCTGGGCCATCCTCCACTGCACTCCCTGGCCACAGCAGAGGGCTGGCCTGGAAGAGGGGCAACCGGGACAGAATCCGGCGCCCCAACCGGGACTAGAACCCGGTGTGCCGGCGCCGCTAGGCGGAGGATTAGCCTAGTGAGCCGCGGCGCCGGCTTCTGTTTTTTGTTCATTATCTATGTCCCCATTCTTATCCCAATACTACACCATCTCAATTACTTGTAGCTTTTTTAAAATAAAGGTTTTTTTTTTTTTAATTGAAAGGCAGAGTTAGAGGGAGAAGCAGAGAGAGAGAGAGATCTTCCATCCACTGGTTCACTCCCCAGGTGGCTGCAAGAGTCCAGGCTGGGCCAGACTGAAGCCAGGAACTTGGAGCTTCTTCCAGGTCTCCTACATGGGCGCACGGGCCCAAGCACTTGTGCCGTCTTCTGCTGCTTTCCCAGGAGCTGGATTGGAAGTGGAGCAGCTGGGATTCGAACCGGCACCCGTATGAGCTGCCAGCATGGCAGATAGCGGCTTTACCCACTACACCACAGTGCTGGCCCCTTAACTTGTAGCTCTGTGGTAGGTCTTGAAGTCAAGGAAGTGTGAGTCGTCCAATTCTGCTCTTCTTTTTCAGGATTTCTTTGGATGTTATAAATCCTTTACATCTCCATAAGAAATCAGAATCAGCTTGTCAATTTCATCTGAATTGCCCCTGTGGGTTCTTGGTAGGGCTGGTGTTAAACCTATTTTGGGCCAAAACTGGCATCTTGGCCTTTTGTGAGTGAGGTGTCTGCCTCTCATCACTTCAGTCTTCTTAGCAGGCTTTCATCAGGAGGTCTCGCACATCTTTTGCAAATTCATTCTGAAGCATTTTAGATGCTCTTGATGGTATTGTCAATGGGATTCCAGAACTTGCTTTATCCGGCAGCCCTGCTAGATGTCCTCGCGAGCCGCAGCACAGCCGCTGCTCCGTGGAGTCCTTTACAAGTCTCTGGGTGAGTGACCAAGCCATGCGCAGTTCAGGTTGGTTCTTCCTTCCTGGTCGCTCGCTCTCATCGCAATGGTTATGGTCAGCTCGTTACTGAGTAGCAGGCGTGGAAGCCGATAGCCTTGTCTCGTCCAGGATCTTAGAGGAAATCCCTCAGTTTATCATCCTTAACGCGATATCAGCTGTGGATTTCTCAGATACCCTTTCTCAGGTTGAAGAAGCCTTTTTTTAGTTCTGTTTCTAGTTTTCTGAGTATTTTTTAAAAAGGCGTAAGCGAGTGCTGAATTTGGTTGGGTGCTTTATGTTGTGTGCAGGAATGATACCGTTTTCTCCTTTACTCTGTTAATACACTGGATTGCCTCGGTTGCTTTTTTAATGTCATGGCCAATTTTGCATTTCTGGGATAAATCCCACTTGGGTTTCCCGCTCTTTATGATTTTTATTCTTCTGCTTCGTTTTGGGTTCACTTTGCTTCTTTTCCTGGCTTCTAGAGGATGCTTAGGCTCCTGATTTTAGACCTGTGTTCTTTGCTCATGTTCGTATTTTAAAGCTTTAAATCTCACTGTTATCCCAGAGCTGGGCTACATCCTAAAAATTTTTGATATGCTGAATCTTCATCATTTTGTTAACAGTACTTTGTAATTTCTTCTCTCTTCTTTGGACCATGAATTATTTAGAAATATTTTGCATAATTTCCAAATATCTGTTTTTTTTCTTTTTCTTTTCTTTTCTTTCTTTCTTTTTTTTTTTTTTTTTTTTTTGGCAGGCAGAGTTAGTGAGAGAGAGACAGAGAGAAAGGTCTTCCTTCTGTTGGTTCACCCCTCAAATGGCTGCTACGGCTGCGCGCTGTGCCGATCTGAAGCCAGGAGCCAGGTGCTTCCTCCTGGTCTCCCATGTGGGTACAGGGCCCAAGCACTTGGGCCATCCTCCGCTGTACTCCCGGGCCACAGCAGAGAGCTGGCCTGGAAGAGGAGCAACTGGGACAAAATCTGGCGCCCCAACTGGGACTAGAACCCAGGGTGCCGGCGCCACAGGTGGAGGATTAGCCTAGTGAGCCACAGTGCCGGCCTTTTTTTTTTTTTACAGGCAAGTTATGTATGTCTAACTTGTTTCCAATGTGAGTATTCAACATTCAGTTTCCCCCTCTTTCTTAATTGACTGACACCTGTTTTATGGAACAGCCAGATGGCCTTAGAGAGTGTGCCATACACACTTGGAAAGAAGGCGCAGTCTGCACTTGCTGGGTAGCAATGCCGGTAAAGGTCGATTAGGTCAAGGGACCAGCTGAGTTTTCAGATCGTCTGTCTTGCTGACTTTCATTCTGGCTGTCCTATGGGTGGGTGAGAGGGTATTTAACATCACTAATTACAATTGTGTGATTGTCTTTTTTCCTCTGATTCTGTCCATTTTCCTTCGTTGACCTGGAGCTGTTTCAGGCACGTGCATTTATGATGATAACGTCTTTCCCTCTGGTCATACTCTTGGCTTGGAAGTCTACTTTATCTGAGGCTCAGTCACCATGGCTGACTTTTGCTTGACATTTGTATGCTGTCTTTTCTCACCCATTTACTTTTAACCTGTGACTCTGTGTATTCAAAGTGGACTTGTTGTGAGCAGCATGGTTGGGTATTTTTTGAGTGGGAGCTGGGTCGATTCGGACAGCTTCCATGTTTTAACTGGATTGGCCAATCCAGTGCCGTCCAGAAGTTGTGCAATAATGGACATACTTTCTATCTATGCTGCTCCGTAGGGAGGGTAGCATGACGCTGACAGCTGAGCCCTGAAATGTGGCTGAGTGGTTTTTATTTAATGTTGAGTTTGTGTTAGCCCTCGCCATGCATGCAAGTTCAGACGTCAGCTGGAACTCCCAGCAGTCTACGTGGAGAACTTGAGAGTCCTCTCTTGTGTCACTCCCTCTCCAGAGGCTGCACTCACTCCAGGCAGACTCCATTTTCTGCTGGAGACTCCCAGGCCTGCATGGTACAGCCCGAGACCCGACCTCAGGAGAAGAGAGGTGGGGAGAAAGAAAACCAGCAGGAAACTTCCCCAGGGGCACCTTCTTCCGCCGGCTGACTCCACTCAGTTTCTGCTATTTCTGGTCACTTCAGCTCTGCGAGTGGCTGGGTTTGAGGATCTTCTCCAGGGCTTGCAACGTGGAGCCGGTGCGAGCGGGGGAGCTCTTGGGCTCTGCCAGGAACCTGAAGCCACTTGGTTTCCCCCCGACATTTTATAATGAAATTTTCAAGCATGTCCAAGTTGGAATTTTAAAGTGGCAACTTGCAAATCACCCCCTTGGCTGTGCAGCTGAGCTGTAATTCGCTATGCTTGCCGTACCATGTATCTGTCCGTCTGTTAATTTACCTTCTATTTAGTGCAGGCATTGCTACCCTCGCCCCTGACTACCTCAGCGTGAGTATCATCAACTAGAGTTCAACAGCGTTTAGTTTTCTCTTTCTTGATGTAGAATTGCACACAATGAATGACTGCATACACCTCAACTGTACATTTTTAAAAAAAACATTTTTATTAAGTTATAATTTACAGTAAATAAAAATGCCCAATTTGGTGCCCAACAGTTCGGTCATGGAAATATTTCTGTTACCCCACAGCAGTCCTGTCGCTCCCCGACTCGCGGAGGAACGACACCGGACCCTGCGCTGTTCTCTTTCCCCGACCCTTCCCAGGTTTGCTGTCATTTCCCCCCTTGCGTAGGAACGACACCATCCCGGGTTTGCTCCCGGCACCCCCACCGCTTTCTCCGCTTCCACGGAGGAGTAGCACACCGCCGGCTGACTCTTTCAGGGGTTCCTCAGATGTTCCTGGTGCATGTTGTCTCTCTCCTCCTTTATAGTCCTCTTCCACCAATCCCAACTCTGCTGGCGCTCTCTCTCCGCCTGCTGAGCACGCTGCTCTCCTCCAATCAGGGGCAGGATCAGCTCCTGCAGCTTGTTAGTCGAATTGGTGAGGCAGCTGTGTGGAAGTTGTTTACTCCCTCTCAGTGCCATATGGTGGGAGATCAGATGCATAGAATCAGTCCTAGCAGTTCCAGTTATTTAGTCTAGTCTCGGTTGCTCCCCACACAGTCCCTTATGCACTTTGCTTCCTTCTCCTCACCTTTGCATTTATTTTTTAAAGCCACTCAGCTTTTCTACTTGAAGGGGAGGGAGGGTAAGACTCTAACAAACAAGAATTAGAGACCACATAGGGTGGCCACTCCCTGCCAAATGTGAGGTGGGGGACCGGCACTGTGGCGCAGCGGGTTAAAGCCCTGGTCTAAAGCGCTGGCATCCCATATGGTCGCCGGTTCAAGACCCGGCTGCTCCACTTCTGATCCAGCTCTCTGCTGTGGCCTGGGAAAGCAGTAGAAGATGGTCCAAGTGCTTGGGCCCCTGCATCTGTGTGGGAGACCCGGAAGAAGCTCCTGGCTCCTGGCTTTGGATTGGTGCAGCTCCAGTCATTGCGGCTAATTGGAGAGTGAACCTCTCTCTCTCTCTGCCTCTCCTCTCTCTGTGTAACTCTTTCAAATAATAAATAAAAAATAAATCTTTAAAAATGTGAGGTGGGAACATGCCTGGGTGCAGCAGCCCCTTACGTCTTTCCTGCATGAATGCCTCTCATACATGGTAAAGCTCTTGGCCAGGGAACTATCTAGATTCCCCAGGTGTTGTTTCAGATATTGAAGGGAGGTTGTTAGACCAACTCTTCTTTGCAAACCTAACAGGAGCTTTTCATGTCAAATGCAGGCACTCATGGTGTCTCAACATATCTTTTCCCAGGGTGGGCATTTGCCTAGCAGCTAAGATGCCGGTTAGGGTGCCAGTGGCCCACATCTGAGTGTCTGGGTTTGACCTTGAACTTGGGCTCCAGCTTCCTGATAATGTGGACCCTGGGAGGCAGCAGTGAGGGTCAAGCAGTTGGGTCCCTGCCACCCATGGGAGACCTGGGTTGAGTTCCCAACTCCTGGCTTCTACCTTTGCCTAGCCCTGGCCATTGTGCGCATTTGGGAGGGGAACCCACAGCTGGGAATTTGCTGTGTTTGACTGCTTCTCAAGTTAAAAAATAAATTTTGGGGTCAGCATTGTGGTGTAGTGGGTAGAGCCGTCGCCTGTGATGCTGGCATCCCACATGGGTGCCAGTTCCAGTCCTGGCTGCTCCACGTCCAATCCAGTTCCCTGCTAGTGGCCTGGGAAAGACAGCAGAAGATGCCCTAAGTGCTTGGGCCCTGCTACCCAGGTGGGAGGTCTGGAGGAAGCTCCTGGTTCCCGGTTTGGCCTGGCCTAGCTCTGGCCATCTGAACCAGTATATGAAAGTGCTGTCTCTCTCTGTGTGTGTCTCCCTCTCTCTCTGTAACTCTGACTTTTAAATAAATAGATCTTTTTAAAAAATTTGCCCTACTGCTGGCACCACAGCTCACTTGGCTAGTCCTCTGCCTGTGGCGCTGGCACCCCAGGTTCTAGTCCCGGTCGCTCCTCTTTCAGTCCAGCTCTCTGCTGTGGCCCAGGAGGGCAGTGGAGGATGGCCCAGGTCTTTGAGCCCTGCACCCCATGGGAGACCAGGAGAAACACCTGGCTCCTGGCTTTGGATCAGCGCAGTGCGCCGGCCGTAGCGGCCATTTGGGGGAGTGAACCAATGGAAAAGGAAGACCTTTCTCTCTGTCTCTCTCTCACTGTCTAACTCTGCCTGTCAAAAAAAAAAAAAAAAAAAAAAAAGAAAAAAATTTACCCTACTGCTTCGACCACGTTTCGCAGGCAACCCCTCCCCTCAAGCCATGCTGTGGCTGGCCTCAGCCTGCCCACTCTACACCCTCCCCAACCACGTACTCTGTCCAGGCTCCGCTTCTTCCCTGGGCTGTCTCCATCCATAGCACACACAGCTCCTCGCTGCCTCCCCAGCCCCAGACACACCCCTGAAGGCAGCCATCCCTGCAGAACTCCGTGCGTGCCCCCAGCCCAGTCGCGTTATCCCGTCCCATCTCCGGAGCGGACAGCAGGTCCCAGAACCTAACGCTTCGCGGTTCCCAGCATGGCTCCAGGATGCGGGTGCAGCCTGAGGGCGTTTACTGTGACTCCTAGGCAAGCCCAATCCCTGAGGCCCTCACCCCTGCCTCTGCACCTCTCCTCCCTCAGGGGCTGACACGGCTGTGGTCTCCCCAGCTCCCTGCTCCCCCAGCAAAGCCAAGGAGGCAGCAGGCACTGTAGACCCAGCACTTTCAGGGCAGAGGTGTGCAGGTGCACACCACGGAGTCCTCTGTGGCTGCTGCAGAGAGCCCGGCCGACAGTCAAGACTTCCTTGTGGGCAGTGCCCCCATCCTGCGGGACCCAAAGGCCCCCGGCCACCCTGCGGTGGCCAGAAATGACCCGAATTTAGCACTTGTGGAAGAGCGCTGGTTCCCAAAAGCTGTGGGCTTACTTTCTACATCCGGGTTACCCCTGGGCAGCTGCCAGCTCCAAGTCCACTTTTTACTGATGATAAATCAGACACTGTGTGCTTCCGGCACGTGGCCACCGTCTACGGCACCCTGTCACCTGGTCCCTACCGGTGTGTCAGGAGGGCGGGTGTTAGGAGGAAGACGCACAGGCACTGAGGACTTGCCTGGGGTCTCCGTGGGGGAGGAGGCTGAGCAGGGACGAGATGATCCTAGTCCTGTGTGCCTTGCAGTGAGTCACCTCGCAGGCCTCAGCCAAATGTCAGGGTGGATGAACTGGCAAACCTGGGAAGGACATCTTTACTGGAATGCTGAAAAGCTTAGATATGCAAACGGGAACAAGAGCTTACTATTTTTTTTAAAAAAACTTATTTGGGGACAGGAATGCAGGGAGGGAGAGAGAGAGAACCAAGAGATCTCCCATCTTCTGAGAGCTGAGAACGCAACCCTTGTCTCCACCTGCATGGCAGGAACCCAATGACGTGGGGCGGGCATTTGGCTCAGCAGTGACGTCAGCCCTGGGACGCTGCGTCCACACTGGAGTACTTAGTTGGTCCAGGCTCCTCCACGTCTGAGCCAGCTTCCTGTAACGCCATCGTGGGAGGCAGTGGCGATGGCTGAAGCAGTTGGTACCTACTACCCACATGGGAATCCTGGATGGACTTCTGGGTCCTGGCTTTGGCCTGGCCCAGACCTAGCTGTTGGGGGGCATTTTTGGGAGTGAACCAAAGATGAATGATCTCTTTCTGCCTCTGGTTTTCAAATAAAATGAAAAAAAAATTAATAAAAACCAAAACCAATTACTTGAGCTGTCACCCCTGCCTCCCATGGTGTGCACTAGCAGGAACCTGGATTTAGGGTGTAGACAGGCACCCCTCTTTACTGCAAGGCTAAACCCCTGCCCCACACGTACATTTTCTCCTCTATCAAAACGTGCAGTTAGGACCCACTACGCGGGTGGAATGATTCACTGGATTTCATGATTCACGGAGGGCTGTGACCCAGAGTTTGAGAACTCACTGTCTTGGAACACTCAGATTACGAGTTCATTCATTTTTTTCTAAAAGCTCCAATTTCCAAAATTCCTCTGCTTGGTTTCCTTTTTCTTTAAATCAGCTCTACAGGCTTGCACACATTATTCAGCGAGAGGCAGAGAACGGTTCCTGTGGCGCGGGAGGACTTCCCCGGAGCAGACGTCAGGCATCTCCCACCCCTGTGGACAGAGCTCCCTGCCCCAGCGTCTGTGGAGGCTGCACCAGGTGTGGACAGGTGACTCGAGCTGGCCAGCAGGTCCTCCGTGGTGACTGGCAGCAGGCAGGCAGGTCCTGAGGCTGTAGGGGAGTTCAGCTGGATGATGAAGCCTGTGTTCTGGAGGGCAGAGCTGCAGCGTGGGACAGCTGCCTTGTGGTTCCCCTGGCTCTGGCACCATCACAGGAGCCTCGTTCAAGTCCATCTTCCTGCCCACATCTAATTAGCTTGGTGTCTGCAAGTATAAAAGAATCCTGAGGCCGGTGCCGCAGCTCACTAGGCTAATCCTCTGCCTGCGGCGCTGGTACTCCAGGTTCTAGTCCTGATTGGGGCACCGGTTCTGTCCCGGTTGCTCCTCTTCCAGTCTAGCTCTCTGCTGTGGCCTGGGAGTGCAGTGGAGGATGGCCCAAGTGCTTGGGCCCTGCACCCACATGGGAGACCAGGAGAAGCACCTGGCTCCTGGCTTCAGATCAGCGCAGTGCACCGGCTGCAGCGCGCTGGCCACGGTGGCCATTGGGGGGGGGGTGTGAAACAACAGAAAAGGAAGACCTTTCTCTGTCTCTCTTTCTCACTGTCTAACTCTGCCTGTCAAAAAGAAAAAAAGATCCTGATGTATTCTTTCATAAACATACTGATAAAATATTTCAGAGGCTTTTAAATTTTAGTAATATCCATTACTGAACAAACAAAACCAGCATTCAGTTGCCATGTTCATTTAAAAAAATTCTATTTATTTGAAAGAGACAGAGATAAGACTCCTTTTTGCTGGTTCACTTCCCAAGTGCCTGCCAGAGCTGGGGCTGGGCCAGGCTGAAGCCAGGAGCCAAGAACTCCATCTAGGTCTCCCTCCATCTAGGTTGGGCAGGGACCCAACTCTTTGAGCCACCATCTGCTGCCTCCCAGGGAACGTATCAGCAAGAAGCTGGAAATGGAAGGCAGCTGGGACTTGAACCGGCACACTCCAATATGGGATGGGGTGTTTTAATCGCTGTGTGAATTGCCTGCCTGGCCATGTAATTTTTAAAGAACCTGCGAGTAAACAGCTATGCAGGGCACACGCAGTGGCATCACCCGTGTCCTCAGCCCTGTGCTGGCAGAGCTGGGGCGGACCCAGCATCCCAGAAGAGGCACAGCCCTTGTTCATTACTGAGCTATCAGGTCATGAACCTTATTTTTCTATTATCAAATGAAGGCATTGTCACCTGTCCCGTGATGTGATGAAGGTGTGTAGTGACCTCCGATCTGACCCAGTGGATGCACTGTCTCCTTGGCCTTTCCCTCGCGCCTTCTCTATTCTTGTCCTAAAAAAGGACGCTGGTCCAGAGGCTTCTGGTTCTCAACAAACTGCGTTGGGCTCAGGAGAGAGTGAAGCAGGTGCTGCAGAAACATGGGCCACGCACAAGGGTCAGGCTGTGGTTCAAGGCTCCTGCAGCCTACGGAGACTAACGTGCAATCCAGACGCGGCCACCGGACTCTGCTTCAGGACGGCTCACACGGGCCTCTGTGAAGTCCAGGACACATGTGGTACCGGACTCGGGACACTTTGGCTCCCCCGGGCTCAGCACTCAGCCCTGCCCGGGCTGGCTTCATTTCCTCATGGCCCTCCCTCTCTCCCCGGCACCTCCGCTGCGGCCTACTCTGCGACACCCAGCCTGATCCCTCTCGCTCTGTGCTGCAGGTGCAGTGAGGCCACGGAAACGCTGGGTTGCAGCCGGGGAACCGAACAGAACCTCGGACGCTGTCACTTGAAAGGAGCCTGTTCCATTGGCAGTGCCATCTGGCCTCTGTAATTCATCAGCTTGGGCCCGCACGCTAATGCGACATTTACTGGTTGACTTTCTGTGCAGCTAGTCGGCTCTGCCACACCAGCCATGATTTGCAGTTGCAGTGGATGAAAGGGCACCCGGTCTGGTATCTACATACTTGCTTATCACCAAGCCTGCTCCTCGGCCGGAGCTAGGGAGCACTTGCCACACTCACTGCCTGAGCTAGGGAGCATTTGCCACACTCACTGCCTGAGCCTCACGGCGGTGCAGCGTAAGCCTGGATTCAGATCCCAGCTGTGTGAGCCTGGACAAGTGGCCTCTGTAGTCTCTCCATCTGTGGTAGGGGAAATAGTTCTTAGGGTGTCATAGGGCACATGCAAGGGTTCCTGACCCAAGTGCTCAGTACTTGCTGGTCATTGTCACTGCTCAAGGATTAGTGAACACAGGCCAGATCATCCAATCACCTGCCTGGTGACTGAATCCATGCTGGGTTCCGGACGTGTCACTGCTGGTACTTCCAGAAGCAGCTGGCTCCACATACCCCCTAACCTGCTCTCTTTGTTGTGTGTGGGCCCTATTACACAAGCAGTGGACCCCAGACCCGACTTACTGCGAGAGGCAGCCATTGCAGTCTGTGTGCTCTTGCCCTGGGCGTTACTTGGAGTGGGCTACCTACCAGGAAAACTTCTCAAAGACCTTATCCTAATGGCATCTAACCTGTGTGCAACGTAGGTAGCATGCAAACAAGCTTTAGGTTCAATGCTACACTGTAGTGACGCTATTTTACTCCTGCCAGTCACTGAGTCCCTGGGCAGGCTTTGGCGGTTTATCACGTACAATTTCACATCCATCAATGTCACTGATCGGCTTCATAAACATAAAAGAACACCTGTCCAAACCCTCAAGGTACTCACGAGCAAAGACCAACGGGTTACAATGCTAATTCTTTTTTTGGTGTGACTTGTCTACTTACTTTGCTGAAAGTCTCATTTTTCCTATAAGTATTTTTTCTTAGCAGATTCTATTAATGAGGATAGTCAAATGTCCCATACTATGAAAAGCAAAACACCTAGATCACCCAAAACTGGTTTCACAATGAACAAATAAAATTAGACAATTTCCCGAGACCATAAACTCTCAAATATTTGAGACAGAGCTCCCAACCCTGGCTCACTCCCCAGAAGCTTGTAGCGGCGGGGGCTGGGCCAGGCCACAGCTGCGTGCCAGGAACTCAATGCAGGCGTCTCCCCCATAGGAGAGGGACTCAAGTATTTAAGCCGTCACCTGCCGCCTCCCGGGGTGCACATTAGCAGCAAGCTGGAGTCGGGGTGCAGCTGGGGCTTGCATCCAGGCACTCTAGTATGGAATGTGGGTGTCTTAGGCGCTGTGTCGAACACTTGCCCCTAGAACATAAACTTTTAATTTCACATGGAAAAACAAAGATTGTGAATAAAATCAGTTGCAAGATTTTTAAACATTCCAAGTCTGATGCCTAAATCACATTTACTTGGGGTTTTGCAATCCTGATTGTTTCTATTAAAGTAACTATGTACCTAATCCTCCGCCTAGCGGCGCCAGCACACTGGGTTCTAGTCCCGGTTGGGGCGCCGGATTCTGTCCCGGTTGCCCCTCTTCCAGGCCAGCCCTCTGCTGTGGCCAGGGAGTGCAGTGGAGGATGGCCCAGGTGCTTGGGCCCTGCACCCCATGGCAGACCAGGAAAAGCACCCGGCTCCTGGCTCCTGCCATCGGATCAGCGCGGTGTGCCGGCCGCAGCGCGCCGGCCGCGGCGGCCATTGGAGGGTGAACCAACGGCAAAGGAAGACCTTTCTCTCTGTCTCTCTCTCTCACTGTCCACTCTGCCTGTCAAAAAAAAAAAAATAAATAAAATAAAATAAAGTAACTATGTACCTTCTATCAAGAATCCAGGAAAGTGGAGCTCCAACACTGCAATGTGGTGCAGGAGGGGGCAGACCTCAGCGCTGCTCCTACCACTTACCGGGGGACTCTGGCTGTTTAACTCCCACGCCTGTTTCTCCATCTGTAAAGTGGGCTGGCCTGAGGATGAAGGGTGAAGCACCTGGGCCCAGGAGTTAGAACATGGAAAGAACTCAGGAAGCATCAGCTGTCGCTGTCTCTGGGATGAGCTGCCGTGACGTGGATCTACGCTATGGGTAAGCCAGGCAAGTGTCCCCAGTATACTGACAAACAATTTACAAGTCCTAGCTAGCGCCTTCCTCGACCTCAAGAGTTGGTTAGGGTTAGGGTGGCCGGCCATCCTTCCCTTCACACAGGAATTCATGAGCAGTGCAGGGCGCAGGGAGTCCAGCCAAAGTGGCAGATGAACCCGAGGGCACCGTGTGTCCATGCCGACCGTTCCCTGCATTGAGTTTTTAGGTCTCGCCAATGCTCAGGCCTATTTCCACAGGATGTTAGGGAAGACGGAAAAAGAACTTTTTTCTTACGAGAAAAAGGCAGCGGTTCCTTCTGTCACATGTATAAAACGTCCTGATCAGACCGTGAGTCTGTTACATTGACAGTTCACAGGGCAGTCAGAGAGCGGTGTGCTGGAGGCCTGCCCAGGCGGCCTTTCCATGAGATCAGAGGGGTGGGAGGAGAGGGGACAAAGCCTGGGTCGCGAGAGGCCTGTTCCCTGGAGACATACCTGGTAGGCCCCACTGGGGGATGATGGAGGCGGTTTCCACAACACATCAGCGGCCTGGCCGCCGCACTCTGGGTCGCTCAGTCCTAACACCAGGCCCAGACGCGGGGACCTGCTTGTCTTCTGTTGCTACTGGTTCGTTATTCCTGGGGCATCACTGCCCACGAGTGCGATCAGCTCTGCCCAGAAAGCACACGGCGCTGACTCTACTGATGGCCCCGCCCCGCCCCTCCTCAACTGGACAGGGCACAGGGCTGCTGTTGGGGGCTGAGGGCAAACTCTGTGATCATGGACGGGTTTCTCCTAGCGTGGCCCCCAATGACCTATCTAGCCCACTCCACAGAACCGTCTCCAGGTGTGGTCCGTGGGCTGCTGTGATGGGGTCAGAAAGCATCTGGAAACCCCCACAGCACTTGACAGCAGTGTGGCATCCAAGTGCCCGCCGTAACACTCTACAGCAGTATCTGTCCATGGTGGATGGGGGGTGGGGAGGGAGGGGCCATCCTTTGAGACATTAGTATCCCACAGAGCCTAGCCCAGGCCACTGGTGGGACAGCCTGCTGGTTAAGAGGGCAGCCTTTGGGTGTTTGTCTGACATGGGTGCAAGTACAGGTAAAAATACGCCCTACAAGTATGACGTTTTTGAGCCCAAGTTTCCTTACCAGGAAAACGAGGCTAACCCTAAAGAATGAGCGTGAGGTCACCGCCAGGCTCTGGGTCGGCCCCAGCAGCGCCGGCTCCTACTGCCGGTCCGTGGCGGTCAGCTCACCAGGTGAGGACCTCAATGTTTTGATCCACAGGATGTGGGCCGGGAGGGCTCATGCCTGAGCTTTCTTCCCTGTGAAATGAACTTGTTAACTTAGTGGCTTTTCAGCTTTTTTGACCAGAATAAACTACGTATGTGCGTGTCTCACAGGTGGAGGCCCAGTAAGGAAAGCGGGGTGGCTCCGAAGCTGTCTTCCTCAGCCCTTCCCTCCACTCCAGGTTCCTAAGGGGCTCTTGGAAACTCCTAGGCCTCCAGGGAATACCCTGACAGGGTATTTTCGAAAAACTTTCAAAACTATTATTCAGCTCCCTCCTAAGTTTATAAGATGAATGACATCATCTGTCTGGTGACAAACTGGAGATCAGCGTCACGCAGAAGTCAGGGTCTAAATCACCCCAGGAGAGCCCCATGCACCGACGCAGACCCCGCTCAGACCCCGCTCAGACCCCAGGCAGCTGTGGCCCGGGCCACATCCGGAACCACCTGGCCTCAGCTTCCTCCCTTGGGAACTGGTGGCACGCCACGCAGTCACCCGTGAGGATTTCCTTCCAGCAAAGCGCTTGTGTGCGCTGCACGGATCCTAGGAGCTGGCTTCTCTGGGCGTCTCTGGGGGTGGCCTGGGAAATGGATGAGGAAACAGCTGGTGGCCGGGTCCCGCGGGATGAGCCTGTGAGCCAAGAGGCTGCCAGCACGGGGCTGGGTGGGCGAGAGAACTTGCTGAGCAGAGGCAGAGAGCCGAGAAGGCTGCAGGGGTCGACGGACCCCAGCCACAGAGTGTGCGAGCTTGAATCCAGAAATGCCCGAGACCCTCAGAAAGTGAAGATCGCATTACCCCTCCGCGAGGCCGGGTGAGTGAAGGGCGCCTCGAGAGGCGCAAGCTGTGAAGTTGGTCAGGGCAGCACGAGCCGTCACGGGCGTGTGTGGCTGCGGGGATAATTTTAACCATCTCTCCAAAGGTGTGTTCAACATTGTGACGTTTAATAGGTTTCTTTTCAAAGCATATAAAAGTGAATTAACAAAGGGACACTTCTTCTTTTCAGTGAGAATGTCAGTGATGATTAAACATACACCCACGGTCACAAGTGTGACCTCTGCAGAAGCGCAAGTATCACCTTCAGGGACGTGCGCACCCAGTACGGCCAGGAACACTCGGTGCTGGGGCTCCATGTCCTACGACTGCAGACGCTCAGGAGGGCACCCACATGTTCCCATGTGTGTCTGGCGCTTTGACGTAAGGGATGTTCCAAATCCACGGCCGATCTGGGGGAGAAAGCACATTACACAGCGTTCATTTGAACAGGATCACAGAAGCGTCACCAAAGGATAGAAGAACGCGCGTGCCTGATTCTCCAAAGTGTGAGAAACATCTTCTGAGCCAAAGCCAGGCGACACCCCCTTCAGACAACGGCTTGTAGTGAAGGGTCCCATGAGGGCCCCCCGGGGGGGAAGTGTGGTGGGGAGCAGGCGAGCACGTGCCCAGGGCAAACCCTGGCACTCCTTCCCTGCTGTGTCAGACTGGTGAGCCACACCGCCCACCTGAGCCCGTTTCCCCGTCTGTGCCATGTCCCTCCCGGGGCTGCTGTGAAGACAGAGGCCAATGCTAAGGACAGAGCACAGGGTCCGAAAGGGTCACCCAGAGGGTGCTGTTTCTTCTTTCCTGAAGTGAAGGAAGCACTGGGGACAGCTGGCACAGCCCCAGGACACGTGTCTGCTCTCAGCTGGTCGTCCATGACCAAGAGGCCCGGAGTCCCCTCAAGGACTGCTGCTCTGTGGTAAAGGTTAATAACTGATGAGACACCGGGTCTCTGTGGAAGTGACCACAGATCGCTTTTTTTTTTTTTTTTTAAGATTTATTTATTTTACTTGAAAGTCAGAGTTACACAGAGAGAGGAGAGGCGGAGAGGCGGGAGAGGCGGGAGAGGTGGGAGAGGTGGGAGAGGGAGAGGTGGGAGAGGCGGGAGAGGGAGAGGCGGGAGAGGGAGAGGGGGAGAGGGAGGGGGAGAGGGAGAGGAGGGAGAGGAAGAGGAGGGAGAGGGAGAGGCGGGAGAGGGAGAGAGGGGTCTTCCATCCACTGATTCACTCCCCAACTGGTCACAACGGCTGGAGATGCACCCATCTGAAGCCAAGAGCCAGGAGCTTCTTCTGGGTCTACCATGTGGGTGCAGGGGCCCAAAGACTTGGGCCATCCTCTACTGCTTTCCTAGGCCAGAGCAGAGAGCTGGTTCAGAAACAGAGCAGCCGGGACTCGAACCGGTGCCCACATGGGATGCTGGCACTGCAGGTGGCCGCTTGACCCGCTATGCCACAGCGCTGGCCCCCGCAGATCAATTTCAAAGAGAGCAACAGGCTCGGGCATGGTATGGCAGTGGTGAGAATGCTTCCTGCCTGCATCTCTCTGGGAGAACATTTTGGTTTTGGCCACAAGTTGTTCCTCTGTGAAATGGGAATTAATTATTGGAGCAACAGCCAAGGGTTACTGTGAAGCCCAACTAAAAACACATCTATGGAAGTTCCTGGCAGGTCATAGTTGCCCAGGAAATGGGAACCTCCTTCCCTTCCTTTTAAATGGTGTTTTAGAAACTGGAGCAACTGGCTGGCATTGTGGTGTGACGGGTAGAACTACCACCTGTGATGCTGGAATTCATAATGGGCGCTGGTTCGAGTCCCAACTGCTCCACTTCCATTCCAGCTCCCCACTAATGGCCTGGGAAAGCAGTGGAAGATGGCCCAGGTGCTTGGGCCCCTGCACCCATGTGGGAAGAAGCTCCTGGCTTCTGGCTTTGGTCTGGCCTGGTCCTGGCTGTTGCGGCCACTTGGGGAATGAACCAGCAGATGGAAGATCTCTCTCTGTAGCTTTGCTTTCTAATAATTAAAAATAAATCTTACAAATGCAGCATTCTACCACTGCTAGAGCCATCATTTCAAAAGAACCATAATATGGGTGTGGTGTAACACACTATATGGATTATAGCCAAATCCCCACATTTTTTCGAGACCAGTGTATAGAAGCAGCAAGGGAGGCTTGCGGTACCTGCTGTGGCCGCCGCCCAGCAGGGCTCAGCGGGGCTGCCAATGGGAGGCAGCAGGGTCTCAGCATAGCACTCGCTGTGGGGAGCCTTCCCCCTTCTGAACAGAAGTGCACAGCAGCTCAGGGGCCTGCCTGGCAAAGTCAATATCTCTTCCCTTCTCTTTCCTCCCCCCGCTGCCAACAGCAGCACCCAGCAGGATGTGGGGGAAAAGGGTATCAGCGATGGCAACAAATTATCAGAGCACTGTGGGCTTGTCTTTGGCCTTGGGCTGGTCTGAAAGGATGAAACCAGGCCCTGTCTTGTTAGTGAGCCCTAAAGCAGGGCCTACTTTACCTTTGTTTCCTGTAAGGCCCAGGACCAGGAGGGCCGAGCACTTGGCCCCCATGGCAGCTCACTGACCTTAACAGTGCCCTTGCTGCCTCCCACTGGGAGCGGCACCTTCTGTGCCTGGACTTGTCACTCACCCATCTTTCCCTGCAGACTGCTCTTGGGTGACACTGGCTCTGCTTCATCCCCAAGGCAGAGCACCCCTGATTGCTGCCATACGAGTAGCTCGTCAGAGACGCTCTCCAGGGTGCAGGATTTGTGGTGCAAGCTCTTATCAGTCAGCCTGAGACTCCAAGGACACCACTGCATTTACTCCCGTCCCTCAGCATCAGCGATAATGACCAAGCAAGGACCTAGTAACCACGCATGGGCAACTCCCTGGAGGCTGCCCTTTAGAAATGAGAACTCCTACCGTGTAGGTGAACAGTGCCCATATTGGCTGAGAGGTTTAGTACCCGTGGAGGGAAAGCCAGAGAGACGGCTGCTGGGAGGAGGGCCTGGGACTCGAGGAAGTCTTTACTCTGCGCTACGAGCACCAGAACCAGCACGCAGAGGCTTACAGGAAAACCTGTCCTAGGTGATCGTCCCAGGTTACCCCAGAGGGCACTGGGCGTCGTCACAGACGCACACACGGAGCGGAAATAGTTGCTGAGCGCTGGCTGAACGCCAGGGGCTTTGCTGGGGGTGTCGACAGACAGCGGGATCAGCCTCATGGAGCTGTGGTCTGAGGGGAAGGCGGACCAGCAGCCTGCCACGCGGCTGGAATTCAGACTTCACCAGGGCTGTGCAGCAGCTCCCTAACCTGGCTGACGGGATCCTGGATCCCCAGGATCCAGCTCAGGGAGCGTGTTCTAGTAGATCCGAGCTGGGGCCTGGCAGTATCTTCTCGTCTCAGATTCCAAAGGTGGTCCTGATTCACTTAAATATGAGATTCAAGGCTGCAAAGGACCCAAGAGGGACATGAGCAGAGCTGCATGGCAGAGGTACAGGGACGGCTTCCTGTGGCAGGAGGCAGCACAGGGAGGGTGAATGAGCGTTGTGGGCGGGTGGGAACCAGGCCTATGTGAAGGCCACAGTGGGAGGCTGGGGAGGAATGAGATGAATGAGAGCCGTGGCATTCTGGGTTTTTTTTTTTTTTTTTTTTTTTTTTTTTTTTGACAGGCAGAGTGGACAGTGAGAGAGAGAGAGACAGAGAGAAAGGTCCTCCTTTGCCGTTGGTTCACCCTCCAATGGCCACTGCAGCAAGCGCACTGTGGTCAGTGCACTGCGCTGATCCGATGGCGGGAGCTAGGTACTTATCCTGGTCTCCCATGGGGTGCAGGGCCCAAGCACCTGGGCCATCCTCCACTGCACTCCCAGGCCACAGCAGAGAGCTGGCCTGGAAGAGGGGCAACCGGGACAGAATCCGGCGCCCTGACCGGGACTAGAATCCGGTGTGCCGGCGCCGCAAGTGGAGGATTAGCCTAGTGAACCGCGGCGCTGGCCTCTGGTCTGTTTTTGTATACCCATCTCATTGCTCTGTGGCTGGACTGTGTCCACCTCATACCTCTGTGAACCCCAGGACATGGCCTCTGCAGGAAGGCAGCATGGTGTGATGGCAAAGGGGTTGTGGACGTTTGGGGTCAGACTGCCCGAGGGGCCTTGACCCACTTAACGGCAGTGTCCTGGCTCCTTATCTGGAAGCTGGGGGTTCTACTATGGTACTTGTGTTACGAGGCTGTGAGGTTACAACGAAAGAATTCACCAGTTCCTGGTACATACAAGTGCTTAATGAGCCTGGGCTGCAAGGACAAGCAGCACCTGCTTCAGCTCACAGGGGACGGCTGTCCCTACTGCATGTACTGCGCAGGTACCAACAGGTGTCTCCACAATCAGAAAACCCACGTGCGGAGCAAATCCCTACTGGACTTAGCCAGGTAAATCCTCTAAGATGCGGCTGTGGGTTGAGGAGTCACCACCCTACTCACCCCTTGGCCCAGATGTACATTTCCCACTGTCTTTACAGGGAAACCTGACAGGCTCCTCCGGAAGCCACTGTCACCTGAACAATCACTTTCCATTTCTCTGGCAGTATCAGGTGTAAGCAGACTGTGTGTGTGTGTGTGTGTGTGTGTGTGTGTGTGAGAGAGAGAGAGAGAGAGAGAGAGAGAGATGGGATCCCAAAGAGATGAACCAATCAGCTTATGAGTTCCAATTCCACTGTACTTTAGCCGACTCTGAACTCAGAGATGTCCAGGAGACAAGTCAGCTGGCAACGCGAGGGAAAGCTCACATAGCGCACAACACTCACCAACTAGCAGAAACGCAGTCATTACAACTGCAGAGCCAGTGCTGCCTGCGACCCATGGGTCCCTTCTCTGTGAAGAACCGCACACGGTGAACTGCGACTCTACAGCACAACAGACCAGCCAAACCGGTGGCAGGAAGCATAATTCAACTCACTGAAAGCCAGGACTTACTTAGTTCCAGGGACTCTGGTAAATTAACTTGTTTTCACTTTAAAAATTTCGGATTTCCTTAAGCTTCCTGATTACAAAGTAATCTAAAAGCTGAGCTAGAAGTTTACTTTCTATCTTCTATTTCTACAATGAAACAAAAAACTCTCACATTTTATTAAAGAAGATCACAACCACGCTTAAAAATGTTTTTGTGGCCTCAAAAAACAAAAACAAAACAAAGTCTCCCTGGAGTGTCTGACCTAGCAGTTAAGAGGCATGCATTTCGAGGCTGGCGCTGAGGCACGATAGGTTACACCTCTGCCTGTGGTGCCCGCATCCCATATGGGTACTGGTTCGAGCCCCAGCTGCTCCACTTCTGATCCAGCTCCCTCTTGGGAAAGCAGTGGAGGATGGCCCAAGTGTTTGGGCCCCTGCACCCACGTGGGAGACCTGGAAGAAGCCCCTGGCTTCGGATCTGCCCAGCTCTGGCCATTGTGGACATTTAGGAGTGAACCAGCAGATGGAAGATGTCTCTGACTTTCCCTACCTCTGCCCCTCAAATAAATAAAACTTAAAAAAAACAAAAAAACAAAAACAGGTGCCTGCCTCCCATATCAGAGCACTTGAGTACAATTCCTGGTTCCTGCACATGGCACCAACCTCCTGCTAATGCAGCCCAAGGGAGGCAATAGTGATGACTCAAGTCATCAGGGTCCTTGTTAACCACACTGGGGACCTGACTTGAATTCCTGGTTCCCAGCTTCAGCCCGGTCTAGTTACAACTGTTTTGGGCATCTTGGAAATAAACCAATGGAGGAAAACTGTCTCTGCCTTGCAGAAAAATAAATCAATCAACCAATAGATTAGTTTAAGAACACTGCTAGTGCTGGGTGGCTCAGTGGATAAAGCTGACGCTGGTGAAGCCAGTATTCCACACTGGAGTCCTGGTTAGAGTTCCAGCTGATTTGCTTGCAATCCAGCTTCCTGCTCCTGTGTCTGGGTAAGCAGTGGATAATGGCCCAAGAGCTTGGCTTCCTACCACCCACATGGGAGACCTTAATGGAGTTCCTGGCTTCTGGCTTTGGGCCTGGTTCACCCTTGGCTGTTGCAGGCATTTGGGGGATGAACCAGAGGATGGGAGATCTCTGTCTCTTCCTTTGTCTCATCATTCTACCTTTCAAATGAATCTATAAATCTTAAAAAAAGAAAAAATAGGGGTCGGCATCAGTTCTAGTCCCGGTTGCCCCTCTTCCAGGCCAGCTCTCTGCTGTGGCCCGGGAAGGCAGTGGAGGATGGCCCAGGTGCTTGGGCCCTGCACCCAAATGGGAGATCAGGAAGAAGCACCTGGCTCCTGGCTTCGGACTGGTGCAGTTCTGGCTGCTGTGGGCATTTGGAGAGTGAACCAATGGAAGGAAGACCGTTCTGTCTCTCCCTCTCCCTGTCTGTAACTCTACCTCTCAAATAAAATAAATAAAATCTTAAAAAAAAAAAAAAAAAAAAAAGAAGAAACACTACCCCTAGGGGCTGGTATTGTAGTACAGTGGGTCAAGCCACCACTTGTGACGCCAGCATCTCATTTTGGAGTGCAATTCAAGTCCTGGCTGCTCTGCTTCTGATACATCCTCCTGCTAATGCACCTGGGAAACAGCAACAAATGGCCCAAGTGCGTGGGTTCCTGCCTCCCACATGGGAGACTTGGACCAAGTTCCTGGCTCCTGGCCCAGCTCTGATCGTTGTAGCCATTTGGGGAGTGAACGTAGATGGC
Organism: Oryctolagus cuniculus; assembly: GCF_051225735.1. Lineage (NCBI taxonomy): Eukaryota > Metazoa > Chordata > Mammalia > Lagomorpha > Leporidae > Oryctolagus > Oryctolagus cuniculus. The sequence goes on along the minus strand of NC_142886.1, from coordinate 40,253,373 downwards.
TTTTTCTCTGTCTCTCCCTCTCTGACACTCAGTCTTTCTTCTTCTTCTTTTTTTTTTTTTTTTTTAAAGATTTATTTATTTATTTCAAAGACAGAGTTCTAGAGAGAGAGAAGGAGAGGCGGAGAGGCAGAGAGGCAGAGAGGCAGAGAGGCAGAGAGAGAGAGAGGTCTTCGATCCGTTGGTTCACTTCCCAAATGGTCACAATGGCCAGAGCTGCAATGATCAGAAGCCAGGAGCCAGGAGCTTCGTTTGGGTCTCCCACATGAGTGCAGGGGCCCAAGATCTTGGGCCATCTTCTACTGCTTTCCAAGGCCATAGCAGAGAGCTGGATCGGAAGTGGAGCAGCTGGGGCTTGAACCAGTGTCCATATGGGATGCTGGCACTGCAGGTGGCAGCTTTACCTGCTAAGCCACAGTGCCGGCCCCGACACTCAGTCTTTCAAATAAAATAAATATATTTTTAAAAAATACTCCTCCTCTAGGTAAAATGAGTTTGCTGTACAACTTTTCAGGCCAAGAACAGTGTGAACTGGATTAGGGCAGGATCTGTGCTGTCTCCTTCGGTGTCTGCACACAACAGGTTCCCACGCTTCTGCAGAGAGAAGCAAAGCCCAGCTACAGCACGAGGCAAGGTATCCTGGCAGCTGAGTCTTAGTTTTCGCTTTGCTTTATTTGACCGTTTTCTTGGTTTCTGGTGATCTTGTCTTGAGCTGCAGCTCTGTTCACAGTAGAACCTGCTTTGGCTAAGCATACAAAACCTTGTGTATTCCAACGGGTTTAAAAAATCACTTTTCAAAATGAAGGATTTTTGAAATGTTCTTCTCCACTCACTTTTCTAGATCTTGACAAAATGCGTTTGTGGAGTCCACAAGGTTCCCCTGAACGCTGGCTACAGAGAAGTGGCAACATCTGAACCACTAGCGTTCTTCGCTATGCTACTGAACAGTGAAGAGGAAGACAGTACTGACACAAAATAAATGCTCCTGCTTTGCCTGTATGTGTCTTTCAGAGAAAATTCCTGAGAAACAATTCAGACAAACATTGGAAAACATCCTACTTGCTGGCCAAATAAAAGATTTATCATTTCATACGCTAAGATTTTATCATGTTATAAACTTCTAAGCTCTTGGGAATGCTTTTTCTCAGGAAGGGACAGGACTTTCTTGAACATTAAAAAAATTTTGTTTTGAGAGGCTGAGAGACAGCATGTACATGTATGTTCCCATTTGCTGGCTCACCCCACGGAAGTCCGCAACAGCAGGGGCTGGGCTGTGATCTCAATTCTGGTCTCCCCTGTGGTGAGCCATGACTGCTGCCTTCTAGAGTCTGCAGTAACAGGAAGCCAGACCAAGTGGAGCCAGGACTTGAGCCCAGGAACACTTGGAAAGGGGATGCGGGAGTCCCAGCTGATGGCTTAAACTGCTAGGCCAAACGCCTGCTCCTCTGGGAATACATTTTTTTAAAGATTTATTTATTTTTATTTGAAAGGCAGAGTTAGAGAGGCAGAGAGAGAACAAGAGCGAGAGAAGTCTTCCAACCACTGGTTAATTTCTCAAATGGCCACAACAGCTGTAGCTGGGCTGATCCGAAGCCAGGAGCCAGAAGCTTCTTCTGGGTCTCCCATGCAGGTGCAGGGACCCAAGGACTTGGGCCACCTTCTACTACTTTCCCAGGCCATAGCAGAGTTGGATCGGAAGTGGAGCAGCCGGGACATGAATGGGTGCCCATAAGGAATGCCAGCACTGTAGGCGGTGGCTTTACCTGCTATGCCACAGTGCCAGCCCCCCTTGGGATATTTTTAAGCCTCCCCCATTACTGCTTTTACAGTTCGCTGGAAATCAGGACTAAAAAGAGAAGCTGGAGTCAGGCCTGGGTTCCAGGCTTGGGGTGGGCAGTGCAAGCTCAGGGTCAGGAGGTAAAGCCCAAAGCAGTCACAATGAAGAAAGAAATGAATGTCCGGCGCCACTTAGTGGGTGGGGTGTGCACATTTTTCTTGAAATTCAGATCTTGCACCTTACTAGTGTCAAAGGAGCATGCGTGAACACATGACAGCTTCAGAGGCCTCTACAGAGTGTCTCTGCTTAGGAAGAAGAACGCTGTGTGGGACTCAGCATCAACACGAACACAACTGATTCCAGAGTTACAGTCACCTTCCAGAGGCCAGGATGGCCCAGGGACAGCACAGCAGCAGACGGGATGAACCTCACCAGATGAGTCAACCGTTTAGGAAACGGGTCTATCAGAAGGGAGGAGTTGCTTCTCCACAGGCACCCAACATGGTGAGGGCCGTGATGTTGCGAGGATCCCTCCAGCACTGTCTGGGGCAAACGGGCACCTGCTGGGTACCCTGGCCCCATTAAGGAATGGCAGACTTTGGAATATTAACAGTGATGCCATCCAAAGCTTTTAATTGAAAAATACATGTTGTTTGTTCAGATTTAGTGCTAGCTCAGAGACCCACAGATTAGAATATGGCTACTCACGTAGGCCTCTCTCCCTCTGGAGGAGAACATGCTGGCTGTGCTAACATGAGCACTTGCCGTGTCACATTCTTCCCCACCTCATTCGAGCTTGGTGTGTGTGGCCTTGCCTCAAAGACAGTCGTCCCCAGGGCTGGGGACAGCAGCACAGCAGCCTGGAGGCTGGGCCACAGGGGGATGGATGGAGGAGGCACCCATGCCAGCCGGCCTCATCCCAGGACAGTTGTGACGTGATGTGAGCCTGCTGTGATGTTCCTACTGACTGCCACTGTGAAACGCTTGCTCACTGCCCAGGAAACTCATGGTCAAGGACAGCACTGTTCAAAATATGGCCTGGGACTCTCCCTTTTTGGGGGATGGGTGGTGGCCCATGAGGCCAGAATGATTTTCACTATAATATTAAGTCATCGCGTGTTGCTTATGCGTTCATTTTCACACAAGTGAACAGAGGCTACGTAATGTGGGACATCACAACAGACTGAATGGGAGGGCAGCTACGAGAAGAGAGCAGAGGAGGGAAAAAAAAGAGAAATGAACAGCGAGGGGGCTTGCAAAAACCTAATGCCACTTTACTAGCTAGCTTCTCATTTTGGAAATGGTCATAAAAACGTTAAAGGAGTTTATTATTATTATTTTAAAACTAATACTTCAATAAATATTTGAGAATTGCTGTTTTAATTTCTAACATTGTAAGCATCAACACACACAAAGTCCGACTTACATAAAAGTTCTTTGTGGGTCTCAATGATTAGAGGAGTGCAAAGACAAGCAGTTTGAGAGCTGTGGCCCCAGACAGAGAGGCGAATGGGACTCTGCCCACCTGGCTTCCCGAGGGTTCCATGAGCCAGGGTGCCGCTGAGAGGCACAGTGACCCACGGCTTCCCTCCTTTCGGCCTTACCTTTACTTCCATACAGTTCTGGGGGCAGATCATACGGTACAGGGAAGGCAGCTGCTGGCTCCTGGTGACTGGAGAAGAATTTCTGTTTCACGTTGAAGCTGTCCAGGCCCTGCAGACACACGGAGGGCATCCATGACTAAACAAACTCCCTACAAACCCCAAGAACAGGGGCGCCGGATTCTGTCCCGGTTGCACCTCTTCCAGGCCAGCTCTCTGCTGTGGCCCGGAGTACAGTGGAGGATGGCCCAGGTGCTTGGGCCCTGCACCCCATGGGAGACCAGGAGGAGCACCTGGCTCCTGCCATAGGATCAGCGCGGTGCGCTGGCCGCAGTGCGCCAGCAGCAGCGGCCATTGGAGGGTGAACCAACGGCAAAAGGAAGACCTTTCTGTCTCTGTCCACTCTGCCTGTCAAAAAAAAAAAAAAAACCAAAAAACAAAACCAAGAACACCCCAGAAGGTCTCAAGAAGCAATCGCATCTTCTTTGTGACCCCCCAACACCATTTAGACTATTTCAGAACTGTCATCCATGGTTACAGGCGAACACACCTACGAGCCCCTCCCTCCCAGTCACCTACTTTCCTAAAAATCAGGGAGGTTTACATTTCTGGAATCACACTATAGCGAGGTGTGCAGAAGTTTAATAACGGATGTAAAGCAATGATCTGGGGGTTATGGCTCATTTCTACCAGACACTGTGTACCGTCTGCAGGGACTTTGTAGAGCTCACTGCATAAAAATACCTCTAAATGCTTCCAATATTGCTATAGAAACAGGCTGCCTGCTCTGGAGTAAGGAGCAGTAAAAGTTGCTTTCATGGATAATGAAACTGTTCCAATATAATGTGACAGCAATACAGAAATGAAAATGCAAGACCCACTAAAATGCAAAGTTTATCCCCAAAACTCCAGAACACAGTGCTAATTTTAGACTTCACTGAGGGTACAAGGTGAATCTCTCCAGCAATGTTTAGTACATCAGCCCACCCCACCCTTCCTGCATTGGTCACTTCTGCCCCTCCCAGGTTATCCCCACACCCAGCCTTCAGTCTGTTATGCCTTCTGTCTACCTACCCAGACAGACGCACCCTCCACACCCTAAACCCCAGGGCTGGTGTCCGGGAAGCCCACACCAAGGAGCACTGAGGTCCTGGGCCTCTGTGACTGTGTAGCTCAGGAAGGGAGGCTGGTCATGGGCATGGCACAGGGGCCCACAAAAGGAGCCACACTGACCGCCGCTTCAGCCAACCCGAGTCCCAGCGTCTGCTCTGACACCCACTAAGCTGTGGGAACAGCAGGTGCTTTTATTCACTCAACGCGTTCTGTCTCATGTCTCTTGTCGGTCACGCGTGGGGCTGGGCATCAGTCATACAGGTATTAGCACAAAAATGCTATCCTGTTCTCGGGGATGCACAGCCTGGTGGGGAGGCGGTAAAGTAAGGTAAGTACAGCTGGCGAGAGGCGCTGTGAAAACAGCCAAGGAGTGCTGAGAGAGGACGGTGGGCCTGGGTGAGATTTGGGGTAAGCCTCCTCAAAACTGGGAAGGGTACGGCTGGTCAGGTGGGGGTGGAAAGAACCATGTTCCGGGCAGAGGCCCAGAGGTGGCAAAGAGCTTGGTGTGTTCCAGGGAAGACGCGGTCAGTGGACAGCTGGGTGCTCACAAAAGCGGGCTGATGAAGGGCTGCGGGTCATCGCATTCATGTTTCTAACTGTGGCACCGAGCAAGTCCTGCAGAGCGGCTGCTCAAGGAACACGGGGCTGTGGAAACAGAGCAAAGCTCCTTCCCTGCTTACTTCGTAGGCTTCTGCCTGAAGGTAAGTGGAGCGGGTGGGCAGAGGTGTGATGAAGTAAAAAACTGGTGTGTGTGGGAAGAGCCCAGGAACTCTGAGCTACAGCACGGACAGAGATGGGGACCAGCAGTCCAGTGACCGGGAAGTGATGCCTGGCGCACGCTCTGTTCAACAGAGGAGGAAACGACCCACTTCCAGGGGCAGGACATGGAAGCCTCTGTAGAACACAGAATTGTAGCAGGGCTTTGCAAATCGAATAGTTTTGATATTCAGAACATCGCTGAAGGAACCAGCTTCCTGTGGGCACGTCCGGCGCAGCAAGTGTAAGGACACAGAGTGGGGGCGGCGGCCCGCAGAGCGAAGCTGCAGCCAGGCTGGCGCTGTCTCCGAGCCACCAGGTTCGCTCCCGGCCATTGTGTTTCAGGCGGGGCACGTGACCCAAGTCAGAGGTGCTGGGCAGAACTCATCTTCCTGCCGGGGGAATCCATCAGGTCAGGAGCGAGCCTCGAGCTGCTGGGGCTCTCCTAAGTCCATCAGAAGAAATAAACCCTGAAGACGTGGCCCCAGACCTTGGCCTCAGCTCTGCCCAAAGCACGGAGCTCACCACCTTGCCTTGTCACTCACACTCCTCTGAGTTGATGTTTTGCCACTCAACAACCCAATGCGACAGAGGACTCCTGGTAAGAGACGTGGTGTTTATGGGAACAGATGGGGCCAGGAACTGCTGGAGTGAGGAGACCAGCAGCTATTGCCACACGAATGGGAAAAGGCTTAGCCGATGGCCTCAGGCTGTGCAGGTGCAAGCGTGCGCGAGTCCCCACTGTGACTGAGCTGCAGCTACACAGGGAGGCGGCCCTGGACCAGAAGGGGGTTGGTGGGCATCCAAGAAGAAGATTTGAAAGAGATGGAAGAAAAATAAAAACCAGGGACAGATGAAAGCAGAGCACAGGGAGACCAAAGACTCTTGGAGGTTTTGAGCCATGTGTTTGAAAGGATACACAGCCTGCTGGCTCCCCACCCTTCCGCCTGCTCCGCAGGGCCACCTCCTCTCCACAGACAGTGCCAAACGACCTTTCTCACATCTTACCGTTGATGCACTCTGGGGCTGAGGAAACCCTTTGTAATCTGGTTCTTGTGTAGACCACTTACTTGCTGTGTGACTCTAGGCAAGTTACTGAACCTTTCTGGGCCTCAGTTTCCACATCCATTAAACGAAGCAGCTAATAGCACCTAAGTTGTAAGGCTGCTGTGAGGATGCACGGGCTATTTAGGACGACGACTAGCACAGTACTGTAGATGCTGTGAGACTAGCACAGCACTGTAGATGAACTGCGCAGCTGTAAGTGCGCTCAGGGAGTTCTCAGAGAGGAAACAAATCCCCACGTTCAGTCATTGCCCAAGACCACACAGCTGCTGAGAGGAGCAAGCGGGTGGGCGTGTGGGCCAGCTGTTAAGGACACCTGCATCTTAAACTAGAGGACCTGCACTCGAGTCCCACCTCCAGTCCCGATTCCAGTTTCCTATTAACCTGCACCCTGGGAGGCAGCAGGTGAAAGATGGCTCAAGTAGTTGGATCCCTGTCATCCGTGTGAGTCCTGGATTGAGTTCCCAGCTTCTAGTTTTCGCCTGGCTTAGCCTGGGCATTGCAGGCATTTGGGGCCTGAACCAGAGGATGGGAGATCTTGGTCTGCCCCTGTCTCTCTGTCTCAAAAATTACAACAAAGAGACAGGTGGCTAGGCTGCAGCCCTGTCTTTGATTCTTGGTCCAGTGTTCCTTCCACTAAGCACACAAATGGGCTCACAGTCACCACCACGAACCCTGACAAAGGAAGAAATCCTTGAGAATTTAAGAGTCAGTATCAAGGCAGGCGGAGGTAGGATGAGCCTAATTCTGGAAATTTTAGTATCTGGATATTTTTAAAAATAAAGAGGCCAGAGGTTGGGGATGCCCATTTAATCATTAAATACTTTTATGAGGATTTGGGTAAAAAGAACAAACACTTCTACCTTCTTTCGCTTCTAGCTCAATTCTGTGTTCCCCCACCCCCCAATTGTACATGACAAGGGGTAAAGATTCCTCATGGCTGGGACTCAGGTCTGACACCCTACAGGTTCTGGCCCAGGGCTTCATTCTGTGGCATCTGACCTCAGATGTAGGAAGGTCTGAACCATCCACATCTGACAGAAACCAATATGCTTTTTTCTTGAATGCCATTTCTGATCCAAATTCTAGGGAATTATGGATGAAAAAAGTACCACTTTTCCCTTCAATCTGGATGTCAAATAATTTGAGGCTGTCTTCTAATGACCATTATTTATAAACCACCAAGGTTATCATTTGGCAATCTACCCAACAGAGGAAGGCACCCCGAGGCACAGTCTCCAACTAGACAGTTCAGACAACAGGTTCATGAAACACCAGGTCAGAGGGTGGACAGGCATCGTGCAGGAGAAACTGCTGGTTTTGCCCCTGGCCAGCTTTGGGAGCGAAAGAGCTTGTTCTTGTTCGTTACCACTGTGCTGACCTAGGGCTAGCAGCTTAGCTCAATCACAGAGAACAGGAGACGCACACAAATGTTAGATATTTCTTCAGTTGCATCTACCTGATCAGCAGTCTCAACTGTGAAATCCTCTGCAGGGCAGCGGGTTTTCTTAACTGTGACGGCAGCTGAACTTCCCAAAGCAGCAAATTTTTTCTTGTTTAATTTAAAAATAATAATTTGAGAGGCAGAGGGAGGGCTCCCATCTGCTGGTTTTCACTCCCCAAATGCTCACAATGGTGGCGACTGGACAGGAACCCAAGCAGGGAGCCAGGAATGCAGTCCAGATCTCCCTTGTGTATGGCAGGAGCCCTTTTACTTGAGCCGCTGCTGCTGCCTCCTGGGTGTGCTGGAGCCAGGAACTGACCCCATGCACTCCAGAGGGGGAAGGGAGTGCCTTAACCACTCAGCTGAGTGTCCATTCGCAGGAGGAGACTTTTTAAAGATGGACTAATTGGTGAGGAAGTAAATTATAGTAAGTTGGTGGTGAGGCCTTTCTGCAAGGCAGTGCATTATGGGACTTCCAAAAATTTATGAAAAATGAAAACAGGAGTTTGTTTTGATGAACAAATTTTGAAATCTGTGCATAGTTTTTTTCCCCACAATATTAATTTCCTGTAAACTTTTGGAAGATCTTTTGTATAATCCACAAGGCTGAGTGTTGTCAGCTGGGGTTTAGGAAAAGCTTTTTGGGGCACTTTTTGCTTTTTTCTATGAAAAGAGTCTATTTTTGTACTTTTATTTTTTGGTGCTGCTCCTACATGTTCAGTTTGACTTTCAATAATAAAATTCAGTAAAAACTTAACAAAAACTTGCTGTAGACATTATTTACATGTTGCCAAAGTCTGCAGCCATAAAAACGTCACCAATATTTAATGGAGACTGGTGCCACCACACAGAGTGGGAAGTGAGCTAGTTAAGGAACATACATTCAAACATTATATTACAGACATGCATGTTACATGTGACACTGTCCATTCATATTAAAATATCTGGGGCGGAAAGCAACAGACCCTGGTGCATGGGCAGAAACATGGCCCCAGAACTAGGGTGGTGACCTGGACGCAGAAAGGGGAGGATGGTCAGTGAGTCCAGAGGAAAGCAGGTGGCCTGAAGCAGCAGGTGAGGGGCTCCTTGCCACGGCAGATGGGACGGGATGTGGCAACTGGAAGAGGACAGTGGCTTTATCAGCTGAGTGGGAGAACACAAGAGGTCGCTAGGAAATGCCCATGAAACACTGTTGCCCACTGCGGCCTCCCAGGAAACTAGGGGAGCCTACAGCTGAGGGGCAGGGCTCAAGTCAGGTGGGCAGAGGAGGTGGGGGGAGTGAGGTAAGGAGAGGTGAAGGTGGTGGCTCTTACAGATTTAATTAAAAATTTTCTATGCAGTCACAGTCATCATGAAGGTGTACTTCAGAATACAAAGATAGTAAGACAGCTTAAGCAAAACAGAGATAAGAGAAAGCAGAGACTTGACTCTTTGGAGATTTGACAGAAATATTTTGATTCTGATTAGAGAAAAGAAGGAACCTAAGGAGAACCCTAAGGAGCAGGTGAACCTGGGGCTTGGAAGGGCTGAGGTGTCTTTTGGCCCCAGTACGAGCATAGGCTCACTTGGGTCCCCCTCTGTCAGGAAGGACCCAGGATTAGCTGTTGATCCATGGCCTTCAGAGGGTCAGGTGTATCTTTCCTAGGGGCAGGTATACCAGCCACACTGTGCTAGGCAGCTCTAGTCCAGGGTCTGCTCCGTGCCTGAGACATAGATGTGCTCAATAAACACCAACAGAACAAGGTTCAAAGAAATATTTGTACACACAGAGGCCTTAGGGTTTAGAATACTGCTACTGATCTTTGAAATCATGCTCTCTCATAAATTGAGATTTTCCTAAACCTAAATGAAACAGTCTAAGTTAAAAGTTCAACACACCCAAAGCAATAGGACTACTGAGAAAACACAAAATAACTGATACATTGTTAGACCTTGAAAGAATAGTTTGATTTAAATTAAAAGTTTTATTAGGCACCTAGTATGTATCACACATCACTAAGTATACACAAGGTCAAATGTATCTTGATATTAATCTCCAAAGTTCTTGAATGTATTCCTAATCAAAGGGAAAGGGAAAGTTATGGGGTGGGTGTTGGGCACAGTGGTTAAGTCGCTGCTTACAACACCCCTGGTTCCATGTTGGAGTGCCTGGTTTGGGTCCTGGGCTACCCCACTTTCAATCCAGTTTCCTGCTAAGGTATGTTCTGAGGGGCAACAGATGATGGCTCAAGTACTTGAGTTCCTGCCACCCACGTGGGAGACCCGGGTAGCATTCAGTCCTTCTTGCTTTGGCCTGGCCCAGCCCTGGTTGTTTGGGGAGTGAACCAGTAGATGGGAGACCCCACTCTTTCAAATAAAATGAAGATATAAAAAAACTTTTTTAAAAAAGGAAAAGTAATGGATGACATGTTCTGTCTGGAAGTTAGGTTGATCCTGAAAGAAAGCATTTACAGATCTACCCAAATAAAGTAAGCAGAAAATAAAAAATGGAAACAATTCAGTATTTAGTTACCAGGGACTTTTTAGCTTGCAGATCAACCCGAGAGGTCTCTGTTATGAATGGGATATGCTGGCTCTCCATCTACTAGAGTTCACTTGGCAGCTGAGTGACCGGTCCTAAGCAGGGCTGTGAGAAAGGAGGGAACTGCAGGGCTCCTGAGAGGCGACTGCCCCTGCGGCTCTGGGCACTGTGCCAGGCCCGGGTGTCCACAACACTGGCACACGGTGATCGAGATGGCCTGATGGTGCAGGACAAGAGCGGCAGCTCTGGGCGCTGATCACACAGAGACGTGGGAGGTGTGGACAAGGAGTTCTACCTGAAAGGCCAAAGGTGGGCTGAACTGGAGAAACTGGGTTCTGGACAATGCCCAGCCAGAGAGACACTGGCAGAACCCTGCTCTGGGAGTCCACCTGCAAATGCCTAACTGCAAACATCTGGGGGCGTGTCTGGCTGGTCCTGAAGGAGAAACCTCCAAAAAAGGACAAAATGCATTCGTACCAGTAAACATTTTTTTTTTTTTTTTTTTTTTGACAGGCAGAGTGGACAGTGAGAGAGAGAGACAGAGAGAAAGGTCTTCCTTTGCCGTTGGTTCACCCTCCAATGGCCGCCGCTGCAGCCGGCGCACCGCGCTGATCTGATGGCAGGAGCCAGGATCCAGGTGCTTTTCCTGGTCTCCCATGGGGTGCAGGGCCCAAGCACCTGGGCCATCCTCCACTGCACTCCCTGGCCATAGCAGAGAGCTGGCCTGGAAGAGGGGCAACCGGGACAGAATCCGGCGCCCCGACCGGGACTAGAACCCGGCGTGCCGGCGCCGCAAGGTGGAGGATTAGCCTATTGAGCCACGGCGCCGGCTCGTACCAGTAAACATTTAAAGACTGTGATCAATACAGAAATCTTTAAGGTATTTATTAAATGAATATATAGGCTTGGCTAGAGACTCCTGAGTGAGTGAGAGAGGGAGGAGAGAGAGGAGAGAGAGGGGAGGGAGGGAGAGAGGGAGGGAGGGAGGGAGGGAGGGAGAGAGGGAAGGAGGGAGGGAGGGAGGGAGGGAGAGGGAGAGGGAGAGGGAGAGGGAGAGGGAGAGGGAGAGGGAGAGAGAGAGAGAGAGAGAGAGAGAGAGAGACTGATTGATTTAATTTCAGCAAGACAGCTACGGTGAGCTGGTCCACACTGCAGATTGCTTACAACACGATCTGCAGGCATATTTAAGTGCCTACTGCAAGCACCATACACTGAATGAAAATCACAGCTCCACAGCCACAGCTCTGCACACAGCTTGTGGAGCTGAAATGAGCATGGAGGCGTCACCCCAGGCCACTGGGATGTTCACTCACAAATCTGAGAAACGTTTGAGGCAGAAACTGCTGCTGTGTTCTGCAGGGGCTCCTGCACAGGCCAACCATCTCATTCCAGTGCTCGCCCCACTTCAGCAGAATGACAAGTCACCTGTCGGCGCGGACCTCTGGGCTGCCCTCAAAGTCACAACCATCAGTGTCAATACTGGAAGGTCACGCAAAGCTCTAGTTCCTTTCCAGCAGCTTCTCACCACAGCATGCAACACAGACGCTGCGACACAGTTGCTGGAAGACCGAGTCTCCTCTGCTGCAAAGCCCTGAGGTCATGTTTTGCAGACTGGTAAGACAAGAACCAACTCAAGGGTGGATGCCCTGGGACTGTCCACCTCCCAACAACTCTCTCATCTGTGGCGACAGGCCCACTGTTGTGGGAGAAGTCTGGGAGACAGGTGGAAGCTCGTTTTTGGCAATGGCCAGCACCTGGGCCACAGAGCCACACCCCCAGACCTGGCCAGGCCCCAACCTCGTAAGGCTCCACTGTTTAACAACTCCGGATTCCATGACATTCCCCCAGGAGCCTGTCAATAAACTCCCTCTGTCTGTGGCTTCAACAGAGCTGAAACCAAAACACCACCAATGCCCTTCTCAGCTTCTGGGCTCTGTCCACTCAGGCTTGCAGCTGGGGCGCCTTCAGTGCTATCAGCCGTGAATAGGGTGTCTATCTGGCTGTCACGACCACCCTGCCCAACTTGACTGTAGACCTTGAGAGGGCAAGGTCAGGACACATCTGTGTATTGTCCACTGCAGTGCCTGATGTCAGCACCTTGCCCGGCCTAATGGGGAAACAGCTGGTGACAAGACAGTGGCAGTGTGTGTCCTCACCAGTGCCAGGGACGAAGCTGGTGCTCAGAACAGTTCCAGGCTCTGAGCCTTGAGATGCCCACAGACTGCTGGGGAGCCTGTTACCTTCCTAGGCAGTCTGCTAGTTACAGGCATCCAGGTTGGGGCCAGCCTGTTGGAACAGTACGGACGGGGGTGGAATCTTTTTTTTATATTCCTGTCTGATGGTCTTCATAAATACTGGGATCTCTATTTCACTCGAAAGCACTGCCTGGAGGCTCCTTCTTATTCCAAGAGTACAGACACGAGACGAGAGACCAGGACCAAGCCAGCTGGGGATTCTGCACGACTGTTCCCGCTTTCTCCAAGTCTTCTCTACTACAGGCACAGAGACAACACCTGAAGCACAAAGGAGCAGCTCAGAGGGGCCCAGAGGGCCTGGAGGAGCAGTATGTCTCTCCTGCCGTCCTCTTCGCAACCAGGGATCACATTAGGACACTGACAAAACACCAGGATTTCTACAGGTGCTGGTCACAAAAGCCAAACAAGAGTAGTGTGGAACACACTGTGTTACTTATGTTACTGTTGGGAGATAATTCCGCCCTCAGTTTAAGCCACAGTCACTGTAACCACAGTGAATTATTGTCACCCTTGCACTGTGAACTCACTGCTTCCCAGAGCATTGTAATGGTGAGAGACTCTGGGGGTATCAGGGGGAAGACTGAGGGCTGTGGGACAGAGCCCGCTCTGGCTGCGCAAGGCCCCTCCTTCGTCTACAGGGCAGGGTAACAGCGCAGTAGGAGCCGTGATCTTTATTCTGAGCAGCATGCAGATCTGCTTTGCTTTCCTCTGGATAAAAACACAAAAAGCGCTGATATCTCAGGGCACCACCCTCAAGGGACCAGTCCCACAGTTCTGCAGTGAGACTCCTGTGATGGACAGCAACTGGCCCGAGGTGGTGAAGGAAAGGCAGGGAGGAGCCGCAGCTGCGCACGGCGGGAGGTGAGCGTGAGGATCGCTGGAGGCGGGCAGAGGTACTTGCACACCTGCCTGAAGCCTGTACTTTGCTGTAGCTAGTGGGTTCCAGACTCAAGTCTGATGACAAGTACATGACACCCTTAGCAAAATCTTTTGGTCCACAGGAGCTGTGCTGTAGGCATTTATTGTAAATTCAAATATAGTACATGGTGGAAAAGGAATAAAAAATATTAACCAACTCACAGTGTGAGAAGTTCTGACTGTGTTCCACCTGCACGTGTGCCTGGAGTGAGACGAGGTGAGACAGGAGACCTCGGATAGAGCCTGTCTCTCTGGGCCATCTAAGACTCTGTTGTTTAGAGAACCAAAAGCCTCATACAACCTGGGCCCTACCCAGAAGCCAGCCACTTTCTGAGCCATGCATGGCAAGCTGGGAGACAAGCCGCCGGTGCTGGACATCAGAGGAGCAGATGTTCCAACACGGCACCTTTCCAGGGCACTCACTGGACAAGTCGCAGGTGTCCTTGGCAACTGCTGAACTCTAGCCTATGATGCGCGTGCCTCTGCTTCTCAGCTTGTGTTAACAGTTCCTTTTCCAGGTGTGGTGCTGCTCCCCTCCTCTCCCGGTATCTAAACCTTACATACCTCTCAAGCCCCTACCCTGAGCTGTTTCCCAAATGCATCCTCCAATCAGCCCAGCCCATGATGTCCTGTGTTGGGCTAGGTCATTCCTTTGGCAACTTGTTACTCCCAGTGAGAAATCTTCACACCATGCTTCCCCAGATCCATGGAGGCACTGGTGTAACCTCACCGTGAGCAGCACCGGCAGTGGGAGCACTGGTGTAACCTCACCGTAATCAGGTCCGTGCCTTGAGGGCAGGACCGGAGCCTGCTGTGTCCCCGTTAGTGAATGTTCAGTAAGTTCATCAGCGTGGCTCACTGGTTAAGAACTTAGCTTTGGGTTAGATCCCAATTCTGCTACTCCCACCCCCTGGCCCCGGCCAGGAGACTGTGACTAAGTGCAGAGAACACAAAAATCCAACCAGTTCCATGTGTGACCACGTGGGCAGCCGGAAGTGTGAACTTACAAAGGTAGCAGGGAGGAAGAGGACCCCAAGCTCGTAGGAGCGGATCATCAGCTGGGTGCCGTTCTTCTCCAGCGCGCCCCAGGCGGCCTTGGACAGATTGGCGCTGTGGAGACAGGACACAGAAGAGGCTGGCTCAGTGTGCGTCACACTCTCACAGCTGCAAGAGCATCGGTCAAGAAAATATACAGGCACAATCATTTTTATTCAGTTCTTGGTGGAGCTGCGGCATTTTTGAAAAGGAATCCTGCTCTGCCACGATGTATCTAATTGCTGATTTGGGACAGCTTTGCCCTCATCTGCATTTCCCTCAGGGCAGCTATTAAAATAACTATCTTGCCTTAGAAAGATTATTCCCCTGTCCAAAGGGCCCCCCCCCCTTTATGACTTTAGTGTAGCTAGAATTCCTGGTTTTGTTGAACATATAAGTAGCATTTAATGAAAAACCATGTACAATAGCATCTTAGGCTTCATATTTTCTTTTCTTTTTTGCTTTTTTTGTGCTAGATAATGCTAATTTTTTTTTCAATGTAAAGAAAACAGGTCTAAGGGCACTAGATTGATATTTATATCTGGAAAGAAATGGTGCATTTAGAATCACTCACTGTGTGGACAAGGAGCTGTGAACATGGTCAAAAGATCACAAGTGTGGCAGGAAGGAGACTCAGAAGTGACCACATGAAAGGTAGGTGCCAGGATGCACACTGGTTCCTATTCACAGTGGAATCAAAAAAATTGATCTCACTGAAGTAGAGAATAGAACAGTGATCGCTAGAGGCCAGGAAGAGGTAGGGGTAGGGGCAGAGCAAGCAGAGAGAGGTCAGATAACAGGAACCAAAATAGACAGGAGGAGTAAGTTCTAACACTGGACAGTACAGCAGGGTGATTACAGTTTATAACAATATTTTTTTCTTTCTTTTTTTTTTTGGACAAGCAGAGTGGACAGTGAGAGAGAAAGAGAGAGACAGAGATAAAGGTCTTCCTTTGCCGTTGGTTCACCCCCCCCAAATGACCGCTGCGGCCAGCGCGCTGACCCGAAGCCAGGAGCTTCTCCTGGTCTCCTATGGGTGCAGGGCCCAAGCACTTGGGCCATCCACCACTGCCCTCCTGGGCCACAGCAGAGAGCTGGACTGGAAGAGGAGCAACTGGGACAGAATCCGGTGCCCTGACCGGGACTAGAACCTGGTGTGCCAGTGCTGCAGGCAGAGGATTAGCCTATTGAGCCATGGCGCCGGCCTATAACAATCTATTTTTTAAAAAGATTTATTTATTTGAAAGGCAGAGCTACACAGAGAGGGAAAGCCAGACATATACAGAAAGAGAGAAGGGAGAGGGAGAAAGAAGGAAGAAGAGGGAGGGAGTTCATCCATCTGCTGGTTCACTCCCCAAATGACTGCCAGGAGTCTAAACTCAGTTCAGACCTCCCATGTGGGTGGCAGTGGCCTGAGCACTTGGCCATCCTCTGCTGTTTTCCCAGGCCATCAGCAGGGAGCTGGATCTGAAGCAGAGCAGCTGGGACACAAATCAGAGCTCACATGGGATGCTGGCATCATGCCAGCCCCAGAACAATTTATTTTTAAAAAGAACGAGAAAAGAGAAGTTCAAAGGTTTCCAATACAAAGAAATGATAAATGCTGTAAGGAGATGGAAATGCTGGCTACCCTGCTTTGAGCCTGACACAGTGTGCACCTGCATCGAATCACCACATCACACCTGCGGCGGGGTGGGGAGAGGCTCTGGGTGCTGAGGCAGCGGCTCAGACTGAGCCTCTCTCACAGCACCCGCGGCGACCAAGAACGCGCATGGACCGGCTGATTGATGGAAACCTGATGTAAACAGTTTTTCAATTAGGCTCACCTAAACTCTATTTTACTTTGACGACATATCGTAAAGCCTTGGTTGTTCAGAATTCCTCAGGCCTGACTTTGTAGGTAACTGAGTATTTCGAGGTTCATTCATTGGGACATCAAGTCTCTTTCTGTGTAACACGTGGGAATCGCTGTCTGCTCCAACAGGAGACCGGCTACCCAGAAAGAGAACTAGTTCTCTGAAGAGCCCCAAGGGGACACCCCGGAAGGAACGTGGAAATCAGAGCTAAGGGGAACTCTCTTCCTGACGAAGCTCGTAAAAAGTGCTCGCAGACCTTGCTGCCTCTGGAAACGGGCACAAGAGCCCCAGGCCCGGATACCACGGCCGGGGATGGGTCAGACATAAAATGCAGGGGACGTGGGATGCTCATGGGAAAGCAGTACTGACTCTGGGGAAGATGTTTTCTTTAGCGGTCCAAGCAGCAACTTGCTTTCAGACCTCTCCCCTGTTAGCAAAAAGAAGAAAAAAGGAAAAAAAAAAATCCAAACACAAAACAGAAGCACAAAGGCAAAGCTAGCCAGTGAGTGCGAGGTGGGAGTCGTCCTCCTGTGCTGTTTGCTCTCACTCTGGATGAGCCGTCACCTTCTAGGTCGCTCTCCTGAGGGTCAGCACCATACGCCACAGGCACCTGCCAGGAGGCTTCCTCTCATTCCCGCCCTGGCCGTGTCTTCTCAACATTCCACGACCCGAGGCTAACTCGCAGTGAGGACCACGGGAGACCACACGGACCTGTCTGGAGGTTTCCTGTAGTCCTGCCTTTGTCACTGGGCTCCCAAGGGGAATTCTTAGTGTCCAGAATCTCAGCTTCAGCCCACCAAGAGGCTGCGAGTCCCTGGTGGGCTGTGCACGTGGGAAGTCAACATTCCTTGAAATATCACCTTTAATGCTTGTTCTAACTCCGATTAACATCTGGATCATTGGTATCCGGGACAGCAAGGAAGCTGGGGTGCACATTTCCAAACGCTAACTGCCCGCTGTGTGGACATCTGCTCCTATTACTGCACGGGAGTTCCAGCTTCTGCGCTCCCTGCTCTCGGGATCCACTGCACTCTGCCTGTCCCACGTTCCGCAGAGGGCTCCTGCCCGGCGGTGCCCCTGGCCCTGGTTCTTCCCGCTCCCTCTGCCTCCATCCACACTGGGCTGCTTTCTCCCCCCCCGCTGTGCTGTATATGAGCTTATTGCTCCATGCTGAAAGGTCCTTGGTCACTCAGTGGGGTGATGGATCTAATTCACCTTGGAGTCTCTGATGTAGGAAAACTACCGCCTAAGATGGAGAATTCTACGGCACTGGATTCTTGGTGTCCCATGTTCCGAGGCCCACCACAAACTCTGCCTAAGCCGTCAATAACTTTATTGATGAGGCATTACACAGTGGCTTCTGGAGGAAGTGTCAGGCAGGGCCCAATCACAGAAATACAACTAGGTGCTCATATATTTTACATATGAACATTCTATGTGTGTGAGTCCTGATGCAACCGTAGGAACGGGCTGCAGTCCTGCCAGGGCTGTCTTCTCTGCCCTGGAGCTGCAGGCCCGAGTCTACAGGGCAGAGAAGAAGGATGTGACGCAGAGGGGCTAGCTAGCACCACAAGCACGGGCTGCAGCCCCTGAGGATAACGGCCCGCGCCAGTTTCTGCTGCTGCTGGCAGTAACAGTGTAGGAGTCTCGCAGAAGCCAGGGTCCCTCATCACAGAGCTAAATACACACCCAGCCAGGCCCAGGAGTAACAGAAATTGGAGAAGGAGCCAAGGCAGATGCAAGGTGCAGCTGCCGTGTCCTGCCAACAAGGGGTGCTGCACATAGGCTGTGTGTGTGTGTGAGAAACCCGGGGGTGGGGGTGGGGGGGGTGAGAGAGGGAGGGGGAGAGAGGGGGGGAGAGAGAGAGAGAGAGAGAGAGAGAGACATCTGCCTGCTAAATATCCACTCTAATTGGAAATACAGAAGGAAGGGAGTTCTGGAAAACGAGGTTCAGCCTAGCCACACTGACCCATTACGACGTGTTATGGATTAAAGGTCTGCAACCCCCCAGAACGCTCATGCTGAAATCCTAACTTCAATGTGACAATATTAGCAGGCGGGGCCTTTGGGAGGTACCCCAAGGGAGAGGAGAGAGTGATAGAATGAGCCAAGGGCAGAACATAAACCTGTAAGGTTCAGGTTGGATTGGGCAGCAATTGAGAGAGAGGCTGCATCTGAGAGCTAAGAGAGAACTAGAAAAGCCAGGTGGAGAGAAAGCCAGGAGAGAGAGGCTGTAAAGGGTAGAAAACACCAGGGTTCCTCAGCCGGGGCCTCTTAATCTTTGGGCTATATCCCTCATTGTTAGGGAGCTGTCCCGTGCATTGTTGATGTTTTCCCAAACATCCCTGGCCTCTATCCCTTAGAGACCAATAACTGTCCATCCTCCAGTTGTGACAACAAGAAATGTCTCCAGACATTGCCAAATACCACTCAGGAAAAATCACTCCTAATTGAGAACCACCAGCCAAGAGGAATGAGGAATATAATAAGACTGTTAGGGCAGGCATGATTATTGTTTGAGTGGAGATCAGGCTAGAGGGACTGGAAGAGGGAGGAGAGGGAAAAGAAGCTGGAGTGTGGACAGTGTGTCCCAAGCAGAGAGGAAGGGAAGGCCAGTGAGCTGCCGCCTCAGACACTTGCTGCAGGCATTCTGCATTTTCACATTGTAATGCTAATATCTATGTCAGCTGGATGTCTTTGGAAAATTGTGTTTTATGGGGACTAAAAAATTAAGAAGTGTAGCTACTGCTATTTTTTACATAATTGTCTATCTGTTCAAATACTCTCTGTTCCTCTGGAGATCAGTAAATAGTATATTAGTCTGATGTGTAGAAAAATGGACTGTCTAGCACCTACCCTTCAAGATTACAGAGGCCTCTGTTGAGACCAGCATGCATAAAGCAGACCGCTCTACTTAAATACACACAAAGCAGGTCTTACCATGGGTTAGGTCCCTGGCATAGGAGTTGGTTACGTTAGGGGGCTCCTGTGATTGTATTTAAGAAGTAGGTGACATGGCTATCACCATTACCAATATACTACCTACTTTACAGGACGGGGCAGCATTGGGCCACAAGGGGCCAAGCCACTACCTGCAATGCTGGCATTCCGTATCGGAGTGCTGTTTCGAGTGCCCGCTGCTCTGCTTCTGATCCAGCTTTCTGCTAATACATCTGAGAAGACAGCAGAAGATAGCCCAAGTACTTGGCCCCTGCCACCCATGTAGGATACTGGATGGAGTTCCTGGCTCATGCAGACCTGGATGTTATGGCCATCTGGGGAGTGAAATAGTGAATGAAGATCCTCTCTTTGTCTCTGTCTCTCCCCTTCTCTGTTGCTCTGCCTTTCAAATAAATAAATAGTTATGGTATACCCTGGTTCTTCTCTTGTGTGACTAAGTGACAGAATTCTTTGGAAGGCAGGTCCACCTAGGCCTTGTGATTCTACAGTTTAGGAGGTAGATGGGTCTAAAATTACTTTACAGATTGCAACACAGATTTTATAATACTTACACAAGCCCCCAAAGCAGAAATACAGTGAGCTTCTATCTTACTCAGTAAATAAAATAAAAAGGATTTCCTGGCAATGAATACAAAGACTTGAAAAGAGCAACAGACTTAGAGATTTGAGGTTTGGTTTTGGCTAGCTCTGTTACCTTTTGGTTATGTACTCTGGTCTCCAATTTCTTCATTTATCATACAGATTTAACACCGTCTGCTCACAGTATTGGGGTATAATGAGGAATTAAATGAACAATCTAGGTAAAAGTGCTTACACTGTAAAGTACAACATAAAGATAAGGTCTGGGAAAGTACTGAAACTTTAAAAAAATTATTTACTTGAAAGGGAGAGAGTAGAGTAGGAGGGAGAGAGATCTCCCATTTGCTGGCTTATTCCCTAAATGACACTGACTACTGGACCAGGCCAAAGCAGAGCCTGCAACTCAATCTGGGTCTCTCAGTGGGTGGCAGAGACACAGCTCCCTGAGCTTCACCTGCTGCTTCCCAGGGCACACATGAGCAGGGAGCTGGAAGAGAGAGCAAGCCAGGACTCAAACCTGAGCACTACAGCACGAGACATGGGCATTCTAAGTAACGTCTGAACTGCTGAGCCAAAAGCCTACTTCAAGTATTGATGTTTTTAAGAGAATTACAGAATGTTTGTTAGAATGGACCCTGGAAAATAATCTTTGTAACAGTTAAAAAAATTCTTTTTAACCTGGATAACCCTTTGTTCACAGAAGTCATTTAAAACAAACAAAAGACTATTGTCTGTGTGCACCAGGAATGCACTCCTCTCCTCATGCCCACTGTTGGGGTGGCCTTGGAAGGAGGTTTCCAAAACCCACAGGGCTCCAAGGAACATAGTGTGAAAACCACTGACTCAGCCCAACCCCTGGTTTATGGATGCGGAGCAGGCCAAGATGGCTGCAGCAATTGTCTTTAATAAGCAGGAGCGGGATTGCAGACCCTAGACGGTTACACAGCCAGGTAAGACCGAAAGGTCTGAGGTGTGGCCAACATTTGACCAATGGACCCCAGGAGCCTTGAAAAGCTTTCTGAAGAAGGCCCCACCTCTGATGCGCCCCTCCCAACTCCTCACCCCCTCCCCCCAGTCTGTGAAGGTCATGGCCTTGACTTTGTTTTCCTGAGTCCTACACTGGTCAAAGCCTGCTGGGAATCATTCTCGTCTTTTTGGAGCCTCACGGAGAGTAACACAGTGTGTTGGTGCCACAAATGAAGATTCACTAAGGCCAGTGACCAGCCCCACAGCATCTGCGACTCTCCCGGAGAGCTGTGCCCACCCAACAGGTAAGCCGCTCCTTCCTCCCAACTCTTGGCCTGAGACCACTCTCAGCCTGGGAATCCCACCGATTTTTCCGTTACATCTCTGGGTGAAGGCTCTGCTGCCTTCTCACCCCATGGCCACCGTACCCCATCTTGGATGCTGGCATCCTCTCTCAGGAGGTGTTCCTGTCTCTGTGTTCTAATTCTTCTAATCCATCCCATAAACTCATTTCAGAAAGAGTATATGACTTGGAGCTAACAAAAGATCTAGATTCAAGTTCAAGTTCAAGCATTTACTAGATGAACAGCCTGAACCCTATATGCCCACATCCACATTCATAAAATGTGTATAATAATAATAATGGCACCATTTAGAGCTCAGAAAGCACATGACAGCATTGTTGTGAAAACAGTGTGTTGATTATAATAACGGCATTACAGGTGACATCAGTAAAACACTGCGCATCTCCTCACACCCTTGGTCAAAAACGTTTGGTGAACCCTAACTGTAAAGTCTAAAATCATTCCCCCTCCCTGCACTTGCTGGGCTTCTTTCTCAGCCCTCCCTACCCAACACTGCATGCCAGCCAAGATTCTCTATCTCCCCAAACTACCATTTCAGGACCTTCAAAGTTCATCATTTCTTCTACTAAAGTGCTCAGGAAGCCCTACCAGATACCTGCTCTTTCAGGCACAAAAAGTACCACTTCCTAAAGCTTCATGTACTCACTCCATGTATAAGGGATCTTAATAATTTATTAATAGGTACTAAATGGGATGCCTTAACTACCACAGCACACATCCTCCCCCGACTCACTGATCAGGCTCTCAGCAGGCCGGCAGAAGTAGCAAGCTCAGGGATGCCTGCAGGTCTGCAACCGGAATAGGCACTGGATGTGTTTGCAAATCGCAGAGCAGAGGAGTGAAACACTGAATGGACGACAGGAGACTTAGAAGCAGTGTGGGCAGTGGAAACAGCCAGGAAACAGGCACAAGGTAGCTGAGCTTGGTGTGAACAGACTGTAGGGGCAGAAACCAGAGTAAGACGCTCAAGAAATTTTTGTCAGCTGCCCAGATGTTGACCAGTAAACAAGAATTGGATGGTCATGATGAAGTATTTCATGGGAGCACTGGAGCTTTAGGCACTGCACCCCAACAAAGTCTGGCACAGAACAGACACCCAATTCTTGCTTGTTGAGTGAACTCACAGAGGCAGGGCACACAAAAGCTGACCAAAGAGAAACATCTGGAGACTCACTGCTGGCGACCCAGTCACCTAAGCTTGCTCAGCAAGGGATGCAAATGACAGCAACGGTGGGAATGAAAATCTTGACAGCAGGCAAGGCTATGGGAAAGCTGAGGGCAGGAGACCAAGACACGGGGTGCAGGTGCAGGGCCAGGGCAGAGATCAGGGAACCCGACTCAGCACAGGCAGCTGACGCTGTGTGCAGAGATGAGAGAAGACGGGGCAGGCTTGCTTTAGGAAACTGGGCTGTGGTACAATTTTTGAGCTGTGTGCTTTCTTTAGAACATCAGACAACAGTGCCAAACCCGAAGCAGAGGGATAACATGCCTACACCAACTGGAATGGAAGTTCCTCAAGGGCAGGCAGCACACCCCTTGCTCATTCATAACCAAATGCTAGGCCAGAAATACTCACACCAGACTGCTTAGCTCTCCAGCCTACAAGTGGGTCGCTGGGGCACGTTATTTAAGCTCTCTACACTTTAGCTTTCACATCTCTAAAATGGAAATAGAATAATACCTAGCTAACTGGGAAGATTAAATCACTTAGTATAAAAAGGGACTTAGCCAGCATATAGTAAGCACCATGACTACCTGTTACTATTCATGGGCAGGGGTTTCTCTGGAGGCTAATCTCTGGTGGGGGACTACCAAACAGCACCTCCGCCCCAGCCTCAGGTGCACCTCACGACCAGCAATGCCAGGGTGCAGAGGGCCCAGAGGCCCAGGTCAGGGGTCTCGGCCTTTCCCCATCAGGGAAAATGGTTCATGAGAATCACTCAGAGTTGTGGAAAAGGGCATGTTTGTACCAGAATGCAACAGAGCAAGGGTGGCAACATGACCTTGAATTATCTCTAACACGAAGCAAATCATCTGCAGATTGATTGACAATCATTATTTGTAACAAAGTACATGAGGCATGCCAACTAATCCCAGTATCTTGGAGCCACAGTGCCAGGCAACCAAGCCTAACCAGTACCATCTACAAGTATTCTTGTGTGTGTGTGTGTGTGATCCAATTTGACTTTCACACACACACAATAACAAAAAAAATCCTCAGAGAAAAAAAGTTTCAAAATCAAAGGAACAGACATTAAAGAAGTGTTGCACAGTGATTTTGAAAAGCAGAGGAAGGAACGCCGTGGTGATCCTGCAGTCAAGCACTTGTCTCATTTTCTCCCAGAGTGGCAGCACCAACATTCCGGCTCATTGCGGGCAATCCTGCACTGTTTGCTAGTTGCTAGGCAACCATGATGGCAAGGCAGTACTCGCCTTGTTTCCTGCCCTCCCACAAGGCACAGCTTTCCTAACTGCTCTCCTTGGGTTTGCCGGTTAAACCTGGGCTCAATCTTCTTAGCCAAGGCAGCTTCTAAGGCTCTGGCCTGCAGTAAAATCTAAACGCTGTATTTGTCAACATGACCCAATAATTTCTTTTTCTTTCTTTTTTTTTTTTTTAAACAGGCAGAGTGGACAGTGAGAGAGAGAGAGACAGACAGAAATGTCTTCCTTTGCCGTTGGTTCACCCTCCAATGGCTGCCGTGGCCGGCGCGCTGCGGCCGGTGCACCGCGCTGATCTGATGGCAGGAGCCAGGTACTTATCCTGGTCTCCCATGGGGTGCAGGGCCCAAGCACTTGGGCCATCCTCCACTGCACTCCCTGGCCACAGCAGAGAGCTGGCCTGGAAGAGGGGCAACCGGAACAGAATCCGGCGCCCCGACCGGGACTAGAACCCAGGGTGCCGGCACCGCAAGGCGGAGGATTAGCCTAGTGAGCCGCGGTGCCGGCCCAATAATTTCTATAACAGGAGGCTGCCCATGAAAAAATGGGATTTCATGATTGTATCAAAACAGATGGGAGGAAAACCTTATTAAACCCATAAATAGCCTTCCATGAAGCTAGCAGCCAGACACAAGAACATCATCAGCCAATACAGTAGTATGGAAGTTCAAGCTAAACTGTTATTTTAAGTTTCTTTTTTTTTTTTAAAGATTTATTTTCATTTATTTGAAAGAGAGTTACAGAGAAAAGGAGAGAGAGAGAGACAGACAGACAGACAGACAGAAGTCCTCCATCTGCTGGTTCACTCCCCAAATGGCCACAACAGCTGGAGCTGGGCTGATCCGAAGCCAGGAGCCAGGAGCTTCTTCTGGTTTTCCAACATGGCTGCAGAGGCCCAAGCACTTTTGCCACCCTCCACTCCTTTCCCAGGCCATAGCAGGAAGCTGGATCAGAAGTGGAGCAGCCAGGACTTGAACTGGCACCTACAAGGGATGCCGGCACTGCAGGTAGTGTCTTTACCCACTCCGCCACAGTGCCAAAACCTGAACCAGTTTTTAAATTAACCACATATTGGGTTTAGACAAAGCTGTATTTATGGACAAGTCTTTAAGTCATGTATTATGCATCAATGTGTTATATATGCAATACAGATAAAGGCTTTGCAGGCTGCTTGTTTAAACTCCAAAGTCCAAATGATGAGCCACTAAAAATCCAGCAGTTAATATTAAATAGATTATTAATAGATCAACGGATACCATCATTGATAGATGGAGGATATATTCTACCATCTTCTGAGCATTCTATACATGGGAAAAAGGCCTAGATTGTAAAGATTTAAACGGCAAGGCTAGTAAGTGGAAATCCCAAATTAGGACTTGGCTCTTTGGACTCTTTCTCAGATTATCGCCTTCATACTACGCTGGCTGACCAGACAACATCACCATCTGGGTTTGAAAAGGCTGATGGGGCTAAAGCTATTAAACTTACAAATCTAGCAGTGGTGGCTTCAGGAGGGGGAGCACAGCAGCTGAGGAACAGGAGTAGGAAGACACATGAGACTTTTTTTATGTATCTTCTTCATATTGTGTGCCTACACAAGGGCACATCAAAACGTTCATGGTAAACGGAATTAAAAGAGCTTATTTTGGTGTCAAAAAACTTTGAAATCAGAGTTGTCATTGTGGAAAAGCAAGTTAAGCCTCTGCCTGTGATGCTGGCATCCCATATGAGCGCCAGTTCAAGATCCTGCCGCTCTACTTCTGATCCAGTTTCATGTTAACGTATCTGGGAAAGCAAGAGAAGATGGCCCACGTGCTTGGGCCCTTGCATCCACTTGAAGACCCAGAAGATTCGGGCTCCTGGCTTCAGAACAGCCCAGCCCTGGCCATTGCAGCCATTTGGGGAGTTAACTGGCGGATAGATCTCTCTCTCATTGTCTCTCCTCCGCCTTTCAAGTAAATAAAAAATAAATCTTAAAACAAAAACACAACAAACTTTGGAATCTAGTCTGTAATTTTTTTTCATAAAGCACATTTGCCATGAGCTTTTTCAAGTACCTATATAATGGGGCAGCACTATGGCACAACGGGTTAAGCTGCCACCTGGGACTCCAGCATTCCATGTGGGTGTTGGTTCATATCCTGGCTGCCTCACTTCCTATGCAGCTCCCTGCTTTTGGCTTGGGAAAAGCAACGGAGGATGGCCCAAGTGTCTGAGCCCCTGCCACCCACGTGGGAGACCTGGAAAGAGAGCCTGGCTTTGGCTTGGCCCAGCCCTGGCCACTGTGGCAATCTGGGGAGTGAACCAGTGGATAGACGAGCTCTCTGGGTTAACTCTTTGAAAATAATTAATCAAAAGAAAAATTCCCCAATGTTACATATTTGAAAAAATAAAGTTTTTCAAGGGTTCTGATTCAAATATTTATTGGTCACTAACTGTGTGTCAGAGGCCAAGGACATAAAGATGAGTAAAGACAGGAATCTGTGCTCAAGCACCTTATAATATACAGATGCAAAATATCCATAAAAAAACCGTGAGGAAGGTGTAAAAAAGACCAAATAAAAGGTGTCAAAAAATTCACCAATTATAGCTGCTTAGCTAGAAAAATCTCCAAGAGGAGAGTTTGACATTGCTCTCAAGGAGAAGTATAATATTTCTAGACAGTACAGACAGAAACAAACTGGAAATATGAGAAGCAGTCTAAAAACGAATGGTAGTTAGACTGAGGGGAACTCACTCACTGATTCAAAATCTTCTGGGCCTCCATAGCCTAGGCACAGTACCAGGCAGTCATCCTGGCCAAAAACTCAGACAGTAAGTAATTACCAAGTCAGCACGAGTGTTCTGGAAGGAAGTAAAGTATTGTACTTACAAGCTCATTTTATCTCAGGGTAGAACAAAAACTTCCAATGTAGACAGTCCAATAAATAGAAAACTTCATAAAAAATGGTTTTAAAATTCTCAGTGATGTGGTAACTATGGCAGCCAGATACCAAAACATGACCTGTGATATCTGTGAAAAATGTACTCAGGGACAGCCACAATCTCAACACAGACTGAAAGAGAAGAGATGAAAACTGTGGCACATTTCTGTTTAAAGAAGTAAAATGGAAGATGAAAACTCAAGATTCCGATGATCTGTGACCCTCATCAGGAAGCCAGTGCGTCTCCCACTCAGGAAGGGTAGAGGACAAGGAGTAACAAGGAGTGATGTACACACCACAGCCGTCTCATGAAGCACACCTCTAAGGTGATGAATTGCTTTAGATTAGGAAGTCAGATCTTTAGGGAGTTCGTTAACCTTCTGTAAGACCTTATTTTCAACAACTCTCCTGCCCAGGAGAATACGGCTCTTCAAAGGGGTCACTCCCCCCAATGCCACACAAAGTTTCCTCCTTTGGCTTCAAGTAAGTATAAAACTTCTTGCTCAAACTGCTTTTGAAGCCTGAAGTTCAATCTTCTGAGAATATGTTCAAGGATAGTTTTGCTGTCAGCCCAGAATAGTATATCCTGCAAAGCTCTCATTTGTGAATGAAGGTGGAACAAAGACCTTTCATAACAAACAGAAACTGAAAGAATTTGTCACCACTCATCCAGCCCTACAAAAGATACTTAAAGATGTGTTACAGAAACACGTCATCAATACGAAAGAAGGTAAAGGAAGAAAATCTCACAGTAAGTAAATAAAATATTCATAGCAAGTAAGAAAAGCTTCACAGGAAGTTCAAAGTATAAAACAGAAATATCTTTGGAAATATGGCAGGGCAAAGTCACTACTTATCAAAAGTCACATTGAATGTAAATGGCCTCAACTCTCCAGTTAAAAGACACAGACTGGCTGAATGGATTAAAAAACAAAACTCTTGCTGCTTACAAGAAACACATCTTTCCAACAAAGGTGCATACAGACTGAAAGTAAAAGGTTGGAAAGATATTCCATGCCAACAGAAACCAAAAAAGAGCTGGTGTAGCCATCTTAATATCAGACAAAATAGATTTTAACACAAAAACTGTTAAAAGAGTCAAAGAGGGGAACTATATAATGATTAAGGGATCAATTCAACAGGAAGATGTAACCATTATATACGTATATGCACCTAATAACAGGACACCAGGCTATTAAAAAGATGTGTTAAGGGACTTAAAGGGAGGCTTACAATGCAATACAATAGGATTGGGGGACTTCAATATTCCACTTTCAGCAATGGACAGATCAACCAGATAGAAAATCAACAAGGAAACAGCAGATTTAATCAACACTATAGATCAAATGGACCTAACAGATATCTATAGAAGTTTTCATCTTACACTTAATACACATTCTCGGTGCTGGCACCGTGGCTCACTTGGTTAATCCTCTGCCTGCGGCACAGGCATCTCATATGGGCGCTAGGTTCTAGTCCCAGTTGCTTCTCTTCCAGTCCAGCTCTCTGCTGTGGCCCGGGAGGGCAGTGGAGGATGGCCCAAGTGCTTGGGCCCCTGCACCTGCATGGGAGACCAGGAGGAAGCACCTGGCTCCTGGCTTCGGATTGGCGCAGCACTGGCCATGGTGGCCATTTGCGGAGTGAACCAATGGAAGGAAGACCTTTCTCTCTATCCCTCTAACTCTGTCAAATTAAAAAAAAAAGAACACACATTCTTCTCAGCAATGCATGCAGCTTACTCTAGGATTGACCACTTACGAGGCCACAAAGCAAGTTTCAGCAAATTCAGAAAAATCGAAATAATACCATGCAACTTCTCAGACCACAATGGAATAAAGCTGGAAATCAGCAACTTGGGAATCTCTAGAGCATATGCAAACACATGGACACTGAACATGCTCCTGAATGAACAGTGCATTACAGAAGAAACCAAAAGAGAAATCAAAAACTTCCTGGAAGCAAATGAAGATAACAACACAACATATCAAAACTTATGGGATACAGCAAAAGCAGTGTTAAGAGGAAAGTTTATGGCAATTGGTGCGTACATCAAGAAATTGGAAAGGGACCAAATAAATGAGCTATAAATGCATCTCAAGGATCTAGAAAAACTACAGCAAATCAAAACAAATACTAGTAGGAGAAAAGAAATAATTAAAATTAGAGAAGAAGTCAACAACACTGAATCCAAAAAACATTACAAAAGATCAGCAAAATGACGAGCTGCTTTTTTGAAAAAATAAACAAAACTGACACACCATTGGCCCAACTAACCAAAAATAAAAAAAAAAAAAAAAAAGGAGAGAAGAAGATCCAAATCAATAAAATTAGAGATGAAAAAGGGAATGTAACAACAGAGACCACAGAAATAGAGTCATCAGAAATTACTACAAAGAGTTGTATGCCAACAAACTGGGAAATCTAGCAGAAATGGAGAGATTCCTGGACACATACAACCTACCTAAACTGAACCATGAAGACACAGAAAACCTAAATAGACCCATAACCAAGACAGAAATTGAATCATTAATAAAGACCCTCCCAACAAGGAAAACCCAGGACCAGATGGATTCACTGCTGAATTCTATCAGACATTTAAAGCAGAACTAACTCCAATTCTTCTCAAGGTATTCAAAACAACTGAAAGAGAGGGAATATTCCCAAATTGTTTCTATGAAGCCAGCATCAACCTTAATTCCTAAACCTGAAAAAGATGCAGCAAAGAAAGAAAATTACAGACCAATTTCCCTGATGAACATAGACACAAAAATCCTCAATAAAATTCTAGCCAATAGAATCCAACAATACATCAGAAAGATCATCCACCCAAAGTGGGATTTATCCCTGGTATGCAGGGATGATTCAACATTTGCAAATCAATGTGATGCACCACATTAACAAACTGCAGAAGAAAAACCATATGATTATCTCAACAGATGCAGAGAGCATTTGATAAAATATAGCACCCTTTCATGATGAAAACTCTAAGCAAACTGGGCATTGAAGGAACATTCTTCAACACAATCAAGGCAATTTATGACAAACCCACAGCCAACATCATATTGAATGGGGAAAAGTTGGAAGCATTCCCACTGAGATCCAGGACCAGAAAGCGATGCCCGCTCTCACCATTGTTATTCAATATAGTCCTGGAAGTTTCAGACAGAGCCATTAGGCAAGAAAAAGAAATCAAGGGGATACAAATTGGGAAGGAAGAAGCCAAACTATCCCTCTTTGCAGACAATATGATTCTTTATTTAGGGGATCCAAAGAACTCCACTAAGAGATTACTGAAACTCAAGAGAGTTTGGTAAAGTAGCAAGATATGAAATCAATACACAAAAATCAACAGCCTTTGTATACACAGACAATGTCATGGCTGAGAAAGAACTTCTAAGATCAATCCCATTCACAATACCCACAAAAACAATCAAATACCTTGGAATAAACTTAACCAAGGATGTCAAAGATCTCTACTTTGAGAAGAGGTACAAAAAAATGGAAAAATCTTCCATGTTCACGGATTGGAAGAATCAGTATCATCAAAATGTCCATTCTCCCAAAAGCAATTTACAGATTCAATGCAGTACCAATTGAAACACCAAAAACATTCTGTTCAGATCTGGAAAAAATGCTGCTGAAATTCATATGGAGGCACAGGAGACCTCGAATAGCTAACGCAGTCTTATACAACAAAAACAGAGCCAGAGGCATCACAATACTAGATTTCAAGACATACTACAGGGCAGTTATAATCAAAACAGCCTGGTGCTGGTAACAGAAGCAGATGGATAGATCAATGTAACAGAATAGAAATATCAGTTATCAATCTAAACATCTACAACCAACTTATCTTTGATCAAGGAGCTAAAACCAATTCCTGGAACACGGACAATCTATCCAATAAATGGTGCTGGGAAAATTGGATTTCCACATGCAAGACCCCTATCTTACACCTTACACAAAAATCCACTCAACATGGATTAAAGATTTAAATCTATGACCTGACACCACCAAACTATTAGAAAACACTGGAGAAACCCTGCAAGATATTGGCACAGGCAAAGACTTCTTGGAAAAGACCCCAGAGGCACAGGCAGCCAAAGCCAAAATTAACATTTGGGATTATATCAAATTGAGAAGTTTCTGTACTGCAAAAGAAACAGTCAGGAAAGTGAAGAGGCAACCAACAGAATGGGAGAAAATATTTGCAAATCATGCAACTGATTAAAGATTAATAACCAGAATCTACAAAGAGATCAGGAAACTCCACAACAACCCACTTAAGAGATGGGCCAAGGACCTTAATAGACATTTTTCAAAAGAGGAAATCCAAATGGCCAACAGACACATGAAAAAATGTTCAGGATCACTAGCCATCAGGGAAAGGCAAATCAAAACCACAATGAGGTTTCACTTCACCCCAGTTAGAATGGCCCTCATACAGAAATCAACAAACAACAGATGCTGGTGAGGATGTGCGGAAAAAGGCACACTAATCCACCACTGGCAGGAATGCAAACTGGAAAGCCACTATGGAAGTCAGTTTGGAGATACCTCAGAAATCTGAATATAGCCCTAATATACAATCCAGCCATCCTACTCCTCAGAATTTACCCAATGGAAATTACATTGGCAAATAAAAGCTACTTGCACCTAAATGTTTACTGCAGCTCAATTAACAATAGCTAAGACATAGAATCAACCTAAATGCCCAACAACAGAAGACTGAATTAAGAAATTATGGGATATGTACTTTATGGAATACTACACACCGGTTTAAAAAAAAAAAGAAATCTGGTCATTTGCAACAAAATGGAGGAATTTGGAAAACATCATGCTGAGTGAAATAAGCCAGTCCCTAAGGGACAAATATCATATGTTCTCCCTGATCTGTGACTACTAAGTGAGCACCTAAAAGGAAACCTGTAGAAGTCAAACTGACACTATGAGAAGCAATGACTTGATCAGCCCTTGCCTTGACTGTTGGGAAACAGCTTACTACTTTATTCTTTTTAGTATTTTCTTTTTCTACTTAATACCCACTGGTTGAACTCTTAACACATAATTATTCTTAGGTGTTTAAATCCATTTGAAAATTGATCCCTGTTAAAAATAAAAGTGGGAATAAGAGAGGGAGGAGATAAACAGTTCAGCACACATTCCCTCAGACTTACCCCTAAGGGTCAAGCTAAAAACTTGACATGGGACTCCAAATCCTATTAAGTTGGCAGGTACCAATACCACATTACTAGTTAAAGTGATCAGTTTAAGTTCATAACTGATCACAAAGATAGGATTAAGTGTCCAAGGGATCACTTAAATAAGACCAATGTCTGCTAATAATAATTGATAGAATTAACAAGGAGTGAATGACCCAACATGGCAAGTGGTACACACAGCAGACTCAAAGAATGACAAATGTCCTAAACAGTACTCTGGCCTCAGAATCAGCCTTTAAGGCATTCAGATCTGGCTAAAAAGCACATGAGAGTTTCGAAGGCATGGAAAGCCAAGACACTTATAAAAAATGACCTACATGAAAGATCTCTGTGAGTGAGATCCCAATGGAAAGAAGGGGACATCAAAGAAGGAAGCACCTTTCTCTGAAGGGAGGAGAGAACTTCCACTTTGATTTTGTGCTTGTCTAAATAATGTCAGAGTTTGTGACCTCAGGAGGCTTCCATAGCCTTGGCAGTTCATGACAAGAGCCTCGGGTGACCATTGACGTCATAAATAAGAATGTCAATTGTTAATCAACAACAGGAGTCACTGTGCATTTGTTCCCCATGTAGGACCTCTGTTCTTAATGTGTTGTACTATGCGAATTAACGGTAACACTCATCTTGAAATAGTACTCTCTACTATATTTTGTGTGTCTGTGTGGGTGCAAACTGTTGAAATCTTTACTTAGTATATAATAAGTTGATCTTCTGTATATAAAGATAATTGAAAATGAATTTTAATGAAGAATGGGATGGGAGAGGGAGTTGGAAATGGGACAGTTTGTGGGTTGGAGGGTGGGTATGGGGAGAAGAATTGCTATAATCCAAAAGTTGTACTTTTGACATTTATATTTATTAAATAAAAGCTTTCTATAAAAAAAGGATAGTTTTGTTTAACTGTGAAAAATAAACTTCAATTTTGAAAACAGTAAGCTGGTATTTCAAGCCAAGGTTGGAGAATACGATGGTTAAATCAAACTGAGTAACAAACGCCCACGAAGGCTGTGGAAGGCAGAATTGGAAGTCGGCCCCTAGGACTGCTACCCCCAGTACACATGCCCTGCACAATCCCCAGAGCGTGAGCAAGAATGGTGAATCTCACTTATATAACCAGCCACAAGAAGTTCATCAAAAGGGACATAACCCGGGGTGGGCCTGGATCCTTCCTAACAAGACAGACTCTCCTGCTGGACGGAAACAGACGCGAGAGCCACCGGCACATTGGAGCTGAGACACTACCCGGGGACAGACAGGAAGAAAGCAGGAACCGCAGTCCTGCAGCCACAGGCAACTCCACTGTGCCAGCCACCAGTGAACCTGAGTGAGGACCCCGAGCAGGTGAGCCAGCTAACCTGTGCCCACTTTTGGTCCACAGAAACCAGAAGATGGTAAACCTGTGGCAGTAAAAGTTCCTTAGTTTGCAGCAATTTATGAACTAAGAAAAAGTGAAACAAGGCCAAAATAAAAGGGTGTCTATTACAAAACAACATGTATTTGCTAAATGTGTCCCATCAACTTACTCTTAAGGTAATTTTGAAAACATGAGCAAAGTCAATATTTTCATGATTTCAAAAGGTGACCATCTTGGCGCCAGCGCTGTGGTGTAGTGGGCTAAGCTCCCACCTGTGGCACTGGCATCCCATATGGGCACCAGTTCATGTCCCAGCTGCTTCATTTCCAACCCAGCTCTCTGCTATAGCTTGGGAAAGCAGTGGAAGATGGCTCGAGTGCTTGGGCCCCTGCACCCGTGTGGGAGACTCAGAAGCTCCTGGCTCCTGGTTTTGGATCAGCTCAGCTCCAGCCATTTTGGGAGTGAACCAGTGGATGGAAGACCTCTCTCTCTCTCTGTCTGTAACTCTACCTCTCAAATAAATCTGAAACAAAAACAAAAAAGGTTACCACCTTGAAGGGCCGTAATTCTTTAGATACACAGATCTGGATTATTAAAATAAAAAGTCTTGTTAATTCGAAATTCATAGGCTGATTGGGGCTGTCACTGTGGCGCAGTAGGTTAATCCTTCGCCTGTGGCACTGGTATCCCTTATGGGCACCAGTTCTAGTCTCGGCTGCTCCTCTTCCAATCCAGCTCTCTGCTGTGGCCTGGGAAAGCAGTAGAAGATGGACCAAGTGCTTGGCCCCTGCATCCACATGGCAGACCAGGAAGAAGCACCTGGCTCCTGGTTTCAGCTCCAGCCGCTGCAGCCATTTGGGGAGTGAACCAACAGAAGAAAGACCTTTCTCTGTCTCTCCCTCTCACTGTCTGTAACTCTACTTCTCAAATAAATAAATAAACCAAAACTCATAGTCTGATCATCCATTTTGTTTATTACCCTTATAATTTTTTCTGGGGAATTGGCTTGAATATTTTTGCACTTAATAGCCAAAGCACAAAAACTAATATGAACTGTTAATACTCAAAGTAGAAACAAGTCCAAAAGGTTAAATTTATGTAACTTTTGATGTATTTACTTCCTTTTGGCTGACTGGGTCTTCAAACAGCATTTCTGCCATTTCACTGATGCAGTACTCAATCTGCCTGGCAGCATCATTTCATTTGGTCTAGAACACATGGGGCTTTCCATAACCCTGCCTCCCTCACCCACGTGGGTCAATACAGGAAACGAAAGGACAGCGGCACTCACACATCAGTTATTCACAAAGTTGTGCAGTTATTTGCAAGAATGATGATAATATCCCCAGAGACAGACATCTAAGGAATGTTTAGAAACGTAAGACTTTTGGGGGCTGGTGTTGTGGTGTAGTGGGTAAAACTGTTGCCTGCGATGCTCGCATTTCATATGGGGCTCGGTGTGTGTCCTTGCTGCTCCACTTCCAATCCAGCTCCCTGCTAATGGTCTGGGAAAGCAGCGGAAGATGGCCCAAGTGCTTGGGCCCCAGCACCCACGTGGAAGACCCAAAGGAAGCTCTTGGCTCCTGGCTCTGGCCTTGTCCAGTCCCAGCCTTGTAGCCATTTGGGGAATGAATCAGCAGATAGAAGATCTCTGTCTCTCCCTTTCTCACTGTAATACTGACTTTCAAATAAATAAGTCTTAAAAAAAATAGTACTTTTTTTTCTATTTACTTTTACTAAGCTGGTGTTTAGTACATGATGGCCAGGTTATCAAATATCTATAATGTACAGGACAATCTTGCACGACAATTACCTTGATCAAAACACCAATGTTGAGAAACATACTGAATATAAGCTAAAGTCTACCATATGAAAACCATGTCTTATTATCGACAGTCTCATGGGATAAGTATTTATTTTAAAAAGATTTATTTATTTATTTGAAAGGCAGAATTACAGAGGCAGAGGGAGAGTGAGAGAGAGAGAGAGAGAATTTTCCATCCGCTAGTTCACTCTCCAAATGGCAGCAATGGTTGGAGCTGGGCCAGTTGGAAGCCAGGTGCTTGGAGCTTCCTCCAGGTCTCCCATATGGGTGCAAGGGCCTGAGGACGTGGGCCATCTTCCACTGCCCTCCCAGGCCATAACAGAGAGTGGGATCAAAAGTGGAGCAGCCAGGACTTGAACCGGTGCCTGTATGGGACGCTAGCGCTGCAGGTGTGTCCTCACCTGCTACGCCACAGCACAGGACGTGGAAAAAGCATTTAAAAAAAACACCAGGAATGGGCATTTGGTATAATACTTGTAATGGCCACACTCCATATCGAAGTCCCGGCTCTACTTTCACTTCAGCTTCCTGTTAGTGTGTACGCTGGGAGGCAGCAAGTGATGGCTCAAATACTTTTCCCACATGGGAAACCTGGATTGAATTCTAAGTTTCCGGCTTTGGCCTGGCCTAGTCCTGGTAATTGCCAGCATTTGGGGAATGGAGCAGCGAATGGAAGATCTGTTTCTCTTTCAAATAAAATGAAAATATATAAAAAGAACCTTATTATTCCAATCAATTCAGATTATAAAATTCATGGATATAGAATTGTCTTCCATAAACTCAGTTTGATTCCTGGCTGCTTCACTTCTGATCCAGCTCCCTGATAATAGCCTGGGAAGGCACGGAGGGCGGCTGAAGTATTTGGGCTTCTGTACCCATGTTGGAGATCCAGAAGAAGCTTCTGGCTCCTGGCTTCAGCCTGGCCCAGCCCCAGCTGTTGTGGCCATCTGGGGAGTGAGCCACATTGTCTCTGTCTCTTCTTGTCTCTCCATAACTCTGCCTTTCAAATAAATAAAATAAATCCTTAAACAAAACAAAAATAATATTAAAGCCTCAGGAAATCCAGAAGACATAAGTCAATGGCCACTGAGGCCCTAAAGCAGGTTTAGAAAGAGGCAAAGTCTTGCCGCAGGTACTGCTCTGAACTCGCAGACCCACGGACTGCAGCAGCACAGTGCTGTTCTGGGAACAACACGCCCGCTCCTGCCCCAGTGGCCCGGCATGCTTTCCCTCAGTCCACACAGCCCCCTCCTTGGAGTCTTTCAGGTCTCTGCTGAAGTCACTGCACCGCGAGGCTCTCCGGGGCTCCCATGGAACGAGTGGCCGGCTGCCCACCCTGGGCCCTTGCTGCCACGCAGCACAGTGCCCGCAGCTGTGCATGCTGGAGCCCTGTCCATGTTCCCTGGCACGTGTGTCCCTCTTCCGTGCTTCAGTGCCTCCATCTGGAGAAGGGATTAACTGACACCCTGTGGGACTGCTTTGAGGAGCACAGGAGTTAGCAAACCTACATAACATACGTACATACATACATATATATATAACATACGTACAGTGTGCTCAGAGCATGTGCTGCGAACTGACAGGGAGAATAATATGCTAGCTCTGATTATTAAAAACAACAACCTGAATCAACTTCAAAATGAAATTTTCACTTAACTTACTGCATCTGATCGCAAAATTTGATCTTAACTCACTGGATGGCAAAGTAGACCAAAGAGGACTGAAGGCTGCCTATAGTCTTTGCTTCTGAAACATCTGTTTTATCATGGTGAGCTAGGGACATTAAACTGACAACGTACACACTGCATTATCTTTCTGAATTCCAAATACTGAACTACATCTAGTCCCAAGGATACAGAAAAAAGAATTATGTACCAAAATTATCATTCTGTTTTGCTTTTCTCTATGGCATTTATTACCATTTGACATTATCTAAATAAAATAAACCTATTCTTTTGTGTGTGTAACTCCCAACACCAGAACATAAAGTTAAGGATTATGCTTTATTACTGTATTCCCAGCATGTGGAAAAGGTCTTGGTATATGGTACATACTCAATAGACATGTGTTGAATTAATGATTAAACACAATGTCTAAAACAGGATGTATAAAATTTTTCTCGGCTAGACTCTGGAAGATTACTTCATAGTGACCAGTTGCTCTTCAACCTGGGAGGGCTGACTTGTACCCAACTCCTCTGTTTGGCAATGACTGAACACTTGGCAAACATGAAAAGTCTACCTGTTACATATCTGATATCTCTCCTGTATGTTACTCAGAGCCCAGGCATCAACCTGCTATATCGTCCCCTGGAAAAGTTGTAAAGGCTCATGATGTCAATATTCAGTGCAAAGGAAAACACCCAATATGCTCTACAGACACCAAATTTTTGAGTGCATTTCCAACAAGCAATTCCCCTTAAAAGTCCCCATCACAACAAGTCAATCTGCTCCCACATTTGCCATCCTCTGGCCAAAACTAGATCCATTCCCTAACTTCTACACTGCATTGATGTCAGTGATCAACCCATGTCTCCCTACCAGTCATACCCAAACTCAAGAATTATCCTTGAGGCCTCCTTCATATTTAAGTACACACAAAGTCTAGGCAGTGCTCTCACCGCTACCGTGTCAATCTGGCCTTCTTTGGCTTCGTTAACAAATTTGTATGGAGCGCCTCTGACAAGACTGGAACCCTGCCAGGCACTGGGGGCTGCTGAACAAGACAGACACGAGCTTGGCCTTATGGAGATAATGACACAAGCAACCACACTGAAGGGGAAAGTCCAGGGCACTATAGAAGCCATCAGGCCAAGGACTTTCAGAGGAAAAGGATGTTTAAGCTGAGAACTAAAAGACTGAAAGTTAAGGCCTACTCAGGGGGCTGCTACCTATGCAGCAGTCAGAGAAACACAACTGTGATTAGGTAAGCGTACAATGAGCTGTGTGGTAAATCTCTCACCCACGTGTACACTCCATGGGAGCAGAAACCTCACCTCTGTTATCACTCTATTCCTGCAGCACCACGCTGCGTACTGGGTGCAGCTGCCTCAGCCTGCAGCCTTATTCCTCTTGAGGTTGTGTGGCAATGACTGAATGGGGAATGCAGGCAAGCACTGCCACTGTCTGCCACACGGCAGCTGCCTCAGGAAGGTCGACTCTCTTTCTCTCTCGGAGCAGAAATGACAATTTTCTCCTTGGTGCTGGCAAGGGCCTGGCAGTATGATTGAGATCCTCTGTGTGATACAGAGACCGAGAACAAGGGCCTGGTCCAAGGGTCTGAGGACAGACCCTGATGAGTTCCTGTGGTGACACTGTGAGCTTCCAGGTTGGGATCTACTGGGAAAAATTAATACCATACACTTATTAGAGATGCTGTTTCAAGTGCTTGCAATGGAATATGTACAATGAGTATCAACACTCAGGAATCATAACTAATATCAAAATTAGGCTTCCATAGTAGGGAAGCGAAGTGTCATTTATTGAGCATCTTCTACCGTTTGTGTTAAAGTGCTCTGTATAACTTATCTCAAACCTTACAACAAAACTTAAGTGTTAGGCCGGTGCCGCAGCTCACTTGGCTAATCCTCCACCTGTGGCGCTGGCACCCCGGGTTCTAGTCCTGGTTGGGGCACCGGATTCTGTTCCGGCTGCTCCTCTTCCAGTCCAGCTCTCTGCTGTGGCCCGGGAGGATGGCCTAAGTGCTTGGGCCCTGTACCTGCATGGGAGACCAGGAGGATGCATCTGGCCCCTGGCTTTGGATTGGTGTAGCACACTGGCCGTAGCAGCCATTTGAGGGGTGAACCAACGGAAGGAAGACCTTTCTCTCTCTCTCTCTCTCACTGTCTAACTCTGCCTGTCCAAAAACAAAACAAAACTAAACAAAACCCTTAAGTGTTAACTCACATGCTACTTTTATATATACAGATATCCAGACACGGGTCTGCATAACTGCAAATCCATGCTCTTCCCACCATTTCAACTGCCTTCTCTTGAGAGAGGATCTTTTGGGGTTCACTCTCACTACAGCCGGTGTCTCCCAGCTCTTTCCTGTGACCAGTCATCTCTCCATGCTGCCCTACCTGGACTGCACCTGTGTGTTCTTATTCCTCCCAGAGACCCCCCTCTCCATCCTTCAGCCTGAGCTGTCTTCAAAGATAACACTTAGTCAAGATACAGTATGTCCTGAGCTTCCCAGGGCATTCCTAGAGGCCCTGAGTATATCAGGGTCTGTGGCCCATTTAATTCTTGATTCACAGCATCTCACATACAAACACTCTTCAAAAAGTTTGTGGAAAATGGGATTAAAAGATGAATTCAGGGGCCAGTGTTGTGGCATAGCAGGTAAGGCTGTCACTTGCGATGCTGGCATCCTATATGGATGCACATTCGTATTCCAGCCACTCCATTTGCGATTCAGCTCCCTGCTAATGGCCTAGAAAAAGCAGAAGATGGTCCAAGTGTTTGGATCCCTGCACCCATGTGGGAGATTTGGAAGAAGCTCCTGGTTTTGGCCTGGCTCAGCCTTGGCTGTTGCAGCCTTCTGGTGAGTGAACCAGTAAGTGGAAGTGGAAGTTCTCTCTCTCTCTCTGTCCCTCTTTTGCTGTAACTGTGACTTTCATATAAATAAACCTTAAAAAAAGATTTTGGTACAAACATTTTGGAATCCTTGCATAATTTTTTTAATGTGCACTTCCCAAGAATTTTGTGAAGACCCCTTGTAGAACTGTATCCAGGCCTCAGGAGATGTCGAATGAAGAAATGCCGACAGTTTTTTTGTCATGCTTGTGCCCTGTCTGCCCCGCATAGAGAAGTATCAGCACTAACAGGGAAGAGACCGGTAGTGGAAGCTGTGTGACGGACTGTAGGAGTAACCGGGGCCTTAGTCTTAGAAAAGCTGTCCCCGAGGCGTTTGAGCCCGTGTTTTCTTTTATCCAGCTACACAGAATCACTCAGCTCAGCCCTGACAACCCCATGTGCTTTCCCACCACCTTGGCCTTGTCCCCACCACTTCCTCTCATCAATCCCCCTTCCAATCCCTCTGTTTAACCTCTGGCGTACTTTTCTAAGGCCAACTTGAAACATCACTCTCCTCCTTAGCTTCAGCTGATCTTCCACTGACTCATCTTCTTCAAGAACAGTGCTCCCACCACAGTCCTCACACAGGCAAACAACTAGCGGACGGTGCCCACATGGCGGGGCTTATGCCCCACCCTGTGCCCAGGGCCAAGCACAGGCTGTCCCTGAACTGAACTAGAAAAACTCTGCTTTTAGAAAATGATTACTCACAGAGCTGCTTTAATCTCAACCCCCTTAGTGGCTTTGAAACATGATCACTAGCACTCATGCAATTGCTGTGAAGTACATCTACCTTTTTTATTCCACTTTGAGGGGAAACAAACCCTAAAGAGACCTTAAATTCAACTTCTCCAATAAAGTAAAAAGACACTCCAGAATGCAACATTAAGTCTACCAAATCTTCAAGCTGCTGGCCTGCCCTACAGATTCTTTTTTTTTTTTTTTTGACAGGCAGAGTGGACAGTGAGAGAGAGAGACAAAGAGAAAGGTCTTCCTTTGCCGTTGGTTCACCCTCCAATGGCCACCGTGGCTGGCGCGCTGCGGCTGGCGCACTGCGCTGACCCGATGGCAGGAGCCAGGTGCTTCTCCTGGTCTCCCATGGGGTGCAGGGCCCAAGCACTTGGGCCATCCTCCACTGCACTCCCTGGCCACAGCAGAGAGCTGGCCTGGAAGAGGGGGAACCGGGACAGAATCCGGCGCCCGGACCGGGACTAGAACCCGGGGTGCCGGCGCCGCAAGGCGGAGGATTAGCCTAGTGAGCCGTGGCGCCGGCCTCCTTCTCTTTCTACTGTAACATACTTAGACATACACAGATCCACCTATATAGCCAGACACCCAACTGGCTGTTTCTCTGGAGAACAAGGAACAACACACAAGTGTCAAAGGAATCACCCCTGCTTTCTTTGGACCCTAAATTTCCATTCTCATCTTTGAAGCCAGCCCTTTCAAACAGCCTCTCTTCTTTGTCTCCGGTCCCCAGCACTAGGCTCTCCATCTCTAGCAAACCCAAAGAGCAGTGAGATTCACACACAGAAGACTCAGACACCACGCACATTTTGGAGAAATCGTCCACCTGACAGCAGGAGAAAAAAATCCCACTTCTATCACTCTGTGGGGACAAAACTCGCACTTTATGGTTGTATGTTTACTTTGCCTCTGTGGGTTCTAGTTTTCCCAGCAGGAAAAAATGAGGAGGCCACAAAAAACCACTTGTTTATCAGATAATTATATTTCTCTGTATTTCTTCTCCTGCCTTTTGAGGAAAATCAGGTAGCAAAGATAACAGGTAAGAGAATTCTAACCAAAGCCGACAGTGCAGTATTTAAATTCAATGCGATTTTTATGCAAAGGGGCATGATGCTGGTAAGAGACCTGACTAGCATAAAAAAAGATATAATGGGTTAAATCTTACAACTCAACTTTTGCTACACCTGATTGAGGAAAATGATCACCACTTTAAGGTACTTAGAACAACAAAACAACTGTCTTTTAGTAAAGCACTCCTTACGCTGGATGAGAATCTACTTTCAGAAAATGTTTCCAATGACAGCATTTTAGACTAGGAAGCAGGTGGGTAATTTCCTCTATTTATCATCAGAGTATACGGTTAGTGAGGGCAATACACAGACCAATGTACGGCAGAACTGGTATTAAAAGCCAAGTTTTTAAAATTTGCAACTTAGGCCGGCGCCGCGGCTCACTAGGCTAATCCTCCGCCTTGCGGCACCGGCACACCGGGTTCTAGTCCTGGTCGGGGCGCCGGATTCTGTCCCAATTGCCCCTCTTCCAGGCCAGCTCTCTGCTGTGGCCAGGGAGTGCAGTGGAGGATGGCCCAAGTGTTTGGGCCCTGCACCCCATGGGAGACCAGGATAAGTACCTGGCTCCTGCCATCGGATCAGCGTGGTGCGCCGGCCGCGGTGGCCATTGGAGGGTGAACCAACAGCAAAAGGAAGACCTTTCTCTCTGTCTCTCTCTCACTGTCCACTCTGCCTGTCAAAAAAAATAAAAAATAAAAAAAGTCCCTCACTTTTTTTTTTTTTTGACAGGGAGAGTGGACAGAGAGAGAGACAGAGAAAGGTCTTCCTTTTGCCGTTGGTTCACCCTCCAATGGCCGCTGTGGCCGGTGCACTGCGGCTGGTGCACCGCGCTGATCCGAAGGCAGGAGCCAGGTGCTTCTCCTGGTCTCCCATGGGGTGCAGGGCCCAAGCACTTGGGCCATCCTCCACTGCACTCCCTGGCCACAGCAGAGAGCTGGCCTGGAAGAGGGGCAACCGGGACAGAATCCAGCGCCCTGACCGGGACTAGAACCTGGTGTGCCGGCGCCGCAGGCAGAGGATTAGCCTAGTGAGCCGCGGTGACGGCCTCACATTCTTGTTGGTTAACTTTGTAGAAAGCTGGAGAGCATTCAGACTAAATTCTCAGCACTTGAATTTAGGAATATTTGTAACAACTTGGCTTTATCAAGCTTAAGGGGTGGGGGGATTAGTAACAGCCTCACATTCACCAACCCACGCAGGCCCAGACCTCCTTGCCCAAAGAGCGGCCAGACACAGTGCACACCTCGGCTGCCCGGCATGCCACGCCATGCCATGCCTTTCCGACTCAGGTGAGGACTTTTCTGCCCAGGGGCTATTGTTCCTGTCTGTCCATCCAGGAGCCCTACCTCTGCAGAAGCAGTGCCCAGCAAAGAAAAAGAGCACCGATTCCCTGAGCAGCCTCCATAGTCGGAGAAGGAGAGGCTGAACAGTGTGATCACAGCTATCAAGCCTTGCACGGAGGGCCTGAGTCATTCCAGCCACTGAGTTGTATCCTCTCATGTAACTCTCACAGTAGCCCCACAGAGGCAGCCATCATGTCCCCCTATTTCTAGACTGCTTAGGAAACAGAGTCAGTTATCAGCTGCCTGCAGTCCCACAGCTGGTCAGTGACAGGACGGCATTGGAATCCCTGTGCTCAGGACCCTAAAGGGTGTTTTTCCATTAACTGTGCTGCCTCCCAGACCTTCAGGAGGTCCCTCTGCATCCAACTCACACCACCTGTCCCTATCCTCAGCCGGGGTCAAAACTAGCTGCCACTTGCCACAAACTAGGATTGAAGCTGGTTTTTGTTTCTAAGTGGCTCTTTTGTTTAAAAGTTTGTTCATGGGCACTGTCTCATTCTTAAAGAAATAATTCTACTCTGTCATGGTTTAATTAGTCACTACTGACATCACTTATGTTACTGAATCAGAAAGAGCTGAGTTCAGACTAGCGTCAGGAACCACAGCTCTATTTTCAAAAGGCATAGCAATTTATCTTCCTTTCATAAAGGCAGATGTAAAAATGCCAATGGGTAGGGATTTCTTATTATAGAGTGATGTCTAAAATTAGATTATGGTGATAGCTTCATAATTCCCTGACACTACAAACTCATTAAATTGTAAATTTCAAATGGGTCAATTTTACTGTATGTGAATTATATCTTAATAAATGCTTTAAAAAAGAACACAGAAGAGATTTGATTGCTTGTTTAAACAGAAAGTAATTAGGGCAAAACTATTCATTTTAACATTTCATTTCTTCCATTAGTTTACTCTCATTGAAGTATCAAATAACAGATGCAAGAGCAAACTTTATGCAAACCTTACAAACACATAAAGCTTACCAATAAACTCAGGTGATGACCTCACACTCTATAAAGCGATTAGCCATGGGCCTCTTAAATACAGCTCACACACACACACTAGAAACAAATGACAATCAGTGCACAAACCACTTCTGGGCAACCCATTCAACATTCAGAGCAAGAATTAGAAACACATTTAAAAAACCCCTGCCATCAGGAATATGAGGACCACATATACCTTGTGACAAGGAACCAAGCAATTTTGCTGAAGTCTGGAGAGGGCCTCATGTAGGTCTTAATATGTGGCATGGCGTTGCTGCGGCCAGATGTCTCGGCTGACCATTTGCTAGTGACAGGGCAGACACAAACCACTGGTTAGAAGATAGCACAAATCAGTCACGATCCTAATATGAGGAAACTGCGTGACCTGAAAGCTGCCGAGCACACGGTTCCGTGCCCTGTATTTTAGTGAGCTCCGTT
This sequence comes from Oryctolagus cuniculus, assembly GCF_051225735.1. Classification (NCBI taxonomy): domain Eukaryota; kingdom Metazoa; phylum Chordata; class Mammalia; order Lagomorpha; family Leporidae; genus Oryctolagus; species Oryctolagus cuniculus. The sequence goes on along the minus strand of NC_142886.1, from coordinate 40,209,239 downwards.
CAGATAATGGATACATGCAGACGTATTTTAGAGTGCAGGCATGTAGAAAAAGAAAATTTGCCACTAGCCACAAACAAACCACGACACCCTCGTGGCACACAGCCTTCCTCTTTTTCTCCATGAATGTGTGCTTTAACTGACTGTGAGCTCCTTAAAGGCAAGACTTGTGCTCTCTCAGTGCACTGCTGAGCAGAAAACTCAAAGTCTCAGCAAAACAAAATGCAAAATAGGCAAATACAACAGTGTATCAAGATTAAATGTTGAAGCCGGCGCTGCGGCTCACTAGGCTAATCCTCCGCCTAGCGGCGCCGGCACACCGGGTTCTAGTCCCGGTCGGGGCGCCGGATTCTGTCCCGGTTCCCCCTCTTCCAGGCCAGCTCTCTGCTGTGGCCAGGGAGTGCAGTGGAGGATGGCCCAGGTGCTTGGGCCCTGCACCCCATGGGAGACCAGGAAAAGCACGTGGCTCCTGGCTCTTGCCATCGGATCAGCGCGGTGCACCGGCTGCAGCGCGCCGGCTGCGGCGGCCATTGGAGGGTGAACCAACGGCAAAGGAAGACCTTTCTCTCTGTCTGTCTCTCTCACTGTTCACTCTGCCAGTCAAAAAAAAAAAAAGATTAAATGTTGAAAGGCAGGCAGATAATTCAGAAATGCTTCCAATGCTGCTACGGCCGCATCTGAGCTTTGTTTCCAATGCCGTGGGACTAAGGTCCATGGGAGTGATGGCCTGTGGCAGTGATTCTTCTATAGGCCACATGAGGTGGCCCCTCGCCATCACAATGCTCTGTGAGAGCAGAGCCATGACCAGTTCCAGCGGACTGAGTAACACAGCACGAGGAAGCGTTCTCAGGGAGCAGCAGAGAGGTGTGCAGGGCAACACGCTGGTTACAGCGGAAAGCTCCTGCCAGGAGCCCTGCTTCAATGTCCGGCTAAGCAGGGCAATGAACACCTGTGCCGCCAGCATGAGACTGGGACTGGCCTGGCGCGACTGCTGTGGCTGGGGAGGGAGGACGCAGGGCGCTCCTCGCGCGCATCCGTGTATCAGCCACTCGCTCAGCTTTCAGGACACTGTGCACCGTCCAGTGTCCTGGGCCTCTGCCCTCGGTGAGCCTGCAGCCACCGATCGGACGATGGTGCAGACACAGTGACCACATTTTATGTTTTGGAAAAATGAACTAAAACACTGTTTCTGTAAATTATAAACCACCCAGCACGATCTTTTATTTATCTTTTTCTCTGAATGCCAATATTTAAATAGAAACTTCACAGAGATAAATTTTACCCTGTGGTATTAAAAACCTATTCCAAGAACATTTTAAAACCTTGTTTTAAATTATTTCTACCACTAGCATATGTAGATGAAAGAATATAGCTATATTACATAAGGTTCTTTAAAAAAAATGAAAAAAACCACCAGACCGACATAAATAACATTCATATTCCTAAAGAAGCAACAGCAGTATTCTAAACCAATTACTTACTGAAAATAGGAATGCAGCCAATTCTGTTTTTCAGCTGTCTGGATGCTATAGGGAAGAGAGCCCCCAGCTTTTAAAAGAAAAACAAAAAAAATGATAAAAATTAGGAAATATAACTTAAAACTCCCTAAGAAGAAAATCTGTAATAAACATCATGTTGGAAGGTAAACAAAACACCACTGCCATTATTTTATCTTATGGAATAGTTCTTTGAATGAAAATGTCTATATTTGCATTTGGTATGTACTGTTAAAGGGGTTTCCTTTCTCAGGAGTGATAAATATTTAAATAGATGTTTACTATCAAAAAAATACAAGGGTATTTCTAAATCACGTGATGGTGGTAACTTAACAGCTGTAGCAGCAAAGACTGGAGCTGCTGGAAGAGCACTGGTAGGACTGTGGCCCACAATACTCCCGAGGCAGATCACAGACGTGAGTGGGGAGCCTCTCTTTGCCTAGGACCACAACCCTGTGGGGCAGTGCAGGGTGCTACCTCAGTTCTGTCTACTTTACCTGCACACACTGCTGCTTCCAAACAGACTTTGTACTAGCTGAACAGATTCTTACAGAATGCGAGGAGTGGAAACTGAGTTAAAATGTTGAGTAAGTAGCTCAGTTTTTTACAAAGGAATTTTAAAAGCCTCATTCGTACAAAGGGAATCAAGACAGTTCCAGTGGAAACGTACTTAGAAGCCAATTTCTGTTCCTCTCTGAGAGGAAGAGAACTCCCACTGCAGATGCATCAGTGATTTCCCAGACACGCTCTGGAACCTCTCCACAGTGAGCTACACCCAGAGGGGGCTGTCAGCAACTCCAGTGTATCCAATCAGGTGCCTATCTCCTACCACAAATGACTATAAACATTCTCAGCTTTAGAACTAGTCATAAAATAGCTTTATTGAAAAATACAAAACTCTTTCCATTAAAAGCACACTTAGAATGGATCCAGCTATTAGAGGTAAAGAACGAAGACAAAAGAAAAACTATCACCACGTCCCAGAGTCTCAGTGAGATAATTTCATATTTGCCATTAAAAGCAACAAATGGGCCCTATATTCCAAACACTACTGATATGTTTCTGGCAGGGCACACTGAGTTCGATAAGCAGTAAGTGAATGTGATAGTCTAATTCAGGGCATTCTGCTTTTAGCCACCAGTGAACGTCAGCCCAACACTGCTCTCTCCAAAGGCACACACCATTTGGGCTTTTAGTTAATACATCCTGATTGCACTATCCAGGGTGTTGCTGAATTCCAGATAGAAGTTTAGTGCCTAGTAATGGCACAAAGGAAATGGAGATCAGATCTCACAGTTGTCTGGCAAAATAATCCTAGGCATCTGCAGATGATGACCTTGACATAATGGACATATGAACAGATTATACCAAAGGAAATACCATGCATAAATTCTGGAACTTGAGAAATGTTCATGGAAAAATGGAATTAAAAGGTCAATTTAGGGGCTGGCACTGTGGCACAGCAGGTTAAGCCACTGTCTGTGACACCAGCATCCCCTATGAGCACAGGTTTAAGTCCCAGCTGCTTTACTTCCAGTCCAGTTCCCTGCTAATGTACCTGGGAAAGCAGTGGAAGATGCCCCAAGTATGTGGACCCTGCCACCCATGAGGGAGACTTGGATGGAGTTTCAGACTCCTAGCTTCAACCTGGCTGTTGTGGTCACTTGGGGAGTAAACCAGTGAATAGAAAATATCTGTCTTTCTAACTCTGTCTTTCAAATAAATGAATAAATCTTTTCTTAAAAAGGTGAAGTTAATTTTGCACTTCATCTCTGTATCAGGAATTTAAATGTGAAAGAACCGTCTAGTTTCTCAGACACAGGCAGGGAGGATGCGAGGAGAGGTAAGAGGAAGGTTAAGTTCGAAACGCTCTGAAGATACTGAATAGTGGGAGAACGAATGTTATTTGGACATCTGGTCTGGGCACCAACTTGCTGGTTACCTTATTAGTGAAAACGAGAAGAGCACTGGTGTACGGCGTGAGCAGCTGTGAAGACTACACAATACCCCCATACTGCCCACCTGTGGAACACAGCAGAGCTCCTATCACCAGGGAACCTTCTGTACATTTCTAATCAATACTGCTAAAAATTTTGCCAGGGCATCTATGGAACATACACAAAAAGCACAAATGAGGGCTTCCCTGACAATTACCAGGATATCCTTCTAAGCTGGTCCGCACATTTTCCACAGAAGGATAGATCTAAAAATAAAAAGAGAAAAAAATTGGAATGTATCATGTTGAAGGAATGATGACCAGCTTTTAGGAAAAATCACTGGGGTGGGCATTTGGCCTAGCGGTTAGGTCACAGTTAAGATGCGTATGTCCCTGTGGAATGCTCTGGCTACTGCCTCTAGCTTCCTGATACCCAGCTCTGGCTACTGATTCCAGCTTCTTGCTAATGAGCACCCTGGGAGGCAGCTCCAGCAGTTGGGTTGCTGCCACCTACATGGGAGATACGGATGAACCCCGGGATCCTGAGTCTGGCCCTGACCATCACAGGCAACAGGGGACTCAGTCAATGGATGAGACCTCTGTCTGTCTCTTGAATAAACAATAAAAAAAATACTTAGTTTAGAAACTTGGAAAATAAGCCTTAGGTTTTTAAATGTTCCCATCTTACTGAAGAAACTGAACTTCTAGTAGTAATTAAACTACAGGAAGCACAAATGTATTATATTTTGGTTAGAATTTTTTCTTCTTCTGAAAGGTCAAGTTATCACTGAATTAAATGCAAAATTAATTATTAATTCCCAGGTCTTTAAATAAACAGTTAACAATACTTGTAACTCTATCGGCCATGTTATGCCAAGTATGGTTTTTCCTTGGTAAATCACAGGCTGGTTTGTGGCTGGCACAGGGTTCCTGCACACACCCCCAGCTCTCAGCACGGATACCGTTGGACGCAAGGGGTGATGCCGGCACACCACTCTTCCTGTCCCCACACTGCAGCATAGCACCTCTCTCTACGACAAGCAGCACTGAGTCTCAGTTCTTCTCCCGGAATAAAAATGAATTAACCTGAGGACGAGGGGAACTCACCAAATGCAGAGGAACGGTGCTTTTCCCTGCCGTCCTGCTTGCCTGCCCCAGGGTCAGCAAACTCTCTTTAAACTCCGAGCAGAGCCACTTTGACTCATCAGCCCCCAAGGAGCCAATGCTAGAAAACTGGCCCACGATGGGCCAGGACTCGGCCTGGGGGACGGACGAGGTGTGTTCTTTCAGAAGCTATGAAAGAAGAAAGGTGAATGCTACAATCACTCAAATCATCTAACAGAAATGCTACTGTACCTAAAAACACAGACTTCAGCTCTTGGAATGCCTCATTAACAAGGAAATGCGGAAAATATTAGTGAACAATTTCACACCCATATATCCATTTTTCTTCTTTGGGAGGTATTTTTGAAACACAGTGTAGGTAGACAGTTTACCTTTCCAAAATTCCTTGGTTTGTACTAAAAGCAAAAATGGATAAATTTTCTAAAAGATCCATTTTAGTAGAAATGTCAGATAAACAACTGAGCTGGGGTATGAAATTAGGTTTCTATCTGGAAATCATAACAGCTTAACACACTTAGCCAATTCCCAAACGATGAAACCTCTGCATCTTTTGTCTCCTATTATTTGAAAGAAGCTTGATATCCCCAGTTTAACATTTGGGCTCCGAGTACCTGTGACGACTTAAAAACAAAGGAATAGAATTATATTTGCATCTACACCACCTAAGGCACTGGAGAAGACTGATCTGCATATGTTGCTCGGGTATTTATGCAAAGCTGCAGGAATGATTCACAAAACATTTGAAACTGTATCTACTTAAACATGTCTCAGCTTACCCAGAGGCCAGACAGGAAGAAGAGTAAGTGACTGCTGCAGCCCCCCGGGAGCTCATATTCTGATGGATGTTTTGTTATTCACACACATTTACCAGAGCCCAGTGCTCCACCTCCACCCTGGGTGCAGCACAGTGCAGGAAGCAGAACTGAACTGACAATTCTTAAGACCTGGTTTCTACTGAACCTGAACCATGCTTCCAGACAAGTCCCTGTGCTGTGATGTATGCGTCTGGGAAAGCAGGCTCTGGAGCATCTACCTGTCTTCCTTAAGCAGATAGCTGGGATGCATCATCAGCTACTGGGTATGAAACATGTTTCTGAAAACTCTTAAGAACCATCAGTAGACAAATAACCACTCATGCTTACAGAACACTTACCATGTGCTTACTTCCACTGTTTTACATTCACTGTTTTTTTTTTTTTTTTGACAGGTAGAGTTATAGACAGAGAGACAGAGAGAAAGGTCTTCCTTCCGTTGGTTCACTCCCCAAATGGCCGTTACGGCCGGAACTGCACCAATCCAAAGCCAGGAGCCAGGTGCTTCCTCCTGGTCTCCTGTGTGGGTGCAGGGGCCCAAGTACTTGGGCCATCCTCCGCTGCCTTCCTGGGCCACAGCAGGGAGCTAGACTGGAAGAAGAGCAGCCAGGACTAGAACCAGCGTCCATGTGGGATGCCGGCGCCACAGGCAGAGGATTAACCAAGTAAGCCACAGTGCCGGCCCCTACATTCACTGTTTAATTTAATCTTTACACAATCCTGGAGAGAAGTATCATTATTCTATCCATTTAAATGTTTTATTTATCTATTTTCTTTATATTTGAAAGGCAGAGACATAGGAAGTGATTGCTTCAGATGCCTGCAACAGCCAGGGCTGGGTCAGCATGAAGTCAGGAGCCTAGAACTCCATCTGGGTCTGCCACGTGGGTGGCAGAACTCCAAGTCCTTGGCAATGACCTGCTGCCTCTCAGGGTGCATAGCAGGAAGCCAAATCACAAGTGGAGGAACTAGGACCTGAACCAGGCAATCCAATATGGGACATGGGTATCCTAACTATCTACTTCATATGCCCATTTTTGTAGATGGCAAGAGAGGCGGTCAAGGAACAAGTCAAGGCCACATGGTTCATAGACAATGGGGCAGGGTCTGAGTCCAGGAGTTGGAATCTACTTCCAAAGTGGTGCAAGACAGCCAGGGTGTTCTCCTCCTTCCCATCTAGGTCAAGGTACAAAGACGTTGCCTTCGGGATATTGTTTGATTTAAGCAGCATTGTCTTTTCAAAGAGCAAATTAAAATGAAAAACTTTTATTAACCAAGGGAGTCTTACACTACATATATAATTTGCAGAATAAAAGGCAAGGTTTTGTCTTTAAGATTTATTTATTTATTTATTTACTTGAAAGGCGGAGAGATAGGGAAAAACAGGAAGAGAAAAAGAGAGAGAAGTATCTTCCATCCACTGGGTTCACTCCCCAAATGTCTACAACAGCCAGGGCTGGGCCATACTGAAGCCAGGGGCCCCAGCTGGGTCTCCCACAAAGCTGGCAGGGACCCAAGTACCCACTGCTTTCCCAGGAGCATTAGCAGGAGTGGAGCAGCCGGGATTAGAACGAGCACTCCGATATCCGATCAGAAAGGCTCGTGTCATAAGCAGCAGCTTAACTCATTGTGCTACATTCTGGTCCCTACATAAGGTTTTTAAGAAAGTCATGTTAGAGAATTTGTTAAGGTTGGTAAACTATCTACAGAGGCGAAGGAAAGTTTAATCTTGAACTTGCTTGTTGTGCTCTCTTGTTAAACATCTTTCTGTGTTTATTTTCATACCAGCAGCATTTAATAAACAAAACACATTACAGCTCATTTGTTGCCTGTACTTAACACTATTTTCTGTTCTATGCTCAACTTGTAAGTCTAAGACTCTTTGACATGCCAAACAATCTAAAGCTATGATGGAAGGACCTCAAATAGTCATGAAGTCATGAATTCTTTTGGTGCTAAAAATTTTGAAATTCAGTTTTTCAAAATAATGTATTTTCCATGAACTTTTTGAAGACCCTACATATGCATGGATTTCAAAATTTTTGGCACCAAAATAAATTTATCTTTTATTCCAGTTTTCATAGGCTTTTTGAAGTATCCTCATATTTGTATGAATGCGAAGTCTCTAATAATCTTTATTACAAGAAATACAAACAATTAAACAAGTCCATACACTTATGTTATTTATAATGATCTAAAAAATCAAAGAGGCAAAACAAAACATGAAAAAGCAAGGTCTGGCTGCCACTTGGGATGACCACATCCCAGACCAGAGTGTCTAGGACTGAGTCCTGCTGCCACTTGCAATGCAGCTTCTTGCTAATTCACCGGCAGCAGGTGATAGTCCAAGTACGTGGGCCCCTGCCAACCATGTAGGAGACCTGGCCTGGCTCCTGGCTTTAGCCTCGTCAAGCCCTGGCTGTGGGCACGTAGGAAGTGCATCCAGCAGATAAAGAAATCTCTCTTTCTCTGTCTCACTGTCACTCTGCCTTTCAAACAGGTACACAAATAAATCGAAAAAAAAAAAAAAAAGGTAAAAACTAGAATCAAGACAATTTATCAAATGCTTGACATTCTCGCAAAATTCTACTAGAGATATTGTGAAGCTGCCATCAAGATACAATTATAAATGAAAAAAAAAATACACATTTTTAAGCAATGTTAAAATGGAATAGGTTCTGTTACCTTCCTCAGCCTAAAATGTCCCCAATTATCTTTTTGATTTCCTTGAAAGCGTCCCGGGGTTGAACCAATAAGGTAAACGCTAAAAAAGATGTAAAACACAAGTTACAGAACATAGTGATACGCTTTGTCACCTAAAAAAAAAAAAATCACAAAATACACAAAAAAACTGCAATGATCAAGAAACGTTTCTGTGATGCCACCTAAACTGTAGTGATTGATACTCATTTTCAAGCAAACCGACCAACGGTGGAACGTCTGCACGGGGTAAGCTAGCAAGCAAAGGAACTCCAAGCTGAAGAGAACCTCAGGGGCAGCTTAGGGCAGCAGCAAGGTCCCAGGCTGCCACTCCGATGCTCAAGAACCACAGGTGCAGACGGACAGCGTCTGTCCTCAGCCTCACGGCAGCACAGGCACAGCCGAGCACCACCGCACCTCTCCCCGAGGCCCGCATCCCAGCCGCCACGGGGCACGCACGGCAGAGCTCCATCCCGCACCCCAAGCTGATGAGGAGCTGACACGCACTTTGTTTCAGAGAGGTCATGCCCATGGATGGTGTCTATCCACTCCTGGAGAGAAGGAGCGTTGTAAGCCATCAAATAACTGATGAGATCAGCTTTAAAATGTGTTGTCGATTCTCCAGATCTGTGGGTTCCATGGACAAGTCGTGGGTACAAGGGGCTCAACCATATCCTGGAACAGAAAAAAAAAACAAAAAACAAAAAAACAAAAACCTTTAGCAGTCAGGAGCACAACTGATCACAAGGATGCTTCTGTACTGACTGTATACCCGCCATCAGGAACAGGCACACTCTCCCCATACACCTTCCCATGGTAAGAACAGTGAGTCAGGAAGTACAAAAACGCAATCTAGGGCAGGTGCTGTGTCACAGCAGGCTACGTCATTGCTGGGAAGTCCACATCCTACATCACAGTGCCTGGAATTGAAACCCGTCTCTACTTCTGATTCAGCTTTCTGCTGATGTGACTGGGAGGCAGATGATGGCACAAGGACTCGGGTTCCTGCCACTCACTTGGGACACCCACATGGTCTTGGCTCTGGGCTAAGGTCTGGCCTAGCCCTGACTGTTGCAGGCATTTAGGAGCAAACCAGTGCGTGAAAGATCTCTCTCTCCCTTTCATTCTTTCAAATAAATAAAAAAATCTTAAAAAAAATCTGATCAGATTGTTCCAATGGCTCTTTTTTTATTTTTAATTATTGTTTTTTTGACAGGCAGAGTGGACAGTGAGAGAGGGAGACAGAGAGAAAGGTCTTCCTTTTGCCGTTGGTTCACCCTCCAATGGCCACTGTGGCTGGCGCACTGCGGCTGGCGCACCGCGCTGATCTGAAGCCAGGAGCCAGGTGCTTCTCCTGGTCTCCCATGGGGTGCGGGGCCCAAGCACTTGGGCCATCCTCCACTGCACTCCCGGGCCACAGCAGAGAGCTGGACTGGAAGAGGGACAACCAGGAAGAATCTGGCGCCCCGACCAGGACTGGAACCCGGTGTGCTGGTGCTGCAGGCGGAGGATTAGCCTATTGAGCCACAGCAACAGTCCCAATGGCTTTCCATCAGATTCAGAATTATTTCCTTGTCATGAACTTTTTTTTTAAGACCCAGGACAGGGGCTGGTGCTGTAGCGTAGCAGATAAAGCTGCGGCCTGCAGCACTGGCATCCCCTTTGGGTGCGTTGAGTCCCAGCTAATCTATTTCCAATCCAGCTCCCTGCTGGTGCACCTGAGAAAGCAGCAGAATATGGCTCAAGTACTTAGGTCCCTGCACTGATGTGGGAGATTGGCAAGAAGCTCTTGGCTCCTGCCTTTGGACTGGCCTAACTCCAGCCGCTATTTGAACCAATGGGTGGAAGATTTCTCTGTCTCTCCCTCTCTCTCCGTAACTCTGCCTTTCAAATAAATAAATACATCTTTTTTTTTTTTTTTTTGGACAGGCAGAGTGGACAGTGAGAGAGAGAGACAGAGAGAAAGGTCTTCCTTTGCCGTTGGTTCACCCTCCAATGGCTGCCGCGGCCGGCGCACTGTGGCCGGCACACCGTACTGATCCGATGGCAGGAGCCAGGTATTTATCCTGCTCTCCCACGGGGTGCAGGGCCCAAGGACTTGGGCCATCCTCCACGGCACTCCTGGGCCACAGCAGAGAGCTGGCCTGGAAGAGGGGCAACCGGGACAGGATCTGGTGCCCCAACCGGGACTAGAACCCGGTGTGCTGGCGCCGCAAGGCGGAGGATTAGCCTAGTGAGCCGCGGCGCCGGCCAATACATCTTAAAAAAAAAAAAAAAAAAGGACCCAGTAGGACCTGGCCTCTGCCTCCATCTTCCAACCCATACCCCTCTGAGCTTCCTCATTCACCCTCCATCCTTCCCTCCCGTATTCCTCTTCTCACCTCCACACTTCCATGTTGCTTTCTAAGACTTGATGACAAAGTTTAACTCCTAATCCACACCATTTGTCGTAATCCCAACCAGAATCTACCCACGTCTACATTAATGTACCTCTTGAACAAAATGAGAACTAAGAACCAAGTTATCTATACTAAGGAAAATGTTAAGTCTTTTAGATCAACTGACTTTCATAAAGTATACACCAAATCATTCTGAAATATTCTCATATTCTAGACTGGAGTCAGAAATGAGTACATACCACTTAGTGACATGTCATTAACACTAACCGCAGATTTTCAAATACTTAATTCAGTGAAGAAACATTACAGACATCTTTCATTTCTCAAATATTTTTTCCCAAATGAAATCAAGGCACTTGGCACAAAACATCTCCATTGTGCCCACAAATGGAAAACCACAATATCTAAAGTCAATCCTATAAAACACTCCATGGTAGACTTCAAAATAAAAAGTGTGGCTTCCAGGCTCTGTGCTTCAGGCTCACTCAACTGCAACACGAGGCTGACGCTCCTGCCTCTCGGGGCTGCTGCTGAAGCTCACGCGAGGCAATGCAGAGTATGTGCCTAGAGTACTCAGAAAGAACCAGCTGTTGCTGCCTTCCCCCTTCTGCGGGGACTTCCAGCACAGCCCTAACCATTACACCAGAGAAACTGCCCAGTTCCTCTTCAACCTCAGCCTGAAAACATACAGTGAGATGTAGGCCGCTAAGGCAGGAAGCATGCACAGAAACAAGGACGCTGGCTGTGCGGCCTCGGAACTCTGGTGTTCCCAGCAGGTGGCACTGTCTACACACCCTTCCCACCTTGGGGAGACCCTTAGCACAGCAGGTGATGTGGTGTGGCAAGGGCTGGAGCAGGGCTCTGGACCCACATCTGCCTCCAGCTGGCTTGGCCATTTGGGACAGGCCCAGCGATTTCTCCAGGGCTTTTGCTCCGAGGATGCAAAGTGACTGGGTTGGGCCCACAGGCTGCATGAGGGCTCCCCCTGGATTAGTTACTCGGGGGATCATGCTGAATGAGGAACGGGACACAAGATGACTTTTCTACACTAGGATGCTGAGCCACAAGGCAGATGTAACACTTCATAGAACAAGATGAGAAACTTAGGAGGCCAAATGATGCACTAAGTGGAGAATCACCAGCAGCCGAGAAGGCAGACTGGAACCACTGCACAGCAGAAAGGACTGCAGAGCCGGGGTAGACCAAGGACGAAGGTTATGCATAAAACACACCTGCTGCTCAAAGTTGAAAACCTTTTACCATGACTGGCTACACGAAACTGCTAAGTACCAGCCAGAGAGGAGCAGACTACGCATGAAATATCACACCACACAAGGGCGGAGGGAAGCAGGAGGGAGATTTCATATCCGTGGTACCTTTTGAGTTTTGAATCACATGAAGCAACTAATTAATAATATTCTTAAAAATCCTAGCTATGGGTGGGCATTTGGCACAGTGGTTAACGCATCTCTTGGGACATCCACATTCCATATCAGGATACACAGGTTCAAGTCCTGCTTCCACTCTTGATTCCAGCTTCCTGCCAGTGCAGATCCTTATTATCCACATGGAACACCTGGATTGAGTTCCTGGCTCCTGGCTTTGGTCTGGTCCAGCGCTGGCTATTGCCAGCATCTGAGAAGCTAATTGGTGAATGGGAGATCTCTTCTCTCTTTCAAATAAGTAAATTAATTTAAAAATTTTCCAAAAATTTTATTTTTACCCAAGGAATAATGTAACACCAAAGCTCTTATCTCACAGTAACTATCCTAGGGAAGCCTGAGGAAGCACCATCACCTGCCGCTCAAGCTGAGACATCATAGTGAACTGGAAACCTGCATGGGATTCTCAGAGCCTTACTAACCTCTTTCTCTCTCTCTAATTTGAAAGGCAGAGTTACAGAGAGAGGTAGATCTTCCATCTGTTGGCTCACTCCCCAGATGGCTGCAATGACTGGGGCTGGGTCAGGAGCTTCTTCTGGGTCTTTCTGGCAGGTATAGGGGCCCAAGCACTTGGGCCATCCTCTACTGCTTTCCCAGGCACATTAGTAGGGAGCTGGATCAGAAGTGGTGCACCCAGGACTCGAACCAGCACCCATATGGGATGATGGCACTGCAGGCTGGGGCTTTAACCCACTGTGCCACATCACAGCCCCTGTTTTCTTTTTTGATGCAGCTACATGTGAGTGCCCAGACCCAATCCGGCAGCTTGAAAGACCTAGCTTGCAAGCTCTCGTGGCAGCAAAGGCATAGTTACCCTAAATTCAGTGGGTCAAGAGAGTTGTTTGGCTGAGACTTTCCTGGACTGAGTGGGGATTCCCTCAACCCTGTACCAGTCAGAATTAAAGTTCATTCTGAGAAGTACATTTTCCGAGGGACACTGGAAAACTAGAACACATTCACAGGAAAAGTATCAGGGATCAGGAATGAGGGCTGGAGCCACAAGCTGTGGTGGGAAAGCGGAGTGGTGAGAACAGAGATGCATGCCTCAGGGAAAACGACTGTCTTCCCAAACTCAACAGGACAGAAGTTAGGCTTGCACCGTACACACTGACTGAAGTAGGCCCAATGGGTGAAAGCTGGGAGGCTCTCGACTGTGGTTCAGTCCAAGGTGCAACAGGGTTCCGTGGGGCTCCATCACAAGCAATCTGCTCTCACTGGGAATAGAATTCCTAGCCCAGGCTAAGCCATGATATGGGGTAGGGTGAGGCAGAGGAGGACAGCAGAAAATACTCACATCCTGAAATGGGGCTAGACAAGTGAGTGCCTGAGCTTCTTCCACCAGAGAAGGATGCTCACCAGCCTGTCTTTCCCATGGAAGGCAGCCATGCGCAAATGACTTCGATGGCAGGAAATTACAGCTACTCGCGATTCAGAGATCACCAGGAGGGAGCAGCAACTGAACTAAAACCTGAGCAAATTCCCAACATCCTCATTCAAAAAGCAAATACCTCTTTAAAAAGGGATCAAGGGGCAGCCTTTGGCCCAGTGGTTGAGATGCTTACATCCCACACTGGAGTCCTTGGGTTTAGTTCTTGGCTCCAGCTCCCAATTCTAGTTTGCCGCTAAAGCAGATCTTGAGGCAATGATGATGGCTCAAGTGGTTCCTGCCACCCAGGTGGCAGATCAGGATTGAGTTCCTTGCTCCCAGCTTCAGCTCAGCTCAAAGGTTGTGGGCATTTGAGGACTGAACCAACAGACAGGAGCTCTATCTCTCTGTTTCTCAAATAAATTTTAAAAAGGAATGAAGGGTAAGTATTAAAGAGATCATATAAATAGCATCAAGTGCCTGGTAATAATAATAGACAGAATTAAAAAGGAGGGAATGTCCAACATGGGAAGCAGTCCACACAACAGACTCATAGAATGACAATTGCTTTAGTTAACACTCTGACCTCAGAATCAGCCCTTAAGACATTCGGATGCGGCTGAAAAGCCCATGAGAGCATTCAGGCATGGAAAGCCAAGATGCTATGGCAAAAACTATCCTACATGAAGGATTTCTGTGAAACCCCAGTGGAAAGAAGGAGCCATCAAAGAAAGATGTACTTTTCTCTGAAGGGAGGAGAGAACTTCCACTTTGCTTATGCCCTTGTCTAAATACTGACGGAGTTTGTGGTCACAAAAGGCTTCCAGAGCCTTGGCAGCTCATTCCAAGAGCCTTGGGTGATCACTGACATGTTAACTGTTTAAAGTAACAATAGAAGTCACTGTGAACTTACTCCCCTTGTAGGACCTCTGTCCTTAATGAGTTGTACTATGAGAATTAACTGCAAAACTTGTTCTCAAATAGTACTTTCTTTATATGTTTTATGTATGTGTTTGTGTGTGTGTGGGGTGTACAAACTGTTGAAACCTTTACATAGCACAGAGTTGGTCTTCTGTATATAAAGTTTATTAAAAATGAATTTTAATGAAGAATGGGATGGGAGAGGGAATAGGAGGTGGAACAGGAGTCGGGTGGGAGGGCGGGTATGGGGGGCAAGAACCACTATATTCCTAAAGTTGTACCTATGAAATTTGCATTCATTAAACAAAAAAAAGAATCAAGGGGCCAGCACTGTGATGTAGCAGGTAAAGCTGCCACCTGCAGCACTGGAATCCAAAATCGGCACCAGTTGGAGTCCCAGCTGCTCCACTTCTGATCCAGCTCCCTGCTAAAGTGCTTGGGAAAGCAGTGGAAAATGGTCCAAGTCCTTGGGCCCCTGTACCCACGTGTGAGACCCAGAAGAAAACTCCTGCCTCCTGGCTTCAGATTGGTCCAGCTCCAGCTGTTGTGGCCATCTAGGATGGCCTCTGTAACTGTCTTTCAAATAAATAAATCTTTTTTTTTTAAAGGTTTATTTGAAAGTCAGAGTTATACAGAGAGAGTAGAAGCAGGGAGAGAAAAAGAGATCTTCTGTCTGATGGTTCACTTCCCAACTGGCTGCAAACGGCCAGAGCTGCGCCTATCTGAAGCCAGGATCCAGGAGCTTCCTCCGGGTCTCCCACGCGGGTACAGGGACCCAAGGACTCGGGCCATCTTCCACTGCTTTCCCAGGCCATATGGGATGCTGGTGCTTCAGGCCAGGGCGTTAACCTGCTGCGCCACAGCGCCAGCCCCATCAAATAAATAAATCTTAAAAAAAAAAAAAGGAATAAAAAACTAGATCTAGTACATGTGCATCAAGGACAAAGGGTAAAGTGTTAATAAAAAAAAAAGCTGGGAAAAACTATCTCATTCAATTCTTCTCTTGGAGATTCACAACCATATTAACATATCAAATGTTCTAAAGAGAAGCTAGTTTAGAATTGTTTCATGGGGAAATAAAGTGATTGGGGACATAAGGAAACTTTTAGCATACAATTAGCATGACCCTGCCCCACCTCAAGTTTTCTTCTGACACCTGTTGGGCAGTGGCATGAGAAAGCATAGGTGAGTACAAGGGCAAGAGGAAACCAAGAAAGCCATGTGGCGAGTCCTCCCCGACTAACGGGTTCAGGTCTTTGTCCTGCAGTCCCTCTCCTGCCTTAAATCCTTTGCACATGCTGCCCTTCTACCTTGCTACATGATCCTATTTCTGTAAAAACTAGTGGAAAAAACTCATTGTATGTAAATGTAAGAGGCCTTCAACAGTTCACAGAAAATGCACATCATAAAAAACTCTGCATGGATTCCAAATCTTTTTACACCAAAATAAACTTATGTATGTTTTAATTCTACTTTCCCAGGAACTTTTAAAAGTATCCTCATATTTATGTGTTACATTTATAACAGAGATGGCTGCAGATGATTATGTGCCAAATCGTTCACACTGGCTACCTCACCAGGGTGGAATGGGGGAAAGAGGAGGCAGTACAAGACCGCTGTAGGGGCTAGTACTGGGGCACAGCAGGTGGAACTGCTGCCTGCAACACCGACATCCCATAGGGCGCTGGCTGGAGTCCTGGATATTCCACTTCTCTTTCAGCTCCTTGCTAATGCACTGGGGAAAGCCCTGCACCCACGTGGGAGACCTGGAGGAAGCTTCTGGCTTCCATCTGGCCCAGCCCTGACTGCTGTGGTCATTTGGGGAATGAACTAGTAGATGGAAGATCTTTCTGTGTCTCCCTCCCTCTCTGTAACTCTTTGAAATAAAAAAAAATATAACTTTTTCTGTACATTTCAGTAATTTTTCCAGAAAAAAAAAAACCCACACACAGAAAAAAAGGAATAAAGCAAATACTCTGCTTTTGACTTCCTCAGCACACACAGTGACTGCTATGAAGCTGGAGGCTAGTCTCCTACGAACCCCTGAGTTTTCTGGTGCCAGTCCTCGTGGATGAGGTTGGAGGTGTGGATGACAACCCGGAGGCCTTCCTCGTAAAGCAGCAGCATCATTTTCCTACAAAGACAGAGAAGGGATCAAGTGTTAACAGCTCTTTAAAAACAGTAATACCTGTCTGGTGCAACTGTAATAAACAGTTACAGGAATTCTTCTTTAAACTTTTGCATCACACAACGTGCGACACTCAAAATCTCCCCCGTGCACACTACTGCTAGGAATCTACTTCAGTGGTGAATGGACATGGCCTTTTAAAAATGCCTGGAGAGGCCAGCCCTCTGCTGTGGCCCGGGAGTGCAGTGGAGGATGGCCCAGGTGCTTGGGCCCTGCATCCCATGGGAGACCAGGAAAAGCACCTGGATCCTGGCTCCTGCCATCGGATCAGCGCGGTGCGCCGGCCGCAGCGCGCCGGCCGCGGCGGCCATTGGAGGGTGAACCAACGGCAAAGGAAGACCTTTCTCTCTGTCTCTCTCTCTCACTGTCCACTCTGCCTGTCAAAAAATAAAAAAAAAAAAAAAAAAAAAAAAATGCCTGGAGAACTTGCAGGTAGACGATTTTCCACCCCATCTTGTTGACATGTCCAGCTCTGGCCCCTTACTGTCTACAGATCATGTTTCTACCACAGACAACAGGAACCTTCTTGTCCAGTGTTTTCCAAAGTTTAGTCAAAACCTCTTGTTGACAAAAATGTTAAACAACTGAAACACAGTAAGAGCACACTGCTAGGTATGGATTCACGAAACTGTTCTCTCAGCACAGATATGTATGTGTGCAGAACACCTCTGTCACTGAGAAGCCCTGTGACTCTGGGTACACCATTAAACACCCCGGGCTTTTCCTCACTTGTAGCTTGAATGATCAACTCCACCTCAGGACTGTTGTGAATGAAGTACAAAATGTATTCTGTTAAACGGAAAACACACTCACGCACATTGTTCTATGACTCCTTCAGTGCTTTGCTGTGTTTTGTAATTAGTCTTGGATGACTTTTATCTGCCTACTGTCTTCACAATCTTTAAACTCTTCCATTACAAACTTGTAACACTCATAATCTTCATCTTCTCTCCCCAACTAGGGTATCTCTAACTGTCTTGACTCTTTTTTCTAATTCCCACTGAGGCTAAACTGCTACTAAATACTTAATGATGTGACTTGGCTCACATGTGGAGAAAAAAAAAACCATATGAATACTATTTGGGCAGGATGATATCGGCAGAAAAAGGGAAAGAATACAAGGACAGAAAGAAGAGTGAGATTTTTAGCTCTTGACAAAATGAGAGATTAACCCCAGCTGGCAAACAGTAAATTAATGCAAAGCTGGAGAAGTGACAGCTGTTGAGCCATTGTCTTTCCATTTATGAAATATGCTCCCTGAAATCTGGGTAAATTTACATACACAGTTGCCAAATTAGCAGCTGACTGTAATTAAGAATAAGCCAGCTATGGAGCATGATATATGTTTTACAAATATTTCCATTAATCAAGGCATCAATTATCACTAGAATCATGTACTAATGACAATGAATTCAATCAAACAGCATTAGGGACACATTTAAGGGGAGCCACATTACTCTTTCCACAGGCAAAATGCTGTGTGTTCATCGTGGTTGCACAGGGACAGACAAGGGTGAGTGGTGCGGTCGTTCTGAAGGCTGACCGACCTGCTCGATGGTCTGATAAGGGAACACCTCCTTGGACATGGAGACGATAAACTCTTCATGCTGCTGGCATAGGACGGGGTGAGGTGGGAGAGGTGGTGGTGGTGTGAGACAGAGGACTTAGAGGGTGGTGGAGGCCCGGCTACAGAGGTGAGTGGGGAGAGACATGGCCCACTCACCCTGGCTCCTGCATGGATGATGACACCCAACATTTGCTGTCCTTTCTCTCTTCCCCCCATCCCGAGCCTCAGGGCCATCAGAGGTAACGTTGTTCCCAACTCTGGGGGGAACTGAAGAGCTCTACCATCCTAACACTCCGCAAGAGACAGCAACTTTACTACACTTCACAAAGCCGTAAGCTTCCTGAGGTCGGGCTGTGCCTTTGCTTGTGTCCTTGTGCTGTGCACACAGCACCTGCTTTTGTACCTCCGGGCCAACTGCATGCCCTCTCAAAGGCTGTCTCCTACCTCCTCTTGCCAGCCCCACTCTGTTAGGCAGGGACGGAGTTTACATCCCCGAAACAAAGAAGTTGGAAGGTTTTTCTCCTTTTCTAACTCAGGTTTGTGTTGCTTCTTTCACCAGAAGTTGCAAAACTGTAAGAACAAAAACTATATCCTCTGGAGCAGACAGATTTTTAAAGAACAATTTGTAAAACATTTAAAAATAAGCAACCAAAAGTAACTGAGACATAAGCTCAATCTTCTTGTAAGATACTGGTGTTTCAACAAAATGTAAACCATAGATACTAAGTAGGTGGGAAAGGTTCTATTATAATTACTCCCGTAACCAAGCATTTTAAACTCTGAATTAAGAACTCTGTTAATTTTACCTGGAAAGTGTGTACAGGTAGGGGAGAGGTGGTAAATGGACCAAAGAGAAGCCATGGGGTCAGTTTTAGCGGTGAGCAAATAGGAACAAAATTAAAAACAAGAGTAAAAGGGTTCTAATCCCATCCCCATCGCTGGCCCAAGGAAAGGCACTCACCTTCTTGGAGCTTTAGTCCCAAGGGGAAGGACAAAATAACTAGCTGAAGAGCACTAGACAAAGGAGAGCGCCCTGTAGGCCCAGACAGCTTCACTGAGCCGGGTCCCGGACTGGCTTCCCATGCTCAGTCCCTCCCAGGAGGGACAGCACAAGCGGTCAGCAGCAGTGCAGGCTCCTCACCGCCTGCCTGCAGTGAAGGGCAGGGCAGCTGCACACACACAATGAGACTGCTGGCACAGCACACAGGTGGCCCGCAGACACCGGAACCCTGGGGTCTGAGTCACGGTCAGAAGCCAAATGGGTGGCAGGACTTGCCAGGCATATTCTGGAATCAGGGAAGTCTCTAAGCTAGGGCTCTGGCCTGAGGACTTTGCTGCTGGTGCCAGGCACTGCGGCAGAGACAGCCCTCACTGATGGCAGTCTGTATCTTTTGTGGCAGTGAGCACCCTGGAGCTCAGTGATGCACAGAGAACAGCTTATTCCTGAGTCAGGTGCTTGACTATCTCCAACAGGCCTCAAGCTCTATCCTCTATGGGACTAGAGTGACAGCTGGGGACGGTCTGTGGATGCCCCACATTTTTTTTTTTTTATTTTTTTTATTTTTTACAGGCAGAGTGGACAGTGAGAGAGAGAGACAGAGAGAAAGGTCTTCCTTTTGCCGTTGGTTCACCCTCCAATGGCCGCCGCGGCCGGCGCGCTGCGGCCGGCGCACCGCGCTGATCCGATGGCAGGAGCCAGGAGCCAGGTGCTTTTCCTGGTCTCCCATGGGGTGCAGGGCCCAAGCACCTGGGCCATCCTCCACTGCACTCCCTGGCCACAGCAGAGGGCTGGCCTGGAAGAGGGGCAACCGGGACAGAATCCGGCGCCCCGACCGGGACTAGAACCCGGTGTGCCGGCGCCGCTAGGCGGAGGATTAGCCTAGTGAGCCGCGGCGCCGGCCTGGATGCCCCACATTTAACCACAGCATCTAGAAGCACCAACGTCTGGTGGATGGCCTCCCTTTCATAAAACAGCTGGCTGCACTCTTCCTACTCTAGTTTTTTGAAATCAGATTGGCCAACAGCGGTTTAAGTGTATAAAGAAGACGAATACACAAGACTCAGGACAAACATCCCTCCTAGGAGGCTGACTTCTGCCCTGAGGAACATGCTGGAAGCAGCAAGCTACCCATTTCCACTGCTGGACTGGAAGAAGGATGAGGCCCTGTCACAGCCCCGTGATAAACCCTGGCTGGAGCAATATGCTGCCTGAAACTACTGAGACAGGAACAACCACGCCTTGTTCTTTTTCTCATTTACAGAATCAAGTATGTCAAAAGGCCCTGCAAAACAGCTATAAAACTAACAGGCAACATGAGAGTCAGGTTGATAATCTCACACAAGGTGTCACACACAGGCAGTAACAGAGAAATGTCTAAAGAGCTGTCTTGCGCTGAAAGAGGTGTCAGTCTCTCAGGTTGACAACTTTTGGTAAAGTGGTTTTCTTTCAATTGAAATGTGGAGCAGACTTTCTAATATTGTACTCAATATGACTCAGATTCTTATAAAAAGCACAGAACCTCTTACAGGTAGGAGGGATCCACAGGTGCTGACTTGCACAAACACACCCTCAGCAGCCACAGGGGCCACACAACCACAATTGATTCTTCCTAAGCCAGGCAGAGGGAAAGGCCCTCGGCGGAGGGGAGGAACCCAGGGTCTCTGTTCACACTCACAGCCAGAAGCTCAGTGTTCTGAGTTCAAGCTGCTGGAAAACAAGAGCATCCACTGTGGACGGCTCTGTCCTCCCCCAAGAAACCCTCAGACCCCAGCCTTTCTGAGGATGCTTCCTGCAAGTGTGCTTTGCTCCAGGGAGAGCAGTGGAGAGAGGCTAGCTGGTGCCAAGTCCCAGTTACACGGCAGGAAGAAGTCTGCTGTTCTACTGCACAACAGGGTGACTACAGCTAACAAGGGACTGTGCAGTTAAAGAAAAAGTCCGAAGATTTCGAATGTTTTTACCTCACAGAAACGACAGATGTTCTACAAGACAGATGTTAACCCTGAGTTGAACAATACAGAAGGTACACAGCATCAAAGCACCACATGGTATCCCATAACTAGTCAAAACAAAAATTAAATCACACCCCCCCATTTCATAAAAAGTTACTTACGTGTGATGTGTTCCAAACGCAATATCTAACTTTGCCTAGGATGAGAAAAAAAGTCATTTATTTTTCAAAAATTCAGTAATATCCTTAACTGAATAGTATTTCCTATTGGAAATCAAATTAGTAAAGGGTCAGGTCAACTCAAAAAAATAAAAATCTATCTTTACTGCCCTCTATTGGCCAAGCCCTTGAATAACAAGACAGCTTTTCCAAGTAAATAGACCCAGTGAAGCACATCTCTCTCACACACTCTCTCTCTCACACACACACACACACACACACACACACGTTACCCAGAATGATTTAATATTACTGCATTTTTAATTATAGTAATTGGGAGTAAAAACTTAATTTCTTTAGTTGCTTAAAAAAGCTAATAAAACCAATAAGATTCCATGCAAAGTTTTAAAGTTAGGTATTTGGCTTACACTGAAATTAGCGAAGTTTTCAGAGAATATTTAAAAGGTACATTGAGCATGGTGACAACATGAAGACATATTAGAATGTTTAACAGAAATTCCTTAGAACATAAATAAAAAGATAATATATTGAATCCATTTTCACATTACAAATTGACCTTTACAAACCAATGGTAGGCACGTGGAAAAGTAAAACATTTTATACAACATCCTGGTTAAGCAGAAAATGCCACTAGATGTGTTATGAAAGGGTTAAAAGCCATAGGAAGAGCTCAGCCATTAGGCATGTAGTCCACGTGTTTCACTGGCTTAGGAAATACTCTGTCTCTATGCCTCAGCTTTCTCTTCTTAAAATTGGGTGCTACTAACAAGATTCAGAGAGAAGGTGGAGTCAATGAGAAAATGCTACAAAATGCTTAGCAGAGGGCTGTGGCAGTAGGACGCTACAAACAGTAGCTCTTGCTACTGTCACCTGCCCCCAACTCCATCTCTCTCTGTAGGACAGAGGGGTAGAGCTGTTTGCTGGGGCAGCAATGGGCAAGTGGAATACCCAGTGCTCTGGGAGTGCTCACCAACAGGTCCACCAGTCATCCCTGACCTGCGGGGAATACGTTCCAAGATCCCAATGGGTGCCTGAAACCTGGGAGAGTCCCGGTCTCTACATACACTTTGTTATTCCTATACTTACGTCCCTAGGCTAGTTCAGACAGAAATTATGCAGAGTAAGAGATTCTTCCTTCTTCACAACTTCACGGAGCGATCTGTTCCTACCCTGCATCTTAGCAGCCTCAGTACATTCTTTTTATTAAGGATATAACTCTCACCTTTTCACTGAAAGTAGCGCTTTACAGCTTTTTTGGCATATCTGAATTGCCAGCATCCCCACTCTGATGCTTTGGAGCCATTATCCAGAAAAATAAGGTTTCCTGGACACAAGCACTGCAGCGTCACGACAGCTGCTCTGACAGCTGCCACAGCCACCGGCTGACCACAGGGCAGGAAGCGAGTAGGCAACTCATGTCCTGGGCAGAACGGAGCCCAGTGGCACACGCATCACACCACTCAGACGGGTGCACAATTTTAAACTCAGCAATTGTTGATTCCTGGAATTCCCTACTTCGTATTTCTAGACCACAGCTAACTGCAGATAAATGACTCCAAGGAAAGTGACACTGTGGGTAGGGGGAGCTCCTGTACTTTTCCACGTGGTGTTTGGGGGTGCTCTGGCTGCAGGAGACACAGCAGAGAACTGGACTGCATGTCTCCAAAAGGAAAACGCCATTTTGTAAACTGGTTATTCTTTGAGGAAGCACAACAGTCAGAGATCTGGCTTTGGAGCTTAGTTCTGCCACAAGTTTCATGCTTTGGGGCAAGTCTAAGCACAAAAACACGGGAACAATAACTTCACCAGACAATCCTTAATGGGTGCTTTTTGGGGCTAACCAAACCCTTCTGTCAAACCTTTGGAAGTTGCCAGAATCAAAATGGGTCACTTTTGTCAAAGGCCTAACCAAAACAATAAGGTAAACCAGGCAGCCGTGAAGAACATTTTATGTGCGTGTGCCTGGTAACCAGTCGTTCACAAACAACGGCCAGAACCACACCCTTGTACAAGGCCATGGCAACCTGACACAATACTTGTGCAAGCACGTCCGCCCAGCAGCTGGCTGCTTAACCGTGGATGGCGCCACCCTCGTGGAGCCTTGTAGCCCCTCCTTCAACACGTCTAATGTCATCTTCACTTCACCTTGAAGCACTTCATTTGCTTCCCCCTCCTTGAATGCACTCAGATCACTGACACATGTACTCCCACTGCAATGCTCTGCTATTCCCAAAGAAACTTAGTATTTCAAGAACCTGCTATTTGGGTTGACACAGCTGATGATGAATGTTATCAATGCATTTTATCTTTTTTTCTTCTTAGAGACTGGTATTTATTTTGTGTCAACCTCATTTTCATTTTGCTCTAGAGACTGAATTGCAGCTTAAGACCGGTGGTTTTTCTGCCCCATTCCAGGGCCTGAGCAGTGGGAGCCCAGCCCAGTTTTCAGGAAGGAACTGCTGCGTAAGCACAGGGGGCCCTGCATGCCTTAACAGTCTGCACCCTCAGGCTGAGCAGCATTCACGCCAAACTTGCTCCTTGCTCACAGCATTTCAGCAGCGGCCCGCTCTTCCATCTCTTCAGAATCTCTGCAGGAGGACAGATCAGGCGTGAACTCTCACGGGTGCTCACACAAGACGGTACCGTGTATGTGTGGAACTTCCTGGGCCAGCATCTACTCCATCAGGGCCGCTGAGGGGGCTCCCCTGTCGCATGGGATGGCAATGTCCACGTAGCACAGAGGATAGTCTGTGTTACACAGAGCAATGGTAGGCAGGTTCACAGAAGATGCCTCTGTGAGAGGCTGGCGGTCAGCCCTGGTTACACGTGGCTCCCAGATGGCTGCCTGGATCTGGTTAGTGAAAGACCCAGGAGTGAGAGTGGCCAGCACCAGGAGCGGCTCCAGTGGCAGCAGCAGCTTCAGCCAGTGTTCCTGGAGGATACCACACTGACATCAGCAGGGTTTCAAAGGCCACCATGGCACGAACTGCCACCAGAAGCTTCTCCCAGGTCCTCTCCAGATGTACGATGGAGAGGCCATCACTCTTCCTGTTGTAGATGTCCTGTTCTACCAGAAGTCAAGGCTGCTGCCACCTAGGTGGGTTCCTGCTTCAAGGGCTGGAGGGCATCCTCCTCCTTCACGTGCAGGACATCAAGGTCTCCGGACATCATGACAGCTTCCCTTGAAGCTACCCCAGGAGTCAAAACCACGTGGTGTGGAGCCCTCATCATGAAATGCAGAAAGCAATCCATTTTAAAGATGACGAAATTTGGGTTCAACAATTAGGCTTAAGTGATCAGCTCAGAACAGACTGAACTTTTGTATCTCCCCAAATTCCCCCAGCTTGACTGTATTTGGAGAGTCAGAAATTTGCAGAGGCAGCTGGTGTTAAATGAGGTCAGCAGGGTTGGCCTCAGATGCACCAGGATTCATGTACTTATAAACACAGACACCAGAGATCTCGTGTGTGCTCACTCTGCCACGCGAAGGCACAGTGAAAAGGTGGGCTCCTACAAGCCAGGAAGAGGCCCTCACCAGACGGAAGATATTGGCACACTGATGTTGGATTTCTGTTTCCAGAACCATGAGAGGTTAACTGTCAGTTGTTAAAGCCACTGATATTTTGTTTTATCATTGAGCGCAGACTGACATACCCAGGAAGAGAGCTGGCACAGAACTAGGCAATGTGGCCCCTGACCCCCAAAGGTCTCTACCTCTGGCCTCAGGCTGCTCATCTGCAAAATGGGAGAAGTGTCAGCGTCCACTGGTTCTTTGACTAATATGCCTCAGGTTTTGCTAGAAAAAGTTAAGAATTACTCTTACAGGCAAGGTACTAAATGCAATAGGTATGGATGAAGTCTCGATCCTGGATCTCAATAGTTCCTGGCACAAAGTTTGGAAGAAGTGGCTTGTTATGCCCTCTAGTGGCTGGCCTGGAGCAGGTCATCAGGTGCAGGACTCTCCTAAACCTTGCAATACAGAAGCCTTTGAAAAACACTATTTCTACCTTAATTTAATCACTGGTTCTCAGGATTCCCCTGTAAGTTTATTTCCTGCCCCCTATTAGTCTGATAAAAACTACCTTACTCCAGTTTAACTTCTGTTGCTAAAAACAGAGGCAAACAAAGGAATTTTAGGCTTGACAGAACAAACATGCTGGGCAGAACCCACAACATAGAGCACAGAGGATTAAGTCACGGGGCAATGTTGTGAGGTATATTTAAAACTGAGCAGGTGAGACGTGCACTGCCTTAATCCTCAGTAAACAGACAGGTAGCTGGGAGCTGGAAGAGTGACACAAGGTGAGCTGGAGCTCTTCTATCTTGTGTGGATGGGGAGAGAGAGATACTTGGCGGAATGCAGCCAAGAAAAGGAATCCAGGAGCCTGTAGCTCATCCTCAAATCTGTGTTCCGAGAGCAGAGCTCACAAACAAGTTTCACCAAGCTAATGACAAGGAAAGAAAAAAGTTATGTTAGTATCTTTCATCATGCTTTCTCATCTTTCCAGAGAAGGAAATCTGAAGCCTAAGGAATTCTTCTGAAGTCCTTGCTTTTCTCCCCATTAGGCCTGTTTCTTATTGAGAAAGCCAAGTGTAATAAAAAAAATCCTTTCAGCGCCTGGTGTATGGTGCAGTGGGTTAAAGCTGCATCCCATGTGGGTGCAGGTTTAAGTCCCACCTTCTCTGCTTCTGATGCAGCCCTTGCTAATGCACCTGGGAGAGCAGTGAAAGATGGCCCTGTGCTTGGGTCCCTGCACCCGTGTGACAGACTGTGGGGAGCAAACCGGACTAGACTGAGTTACTGGAATTAAGACTTATTCTATGCATCTGCTCTCCCACAATGTGGCGTTGGGAGAGAAGTAAACAGCTTCCGCACAGCTGCCTCCAGTTCAACCAATAAACTGTAGGACTTGCTCCTGATTGGAGAGTGGCGTGCTCGGCGTGTGGGCAGCCGAGTTAGGATTGGCGGAGGAGGACTATAAAGGAGGAGAGAGACGGCATGCACCAGGAACATCTATGGGGAACATCTAAGGGAACCCGTGCAGCCCCCGAGAGAGCCGGCCGGTGGTGTGCCGCTCCCCTGCGGAAGTGGGGAATGTGGCCAGGGGGAACTGCCCTTCCACGGAGGTGGAAGGGATAGTAGCCAACCCGGGAAGAACCAGCAGCAAACCCGGGGAGGGCCGAGCAGACAGAAGAACAGCGCAGGGTCCTGTGTCGTTCCTCCACGAAGAGGGGGAGCGACATAATGGTGCCGAAACCCGGGAAGAACCAGCAGAAAACCCGGGGAGGGCCGAGCAGACGAAAGAACAGCGCAGGGTCCTGTGTCGTTCCTCCACGAAGAGGGGGAGCGACAACAGACGTGACGGAGTTCTGGGCTCCTGGCTCCAGCCTGGCCCAGCCCCAGCTGTTGCGGCCATCTGGAGAGTGAACCAGCATTTGGAAGACCTCTCTCTCCTCTCTCCAACTATTTCAAATAAATAAGATCTTTAAAAACAATTAAATTTAAAAATTCTTCCAGAAAGTCTAAAGCAATGGGTCCTAACCCAAATCTACAAATGAGTGGCCTCACTGTGTTCTGCCTGCAAAGTATGAGGACTAAATTATGGGCACATATTAAGAAACAGTTAATAGATTTCGGAGCCTTTTTTTCTATGTTTGCTTTGCAAACAAAGTGGACACACCGATTATGAGACCACTAGTGCCCCTCACTGGGCTTGGCTCACACACAGCGCATGACTCACACAGGTAGTTTTCCAACAGACTTCTATCTATGGGTCTCCCCAGTAGACTTTATTTAAATAGTTTAAGATTTATTTATTTGAAAGGCAAAATTACAGAGAAAGACTGGGAGGGACGGAGGGAGGGAGGGAGAGAAAATCTTCCATCAGCTGGTTCATTACCCAAATGGATGCAATGGCCAGGGTTGGTTCAGGCCACAGCCAGGAGCTTCATTCAGGTCTCGCATGTGGGTACAGGGATGCTAATGTTTGGGCCATCTTCTACTGCTTTCCCAGGCACATTAGCAGGGAGCTGGGTTAGAAGTGGAGCAGCCAGGACTCAAACTGGTGTGCAAATGGGATGCCATCATCACAGGTTTATCTGCTACACCACAGTGTAGCCCCTGCCTTCTCCCAGTGTAGTCTTTAGATGCAGTTGTGTGCAAAAGAACTGAGGACTATGGTGAAAGTGTTCATGTAGTTAATGTTGGACAAGGTGTCACGAAACACAAGGTTCACACAAAAAGAACCTACAGCCACGGAGCTGTGTGTTGGGACCTCTTCAGTGCTGGAACCCAGGTTTAAGTGGTCGCTGACCTGCCAGATACAGCCAGAGGACTAGCAGCAGGCTGGGGAAAGACATGCGATTCACGGCGTACTGAACAGAGCTCAGGAAAGTGAATGCTCTAACTTGTAAAGGATCACTTCAAACATCAATCACCAACAGTCACAGGGGAAGATTTATTCTGAGGAATCACAACCAACATGTGGAAGTAAAAAGGAGGGAGACTTCAGGTACATGAAGAACAACTTGGGGCCACTGTTGTGGTGTAGTGGGTTAAGCTGAGGCCTGCAACGCTGGCATGAGTCCTGGCTGCTTCACTTCCAATCCAACTCCCTGCTAATGCACCTGGGAAAGCAACAGAAGATGGCCCAAGTGCTTGGGCTCCTGTTCCCACATGGGAGACCCAGAAAAAACTCTTGGCTTCTGGCTTTGGCTTGGCCCTGTCCCAGCCATTGTGGTCTTCTGGGGAGTGAAATGACAGATGGAAGATCTCTGTCTCTCCTTCACTCTGTAACTCTGGCTTTTAAATAAAAAATAAATCTTAAAAAACAAACAAACAAACAAAAAAACAAAAAACTTTCCAGGGCTGGTGTTGTAGACAGGTGGACAGAAGGTTAAACCACTGCTTACAATGCTGGCATCCCTCACTGGAGTGTCCGTTCAAGTCCTGGCTACTCTATTTCTGGTCCAGCTCCCTGCTAATGTGCCTGGGAAGGCAGCAGAGGGTGGAGGCGGCTTGAGTGCTTGGGCCCCTGCCACCCACCTGGCAGACATGGACACCCATCTGGGGAGTGAACCAGCAAATGGAAGATCTCTCCCCCCGCCCTTTCCTGTTACTTTACTCTGACTTTCAAAGAAATAAAACAAATCATTAAAGGAAAATTTTTCCAACTATGAGGGTGCCAAATGGGAAGGGCTATTTCTGCAAGTGTTGATGCTGAGGCTAGACCAGTCTCTGCGGGTGAGGCTGGAGAGAGGATTTCTACACCAGGTGGGAAGACCAGCCAAAGGTCCAAATTTTCCTCCAGTGCTCAGATTGTACATCATTGCCAACAGCAGGAAGGCTCTTACCTGGCAGAGGGCAATGTTTTCGTAAGGCTTGGCCTGGGCATGTAAGTGAGCCTTGGCCTCTCGTTTATCACCATGCACCAGCAGGATGGGTTTCCTCCTGAAATGAGATCAGAAGTAGTAAAAGCACATCACTCATGAAGCTGGGCTCTTCCCTGTTAGGGAATGCCAGCTTCCCCACCTACTACCTGGCATTTTCTTCTTGCCTTCATGGTGACTGAATACAGGCGCTAATGCAGAGCAGTGACCACTTACTGGTCACAGACCAGTTCATGTTAACACGGGGCCACATGGCCTGACCCTGAAGCTCTGCTGTAACACAGCAGGGCTGGGACTCAGCAAAGTCCTTGGTAATTATTTCTTTGGTCCCAAAGGGCACACAGGTAGCTCTGTGTTAATATATTCAAGTTCAAACAGATTAAAGACAATAATCATTTCATAATATGATGCTTTTTCTTTCCTTTTGGACCAAGCAATGGATTCATTCCACACTGTATCTATATTCACCAAGCTCTTACGATGAACTATATACTTGTACACGGCACTAGAACCAGGATACAATAGTGAACAGGCTCACAGCACGACACGGATTCATTAATGGTCGGTTAGACTGAAATGAAACAGAGCTCAACGTATATTGAAATGCTGTGTTTTCAAATTCCAAGGAATCTGAGACACTCTTCAATAGACTAAAAATGCTTCTAGGGGATCCTTGATCTTCTTCAGTTAATTCAAAGTGAGAAAATCCCTAGAAATCAATCTTTTTTACAGGCTCTGCCAACACAACAAAAATTGGATTTTTCTCCAACAGGCAATGGAGGTAAGATAAACCACAGCCACATCCACACTGCATTAATCCCGCTGCACAGGGCCCACCTCGCTTGCAGATCACAGGAAACGCATGCCTACTGCTGACCCCCAACTACGTCACGCCCTGCAGCTTTCTTCTACCAAGTAAGAGGAAACCATGAAGTGTGCGTTCCTAATTGCTTTTCTTCTTTGGAACAGATTTTACACACAGAAAAACAGTATAATAATAATGTAAGAAAATCCATCTATCTTTTAGAAATGAGATGTTATCAGATTATCAGGTTTTCTTAATTACGGAAGATGAAAAGCTGAACTGATACCTTTATGGGTTCTATGAAATATTACCAAAAACTAGCATCTAAACAACAACATAATCAGTCACACAGCCTGTTGATCTCTGGTTTTCTATATACAAGTCCTGCTGTTACTTCAACTTGGCCATTCAGGCCATCCCTCATCTTTACGATGTTTGAAAGCTTTCTCGAGATGCCCGTAGCAGTGAGGGGTGGAGGCTCCTCCAACTCCCGACACTACTTACTGGGGGTCCACCAGACATTGAACTGGTGGGCTGGGGCTGCCGTAAGGAAGCTTTGGCTGCGTATTCCCCACCCTAAATGTCCAGGACCAGAAGTGTTCCAGAGGTTCTCCAGGTTTGGGAATCTGCATAGACTTTACCAGCTGAACATCCCTAATCTAAAAACTCTGACTTGCTGCAAAATCCAAAACCTTTTGAGGACATGCAGGTGCTTAAAAAGTTCCAGATTTCCACGCATCTTGAATTTCAGATTTTTGGATTTGGATGCTCAATCGGCACTAGGAGCTGGGTGGTTACACAACACAACCTCATTGTCTCACGGCTCCATGGCTCGGCAGTCTGAGACAGAGGTGTGGGCAGGGTTGGTTCCTCCTGAGGCGGGGGTGAGGGGTGTGGAACCTGCTCCCTGCCCCTTCCTAGTCTCTGGAGTCCCTGGCTTGCAGGTGGCATCCTCCCTCTGCCTTCATAGTCTTCTGTCTCTCCACATCTTAACTTTCCCTTTTACAGAGGAACAAACTGTAATGGATTAATGTCTACCTACTAACCTCATTTTTACTAGAAGACATCTGTAAAGGCCTCATCTCCAAGTAAGATCCCCTTCTGAGGTACAGGGGTTCAGGACTCTCAACACATCCTTTTGGTGAGACAATTTAACCTGTGCCAAGGCGCTAAATGACTGACAGCTGATTTCAAAGTCTTCAAGCAGCAAAGGGAGGAGGAGAAAGTGCCAGGGACAGTTCCTGCCGGCAGGAGCTCACGGCAGGGACGGCTCGTTGCCTCCAGGTACACCCTTCTCCTTTCTGAACGAAACCCTGACTGCCTCAGGACAAGTGTGCTCAGCTGCATGAAGACACTGCCAGCCCTTCTATGAGCTGAGCTGTGCTCAGTGAGACAGAGGTGTCATAGAGGACTTCCCAGAAGGACGCCCACTAGGGCACAGCGGGGACATGGGCCCTTTCATACCTCCTTCCTTCCTCCTTCCTGTACCCAGAACACAGAGCAGCAAGCTAGAGCTTCAGCTGCCATCCTGAACCACAGGGTGACTCTGAGGACTGAATACACCCACCAGGACAGAAAGAAGAGGTGGCCAAGTCTCAGAGAACAGCAGTGCTCCCAATTCAGACCACAAATGCCTACCACCGAGGCTTCTCATGCTGGAAAAATTAATTTGTCTTGTTTAAGCCACTGTCATTTCCGGGTTTCTGTAACGGGTAGTTAAAGTGTATCCCTGTGTTGCAGGTCAGATACCAGCCCTTCAGTGCCAGCACTGCTTGGGAAATCTCCTTATTTCATTCTCTATGAATGACAAAGGTTTCCCCAATCTGATGTCCTAAATCCACCAAGGACTGGGTGTGTTCCTCCACCCCACCTGCCATCATGGGATTCTGCCACATGAACGTGTCAGAGAGGGGGATGGGCGGGCAGCGTGCTCCCATGCCAGGCATCTTTATTTGGTCCGTTGTCCAACACAAGGCTGGCAACTGCAGAACACGGAACTGCTTTAAAGTCGTTCACCAGAATAGAAACACCAGAAATCAATCCAAACATCTACAGCCAACTTATATTTGATCAAGGATCCAAAACCAATCCCTGGAGTAAGGACAGTCTATTCAATAAATGGTGCTGGGAAAATTGGATTTCCACATGCAGAACCAGAACCACCTTACACAAAAATTCACTCAAAATGGATTAAAGACTTAAATCTACGACCCGACACCATCAAATTATTAGAGAGCATTGGAGAAACTTTGCAAGATATAGGTACTGGCAAAGACTTCTTGGAAAATACCCCAGAAGCACAGGCAGCCAAAGCCAAAATTAACATTTGGGATTACATCAAATTG
This sequence comes from Oryctolagus cuniculus, assembly GCF_051225735.1. Classification (NCBI taxonomy): domain Eukaryota; kingdom Metazoa; phylum Chordata; class Mammalia; order Lagomorpha; family Leporidae; genus Oryctolagus; species Oryctolagus cuniculus. The sequence goes on along the minus strand of NC_142886.1, from coordinate 40,177,623 downwards.
AGAAGTTTCTGTACTGCAAAAGAAACAGGAAAGTGAAGAGGCAACCAACAGAATGGGAGAAAATATTTGCAAATCATGCAACTGATTAAAGATTAATAACCAGAATCTACAAAGAAATAAAGAAACTCCACAACAACAAAACAAACATTCCACTTAAGAGATGGGCCAAGGACCTCAATAGACATTTTTCAAAAGAGGAAATCCAAATGGCCAACAGGCACATGAAAAAATGTTCAAGATCACTAGCAATCAGGGAAATGCAAATCAAAACCACAATGAGGTTTCATCTCACCCCAGTTAGAATGGCTCACATTCAGAAATCTACCAACAATAGATGCTGGAGAGGATGTGGGGAAAAAGGGACACTAACCCACTGTTGGTGGGAATGCAAACTGGTTAAGCCACTTTGGAAGTCAGTCTGGAGATTCCTCAGAAACCTGAATATAACCCTACCATTCAACCCAGCCATCCCACTCCTTGGAATTTACCCAAAGGAAATGAAATTGGCAAACAAACAAGCCGTCTGCACATTAATGTTTACTGCAGCTCAATTCACAATAGCTAAGACCTGGAGCCAACCCAAATGCCCATCAACAGTAGACTGGATAAAGAAATTATGGGGGCCGGCGCCGCGGCTCACTAGGCTAATCCTCCGCCTTGCGGCGCCGGCACCCCGGGTTCTAGTCCCGGTCGGGGCACCGGATTCTGTCCCGGTTGCCCCTCTTCCAGGCCAGCCCTCTGCTGTGGCCAGGGAGTGCAGTGGAGGATGGCCCAGGTGCTTGGGCCCTGCACCCCATGGGAGACCAGGAAAAGCACCTGGCTCCTGGCTCCTGCCGTCGGATCAGCGCGGTGCGCCGGCCGCATCACGCTGGCCGCGGCGGCCATTGGAGGGTGAACCAACGGCAAAGGAAGACCTTTCTCTCTGTCTCTCTCTCTCACTGTCCACTCTGCCTGTCAAAAAAAAAAAAAAAAAAAAAAGAAATTATGGGACATGTACTCTATAGAATACTATACAGCAGTCAAAAACAACGAATCCGGTCATTTGCAACAAGATGAAAGAATCTGGAAAACATTATGCTGAGTGAATTAAGCCAGTCCCAAAGGGACAAATATCATATGTTCTCCCTGATCGGCGACAACTAACTGAGCAGCAAAGGGGAAACCTGTTGAAGTGAAATGGACACTATGAGAAACAGTGACTTGATCAGCTCTTGTCCTGACTGTTGATGTACAATGTAATACTTTATCCATTTTAGTATTTTCTCTTTGTTTTGTTCTAGTATTATTGGTTGAACTCTGTGATTAACTCACAATTATTCTTAGGTGTTTAAATTTTAACTGAAAAATGATCCCTGTTAAATATAAGAGTGGGAATAAGAGAGGGAGGAGAGGTACAATTTGGGACACGCTCAATCGGACTTGCCCCAAATGGTGGAGTTAGAATCATGCCAGGGGATCCCAATACAATCCCATCAAGGTGGCATGTACCAATGCCATCTCACTAGTCCAAGTGATCAATTTCAGTTCACAATTGATCACACTGATAGGTCTAACAGTCAAAGGGATCACACAAACAAGTCTAGTGTCTGCTAATACTAGCTGATAGAATCAAAAAGGGAGAGAACAATCCATCCTGGGAAGCAGGATACACAGTAAACTCATAGAATGGCAGATGTCCTAAATAGCACTCTGGCCTCAGAATCAGCCCTTAAGGCATTCGGATATGGCTGAAGAGCCCATGAGAGTATTTTAGGCATGGAAAGCCAAGACACCCTGGGGAAAAAAAAAAAAAAAAAAAGGAAGACCTAAATGAAAGATCTCTGCAAATGAGATCCCAGTGGAAAGAACGGGCCATCAAAGAAGGAGGTACCTTTCTCTGAAGGGAGGAGAGAACTTCCACTTTGACTATGACCCTGTCGGAATAAGATCGAAGTTGGCGAACTCAAAAGGCTTCCATAGCCTTGGCAACTCATGACTAGAGCCTAGGGAGATTACTGACACCATAAACTAGAGTGTCAAATTGTTAAGTCAACAACAGGAGTCACTGTGTACTTACTTCTCATGCAGGATCTGTCCTTAGTGTGTTGTCCAATGTGAAGTAATGCTATAACTAGTACTGAAACAGTATTTTACACTTTGTGTTTCTGTGTGGGCGCAAACTGATGAAATCTTTACTTAATATATACTGAATTGATCTTCTGTATATAAAGAAAATTGAAAATGAATCTTGATGTGAATGGAATGGGAGAGGGAGCAGGAGATGAGAGGGGTGTAAGTGGGAGGGAAATTATGGGGGGGGAGCCATTGTAATCCATTAACTATACTTTGAAAATTTATATTTACTAAATAAAAAACTAAAAAAAAAAAAAAAGTCATTCACACGCATGGCCTGGGGCCAGGAAAGCCTACTGACCTTTCCTAACTCCTGGACTACAGGAAAAACCATTTGAGAAACTCAGAGATCCTCCACACAGAGCAGAAGTGAGGTGCCGCGTGACGCACATGCGCTGCACACTAGAGGCTGGGGGGACGCAAGCGGAGACAATCTCTGCTTCCAGGTTCACAGTGGATGGCAAGTTCTGTTGAGCTGGAATTTGCCCTTCTTTACCTCTGGACAGTGCACAAAGGAGAATACTAACCTCTGCAAAAATAATCTGATGAAATTTAAAAACGTTTCCACTACCCGATTTTAATGGTTTCTAAAAAATATTCAAAAAGATGGGTGGGTTTTGCCCAAGAAGCACAAATCTTAGGTTTCAAAGTCCATTATGGTTCATGGTACCCTCTGTCACCCGCAGAACTCACCTGAACTCTGGTGGGTACTGTTTTATGAGCCAGTCCACATCAAAGCAGTAGTTAAACTAGACAGGGAAGAGAAAAGTAACTAAGACACCAGTCATTCAGCCAAGCAGTTCACAAAAAGAACCATTAGTTATTAAATGGAGAGAGAGTCTAAAATAGTGATGGACGACATAAATTATTTATAACCCTGGGCAGTCATGCTGCAATACTCACACACTTAAAATTGAACTTGAAGAAAAACATGGTTAAAGGAACCGAATAAATGGAGCTAAATGCACAAGAAGATAGGTTCTAAGGGAATTATCACTGCACACCTTGGCAGCAAGCGTACTTGTCCATGGCGCATTACTTCTAACAACTCTGAGATTAATTTGAACAAACAGGTTTGTACAGGTATCTCCTTTTCCCCAGGTGATTATAAAAAGACAGACACCCAAGCACCCAAGATAAAAGTTCCCAGGACTTGCAGAAAGGAGTACTTACTTTCAGCCTAACTCACTAGATAGCTTTGTGCACAGGTTTCTGGGGCTGACAGTCACGAGGCTGATAAGTATAACCTGAACACAAGCTCTGGGCTGGTCTGCCCCGGGGTGCTCCCCCTTACGCTGGGTAACCCTGGGGTCATCTTGTACGCGGGAACTCAAGCTGGCCGAGACAGCACTCTATCTTCCATCTGGAAACAGGGACTCTGAAGATCACACCCACTCGTGAAAGGCAGAGGAAGCCTGCCTTTCTCCAGGGACACAGCCCTTCTTCCTATCTGCCTGCAAGCCCGGAGCATTCACGTGCTCTGTCAGCACAAAGGGAGCAGTGCAGCCAGGCAGAGCGAACATGCCCCTGTAGCCCGCACCCCACTCCCTCCCTTCTGGCAGGTGCAGGGAGTGCCGTATGCTTCTAAGATCTACACACACTTTCCCAGGGGCTTGCACCGAGTCCCGTGAGTCTTCAGGCTGGAATGTCCAAGGTGCCTTCTTGGTCCGCCCTTGTGGCCTGATCAAGAGTCAACTGTTCTATGGACAGTGGCGTCTGTGTTCTATGTTGACGGCCATGATCCCATGGCTGGCATGTGGTGTCGGCCTCCAGTTGTTGCCATCTTAAGGACACCGTGCCCACATCTCAAGGACTCCGCTAGGGCACAGGTTCCACCTCTCAATGTTTTCTTGAGAAGTTATTTAGTGGTCTCCTTTCACCCAAAGGAAAAACAGCTTGACCATAAACTTACCTGAGCTGAAGAAACAAGTGTCCCAAATAGAGGAGATAAAATATCTACAACAACAAAACATCAAAGTCAAATTCACACTCAGAAAAAGTCCTCTAGTCCCAGCGATCACAACTAACTTAATCAACAGTCACTGATGATCAAGATTTGGTTCAGAAAACAATAAACTGCAAAGTGATGGAGAAGCTAGACTTGGGGGTTTCATAAAACTCAACAAAGAACTCCCCTATGCTATTTAAGGGTATTTATTATACATTATGAGACACAGTGCAAAACCAAAATCTGCTTCAGTACTAGTCAATTTCAGAAGCTCCTCAAGATGCATGCTCCTCTTCCTGGATCTCTGAACTTTGACCTCCTTCAAGTACCCACCCAAGTTCCTCTCCAGGACCCCTCCTTGGGAGCCTGCAAGCTCTCCCTTCCTGCAAACCCAGGGTCGGGGCATCCATAATTCTAAATTCACGCTGCTGGTATGTTGGTCAGGTGGGTCCATCTGGAACCCATCTGGGCCTTACTTTTAGACAGTGGAAAGCTGGTTTCTCGTGAACTTCACCATGAGAGGAAGCGCCCATCGTCACCATCTTCAATTACTACAGTTGCGTCTAGGGGACCCACTGGTACCAGGTACCACTCTTGGTGCTTGGGACATAGTAACTCTTACTCCTTCAGAACCATTCTCTGAGTTGTAAGGGGTCGGGGTTTGCTACTCCTGTTTTGTAGATGAAGAATCTCTTTAAGAAGTACCCATGGCCATGCAGCCAGGACAGGGCAGAACTGGAGTTTGGGCCCCGCTGTCAGATTCCAGCAACTCTGCTCCTGCCGCCTCCTGCCTCCGGGGGATAAGACTCAGCTCCTTTACTTATACGATTGGCAGATATCCAGTGATCTAGATGCTGGGTACAAAGATTTTAAAAGACCACTGCCAACGAAATACTCACAGAAGTTCCTGCCTTACTGGGAGACGGCACAATTTAGAGATCATTCTTCCACCCTGCCCCACCAGCACCTCGCTCCACCTTTCTATATCCCACCCATCTTTTAAGGGCCACCTGAGGTCCCCTTCCTCCACGAGCTCTTCTCAAGGCTCTACAGTTAAGGCATGTATTAGAGCGGTTCGTCAAACAGCATGGACGCCTCAGTGCCTAGGTTCAAATCCCAGCCCTACCACCGACCAGCTCTGTGACCATGGGCAGGCTAACCATTCTAAACTGTAGATCCAGCAAGGCAAAGACCTAGAATTAATAAAAAGGAAATCTCACCTCCCCACCTTCACTAACCGCCAGTCTAGCACTTCATTCCATACAGAGAAACTCCATAGAGTTCTCTGTGGAACATGATAAACTCTAAAGCAAAACAAAAACACTGACAAGCATCTTATAGCTCTTCAAAGAACCTTGATGGGAAATGCTTAAAGAGAAAATAACCTGTAGAATCAAACTCTCAACAAGATGCAATTAAATGTCCCAACCCTTATTCATTGTATAAAAGGGATACAGAATTCTGTACTTGAAATTTAGAAATATTCTTGACAGTGCCTCCTTTTCTGAATCCCCAAACTGAAATTCAGACAGTTAGGTCTTGCATTAACGATCCATACAGCAAGAGTGCCTGTGGCTCCCAGGGAGTGGAGGGAGGGAGAGCGACCCAAGACCACCTTTGATTCTCAGTGAAGCATCTACCTGTGCCTTTGCTTCTTCACCAGGAACCCAAGCCAGCTTCCAAGCAACAGTTCTGTAACGTGCCTGGGCATTAATCCTGGGAGGGGTTGTCAGAACACAGACTGCTAGGCCTGCACCCCAGGGTGGGAGTCAACGAGCATGGGGGAGCCCAGGAATTTGCAGTTTTAACAAGTTCCAGGTGATGCAGATGCTGCCGGTTCAGGGACCACAGAGGACAAACAAAGGCTGCGAGGTCTGTCACCTCATCCACAGTGTCACTGATCAGGCTTAATCTTGGACTTCAGCAATTCTAAGTATGGTGCTAAGTGTTACAGTGGTTTGAGTGACAGGGTCTGCAGAAACACCCTCTGGACACCCGACCCAGGCAAGGTTTGCTGTCCCACTAACGTACTTGCTTGTTTAAAGCATTTTTTTTTTCCTCTGAGAACATCTAAACCATTGAGCAGGGTTCTTGAGGCACACTCTAGGCTGCCTTCCTCATCTGACCCCACAACCTCTCAAGGGCAACCCGAGGGCTCTCTGATGCACAGCTTCCTCTTACCCTTGATGTGGAGGGCTCCGGAGTTGTACTTGGGCTTGATTCCCGAGACTCTAGTGAGGTAAAAGCGGAAGGGGTTCCCTCGATCCAACATGTCCCAAAGGTCCTGGCCTTCCCCCGCCGTCTCATGCTTGTCTTCCCCCTCCTCTTTGAGCCTGTGGCTGGCAGCAGGGCCGTGATTTCCACCTGTCTGGGCAGTGCCGTCTCTGGGAGAAGAGACGTCTGGCTCCTCGCAGCCCACGGCTTCCTTGGCCTGCTTTGGCTGGGACTCTGGGGAGACCTCATCGTCGCTGCTGGAGAGACACCAGCCCAGGTCTCCCTGGGAACCACTTTTTTGCTTTTTGGGAGGTGAAGCCGAATCTGTGTTGCTGAATCTCACAGGGGACGCCTGTCTCCTGTGTGCAGCTTTGCGAGCCTCAGAACAGGTGTACCTTGGCTCACTTGCTGTGCCTTGCCCGGCGTGGGGAGGGGCAGAAGTGGATGGCTTGTCCAGTTTCGGCTTTTCGTCCTCACTCTCATCACTACTGGATATTGTCCACTTCCCGTAATTACCTTCCTGAGACATTATACTTCTGGAAATGAAAGAAACAGCATCAGGTCCTGTTCACTAGGCCACTGGAAAAATCACTTTATGACTCTCAAATTCTCGGTCAGACATGCTTCTGAGTTTATCAGAAGCTGGGGCACGTGACCACCGTCAGTTGTTTTGTGGTTGGTCATCGGCACATTACCAGATCTGCCACAAGAATCTGCCAAACTAGCAACGAAAGTCCTGCCTTCTTTCCCTTCCTCTCCCTCCACCTTTCAGTCCAGACCCTGCTCTCTGACACCCCTGGGTGGGGGCTGCAGCCAAACTCCAAAACCAAAGGTTTACTCCCAACCCTGAAGCTTCCAACAGGTGACTGGGATTAAGGCCAATTTAAAAAGCAATTCTAAGGATGCTCAAATTCTTAAGGTCACACTGGAATTTCAAATCTATCCTCCACCCAAGCACAGGCACCACGGGACTTAAGTAGCTATATCTGACTGCCCCCCCAGCCACTTTTTTACAAGGCTTAAAGTCCTCACGAAGGATGCCGTCTGTATGGTATTTAAGAATTATCTTACTGTCCATGTCATAAACCAAACTGTTAAAAACCTGCAGAGGAAGAGCAGATATGGAACACTTACTTTCTAAACCACAGTATAATTCCAGCTTTCTTCTCAATGAAAACACATGAAACGAGTATTTCCAGTTTTACCTACAAAATGTCAATTCAGTGGAAAAGGGGTATCTAAGTAGATTTTCCAGATAAAGAAGTTTATTAATGTAACATTTTTAAGTACAAGACTCAGAAAAAACTTATAGAACTCAAGAGTTTATGCTCAGATTGATGGAATCTTTCAATTTTTGCTGTTTTAAAGAGGCCCAACAGGATGCACTAAGTAGGGTAAACCAAAAGAGACCATGGCACTTTTTTTTTTTTTTTTTGACATGCAGAGTGGACAGTGAGAGAGACAGACAGAGAGAAAGGTCTTCCTTTGCTGTTGGTTCATCCTCCAATGGCCGCTGCAGCCAGCGCGCTGCGGCCGGCGCACCGCGCTGATCCAATGGCAGGAGCCAGGTACCCTGGTCTCCCATGGGGTGCAGGGCCCAAGCACTTGGGCCATCCTCCACTGTACTACCTGGCCACAGCAGAGAGCTGGCCTGGAAGAGGGGCAACCGGGACAGAATCCGGCACCCCGACCGGGACTAGAACCTGGTGTGCCGGTGTCGCAAGGCAGAGGATTAGCCTAGTGAGCCGCGGCGCCGGCCAAAAAGGCACTCTTTCAATAGGACCCACATTCTTTAAAAAATAAAACAGTAGGGGCCAGCACTGTGGCACAGTAGGTTAATCCTCTGCCTGTGGCGCCAGCATCCTATATGGGAACCGGTTCTAGTCCCGGTTGCTCCTCTTCCAATCCAACTCTCTGCTGTGGCCTGGGAAAGCAGTAGAAGATGGCCCAAGTCCTTGGGCCCCTGCACCATGTGGGAGACCCGGAAGAAGCTCCTGGCTCCTGATCGGCGCAGGTCTGGCAGTTGTGGCCATTTGGGGAGTGAACCAGTGGATGAAGGACCTGTTTCTCCTTCTGTCTGAAACTCTACCCCTCAAAAAAATAATAATTAAAAAAAACCCCAAGGTTTCTATTAAAAAAAAAAAAAACAATAAAATAAAAACCACGGCCTTTGGCGCAATGGTTAAGATGCTGCGTGGGGCACCTGCATCCCATGAGTCCCAGATCCACTTCCCATTCAAGCTTCCTACTGACATGCGCCTTGAGAAGTAGTTGGTCCCTGGAGATGGAATTCTGGGCTTCTGCCTTCAGCCTGACCAAGCCCTGGCTTTTGCAGGCATTTGGGGAGTGAACCGGCAGATCTGTCTTTCAAATAAAATGAATTTTAAAAGGAGGCTTGATTCTACATGAAAAGATCTGCAAATGAATACACATTTGTCACAGAGTGCACAGAACTGGGTCCACTCCTGTGATGTCCAGGAAGCCACTTTCTGATGGTCACCAACAGCCAGGTCTGGGTCAGGCTGAAGCCAGGAGCCAGGCACTCCATGCTGGTTTCCCATGCGTGTGGCAGGGGCCCAAGGACTTGGTCATCCTCTGCCGCCTTTGCAGGTGCATCAGCAGGGAATGGAACTGCAAGTGGAGCGCTCCAATACAGGATGACGCTGGCATTGCAACTGGTGGCCTAACCCGCTGGGCTACAATGCGGCCCCTTAAACACCCAAACGACTTAAGGTGTCTGTCACTCCACAATTACTCACTTACCAGAGTTTTTCAATGAACTACAAGGCCGACAAGGTTTCTTCTGTGAATGACACATCTCACGGTGTTTTTATGCAGAGTGCACTGAGAATAGCTCACGGCTGACGTCCAAAGTCGTGCTCTCCGTAAGCAGTAAGAATCAGTGACAGCAAAGGTGGGCTCGCTCTGAACCCGGGCACTCGACCAGGACGGCGTGTTCTCGCTGGAGGGGACGAGGACGTGACGTCAATGAACGACACTATGAAGGCCCCCTTCCCAGCCCACCCAGTGTCCCGTCATCAAGGGGAAAGCTGCAGTGTGGAGGAAACGCTCGAATCTCGCTTCTGAGTGAGCAGCAGCTACTGGGCTCTTCTGTAAGCAGGACGACCACGCTTGTCACCGTCAAGGGAAGGTGTCTTTGGCTCAGCTGCATGTACGTAGCAAGTGAAGCCTGACTTTTTAAAAGGCTGTTCGTGTAAGACAGAAGATTCGAATAAAAAGAACAGTAAATAAAACAGATAGAGGCGCAGCTGAGACTTGCCCTTTTATACCTCCAGCTGCTCCCTCTGGAACTTGAAGACCCTCAGGAGAGTCCGGGAGCCAGGCTGCTCAGTGAGGCTCTGTGCGGCCAGCCGTGGGCCCAGAACACGTGAACTTGGGCAGGTTCACGAACTGCGGGTCTTCAGTATGCTCACCTGTAAAACGGGTATCATGCACACCACCCATCAACTCAACACACACGCCCTTCAGCTACTCAGTACCAAGCTCTGGGAACGAGGAGTTAACAACAGACCGGTTCCTCTAGAACAGGTGAATTTCAGGATGGAAGAGACTGATCAACATAACAATTATTCACAAGCCGAGCCCACTTCGAACATCCATTAGGCTTCAGGGGAGAGACAGAAAAGCAGGGACACCCTTGCTTTGGCGCATTCTGAGGGGGTCTGAGCCTTGGGGGACGCCAAGGACACAGCAGTCGGCCAAAAGACAGGATGGGGGGCGATTCAGGCAGCCGCCAGGGGGTGGCACCCGGCTCCCAACTGCAAGAGCAGGCAGAGGCCACGGGCAGGGGGAGCCGGCAGGTTAGATGCTAATAAAGACTGGATCTGGGGGGTGGGCTCTAGGCACAGCGGGTAAGCTGCCTGGGGCCCCACCAGCCCACAGGAGTCGCCAAGTCGCCGCAGCCTCCGGCCGTGCGCACCCCGAGGCAGCAGGTGGCGGCTCAAGCGCCTGCCACCCACGTGCAAGACCCAGGGCGGGTTCTGGGCTCCACCAGGCTCAGCCCAGGCTGCTGGGGACGCCTGGGCGGCGAACCAGAACGGGCATCTCTGTTTCTTTCAGATTCATAAAATAACTTGAAAATGTCATTTTTCCATTGCTCTTTTATTTATACCCCATACATTCCTTGTTCTTGAGAAATTAACATCACAAAGCTGGAGACTCACCATAGACAATATCGGCGTCTAAGGACATTCTAGCAACACGGGGGGCTTCAGGGCAGGAGCCCCGGGGGCCTCCCGGCTTCCTAAAAGGTCACTTTCGGTCCAGCTCTGCGGAGCGCGGTCGGTGGGGGCGGCTCCCGCAGGGGCTGCGCACGGCCGGGGGCACACGTCCCGCACACCCGCGCGGCCCGTGACGGCCCCTCGCCGCGCCCCGCGCCCGCCCAGACGCGGGGAGCTCGGGCTCGGGCAGGGAAGCCCTCCGCCCCGCGGCGGGCTCGGCTCGCGCCGTCGCCACCGCCCGCCACAGACCGGCCCCGCCGAGCGCAGAGCCGGAAAAGGAAGCCGCGGGGAGGCCGCTCGCGCCCCGCCAGCGCCCGCAGCGCGCCCCTGCCCCCGGCGAATCGCCGGCGGCCCTGCTCCGCCCCGGACTCAGGACTTGGCCGGACCTCGACGCTCCCGCAGCCGGCGGCCACGTACCTGAGGCGCCCGGTCCACCACCGCCGCCGCCGCCGCCGAGCCCGCCCCCGCGCGGCGCCCACCGTGCGCCTGCGCGCGGTTCAAACCCCGGGCCGCGGCGCGCGCCTCTCGGCCCGGCCCCTTCCCGTCCCGGGCGGGCCCGCCCCTGGGTCCTAAAGCCCGTGGCGTTCAGCAAGAGGCGGGGCGGGGGAGGGGATGCTCGCGGTCCGTCACGCCGGCGCCTACAGAAGGGAGCGAGAACGCGCGGGGAGAGGAGCGCGCTCACCTGGGCGCAGACCGTAGCCCCTGCTGCAGAAGGAACGCCGCGCTATGCTTTGGGGCGCGTGTCTGTTCTTTTGGGACCTTAAGGATTTGCCAGAGGACTAGAGCAGCCTGAGATGAACTCTGCATATCCTAGGGAACCCCGAGAGATTGACCCCGATGGCTCCCCGGTCACGCCCTTTCCGTGTTTCCTGTGATGTTAGGCACAGGTGCCGTCGATCGAAACCAGCCAAAGTTTATTGATTGCAAGCTGGGGAGAGCGCATGAGAAAACAGTGAACCTGGGAACTGCACACGGATGTGTCGCCAGCCCCGCGGCGCGCAAGGAGTTAAGTGGGACGGAGAAGGGGCGGAGTCAGGTGCCGGGGGAGGGCCCTGGAGCCTCCCCGCCCCAGCTGGTCCTAGGAAACGTTGTTAAACAAAGCTTCTGACCAATAGCGCTGCAGAGTCGACGCCAGTGGCTCGCGGGCCGTCCAATGGGAGCAGACGTGGAGTCGCACGCCGAAGCCGCGCTTCCGGAACCGCGGTGGGCGTGGCTGCAGCCGCGGCCCGGCCTCTGTGGGAGGGGGTTCGAGCAGTTCTGGTTCCGTCTCGTCGGAGACTGGGCTATGTTTTCCTCAGGCGCCTGGGTCCGGCCGCGGGCCTGGGAAGCCAGCCCCGCGGAACACAGGCAGTGGGTGGAAGTAGGTGTCCGGAGGGCGACTTCAGCTTGGCCCGGGGCTCGGACGAGTACCTTCGCGCTGGTGGTGCAGACAACCGGGCGGCCCCTCCGAGGGGTCGGGGGTCGAGATCGAGCCCACCCCCGCCAGTCCTGGCTCCCGGTCGGGTTCTCGGGCCACTTCTGAGTCCCCTCTCCCGTTTCCCCGCCCCTGACTTGGAATCCGCGTCTCCTCGGCGCTCACGGCGCCCTTCGCTCATCCGCCCTAATCGCAGGACTGAATCTTGAGTAGGATTTATCGCAAAGGTTTAAAAGCCATTAATTTGCATTAGTCTACGGGTTCACTCGTTTCCACTTTTTTTTTTTTTTTTTTTTAGTCCATCATTAACATGTTTTGAGAACTAAATTAGGATGATGGGACGCGCATTTCCTTCTGGGCCGAGTTTCGGACTTGTAAGGTCTAGATAGCCCGTCACTAATAATAAAAAGGAAGAGAACAAACAGGTGCGTCTCGTTAACTGCGGGTGTTTGGTGTCCCTCAGGTATTCAAAGCTTGCGACGAGGACCACAAAGGCTACCTGAGCAGAGAGGACTTTAAAGTTGCCATCGTGATGCTGTTTGGGTACAAGCCCTCCAAGGTAGGGCCCGGGCAGACAGGGCGGCAGGGGGAGGGTGCCGAGGAAGGCGCGGACAGCCACGCGCGGGCTGTCCCCAGTACTCCCCCTGTCCCACCTGCCGGCCGCGGATGAGGATGGAGGCTGTGAGGTGCTGGGCAGGTGTCAGAGAAGCTGGGGAAGGGTGTTCATGCACACTCTCTCTTCTTGAGTTTAATTTCCCCCCTTTTTAAAAATTATAGGCTGGCACCGCGGCTCACTAGGCTAATCCTCCACCTGTGGCTCCGGCACTCCGGGTTCTAGTCCCGGTTGGGGCGCTGGATTCTGTCCCGGTTGCCCCTCTTCCAGGCCAGCTCTCTGCTGTGGCCCGGGAGTGCAGTGGAGGATGGCCCAGGCCCTTGGGCCCTGCACCCCATGGGAGACCAGGAGAAGTACCTGGCTCCTGGCTTCGGATCAGCGCAGCGGCCATTGGGGGTGAACCAACGGAAGGAAGACTTTTCTCACTGTCTCTCTCTCTTGCTGTCTACTCTGCCTGTCAAAAAAAATTATAAATAATATATTCATATAATAAAAAAGCCCCTTCCCTTCCTACTAGAGATCCCACTTCTCCGGGGTTCCCATTTACAGTCTCCTGTGTGTCGTTCCAAAATTTCCTGCCCGTGACCCACATATATGCATGGCGTTCTATTGGAAACATGGAGGGCGTGTACTCTGCCAACTTTATTTTGGCTTCTCATCTAGTAGATCAGCCTGCTAGAACACATCACTGCTGTGTTGGAAAAAATGGCTTCACAGCACTCAGCCAGCCGGCTGGCTTCTGTTATCTGGGTTGTTTCCATTATTCTTCATTCCTACAAGCTCCTGCAGTGAGCATCCTTTTGTATCTGAAGACAGATGCAAAAGTGTTCATGTTCTTGTGGCTGTCTGGGACATTTTCAGAGAGGTGATTCCAGGCCATGCGATGTGTGCCTTTGACTTGGATATTACCCTGCAGAGAAGAGGCGCCGGTCACCAGGATGAGAGGCAAGCTGGGGCCCAGTGAGCCTCCTGCTTCAGGAGCACAGAGTTCCTGCTCACCCTGGTCTGGGTGCTGTCCTGGCCCCATACATCCATTCTGGACGTGAATGCCCTCTTGTTAAGATGCCGAACTGGAATCAATCAAGGTCAAGATCCTGTCCAGATCCAGGAACTCTGACTGCAACCATCGGGCGAAGGGAGGGCTCAGTAATGCAGTAATACACTGTGCACACACTTCACGGCAGGTAGCAGGTCTTTCTTTTCATACTGAGTTGAAGTTTTTTTTTTTTTTTTTTTTGGACAGGCAGAGTGGACAGTGAGAGAGAGAGAGACAGAGAGAAAGGTCTTCCTTTTTGTCGCTCCCCCTCTTCGTGGAGGAACGACACTAAACCCTGCGCTGTTCTTTTGTCTGCTCGGCCCTTCCCGGGTTTGCTGCTGGTTCTTCCCGGGTTGGCTGCCGATCCTTCCACCTCCGTGGAAGGGCGGCTCCCCCTGCCACTTTCCCCACTTCCGCGGGGGAGCGGCACACCGCCGGCCGGCTCTCTCGGGGGCTGCTCAGATGTTATTCGGATGTTCCCCTTAGATGTTCCTGGTGCATGTTGTCTCTCTCCTCCTTTATAGTCCTCTTCCACCAATCCCAACTCTGCTACCCAGATGCCGAGTACGGTGCTCTCCTCCAATCAGGAGCAGGATCAGCTCCTGCAGGTTATTGGTCGAACTGGAGGCAGCTGTGTAGAAGTTGTTTACTCCTCTTCCAGCACCATATTGTGGGAGAGCAGATGCATAGAATAAGTCTTAATTTCAGTAACTTAGTCTAGTCCAAATTGCTCCCCACACCTTTTGCTGTTGGTTCACCCTCCAATGGCTGCCGTGGCTGGTGCTGCGGCCCGCGCACTGCACTGATCCGATGACAGGAGCCAGGTACTTCTCCTGGTCTCCCATGGGGTGCAGGGCCCAAGCACTTGGGCCATCCTCCACTGCACTCCCTGGCCACAGCAGAGAGCTGGCCTGGAAGAGGCGCAACCGGGACAGAATCCGGCGCCCCGACCGGGACTAGAACCTGGTGTGCCTGCGCCGCAAGGCGGAGGATTAGCCTAGTGAGCCGCGGTGCCGGCCTTGTTTTCTTTTTTAAACAGCAAATGAAATATTTGCTGGTGGCAGGACCCTATTAGTAATGTACTAATAGAGCAAATCACCTAACAGTCATTTGTACAATGAACTTTTAATAAATAAGTGGCTCTTGCTGTATACCTTCCATGAAATTCTTACTAAAGGTTTATTTATTTATTTGAAAGGCAGTATCAGCATGACAGAGAGAGAGAGAGAGAGAGAGAGATCTTCCATCTGCTGATTCACTCCTCAGGGGCCTACAGTAGTCAGGGCTGGGCCGGTGGAAACCAGGAGCCAGGAACTCCATCTGGGTTTCCCTTGTGAGTGGCAGGAACCCGTGCACTGGGACATCTAGTGTAAACATTAGCAGGAAGCTGGATCTGAAGCAGAGGAGGTGGGACTTGAACCAGGCACTGCAATATGGGATGTGGGTGTCCCAAGCAGAGTTAATCTGTACCACAGTTCCCATCCCCTTAAGTGAAATTTAATAGATTTTTATTTTTATACTAGATTGAGGTTTAGGGTTTAATTTTTGAATATTGCTTTTGAACAAATGGAATGTTTACAGGTCAAGAAATGAGATAAAACTGCTGTCATTGAAAATGTTTATTCTTTGGAAATGCTACTTTAAGCAACCATACCACAACAGTAAAATGTTATTTTACAAAAAAGAACTTAGACAGTAAATGACTTACACTCATGCAGTTGTTCACACAGTGACATTTATGTCTTCCTACTTAATAAAAGGAATAGTGGCTAGTTGCTGGAGATTTAAAGATGAACTAAATGTAGTCCTTACTTCGAAGCCGCTCAGTTTGGTGAGGCAGACCTAGAAAACTCGGCGATTTAGGAGCAAAGCGAAGGGGATCGAGAAGGCCCTAATCCGGCGGTAACTGTGAGAGAGGCCATGGGTGTCGCTGGGCCTGGAGAAGCTGGGCCACCCTGACAGGAAGCGTCTGGGAACGGAGACGAGTCGCGTCCGCTGACTGACGACGGGATTTCATGTCAGTAAGACACGCGTGACCACCAGGACTGAAGCCACGGGGGGCCACCACGAGAGAGGAAGTTCAGAGGAGCAGGTTCAGGGGAGGTCAGCTCAGACCGGGGCAGTCCAGACGCATCCAGTTGTTCAGAACTAGGCAGAGTACTGAGGTTACAGTGGTAGAAATCTCTCGGCTTTTACTGCCTCTCAGGACTTTGGAATTGGGTGGAGAGGTGAGGGCTGGAGGTAGATTTGGGACCCCTCAGTTTATAGGTGGGAGCTCAAGTCTTGAGACCAGATGGTACCACTCAAGGGAGTGTGGAGTCTGAAGAGCGGGGGTCTAGGGACAGAACGTAAAGGAAACCAACACGCCAGGGTGCTTGGGGCTTCACCAAGAAGATGGAGTGGGACCCATTTGGGAGGGACTTGAGGGACCAAGAAGGTGCAGGGAATTGAAATCTGTAGAGAGTTCAAGACTAAAGATGGAGAAGTTAGGTCAGAACCTCTAATGCAGGGTCTGCTTCCCTGATATAACAATATGGGGAAATGTTTGGGTTTTAATATTTAGGAACGTGAGTCCCCAAACTGTATATACCGTGTGTCCTCAAATACATTTTAAAACGCTATGGGGCAAGCACTTAGCCTACTCGTTAAGACATAGTGTCCCATGCGGGAGTACTTGGGTTTGATTCCTGGCTCCTGCTTCCTGCTTCCAGCTTCCTGCTAATGTAGACCTTGGGAAGCAACAATGAGACTGAAGTAATTGGGTTCCTGTTCCCCACCCGGGAGGCTTGGATTGAGTTCCCACCTCTTGGCTTCAGCCTCTGCCCAGCCCAGCCAGCCATTGCGGACAACTGCGGGAGTGAGCCACTGGGTAGGAGTGAGCTCTTGGCACATGCGCTCTTGCTCTCTCTCTCTGCCTCTCAAATAATAAAATTTTTTAAAATACATGGGAAATAAAAGCTATACTAGACCAAAATATTAATAGTAGTTTTTACTGTGTGGTTTTTAAATTTTCTTTACAGTTTATTTTATATTTTCTACTTTTTTTAAGATTTTTTTTGTTTGTTTATTTGAGAAGTAGAGTTACGGACAGTGAGAGGGAGAGAGAGAGAGAAAGGTCTTCCATCTTCTGGTTCACTCCCCCAAATGGCTGCAATGGCTGGAGCTTAGCCGATGCAAAGCCTGGAACCAGGAGTTTCCTCCAGGTCTCCCATGCGAGTGCAGGGGCCAAGCACTTGGGCCATCTTCTACTGCTTTCCCAGGCCACAGCAGAGAGCTGGATCGGAAGAGGAGCAGCCGGGACTAGAACCCGGGTGCCAGTGCTGCAGGTGGAGGATTAGCATACTGTGCCACAGTGCCAGCCCCTATTTTCCACTTTCTAAAATATCAGTTGTGTTACTTTTATAATCAGGAAAGCAATAAAAAAATTAAAGCTATAGAGCTCATTGTAACAATTACTTGTATTTGTCCAAAGCAAACGTTTGCTTTTTTGATTAAGTTACGTATTGGACGCCCAAATTGATTTTCTGTGCTTAACCTGTCTTGGCCAATGAAATAAAGTTTTGGAACATTAGAGTCTGTAGCAGATTAGTATCTGGTATCTTACAGATGTTACTGTAAAACTTAAATGATGATCATAGCTATTGAATGAAATATAGCAAGATTGTTTTCTCATAAAATACACCCCTTCCCCTACTCCAGAAATTTAGAATTTATACTGTAAAAATTACATGTCCTATGACTCTTTCCTCTTTTCTAGATAGAAGCGGATTCTGTGATGTCTTCCATAAGCCCAGGCACTTCTGGTAATGTGAAACTTAATGTTCATTTTTAGTATCCTTATTTAGACTTTCACAAGACTAAAATTAAGAACAAACATAGAGACCATAAAGCATTAAGTTGAAGTCCATCTTTGTTTTGTTTCTCATTATTTAAAAGAAAGGTTTTGGTTCTTTTAATTTTCTTTCTTTCTTTCTAAATATGGTATGTTTATTATGAGAAATGTTTATGCTGTTGAAAAGACACAAAGAAAAAGTGTGACTTGTAATTCCAGCGGCCCAGGATGCCTCTGGGTTTTCTGTCCAGAGTAGTTGGGCCAGTGAAGTGGCATTTACTGAAATGGGAAGGCTGCGTGGGGGAAGAATAGGTTAAGTTGGAGAAGTGTCGGGTCCACTCTGTCGGAGCAGTCAGGCTGTAGGATGTGGAATTCGGAACTCCCTGGGAGTTGTCGCATGCATGTGGTTGTTGAAGCCGTGGGAGAGGATGAGACCATGGAAGGCACAGTGGACTGAGAACCCTAGGGCCTGTGCTCATCAGGAGTCAGGTAGAGGATGAGGAAATGACACAGGAGACCCAGAGAAAACCAAGGAAAACCAAGAGTGTGAGGTGGAAAGTGAAGAGAAACGGGGATTTCAGTGGAGAGAGTGTGGTCAGCACTATCCAGTGTTGCAGGAAAATCAGGTAGCATAGGAACTGAGTGTGTCCGTTGGAGTTGGCGACCTGGAGGTGTTCGGCGACTTTAACGAGGAATTTTAGTACGTCGTGTGGGCAGAGGCCGGCTAGAGTGAGTTGAAGATAAATAGTGATAAAGTGTGGCAGTGTGAGTAGACAGGTCTTTTAGTAACTCCAGAGTGGCATGTATCAAGGTTGTTGTTTTTTTCTTTAAAGAATGTGAGAGCATATTTCAAAGCTTAGCCAAAATGATCTAGTGAAGGGGAAGAGAGAGGGAGAGGGAGCGGGAGAGATGAATGTTGTATAAGGGCATAGGATCCAGAGCATGCTGGATTGGCTTTAAAAATGACCTCTTTTGGGGCCAGTATTGTGGTGTAGTGGGATTGGCTACTGCCTGCAATGCTGGCATCCCATATGGGTGCTGGTTTGTGTCCTGGCTGCTCCACTTCCAATCCAGCTCCCTGTTAATGGCCTGGGAAAGCAGCTGAAGAGGGCCCAAATGCTTGGGCTGCTGCACCCACGTGGGAGATTTGCAAAAAGCTCCTGGCTCCTGGTTTCAGTACGGCCCAGCTGTGGCTGTTGTGGCCATTTGAGGAGTGAACCAGTGGATAGAAGACCTCTCTCCCTCTCTCTGCCTCTGCCTCTTTGTAACTCTGCCTCTCAAAAAAATAAATCTTAAAAAAAAAAAAAGAAGGTAGGATCTGACTGTGTTGCTTAAAAGAAACATACTCTAAATATAAAAGCACAATAATTTTTAAATAAATGGATGGAAAAATATATATTAAATGTGAATTTCAAAATTTTTTGCACCCAAGTATACTTGCCTTTTAATTCTGTTTCTGTAAACTTTTTCAGGTAAGCTCATACTTCATTGATGCTGATCAAAAGAAATCTAGATTTGAGTCTATTAATATCCAATGAATCAAACTTCAGAAAAAGGATATTACTAGGAATAAGGAGTATCATTTAAAAATGCTGAAGGTGTGGATTTGTCAGGATTAAACAGTTCTAAATATTTATACCCCTAATAGTGAAAATTCAAAATATATGAAGCCAGAAACTGATAAAAGCTATAAAGGAGACTAGGTAAATCCACAGTGATGATAGGAAGTTGCAAAATCTCATCAGCAATAGTGCTTGCTAACGGACGTCAGTTCTGTAAGGATCTTGAGGAAGTGAATAACACTTTCAACCAACTTAACATAATTGTCATCCATAGAATACCCAGCAACACCATACATATCCTTTTCAAGTCCATATGGTATATTTAATAAGATTGAGCATATGTTCTGGACCATTAAACAAATGTCAGTACACTTAAGATACAAACCATGTTCCTTGTGAAGGAATTAGAAAGTAATAGCAAGGGCTGGCGCTGTGGCATAGTAGGCTAAGCCTCCACCTGCAGCACTGCCATCCCATATAGGCACCAGTTCGTCTCTCCACTGCTCCTCTTCCTATCCAGCACTGTGCTTTTGGCCTGGGAAAATAGTAGAAAATGGCCCAAGTGCTTGGGCCTCTGCACCAGCTTGGGAGGCCCAGAAGAGACTCCTGTCTCCTGACTTTGGATCAGCCCAGCTCTGGACATTGTGGCCATTTGGGAAGTGGACCAATGAATGGAAGACCTTTTTCTCTGTCTCTTCCTCTCTTTGTAACTCTACCTCTCAAATAAATAAATAAATCTTAAAAAGTAATAGCAAAAGATGTCTGGAAAAGCCCAAAATATTTGGAAACTAAAGCACACTTAATGGGTTAAAGAAAAAATCTAAAGGGGAAAGTTAAAATATCTGGAGTTAGATAAAAATGAAAATATAACATTTTAGATTTTATGGGATACATTGAAAGTAGTACTTGGAAGGTGATAGTGATAAATTCCTACATTAGAAAAGATGGAGTCTTAAACTGATGACTTTAGCTTTCACTTTTCATTACAAAAGGAAGAGCAGATGAGGCCCAAAGTAAGTGGAGGAGAAGCAATAACAAAGTTTAGAATGGAAATCAATGAAATTGAAAAGAGAAACACTAAAATACGGATAGTTAAAAGCTGAGTTTTTGACATGTTCTAGTCAGCTTTTGGGCACTACAACGAGATTCATGAAACAAGCTACTTAGGGAGAAAAAAGTGGTTTATTTAGCTCATGGTTTTGGAGTTTTAAGCCTAATATTGGGTGGCAGCACTGTTGTGGCCTTTGGTAAGGGTAGTGGATGGCCACCACAGAGCATGTGGGAAGGAAGGGCCATATGGAGAACCAGGAAGCAGAAAGAGAGGCAGATTTAATTCAGCTTCTGTAACCAACTCTCCTGAAAGCACCTTCCAACGACATGGCCCCAGTGGTCTAAGGACTGCCCACAGGCCCACCTCATAAACTTGGATTACGCTTCTGCCTTCTTAGTCATGTTAACTTATGACATGGAGGTTTAAAAGGCCTGTATGAGTTGGGAGCCAAATAATTTTCAAACTGTAGCAGGGTGCAATCATAGAATTGAGAGACTGTCTCTACACTGAGCAGGAAAAAAAAGAGAAAAGGCATAGATTACTAATATTAGGAATGTGAGAGGTGATATTTGTAACTTATGAATTCTACAGTTACTTAAAGGATGATAGGAATATATTATGAACAGATTTATGTCAACAATTTAATAAATAAACTGACCAACTTCCTTGAAAGATGCATACTACCAGAGCTCACTCAGGAAGAAACAGATAACCTGAATAGTCCTATCTCAAATATCTCAAAGCAGTTGTTTAGTTAAAAGGCCTTCTCCCAAAGAAAACTGTAGGTCCAGATGACTTTGCTGGTGAATTCTACCACATATTAGAAGAAATAATGCCAGTTCTATACAAACACTTCTGAAACTCTGCAGTCATGTGTTCTGCTCTCTGACTCTTCTATATATTTATTAAATCTGGATAGAGAAAGCATTCTTTTAGCAATAACATTTATTTCTCTGGTAATTGGTTATTCTCTTGCTTTGCATATTGTGAAATTTTACATACAGAATACATTGAGAAATGTAAAAAGAACAAATGGAAATATCTTGTTTATGTAACATTCTTGTTTGTGATATAAAATGAATGATACAAGTTATTGATTCTTTTCACTTACTTAGACTTGCCTTGTAGACAGTTATGAATTCTATTTTGGTAAATTTAATGTAAATATTATTTCCACAGAATCTTCCTGATGGCGGTATTATTGAAGAATTAACACTAACCATTGCTTGTTTCCTGAGGAGCTATTTAACTTACTAAGCCACAACCATTTTTATATCTCAGAAAATATATATCTTTGATCTTATTAAATATTTCGCTTATATTTAGTGTATAATATTTTGGTGATATCTAGGTTGAAAAGCTTTTATTTTTTGCAACCAAAGTTTGGAACCACATATGAATTATAACTTTTATAAAAATATTAATGCTAGAACATGTTTTTGATGTAACTCCTAACTTGATAGAATTTTCCCAGGTTTTTAATTTTTTGTTGAAAATTTTCACACTTTAAAAATATTGGGTTTTTTTGATATTCAATTAGTTGTATACCTATTTAAGTCTTAATTACACTTTTCTCATGGTTTCTGGTATTTGAACCTATAAAAAGTTCTGTTTCTGGCAGGAGGACTTCCCACACTCTCTGCTTTAAGTTTCTCAGCTCTGAGAGTCTCCTGATAGTCACTGAGTTATTCTGTCTGCATGAAGGTCTTCCCCTATTCGTTGTATTTATAGTGTTTCTCTGTTACATGACTTTTCTGACATACCGAGTGTGACTGTTGCTGAAGGCACCTTAGTGTTCATTATTATTTTGTTCCTCGTGTTTGTTCTTTAATTTTGAGTTAAGGATTTGGCTTCATAACGAAGGTTTCTTAAGCAGTTTTCTGACGTACAGAGAGGTATAAATTCTGGAAGAAAGACTCCCCGAATTCTCTACATCTATAATGAGGGGTTCGATGTAAAGAGTGACTCCCACAGGTCTTTAATCTGCAGTCAGTACACTGAGAGGTTTCCTTTCCATACGTGCCCTTTACATTTAGGAAGATACAACTGCACAGAAAGGCTTTGCCCCGTGTGTCGCACTCATCCGGTTTCCCTCCTGTGTGAGTCCTGGCAGGTTTTCCCACCTTCTGTACGCTCTGGACTTCCTGTGTGCGAGTGCTCTGGTAACAGTGTAAGGACAGATTCACGGTAAAAGGACCCTCTTGGGGTGCCAATGATACTTTCCTCGTGTGTATTTTCTTTCTGCAGTTTGACTCGTGGCTGAAGATACCTTATGTTCAGAAAACTACAGGATCTCTCCTCCTGCGTGAGTTCTCGTGCAGGATCATTTCTCACACTTGCCGCAGTCATGGAGTTTCCTCCTGATCCGAGTTGTGTGTAGACAAGGACGCGTCTGCGTTCACTGCACTCACATGGTTTCTTTTGTGTGCGGCAAACGTTGCCTTGTTGGGGAACATTTCCTCCAACGCACTATGGGATCGTTTGATGCTGACAATAGCCTTCCCTGTGACCAAGGGCTTTCCAACTTTGATGACTGGTCCAGCATGCGTTTCCTTGCTTGCAGTATCCTGGAGTGACTCTTACAGCCACTTCTCAATCAGGTCGTTAGGATGCTTCCTCTCTCAGCAGTTCTTTCTAAGAATGAATGTTTCAAAGCTACTTCAAAAGGTTATGAAGTAAATTAGTCATCTTGGAAATTCAGGGAAGCTGTCAGAGAAAGGATTCGTTTGGAGGAGTGAGATCAAAATGTAGGTGCTTAGTGCCTTGTTCCAAAATTGCCATGAAGGGATCCTACTCAGGCTACAAGCTTCCAGTCTTTTTCTTTCTTACGGTTTTGATTTCAACATCAAATTAGCTTTCTTAAAGCAGGATTAAAGGAACAAGCTTATAACCAAGACACTAATTATTCAGCCAGTTTTAATTCACAGTCTCTTGAATGGGGAGGCTCAAGACCATGAAGAGAATGTAAAATATCCATTTGAACAGGAAGCCACTGTAACACTCTGCTGCTAACACAAATTTCTTTTTTCTTTTTCTTTTTTTTTCTTTTTTCTTTTTTTTTTTTTTTTTTTTTTGACATGCAGAGTTAGACAGTGAGAGAGAGAGAGAGACAGAGAGAAAGGTCTTCCTTTTCCGTTGGTTCACCCCACAAGTGACCACTACGGCTGGCGCACTGCGCCGATCCAAAGCCTAGAGCCAGGTGCTTCCTCCTGGTCTCCCATGCGGGTGCAGGGCCCAAGCACTTGGGCCATCCTCCACTGCACTCCCGGGCCACAGCAGAGAGCTGGACTGGAAGAGCAGCAACCGGAACAGAATCCGGCGCCCCAACTGGGACTAGAACCTGGGGTGCCGACGCCGCAAGGTGGAGGATTAGCCAAGTGAGCTGTGGCCCCGGCCACTAACATGAATTTCTTATGTTGGAGCTATTCAGTACTGAACCAACTTCAGAGTATCTAGTCCACTTTCTCTCCCTGTGAATGCCTCAGTCCTATTTTCATAGTATTTCTCCTGAATAAAGAGGGTTCATACACAGATTAAATGTTTTTCCAAATACATTATCTCTCCTCTTAATGTTTTGATCTTGAAGAAGTGAAATGTTGGTTTGACTTCCTGGGAACTCTTTATTCAGGTCACCAACTTTCCAGTGTTGTTCTGGTAGCTGTGACTTGGGGACTCTCCTTCTGCTTCCCGAAGCTCTTCTTACTTCAAGGCAAGGTCACGCCAGGTCTCGAGCAAGCCACTCCGTGGAGTTCCCTGTGTGGGCCCAGTTGCTGCCCAGCATCCTGGGTGAGATCCAGGGTCATGTCCTGGGTTGACCTGACTCAGCTGCCCTTAGGGAAGGCTGAAGTCCTGAAGATGTACCCACTTTGCTTTTGGTTTGGGACAATTTCTAAACCTGGAAGACCAGGTCCTGCTTCCCCAGAAAGTCTAGTCCTCTTTGGATGGGTCATTTCTGTAGGGGTCCCTTGTGAAAATTAATAAGAATGAAAAGTTAGGCTAAGAACTACTGGAAATAAGAGTAGAATGTCAGAAAGAAAAGTTCTTGCCGGGAGAATTTCAGGGCAGCTGGCTTGAGTGGCTGAAAGGTGCTAACGACATTTTATTGCTTGTAACCCCACAAGCAAGCTAATGTAAGCAAAAACTGTTTAGACAGCCAGAAACAAGGACGTTTATTAGTGAGAGAGAAAAAAATCAAGCCACTTATGTAAGGAAGCAGCAGATCACCAGCGAGGTTGGTTCCAGTTTACATTATTGGTGCCTCTTCCCTACTGGGGAGTATTTTTTTTTTTTTTTTGCAACTCATGCACTTGTTCTTTCTCATACATTTCATGACTTCACCATGTACACAAACTGAAAGAAGTATGCCTATAAAAGTCTAGAAAGTGGTTATCTGTCCCCTTTTTACCATGAGGAAACCAAGATCCAGAAAGGAATAATAAAATAATGTGTAAGGAATAATAAAATAATGTGTAAGAAATTATAATAAATACCTGGTGTTTGTGTGATTCTTTATGAAGTAACCTTTACGTGTAATACAGCATTTAAAAATTATTGTTGTAGTTACTGTGGTTGTCATTTTCTAAACAGTTACCTGCTATCTGAACACTATGCATTGATTACTATATTTAATACAACTCTTACTGGTTGCTAAATGCTACAGGTGAGACTCAGGATGGGCATTATTCTACTGAATCCTCACTCCACTGTCTCTGTTATCACCCCGCATCCACATAAAACGCACCCGAGGGAAAAGCCAGAGCAGGGTCCCTCTGTCTTTTGTTTTCACTGAGTGATTAGACCGAGCATTTTTTCCCCTCTGTTTCCTTATATTATTGCCCTCTTGAAATAATGAACATATTTTTCCTTTCATACTTGAAAAAGCTTTCTAGGAACTTACTTGTAATCTTCAACTTTGAATGATGGAAAAATCAAAGAGATTGATTCATCCGAACAGTAATTGCGCACTGTCGGACTCAGTCATGCCATACAGAATAAGTTCAATTGAAAAATAATTTCTGATTAGGCTAATGACCAGTTGGCTCATAAGCTTTTATCTGTTATTGTCTTGTCTGACATGCTTTAAACCAGACCATTGACTATTCAACAGTCTACTTTTCTGAATTTAAATTCCCATTTTTCTTTGTCTCTGAGGTTCTGTTGTAAAACACTTGCTGCTATTGTATGTATTTTGTTGTCTTTAACTCTTGCCTACAGAACAAAGGCCAGGGTGTAACGGGGTGAAGGTTTTGTTTGACTTCAGATTTCAGTTGCTCTCTTAGTTCTTTTCCATAATTAGGAAACTGCATATGCATTAAAATTATCTTATCTATAATTATAACTATAGGACTATTTTGTGGCATTGCCCACAGATAGTCACCCATACATACCTATAATTATTTTCCCATTTAGAAAATGGTGAATATGTTCCTATGGGTTGAAAATGCCTAAAATGAGGATGAAGTAGCCTTTTGAATGGTGTAATGCAGGGAATGAATTAGGAGACACAGACACTGAACTAATGACATTAAAAATGCGTATCTTATGTGCTAGGGAAGATGAGAGAAGTATTGTCACTTCTCTTAGGCCAGGTGTTACACAAATATATACCACATAGCCAAGAAGATCTTGAAGAGTTCAAAGGAAGGTGGCACTTCCTCTTTGTACATAGATACGATAGTCCTGAAGCTGAGTGTTGAAGAGTGGGCGGCTTTGAAAAGGTGGCAGATGAATGCAGAGCAGACACCAGCGGCATGCGATCTCCAGCTCCCGTGGCTCTCATGTGCTCTGCTGGGCCAGCATGGGTGCAGAACTTGGGACAGATTCAGAAGTAGCCCACACACTTCCCTCCCACATTGGATATCGTGTAGACTTGTTTGTAACAAGACAGAGGGGCTTCATTGCTGGCCTGTCCACAGGTGGTGGAGAGTGTGGCACGTTCAGCACCATCTAAAAGGGCTCTTCCTGCATACCACCTGTGGGGGGTTTCTCATAGACCCTCTACTCAAGGGCTCCACCCTCAGTGCCTGAACTCTTCCTCCTGGACCAGACCCTATGCCACTTAGTACAGTACTCCCTGCTTCTCCCCTCTCAGATTAGCAGACCCAGATCCATCAGCCTTCATGCTATTAATACAGTCTGCCCATCAACAGAGTCCACTCTCCTTGGAATATTTTGACCTCCTGCACCAGCAGAGTGTAGCACAGAACCAGACATTGAATTGGGTTCAGCCAAACAAGCTGGCCTGATGGGGGTGGAGAGCTGGGAAGGGAAGGGTAAGGACCAGTCTGCCTAGAAGGAAGGATGCAGCTTTCCGCTCCAGAATGCAATGCGGTACCAGGAATTTGTGCTATTAACACCAAAGAACCTTTGAAGCTTTAGGAGCAGGAGATGTGGATGATTAAAAAAAAAAAGGCAGCGATTCCTGTCCATGTTTGATAGACATCAGGTTTTATTGGCTCAGCTTCCTCGTTCTACTGCAACCTGGTTTTACTCATTCTCCTCCCAGTGATGCAGTAAAACTTGATTTCTTCCATTCAGGGAGATTGTGTTCTCTTTATTCCCCACTCTTCTGCAGGAAGCTGGAAGAAAATATCAGTCCTTTGAGTTTGCTTACCCCTCTTGCTGTGACTGCTCACCTCCGGTGATGGCACTTTTACCTCTGTCTTTACAGTCTTTTTAAGCAGACACATTGTATCAGAAGTCACAGTCTGAATTTCATTTCTCACATGGGAGAAGGCTTACATTACACCTTTTACAAGGCTGCTTCACCCTCATTTTAGGCATTTTCAATCCATGGAAAAACAGCACAATGAACTTGAACCCTCAGTTTTCTAGTAAATCTAGCACCAGGCTTCTTGCCCAAATAACCTGACGTTTTTATTGTTTTCTCCTTCACCCTCACCAGGTTTATTGCAGTTTCTAATTTGAGCTCACGGTGATAGCCAGACACCAGACTGCTTCATTTTCTTTTCTTTTTTTTTTTTTTTTTTTGACAGGCAGAGTGGACAGTGAGAGAGAGAGAGACAGAGAGAAAGGTCTTCCTTTTGCCGTTGGTTCACCCTCCAATGGCCGCCGCGGCCGGCGCGCTGCGGCCGGCGCACCGCGCTGATCCGATGGCAGGAGCCAGGAGCCAGGTGCTTTTCCTGGTCTCCCATGGGGTGCAGGGCCCAAGCACCTGGGCCATCCTCCACTGCACTCCCTGGCCACAGCAGAGGGCTGGCCTGGAAGAGGGGCAACCGGGACAGAATCCGGAGCCCCGACCGGGACTAGAACCCGGTGTGCCGGCGCCGCTAGGCGGAGGATTAGCCTAGTGAGCCGCGGTGCCGGCCCCAGACTGCTTCATTTTCAAGGGGATTTCTCTGTGTGCACTGACCCTGAAGCTTAGAACTGTGAACCACAAAAAAATATATACATAATGGAACTTTCAAGGAAAAAAACTATATAGCTTTATTGGACTTTTTGAATCTATCCACCCCTGTGGAGAAAGATGATTACTCTCCTGGGAAAAATGTCTTAAAAACAAAAAAGGAAAGAAAGATAGCATTCCTAGTCTGTTTCTTTGTATGACTTATCTGCATCACATGTATTAAGTGGTTTAGGAGGTAAAAATACACATAGGCATTCCATACAGAACTTGAAAGGGGCTCATTCTGCTAAGGATAGTGTGTAAAATCGAAGGGGCTCTTTTTCAGTTGTACAGCCCTGAAGTCAGGAAGGATTTGTACAGATCATTGGTGCTGGTGGTCTTTATGCCCTAATCCTCAGGCCTGAGTCCTGAGGGGGGACACTTCAGAAAAGGTTTATTTGTTTCAAAGGCGGAGTGACTGTGAGAAGGAGACAGCGAGATCTTCCATCCACTGGTTCACTCTCCAGATGGACACAGGAGCCAGGGTGGGGCCAGGCTTTAGCTATCAGCTTGGAATCCCATCTGGGTCTAAGTGAATGGCAGAGGCCCAAGCACTTGGGCCAGCTTCCTTTGCTTTCTCAGACACATTAGTAAGGGGCTAGATTAGAAGGTGAGCAGCCAGGTCTTGAACCAGTGTCCCAATATGAGATGCTGACACCAAAAGTGGCAGCTTAACCCAGTGTGCTGCAACACTGGCCCCAGGTTTTCCTGTTTATAAAGAAGAACTTTTCCTAGTGAGAGAGAGGGAGAGAGATCTGCAAACTGTTGCTGGTGTCCAACTACACAGGTGATTTCTGAACTCTAATAGACATCTTAATAATAAATGCAGATAAACACAGATTGACGTGGTTCCTGGTGTTGTGATCCTAATTTGTAACCACAGTAGAGCGTGGTTAGGTAACTGTTATTAGTGGAACAGCGTACAAAGAGGGCTTAACATTGTATTTCAAATTAGAATTTTCTGAACATATTCTTTTACTTTTTTCTCACTGAGTTTGAAATCTAATGCCAATAGAATCATGCGAAAGTCTTTGTGAAGTGGAAATTTTAGGTTTGAATATTGTGACAGCAGGTGGAGCTAGTAGTAGGCACTCTCTTTCTAGGCCATTTTAAAAGCAGCAAGATGTTAAAACTTTGTGTTTCATTACAAGGCTTCAGGAGATGTAAATGATTATGTATTGGCTTTGGAAAGTGATGGTGTTAGTACAGCATGAGAGCCAAGCTGAATGAAAGTTCCCTTTTCTCAAAAAGTCATGTATTGCCTTGGAAGGCCGAAACAAGTGAAGGACATGGCCGGGAGGGGTGTATTTACAGTCCAAGAACTCAGGCACTTTGACCCCTTCAGAACTGACGTTAACAAATAATGGATATGATTCTGTGGGAAAACAGTGTAAAAGAACATGCAGGGTTACTTTTGCTACTAGATTGTTTCTTTAAGCAATCTAAACTGTTCATTATACATTTCAAGTCTACATAAATTTTTCTCCTGGTAAAAAATGAAACTTTTTTTTGTGCCCACAAGACTGTGAAATAAAAACCTGAATATAGTTCCAAATACTGATGCATTATCTGAATCCATAATCTAGAAGAGACGGCCACACATGTGCTGTGGAACTGTGTTTTTTCCACCCTCATCATTTCTCAAAGTTAGATGCAGTGATAAGTAAAAAGCAATTATGCTTCTGTTTCCTTTCTCTGAATTTCGTTTGTTTTACTGGATTATTATATATTAATAAATTGGAGTTTCTACATTTTTTTTTTCGCTGGCTTTGTGAACAAAAAAGTGACCTACTTTTGGGCGATAGTTTGCAGAGCTATAAGATTATTTTAAACATATATTGTAATGCTTTTTGCTGAAAACTGGAAATAAGACCTTCCTTTTAGTTAGCATTTGTTTGTTATATGTTAACATATTCAGAAAACCCAGTGAATGCCTGCCACATGCTAGGCATCATGCTAAACGCTGGGGATGAAATTTCAAAAATGTGTACCGCCTTCCTTCAACACGTCTCAGACAGCCATGTGGCCACATGATTACCATAAACTCCTCAGGGTTACAGAAAAGGGACTCAGCTGAGAGAAACCAGAGATGCCTTCAAAGAAGAGTTAACGCTTAAGGTACATCTGGAAGAAGATAGAAAGATTCACTAGGGAGACGAAAGGAGAAAGTGCATTACAGGCAGTGTTTTACACTTGCAGAGATAAGGGGTCCCGTAGAGCATTGCCTAGGGGAGGCACCAGGAAGCTGTGGAGGAAGGCTAGCGAGGTGGGCTGGGGTAAGAGTAGAAAAGGCTACCAAGAAGTGCCCAGGATACCTGCCATGGATACTACCTCTTGACGCCCCAGACTCAAACTCTCTTGTTATGTTTCCCCATTCTTTCCGAAAAGTTCTCCCATCTTATGCATTAACTATGGGTCTAATATATTTTTTAAAGATTTATTTACTTGAAAGGCAGCTATACACAGAGATGGAGAGAGAGAGACAGGGACAGGGAGGGGGAGGGGGAGGGAGGCGCTTCCGTGTGCTGGTCCACTCCCCAAATGGTTGTAATGACTAGGGTTGGGCCAGGCTGAAGCCAGGAGCCAGGAGCTTCCTCTGGGTCTCCCAAGTGGGTGCAGAGGCCCAAGTATTTGGGCCATCTTCTGCCGCTCTCCCAGGGGCATTAGCAGGAAGCTGGATCCAAAGTGGAGCAGCTGGTACTAGAACTGGCACATGGGATGCTGGCACTACAGGCAGAGGTTTAACCCTGTATGCCACAGCGCTGGCCCCTGATATATGTTTTAAATTCTTGCTGTCAAAGGAGAGCTGCATAGAACACACTGTGCTGGCCTGATTCCAAGCCCCCATCAGAACTTGCCTCACCAGTGTTTCTGCTTCATTGGCCCTCTTCTACCTAATCTATAAAACTTTCTCCAGACCCCTGATCAAGAAGTCAGATTTCAGAATGACTCCTGGCTCCTTGCTTGTCCACTTTTTAGTAAACTGTTTCCACAAGACATTGTCTTTGATGTTTGGCCTTCTGATGCACATGGCAAATGGACTCATTTTGGTTCAGGGACATTATCATTATCACTGGATAAATTATTAAAAGGCTTTGATAAGTCTAGATGCTATTTAATTGACTAGCTTTTGGTGTTCATGAAACTAAAGTGATGGGTATGCTCTTAGGGCAACACAGCATGGCCAGGCTTCAATATTAACCTCACCTAGCAGGTTTAAACTTGAGGGGTCTTCAAAACACACATAGAAAATGTGTTGTGAAAAAACTATACATGAATTTCAGAATTTTTTGTGCTAAATAGAACTTTTTTTTTTAAACTTTATCAATGAAAGGCAGAGTTATGGAGAGGGGTCAGGAGAGAGAGACAGAGAGCTTCCATCTGCTGGTTCACTCTCCAGATAGCCACAAGGGCCTGAAGTCAAGAGCCAGGAGCTTCTTCCAGGTCTCCCACGTGGGTACAAGGGCCCAAGGACTTGGGCCATCCTCTGGTGCTTTCCCAGGTACATTAGCAGAGAGCTCGATTGGAAGTGGTGCAGCTGGGATTTGAATCTGTGCCCCTACGGGATGGCGGCTCAATCCACTGCAACACAGCAGCAGCCTGCTAAATATAGAGCTTTTAATTCCACTTTTTCCATGAAATTTTTGAAGTATCCCCATATGTCTTCTGGCCACAGAGTGATTAGATGAGAATGGAGCTACCTCAATTCCTTTAACCTTAACTGCTGATAGGAATAGTGATAGAAATAGTGCTCTTTGAGATGTGAAGTCATTGCGGTGCATACAGTTGGCCCTCTGCATCCACAGAATAGGCATGTGCAGATTCAATCAACTGGATAAAAAATATTTGAAAAAAATTGTACAGAATTCTTTTTCTTGTCATCATTCCCTGAACAATAGCATGCTAACTATTTACATAGCACTGGCCTTGTATTAGATAGAATAAGTCATCTGGAGATGGTTTGTTTTTTGACAGACAGTGAGGGAGAGACAGAGAGAAAGGTCTTCCTTTTCCGTTGGTTCACTCCCCAAATGGCCGCTATGGCCAGCACTGCCAGGAGCCAGGTGCTTCCTCCTGGTCTCCCATGAGGGTGCAGGGCCCAAGGACCTGGGCCATCCTCCACTGCTTTCCTGGGCCACAGCAGAGAGCTGGACTGGAAGAGGAGCAACCGGGACAGAATCCGGCGCCCCAACCAGGACTAGAACCCGGGTGCCGGCACTGCAGGTGGAGGATTAGCCAAGTGAGCTGCGGCGCCAGCTGGAAATGATTTAAGGTATACAGGAGGCTAACCATGGGTTGTATGTAATTACTGCACCATTTTATAAAAGGCATTTGAGCATCCATGGGTCTTGGTACCTGTAGGAGTTTTGGAAGCAATCCCCTAAGGCTCCCTGCTGCTGATGGTTTACTGAATGCCTGCAGGCACTCTGCTGAGGGCTGGGAGGTCTGTCCTGTGGCCCAGAGTACAGCCTGCTGCCTTCTTGACTTTTCCTCTTGGTTGTCTCCACCGAGCGTTGAACACTTAACACATCCAGACTGGAACCAGACATCTCACCTTATAATCCTGCTCTTCCCCCAGTGACTCCCTGAACCACCGAGTCATGAAGCAGAATCTATGGGTCATGCTTGACATCTTCCTTCCCACCTGCTATGTCTAATTCTCCATCAAGTTGTGTCATGTCTGTTCTAAAATGTGTCTGGAAGCCTTCTGCTCCTCATTCCCGTGGCCAGCACCCTAGCACCTGCGTCTCTTGCCAAAAGGCTTGTGACTGGCTTCCCCTGTTACACTTTTGCTTTTCCTGTAGTTCTTCCCCTCCCCCACCCCCATGGCAGTAGCCAGAAAGAGCTTTTGAAAATCTAAGTCAGGTCTTGTCACTTCCCAGTTGGATCGTTATAATTTCTTCCTGAATGAAACCCAAGTTATGTGCTGTGGTGCATGCGGGCCCGTGATTTCCAGCCTGGCCTCCCTCGCCAACCTCGTCTTCTGTTGTTTGCCATCTCTTGTTCACAATGGCCTCTTCACTTCCCACTTCCCCGCCCCAGGGCCTGGCACGTGCTGTTTCCACTGCCTGGCACGCTCCTGCTGCCGCCCCTTAGCCAGTTGGTATTGTCTCCTGGTTAGGTCTTAGCTGAGGCATCTCTTCCTCGAAGCGCATTCTCCTTCACCAGGGCGTGCCCTCGAGAGGATTCCCGAGACACCGTTTTCCCCTTCACTGCCCCTACCCCAGATGGCAACTTCAGGGACATTTGTGGTGGAGCCTGTGGCGTGACTGTCTCTCCTGCTAGCCCGGCAGTCCCTTGAATCTCGGAGGTTCTTTTTTCCTCTCCTTTTCCAGAGTTTAATACAGGGCCTGGCACTTAGTAGGTCCTGGAATGTTGTAAAAGGGTCAGTAAAAACATAAAGATAGATTTTTTTTTAGTTTATAAATCTCTACAAATACAGAAAAATTATTCTATTTTTTTTAAGCAATCAAAACTATTTTAGGAATGGAATAAAGTTCAGTATTACCTCACCAAAAGGAAAAGGGCATGTGTGGTTAATATATGATTTGGGGCTATTTTTAAAACAGAGTGATGACTTTTTTTAAAAAATGGAAATCCTGAGTTATAAAAATGAACTGCTCTTTTTACATACTTAGGACTCCCTTCTCTAAGATGTTTAAGCTCTTGGCTCCGCTCTTTAAGCCTACTACAAAGATCACATTAGAATTCATTTTCATAGACATCGTAAGCACAGTATCCAATCTCCCGTTATCATGCTGGGTTCTTTTATTATAGGAGTCGCAGGAAGCTGAGCCCGAGGCTGCTGAACACATCGTGGGGTGGATCCAGGGCTGGGGCTGGTGCCAGCTCTATTGTTGATGTAATACTCCCCCCACCTTTATGTGCAGTGTGCCATTGACAGCGACTTTGGAGAAACTACTTCTCTGACCCGATCTCCCAGTTGGAAAAAAAACCCTGCTGCAGTGACATCTGGCTAGGAAGGAAAAAGGGGATCAAAGGCGCATAAGGAAAACCTGATGAGACCTTCTTTAATAGCTAGTTTCGTGCCTGTCTGCCATCTCTGTTAGAGGGAAGGGTGCTCACTTT
Source organism: Oryctolagus cuniculus (assembly GCF_051225735.1). Classification (NCBI taxonomy): domain Eukaryota; kingdom Metazoa; phylum Chordata; class Mammalia; order Lagomorpha; family Leporidae; genus Oryctolagus; species Oryctolagus cuniculus. Next base: position 40,144,105 of record NC_142886.1, on the reverse strand, counting down.
TCAAGGTCACTATCCCCATCCCCTGAAAAGATCCCATGAACCCTAAGAGTGTCCGTCACATTTGGCATTGATAGCAAGTGTTGGGTGTACCTACCTAGCGCTTAGCAAAACGTCTTAGTGACTATAGATCTTTTGGAGTAAAACTATTCACTGAAATTAAAATAAATTCTGATTATTTGTGTTATATATCACTTTTCATTTCTGTTTTTATTTTTTTCTTTAAGAGGAAAGCTGTCATCTCTGGAAAATTGCTTTTTCCCCTAAACTTCTAGGTGTATTACTTGAGGAGTTTGTAAAGATCATAAGGAAGAAGAAGGAGGCCCAACTATATCAGAATGAAAGAAGACACATCTTCACGGCTTTTGACATTCGCTGTAAGTGTTTTGTGGCTGTTGAGTGTGTGGATGTAGCAAATTACTACTAAGGAGCTGTAAATGAAAATGTATAATCAGTAAATCAAGTTACAGTCTATCTGAGAGGCTATTTGTTACATTCAGTATCAACTATGGTGTTGATGTAAATTTTTTCCTTCTCCATAATCTTAAGCTACACGGAATAATACTTATATATTTAATATATATTTAATTTTTATTTCTTATTTACTTGAAAGGCAGAGAGATGGAGAGAGACAGAGATAGACAGAATGATTTTCCAGCCACTGGTTCACTCCCTAAATGCCCACAACAGCTAGGGCTGGGCCAGGTCAAAGCCAGGAGCTGGGAACCTAATCTGGGTCTCCCATTTGGGTGACAGAGACCCAAATGCTCAAGCCGTCATCATCTGATGCCCCCCAGGGTGTGTTAGCAGGGAGCTGGAATCAAATCAGGAGCAGAGCTAGGACTGGAACTCAGGTATCCTCTATGGTACCCGGGCATCGTACGCAGCATCTTAACCACTGTGCCCAGTATCTGCCCCGGATGCAATGAGATTTATAGTTGGATCATGGTGTTTATAATTGTGCCTGCATATCTCTGTACTGTCCCTATATTGTAATGGACAACAGAAGGACTGGCCTTGTGGGGTTATAGACCACAAGTTACCTATGGAAATGTGGGAGACCGTGTGGCTTTCCCCTTCAGCTCCTACTTCCCTCACGTGTGATTGGGGAATTGTTTCCCCACGCCGAGTGTGACTGAGGGAGTTGCCCTCAGACCCCCCTTCCCCCACCCCCAGCTCAAACATGGGATGAAAAGAGACCAGGCTCTGTGTCTTAGCTGCTGTGTGGTCACTCCCCAAATAATAATATAATTCTAACATGGAGCAAGAAAAAAAAAGTGAATTTTGAAGACTGAATTGTTGTAGCAACTCACAAAGACCATTATTTCACTGAGTACCTTCACAGTCCTTCCCCGAGCAGCACGGTAGGATTGGAAGTGCCCTTGGAGGTCACCCAGGACTGCACTGTGGAGAATGCTAGTCCATTCTCAAATTCTTCCCATGAGACCATCTTGGATTACCATGTATGTAAAGTCAGCTATAAATTATTGCCATTTTCCTAGTAATATTTATGAAAACAGAGGTTCACGCAAATATCATGGCTGAAAGAACAGTTCATTGGGTTTATGGAACTAAGAAAATGTTTTCTGTTTTGTTTTCATATAGATCGTGGATTTTTAACTTTGGAAGATTTCCAAAAAGCCTTTAGGCAGGTGGCTCCCAGATTGCCAGAGAGGACTGTTCTTGAGGTCTTCAGGTAGGCACCGACATCTTCACTCAACGTCTGCTCCTTGACTTGCCATTTGCTTTTACAAGTTTTATACTTCCTTATGCTGGCTTTTCACTTGTGAACAGTTTCACAGTGTGGTGTCATGGTCTGGGCGAGAACTCTGAAGTTATCAGTGAATCTATCTCTACTCTAGACAGTAGGCACTAACGTGGACCCAGTGGAAAGAGTGCTCATATCCCAGGCAAGTGCATGAAAACACTTGTGGTAGGAGCAGGAAGAAAGCAGGACCTCATATACTTATGCATAGAACAACAAAGAAAAACCTTCATAGATACGCTCATGTTGTCCTCTGGTCTGTATTTTAGTCAAACTCCGGTTTCACCTGGTTGTTGAGTTGTCTGGAGAGGAGAGTGGGAGTTACCTATGGGGACTCCTCATTCACTTGTTTCCCATGCTACACATGTTGCAGTTCACACTTACCTGACAACGTGATGTGACAAGTGTTAGAACTAGTGGTACAATGCCAGGTAGAACATCTGGGCTTGGTGCCAGGCTCCTCCTCCCAATTCCAGCTTCCTGCTAATGCAGACCCTGGGAGGCAGCAGGTGCTGGCTTACGAAGTTGGTCCCAGCCACCCATGTGGGAGACCTGAATTGAATTCTTGGCTCTTGGCTTCAGCCACAGTTGTTGCAGGCATTTGGAAACACTGTGTGTCTCAAATGAATAATACTACTTTTTATGAAAAGATTAGATTATGCAGTTTTCTGAACTAATCCTGACAGAGTGGACCAGTGTCTGCTAGGAAACTGCAGCCCGAAGGCGCTGTCAAATGCACGCACTTGCTGCCCTGGGAAAGTGGTGGAGCTGTCTTGTCTGACACCAAGCATGAGCCCTTCATCAGCCCTGTTACCAAGCACATGCATTAGGGGTCAGTGCACCAGGGAGAGCTAGAATACCAAAATAACAGAAGTTAAAAAAAGATAGAAGTGTATTTCGCACTCACACCAACATAGGCAACCAGGGCTGAATGACGGCACCGAAGAATGTGGATCCCTTTCCTGTTCCCTGGTTGCCTCAACACTTGGCTTCTCCTCCTTGCTTCCAGATGGTTGCTTAAGTTACAGCCCTCACATATGAATTCCCGCTAGATAGGAGGAGGGAAAGCCGAAGATATGCCCTTCCCTGTAAGGCTATATGTCTTTATCCTGACAGCCCAGTGACCGGATCTTAGTCCCAAGGCTGTATGTCTCTGTAAGGGGAGGGGAGCTAGGAAAATGGAATCTGCTCTGGGCAGTCACATGCTCACTCACAGAGGTGCTGATACGCAGGAAGGAGAGAATGGACAGTGGGGGACTTGCAGCAAATTTCTCGTTTGTGATACATCAACATAGTGTAAACTGACCAGCAGCCACCCTGTTCAATAGAAATTATCAAGCAGGTAATTTGAATAATTATTGCACTCAGTTTCATTAACAGTGACATGTATGAAATTCAGTGAGGCATCTGTCAAAGAAGAGCAAAGAAGTTACACCCAGATGTGCACTCAGTGCTATGGGGAGGTATTACTTAGTGGGTTAAGTCCTTTACAACATAGTAGCATCTTCGTATATGCTTGGCAATGAGATGCTAAGGAGTATTGTGTATGTCTACCACACAGAGGTTGTGTTTAACAAAGGAACTAAAAATTGTTACTCTTTTTCCTTTTACAAAAAGGCAAGTCCAGATTTGCTGACTTTATGTGTTAAATGGTTTTAGTAGATGTTACCTTACAGAGATTTTTGAGAAATATTCTAAAATATTGCCCTTCACCATAAAAGCCACGTTTTAACAATGGATGAGACCTGTCCTACAGGGAGAACATTTTTTTAAATGGATGTTTGGTAATGTGATTTTACTTTAAAAAATGATGTGTGTCACCTGTTAAAACTCTTCATATCTCTGTGTTCAATAACTTAATTGTAGAAATCTGGTTTAAAAAAATTTCATAAAATTTCACTGGTTTTAGGATACATTTTTTAAATATACAAATTCAGTAGCTTTGATACTTTTTTTTCTTTTTTTTTTCTTTTTTTTCTTTTTGACAGGCAGAGTGGACAGTGAGAGAGAGAGACAGAGAGAAAGGTCTTCCTTTGCCGCTGGTTCACCCTCCAATGGCCGCCGCGGCCAGCGCGCTGTGGCTGGCACACCGCGCTAATCCTGATGGCAGGAGCCAGGTACTTCTCCTGGTCTCCCATGGGGTGCAGGGCCCAAGCACTTGGGCCATCCTCCACTGCACTCCCTGGCCACAGCAGAGAGCTGGCCTGGAAGAGGGGCAACCAGGACAGAATCCGGCCCCCCGACCGGGACTAGAGCCCGGTGTGCCAGTGCTGCAAGGCGGAGGATTAGCCTAGTGAGCCGCGGTGTCAGCTGCTTTGATACATTTTTAAGAGCAACTAATCCATATCAGGAAAGGTGGACATTTGGTAGTGGAGTTTCATTTAACAGTAACAATCAAAAAAAAATTAAAATGCAAAATAAATTGAAAATCTTCTAACATTTTGCTCTATCAGAGAATAGAATTAAAAAATTGAGTCTCTCAATGCCATGATGACCTTTTTTCCTTTAGATCTATGTATTTTCTGGAAGTGTCTATGACAACTGTTAGAACTAAGCATCAAAACAAATTGAACTTTAATTGCTTAATCACAAAAGATGGATTAAGCTAAGGTGTTCAGAAACAATAAAAAACATTGGATCACATTGTTCTTATTTCACATTATTAATAACTTCTAATGATAGCAAATAGTTATTTGCTGCTAATAATTAATATTTATATTAAGTCCTTGAGAAGTTTCTATGTAATTTTATAATGCATATAATATAATATGCTAGCACATTGCATATAATGTATAAATAAATATATTTATATTGTGGATTACATGCCGTAAGTTTTGTACTACTTGCTAGGGTTGTGTGATTGAAACATTTTGGAGAACACTGCAATAACACAACCCAAACAAGGCGTCTTAATTAATTGGATATGCCCTGCTTAAACTCTTAATTGTATTTTTTTTAAACATCACAATCCCTAAACCAGAAAAAATGTTGAATAAAAAGTATTAAATGAAGTTGTGAACCCAGAAAGGAGAGAAAAAATCCTCCCTTTTTGTGCAAATTGAAGTTGGGCAAAAAAACACAGATGGCTCATATTTAGCCCTGTTTCAATGGTGCAAGTAATTATAAAGGATTAAAAAAATAAAAATCATCTACTGAGGCTATTGGTGGTACAAGATTGTATAATGTTGCTAAGATTAGAAATTTTTGCAGAAACTTGAGTAGTTTTTGATGTAATTGACCACATGAATGGAGTTCATTCTCCTGAAGAAAGCTGGTATCTGAAGAACGCTCTCAGAAGACAGCTAGAGAAGGAGAATGTCAGCTAGACCAGTCATCTGTGGTTCGAATGAATGAAGTTTTCTTAGATTCTTCTAAATTATTCCCAAAGAAGTGTCTGAAGATCAAGAGTAGGCTCTTACCTTACAGCATGCTTTTGAATGACAAGTCATCATAGAAGAAATCAAAAGGGAAATAAAAGAATTCCTAGAAATGAATGAAGGTGACACCCTATCAAAACTTATGGGATACAGGAAAAGCAGTGTTAAGAGGAAAGTTTATAGCAATTAGCACTTACATCACGTAATTGGAAAAATATCAAATAAATTATGTAACTGTATCTCAAAGACCTAGAAAAACAAGAACAAACCAAATCCAAAGTCCGTAGGAAGAAAGAAATAATTACAATTAGAGAAGAAATAAACAAACTTGAAACCAAAAAAGATACAAAATGAAAAGTTGTTTTTTGAAAAAATAAACAATTGATAAACTGTTGGTCCAACTAACCAAAAAAAAAGGTGGGGGGGAGAAGACCCAAATTATTAAAATCAACATGAAAAAGGAGGTATTACCATGGATACCACAGAAATGAAGAGAGTCATCAGGAATTACTACAAACAGCTACATGCCTACAAATTAGAAAATCTAGAAGAAATGAATAGATTCCTGGAAAGATATAATCTATGAAAATTGAGTCATGAACACATAGAAAACCTAGACAGGCCAATAACTGAGATGGAGATTGAATTAGTAGTAAAGATACTCCCAACAAAGAAAAGCCCAGGACTGGATGACTTCACTACTGAATTCTTCTCAAACTATTCAGAACAACTGAAAGGGAGGGAATCCTCCCAAACTCCTTCTTTCAACTTCTGTCAACTTAATTCCAAAGCCAGGAAAATATGCAACAAAGCAGGAGATCTATAGACTAATATCCCTGATGAACATAGATGCAAAAATCCTCTACAAAATATTAGCTAACTGAATCCAACAACTCAGAAAGATCATTCACCCGGACCAAGTAGGATTTATCCTGGTATGCAGGGATGGTTCAACATGCAAATCAATAAATGCAGTATATCACATTAGCAAATTGAAGAATAAAAACCATATGATTATCTCAATAGATGCAGAGTAAGCGTTTGATAAAATACAACATCCCTTCATGAAAAAAACCTTAAGAAAATTGGATATAGAAGAAACATTCCTCAACATAATCAAGGCAATATATGACAACCCCACAGCCAGCATCATATTGTATAGGGAAAAGTTGGAAACACGTCCAACAAGATCTGCAACCAGGCAAGGATGCCCACCTTCCATTGCTATTCAATATAGTTCTGGAAGTTTTAGCCAGAGCCATTGGACAAGACTAAGAAATCTAAGGGATACAAATTGGAAAGGAGGAACTAAATTATCCCTGTATGCAGATGACATGATCCTGTATATAGGGAAACCAAGACTCCACTAAGAGACTATTGGAACTCATAAGAGAGCTTGGTAAAGTTTCAGGATATAAAATCAACACATAAAAATCAATAGCCTTTGTATATACAAACAATGCAATGGTTGAGAAAGAAGTTGTAAGGTCAATACCATTCACAATGGCTAAAAAAAATATTTAAATACCTTGGAATAAATTTAACCAAGGATGTAAAAGAGCTCTATAATGAAAATTACAAAACATTAACAAACAAAAGACACACCAAAAAATGGGGAAAAATATCTATGTTTATGAGTTGGTAGAATTTATATCATCAAAATGTCCATACTACTGAAAGCAGTTTACAGATTCAGTGTGATTGCAATCAAAATATCAAGGACATTCTTCTCAGATCTCAAAAAAATAATACTAAACTTCATATGGAAACACAAGAGACTGAATAGCTAAAGTAATCTTCAACAACAACAACAAAAGCCAGAGGCACCACAATACCATATTTCATGTGGTATGTGAAGACATACAACAACGTAGTTAAAATCAGAACAACCTTGTACTGGCACAAAAATAAACACGAATATTAGATAGAATAGAAACCCCAGAAATTAGTCCATGCAACTACAACCAACTAATCTTTGACAAACAAGATAAAATCAATCCCTGGAGAAAGGGCAGTCTATTCAACAAATAGAGTTGGCAAAATAGAATCTACACATGCAGAAGTATAAAACAAGACCCCTACCTTACACCTTATGCAAAAATCAACTCACAGTAGATGATAGTTTTAAGTCTGTGACCTGATACCATCTAATTACTAGAGGAAAACATCATGGAAACTCTGCAAGACATTGGCATAGACAAAGATTTCTTGAAAAAGACCCCCAGAAGCACAGGCAGTAAAAGCAAAAATAGACAAATGGGATCATATCAAATTAAGAAGCTTCTGCACAGCAAATGTTCAATAAAGTGAACAGCCAGCTGACAGAATGGGATAAAATATTTGCAAACTATGCAACTGATAAAGGATTAATATCTAAGATCTATAAAGAGCTCAACAAACTCAACAGTCACTGGGAAAAAGACATAAACAGCCATTTTTCAAAGGATGAAATGCAAATGGCTAACAGGTACATGAAATCACTAGCCATTAGGGAAATGCAAATAAAAATCATATTAAGGTTTCACCTCACTCCAGCTAGAATGGCTCTCATACAGAAATCAAAAAATAAGAAATGCTGGCAAGGATGTGGGGAAAATAGGTACCCTAATATACTGTTGGTAGGAATGTAAACTAGTACAACCATTATGGAAGACAGTATGGAGAAATCTGAAAATAGATCTACCATATGACCTGGCCATCCCACTCCTGGACATTTACTCAGAGGAAATGAAATCAGCATATGAAAGTGTTATTTGTAGGGGCCAGCGCTGTGGCGCAGCGAGTTAACACCCTGGCCTGAAGTGCGGGATCCCATATGGGTGCCAGTTCTAGTCCCGGCTGCTCCTCTTCTGATCCAGCTCTCTGCTATGGCCTGGGATAGCAGTAGAAGATGGCCCAAGTCCTTGGGACCCTGCCCCTATATGGGAGACCCAGAAGAAGCTCCTGGCTTCTGGCTTTGGATCGGCACAGTACCGGCTGTTGCGGCCAATGGGGAGTGAACCATCGGATGGAAGACCTCTCTCTCTCTCTCTGCCTATCCTCTCTATGTGTCACTCTGACTCTCAAGTAAAAAATAAATCTTAAAAAAAGAGTTATTTGCACACAAATATTTATTGCAGCTCAGCTCACAATAACTAAGCTATGGAATCAACCCAATGTCCATAATCTAATGACTAAATAAAGAAAATGTGTATATATACACTGTGGAATACTGCTGAGCCATAAAAAGAATGAAATCTTGTCTTTTGCAATAAAATGGTGCATGCTATTGGGAACCATTAAGATTATTGAAATAGGACAGTCCTCAAAAAGACAAGTATCATATAAACGTTTCCCTGGTATGTGATAATACAGAATGCAAAAAATGTTTAGGAATGAAATGACATCTTCTGATTTGATTATTGTTTTTAGCTCTTTTTTATACTCTTGTGCTCCTGTGTTCTTTCTGCTTTTATTTATTTGTTAGTGTCTCATTAAGCCTGTGAATAAATGGTATATTGAAATAATGTTTTTGCAAAAATTAAAAAAGGAAGGAAGAGAGAAATGGAGGGAAAGAGATAAAGGGAGGAAATAAGATTGTCTTTTTAAAATTGTACTTATGAAACAAATGAGATTTGTTCTCTTGATATTAATAAAATTTTTTTAAAATAGTAGTCTTTTTAGGAAGTATTTGTTCATATTGCAGTTTCATTTTACAAAACAAACCAAATGACAGTAAAATCAAACAATCCAGAGACTTGGACATAAGGATTCACAGAATCACTTCCCTCCATGACTTGATAGAAACACTGGTGTCTTGTTCTTCAACACTGAGAATACTACAGGAACTAATGGTGATGCTTTTATAAGCTTTGTGATTTGTTGTCTACTTTTCTGATATTGTTTACTGTAGTAATTCCATCGTGAATGAAAGCAATGGTTTGTAAGAAAACACTCATGGATCATTAGGACTCATAACATTCACATTCTGCTCTGTATTCCTAACTTCTTTTGTTTTAGTCTCAGTTTTGCAGTGAAATGAATTCGAAGTACACTTCCAAGCCTTGTGCCATTGTTTCTGCTTAGCTGGAGTTTATTCTTTAGTAGGGATCATAAGAACTGTATTCCCTGTTGTCTTTCATGTCCAGAAATGTTTATTGGGGCATTGTACTTAATAAAAATAGATGATGGCTTGAATGCTACCATTTTGAGTCACTTTCTTGGAGAAATCTAGTTAGTTGGAAGTCCTTTTATATTTTTTGTTAATATTAATTTCAAAAATCCTTGCTTTGTTCACCATGTCTCTTAGTGTATTTTCCACTTTGTGCTGAATCCAGTATGACTTTCTTTTTTCTGTCTTGAGTTTTCTCTTACATTTCTTTCCTGAGCTATATCTGTAGGTGTTTTATGTCCTTTTTTGACTTTCCTGTTATCTAGTTATTTATAGTATCTCTTGTAAGCTGATCTGTATCAACTTTCAACTCTTGTTTTATGGAAATGTTGGCTTTGTTAGGGGGCAACGATGATTCTTCACTGAGTGATTGAGTCGGGGATGCTCACTGTAACTTTTTGGCATAAATTAATGAAAGTGAATTTTCTACTGAGGTGAGGGTTATGAAAAACAAATTACTTCCTTAAACCAAGTGATATCTCTCACATAAAGTACAAAATCAAAACTTGGTGCTACTATTTTTTCTCTAAATATATCATAAGATATATCATAGTTGAATTTTGAAATTTGAGATTTGTTTCGGTGTTTAAAATTTGAGACTTTGGTTTCTTCTTAGAGCTGGCAGTCATTATTATTTTTTTTTTGTATACTAAAATAGCTGAGGCTGTATCAAAGATTATGTTTGTTATTATTCAGAGTTTCTTAGGAAATTCCTTACTTGAAGACTCTTTTTTTCCTACCCTCTAGAAATGGCAGAAGTTCAAGAGACATAGAGCTGTAGAGGACTGTTTATACTATGGGATTAATGTTAGATATTGAACCGTCTTTAGCACTTAAAGATTAAAACAGGAAACATCTTTCCTCTTTAGCAAAAGAACTTGGTGAAAACTTTGTGTTGCTGCTGTTGTTGTTTTGTTAGTGTTTAGAAATCTCAAGGGAGCCTGACAGGTAAAGTTAACCTGGCTTCCAGCATATGGTCCTTTCTCAAACATCTGGTCCCCTTTCCATTGGTCCCTGATTCCTGTGTTTCCCTCGGCACAGTGCTTGTTCTCTGGATTGTGTGATGTGCAGTTTTCCTTTGGTTTCTCTCTCTTGGCGGTGCCTCTCCCTCTTCCTTGGCTATGCAAATTTGAATTATCTTTTAAGGTCATGCTCAGTACTGCTTTTTTCTTGTTGTTTTTTCATCCTGCTACCTTGAACGGCTTGTCTCCTTTCTCTAAATTTTGGTGATATTTATTGTTTTGTATTATTTCAACCACTTACTTGGTAAACAGAAATATGGTGTTTATCATCATCTCCATAAAATACCTCAAGTTCTCTGGGTTTATGGACTCACCTATAATCTCCAGCAGCACTGGCCTGTTGCTTTATGCATTGCAGTTAATAAATAATTGTTGGTCTATTGTCACTTAGGCTAAATACCCAAGGACAGTGAAATTCCCACTTAGAGTTTTCTTCATGGTTTAATTTATTTCTTATAAACTAGGAAAGAGTACTTTAAATGCAATCAGGAGCTTTATAGCCACATGTGGCTTTATTTTCCATTTTCTCTTTCTCCATGTGATTTTCATGAATTAATCTCCAACGGCCTTTTTCTGCTTTATTTTTGGGGGCATTTTCAGCTCATGAGTTAGCCTCAGCTGTCATCAGAGAGCTGGCTTAATGCTTCTTCTTGACTCTGCCCGCCGTCAGCACCCCATGGTACTTCTGGCTGGCGTTTTGTTCTGCCTGGGTCTGTTTACTTCTCCATGCCTCAGAGCCTTCTCTGTCTCATTGTCAGCACCGAGATTTGTACGTTTCCACCACCTGTCAGTTGGCAAAAAGCTCTGGGAAGCTTCCTTTGCTTCCCAGCTATGAAATGAAATGTGGACATGCAGAAGGCCTTTGGTCTGACTCCGTTCCCAGGATTCGGAGTTCACAGGTGAATAGCCACAGACTAAGGTAAAGCGAGAATATTGAGATGCCAAAAATACACACCAGTCACAGCTGGAGACATTGGAAGTTATATCTTGGTATTTTGGGTTGTGAGAGTCCCTTTTTTATATTTATGAGGGAAGGTCAGAGAACATGGAACATCTAAATCTCCTTTTTGGGTATTAAAAATTGGTTCAAAATCAGAGCATGATGATTTGCTGAATAAAATATGTTGAATGTCAGAGAGTTAGCGGGGGGTAGGGACTAAGGGATTCAATTGTGAAAGGGAATGATGGATATTCTCTCCAATGCCTCCTGTCACAGCCGTTATAGAGGAAGGGGTTGTCATGAGCTTGAGTAAACCATCGAACGCTGAATGGAAGAGTCTTACAGAGATGGGGGCTAAGGGAAGTGATTTAAGGTAGCATTTTTTTTTTTTTCAAATCACTTGCATCTCTTTCGAAATGTTATTCTGTAGTGAGTTCCTCAGCTTCCCGTAATTCCTATCTGCCAGTTGCCGACTTGTTGCATCTCATTTTCTGGTACAGGTCTCTAACAAGAAAAAGTTTCCCAGTCATCATTTGGGACATCAGAATGATTCTTTATAAAGTTCAGTCATGTGATTACAGTTAAGTCAAAGTTATTATCATGAGTACCTGCCCCAGTGAATATGCTTGTTCATCTGTATACCTACATGCTTCTTTGTATGGGCTGGCGTTGCAACATAGCATGAAAAACTGCCGCCTGCAACACCAGCATCCCATATGGGCACTGGTTCGAGTCCTGGCTGCTCCACTTCCCATCCAACTGCCTGCTAATACACCTGGGAAAGCAGTGGAACATGGCCCAAGTGCTTGGTCCCCTGTCACGCATGTGGGAGACTTAGGTAAAGCTCCTGGAACCTAGCTCCGGCTTGGCCCAGCCCTGGCTGTTGCAGCCATCTGGGGAGTGAACCAGAGGATGGAAGATCTCTCTGTCTCTCCCTCTCTGTGTAACTCTTTCAAATAAATAAATAAATAAAATTATTTGATGTAACTGCCATTATTTTTTAAAAAAGAAAAAGGAGACTGGAAATTGTATCTCTTTCATTGTAGATAGCGGTCAATAGCTTTATCTGCAAGAGTGATGGCCAAAGTTGTAGACTTCTTGAGTTTCCAATTTTTATTTCATTAATTTGTGTGTCTTCTCTGCAACAGTAATGCCTTAGTTTTTATTCCACTTTTTCTCATTCAGAATTTTGCTGTCAGATTCCCCTCTCCAGTTAGCCCCTTACATGTGCTTAGTGCACGAGGACTGGAACGTGGACCTTTGCAAGCTGACCTCAGAATTTCCTCTCTGAGGGACTCCCAGGACCTAACATGCAGTATATTGAATAAATCTCTCTGTGAGATATCCTGCTATAAAACGACCAGTATTTGAGGAGATGGATATGCCGGTTACCCTGATCTGATCATTTTACGTTTTGTACATGTATTGAAGTATCACGGGGTTCTCCGTCAATATGTATAATTGTATGTCAATTAAAAATTTTAAATCCAGCTATAGAAGTATATTCTAGTTATTAAAAAATGCCAGCTTTTCATTGATTTTTCCTCATGAACAAAAATTATTTCCTTGCATTCGAGGATAGTGTTTTTACCAATATGAACTTTAGACTTGGTAATGCAAGAGTTGTGGCTCAGGAACTAGACCAGGAACAATTAAAGAATAATGACTTCATCCCATTTGTCTTTAAATAGAATGTGTTACTTTTATTTCTTCAGTTAAGCTATCGTGATTCATGTTATCAAGAATGTGTTACTTGGAAGGAATATATTTCATCTCTTTGACATTTAGGATGTCTTGATTTGGTGGTCTTCTCCCAGGTGAAACCCATCCGGGTGCAGTTTCTGCTCACCCTTCGAGGCCCAGATGTTAAGCCATCGCTTGCCTTGAAAACTGACTCACACACTACATCCCAGCCACCCACCTTCCAGTATCCATAAAGGAAATTGTCTCCCCTGCTTTAAACCCCCAACCTGCTGTAAATGTCTTTCTCCTCATAGAGGAGGCATATCTGTATATTATTTGCAGTATCAGAATGCGAGCTTAGCACGAGCAGGTATGGCAGAGAGTGTCTGTCATCCCACTCCTGTAGCACAATCTGGGGGTCTAAACAGGTGATGGCTACGTTTTATGTAAATGAGTGGCTTCTGTGGAAAACAGACGTTTTGTCTTAGGTTTTTTGTTTTGCTCTCCAAATGCCACACTGGCACTGCGGAGGGGGATGGGGTCCAGTGAAGCCCCTGCTGGCCATCAGGAGACCGAGTTCTGGTCCCAGCGCAAGCGTGCTTTAGTCTTTCCACAGATGCCCGAGCCCCTCTGGGTGCACGCTCCTCATCTCGGAGGTGAGGGGTTGTGTTCAGGGATGGCAGGCTTCACTGGTGGGTTATTTAGCATGGAGAGCGGCGTGGTAGCACAGACAGTACCCAGCACCCACCGCAGCGTGAATGCAGATGTGGTCTGTCAGTGTGACAAAGGCTGTTCTCACAGCAAATTACTGCCTGTGACAGCGCTGCAACCCCAGGTTTCGTTTTCAGGATGTCACTGTAACAAGTGTTGTGGCCAACGCGTCTAATTCCTCATCTGCATATATGGTGGAATCCGCTGTTCTTGCTGTAACAGCGCGAGGGCCATTTTTCTCTTAATTCAACTGTCACGTAAGAAACTGCTGCCGTGGTTTCTTTCTGTGACCAAATGTTGCGAACCCTTTCAGTCATCCTTGAAGTTATTAATAGCTGCACATCATGAATGTATTCATGCCATTTTCCTTTACAGAGAAAGGAATCAATTTCTTGTGTGTGTTGTAGTTAGCTAACTTCTAGGTGGAAATTTTGATACTATTGTGTATTATATTTATAAAAGAGAAACCTAATTTAGAAATTGTTAACTAATTTATTTGAATAAGAGAGAGAGAGGATGAGAGAGAGAGAGAGAATGAGAGAGAGAGAAAGTGTCTTTTACATACTGGCTCACTCTGCAGATACCTGTAACAGTTCTGGAGCTGGGCCAGGCTGAAGCCAGGAGCCCAGAACTTAGTCCAACTCTCCCCCATGGGTGGCAGGGGCCCAGTACTTGAACCATCACTGCATCACACTCCCCGCACCCCCCTTAGCAGGTTGTGCATTAGCAGGAAGCTAGAATCAGAAAGTGGTGCTGGGACTTGAACCCAGGTACTCTGATATGGAATGTGGGCATCCCAAGTGGTGATGTAATTGCTGCACCACATGACTACCCCATGCTTACTTTAGTATGATCCCTGGGTGACTCACATGCACATTAAAGTTTTAAAATCACTGGTCTGTTCTAGTTAAACGTAGGATAATAACTGTGAATTATATTATTTTTAATGTCATGCTCTGACTTCAATAGCTTTTTGTTGCTGACCAGATAGTCTAGATTCCTTAGCCCGACATGCAAGGCCTACATAGAAACTGGTATGTGTTTTTCACATGTCTCCCACATTTCCCTGATGAAACATTCCACTCTACCATTCTGGTCTGCTTGTCTCATTGCTCTGCTGGCACTTTTTTTTTTTAAGATTTTTATTTATTTATTTGAGAGGTGGAGTTACAGACAGAGGAGAAAGACAGACAGAGGAGAAAGAGAGAGAGAGAGGAGAAAGTCTTCCATCAGCTGATTCACTCCCCAGATGGCTGCAAAGGCTGGAGCTGGACTGACTCAAAGCCAGGAGCCAGGAACCTCCTCTGGGTCTCCCACGTGGGTGCAGGGGCCCAAGCACTTGAGCCATCTTCTACTGCTTTCCCAGGCCATAGCAGAGAGCTGGATCAGAAGTGGAGCAGCTGGAGGCCAGCACTGTGGAGCAGGGGGCTAGGCCTCTGCCTGCTGCGCCAGCACCCCGGGTTCTAGTCCTGGTTGGGGCACTGGATTCTGTCCCGGTTGTCCCTCTTCCAGTCCAGCTCTCTGCTGTGGCCTGGGAAGGCAGTGGAGGATGGCTCAAGTGCTTGGGCTGTGCACCCACAAGGGAGACCAGGAGGAAGCACCTGGCTCCTGGCTTTGGATTGGGGCAATGCGCCTGCCGTGGTGGCCATTTGGGGGGTAAACCAACAGAAGGAAGACCTGTCTCTCTGTGTCTCTCTCTCTCTCACTGTCTAACTCTGCCTGTCAAAAAAAAAAAAAAAAAAAAGTGGAGCAGCCAGGACTTGAACCAGCACCCATATGGGATTCTGGCGCCGCAGGCAGAGGCCTAGCCCACTGCGCCACAGTGCCCTCTGCTGGCACTTTTGCCCATGCCAGGTTCACTGCTCTTTCTCTTCCTCCTCCTCCCACTTCCCCATCCGTGTATCTAAATGGTTTCCTCAGTGGAATGCTCTCTTCTGTAGCCTTCCCTGTCGTGCTAACCCACAAAGTGCCTTTCCTCCTCCTTAGGGCTCAGGTACCACCTTGCATGTTAATGTGTCCAATAATAGTGACTGCGGCACCTCTGGTAGCTGACATTTCCCGAGTATTTACTCTGCCCCAGGCACTGTGCTGAATTGAGCCTCGTGGGAGCCAGGAGGGTTTGGCTTTTTGTATCACCCTGAGGGAGAACTTGGAGAAGCAAAGGACTTGCTCAGGTCTACGCACTGCTTAGTATTGGAACGCAAATTCAAACCAGGGAGACCAACTTTAATAGTATGACACCTTGAGTGCAGGAAGCATACTTTTGTATCCCCACAATGCTTAGCACAAGCGTGAGGAAACAAGGCTCCTAAAAAGTGTTCTTGACAAACGAGTTGCATCATAGTCCCTGTTCCTGTGAACTGGTTTGGTTTGGGTTGTTGTCCTTGAGATCTCATGTGAATTTCTGAACTATAAACAAACCAAACTGTTTACAAAAATGTACAGAAGAAAGATGATCCAGAATTTTGTCACATGAAACCATGGTGGCCAAGCCAGTTCAAGTGGCTTCAATAGGAAACCACATGTTTTACATGTTGGCTATAGAATTATCACAATACCAAACTATGTGAAAACAAATTGCAAAAGCAAACAAAAACAAAAACAAAAACAAAACCTTAAAATTGACAAATGGAGTATTCTTGTAATTTTAACTGTGTAGGAGTGCAAAACCAAATTCCTGATTTTTGTTTTTGTAAGGCAGGATTCTACTTTCACTCGAAGATCCTTCTACTCAGTTACTGTGAGTTCACAATTGAGTTTTACTGAGTTCACCATCTCGCCCACCGTACTAGTCAGCATTTTGTTACTACAGCTAAATACCTGATGCAAGATACTCATGGGAGAAGGGGATTTAATTTGGTTCATGATTTCGGAGGTTCACAGTACAAGATCAGATTGCCCCATTGGTGTGGCACTTAATGAAGGCAGTGGATGGCAGAATATGGACAGAGGAAGAATTGTAAGAGAAGTCAGGAAGCAGAGAAAGAGAGGTCCTAGGCCCAACTCAGCTTTTATAACTGATCCTCTTGTGATAACTACCTTCCAAGGGCACGCCCCCTATGACCTACGTGCCTCCCACTAGGCCTACCTCCCAGACACCATAATTGGATCAAGCCTCCACCCTTAATCCATCTGCCATTAATGTTAATCCATTAACCCTTAACATAAGACTTTGGGGACCAAGCCTTTAACAAATGAGCCCTTGAGAAACACCCAGACTTATGCCCATACCATCACACCCACACTTTCCACTCCTCCCTGCTTGCTTGTAACCTGCTGCTGAAGAAAATCAGGGCCACGCAGTGATGAAGGCCGTGGCAGAGGAGTGTGGTGCATCTTAGTTCCTGCTCTTTCCCTTGCCTCTGCCTGGCCCAGCTCTTAAAGCTCCTGGTGGCTCATTTGGTGGACTCAGGCTCACCCAGCTCCCAAGTCCACCCCGGGAGGGGCTCATCACTCACTTCTGTGCCTCCCACCCATGGTCTGGTTCCTGGTGGCTAGACTCTCCTGCTTTTCCCTGTCATCTTCTTCTTTCCCATGTCATATCCTCCAAATCCCCCACCTCATTTCTCTGTAGCTGCCGGTAAGCCTCGAGAATGGTGACCCCCTTTGTCTCCCTTGTATACTGTTAGGACTCTGCCAAGGCCCCCGCTTGATTCTGACCTGTAATGCAGGACTTGAGCTGTTGAGTGGGCTCTGTGTGTAGACCTGCTCTTGTGTAGTCTGAGGTCTGAAGCTTGCTTAGTATTCGCCTTCTTTCTTTTTGAAGATTAATTAATTGATTCATTTGAAACCAGAGTGATAGAGGCGGGGAGGAGGGTTTTATCCAGTGGTTTATTATCAAATTACCACAACAGCCAAGTCTGGACCAGGTTAAAACCAGGAGCTGGGACCTCCATCTTGGTCTCGTGTGTGGGTGGCAGGGGCCAAGTACGTGGGTGCCATCTTTTGCTGCTTTCCCAAACGCATTAGCAGGGAGCTGGAGTGGCAGTGGAGCAGCCAGGACTCCAGCCAGCTCTCCACTGTGGGATGCAGTGTTGTATCAGCAGCTTTACCTGCACTGCCATGATGCAGGCTCGTAACATTTTCCCTCTTTCTGTGGTGCGCTTACCCCCCCCAGATACACGCACGGTGCACACGACATCAGTTCACCTCTTATTCTCATCAAGAGTGATGCCTGAGAGATTTCTGAATCTTCTTGCTGA
The DNA here is from genome assembly GCF_051225735.1 of Oryctolagus cuniculus. NCBI lineage: Eukaryota > Metazoa > Chordata > Mammalia > Lagomorpha > Leporidae > Oryctolagus > Oryctolagus cuniculus. Next base: position 40,126,258 of record NC_142886.1, on the reverse strand, counting down.
GATCCCCTGCTGCCCACCTGAATACCAGAATGGGACACCTTCACAGCTCAGGCAGAGCCTGTGGTCCCCAGGTCACCAAAGCGGTTGACCTACCCAGATGTGTCTCCTATACTCAGCTCCCTGCCCTGGCCCTGTAAAATTCTCCAGTGCTCTCCTTTTCATGCTGAGGTCTGGTGCACTTGTCACGCAGGTCATGTAATACCTTTATTGCTGTCCAGAAGAGCTCTAATTCAGCTGTCTACAAGTCCCTACACAGGAGCAGCACACAGTTGACATGTGTGCCATCCCAGCCCTCCTGTGCCTGTCACCTGCATTCTTCTGCAGGTCTCAATTCTCAGGAGAACACCCCAAGCCAGTTTGTTCCAGGAGACGCTGGCCACACGCTGGGTCAGTCTGTGAGGACCTGTTCTGGTGATGGCTGTATCCACCCTCTCCTGCCGTGGTGTGTGGCAGGTGATCCAGCTGCCCCTGTGGAGTGGGACATAGCCTCTGCCTGGATTCTCTTTGCTGCCCCCTCTTCACCTCCAAAGTTTCTAATTTCCTTCCATTTTTCCCCCTAGGGAGAAGTAGGTCTAATTCCTAATGCCTTTCTTTTGTTGTGGTTTCATCCCTCCCCTTCTTTCTGATCTAAGACTTTTTCCATCAGCCATTCCCTCTCCTGTGTGTAACTTCCAGCCCTGCCTGCAGAGGCGTTCATGTCCCCCACCTAGAAAGCTGCTGTCTCCTCCTGAGTGCCGCCAGTTATCTCCTGCCCTTTTTCTCAGAGCTCATTGTTGAAAGCTTCTCACAGCATTCAGCACTCTGCCTCAAACCCAGTCTTCCACTCTTGCTGTATCCCAGCTGTCATATCACCATGAGAGTGGCTCCCGTTCATTGAAAACCTATCACGTGTGATCTTACAGAGCCCTTACCTATAGACTGGCATTTCCACCCATTTTACAGATAAAGCTGAGACTCCTTCATTGCTACATTCAAGCTCAACTGGATTCATTCTCAGTTATTTTATCTTTTAGTTAATGAAAAAAACCATCATAGGAAATTGACAATTTTTATTTGATAATAATTGTTTCTGGTACTTGTTAAGGGTCAACTATTTTCATCACCCCTTTAGGAATATCACTGCCTAACAGTAATGGTGGAGTAGACTGGGCTTACAATGAAAATATTTGCACCCTTATGTTCATTGCAGCATCATTCACAGAGCCATTACATGGAAACAACCTAAGTGTCCACCATGGTGTATATAGACTTATGCAGAATTCAACTCTGTTTGCTGGAGGCAGTGTTTGATGAATATATGAGTGGGTGAAAGAATGAAACAAATAACAAAAATAGCAAAAAACCAAAATAATTTATTTCATCAAAGTTTGAGATACATATTCATGTATGTTTATATTCATATTCATATATGAATATGTACAATGAAATGTTATTAGCGTTGAGAGAAGGAAATCCTGACATTTGTGATGATATGGGGGAATGTGGAGAATGTTATGCTAAATGAAAAAGGCAGGCACAGAAAGATAAATATATGACATTGCTTATTTGTGAAATCTCAAATAGTTAAATTTAGAGAAACAAATTAGAAGGGTGGTTTCTGGGGCTGGTGCCATGGCTCACTTGGTTAATCCTCTGCCTGAGGCGCTGGCATCCCGTTTGGGTGCTGGTTCTAGTCCCGGCTGCTCCTCTTCCAGTCCAGCTCTCTGCTGTGGCCTGGGAAGGCAGTGGAGGATGGCCTAAGTGCTTGGGCCCCTGCACCCACATGGGAGACCAGGAGGAAGCACCTGGCTCCTGGCTTCGGATAGGTGTAGCTCCTGCCATAGCAGCCATTAGGGGGGTGAACCAGTGGAGGGAAGACCTTTCTCTCTGTCTCTCTCTTACTGTCTTAACTCTATCTGTCAAATAAATAATAATACAAATGAAAGAAAGGTGGCTTCCAGGGGGCTGGGGAGTAGGGGAAATGGGTAGTTGTTGATAAGTGAGTACCACCTTTCAGTTGTAAGATGACTAAATTCTAGAAACCTCATGTATAGCTTAATAAATACAGTTAATAATAATGTGTCATGTACTTAAAATTTACTCTGAGAGTAAATATTAAGTGTTCTTACCACACACCCACATCCACAGACACAGGAACTATGTCAGGTGGTGGATATGTTAATCACTTTAATTGAATCATCGCACAAGGTATTGTTACATCAAAACACCACATCTTAAACATATACAGTATTTTGTCAATCATATCTCACAAACTTGTCTAAACAGATTTTGCATTACGTATTATTCAAGAATCACCTTATGACATATTTAGAAACAAAAATAAGTAAAAGTTATGAAATGATTTTCTTAACCTAAGTTTCATTGTTAAAGTTCTTCATTATCCATTCATGACTTCAGTTAGAAATATTTGCCTAGGAGGTGGAATGCAAAAACTCTCATCCAAGGAGAGGAAGGGCAGTGAAAGAGACTCACTCTTCTTCCCCTTGCAGAAATTCAACTTTGTTTGCTGGAGAGAGTATTTGATGTGGGTGAATGAATGAAACAAGCAAATAAATGAGCAAAAAAAAAAATAGGATTATTTTAATCGAAATTTGAATGTTCTAGTTACATGTTAACTTGGGTTTGCAGCCTCTGGCCCTTTATTTTATCTGTGCCTATTACAAATTAACTTCTGGGCTTTCAATAGCAGATTTAGACTTGCGGGGTTTAACAATTATGAAATGGAAGAGAGGGTGGTTAGCTTAGGATAAGATGCCCGTGTCTCACATTGGAGTCCCTGGGTTTGATTTCCAGCTCTGGCTTCTGACATCAGTTTCCTGCTAGTGCAGCCCTGGGAGGCAGCAGTGATGGCTCGAGCAGTTGGGTTACTGCTGTTGACGGAGGAGACTCAGATTCGGCTTCTAGCTCCTGGTTTCAGTCTCAACCCAGCCCCAGCTATTATAGGGCATTTGGGGAGTGAAACAGTGAATAGTAGTTTCCCTTATTTCTCTCTTTATGTATCTCTCTGCCCCTCAAATAAATAAAAAATTTAAAAAAATATGAAATTGACTATCCATTTGTATAGAGATATAAACTGTTATCACAACAATTATCGTGGTCATTTTAGACTCTGTTAGAAAGTCTTTGACAGCAAGCGTCTTGCCATCAGAGACAAATTTGATTCTTTGGGTAGCACCTTCTTTTCTTTCTTTCTTGCACATTATCTAGTGGGGAGGTTTCTGCAATGACTGTCATAGTGTCGGTGCCATTCATTCTGCAGGTTACAGATTTGCCATGACAACAGGTGGATTGCTGTGCTTTTCATAGACAACTGTATCCACAAATTGGTTGTATTGGAGGGAAAATTGGACTTAGTCCTTGAGGAATACTTATTTTCACAGACTGATTGATTGTGCAGAGGTCAGATTTGCACCCCAGGGGTCCAGTTGCGCCGTCTTTATCCTGGTGTCCTCTGCGAGGTGTGGTTCCATTAAGCAGGAAGGGAAGACACATGGCAGTGTATCTGTACCTGTCAGATGGCCATATCCGTCCGTGAGATGGCAGTCCTGGTGGGAAAAGCTCAGAATGTTTTAAAATGTGAAATTACCCCCTCAATCACTTTTATTTCCAATTTAATGCATCTCTGATATAAGTAATATAGGCTAGCCTAGTACTTGACACCGCTGACTCTGCTTTCTCTTTTGGTTTTTAATTTTCATTGTGGTTCTCAGTCCTTAGCTTTCTGAGTGTGAGTTTATGGCAGAATAAATCAAATTAGCTTTGGTGGGTAGATTTAGTTTTCTCTAATGACTTTTGCTAACCAAAATATACCTTTTTTCTTATGTGAGAAACAAGAGTAGATTATTATTTATTTGACTGACAATGAAAGGCATTTCTAATTTTATTTAGTGACTGAAATAAATTACTTTACTGTAAATTACATGTGAAATAAATGTATGATCTTCTCAATGAGCAAAACAGATTGGGAGCCAAGCACATTTGTAGTAGATTTCTTTAGCCAGTTGGTGGTGCTAAAAACTCTGATAAGAAGCTAATTAGAGGGAGATGAGGGTAAACCTGGAGCCTTGCTGAATGTAATGTTGTTAGTTTTTTAAAAATTGGGACTAAAAATATGTGCCCAAATCATTGCATTTTCTAAGGCTCATCTGGGGATGGAGATGCAGGAAATAGTATGTGCTGGAGAGGTTGACGGCTAATCATGGTGATACTGATGTTCTGAATTTACCAACTAAAAATACTGACGTATTATTGCTGCGATTTTTTTATGGTTAATGTATTACTGTGAAAGTAGGAGCACTGCATTGCTTTGTAGAAGCTGGGTTTGTTTGTTTAATTCTCCTCTGTTTTTTGAGAAGTAGAGAGATGGAGAGAGAGAATCAATGAGAAATGGAGAGCTCCCACGGCCAGCTGACTCCTCAGCAGCCAGGGCTGCGCCAGGCTGAAGCTGGGAGCCAGGAACTCAATCCTGGCCTCCCACAAGGATAGCAGGGACCCAGCTACATGAGCCATCACCTATCAGGAACTGGAGCCTGAACTTGAACTTATATGGGATTTGAACTCCTTCACTGACCGCTCCACCCCTGTTTTTTTTTTTTTTTTTAACTTTTATTTAATGAATATAAATTTCCAAAGTACGGCTTATGGATTACAATGGCTTCCCCCCCATAACGTCCCTCCCACCCGCAACCCTTCCCTTTCCCATTCCCTCTCCCCTTCCATTCACATGAGGATTCATTTTCAATTCTCTTTATATACAGAAGATCTGTTTAGCATACATTAAGTAAAGATTTCAACAGTTTGCTCCCACACAGAAACATAAAGTGAAAAATAATAGATGATTTTTTAAACGATGATGAAATCAGATCAGACCTATTGTCATGTTTAATCCCAGTGAGAGTCAAGTTGGGAATTGCTGATTTCTTCTTTTTTTTTTTTTTTTAACAGAAGATCAGTTTAGTATACATTAAGTAAAGATTTCAACAGTTTGCACCCCCATAGAAACACAAAGTGAAATATACTGTTTGAGTACTCATTATAGCACTAAGCCTCAATGTACAGCACATTAAGGACAGAGATCCTACATGAGGAGTAAGTGCACAGTGACTCCTGTTGTTGACTTTACCAATTGACACTCCTGTCTATGGCATCAGTAATCTCCCTATGCACCAGTTATGAGTTTCCAAGGCTATGGAAGCCCCTTGAGTTCTCCGACTCTTATCTTGTTTAGACAAGGTCATAGTCAAAGTGGAGGTTCTCTCCTCCCTTCAGAGAAAGGTACCTCCTTCTTTGAAGACCTGTTCTTTCCACTGGGATCTCACTCACAGAGATCTTTCATTTAGGGTTTTTTTTTTTTTTTTTTTGCCAGAGTGTCTTGGCTTTCCATGCCTGAAATACTCTCATGGGCTTTTCAGCCAGATCAGAATGCCTTTAGGGCTGATTCTGAGGCCAGAGTGCTGTTTAGGACATCCGCCATTCTATGAGTCTGCTGAGTATCTCGCTTCCCATGTTGGATCACTCTCCCCTTTATTTATTCTATCGGTTAGTATTAGCAGGTACTAGACTTGTTTATGTGCTCCCTTTGACTCTTAGTCCTTTCATTATGATCAATTGTGAACTGAAATTGATCACTTGGACTAGTGAGATGGCATTGGTACATGCCACCTTGATGTCCACCCCTGTTTAACCCTTTATTTCTTAGCTCTGAAGAAGTCTAAGTGGAACAAGAGTCTTTTTTTTTTTTTTTTGAGCCAGAGAGACTAGTTTTTTTTTTTAATTTGTATGTATCTCATAAATACATTAGGAACATAGTAATTCTTCCCATGTACCCGCCCTCTCACCCACTCCCCCCCCAACCCTTGTTTAATCTAAGAAAGAAAAAGAAACAAAGAAAAAAAAAGAATGGATAAAAAATAATGAGAACTGTTCCTCAACAGTCTGGACAAGAGCTGTTCTATGTTACTGCTTCTTGAAGGTGATTTTGCCTTTTTTCCCCCTTTCTCTTTTCCCTTCCTTCCTTCCTCCACTTTCTTTCCTTTTAGAAACTTAATTGTATTTAAAGAAGAACCCAAGGATGGCACATCTCTTGTGAGCTCTTAGACATAACTTTAACCATGAGACACAGGATTAGCTTCCATTTAATTCACTAAATGGAAGTGATTCTTAAGAAAAAGTTTTACTGTTGAGTCTCACAATGCAACTTTTTGGGGACAGAAGTCCAAAACAACAAGAGTCACTGTGCACCAGCTTCCCATGCAGGAGACTAGGTTTCAGATTTCCCTCCCTGCTTCATAACTGCCCCTTAGTTACTTTATAGATTCTTTATGGTTGCATTTCCCCAGCTTGTGAGTGTGGTTAATGCCTGTTGCCCAGAGCTGGCATAAGCACCCCTGAGTTGATGGCTGTTGTGATGAGGTGCTCCACAGCCATCGTGCACCCTGTATGGATTCTTCCCTGGTTTGAAGCAGAGACTCGGTCCAGTTTGAGCATCTACCACAACCCACGGGGCTTTGGGACAGACGGCCCCGCTTTGCTCCTGAAGATGCCTGATGTTCTAATACAGGGATATCCCACACTTGTAAAGTTCTGCAAGATTTTGTAAACACTCCAAAAAGAGATACTCTGTAGTTAGATCTGGTGTTTAGATATTTGTCTATTCTGGGGGATATTTATATGTTGGCCTGAACCCTTCTAAATGTTTTAAGTTTGAAGAAGGAAACACAGGGTGTTGAAAGGAGTAGCAGAGGGGTCGCTGAATTTGTTCATCCTGCATCTATTTGTTTCACAAACTTTTATTGAGCATTACCCTTGCTGGGTCTCTGGCATTACAAAGGTGGGCTCTGGTTGGGCCCTGTGCATGTCTCTGAGAACTTGACCTTCTAGAAGCAGAATGCTCCAGGCTCGGCAGGGGTTGATCAACAGGCCTTATCAATGTTAGGAAATCCCTTAAATCTAAATATTCTTTGTAATATTATAAAATAAGCTATAAGGTTGTGTGTAAAAAAGAATTTTTTTTAACTTTTTAAAACTCTGATAGTTTTACTCTGCTTTCCGCAGCCTATTCTGTGTTTGAAAGGTTGAAACGAGTCAGAAGAAGAGTCCAGTGTGACAATGAAATCAGAAAACACCAGTGATTAGGAATGTTAGCCAGAATTTAAAAACAAAACTCTGCAAGGGAGGTTTTTGTTTGTTTGTTTGCTTTTTTAGAAATAGCATAACTTAATATCTTAGGCTGGATCTGATTGATATGGTCAGACCTTTGAGGATTAAAGATAATGGAATCATGGCTTGGGAGGTGGTAGAAACTTTAAGAATCATATGCACCATCTCTTGAACTTCTAGCTAAGAAAATGGAGGCTGCTGGATGAATTTAAATGGCTTACCCAAGGTTGCGTAGACCTGGGTCAAAACTCAGGTCCTATTTTCTAGTCCCATGCCAATGCATTGTTTTGCATCCAAACTTGTACACTTTGAATCATTCTCAGCAAAGAAAAACAGGCATATGCTTGTTCTGCCTCAATAAACTTTAATACTAAATATGGGGTCTAGTTTCTGCCCAGCTACCAGAATGAAAACTCTGTACCTGGGGCAGTTCGTGAAGGTGCTCTTAACACCCATCAGAGAGCCGAACTTGAGGCAGGTAGGACACGCCAGGCTTGTAATGAGCAATTCTCAGTCAAAGCCCACCTGTGCCTGGATTGGTCCCCAGCCCAGGCAGGCAGGCAGGCAGGCAGGGTTTTCACTCGCTCTGCCTTGCCTGCTTCTCATTTTGCACTAGATGAATGGCATCATATGCCGCAGGTATATTAGTAATTTCTGAGTTTGTTCCCTACTCAAAATGACCTCATTGTTTTGTGCTTCTTTTCCATAATTATCCAGTAACAGGAAAATAAACCGGCTCTGAGTACAGCCCACAGCAGAAATCTTGTGCTCTGTATGCAAGTTTGATTTATAGACGTGTACTGCAGAGCGGAGTGACTATGAAACATTCATCTTCCCATTGCTAGTTGCCATGGAAACCGAGTACACAGAGCAGTGTCATTCCAGTCCTGGTGATGCCTGCAGTAGTTTATTCCTTTGTTGTTCCCGTTTCTTAAGCAACTGCCTCACATTCTTTCATCATTACAATTAATCATGCACACAAGTTTTTATCTTCCGTCGCACACAGAAAGTACTAAAAATGTATGACAGAAGGAGGGAGAATTTAAATATCCCGTGGCTTTAAATGTGCGTTCGTGATTGCCCCCCTCTCAGTCTCATTGGAAAAATAGGTCATGTATAAAAGAAAAGCACATGTTAATGTATAGAAATTTCAATAAAGACAGCAGTACTGAAATGCGAGGGGGAAAGCAATGCTAAGTCAACGAAACCTGAAGGAACTTGAGATTTTTGAGGTCCCTGTGTGTTTGAATCCAAATAAATCCACATTTTGGGTAATTTCAGCCAAAAAAAAAAAAAAGCAAGCCCCTGAGTTGTATATAATCATTTCCCCTTTTGTTTGGCTGTATTAGTCTTCTTCGTGGTTTGAACCACCTAAATATTGCATGTGTAGACATGATGGATGTTAAAGAGTAGCAGTCCTTTCTTTGGAGTCTAATAAAGTTGAAGATTTTTTTTAACGCAGTATGAGTGAAAGGAATTCTAGTTATTCTTCCTTATTGTTTTGAAAATGAAGCCCCTTTACTCCAGTTCTATCCCACACAGTTCATGGTAGATACTGTACCAATAGCTAGAAAATGCTTGTTCATTGTGCACTGCCTTGTTTGGTCAGACTCTGGCCTTTCTTCCCAGTTAAGAGGCCGTGTTCTTGGAGCTGGAATCATGGCACAGCCATTGAGCTGCCCCCGTGACGCCGGCATCCCATGCGAGTGTCAGTTTGAGTCCCAGCTGCTCTACTTCTGAGCCAGCTTCCTGCTAATGCACCTTGGAAAACAGTGGAAGATGACCTAAGGGCTTGGGCCCTTGCCACCCTCATGGGAGACCTGGGCTCCTGGGTTTGGCCTGGACCAGCTCTGACTATTAGCTGCCACCTGAGAAGTGGACCAGTGGATGGAAGACCTTTTTGTCTTTCCCTCTCTCACTTCACTCTACCTTTTAAGATAAATAAATACATCTTTTTATTTATTTATTTATGATTTATATAATTGAAAGGCTGAGTGAGACAGTGAAAGAGAAAGAAAAAGGTCTTCCATTCAATGGTTCACTTCCCAAATGGCCACAATGGCCAAGGCTGGGCAGATCCAAAGTCAGGAGCCAGGAGCTTCATCTGGGACTCCCACGTGGGTGCAGAGATCCAAGCACTTGGGCCATCCTCTGCTGCTTTTCCAGGCTATTAGCAGGGAGCTGGATCAGAAGTGGAGCAACTGGGACTCAAATCAGCAGATTCCATATGGGAAGTTGGTGTTGCAGGTGGTGGCTTTACCCACTATGCCACAACACTGGCCCCTAAATACATTTTTTTAAGAGGACATGTTCTAGAATAACTCTCAATGAAAATCACTGCTATGTTGTTTATAACTATGTAAATATCTTAATTTTCTGTGAATAGAATCTCAGTTTGCCTTAGTTTCCCCATCTGTGGAGCGAGCAGCTACAACATTAAGACATTGGTTATTGGGAGGCTCAATGTGGATAATTCATGCAAAAAGGCTTATTTCTGTGCCTGGCAGTGGGGGCTGTTGTCATTGTGGCGATGGCTACTATTACTGTGACTACCACAGACTAGAACTGAGTAGAGAACTATGCCTTAACCCTATGTGGGGAACTTGATTGATTTGCACCAGTTCCAGCCCCAAAGCTCAGGACTGTGTTCCCAGGGTTCAGGTTCACAAGATGAATTGTTTTACTTAGGCTCCATGGCCGTGTTTCGTCTCAACACCTTGGATACTAGCATGGTAGCCAAACAGGTAATTACTGTGGTCTTTTCCTCTGCTAATTGAGAGAAAACCGCTGTAGGCACCCCTGGATGATGCAAATTTCTCATCCATGACCTGGATTTGTTTCTTACAAGGAGCTGTGTGTGGAGCACGTTGGGAGGGCATGAGCTGCCTGAATGTGTCTTCGGGAAGGTTCTAGTGTTTGTGTACAGAGCCTGAAATAAGGTCTGAGCCACTGCTTCTCTATTCCCATTCTTCCTTTGTCACTCGACAGTGGCTGTAGTGTTCTTTGGAATTGAAGTTTTCCAAGCTGGTGGCAGAAGCATTCTTTGCTGAAATTCACCCTCCTTGGCAGTGCTCCAGGGCACACGGCAGTGCCTGTTTGTTTGATTTAGCTCTTGTTTGGGTAGCCTTGTATTTTGTCTGTTTTGCTTTGTGGAGCTCTTTTTTTCTCCCCCAAATTTTCGTGTTGAAATCCCTTGGACTTCACTTCTATTTATTTTGCTAGCTTGCTTCATAGTATTTCTGAAAGTTGTTTGCTTTAAGCTATCACCAAATGAGCAGGCTTGGATTAATCTGTCTCCCCCCCCCCCCCATCCCCAGTCTGATCCATAGCGTGTGTACTAGGTGCACCTTTGTTAATGATTAAAGTAAAATAGCCTTTTAGAGTTTGCCCTTTGCTACATTCTAATAATATACCACAGTGTCCCTGAGTTTCTTTATTTAGCTCTTTGTTTTCCCTTGTCCTCTAATCAGTATGCTGTTTTCAATGCTAAAGAGATAGAAATAGCTTTAACTTGTCTGAATCTTTTTGTTCTCCCTCTTCTATTCTTCTTCCTGCCAAATAGCAAGGAATCAGATTGCCATGTCTTCCAAGTGAGGCTGGCAACACTCGGAGGGACTCCAGTACTCAATCTAGATACCCATTCAAATCCTCCGAGAGCCCTGATTTTATATGTGGTCTTCCCCTCTCTCTTACGGTGGCCAACACCCACTCCAATCTTCTCTTGGTCTCTCAGTCACTGGGGGGTGGGGGCTGTCTTGGCCTTAGGCTCTTCTGTTCTCAGGCTTATATCCTGCTTTGGGAAACCAATATTTGTTAGCATCTTCTACATTGCAGACACTAGGGATCTATGAAAGCAAACAACGCAGGTGCTGCTCTGCCTTAGGGGCCTCTGTAGATAGCTAGCTAGTGATAGGTATCTAGAATCCAAGGTGGCTAATCCTAAAAGATGACTGCAAAGAACTGTGGGTGGGAAGGATGCATCCCACAGAGCAGGCACCAAGGCTGACTTCAGAAGAAGTGATGCTGGCGTGGGACTGGAAGGATGGTGTTGGCCAGGTGGACAGGAGACTGCATCTGCAGAGGTCAGCAGGAGAGCACCAAAGGACCGTCCAGTGCAGCTGGACGAACACACTTGCTTTTGCTTGGGTGGGACAAGAAGGATGAGTGCAGTGATGAGACTGGAGAGGTAGGCAGGGGCCAGGTCGTGAAGAGCCTGGTGAGACCTGTTGAGAGGTTTGAGCCTCATGCAGAGGAGACCGGGAAGCCACAGAAATGTAGGGAAGTGACGTGATCAGACTTGGGGTTTACGTGATCTTTCCCATTGCAGTATGGAGAAGGGATTAAAATGTGGCAAGTGTAGCTATCATCAGGGTTGTTTCCAGGGATTACCTTCCCAAACCCAACCTTCCCTGTAACCCCACAGTGATTGTCCAGCTCAGCATGTCCAGCTTTTTGATTTTTGCTGATGAACACCATGGCTTGTCCCAAACTCTAGTTGCCACTTCTAGCTTCCTGTCTTGAAGGCCAGGACTGTCTTCTGCCAAGCTCTGGGCTTGCTCTGGCTCTAAAATGAATGTATTACCCGAAACACCTGCTGGTTCTCCATTTTACCACTGCCTGAAGAGCCCGTGGTTTTCCCTACAGTGTGGTGCCAGCCTGAGTTCAGCGAGCTCCTTTGCCCTCTGATATTCATTGCAGTAAGCATGGTCAGCCCTTCTTGCCCAGGCAGACCAGATCTGCACCTGAGGGACTTCCCCTTGCTCTCTTTTTTCTCCCTGCAATTGTGCCTCTCAGATACTTCACAGCTGATGCTCAGGGCACATCCATATGGGACAGTACAGCCACATTTGAGAAGATGTGTTAGGAAGTTGAACTAGCTAGTAGATTTTTAAGCAGGTAACTCCTCTGTGCCTCATTTCCTCATCCATAGAGTTGTTTGGAGGACTAAATGAGTAAATGCATCTAAACATACTGTGCCTGGCCTGTAGTGAGCCCTCGCTATTTCTTAATGTTTTCAAAAAGGTATCTCAACTTTATCGCAGGGAAAATGGAGGGGAACATAAAAAGTTTTTGACTTCAGGAATGATTGATCACAGCTAGGTGGATATTTATCCACTCTTCCTCTTCACTGTGAGTAATTCAAAGGTAATAGTAGTATCATACCCTCCTCAGTTGGAAGGCTTTCACGGTGAGCAAGTAGCTGTGAAGGGGGTGGGGGCGGGAAATAGCTAAGGCATACCGTGTGCCCAGCCCAGTTCTGAATGCTTTACCTGTGCGAACCACACACCAGCCCCACAAGGTAGCTGCTGTGATTGCTTCCATTTCACAGATGGGGAAGCTGAGGTCCAAAGAGGAAGCATCACTTGGCTAAGATCACATTCATGGATGGAATTTGTCTCCGAGCCAGATATCCTGACTCCAGTTGGAAACAGATGGGTCTCTCAGCGTGCAAGGCCGAATCTGTGTCTTTCCTGCTTACCACTCCCCAGGTGTACCCTTGAAAAGGGGCTTAGAATCGCTTTATCAATCAATTACAGACTACAGATTTTGAAGGAATCATTTTATTTAAGAGCCTTTTCCAGTTCAATTTCAATAGAATAAAGATCTGGACAGCATATAAATTTTCTTAGTGAGAAATAGAGCTGTTATAATCTAAGGCCATAACTCTTTTCATAGACCTAAGGTTGTAGATATATGAAAACACTTTAGCTGAATTATATATCCTTTGTATAAAATTCTCTGATTTCTTGCAAATTGGTCATAAAATCTTCTGATAAAAATATCAGAAACCTCATACTGCCATACTGTAAAATCTGTGTTAATGACCAAAAAGTCTGTATTTTTAGGCAGCCATGAACTGTTTAAACATCATAATGGAAAACATTTATGGCTTAAATTATTTGAAGTCCATGTTTCTCAGAATCCAGCTACTCATTTCACCCTTTTGTTAGACCCTGAAACAAATCACAGAATCGACTGGCTTGAGTTTCTCTGTAACTGTTTCTTCTCCAGGATGGGGTGATGAGACTTGCACGGTGCTGTCAGTCAGTTCTCCCAAGTCTGCATCCCTTAGCTCTGGGGAGCTGACTTAGGCAAGTCTGCTAACCTCCCTGAACTTGCAATGCCTCTTCTAAAGGAATAAAGGAATTCCTACTTTAAAATACCCTGATTCTCCGTCTCTGTACCTTTTGTTTATTGTAATTAATAGTACGGTGATCTAATGGCAAGAAATGAAGATGAAAAGAAAAACAGATAATTTGATGTCTTGAATTTCATCCAACATTATTTAACAAAAGTTTATTAAGCACCTACTATGTACAAGATAAATGTTTGCATCACTGTCCAATATTGCTAGTAGTTTCAATGTTAAATTATCAAACTTACTTATATCCCTCAGTTTCTTCATTGTCAATGTTTCCTTCATGGCCGCAATTTTGCTATAAAATTTTTTATCTTTAAGTCCTATTTCCTGTTCTCCAAACAAAGAAAGCAAAATCTTTCATTCTCAACGGGATTCTTAGCATGCTGCAAATTATTATCAAATCATGCATTTTTTTTCTTGCAGTTTTTTTTAGCCTAAAGAAGCTCCACCCTTAAGCCTGCTAAATTATGCCTCTTAGGAAATATGAAATTGTTTCCCTTTATAGAAGTAAAAAGAAAGGACAATGCATAGGCATCCCAGATTCATGTGTAACCCAGAGGTGTCAGCTGACATAGTCGTTTTAATGAGTTGCAGTAATGAATTTGTCATAGAATTGAGCCTTCTCCTGGTTATAAATTATCCAGAGCCGAAAGCTGTAGAACATTTGCAAGGACTGCCATTAGAATAGAATGATTCAAATTATCTCAGTTGTATTGAAGCCAAACAAAACCTGATAAAACGAATATCAGGTAGTCATGTGCTGATCTGACAAAAAAGAGTTATTGGACCATTTGTCAAATGGATAGTGATGGCGGTGAAAGTCTCTGTTGTTGTTATTAAGTGTTTTACTTGTCAGCTGTTGTCATTATTTCATTTAATCCTCACAATAACCTAATGACTTGTACGCTATTATAATTCCTATTTTACAGCTAAGAAAACTGAGCTCAGAGATGTTAAATAATAATGTTTCCAAAGACACACTTAAACTTTTTTTTCCCATACAGAGTGAGAAGAAGAGAGAGCGAGAGCAAGCACTCCCATCCAGTGGTTCACACCTCAGATAACTGCCAGAGCCAGGGCAAGGCCAGACCAAAGCCAGGAGTCAGGAACTCCATCTAGATCTCTTAGGGGGTGTCAGCCCATCACTCCTGACGCTGCCCCCTTTTGCCCCCCTGGCCCCACCCACCCTGCCAGGGTATGCATTTACAGGAATCTGGAGTCATGAGCCAGAGCTGGGTATTGAACCCAGGGACTATAAGACGGCATGCAGGTGTCTTAACTGGCGTGTTAACTGCTGGGTTAGGTACCTGCCCCAGTCACGTGCTCTGAGTTTCCATACCTGTCATTGTTCACTAAATGCTTGGCACCTGCTCGCAGGGCTGTGCAGCTCTTTGTGTATGAGATCTCCTTGTGGTGGGGATGGTGGGGTCGGCTCCCTCCCTCTCTTCTCTAACATTGCCGTTTACCTTAGGCATAATTATGGTAACTGTGTAGTAACTTTAGTGGAACTATCGTAAATCTCTCTCATTTTGAGCTCATATCGTTCCGTTCAATATTGTCATATATCTGTCATGTATTTCAGTAAAGAGATCTGCTGCGGATTCCTCAAACCTTATTATTCGGAGAGCCATTTCCCTAGGAAGGGACTGATAAGTTCATGGATCATGGTAATAGCTCATTGGCAGCAGTGGCCACACAACCTCAACCCCTGTGCCTGGACCCTTTTCACAAACTGACTTGGTTTTCTTCCCACTAAGAGAGAGTTTATGCCTCCATCCGCTGAATCTGTGCTGACCTTGAGACTCAACTTTGAACAAAGGATGTAGCAAAAAGTAACAAATCTCCAACCTCGTAGGGTCTTGTGAAGGCCCCCACACCACTCAAGGATCCCATCTGAAACCTGGCCTTTGTTGTGTTAGCTCTCGAGGTTTGGCTGCACTGGGTTCATGTCCCAGGTGTGGTCTGGGAGCCTTCTTCAGCCACGGTCTTGGTGCGCCTCTAGAAGTGGCCTCCACGCTGGACAACAAGTGGTGATTGTTCGCACACCCTCATACCAGACAGTTTCTTGAATGTAGTCCAAAACCAGTGTTGATTTTCCAAGGCATAATTCTAAGCTTTAAAAACCTTGTATTTTTACTTTCTCGGCTTACAAACACCTGGAACGCTCCCCACCTTCCCACCCCCATTATATGGAAACACGCTCTGTACTTGCCAAATAGCAAAATGGCCTTTGCTTGACAGTGTATATTTATTTCACTTTTGTGCTAAAGCTGTATCCCAGCTTTTATGGAAAATGACCATTTCTTCCAAGAATATATTGTTTTTTTCCAATTGCACAGTCTTAAAAATGAAGCTTCCTATCAGGCAGAATGATCTTTCGTTTTATAAAGGTGGAATAGCATTTATAATCCCGTGGCTATTCATTATTTTAAAACCTATTAGTTAGAACAAGTTAGCTTGAAAAATGAGGAGGTTTAAATTTAACTTAGACAAAATACCCCGCTGCAGTTAGATTCTGAAACCGTGCCAGTAAAATTGTGTTTGAAGGATTCTTGAGTTTGTTTTTCAAGGAAAGCTTTCTGCTTTAAAAGTGTATTCAGTAAAACACAGTTTTCCAAATTCTGGCAGACACGTACGAGAGCCAGATGCATGGAGAACTCTGATGGGCCTTGTTCGTGAGGCTCTTACTCCAGTGACTACCCTAATGTGTCATGTCTCCTATTCTGGCTGAGAAAAGGAATCACATTTTATAAGCATTGTACTCAGTAATATGTTCACATTGTGTTTCGCCTCTTCCCGTCTCTCATTCTACAAGAATACTTGTGACATATTGAGATAGCTAGTATCAGTGCTAGAAAAGTACAAGGTAATTTGGATAGGAAATAATGTAATAGCTTTAGTAACAGAATATAATTAAATTAGTGCCTACTGGAAAAATAGTGAAAGCATTTATTTTTAGTTTTTAATGGATCAGATCAGTGTGATTAAAATACATAAATTAAATAACAGCGTTCTGTTCAGCAGACTTAGTGGTATCAATCCTTTGTGGTATCTAATCTTAAGTATTAATAACTTTATCTAATTTATAAGTTTTTTTCTCTGCCCTTCCCCATTTTTTGTAAATCAATATTCAAAAACTTGATAAAATTTGATAATAAAATTGGCAACATGTTTGTTACATTCTTAGAAGCCTTGAGATTAAGGAATTTTAAATTGGGAAGGCATATGTTCATTCATGATGTGGTTATTGAGCAGCCTACTGTGTGTCAGGTGTGTTTTGGGAGCTGGGGCTAGAGCCACTAACAGAGCAAGTCAGATCTCTGCTCTCACAGGTTCATTCACACTTTGTCAAAAGCAAGATAAGCAGTAACTGAGCAAACATATTAATTTCGGATTTATTAGAGAGAAAATGCCATAAGGAAAGTGAAACAGAATAAATTACAGAGAAAGACTGAGTGTGAGGGGGGTTGCTTTAAATTTTTAAAGTTTGTTTTCATTTCAATTGAAAGAGAGAGAGGCCGGCACCGCGGCTCACTAGGCTAATCCTGCGGCGCCGGCACACCGGGTTCTAGTCTCGGTCAGGGCGCCAGATTCTGTCCTGGTTGCTCCTCTTCCAGTCCAGCTCTCTGCTGTGGCCCAGGAGTGCAGTGGAGGATGGCCCAAGTGCTTGGGCCCTGCACCCCATGGGAGACCAGGAGAAGCACCTGGCTCCTGGCTTCGGATCAGCGTGATGCACCGGCCGCAGTGGTCATTGGAGGGTGAACCAACGGTAAAGAAAGACCTTTCTCTCTGTCTCTCTCACTGTCCACTCTGCCTGTCAAAAAAAAAAAAAAAAAAAAAAAAAAAAAAAAAAAGACAGAAATCTTCTCTCTGCTGATTCACTCCCCAAATGCCCACAACAGCCAGGTCTGAGCCATTTTGAAGCCAGGAGCCTGGAACTCAAGCCAGGTCTCCCACACAGACAGCAGGGACCCATTCACCTCCCAGGTGCATGTTATCAGGAAGCTGGAATAGAAATGGAGCTTGGACTCAAACTGGGCTCTCTGGCGTGGGCTGCTGGCATCCCGGGCAGTGTGACAGCTGCGCACCATCGTGGGGGAATGTTTTACACGGAGAAGTCAGGAAAGGCTTTAACAAAGTTCCTGTATTTCGTAGGTACAATTCTTTTTTATTTTATTTTTTATAATTTATTTTAAGGAATATACCTTCATGCATTTAATATATACAGATTTGGAACATGGCGTTTCTCCCCCCCCACCACCTCCCTCCCACCCATACCTCTCCCCTTCTTCCTCCTCCCTCTTCCCTTCCCATTCTTATTTTTTACAGAGATCAATTTTCAGATAATTTTTATACTCATAAGATTAGCCCTACACCAAATAGAAAGTTCATCAATTAATAAGAAGGAAAAAAAAAAAGACGAACAAAAACAAGCAAATGAACAAGGAAAACATTGTTCTCCTAGAGTCAAGGCTAGGGCTGTTCAAAATCATCGCATCTCCAAGTGTCAGTTTCACTCTTATAGATTACATTTGGAGTACTCTATTGGTTACCACAGATCTGAGAGACCATATGGTATTTGTCCTTTTGTGACTGGCTTATTTCACTAAGTATAATGATTTCCAATTGCATTCATCTTGTTGTAAATGACAGGGTTTCTTTTTTTTTTTTACTGCTGTGTAATATTCCATAATGTATAATTTCTTTATCCAGTCTTCAGTTGATGGACATCTGGGTTGATTCCATATCTTAGCTGGAATGAACATGGAGGTACAGCTTTCATATGCTGATTTCATTTCCTGTGGATTCATAGGGAAGGCATTTTCGAGGGCTGACACTTGAACTGAGACCTCCTGAGAAAAGGCTGCCTGTTAGCTGGCAGAAAAGTTGAGAAGGCTTGGAAATGCCGATGTGCTTGGTGCTAAAAGGAAGCCAGACTGGTCCGGTTGCAGTGTGTGAGGGACAGCGAGTGAGAACTGAAAGGTAGTTGGGGTAAAATGGTGCTTTAATTCCAGGTGCTGCCCTGTTTGCTTTAGATTATTTTCATATTCTGTGTTGTATTCCTTTACAACACGTCATATCCCATCCCACGTCATATTGTGCTGGTATTGTATATTGATATTTCTGTGCCTTGACAACAGGGAGATGAAGGGTTTTGCCTTCCCAGCACACATGGTGGAAGGCTGCAGGGCTCGGCTCCCCACCACCTTCCCGCATTTCCTCCTAGTTTTCCCCCTAAGTTCAGCTCGACACATACCTCCAGAGTGCGTGCTGGGCACAAGACACCGGTGTGTTCATTGCAGCAGAAATTCTGATAAGCTTTCATTATAAAGCAGCTTTTCCTAAATTATAGTAACTGTTTCTATCAGTGAACACCCACCTCTTTTACCATCTTAGGAATCCCTAGGTTACAAATGGTAAAATAGTACTAAAGGCCAGATAGCTAACCTGAAGGCCAAGGATCTGTAATATTTAACGTTCTATTCATTTGTTCCTCTGCATTGCTGACACGGAACATGAACAAATGATTGGGAGGCCTGTGGATGCATCAGACCAAAATGTATTTGCAATTGAATATCTCTCTTTTGAGAGAAATAAAGGATGTTAAAAAAATTAGTAGTTTAATATATGAAAGTTTAAAATATATGTTCTTTTTTTTTTATCTTTTATTTAATGAATATAAATTTCCAAAGTACGACTCATGTGTTACAATGGCTTCCCCCCCCATACCGTCCCTCCCACCCACAACCCTCCCCCTTCCCACTCCCTCTCCCCTTCCATTCACATCAAGATTCATTTTCGATTATCTTAATATACAGAAGATCAGCTTAGTATACCTTAAGTAAGTATTTCAACAGTTTGCTCCCACACAGGAACATAAAGTGAAAAATAATAGATGATTTTTTTTAAATGATGATGAAATCAGAGCAGACCTATTGTCATGTTTAATCCCAGTGAGAGTCAAGTTGGGAATTGATAATTTCTTTCTTTCTTTCTTTCTTTTTTTTTTTTTTTTTTTTTTTACAGAAGATCAGTTTAGTGTACATTAAGTAAAGATTTCAGTCATTTGCACCCCCATAGAAACACAAAGTGAAATATACTGTTTGAGTACTCGTTATAGCATTAAGCCTCAGTGTACAGCACGTTAAGGACAGAGATCCTACATGAGGAGTAAGTGCACAGTGACTCCTGTTGTTGACTTTACCAATTGACACTCCTGTTTATGGCATCAGTAATCTCCCCATGCACCAGTTATGAGTTTCCAAGGCTATGGAAGCCCCTTGAGTTCTCCGACTCTTATCTTGTTTAGACACGGTCATAGTCAAAGTGGAGGTTCTCTCCTCCCTTCAGAGAAAGGCACCTCCCTCTTTGAAGACCTGTTCTTTCCACTGGGATCTCACTCACAGAGATCTTTTTGCCAGAGTGTCTTGGCTTTCCATGCCTGAAATACTCTCATGGGCTTTTCA
The DNA here is from genome assembly GCF_051225735.1 of Oryctolagus cuniculus. Taxonomy (NCBI): domain Eukaryota; kingdom Metazoa; phylum Chordata; class Mammalia; order Lagomorpha; family Leporidae; genus Oryctolagus; species Oryctolagus cuniculus. The sequence continues at coordinate 40,106,491 of NC_142886.1, read as the reverse complement.
GCCAGATCCGAGTGCCTTTAGGGCTGATTCTGAGGCCAGAGTGCTATTTAGGACATCCGCCATTCTATGAGTCTGCTGAGTATCTCACTTCCCATGTTGGATCACTCTCCCCTTTATTTATTCTATCGGTTGGTGTTAGCAGATACTAGACTTGTTTATGTGCTCCCTTTGACTCTTAGTCCTTTCATTATGATCAATTGTGAACTGAAATTGATCACTTGGAGTAGTGAGATGGCATTGGCACATGCCACCTTGATGGGATTGAATTGGAATCCCCTGGTATGTTTCCAACTCTACCAATTGGGGCAAGTCAGCCCGAGCATGCCCCAAATTATACATCTCTTCCCTCTCTTATTCCCACTCTTATGTTTAACAGGGATCACATTTCAGTTAATTTTCAACACTTAAGAATAACTGTGTGATAATTACAGAATTAAACCAGTCATATTAAGTAGAACAGACAAAAAAAAAATACTATGAGGGATAATGTATTAAGTTGTCCATTAGCAGTCAGGGCTATGCTGATCAAGTCACCATTTCTCATAGTGTCCATTTCACTTCAGGAGGTTTCCTTTTTGGTGTTCAGTCAGTTGTCACCGATCAGGGAGAACATATGGTATTTGTCCCTTTGGGAATGGCTTACTTCACTCAGCATGATGTGTTCCAGATTCCTCCATTTTGTTGCAAATGACTGGATTTCGTTGTTTCTTACTGCGGTATAGTACTCTAAAGAATACATATCCCATAATTTCTTTATCCAGACTATCGTTGATGGGCATTTAGGTTGGTTCCAGGTCTTGGCTATTGTGAATTGTGCTGCAATAAACATTAGGGTGCAGACCGCTTTTTTGTTTATCAATTTAAACTCCTTTGGGTAAATTCCAAGGAGTGGGATGGCTGGGTCGAATGGTAGGGTTATATTCAGTTTAAACTGAAGTGATGCAGGTCTGCAGACCATGCTGTCATGAGGCTGGGATTCAGGGTGTCTGATTTAGATAAGGCTGGGATTCAGGGTGTCTGATTTAGATAAGGGGTCAGGAAGTATGAACCACTATTTCCTTTCTGGGTCTTCAGACCATATGCAGTTACAATACACTGACTTAAGATTTCCAGTGAATTAAACTTTCCAGTGATTTATAAGACATTGAAATGCATTACCAGGAGCAGTTATTGAATCTTCCTTCAGACATAATTAACAAAAAGACTTTATTAAAAAAAGAAGAAAGGCAATACTTTAAGTTTCATTAGGGCAAAAGTAAGTTCTAGAAGCCTGCATGTGGTTTGCTAGTAGTAATTCCACTCCTTGGATGTTTGTTTTGCTTGTTTGTTCCTCTTTCTGATTCTGAGGATTGGTAGATTTTCCTCCTATTTAGAACAAAAGTGGAGAAGCCAGTGCCACCTTCACTATCTACCCCCAGGCACGGCAAATCCCTCTTCCCACTGGCTGTGCCATGGAGGGTTCTGGAGAAGCAGCTGCCAGAGCCGGAATGTGGCAGTGCAGGGCATTCTAGGCAGAGCCCGAAGCTTTTGTAGCTCTGCCTCTTGTTTTCTCATAGAAGCATGTGTGGTATGCAAGTATATTTATTTGAAATAGAAGAAGAAAACTCTGCATACTCCTCCCGGGTTAAGAAGCAAAACCTTCCATTCCTATGTGTTTGGAGCCCTCTGGTTAGCTCTCCCTGGTTGCATTTCCCTTCCTCTGCCCCAGAGATAATCATTATCCTGAAGTTTTTAAATCATTCATGCACATCTTTATATTTTATGACATATTTTTACATATTTTAAATAATACATGTTATTGTTCTGCTTATTTTAAATCCTTACACAAATGCAAATTGCTCTTTTTCTCCTCATTATGTTTTTAGGATTTATCTGCATTGATACATGTTTCTTTCATTTATTCTCCCTGATGTATAGTATTCTGTTGTGACCTTCTTTTACCATCTAGAATCAAGTAATAAGTAGACTCCAAGTGTTAGAGATCAGTTGATAGAAATATTAGCTTCATTAGTGAGACAGCTCTGTTGGAGGGATGGGCTTGCTGAAATGCAGTCCAAATTAAGCGAATTTAACCTTCAAATCACACCCTGGGTGGTTTACCTAGGATGCCTCTCTGCCTTGCCATGAGGGCCTACCACTGTGGTACTGGGGAGCGGAATGGTGTGTATGCCTCCCACAGTCAGGTGGCCCTAATAGAGAAGAGGAGGATGGGGCCACCCATTGGACAAGTCACTTTTCTAAGAGGAATGAGAAGGTAGAGAGAGGCTGGAACGTTGGTCCCTCTGTACGGAAATACAAAAACAGGGAAAGAGAGGTTTTCCCTTTTGTATGTCTGTCCTCCCATGGATGGGCTCATTTGCTGTGATCACGAATGAGGCTGCAGTGAATATTGCTCTGTCTCCATCTACAAGTGGGAGAGCATCTATAGGGCCCCTACACGTGCGGTCATAGCACGTGCACGTCAGCAGCTTGACTTGCTCTCCCCATGGTTGTGCAGGTTCACTCTCATCATCAGCACGTAGGCATTGTCCTCACCCATAGTTGTTAGAAAATGCTCGCCTTTGCCAGTTTGATGGGTGTGAAATGGCACCCTTTGTTTTTTTTAAAGATTTTATTTTATTTTTATTTTTTGAAAGGCAGAGTTACAAAGAGGGAGAGACAGAGATTTTCCATTTGCTGGTTGGTTCACTACCCAGATTACTGTAAGGGATGAAACCGGGCCAGTCTGACGCCAGGAACCAGGAGTTTCTTCTGGGTCTGCCACATCCTCTGCTATTTTCCCATGTGCATTAACAGGGAGCTGGATCTGAAGTGAAGCAGCTGAGACTGAACCCACGCCTGGGTGGCATGCCTGCGTCGCAGGTGGAAGCTGCACCTGCTACACCACAGTGCAGCCCTGAAATGACATCTGGTATTTTAATTTCTCTGATTACTAGTAAAGTTCACTATCATTTGGGTTTCCTGTTATGTTCATTCCTGTTCATGTTATTGAGCCACATAAGTAGTACTTGTATATTCTGAGCAATAATTCCTTCTCATTTATAAGACAGAAATCTTCACCCACTTGTAACTTATCCTTTCTTTTTCTTTGGTAAAGGGGAGAAAGTTTTGATATTTATCAAGGATACGTATTTTCCCAGAAGTTTTGGGGAAATCCTGATAGAAGAGAAAGTTTAGGACTCTTTGATAAGTCCAAAGTCTAGAATTATGTGGAGAATGAGTATAGTGTCATGAGCATACTTGTGATTTTTCTGCCCATTGGGGTTCTCAGGTTATCTTTGAACAGTTTCTGACCTTTTTTTCCTACATTATGTTAGCCAGTTTAACAAGCACTTTCTAAGATTATGTTACTTTTCAAGTTTACAGAATTTAATGTTTAGTGCTTAAGTTATGATTTTTTTCTGTCTTAATATAGTTGCACGAAAAGGCAACCCCTCTAGTCTACCAAAAAGCAAATTTGTCTACCTCTTGGCAACTGTCTGTGTGAAACACAGCTTTTCCATTTTAACAAATTCCATTACAAGTTACCATATTAATGTTGTATTAATGTTTCATTATCTTTCAGAGCTTGTAGACACTGCCATCATCCAGTCTCTGAGTACCAAATTGCATATGGTGATAATTATATTAGGAAAATGCATCATGATTTTGGTAATTCTTCATTAGTATCGTTTCTTAAAGGACCATAGACTTTTGCCAGTAGTAGAGCCTTACAGAACAGAAGGGTCAGTCTCTTGTTTCACACATGCAAGGTTAAATGACCTACCCAAGGTCACACACCTCAGCGGGCACACAATAGAACTAGGACCCAGGTCTCTCAGCCGCTGCCCAATGTGTTTGCCATTGCAATGGATTATAGGAGCATAACATTATTCTATTTGTATAAAGTTGATGTGGGTTTCAACAGATAGATTTCTTTGACTGATAGGTCTCAGTACATTTGGCCTATTGATGATTGTATCTTTTAGCTTCTTAGTACTAAAGGAGTTATTCAGCATACTTCTTTAAATTGGCTTTATGGAAATAATGTATACTGTTTTCCTTCCTTATTTTCTACTGTATTTACATGCTAGTCTTCCCAGTAGGTTGTATAAATAAGTTAAATGTTATGGTAAATTATTCCAAAATGGCATATTAACAGTTTGCATAAATTAAAACTACAGCGGAATGCTTTGAATCAGATTGTAACTAGATGTAAATTTGTAAATGTGTGTAGTTATTTTTAAATATAACTTTTCCTTGCATGAATGCCTTTATTTTATTTACTTAAGTTAGTGTGTTGAACAATGCAATTAGTATATTCCACCTAAGAACTAAACTATTACCGTTAACTCAGATATACCCAGGTATTCCTCCACTCATTGGAGACCTCACACTTCCCTAACATTTATTTTTTTTTAATTTTTAAATTTTGTTTGATTTATTTATTTTGCTTGAAAGTCAGAAGTCAGAGTTACACACAGAGAGGAGGAGAAGCAGAGAGAGAGAGAGGTCTTCCATCCGCTGGTTCACTCCCCAGTTGGTTGCAACGTCCGGAGCTGCGCTGATCTGAAGCCAGGAGCTTCCTCCTGGTTTCCCACATGGGTGCAGGGGCCCAAGGACTTGAGCCATCTTCCACTGCTTTCCCAGGCCATAGCAGAGAGCTGGATAGGTAGTGGAGCAGCCGGGTCTCCAGCCGGCGCCCATATGGGAGGCCGGCACTGCAGGCAGCAGCTTTACCCGCTATGCCACAGCACCGGCCCCACACTTCCTCAACCTAAAACTTTATAATAAGAGCATGACAATGTATATATCAATAATTCTTCTAATGTTTATCATTTTATGTATAATTATAATTAATTCATTTAAAGTGTGTATAGAATTCCATTGTACAGATTTACCACAGTTTATCTGTTCTCTTATTGATGAATACTTGCTGTTTTTCTCCCAACTTTGTTTCTGTTATTACTGATAATGCCAAGTGATATTTCCAGTCACTCATGGCAGTTTGCACTTCCACCAGCAACGTGTGAGAGGTCCTGTTGATCTACATTCTTTTCAACTCCTACTATTCTGAGATTTCTTGATCTTTTCCAGTCCAGTGTGTTTAATCTCATTGTAGGCTTGATTTCTCTGATTAATAATGAGTTATCTACCCTATCTCATGCTATTGGTCCCTTCTGTGATGGATTCATTCTGGTTTTAATACATTTTTCTATTGCAGCTTCCTTTGCTTTGAATGTGTTCTTTACATGTGTTCTCATATCATACACAAACCTTGTCAGCTAGCAAGTATCTTCTCCCATTTGTGGCTTGTCTGTTTACGTTGTCAGGTATCTTTAGGGAGCTAAGTGAAATTTCATTCGGGTGAATTTATGAACTTTTTTTTAGTTAGAATGATTCTATCTGACTCAAGTTCAGAGAGATATTGCCTATACTTGCTTCAAAATTTTGCTGTTGACAATTAAGTCCTTGACTCTTCTAGAATGGGTTTTGGATATAACCTGGTGTTTGGGGACCAGTTTCACTCTTTTCTGTGCAGATAACTGAGACCTCCAGCTCTGATTCTCGGTTGTGCCCTCTTTTCTCTGCTGTTCTGCCCTGCAGTCTCTCTCCTTGTGTTTTCTGTTCTGTTCCATGGGTCACTTAATCTGTCCCTACACCAATGTCTCATTGTCCTCATACAATCTTAATATCTATAGGACAAATCTGTCTCCTTAGTTTTCTGCTTCATCAGTTTATTGATTATTTCCAGTTCTTTGATTTTCTGTGTAAATTCTAGAACCAGCTCCTTGAGATCCTAAAAGCCTAGGGCAGCCGGCACCGTGGCTCAATAGGCTAATCCTCCACCTGCAGCGCCGGCACACCAGGTTCTAGTTCCGGTCGGGGCGCCGGATTCTGTCCCAGTTGCCCCTCTTCCAGGCCAGCTCTCTGCTGTGGCCAGGGAGTGCAATGGAGGATGGCCCAAATCCTTGGGCCCTGCACCCGCATGGGAGACGCACCTGGCTCCTGGCTTCAGATCAGCACGATGCGCCGGCTGCAGTGCACCGGCCGTGGCGGCCATTGGAGGCTGAACCAATGGCAAAAGAAAGACCTTTCTCTGTCTCTCTCTCACTGTCCACTCTGCCTGTCAAAAAAGAAAATTAAAAAAAAAAAAAAAAGCCTTGGGTAGACATTTGGCACACTGGTTAAGATACCATCTGACATGCCCTCTTAGCACTGCCTGGGTTTGAGTCCCCACTGCACTCCCAATTCCAGCTTCCTGCTAATGCACACCCTAGGAGGCAACAGGCTATGGCTAAAGTACTTGGGCCCCTGCCACCTGCATTGGAGACCCAGGTTGAGATCCAGGGTTCTGGCTTTAGCCAGACTGCCTAGCCATTGCTGTTGTGGACATTTGGGGAGTGAACCTGCAGGTGGGTGATTTCTGTCTGTATGTCTTTCTGCCTCTCTTTCATTCTCTCTGCCTTTCAAATAAAATATGTAAATAAATAATATTTTTAAAAAATCTAAAACTCTGTTCATATTTTAATTAATATGGTGTTGAATTTGCAGATCAGTTTCTAGGAAATTGACATGTCAGCGATACTTTATCCTATCCATAAGTATAGTATGTATTTCATTTAATGGGGCATTGCTTAAAGCCTTTCAGAGGATGTTGATACTTTTCTGTAACATCATACCCCACCATCCCCATCATAATCATAATGGTTTTCACTTACACAACGTTTCCTGTGTACCAGGCCCCACGCTGTTCCTTAATAATCAGCCTTCACCACAACATTATGAGGCGTATCTTGTTAGTGTGAGACATCACACGTAGGACACTGGTGTGCAGAGAGGTTAATTGACTTGCTGGAGATCACACAGCCGTAAATCGCAATGGTAGAGGCAGGATTCTGACTCAGGGTGCCTGGATATACAGATCATGCTTTTAACCACTACTTTGTATTGCAGGCAAGGGTTTCTCTTTTCTTGTTGGACTTACCTTACATAGTTTATAGTTTTGCTGCTATTATAAATCGTAGATTTTAAACTTTTTTATTATAGAAGTAAAGCTGATTTTTTAAACTTAACATTTTAAAATGTATTTGAAAGACAGAGAAAGAGAGAGAAAGACAGAGAGAGAGAGAGAATATCTCTGTCTGATTACTCCCCAAATGCCCAGCAGCAGCTGGACTGAGCCAGGCTGAGCCAGAAGCTGGAAACTCCGTCTCAGTATCTCAATCCAGGTCTCCCATGCAGGTGGCAGAGACCCAACTACTTGAGCCATGATTGCTGCCTCCCAGGATGCTCACTGGCAGGAAGCTGGGATCAGGAGCAGAGCCAAGTTCAAACCTGGGTGCTCTGATATAGGACGTGATCATCCCAAGTGGCGCCTGAAATACTAAACTGATTTTTGTATATTGATCGTATTCCAACAGCCTTGCTAAATTTGTAGATTTTTAAGAGTATTTCTATAAAGATAGTAAGCAAAACCATGGAAAATAGTAACCTTTTTTTTTTTTTTTATCTTTCTGATCCTGATATCTTTAACTTCTCTCTCTCTCTCTCTTTTTTTTTTTTTTTTTTTTTTTTGGACAGGTGGAGTTATAGACAGTGAGAGAGAGAGACAGAGAGAAAGGTCTTCCTTCCATTGGTTCACCCACCCCCAAATGGCCGATACGGCCGGCACTATGCCGATCCGAAGCCAGGAGCCAGGTGCTTCTTCCTGGTCTCCCATGTGGGTGCAAGAGACCAAACACTTGGGCCATCCTCCACTGCCCTCCTGGGCCACAGCAGAGAGCTGGACTGGAAGAGGAGCAACCGGGACTAGAACCCGGCGCCCATATGGGATGCTGGTGCCACAGGTGGAGTATTAACCATGTGAGTCATGGCACCGGCCCCTTTAACTTCTTTTTTCTTAACTTACTGCATTGGTGAGGATGTCTAGTGGTGATGGTGCCTTGTTCTGTAGCACAAGGGGAAAGATTTCAAATGTTATCTCTTAGTTTGATCATAGCTATAGGTGCTTTATAGTTAGGTCCTTTTTCAGATTAAAGAAGTTCCCATCTAGTCTAGTTTGAGTTTTTTGCTTTTTAAAGTTTTATTCATTTATTTGAAAGGCAGAGAGAGAGAGAGAGAGAGAGAAACAGACAGACAGACATCTTCCATCTGCTTGTTGGGGCTGGGTAAGGCTGAAGCCGGTAGCCCAGGGCTCTATCCAGGTCACCGGAATGGTTGGCAGGGATCCAAGTATTTGGATCATTATTTGTTGCCCCCTAGGTTCATTAGCAGAAAGCTAGCTCAGTAGTAGTGCCAGGACTCAACCCCAGGCATTTCAATATGGGGTACAGGCATCCCAAGGGACAGCTTAACCCACTGTGACACTGTGCCTGCCCCTGAATTTTTTTTAATTCAAAAATGAGCATTAAATTTTATTACATGCTGTTTTGATATCTTTCGAGAGGATACCATTTTTTCTCTAATCTGCTAATGTAGTAAATGATGTATGTATGTATATTTAGCTTTTTTAAATTTTAAATGGTAGAATTTTATTTACTTTTTTCATTTTTATTTTTATTTAGTTTTAATATCAACCCGTCTTTTATATTTTTGGTATAAACCCAATTGGGGCATGCTGTTGTCTTTTTATATATTTGAGACAAGAGAGGAAGACCTCAGCCCCATTTTAGGCACCTGCACACACATACATATCCCAAGTCAAATGTTAGTAAACCTTGTAGTGTCAAGGTTACACTGCCCTCATACAGTGAGTAAGGGAGCATTCCTCTTTTTCTATTTGGCAAAATATCTTGCTATTTGTATATAGAATGTTACCTTGATATTTGTATAGCTTTCAAATTATTAACGTATATAATCAGAAACCTCTTGCTTTTGAAAATGCATTGTTTTCTGCTACTTGAAAACTCCAGTTTCTACCATGATATTCCAAACTATTAAGTATTATAAATGAATTAAAAGTACAAAGATATTAAAAAACTATAACCAAATATTACTAGTTATCTATGTAAAAAATTATTGTTTCCTATACCCTGCAGATATTTTAATATATATTTTACATAAAAAGACTAGAGCTGCAGTCTATGTAGGTCTCTTTCTGCTCATTCTTGCTCATGGTGACTTGTCTCCTGGTAAATTTGCATTTGACTTTCTGGTATTCATTAGCCTTGAAAAATAATTTGCGAGGCTTTCATGGGCTCAGGATGAAGGACTCTTCCTCAGAGTAGCTTGCTTGTGTCTGCCAGGCTCTAGGGAGCACCACCAGCACAGCCATGTTTAAACACTCAAGGTGTGCTAAGATCAGGGTTCTGGTTTACCCAAGGGCCAGTCAGCAGCACAACCCAATAGAGATGGCTTATCGTTTTTTTCCTTCATTTTTCTTTTTCTCAGCAACAGGGACTCTTTCACAAAAGCTTTTGGGTTTCAGCTTAATGTGAGGAAGTTAATCCTGTAAGATGACCGTACTGAGCTTCTGGCCTCTTCACCCACACAGCTGTGAAACCAAACTCAAGTGAATGACACAGGCCGATGCCTTCAGGACAGAAGTGGGTTTGGAATGCCAGCTTTCTACTCCACCTCTTTGGGTTTGATCTACTCCAAGAATTTGACCTGGCAGTTCCCCAGTATCTTTTTAACTCTTCAGAAATTTTAAGATGATTTTGCTCTAGTATCATTTGTAAGGTATAGCAGTTCTGGTGTTTTCATTGTGCTGTATCTTCTGTCACACTTTGGAGATGACCACATGGTCTTCTGACCACTTACTGTTCTTGCATTAAATATCATTAAAAAGATATAAACTGAATGTTTATTTTTGTGTGACATAAGAGCATAGTATCAGGAAATAGTAATATAATTTAATGCCTGTATCATTGAATTTCAATTTTCTTATTGCATCCATTCTTTATGAAAAGAAACCATGCAGCTGGCGCTGTGGATCACTTGGCTAATCCTCTGCCTGCGGCGCTGGCATCCCACATGGGCGCCGGGTTCTAGTCCCGGTTGCTCCTCTTCCAGTCCAGCTCTCTGCTGTGGCCCAGGAATGCAGTGGAGGATGGCCCAAGTGTTTGGGCACCTGCACCCGCATGGGAGACCAGGAAGATGTACCTGGCTCCTGGCTTTGGATCGGCACAGTGCCGGCCATATTGGCCATTTGGGGGTGAACTAACAGAAGGAAGACCTTTCTTTCTGTCTCTCTCTCTCTCACTGTCTATAACTCTACCTGTCCAAAAAAAAAAAAAAAAAAAAAAAAAAAAAGAAAAGAAAAAAGAAAAGAAAAGAAACCATGCAGTGTTTTTTGTTTTTATCAAGGTACTAAAGGTACTATATCTAAAAATTACTTCTCTTGAACTTAACATCAAGATTTGTTGAAATAAATTCTTGCTATATTCATGCTTAGTATAAAATAATTGAGGGCCAGCTTTGTGACACAGTGTTTTTAACAGCAGCTTATGGCGCAGGCATCCCATATCAGAGCAAGAGTTTGAGTCCTGACTGCTCCACTTCCAGTCCAATTTCCTGTTAACATGCCTGGAAGGCAGTGTGATTACTTGGTCCACCGACTTGAGAGGCCTGGATGGAGTTCCTGGGTCCTGACTTCAGCCTGGCCCAGCCCAGGCCATTGCAGCAATTTGAGGAGTGAACCAGTGGCTGGAGGTCCTCTCTCCTGTCTCTTTCTCTCTCTCTGTCACCCTACATTTCAAATAGATAAATAAATCATTTTAAAAATAATAACGGATTAACTGTGTCTCGGTATGTCAGCAGGTTTTCCAGAGCTTCACTGACACTCACTGCTAGGACGTACCACAGCACAAGAAGATGGGGAGGGGGGGTGGGAATCAGGGAATCAGCAGAGGGAAATGCGTATGGGACGAAGTCCCGGGGAAACCAGGTCCAAGCTTCCTAGAGTTCTCTACCCTTGGAGTCACACAGAACACCCTCGATTCCACCAGCAAAAGCTGTGGAACTGCCAACCAGGGAGGCTCAACAGCCTCAACACGTGGGGTTTTTATTGCAAGTTGATCACAGAGGCACTCCCTGCTTGGCATGTACCAACATTCCAGACTCTTAGTAGGAGACCAGTGTTCAGATTAAACCAGGTTGAGTGCACACACTGTCAGAGACACAGTGATGCACTCGTATCATTTAATGGTCGTGGGGACCTTCCTGAAATCCTAGCTCCCACATGCCAGTCAAGGGCCAACCTTGTGAGCAGGATAGTGGTCAGGTCTGCTCTGTGGGCTCTTTGCCACATGCGGAACACTTCCTGTGTGGCAAGCACTGTTCTAAGCTCTTTACTCATTTAATTCTCACAACAACCATTTCACTGAGGCACACAGAGGTTAAGAAACTTGTCCAAGATTGCACATCTAGTAAGTACTAAAACAAGATCCAAACTCAGGCTTCAGAACCCATGACATTATTGAATGCTTTCTTGTCTTTTTTAGGGATTATTTGTATTTTGTCTCACCTCATGGGTAAGACATTTCGTACATTTACATGGGAGTGTGATTAAGAGAAATTGTCTTCATGTAGTCTCTTTTAATCTTCAGTGTTGTCTGTGGCTTTTAATTTTCCGACGTGGAAAATCGTTCTAGTTGTGATCTGCCGACCCTTCTGACCTCACAGGCCTTTCGTGGTCTTTGTCTTTCTGGCTTGGATAATCTGAGCTGTTTTTCCATCAGCCTACAGAAGGTTTGTCTGGTCCTCGACCACCAGTTTGCTTCCACTGTTCTTTGTATTTCCTGTGGCATCTTTGAGCTGATCCATTAGAACTGCAAGAGAGAAGGAGTCACAGCCCTACCGTTTACCAACAAAGGCAGGGTAGCTATCTTAGTTCAGCCTGCTGCAACAAAAATACAAAAAACAGAAAGCTTATCAACAAGAGAAATTTACTGTTCACACTTCTGGAGGGTACAGAGTCCAAGAGCATGGAGCAAGCAGATCCAACCTAGAGTCTTCCGGTTCTTACATGGTAACTTCTAGCTGTGTCCTCACAGAGTGGAAGGGGAAAACTCAGGCCATATCAGCCCCATTCATGAGCATTCTCATAAGCTAATTACCCCAATACTGTGACAGGATGATTAGATTTCTGTGTGAATACTCAGACCACAGGGACAGCATTGTCTGTTTTATTTCCTTCCTTGGTGTTCCACTAACTGTGCTGGCCATATTGCTGGCCCTCATGCATTGGACAGTGACTCCTGGAAGACCATCTGGGATATAGCTGGTAATTAAGAGCTTACCGCTCCGCAAGTGTGCTTTAGATTATCCTTTTCTGATTGAAATGAAAGGATTCACCATTTGCCATATCCATTCCTAAGAAAATGCATGATAGCTTCAAGAAAAGTTTGATTGTTAACACATGTGCTGAAATATGATACAGATGTTTAATGTCTTGCTGTAATATTATTTTACTGTTCACAGTCACCTGCTTTTTTGATTCCTGTCTAAGTTTGCTTCTTTATTCCTTAACACCTGTTCCCAAGAATATATTTGCAGTCTGTTTTCTTTTCTAAATGCTTGGTACATATGTTAGAAAAATGTTGATTTCTTTCTAGTGTCTTTCAGGAAGTAGCTTACGGATTCTTTCTTATTTTATTTTCAGTTTTTATTTCAGTGTAATACCTTAATACTGTTTATATTTGAATACCACATAGGAAGTCATGCGATATGACTGTGGTATCACACTTACTTAATGGATAGGAAAAAAGTTATTTCTAGTTTTCACATTTAAAGGAGAATTCTAGAACTTCATACTATGCATGATGATAAGTGTATTGTATTTCTTTAGGCTTAGAAAACTTGCATCTAATTCATTACACTTTTGTGATCCTGTGCATTTAGTTGTTGGAGACTTTCTCCCTTCTTTAAAATAAAATTTTTAAGAAGACTTATTTATTTGAAAGGCAGGGCTGAACCAGCCATCTCATGGGATGTCAGCATCATGTGTAGCGGCTGAGCCCGCTGCACCATAGCGCTGGCGTTCACTCCCTTCTGTTTCAGTCTTTGCGTCTGTAATTCCCTCCTTCAACATCACATCATCAGAGAGACCTTCCCCAAGCGGAGTAACATCGCCCCATCCCCCACCTCAATACGTTTATGCTGCTTTGTTTCTGCTTTGTTTTATCTGGGAAGCAGACAGACAGACCAACAGACAGACCCAGAGAGCCCCTGTCTGCCAGTTCACTCTCCAAATGCCCACAACAGCCAGGCCTGGATGGAGGCCAAAGATGGGAGCTAGGAACTCAATCTAAATCTCCAGTGTGGGTGGTAGGGACCTAATTACTGGAGCCATCACCCTGCCTCCCAGGTCTACACTGGCAGAGAACTGGAATCAGGAGGTGGAGCTGGGTGTCAAACCTCAGCACTTAGATGTGGGACTCAGGCATCTCAACAGCTCAACTAAATGCCTGCTACCCAGGGCTTGTTTGAGTCCCAGCTTCTCCATTTCCAACCAGCTCCCAGTAAATGCACCTGGGAAAAGCAACAGATGAAGGCCCAAGTACTTGGGTGCCTGCCACCCGAATGGCACAGTATTTATGTTAGATATGACATTTGGTCTTTCTTACTTCAGGTTATGTGAGAGTTGAAAATGACATCCAGATCAACCTTAGGTTTAGGTTCTAGTAATTAACTAACTAAAAAGTTAACAATGGATATATTGAATCTCTAAGCTTGGTCAAACTTTCTGATACTTTGGTCTGTGTCTGAGGATTGTATATCTGCCATAAATCATCAAAACTATAATCAACCAGAACTCCTGCCAAATTTCAAGATACTAAATGTATACCTTGATCTTTTTGTGCCAACTGGAAATATTTCAACACAGAAATGCACAGAGAATAATAACACTTGCCCTTTGGCCACCTAATTTTTTCCAGTCTTAATATTTGCCATAGTTGCTACAGATTTTTAATATCACACATAGAGCTGAAAACCTTTATGTGTTCTTTCCAGATTCCTCTCTTTGTCTTTCTACAGAGAACCACGGTCCATAGTTTTGTTTTTATCAACCTGGTGCATGTTTAAATGCAACTGCATAGGTACTTATTAATAAATAATACGCTGGCTTGTTTTACATGTTTTCAAATGTATAAAAGAGGCGGTGTCAGCAAGCTCATGAGGAATGTGTATTAGGAAGAAGCTCTGCATGGATTTCAATCTTGATGTGAATGGAAAGGGAGAGGGAAAGGGGAGGGAAGTTATGGGGGGGAAGCCATTGTAATTCATAAGCTGTACTTTGGAAATTTATATTCATTAAATAAAAGTTAAAAAAATTTTTTTTACCAAAATTATCTTTTAGTTCCATTCTTCCTTGAAGTTTCTGAAGTACCCTCATAGGTGGTCTGGTATCATATGTAACTTCCACCTTGATTTTTTCTTCATCCATAACGATGCATGCAGCTCATGCAGTTCATTCATTCTCATTGCCATGCAGTATTTCATGGAAGGGTGATTATATGTTTTCCTTATCTGATCTCTTGTGTAAGGCTATTTAAGTTCTCTTCAGTCATTCAGTATTTAATTGGTGCTTTTTTGGACCTTTCCGTTTGGGCACATGTGCAAGAAGTGCCCTAGGGCAGTGTTGTGTGATCTTTGCACCTGTGGCACTCGCTGACCGTGAGAGTGTGTAAGAAGCATCCCTAGGCAGAAAGGTGCTTAAGCTAGAAGGAAACTGCCTGCCTGTCTGCCTAGGAGACCTGGGGGTGGGCTGTACCTTGCCACACCTGTCAACCAGCTGTGCACAGTCAGAGGAGGCTGTGCCTACTGCAGTGGTCTCTGTATATTGTTGGGAGAATTCTTAAAAAGTATGTATTTCCACATGCATTTTTAGATAGAAGGCTAAAACTTCTCAAGTTTAAATGCTGTCGAAGTATATAATTTCCAGTGTATTATAGATAGTGACACTCAAAAGTGAAATATCCCTCTTTTAAAATGTATATGGTAGGATCTTAATACCATAATGATTTGATACTCATTTTTCTTTAAAAATTGTATGAACAGCATTTATGACTATGTGAACAAGTTCTTGAATATCTTTTTAAGATTTATTTTATTTATTTGAAAGAGTTACAGAGAGAGATAGAGACAGAGAGAGAGGTCTTCCATCTGCTGGTTCATTCCCCAGATGGCTGCAATGGCTGGAACTGCACCAATCTGAAGCCAGGAGCCTGGAGCTTTTTTGGGTCTCCCACGTGGGTGCAGGGGCCCACGGACTTGGGCCATCTTCTACTGCTTTCCCAGGCCACAGCAGAAAGCTCGATTGGAAGAGGAGCAGCCGGGACTAGAACCAGCATCCATATGGGATGCCAGCGCTTCAGGCCAGGGCTTTTACCTGCTGTGCCACAGCATCAGCCCTTGAATAATTTTTAAATTTTGTATCTTTTTTAAAAAATTTACCTCATGCATCTATTAATCTTCCCCACTAAATGTTATCCTAATATAATTTTTTCCATCTTTTAGCTTTTTATTGCCAACATGTTTGAATTAGTTTTATTATAGCATTCCCTATTAGATGCACAGTTATGTGAGTTTTGATAACTTGCACAGCTTTGTAACCACAATTGGCATCCGAGATATTTATACCCTTTGTGATTGCTCTCTCCTAGCCTCTGACATCACTGATGTGAGTTTTGTCCCCATGTAGTTGCCCTTTTCAAAGTGTTTACAGATGGAATCATCCAGTCGTTGATCTTTCATATCAGGTTTCTTTCGCTTTTCAGGATTTATTTGAGGTTCACCCTTGACGTTGCCTGTGTCGGTGGTTCTGATTCCTGAGTAGCATTCTGTTGTGTGGCTATACCACAGCTTGTTGGTGGGTTTACTGGTGGACGTCTGAACTGCTTCTAGTTTGGGTCAATTGTGAATGGTTTTGCTGTGAACACTTGTGTTCAGGTCTCTGTGTGGATATCTGTTTTCATTTCTTTTGGGTTAATAAGTGGGATTTTGGGATCATATGGTGGATATCTCTTTTAAATTGGTAAGAGACTGGCAAACTTTTAAATTTATTTTAATTGAGAAGTAAAAATTTTATATATTTTTCATGTCCTGCATAATGTTTTGAAATATGTGCACATTGTGGATGGTTTCCTACTTGTCTGTCTAGATACACAATTGATTTCATTTGCTGGTCTTCAGTCAGCAGCCTTGCTGAATGTCTTCGTGTGCTATGGCTTCTGTAACAAATATCATAGACTGAGGGTTTAAGCAATGGAAATTTATTGCTTGTAATTCTGGAGGCAGACAGTATAAGACTGTGGTGCCAGCTTGGTCTGACTCTGGTCTGCCATCTGGTTCTGGTCCTTCCTGGATTACTGATGGCTTTCTTCTTGCTGTGTGCTCCTGTGATCTTTCCTTAGTGGAGAGAGAAAGAGGGGTAGAGAGAAAGATCTCTTCTTCCTCTTTTAGGGGCACAAATCCTATTATGAGGGCCTCCCCTTCATGACCTCGTTATCTCCCAAATACCATCACACTGAAGAATACGTCTTTAGTATAGAATTTAGGAGAAGACACATTGAGTACATTTATATTTAACACTAATTAACTTAATTCTAATAGTTAATCTTAGTAACAAAAGTTCATGTTTCAATGTATATTTTCTAAGCATACAATCGTATCATCTTCAAATAATAGTAGTTTTGTTTCTCTTTTCCAACTCTTATGTGATTGATTGATTTTTTCGTATTGCCCTGGCAAGGGCCTCCGGTGAAGTGGTGAATAAAATTTAGGTTAGCAAGTATCACGGGTATCCTGTTTCTTTCCTGTATTGGTGGAAGAGGAAGGCTTTACTATTTCACATTAAGCAGGAGGATTGTAATAGTTTTTTATTTTTTGTTTTGTTTTGGGAGACCAGATAACCTTTATTAGATTAAGGGACTTCCGACTTTTAAGAAATTTTATGGGCAGATACTGACTTTTTTCCGCTTCTGTTGACATGATCATGTTACTTTTCTCTTTTACTAATGTGATGAGATGCAGTAGATGTTAATAGTTAAAATAGAAATTATATTACACCATCAGGAAATGTAAGGCATAAGAAGTGCAAAATTATATAATGACTTTTTTGTTGAGGGCATTATGTATAGCATAAATCTATGGTGTCATCCTGCTAAATTTATTTATACCTAACAAGTACTTGGTAGGAATAAATAGATGAACAGAGAAATGGTTTAGAAGCAACAAGTAGGGTGGGGTTGTGGCATAGAGGGTTAAGCCATTGCCTGCAATGCTGGCATTCCATATGAGCTCCAGTTCAAGTCCCAGGTTGCTCCACTTCTGATCCAGAGCCCTGCTAATGCTCCTGGGAAAGCAGCAGATGACAGAACTTGGGCCCTTGCCACCCACACTGGAAGGCTGGATGGAGTTTCTGGCTCCTGGCTTCAGCCTGGCCCAGCTCCAGATGTTGCAGCCATCTGGGGAGTAAGCCAGAGGCTGGAAGATCACTCTGTGTTTCCTCTCTGTAACTCTGCTTTTCAAATAAATTAATAAATAAATCTTTTTAAAAAAGCAGCAGCAGCTGCAACAGGTAACTCGGGATTTGTGCCTAAATAGAAAATAATCCAGTATTTGTATATCTAGTCACCTTTTGGTAAAGGTTAAAGAAAGTATTTCTGTGTAAGTCTGAACAAATTTTCAAGAAACTGTAAAACCTTCCTCTGATATCAGTTCCTTTTATTCAAAGCTTGGCTAGACATTATTATATTAAGGTACCCATAGAGCTTTTTACCTCTGCCTCTATTCAGTCATGCATGTAACAAAGCCACGGACTGAGAGGTGATCGAACAAGAATATTCAACAAGACTTTTCTTGTTCCTAAGAATAGGATAATGCAGATAAGGCACACCTTGTTGCAAATTGATATTTCTCACCATGTCATATATATCTTGAATAATCTAATTTTTTTGAAGACATGTTATTTATTTGAAAGGTAGAGTGACAAAAGAAGGGGAGGAGACAGAGAGAGAGAGAGAGAAAGAGAGAGAAGTCCATTTTCATTTTTTTGGTTCAACAGCCAATAGCCAGGGCTAAACCAGATGAAAGCCAAGAGCCAGGAACCCATTTGGATCTCCTACATGGATGCAGAAACCCAAGTGCTTGGGCTGTGATCCATTGCCTTGCAGGTGCATTAGCAGGAAGCTGAATCAGAAGCATAAAGTATCCAGGACTTGAACCGGTCCCTCTAACAGGGGATGTGGGCATCCCCCAAAGCAACTTAATCCACTGCACCACAGCCTCCACCCCAAACAGTCTAATTTTAAGGTGAGTGGGTGTATATATAGGGTTATGGAAGCATATCATTGGTTTTTCACCTGTATGTAATAAACCATCACAGATGGTTTCTTACAGGTAATCTCTTTGGCTTGTTCTCATAAGCTTGTTTCTCTGGGTATTGTATTATTTGGCAATGGTTGGGAAAAGACAAAAATCATCTTTCAGAACCTGTCCATATACATTTCACATTGTCCTTCACTCTTAATAGGAACAAACAGAGCAGTAATACTTGACCCTTTCAATGAGGAGTTCATAATACATTGAGTAAGGATGTGGTTTTGTAGGATTGTGCCATAGTTAATATAATCATTCATGTAAATAAGAGGTGCTAAGAAATGGCAAGGAGCCAACATCTGGAACAGCAAAAATAATAAAAGGAAAGTAAGAGGAACTGACCTAAATTTCATAAAAGAAGAGGTATTTTTCTAATGTTTAAATGCAGAGGAAAGAAGTAAGACAGAGTAGACTAAAAGGAACAATAGTGATATTATGTAAGAGTCTGCCCACCAGAGCTTAATAAAAACAGTAGAGAACAGAAAAAGCAGGGCTAAATATTACATCCAATAGCTATTGAATAACGATCAAGGACAGAAAGAGGGGGAAATTCATTATGGCCAGAGACTGGTTAAAAAAGGCAGAAAGTACTGTTTGGGTCAATTCATATCAGGCAAACTAATAAAGGAAGGTAATATGTATCCTAATGATACACACATTGCTTAGCAACAAGTAACTTAGAAAAAGAAAAAGGAAATACAAAAAGCAATTAAAGGAAGAAAGGAACATGTGCCTGGTAAAGTAATCAGACACAGGCTGAAATGAGAAAAGCCAAGATGGAAAGTGAATTTAGACCTCAAAGACGTTTAAGATAAATGATCTCATTCATTATTGTCTCTTAGGTCAACTTTTTTAAAAGTTAGATACTGAATTATAATAATCATTAAGAGAATTGCGCAGAGTAGAGCTATGATTGCTATGGAAAGTGTCCTCCATACTGTAGATAAGGAGTGAAAATGATGTTTGTATATTCATATGATTTAATATTTTAAGAAAACACATTTTATGCAATATGATGAGAACAAATCTGTGGAAAATGATTACAAATATATAGGAAGGCTTTTGACAATGATTTTCATCTTTCATTTTCTTATTTTGGATATGAGTTGTTGCTTTGTACATATTGAGTACATTTGCAGCATTTGGATAGTGCATGTAACCTGTTTGTAAAGTTCAAAAGTGCCCTTAAATAAATAATAGCTTCTGAAGTCCAGTAGACCTTTAAAAATAAGGAAATTAATTCATCCTGTCCTCAGCAGTTAAAATAGAGTTGGTTTCCAATAGATGGATGTAGATTTAACGTCGTAGAGCTGAAAGCAATACAAACGCATCTAGAATCTCATGACAAGATTCCTCAGAACCGTCTTTTGGAATGATGCATGTGCAAGCTTCAAGTGTTCTCATGGTGGTCTTGTCTTTTGAAACAGGACAGTCTCAAGGCTTTTTTCCCCCACACGTTTAAGTGACCAACATTCCAAGGTGATGGAGAAAAGGGCACAGACTTAATAACAGATATAGAAGCAGTTGAACAGAACTGGTAATAATCAGGCTGTTACTGAATTTTGGAAGTTAAGTGTCATTCCTCATCCTATAATGTAATAGTGATTCCTGCCAGTGAGGTTTTACTGCTTAATGTTTTGAGATTGACAGGGGTAAATTAAAGTGCACCATTGCCTCTCAAGGTAGTTTGCCCATGTCATACTATGTGAAAGGATGCCTTTTGAGGTACTCTGTTTTGCTCATTACTAAAACCAAATGCTTTTAATTAAAGCAGAAGAGCAAAACAACTGCCATGCTGTTGGAGTAAAATACCGCATTTCACTAAGTTTGAGACACCATTGATTCTCAAGGAAATATTTTACTATGTACCACTAGTGATGAACAGTATTCTCATTAAGTTTTGAGGCACTGCTAAGATACCAAAAGACTGTAAGATGCATCCCGATTTTAGAGAGATCATGGGAAAAGGTGTCCGAATCCCTGAGATAAGGTAATGTGCAACCTAGCACTGAGTTGTCTCACCCTGTTTTTAAGGCTCACTCAGCTCTGAGTTGTCTTCAGATTTCATAACCAAGTATTCTGCCTTTTAAAAGCCTTTCTTGCCCCATTTCCCCTGTTCCCCACATGTAACCTTGACTTCCCTCGAAAATACTCTCAATCCTCTACCTCGAGGATTGCTCAGCGGACCATCTCAGTTACACATCTCTCCTTGCCCCCCCCCCAGCCTTTTTAGGGGATGTAAACCTCAGGTGTAGTGAGTCCGTGGCCTCATTCATGCCCTGTCTGCAGCTTCTGGACAGCAGGGCATGGAGACCTGGAGTTGGCACCATGATCTCTACACTGCCATGGTAGAGCTTTCATTCGGTATTGGTTGGACTCCTCGTAGGTGCCTGGCATTGTGTGGGTGCTCTGGGTTACAGCACTGGTCAAGGCATGGCCCTGTAGGCAAGAAAGTTGCCGTCTGTTGTAGGATAGGTGTATGAAAGCACAAGTTGCCTGACTTTAGTCGTGAGGCAGTGCTACCAGGAGCTAAAGTTCCTTTTCACTGCCTCCTCATTTGCTGTACCCCTCTTATTTTTCCTGACCCCCAACTTAGCCTTTTGTAATATCAAATTAATTTAATCCATCTTCCATTATACAGAAGCCTATCAGAACTTCTCCCCAAATTGGCTATGTAAACCCATGTCCAGACTTTAAACAGAACTGCTCTAATTCTGATGAACCACCCCAAATGGGGGCAGAAACAGCTCATTGTGAACATGGTATTGGACTATGTCTTGGAGATGCAATGTCAAAGAGACCTAGCCCCTCTGATTTTAGGTGACCCATAGAGCCTCATCAGCACAGGGGTACCTTCCTTCTTCTCCACCATCACCACCAGCACCCCAATGATAATGGTGGAAGCTCTAACTCTAACTCGGCCAAGCTTCTTGAAGACAGTCTGTGCTTGCCGCTTTCATGTTTCCACAGTCTTTTCCCCTTCTCAACTCAACACAGCACAACTTTTACCTCTAACAGCTCTACTGAACTAATTTGCATTGATTGATGAATTCAAGAATTCAGTGATTGATGAACTGGTTTCTTCTGAGGCCTTTCTCCTTGGCTTGTAGATACTTCTCCCTGTGTCTGTGTCCTGATCCCTCCTTGTAAGGACACCACTCCTGTTGAATTAGGTCCCGCCCATGTGACCTCATTTTAAAGGAATTAATTCTTTAAAATCCCTATCTGTATACACAGATTCTGAGGTTCTGGGGATCACGACTTTGACATGAATTTGAAGGGGACACAGTCCAGCCCATAATGCATGCACTGCCACTTCCTTTCAGCTGATTGCTTGGTCTCCTCTAATTTCTTTCCCTATCTTCAGTCTCATAATAAGGAGTCATTCCTTTTTTTTAAAACTTTTGTTTAGTAAATATAAATTTCCAAAGTACAGTTTATGGATTACAATGGCTTCCCCCCATAACTTCCATCCCACCCGCACCCCTCCCATCTCTCGCTCCCTCTTCTATTCCATTCACATCAAGATTCATTTTCAATTATCTTTATATACAGAAGATCAATTTAGAATATATTAAGTAAAGATTTCATCAGTTTGCACCCACACAGAACATAAAGTATAAAATACTGTTTCAGTACTAGTTATATCAATTCACATTGAACAACACATTAAGGACAGAGATCCTACATGAGGAGTAAGTACACAGTGACTCCTGTTGTTGACTTAACAAATTGACACTCTTGTTTATGGTGTCAGTAATCTCCCTAGGCTCTAGTCATGAGTTGCCAAGGCTATGGAAGCCTTTTGAGTTCACCAACTCTGATCATATTTAGACAAGGTTATAGTCAAAGTGGAAGTTCTCTCCTCCCTTCTGAGAAAGGTACCTCCTTCTTTGATGGCCCGTTCTTTCCACTGGGATCTCACTCACAGAGATCTTTCATTTAGGTTGTTGTTGTGGTGGTGTTTTGTTTTTTTTTTTTTTTTTTTTTTTTTTTTTTTTTTTTTTTTTTTTTTTGCCACAGTGTCTTGGCTTTCCATGCCTAAAATACTCTCATGGGCTCTTCAGCCATATCAGAATGCCATAAGGGCTGATTCTGAGGCCAGAGTGCTGTTTAGGACATCTGCCATTCTATGAGTCTGCTGTGTATCCCGCTTCCCATGTTGGATTGTTCTCTCCCTTTTTGATTCTATCAGTTAATATTAGCAGACACTAGTCTTATTTGTGTGATCCCTTTGACTCTTAGACCTATCAGTATGATCAACTGTGAACTGAAATTGATCACTTGGACTAGTGAGATGGCATTGGTACATGCCACCTTGATGGGATTGTTTTGGAATCCCCTGGTATGTTTCTAACTCCACCATTTGGGGCAAGTCCGATTGAGCATGTCTCAAATTGTACATCTCCTCCCTGTCTTATTCCCACTCTTATATTTAACAGGGATCACTGTTCAGTTAAATTTAAACACCTAAAAATAATTGTGTGTTAATTACAGAGTTCAACCAATAGTATTAACTAGAACAAAAAAAATACTAAAAGGGATAAAGTATTGTACATCAACAGTCAGGACAAGGGCTGATCAAGTCACTATTTCTCATAGTGTCCCTTTCACTTCAACAGGTTTCCTTTTTTGTGCTTGGTTAGTTATCACCGATCAGGGAGAACATATGATATTTGTCCTTCTGGGACTGGCTTATTTCACTCAGCATGATGTCTTCCAGATTCCTCCATTTTGTTGCAAATGACCAGATTTCATTGGTTTTTTTTACTGCTGTATAGTATTCTATAGAGTACATGTCCCATAATTTCTTTATCCCGTCTACTGGTGATGGGCATTTGGGTTGATTCCAGGTCTTAGCTATTGTGAATTGAGCTGCAATAAACATTAAGGTGCAGACAGCTTTTTTTGTTTGCCAATTTAATTTCCTTTGGGTAAATTCCAAGGAGTGGGATGGCTGGGTTGTATGGTAGAGTTATATTCAGGTTTCTGAGTCATTCTAATGTGTCCTGTGTAACCACCATCTGAGAGATTATTCTGACTTGAAATGTGAGTTCTGCTTAAAGCTTTCAGTGGCTCCCAGGCATGTGGCACGTCGCATCCAGGTTCCTTCAAACAGCACTTCTTTACGAGGCACTGCAGCCACCTTGCTCTCATCTCATGCGCCCACCTTTTTTAAATGTCTAGAGCTTCCTAACAGTTTTAGACCCACAACTCAGGTGTATTTGCACTGGCAGCTTTCTGTACCTGGAAACCCTACCTCCTCCTGTCTCGCCAACTCCCACGCATTTAAAGGGAGCCCATCCTGCAGGAAGCCATAACTCTTGAGTGGCCAGGAAGAAATATGGCAAGAAACAGCAGTACAAATTGAGAGAAACTATTAAATTAACATATGAAAAAGCACCTCTTTTATAAGAATGCAATAGAAGAGAAAATTCACCTCTTCCTTTTCATCATCTACTTGGTCATCCGCTCAGGGCCCATTTCCTCATCTCTCTCACTTCCCAATGGTGACATCCACTGCCCGTACCCTCAGCAGCCTCTGTTTTTTAGTTCCAGACACACAATAACTGTGAAACTTTTCTGAAAAAAAAAATGAGTACAAATTGCAAGAAATGCAGTGCAAATTGTGAGCTGTCAGTACATTAGGGGTGACATGGGACGTCTGATGGAGTCGGGGGAAGAGGGTGTAAATTGCAGGCTAACATGCCGGCGAGGTCAGTGTGTTAGTGATGCAGGGCACCAGATGGACTTAAAGAAAAGGAATAAATTACAGGGTAATCTGCCAGTGAGGTCAGCGCATTAGTAACATGGGGAAACTGACCATTTAGGAGGAAAAGGTGCGGATTGTAGGATAATATGAGGTAGGGGCTTCACAGTGAAGATGGGTTTCCCTCATTCCAGGGAGACTTGCTGTCCAGACAGGTGCTGGCTACAACTTCCAGTATTTTTAGGCTTCTATCTCTAAGTCTTTTGCAACCATTAATTATGTCTCAAGCTAATATTCTGGAGCAAAATTACTGTTCTTATTTAATAGAAGAGAGCACTGTGTCAGAAAGATTCTCTCAAATCTTCTGAATGCCTAACCCTATCAGCCACCTATGTGTCAAGTAATAAACACACATCTTTTGGGAAATCTTGTGCATCACACACACACACACACACACATTCTTCCAAGCGGCTCTGTAAAAGCAAAACAAAACAGGAAAAAAAAAATGACTGCTTCTGCACTCAAGACTGAATTTAAAATAGTTGAACAATAAATTTTAACAAAATGATTTCCTGAAGTAGAACGTGATGGAAGACTCCTCTGTGCTTCTCATTTCTGTGTGACTTGTGAGTGAGCTCTGACTACTGTTTGTTCCTGAACATCTTTCCAAGAATGTTTCATAACAGATACCTTTGCATGATGGAGGTAGCGTCTGCCTGCAGAGCAGAAGGCAGATTTGCTTACGACCGCTTAGAAAGATCCGCTTCCTTCAATGGAAAGTTCCTCTTCAGGCAGGCCACCCTTTCACGTGTAAGCATCTACATCTGCGTCACCCAGGAGGATTTGGGAGCAGGGAGACCTGACACGAATGTGCTGAGATCTTGCTGCTCACTGTGCTGTGGATCATGAAGTCCTTTGTTTCTGACCCGCTTGACCTGGCTCCTCTACCAGCACCCATGACCCTGTGGATGTGGCAGCTTGCAAGGGAGCTAAATTCCCTGATCCTTCATAGTTTTTTAGCAATTTATTTCAACAGGTTCTTTTTTTTTCTTCTATATTTATTTATTTATTTGAAAGAGTTACAGACAGGCAGAGAGAGAGAAAGAGAGAGAGAGAAAGGTCAGTGCCGTGGCTCACTAGGCTAATCCTCCGCCTGCGGTGCTGGCACCCTGGGGTTCTAGTCCCGGTTGGGGTGCCGGATTCTGTCCTGGTTGCTCCTCTTCCAGTCCAGCTGTCTGCTGTGGCCCTGGAAGGCAGTGGAGGATGGCCCAAGTGACTGGGCCCTGCACCCACGTGAGAGACCAGGAGGAAGCACCTGGCTCCTGGCTTCCGATCGGTGCAGCACGCTGGCCATAGCAGCCATTTAGGGGGTGAACCAACAGAAGGAAGACCTTTCTCTCTGTCTCTCTCTCTCTCACTGTCTAACTCTACCTAGTCAAAGAGAGAGAGAGAGAGAGAGAGAGAGAGAAGTCTTCCATCCATTTATTCACTCCCCCAGATGACTGCAATGGCTGGAGCTGGACTGATCCAAAGCCAGGAACCCGAAGCTTCTTCCAGGTCTCCCACGCTGATGAAGGGGCCCAAGGACTTGGGCCATCTTCTGCTGCTTTTCCAGGCCCATTACAGAGGGCTGGACCAGAAGTGAAGCAGCTGGAACTTGAACCGGTGCCCATATGGGATGCTGGCACTGCAGGCAGTAGCTTTACCTGCTACACCACCGTGCTGGCCCCCAAGTTCATTCATTCTTGATGATGAAGCCATGGCTTTCTGGATGAAGGATGAGGAAATCATGGTCCTCAACAGGATTTGAGGGAAGTCCATGGACATCAGTAATAAACAGGTCAGCCAAACTGTATGGTCAACCAGGCCGTGATGGTCTTCTGCTTTATTGTTAATGGAGAGGAATGGGAAGGTAGTTGTAGTGGGTTCCCAGACAACTTCCGGGACAGCTGGGTCTAGGTTTTGACTTACTCCCCTGCAGGCAGGACTGCTCATCAATATGGTAGTTAGCCTCAAGTCCACCCCAATGAAACAACAAAGAATTATCCTGGGCAGGCAGATGATTCTATCTCCTTTCAGACTACACGTGTACAGACAGATGCCTATATTGAGTGAGAGTCAAGAGAAATTAGTGATTTCCATAGGCAGAAACCAAGAGAACTATTCGAGCTTTGGTTCCCTTGTTAAGGGAGAATGATGACAGCTGAGCCATCATAGCTCAGCCCTTTCCACACGCACTTGGCCATGCCAACCTTGGATCCTTGTAGTATTTAGCCAAACTAAGCAATATACATTTAAAGATCGATGTTAAGAAGGAACATATTTTGAAAATCATGAGAATGATAAATTGAGGAGAGTGAGCACTTCTAAATACAAAGCACAGGGCTAAGGCCAGGAAGGAACATACAGATGGCTATGGTAAGCTTGGAAAATTTCCATTTCTTCGTTGGGGGTAGGTTCACAACTCTGGGCTTTATTATCATGCTTCATAATATACCTGTTTGGTACACATATTTTTTATATGTGTCAACTGTTACATAATTAATTTTGGTGATCAATTTAGGGAAACAGTTTATAATTGGAATTATTGAATTGCTGTGGATTATATAACATCTGTTGGGTTATTATATGAGTTGCAGGAGCATAGAGGATAGTAGCTTTTCTCAAAAACTCTACAATATCCAGTTAGAATACCCAACAGGAAGGGGGCATCACAGCGTACACTCACGGGGGAAATACTGGAAAATCAGTGCTTCGCCTTTTTTAGATAGTAGGTATATCATGAAACTATCAAAATAAGTACTCCGGTATGTGCCTAGGCTAAGATTAATTAAACATTGTTTGGTCTTCATGTCTCACTCTAGGTACAGTTAATTTCCATAATTTTTGAAAGCAGACTCTAAATGCCTACATTTATCATGCTGAGGAAACACTACACAGAACTTAGAGAATTTGGAGGAATGTTATGTGTACTCTCTCCACTTCACTGCCCACAGGGAATGGGGCAGCCGGTCTTGCTTCCTTCCTAGTTCCATCTCTGTAGGGAAGAGCCAGAAGGACTCAGCAAGCCTTCTCCGGTGGCCCGACTCTAGGGAGAATTTTGTGTTCTCGCGTCCCTGAGAATGTCCTCGGCTCCTTGCTGCTGGTCGCTTAGCCTAAACCAAGGCCTCTGGGAGCTCTGCAACCCTTATCAAATGTGGGAAGATAGATGGCTGCTTGTTCCAGCTGACCCGGGAAGTTAAGATGCTAGATTCTTTGTAAGGCCTCTTGGGAGGTTGTCATCACACCTAAGGCCAGCCCAAACGCTTTCCATGCCTTTTAAATTTACCTTTTATAGCAACCCTAAGCTGGCTGCGATCATCACCCCCACTTGTGTTGAGGCAGCAGAGGCTCAGAGAGCAATGAAATAACTTCTTACGGAGTAACAGCCAGAATGCAAACTCAGTTCTGCGAATTGTAAAGCTCATGCTTTTGACAATGCCAAACCTTTGTCACTTAACAGTTTCTAGTAATATAATGTGAGTGTGCAGAATTTTACATTTTTTCGTCATTTTAAAAATTTATCTTACAGAAGTCGTCTCTACTAATTTACCCTCCAAATGTCCTCAACAGCTAGGACTGGGCTGGGGCTGAAGCTGGGAGCTGGAAACTCAACCCAGGTCTTCCACATGGGTGACAGGAACCCAGCTACTTGAGCCGTCATCTGCTACCCTCAAGGTGCTCGTTACCAGGCAGTGAGAGTTAGGAACTGGAGCTGGGAACCACGGGCGCTCTGTTATGGGATGTGGCATCTTAACTAGTGCCTTAACCACTAGGCTGATTGCCTGCCCCTAGAATTTGTTCTTGAGATTTATTTATTTGAAAGTCAAAGTTATACAGAGAGAGAAAGAGTTGGAGAGAACGAGAGACAGATTTTCCATCTGCTCATTCACTCCCCAAATGGCTACAATGGCTGGGGCTGGGCCAGGCTGAAGCCAGAAGTCAGGAGCTTCTTCCAGGTTCTCCCAAGTGGGTGCAGGGGCCTAGGAACCAGGGGCCGTCCTCTGCTGCTTTCCCAGGCACGTTAGCAGGGAGCTGGATTGGAAGTAGAGCAACCAGTTCTCAAATCTATGCCCAGGTGGGATGCTGACTTTGCAAGTGGTGGTTTTACCTGTTACACCACAGTGCCAGCCCCAGAATTTTTGTGTGTGCGTTTTTTTTTTTTTTAAAGATTTTATTTCTTTGAGAGGTAGAGTTACAGTGAGAGGCAGACAGAAAGAAAGGTCTTCCTTCTGTTGGTTCACTCCCCAAATGGCCGCAACAGCCGGAGCTGTGCCGATCCTAAGCCAGGAGCCAAGGTGCTTCTTCCTGGTCTCCCATGCGGGTGCAGGGGCCCAAGGACCTGGGCTCATCTGCCACAGCAGAGAGCTGGATTGGAAGAGGAGCAGCCGGGACTAGAACCGGCGCCCATATGGGATGCTGGCGCCGCAGGCAGAGGGTTAACCCACTGCGCCACAGTGCCGGCCCCATAAATTTTTGTTTTTAACCTCCTGGCAGTCAGAGAGCTACACAGTTGTGGTGGTGAGAAGTGAATGGTAAGGACAAGTAGGGCAAGCTCCATGAGTTCTAGGCAGGAGGGAGACTACCTTGGGATTTGCTGAGATCCCTCTGATTACTCCTTCTTCAAATGAATTTCATATTTTCCTTCCCAGCAAAGCCGTATCATTGATACCTGGATGGTTAATGTTTTTGATAAGCTCGACTTAACATTTCTAAAGGAGAAGAAAAGCATCTTAGAGATTTTTTAATTATTATTTCATTAAACGTGCTTGTGTGGATTTTTTAAACTTTTTAAAACAATTTTTTTATTAATATAAAGAGAACAGATGTTATGTGTGCTGGGGTGAGACCTAGTGTGCGCGCTTATTTGTTTCTGTAAGAAGTAGGCAGGACATGTGCAGTGTTTGATCTCTGGTGTGCTCGAATGTCGTTTTCCTCCTGAGTCATAATTGGTCCCTGTGAGGAAACTCCGTTACTTAATGTGGAATGGGCTTCAGAGGCGGAGGATGAACTTTCTTTATCCTTAGCTTGCAGATTTATCTTTATTCAGTGACAAGGAAGAAAACCATACTTTAATCTGACTTGGAGAGCAGTTGAAACAAAGAACTGCAGAGTAAAGGCAGCAGAATCAGCCTCCCCTAGGCTGGCAGCATGGCTGAGCACAGTGCACAGGGACCCAGGACCCCCCATTCTGACATTTTCATGAGCATATTGTACAGAAGATGGTTTGCTACTTAATTCTAAGGAGAGTTTCATTTTGATATATACAAATGCCTCACTTGGGGGGATTTGATACGAAATCAAAATATCTTTCCTTTTAGCAAGAATGTTTTGTTATCATTTTACCTCTTTCTGGAGATCACACAGTCCCATGCATGATAATGCAAGGTGTACCATATGCATAATAATGCTTGAAATGTAATGTGTAATTTTTTTTGACAGGCAGAGTTAGACAGTGAGAGAGAGAGAGAGACAGAGAGAAAGGTCTTCCTTCTGTTGGGTCACCCTCCAAATGGCTGCTACGGCTGGCACACTGTGCCGATCCAAAGCCAGGAGCCAGGTGCTTCCTCCTGGTCTCCCATGTGGGTGCAGGGCCCAAGCACTTGGGCCATCCTCGACTGTGTTCCTGGGCCACAGCAGAGAGCTGGATTGGAAGAGGAGCAACCGGGACAGAATCCAGCGCCCCAACCGGGACTAGAACCCAGGGTGCCTGCACCGCAGGTGGAGGATTAGCCTAGTGAGCCGCAGCACTGGCCAAATGTGTAATTTGAAATACAGGCCACTCCAACTTAAAAACTATACCAGGTCCTTGGAAATGATCATGAGAGACCTTTAGTTTAGTTTAGTCCTGATCTTACCAGGGTTTCTCTTCAGGGGCTGCAGGTTTTGGTTTGGTGATAAGACTGTACACTTGTTGGTCTATCAGTTAAGCAATCATTTTATGGCATACTTATGGACTTAGTTCAGGATTTTTCCCTTTGGAATAAAACAAAGGAAGTATAGTCCCCAGTTAAGAATGGATTCATTTCCATGGTTGGGAAGTTGAATCTGGAAGCTAGCCTAGAATGCCCAACAATGTAGTAAAATGACCCTTAACTTCCCAGGCTGGCCCATGAGACATCTGTAACTCCTGGTGTGGCTCACCTGTACCCTAATGGCTGGGACTCCCGTTAGTGTTAAAACATAGAAAGGGAAGGAGGGAGAACCTTTCTCCTGCCTTCCTGGGCTCCCTCTCCTCGGTGCCCTCCTGCCCCAGGGTGCACCCCTCCCTCCACAATCACCAGTGGCTCCCTGCCCTTTTCTTAACCTGTCACTCCCTTGGAGTAGCTGATCTCAGATGTTGGTAGGGAAGCATTTTGATTTAACTCCTTCATACTAACATGTGTGTAGCTGATAGTTCCTTAATCCTCCCAGAGGCATTCGCATTATTAAAAGACTTACTAAATGCTAAGTCAACCAAGCATAGATTATTCAACACACAGAATAAGTGAAATCAGGCCAGCATTGTGCAGTGGGATAAGCCATCACCTGCAATGCTGGCATTCCATATGGGCACCAGTTAGAATTCTGTTTGCTCCACTCCCAATCCAGCTTCCTGCTAATGTACCTGGGAAAGCAAAGGAAGATGGCCCAAATACTTGTGCCCCTGTCACCCACATGGGAGACCCAGATGGAATTCCAGGTTCCTGACTTTGTCCTGACCCAGACCTGGCCCTTGGACCATTTTGGAAGTGAACCAGTGGATGGAGGATCTCTCTCTCCCTTCCTCCCTCTCTTTCTCCCTCTCCCTCTTAACTTTCATTTCAAATAAGTAAATAAATCTTTTTTTAAGGGAATAAAGGTGAAATCAAAGATTAAGGCCAAGCAAAGGGAGCGATGTTGGGACTGCAGGATCATTAGCTAGAGTTGGCTTCCTAAGCCAGCCCTGCTTCCCGTCACTCTTTTCCTTGTATTCTTTCTAGACTTGTAGGCACTAGACAGGCCATGTGTTAACACAGTGAAGGAGCAGAAACTCCATTGATGGAGGTGAGGTTCAGAAGGGGCTAAGTGTCCTTGTTTGACTTCTCCTGACTTAGGTCACCAGTGACTGATTTTAGGTCCGAGATATGTATAAGGCAGAGAGTGTAATAGAGTTAAAAGGTGCCGATAGAAGACATGGACACTGACCTGAAGGAGACCAAGATAGCACAGCGAACAGAGACTAGAAAGCATGAAATCATGAGTCAGTTCAGTCCCCATCAAGGAGATGAACAAGTAGGCCTGGTTCTTGACTTCATTCTCAGGTTTACAGTCCAGACAGGAAAACAGACCTTCCGTAAGTGATTACACTGCAAACTAGATCATTCTCTACCTGCCATTCTAGAATAGCAAGGGACATCATGACCAGTGATAACCGGGGGCCCTGATGGAGCTGGGCCCAGGGCAGCTTCTCTGAGTGAGACACGTCTACACAGGGACCTGGAGATCAAGTCGGAGGCAGCCTGGTGACAGGGCTGTGGGAGAGCACAGTAGGCAAAGTTAGTAGGGTGCGCAAAACCCTGGAGAGGAAACATTTCTCAGGCCCTTTGAGGAGTTGCCAGTGAGGCTTGAAGAGGGAGGGCTGTGTATACATGGAGTGTGGCCCGTGGGCCTCATGGCCAAAGACATGGAATCTTACCTCAAGCATTTTAGCAGGAGAGGGACAGGGTATCCTGTGAGGCCCTGTGTAAGTCTCCTTGGGATTTGGAGAAGGGAAGCCTACTAGTTGTTACCGGTTGTGGAGGGGAGGGAGGTTGCAGGAGCGAGTTTCCTAGGTTCTTTTCCTCAGCTTAGTGTAGACATAAAAAGCTGGGAAACAATTTGAAAAGAGCCAGAAACTTTTATTTGACAGTAAAGCGTCTGGTCCAGGAGGAGACCAGGCGGAGTACCCGAGTGGGACACTGGCTTTGAGGAAGTGCCCAGGGTTTTAAGGCGTTACTTTCTGCTCATTGGGTCATTCTGTGGGGTGCCCATTGGACAGGGGGTTTCACATACTGTGTGTTGATTGGCTCGGGGCTCAAGGAGATACCAGGAGTCTCTTGGAGACAGCCCTGACTTAGGAGGAGGCCCAGCCCCCTCCTCTGCTAGCTCTGGATGAAAGATGGCACCCACCCTGGAGGTGTGATTTAAAGCCACAAGGTCACACATGCACACAAGAAGCTGTTAGTGGGGGAGATGCGGTCGGTCTGGAGACAGACTTCCCAGCCATCCTGGCAGCCTGCTTGTGAAGGACATTCTACCCGTGTCTGAGGGGTCCACAGACCCCCCAGCCCCATTGGGTGGTCTCACTGGTGAGGGCAGTCAGGATCAGAAGGGAGATGGAGGGGACTGCCATGTGGAGTCATTTGAGTGCCCGCCGAGGCCCTAGCCCCCAAGGGTCTTTTGGGCATCCCTGACACCTATGGTTGAAAATTCCGTAATATGAAATCCTACAGTTTAAAACTCTAGTGCCCTAACAACCAAGCAGTCTTGAACAAAATTGAAGCCTAAATAACGTCTTTAAAAGCCATCCGTTTCAAAGCAAGGCCCTTTCCCTCCCTGGCGTCTCTACTGCCTTCAGGTGCCTGGGCTCATGCGTCGGTGTATAAATCAGCACCTGATTTCAAGACAGCATCTATCCAGTGTGACTGCGGTGAACTTCAGGATGCCATTTTGAATCGGTCTGTGTTCTTCTCCCCGGATATAACATGTGGCCAGTTGTAACTCCAGCTGGCGTGAATGATGGAAGGAATTTGTTGGCTTTCGCAGCTGAGCCGTGCTGAGGTGGCACTGACTTCGGGTGTAATTCCGCCGGAACCCTGGCTCCACACATCTGGTATTCTTCCGCCCTCACCCCCGCCCCGCCTCTGCTGTGGTCTCAGGCTGACTCCTCACATGGTGGTGATGCTGATTGTGCCTGCTGGAGCCTGGTGCTGGAGCCTCGTGCTGGAGCCTGGTGCTGGAGCCTCGTGCTGGAGCCTGGTGCTGGAGCCTCGTGCCCACAGCCTCACTGGCTTGAGGTGGGAGGGCTGCTCTCCCCAGGGGGGCCAGAGGAGTGGGGCTTCGCTTCAAAGGTTTTGGGTCAATAAGTGGGGCCAGGAGAGCCTAGCCATCCGAGTTAGTCACTGAGGACACATCTGCGGAGCGGTGGGTGGGTCCTTCCTTCCCAAACGTCAGGGATCCTGGAGACCAAGGACAGAGGCCCAGTCCAGTGGGATCTAGGGAAGCATCACACCTTGAGGGCGCAGGCAGATGTTCTGTTTTAAGCCTTTTGTCTATTTGTATGATGTTAAATAAAGGGGAGCATCAGCAAACAGACCTCAAATAAATTGTTTTTAGGGTAGACAGGCCATTCAGGGGACCCTGAAACATGTGCTTCCCAATCCAGCCTTGCCCTTGACACTTGATCACTGGCTGAGTGGGTGGAGGGCCTGGACTTCAGTGAAGACGTGGGTCCCACTTGTTAGGGACAGTTGCTAAGAACTATTTTAAAAATAAAATAACTGTGTTTTATTTTATTTTTTAAAAGATTTATTTATTTATTTGAAAGAGTTACACAGAGAGAGGAGAGGCAGAGGGAGAGCGAGGTCTTCCATCCGCTGGTTCACTCCCCAGTTGGCCGCAATGGCCAGAGCTCCGCCGATCTGAAGCCAGGAGCCAGGAGCTTCTTCCAGTTCTCCCATGTGGGTGCAGGGACCCAAGGACTTGGGCCATCCTCTACTACTATCCCAGGCCATAGCAGAGAGCTGGATTGGAAGTGGAGCAACCAGGTCTCAAACAGGCGCCCATATGGGATGCCAGCGCTTCAGGCCAGGGCGTTAACCCACTGCACCACAGTGCCAGCCCCAAAATAAATGTATTTTAAAAATTAAGCAGCAATGGGTGTTTGGTGTAGTGATGAAGACCCCCCTTGGATGCCTGCATCTTGTATCGGAGTACCTGGGTTTGAGTCTCGGCTCTACTTCCAATTCCATTTTCCTGCTAATGTGAACCCTAGGAGGCAGCAGGTGATGGCTCCAGTACTTGTAGTCCTGCCACCTACAAGGGGGACCCCAGTGGAGTTCCAGGCTCCTGATTTAGCCTGTCCCAGCCCTTGGCTGTTGCAGGAACTTGGGGAGTGAACCAGAGAGTAAATCAGAAGATGGAAGATCGATCTCTTTCTCTCTCTCTCTCCCTTTCAAATAAATAGTAAATAATTTTAAAAGCACTAAAAAATTAAATAGTGTTCCTCATCAGCTGTACTGTGTTTAGAATAATTTTATAAACTGGAGTTTGACAAGAGGGGAAGACCATGCAAATTAGGGTTATTGGTTAATGAAAGGTTGGATGATCTTTTGTTCTCTATATATCTCATCTAAGTTTAAAGAGTTTTTTAAAATTCAGAAAAAATTAACTTTCTGGTTTTTAAATAAGAAAGTTTTATTTCTTACAATGTTTACTTATCTAAGTAATACAATGTTATATTGTGTTCTTCAGAAATATTTTCAAATTGGGCAAAATATATGGCACTTAGAAATTTTAACCCTAGGTTCTTTCTTCTCAATCAGCTATGTTCATTAATATTTGCAGAAGTATTAGCATAAAATTAGCATACACACCCTCATCAACCCCACACTCACCATTTGCAGAGGGCTTCTTTGGTTGCTGGGACAGAGAAGAACAGGAGATGTACTTCCTTTCCTCATCCATTTGGCAAGAAAGGCAAACACGTGGAACATGGAAAGTGGCAGCTTATTCACTGCCTGGTGCCAGCAGGTGAGGTGACCAGAGGGAGTTCAGAAGGGGGAACAGTTGGAGGTGAGGGAGGAAGGGCCGCAGAGGTGGGAGAGGCTCAGATGTTGGCAAGGAAGAGAACACCCCCCGGTGGTGAGCAGTTTGCTTTTTCAGCTGCATTTTATTCTGTTTTCTTTAAAATTAGTATCTTTAATCCTGTTGCTTCGTTCCATGGTTGTCTTTATTGTGTTATGTTTCCTCCATAATTGTTAGCAGTTGGTCACATAGATCCCTATTGATCACTCATACATTTTCCAGAATTTCTTTGATGCTTTTCTGTTATTCTCTCAGGATTATTTTATAATGATGTAGTAATTAATATCATTCTAAGTTTCATATACAACATTGAAGGAAGTGTTGCCAAATAACAAATGAGAAAATAAAAATACCAACAGTTATAGTTCTGAAGGGGTAGATGTTGGTACTGAGGGCTGTTCCATCTGCAGAATCCCTGTTTTTGCAGCATCTTAGCACACGCGCGACTGTCACTGTTGTCATTTGGCCGGATACATTCAGACATGAGAATTTCAGAAAACTGAATCTGATCAAATTGGCAGAGTTCATAGCTGGATTTATTTAACACTGAGTGGTTAGATTGTTCTTAATTTAAGGAATTAAAGATTGAAGCCATATTGGGGGCTGGTGTGGTGGTGCAGTGGGTTGAGCTGCCTTCCTGCAACACCAGCATACCCAAGTAGAGTGCCAGTTCAAGTCCCAGCAGCTCTGCTTCCAATCCAGCTCCCTGCTAATGCACTTGGGAAAATAGTAGAAGATGGTCTGGGCACTTGAGGCCCTGGCACCCACATGGGAGACCATACAGAATTCCAGACACTTGGATTCAGCCTGGCTCAGCCCAGCTGTTGTGGCTGTTTGGGTAGTAAACCAGTGCATAGGAGATCCATCTCTCCCTCTCTTTCTGTCTCTCTCTGTCTTGCTCTCTGCATTTCAAATAAAGTAAATCTTTTTAAAAAGATAAACAAAACTAACATTTTCCAATTTGTGTTCTGTCTTCCCTTTTGGTTAATTCCTGTCTTTTACATTTCATTTTTTTCCCCACCAAGCCTGTGAAATCCCCTAGTTGGCTGTGGCTTCCTTTTGAACAGCAATTTTTGAATCCTTAGACTGTATACAGTGCCTGGCACACTGAAAATGCTCAATAAATGCCCTGTGCATGAGAGAAAACAGTTCACATATTAAATGAAATAATGCAGAAGCAACTAGATACAAACAAAATGTAGTTGTAATTTTCACATGTGATGTTGCACAATGTATCAGAGTAACTTCCTGATTATTTTACCTAGCCAAGAACTCACCTTAATATCAAGAGAGATAAGATTGATTACCATGAACATCTGTTATTTTGTGTCTGTGACACATTAACATCTTTGATGATGTGGATTCCTCTTCGGCATATTGAAATTCTTTTCAGAAGGACACATATATTATAGATTCCACGTGTATATTTAGAGTTGTCAACAGAACTAAAATCTGATGGTGATGAGTAGCTTTTCAAAGCCTTCCTTCATTTCCCAGCAGTCAGCTCCCTGTCAGAATTCATTTCCCATTTGGAAAATCTCTCTCTGACCCAGGGTTTTCTGGACACAATTCATCCTTCACATATTTGAATCTACCCCTTGTCATGATTCCTTCGTTCCTCAGGTGCCAAAAGACCCCTTTGTATTCAGAATGAGAAGATCGATCTAAAGTGTCAGAGGAAAGAAAATGAACAAAAATGTTTAAAGGATTTTGTTCGTCATTTTCTAATTTTTTTTAAAAAATGAATGCTTTTAGCATCTGCTCACGTTATTACTACATAATAAATTAAAGTAAGAACTATTACAGTTGAAACAAGATGTGCCTCCTCTTTTCCCCCTCAATCCTAATGTAATTAAGGTTTGGCAGAGCTGCAGTGCAATTCAGTCCAATGTAGCGATCGTGTATAGGAGCCTGCCTGCCCCACACCCCCCACCACGGCAGTGGTCTCTGCAAGAACTGCCCTCTCATTGCAGCTAAGAGAATGTGATCCTGACCTGACCACTGACAAGGTTATAGTTTACTGTGGGTGGGGTTTCTGATTGGGAAGATGTCATCCAAGGAGGAGTTTCCTGTTGGATCTTGGAGAATATATTGGATTTGACTTGCAAAAGGAGAGGTCGGTCTAGCTAAGGTCCTGGAGGTGGAGTCAGCAGGATGGCTGGGAAGGGACATGATGAGAAAGGTCTTCCTGCACCTGGTTGTAGGCTGCAGCTGCAGGAGGTACCAGAGGATGAAGAGGTTGGTGCATAGTAGCCATGGTAACTGACCAGGCCTCAGCTGATGGGGAAAGAGATGGACGTGGGAGAGGAAGGTCAGATCTTAGAAAGGTTAATGCAGAAACCATCAGCCTCGATAGCTGTTTGAATGCTGGGAAGCAACACACAGAGAACTATCAGAGTCGGCTCCAAAGATGGGGAGCTCAGGCAAGAAGGAGAATCACGATGCCATGGATGGCTAGAAAGAGAAGCGCAGCAGCAGGGCGTGTGAAGGGCATCAGTGGCTGGGAGGGAAGACAGACTAGGAACTGTCCCAGGAGAGCCATTGTCATGGACACAGAGGGGAGACAACAGGGAAAATGGAGAAATCTATCAATAAGAGATCTGGGCTTGGTTTTGTGTAGGAGGAGGACAAAATGTTAACCTTCAAGGGGCCAGTGCTGTGGCACAGCGGGTTAAGCTACTGCTTACGATGCCAGCATCCCATGTGGGCAGCAGTTCACATCCTGGCTTCCCCGCTTCCAATCCAGCTCCCTGCTAATGAGCCTGGGAATGCAGCGAGGATGGCCCAAGTCCTTGGCCCTGCACCCACATGGGAGACTCAGGAGAAGCTTCTGGCTCCTGGCTTCAGATTGGTCCAGCTCTGGCCGTGGCAGTCATTTGGGGAATGAACTAGCAGATGGGGGATCTCTCTCTCTCTCTCTCTCTCTCTCTCTCTCTCTGTGTGTGTGTGTGTGTGTGTGTGTGTGGCTCTGCCTTTCAAATAAATAAAAATCTAAGAAATAAAAGCTAACCTTAGGTAGTTAGAAGCGTGGTGACAATGGTTACCAGGTGGGAATGGTCCTGGAAAGGAGAGGACTTTGTGTTAGTGGTGAGACTGGATCATGAGCTCCTCAGTCACTTCCAGTCATAATATCTGTGGAAGGAAATTTACTCCTCAGTTGACTACCATTAAGTAACAAAATGCCAGTATATTATTGATGCCTGTAGATTTAAAATGTACCTGTTCCCACAATGTAACCCCAAAACATTATTTTTACAAGCCACTTGGAAATAGCATTTTGATATTCTTTGATTCTACTCTTTCAACATTTCACTTATCCCTCTCTGAGATTTATTTCTAGGTCATTGATTCAGACTCTGAAACTAGTGTTTTCTATGAACTTATTTTATGCCTATTAGAGTTCAAATCCAGACAGTTTCCAACAGTCTCAAGTGAAAGACATTTTTCACATCTACCTTCTTTTTCATGCTCAATTATATCTTTCCAAAAAGTCCCAGATTGGTAGCACCTGAGAGGACATGCCTCTAGTAACAACGCAAGCTTTTTAGACTTGATTGAGATATATACTTTGGCCTTGCTCCGTTTCTTGAAGACACGTTTTAGTCCCGAGAGGCGGCAGTCCAGGAAAAAGGTAAATTAGAACTCGGTTCTGTTCCCTTCCTTCATGCTTGGCTCTGGGGAGGTCAACTTCTAAAGCTTCCCAGCCACCAGCGAGAGATTAGCTTATGAAATCAGTGAGGCTGCTCTCAGATCGGAAGAGCTCAGAACGCGTGACCCTGCTGCCGTGCTCTTTCACTGCTCGTCAAGCCTGCCACGTGACAGGACATGGAGAAGCCCCTGCCATGACAGAACACCCTCACCACGCCTCCGTTCGTCTGGCTGGAATTCCTTACTGTGGTGTCCCCAAGACCTGGGCCCCGAGGTGCGCTAAATATTTGATGAAGGACTAAGGGGGCTGGATTGTAGTATGCACCTTGGTTTTTTCCCATGCTGAACGAGCATCAGAATCAATTACGATTTTAGCAGCAGGGAGACCTCCAGGCCTGACTGCCCCACCTTTCATATTTGAGTTCCTACAAACGGGCCTGTGCATCCATATTGTATTATGTCCCCAAGGCCATGCTCCTGTGAGAATCACTAGTCTACCATCTGCGAGATCCCGAGGACCAGACTATAGTTCCCATCATTCCATTCTCAGGCTCTTGGGTAATTTCTGGCAGAAATTAGGTTTACAGGAAATATTTATTAAGAAATGAATCTAACTTTTGAGAAAAGTAAGAAATAATAAAAGATTAAAGTGCCCTTTCCTCTGTTTGCAGATCTAACATCTTGGACCTTTAGAGACTAATTCACACTATCCACACAAAACTGTGTTTTTAAATAAATTATTTAAATAATGAAATAAATTGAAATATGAAATAAATTATTTAAGTGCCAAAACCATCAGTCTGGTAAAATCCAAAACGCACTGTTTGGTGGCTAATAAAAGTAGCTAGCACTTGCTTTGCTTTATTTCCCTGGATTGTACAGCTTTGTGATGCTGCTTACTTTCGTTATTACTGCCTCGCCAAGGACCTTATTTTAAATTATTTCTTAAGAAGCCACAACCACTCGGTCTTTTTCAGTCTTATGATTCTAGTATCTTAAGCGTCAGTTTCTTCCTATGAGGTGGGCAATGTGGAGTGGTGGAATGAGCTAGAGCTAGCAGTGATGTTTTGTGTTGTCTCACAACCCACAACCATGTGTGTCAGATGTAAAGGATCCAGAGAAAACGAAGGGAACTGTGTCCTGCTGCAGAAGCCTTACCACTGCTACCCTATTGGCCCATGCCTTAGTTGTCTGTTGCAGATAAACAATCAGCCCTGACACTTAGCTGATTCCAGCAATGAACACATAGCATCTCACCAGTGTGTCTGGGTCAGGAATTCCTGAGCAGCTGAGCTTGGTCCATGTCCCTCATGAGGTGACATTCAATTCGATGTGCACTTGAGGGCTTGACTGGAGCCGGAGGATTTGCTTCTGAGCTGGCTCCCTCACCTGCCTGGCAAGTTGGGGCATGTTGTTTGCAGAGGCCTCAGTTTCTCACCACATGGCCCTCTGGTCAGGGTTACTTGAGTTTCTCCATGACATGGCCCTGCGGGAGATTTCTGGGAGAGAGCCCACATTTCAGGGGAAGGGCTTTTAGCTTTTGCTCTTGAAACAGGTGACATCCAAGAATGTGTGGACATATTTTAAAAACAGTATAGTCTGTCATAGAATGGCAAATGCCCTAAACAGCACTCTGGCCTCAGAATCAGCCCTTAAGGCATTTGGATCTGGCTAAAAAGCCCATGAGAGTTTGCAGACTTGGAAAGCCAAGACACTGTGACAAAAAAACAAACAAACAAACAAACAAACAAAAACTCTAAATGAAAGATCTCTGTGAGTGAGATCCCAGCGGAAAGAACAGGCCATCAAAGAAGGCAGTACCTTTCTCTGAAGGGAGGAGAGAACTTCCACTTTGACTATGGCCTTGTCTAATTCAGATTGGAGTTGGTGAACTCAAGAGGCTTCCATAGCCTTGGCACCTCATGACAAGAGCCTCGGGTGATTACTGACATCATAAATAAGAGTGTCAATTGTTAAATCAACAACAGGATTCACTGTGCACCTGCTCCCCATGTAGGACCTCTGTCCTTAATGCATTGTACTATGCAAATTAACGGTAAAACTACTACTCAAACAGTACTCTATACTTTGTGTGTCTTTGTGGGTGCAGTCTGTTGAAATCTTTACTTAGTATATACTAAGTTGATCTTCTGTATATAAAGATAATTGAAAATGAATCGTGATGGAGAACGGGATGGGAGAGTGAGTGGGAGATGGGTTGCTTGCAGGTGGGAGGGGGATTATGGGGAGAAAAGCTGCTATATTCAAAAGTTGTACTTTGGAAATTTATATTTATTAAATAAAAGTTGAAAAAAACCACTATAGTCTGTAATGCAAATCACTGCAGGGTCAGCGCCGTG
Source organism: Oryctolagus cuniculus (assembly GCF_051225735.1). Classification (NCBI taxonomy): domain Eukaryota; kingdom Metazoa; phylum Chordata; class Mammalia; order Lagomorpha; family Leporidae; genus Oryctolagus; species Oryctolagus cuniculus. The sequence goes on along the minus strand of NC_142886.1, from coordinate 40,065,622 downwards.
GCACATCCAGTTAACCCGCAGTCTGCAGTGCCAGCATCCCATACGGACGACAGTTTGAGTCTCAGCTGCTCCATTTCCAGTCTAGCTCCCTCCTAATGTGCCTGAGAAGGCAGTGGAAGATGACCCAAGTTCTTGGGCCCCTGCACCCACATGAGAGACCCAAATGAAGCTCCTGGCTGTTAGCTTCAGCCTGGCCCAGCCCTGGCTGTTGTGGCCATTTGGGGGGTGAACCAGTGGATGGAAAATTCTTGCTCACTCGCTCGCTCTTGCTCTCACTCTCTGTAAATCTGACTTTCAAAAAAATAAATAAATCTTAAAAGCAACAACAACAACAAACACTGTTTGCTACCTTAGAAGCTTTGTCCAGAATCCAAAAGCAGCTATGATCCAAGATCCTTATTTAATTTCTTATCCTTGGGTAAAAATTTGATATCAGAATTTTTGGTTTCCACTTTATATTTTTTCTAGTGTCTACTTTGCTTTATTCTCTTGTATAAGATAATGAGGTACAATGGTAAAAATATCATGAAGTATTAGCATCAAAAAATGTCATTTTCTGTGTTTCAGACTACAAACTTTCCCTGTCTAGGGAACAACTCAGAATGTCTCCTCTCTGAGAAACCTTCTTAATGAAGGTGGGAAGAAAGGAAGAAAACTGCCTGGTTTTCGGTTGAATCAGTGGGCAGCAGTCACATAGTATTTGTGTATGATTAGAAAAGTCGGTGTCAGAGATAACAGACCTCAGAGGAGGCACCTGACGATTATACCAGAGCTGCTCCAAAACTGCACCCAGTGCTCGTCAGGCGTTTTGTCCTTCATATAAAAGGGGAACTTGCAGGAAGACAAGGAAACAACAAGGTCCACAGTGCCTAGAAGCCCACAAGCAGGGGATTTTTACAAAATCAACCAAAAATACATTTGTTACATGTGCCAGGCTTCATGTTTTTCAGCAAGTATATCACGTTGAATGAATTCTCTTTCAGTTCTTTCCCCTCAACCTGATTCAGTCATTCCTGCTTCAGGTGTCTGGATTACAGCCCTTGCCATGTTGTATTGTTACAATTTTTGGTCTGCAGCTGTCACACTAAGCTGGGAGTGCATAAAGGCCCCGAGCTGTGACTCACATCTCTGAGCCCCAGGCCAGCGCCTGGTCCTTAGTTGATCTTTATTGTTTGTTGTGGGATTTAGCCAGCTGGTATGGAAATACAGTTACATTCGTTTTCCCTACAAGAAGTTTTCCCTACAAGAAAGCTCGCACTCAGAGAATTGGGTGACTTGATGGCAGCCCTGCAGTTTGCACACTCATGGCACAGTTTGAGCTACAAAGTCAGGTTTATGTTTTCTGCTCCAGCTCAAATGCTCTCAAGAAGATTCTAGAAGGGGACTATTGGGAAGCGCCAGCAGCATCCTTGCGTGTCTCAGCCAGGAGAGATGGCTCAGGACAGTGAACACAGTAGTTCTGTGTTTACCCAGCATGAATCACTGTAGTGCAGGAGACTGCCAGAAGGAAGAAGTCTGCTGGTTGGATACAAGGGTCTTGAAAAGAAGCTGGCCTTTGCAAACCTTGCATCTGATAAAGGATTAACATCCAAATTATGAAGAACCCATACAGCTCAATGATAGGAAAAAAAAAAAACCACCCAATTTAAAAATGAGCAAAGAACCTGAATAAATAGTTCTCCAAAGAAGATACCAAAATGGCCACCAGCCGTAAGAAAAGATGTTCACCATCATGAATCATCAGGGAAATGCAAATCAAAACCACTGCGAATACCACCTCACACCCATTAGTATGGCTGTTAACAAAAAGTCAAAAGATAACACATGTTTGTAAGGGTGAGGAGAAAAAGAAACCAGTATACGTTGTAGACATTATGGAAAATAGTACAGAAGTTTCTAAAGAAATTGAAAATGGAGCGACCATGTGACACTGCACCTTCTGTGCTTATTCCCAGTGGAAAGGAACTTAGCATGCAGCCTGGCCATCTGCACTCCTGTGTTCCACTGCAACATTATTTATGATAGCCAGGATTTGGAGACAATCTAAACATCTGCTTCTGGATGAATGGATAAAGAAACTGGTGCGTGTGCGTGGGATGAAATACTATTCAGCCTTCAAAAAGGAAGTACTGCTGTTTGTCATAACATGGGTGAACCTGGAAAACGTTATGCTAGGTAAATTAAGCCAGACACAGAAGGAAGAATGTTTCTTGATATCACATAAGTGTGGAATCATGAAAAGAAAAGGTCAGGCTGCAGAAATAGAGAATTCAATGGTGCTTACCAAGACTGAGGGCTGGGAGGAGAGAACAGGAAGATGTGGATCAGAGTACATGAAGTAACAGATATGTAGGATGCCTAAGTCTAGAGCTGTAATTTGCAGCATGAGTACTATAGGTAGTTTAATTGCGCTACCAAATGAGTAGATTTTAGCTGTTCTTGCCACAAAAGCAAAGGTTAACTATGTGAGATGATGTATATGCTAATTTGCTTTAGTATAATAACCTTTTTGCTATCTCTAAATATGTATCCCATAGCATTGTGTTGTATATCTTAAATATGCACAATAACATTTGTAGAAAAGGGAAGGGAAGGGAATAGAAGGGGAGGAGAGGGAAGAGGACAGGAAAGAAGCGAAGCAAAGCTGATTGCTGTATTCAGACGAAGTGGTGCACTAAAAATCCCTCACAGTAAAGTGCCAAGCTCAAGTCCCCACTTCACTTTCCTTTTTCCCCCAGGGCTGTGCCCTGGTTGATGCAGGCATTGAACATGGCTTTTAGGTAGGAAGGTGGAACTCAGCAAAAGAGATTGTGTATCCTACCTCCTGGCCAAACTGCTAACACCCTTCTGACCACTATCAAGAGGTCTTATTCTAAGAGTCAAGCCCCTAAATGGAGGCTGTTGTGGAAGAGCAGGTGCATTCCAATGGTATTTTATGCCCAAATCCACAGAACCATGGTAACATTCCATAAGACAGGGGACATAGCAGGAGAATCAAGTGCAAGGTGGGCAGTAATGTCAATTTGGAATTTGCAGTCCAGTATTTAAAGTGCCTCTAGGATAACCAGAAGAGGTGCCCTCTCTAGAAATGGTGTCAGGATCAGAAGGCTCCATGAAAGAGGAGCCGGCCCAGGATGTCTGGGCGAGAGCTTGGGTTTTAGGTGTGTGTCTCATGTCTGGTCACCGACTGTTGGTGCAGAAGGAGCTTGGTGGGGCAAGCTGTTCTGGACATGTGCTGTTCTGATGGGAATCTCTGCAGCTGTCTGCATGTCTCAGCCTTCTGGAGGAGGGAGGAGCGGTGAGGGACCTTTTGCTAATGAGTGTGGAAAAAACACTACCCTGTTGTCCCATAGGATGAGGGCTCCCTCTCTCTGCCCTGGTCTCCTGATGGCCGCCCTGTGGAGCTTGCTTCTACTTATTACACTTTAGCAATCGAAATGTCACTTTTAAAAAAGTTCTCTGTGTCTGTTTTTATCATCCATAATTATTTTTAATAGGCAACCACAAATGCATGCTTTGCTTTCTTGGGAAAATATCTCCAATGAAATGGTAGTTTGGTTTTTCCATATGAGTGCTAATGCAGATGGTTGTAATGAGACCTCTTTGATTGGTCACCTCCTATCTGACTCTGAGTTACTTTAGGTATGCTGCCTAGCTTACTTGCTCTTAAAAAAAAGATTTGTTTATTTATTTATTTATTTATTTATTTGAAAGGCAGAGTTAGAGAGAGAGAGAGAGAGAAAGGTCTTCCATCCACTAGTTTGCTCCCCAGATGGCTGCAACAGCCAGGGCTGGGCCAGGCCAAAGCCAGGAGCCAGAAGCCAGGAGCTTCCTCCAGGTCTCCCACATGGGTGCACGAGCCCAAACACTTGGGCCATCTTCTACTTCTCAGGCACATTTGCAGCTGGATCAGAAGTGGAGCAGCCAGGACTCCAGCTGGCTCCCATATGGGATGCTGGCACTGCAGGTGGTGGCTTAACCTGCTGTGCCACAGCAGGGGCCCCTCACTCTCTCTTTATACCCCTCCCTCCTTCTGCCTCCATAACTCAGAATTATCTCGAACTGTAACACACTTAGCTTTTATTATAGCCTATAAACTTTCCATTCTTTTCATTTGTAATTTACCCTCTTTTGTGTGTGCTAATCTGAGAGCAGAATTAAGATGTCTGACTCTAGTTCTTTGCCTTGCAAATATCTCCTAACTCCCTGTCTTTTAATTAACTGAAAGCATTTCTATGGTAAACAAATAACAATTGCAGATTGTGCTACCATCTTTTCTTGTGAAGATGTAAGTGCATCCCTTATTTGTTAAATTACAGCCTTTTATAAAAACTAGATGTGATAGCCGGCGCCGCGGCTCACTAGGCTAATCCTCCGCCTTGTGGCGCCGGCACACAGGGTTCTAGTCCCGGTCGGGGCGCCGGATTCTGTCCTGGTTGCCCCTCTTCCAGGCCAGCTGTCTGCTGTGGCCAGGGAGTGCAGTGGAGGATGGCCCAAGTCCTTGGGCCCTGCACCCCATGGGAGACCAGGAGAAGTACCTGGCTCCTGCCATCGGAAGACCTTTCTCTCTGTCTCTCTCTCTCACTGTCCACTCTGCCTGTCAAAAAATAAATAAATAAATAAATAAATAAATAAATAAATAAATAAAAAATAAAAATAAAAAAAAACCAAACTAGATGTGATAGATTTTGTCATTTTGGGTGACACCAACAGAAAACAAAGGATCACTTCTGTATTTTGTTCTTGGCACACCTTGTAGTTAGTATTCACTTTAGTGTGGTAGGTGGGGTGAGGGTGACAAGCTTTGGAGGCAATGACTCAGCCCTGCCACTCTCTAGTGGTGCAACTGGATAAAGTGCCTAACTACTTCTCTGTGCCTTGGTTTCTTTGTATGTAAAATGAGGGTGGTGATAACATTTGCCTCACAGGATTATGTGCCTGTAGTAACATCATGGAACTGGTGTAATGAGCTCATTGAGTGCTAACAGTCTCTATTTTCACATAGTGTACACACCTCTCTCACCCAGCTTACCAGGTGGAAGGAAGCCTCTAGCCCTCTGTCCAGCAGTCCCAAGGACCTGGTGAGCACCTGTAGCCATGGGCTCCTCCTGCCTTTGCACTTCCACGCCAGGCAGCCATTATGCCTCTTCCAAAAACTGCTTATGTCATTTGTTTGTTCCCAGACGTGTCCTTGCCAGTTGAACTTGTGATTGTAATTATGTAATTTAATTAAATATTAGGCAAACAGATGGAATGTAAGTACAAAAAGACAGCTGCTTTTTCTATAAAAATCAACTTTGAGGGCTTCAGAAAGGCTTGATCAAGCTGAGGCACTGAGATGCCCAGAGTGGTTGAATCCATAGAGGCAGAAAGGAGAATGGGGCTGCAGGGGCTGGAGGTGGGGAGAATGGGAGCTGTTGTCTGGAGGGCACAGAGTTTCAGTTTCACAAGATGAAAAGAGTACCAGGGATGGATGATGGTGATGACTGCACGGTAGCAGTGGGCTTAGTGCTAGCAGACTGTCCACTTAAAAATGCCCACAGTGATAGACTTTATGTTATATATATTCTATCGCAGTTTTTAAAGTTTTAAAAAATCTATCACATTAGCTGTAAGTTAACCATAGAAATTGTGGATTGGGAGATTTTTTTTTAATCATATCTAGGTTGTTTTCCAGTAGTCTTTAAATTTACATGCTTTCAGGAAAGCAAACTAGGAAGCCACAGGCAATTTAGGTGTAATTTACACGAGATACAGATAATCAATGGGCCAGTTTTTAAAATTAACTGCTCAGCATCGATGAGAGTATCATGGAATAAACACATGTTTATATTTTAAGTTTAAAAATGAACCTTTAACTGATGTGTATCAGACTGGACTCTCAGGAAACAGACTCGGAGATGGAGATTGAAGTCATTTGTACTTGTCCTGCACTGACGAGACACAGGCTGGGGGCTCTCCCCAGAGGAGGGGGCATCGCCCTGGGCAGGAACAAGGCAATTTCCTGGTGGGGGGTTTCGTTGCAGGAGTTTTCAGCTGTGAGCTGCTGGCAGATGACACTTCCAGCAGCTGAGGGTCATCCACACAATGTGCAGCCAGTTCTGTGTGTGTGTTTCCTGCTTTGTAGCAGACTTTTTGAAATTCACTGATTGACTCTGCTGCGGAGCAGAGCCTCTTCATGGTTTACGCATCATCTTCTGAAGGTCTCACTGTGCTTCATCTTCTCTACCTGTGGCAGTTGTCCATCTGTGATATGGCCAGTCTGTGTTCTCACCAGTTCTGCAACTTAATCCCAACTCATAAACGTGTGGTGTGTTGGAAGCTTGACTGACGTTAGAGCCTCTGTCCACTTTTGCAGACTTTTCAGTACATACTTTTGAGAGTCCGGGAACAAATCTCAGCTTTTGCTTCTTAAATTTCCTGATGTAGTTTTGGATTTGATGATGCGCTTTGGCGGATTCTCCACGTTCGTGCTACAGGTGCTCTTCTCGTGTCCTGGGATGTGACGGTCTCCCGCTCCCTGGCGTTCAGTTACTCTTGCACCTGCCATGAGTGCCTTCCTTTGGTTAAGCCTCTTCCTGTAGCCCTGCATCTCTTTATCTGATTCCCAGGCTTTCACTTGAGTGATGGCCAATCTCCAGGATGCCCTGATTTCACTTTTAGATTAATCTTCCCAACCTTAAAACAGGTACCTGATTATGTAGTTGTTTCTGTTTATTATTAAATGTCAATTTGTTTTCATTTCCATGAGCTTGTTTTGCTCCAAATTATAAATGCTAAAAGGGGAGTCTGAATTCCTTTGCAAGTGTAACCATAACTAGAGCACAAAGACACTCTGATTACTCTACAGTGTCTGTTTTCTTTTAGCACGTTAGCCTGCGCTGACCTTTTAGTGGGAATACTATTCAGTCTCATTTATACTTAGACTTTCATTTAGCCAAGTCTTGTTGTTTCCTTGGTTGCAAATTTTCTCTCTTTATGCAAACTGGGAACTGAAGCCTTTCATTTGACTTGTGATCTTGTACATTCTGGAAGCTCATACATGTAATCGTGGAACAAATAAAGCAGCTGGAAGAAATCTTTCCTGAACAAAACCCAAGTGGGACATTTGGGTGCCAGCCAGCATTTCAGCAGCTACAGAGGGAGATGTAAAAAGCCTGCCTATATTACAACACCAACAAATCACTTCTGCCCCAATAAGAATGTCCTTTAGGTAATGACCAGATAGAGGGTAGGGACCTTTACACATTTAATTGTCTGACCACAGAATAAAGTGTTTGCAGTAACCTTCCAAGGTCTCTGCACCAAGTTAATTCCTGTAGTAGGACTAGGAGTATTGTGTTCAGTGGACCAAGCCTAGACTAAATTCTGAGTTTGATGAACTCAGACCTCCCATTCAATTACTGTGAGGTCCTAGGCAAGAGGTAGAGTGTTAAACTTCCATCCAAAATTAGGAGTTATTCAGATTAAGCTTAAAGAGGCTGAAGAAGCTACTAAACAGCTACCTAATAATAAATTGGGTGGGTATTTGGCCTAGAAATTAGGAGACCAGTTAGAATGCTCACATACCATATCAAAGTGCCTGGGGTAAGGTCCGAGCTCTGTTCTAGGTTCCAGCATCCTGCTAGTGCAAACCCTGGAGGGCAGCAAGTGATAGCTGAGTTTTCAGGTCCCTGCTGCCCACATGGGAGACCTGGATTGGGTTCCTGTCTCCTGCCTGGCCCAGCCTCAGCTGTTGTATGCCTTTGGGGAGGTACTGGCGGCTGGGAGCTCTCTCTCTGTTTTCCTGTCTCCTGCCACCACCATCTGTCTGCCTATCAGATAAGTAAATATTGAAATGAAGATTGTTTTAAAATGAAGCGCTATAGAATGTGGTAACTTCCTTTGTCTTTTAAGAGAACAAAGTTAAATATCCTGTGATGAAATAATTAGGTACAGTTTCACTGGACATTTTGGTGAGAGTGATATGAGACGTATGTGTACACATTTATATATTTACATGTACAAAAGCTTGGAATGGAGGTAGGTCTTTAAAAATGTAAAAGTGTGCCGAATTTGATTTATCAGTTAATTCAGGCAGCATTAATAGTTGTGTAGAGCAGTTCAGTTCTTCTCAAACTTCAGGCGCACAGGAATCACTTGTATGGGTTTTAAAATGTCCTTCCTGGGTCCCATCCTCAGAGTTCCTGATTCAATAGATGTTATGGGGTGTGTGTGTGTGTGTGTGTGTGTGTGAAATTTTGCATCTAACAAACTCTCAAGTAATGATACTATTGATGTGCAGACCATACTTTGAGCAGTCCAGTCTAGAGATTCAAAATGCAAAGGCAAAGAATGTGTGTGTGTGTGTGTGTGTGTGTTTCAAAGATATTTCAGAGAACACAGCAAGTGCAAAGGCATAAAGAACTGAAACTACATGGCACATGCAGGGGCATGGATTTTGGTTTACTCAAGCAAAGAGCGTGCAACTGGCCAGAGAAGGGGCAGAGGTGATTTCACTGGGGTGAGGAGTAGGTGAACCTGTGGCAGGGGGAGGTGCCAAGAAGTAGGCAGAACTTTGATCATAATGAGGGGCTTGTGTACTCTCAGGAATTTGTTTTCCTAAGCTGGAAACCAAGAGAATAGAAAAATGAAAAATCCAAGATTCAGAAGAGATTTCAAGGTAGAGTTAATGATCACACAGAATTTGGTCAATTATAATCTAATCAACACAAAATCTTGCTGAGTTACACTTTACCTGAAAGTTAAGACTTGGGGTGTCTGATTTCTTCAGTCCTGGTAATTTTGGGGCATTATATGATGATTTCCATGTTCTTAAATATGTGTTTTCCGTAGTTTTCTATCTGATGGATAGTCAGCCAGTCAGCCTTGTCTAAAACTGTGATGATGAACAATTGGAATGCCAAGATATTAACCATAGAAATATCTTAACTCAAAACTGGTTTCTCATGACATAAAGCAATACCTACTTATTACAGAGGCTATAGATGCACAGAAAAACTCACATAACCCCACCCTCATTATAAAGTCGTTGCCAGAATCCCAAGTCCAACTTCTTAGATTCTTTTCTGTGTAAAAAGTACATTCTTCCCTACCAAAATAGCATCACACCATGTAGGTTCTGAAAACTAGCCTAGTTTATCTCAGTAATGTGCCAGTTGTTGGACATTTGCATTATCCCGACTTAATTCCTGTTGTTTCACATTATTATTCATCTGTTCCAAGTCATCCCAGATGTCTGAGGCCTACATGGAGGAGCAGGAATCAGCCAGGGAAGATGAGGGAGGAGGCCCTGGCACTCATGAGGAACAGATACACAAGGCTGGGCCATGGCAGGTGAAGGGAGGTGGGAGCGGAGGCTGCTGAGATGAACACTTGCCTGTAGTTGGACTTCCTGAAGAATAACTAGTCCAAATTAAGTCAGCTGGGGAAAAGTAAATTAGAGGGAAAAGGCAAATAAAAGGAGAGGGTCTCAGCAATCTGTTACTGGGTAGTATTCCTTTTCACACAGATGTGGTTCAGCGCGTTGTTGTTTTATCTGACTTGATTTGGACTAAGTTGTTTTTGGCGAAGGGCTTTGAGTCAGATGATCAGGACCCAGACTCACAGGCTTGGGGCTGACAGCATCCTGTGGTGTGCTGGCGCCAGCTCATGCCAGCTCTCAAGCCAGCCCTGCCCATCGTTTCAGTGATGGTGCCCTGGCGACTTGAAATCAGCAAGTGCTACAAACCAGGCATTTTTCTTTTTCTTTTCATGAGAGCCAATTCTCCAGCACGCACTAGATGTAGCTGAGAGAGAGGGAGTCCAAGGTAAATGTCCTGGGTTCTGGCGCAGGAATCGAACACCAGTCATACATCATGGAAGGCAGCATGGACTTGGCACTCAGAAGGAGCAGGGTTTGAAAATGGCCGTTTTCCTGCGCTTTCTTGCAGAGTGAGGAGCTCCTCTGAGCCTCGACTTCCTCATGGGAGATGATGCCACTGATAAGAACTTACAGGAGGGGGACAGGCTATTATCATGAAGGTGGAAGAGGGGGCGTTAAATTGATTGCTGGAATACGTGAGTTTTGAGTCACTTTGGGGAGATTTGGGTAGAGGATTCTGTAACAACAACAACACTAGTTGTGTTAGCTGTGTGCTTCAGCATGTATCATTGTTTTTATTCCTTGAAAGAACTGTGGAGGTAGATACTAGAGATATGGTTGCTCCTGTTCTATAACCTAAGTTTAAGTTATTTCCTCATAACCAGACAACTGTTAAATGCAGAGAATGGACTTGTAAGCTGAGTTTTTCTGAATTCAGAGTCCGTATTCCTAATCAGTGTGCCTGTAGGATCTCCACGTAGCAGAGATATCTGAGCTAGATGGTATGGATTTGTGAATCCTATGAGTGGTTGAAGTCATAGGTGTGTTGAGGTCCTATGTGGAGCTTTTAAAGAGTGAGAAGACTACAGGGTAAGGATGAAATCCTAGGTGTCACCAACATCAACAAGGTGAGCTATGAGATTTGGCAATATGGAAAACATTGACAGTCTTAGCAAAAATATGGAAAACATTGACAGTTGTAGCAAAAGCAGCTTGGATATGATGATGATGGGAACAGAGATTGCTTTGGATTGGGAGTGAATTGATGAGGAGGAAGTTGAGGGAACTGATGGAAATGCTTTTGAATAATAAGATGCTAAAGAAGAAACTGGAACTTGAGGGAGATTCCTGAGGATACCTATCGGGAAGAAAGAGGGGACAGAGCGAAGGTTTAAGAATGTGCCTGAAGGGGGCTGGTACTATGGCATAGTGGGCTAAGCCTCCGCCTGTGGGCACCGGTTATAGACCCAGCTTCTGCTCTTCTGATCCAGCTCTCTACTGTGGCCTGGAAAAGCAGAAGATGGCCCAAGTGCTTAGGCCTCTGTATCCACGTGGGAGACCTGGAAGAAGCTCCTGGCTCCTGTCTTCAGATCGGCTTAGCTCCAGCCATTGTGGCCATCTGGGGAGTTAACCAGCAGATGGAAGACTGTCTCTCTGTCCCTCTCTCTGTCTGTAACTCTGCCTCTCAAATAAATAAGTAAAATCTTAAAAAAAAAAAAAAAAAAAAAAGAGTGTGACTGAAGGGACCAAGGCCACTAGAAGAGAAGAGAGGTGGAATCCAAAGCCTGGTAGGAGAATTATGACTGCACTGATTTCAGAGTTGGGTTTTGTAGGTCGAATGTGATGGAAAAACAAGGATAATGGCTAGTGTGACAAAGGCATGGCACCAGTGCCTCAGGCCAGGAGAGAATAAAGAACGAGCAAAACCAAGAGGCCATCCGTCTACTGACAGGATGCAGAGCAGTCAGGATCCTGGGAAGGGATCTCAGAGATGTTGAAGAGCAGGTAGAGAGAATAGTGAGTTATGGACAGTAATCTGCCATTGGCTAACTCATATGCAGATGAGTCTGAGTAGTTGACAAGTCCCTGGACCAACCCTCACAGGTCAGCTTTGAAACTCAAAGAAGGTGCAGGTCATCAGAATTGAGGTAACCATAATTCTAATCAGAGAATTGTAGTTGAGACCTTAAACTGGTATTTTTTTGAGTCCCCAACTAAGAAGACTACATATTTTTAGAACAGTTGGTTAGTAATCCACATGTTAGGGACCAGCATTGTGGTGCAGCTGGTTAAGCCGCCACCTACAACACCAGCATCCCGTATGGCACCCGTTCAGGTCTCAGCTGCTCCGCTTCCAATCCAGCTCCATGCTAATGCGTCTGGGAAAGCAGTGAAAGATGGCCCAAGTCCAAGTGTGCATCCACATGGCACACCTGAATGGAGTTCCAGACGCCTGGCTTCAGCTTGGCCCAGCCTGTCCATTGTAGCCATTTGGGGTGTGAACCAGTAGAATAAATCTTTTTTAAAAAAATACACATGTGTATGTCTAAAGAGATTTCTCCCAATTGTGGTGGAAACATTCCTTAGTGACATAGTCTTTAATTAGTACCCCAAAATCTGATAGCATCCTCAACTTTTTCTCATAGTCCTCTTTCTGGGATTGGTAGGGGAAGACTATAAAAGTCCTGGGCCATTTCTTCTTCCAGGAGATGACCAGCTTTACGTGTTCTGAAGAATAATGCTAATAATAATCATTGTTGTCATTTGTTAAACTTCATGCCAGCCAATGTACTAAGCACTTTATATAGATCATCTGTCCCTTTATAACCTTAAAATAATTCCATGATATGGGTCCATTTTCTGTCTTTATTTTATAGATAAAGGCTCTGAAGATTAGAGAGGTTAAGTCCCTTGCGCAGGTTGATCAGCTTATAAGTGATGGAGCCAATATTCAAATCCAGACAGTTTGCCTATAGGACTTGAGATCCAAACTCTGACGAGCTTTCAGTCAGTGGCTGGGCTGATCAAAGTCATCTTGATGGGAGAAGTTAGCGTGCTCGTGTCTGTGAAGGAACTGGACAGTAGCTACCCCAGGGATCTCTTTTTCAGACTCACCACTGGAATGAACTGGGGCTCCTGAATGCACCCCCGCCTTCTCGTTGCTCGTTCTCAGCTTGTGTCTCCCCAGGGCACAGACTCATGGTGCCTCCCGAGCACTCTGTCACCTGCACAGTTCTGCTTTCTCTTTCTTGCTTTTTCTTTCTTTCTTCCTTTCTTCCTTTCTTCCTTTCTTCCTTCCCTTCCTTTCCTTCCTTCCCTTCCTTCCCTTCCTTCCCTTCCTTCCTTCCTGGCAGAGTGGACAGTGAGAGAGAGAGACAGTGAGAAAGGTCTTCCTTTTCTTCTGGTTCAGCCCCCAGTGGCTGCTCCAGTGGCGCGCTGCGGCCGGCGCACCACGCTGATCCGATGGCAGGAGCCAGGAGCCAGGTGCTTCTCCTGGTCTCCCATGCGGGTGCAGGGCCCATGCACCTGGGCCATCCTCCACTGCACTCCCTGGCCATAGCAGAGAGCTGGCCTGGAAGAGGGGCAACCGGGACAGAATCCGGCGCCCCGACCGGGACTAGAACCCGGTGTGCCAGTGCCGCAGGCAGAGGATTAGCCTAGTGAGCCGCAGCGCCGGCCACAGTTCTGCTTTCCCAAGATGGTGCCCCTCACTGCCAGGGCCAAATGAGGCATCTTCTCAGCACCCCAGAAGGTAAACCTCTGGGCTCTACTTGCCAGAGAGCTGAGTGGTGGCATGAAGACATTCATTCTGTCACTGACTTTAGGAATTATTGGAGTGTTGTTCTACGTACATACTCCTTTGGTGGTGCTTGGGTATTCCAGATATGAGGAGGTTGTTGAGCTGATGTGTAAACCGTAGTTCAAGCACACTCAGAAAAGTAAGAAAAGATATGCATAGAGAAAAAAAGCATCTTTTTGTAGTGATAAAAATGAGCTACTCCATTGGAAAATACCTCCTTGAAAATCAGACTCATTTGTTTCTAAATTATTTGCTGTTTTCAGAAAATGATACCTTTTCTGTTCCATTCCTCATTACAACTTTCATTTTAAATGATGCATTTACCAAGGTCTCATACTTGGATGAACTCCTGGTGTGTATCCAGAAAATACTGAAGGAAGAGCAATGCAATGGAACTCCAGTCAGGGTGGCATTGTGGGCACGGTGGGTTAAGCCCATACTTGGGATGCCTGAACTCCATATTAGGGTTCCATTTTGAATCCCAGCTACTCCACTTCTTCTTCTTCTTTTTTTTTTGGACAGGCAGAGTGAACAGTGAGAGAGAGACAGAGAGAAAGGTCTTCCTTTTGCTGTTGGTTCACCCTCCAATGGCCGCCGCGGCCGGTGGCCGGTGCACTGCGCTGATCTGATGGCAGGAGCCAGGTACTTATCCTGGTCTCCCATGGGGTGCAGGGCCCAAGCACTTGGGCCATCCTCCACTGCCTTCCCGGGCCACAGCAGAGGGCTGGCCTGGAAGAGGGGCAACCGGGACAGAATCCGGCGCCCCGACCGGGACTAGAACCCGGTGTGCCGGCGCCACAAGGCAGAGGATTAGCCTAGTGAGCTGCGGCGCCGGCCACTACTCCACTTCTGATCCAGTTTCCTACTAATGCATTCTGGAGGCAGTAGGTGATGCTCAAGAGCTTGGGTCCCTTCCACGCATGCGGGAAACCCAGATGCTATTCCTGGCTCCAGCTTTGGCCTAGCCCAGCCCTGGCTGTTGCAGGTATTTGGGGAATGAGCCAGCAAAAAGAAGGTTCCTTTCTCTCTCTCTCTCTCCATCTCTCTCTCTCTCTCCCTCTTTCAAATAGATGAAAATAAGTTTTAAAACAAGTACAATATGGTGTATATTTCTTTCAGCCTATGTTTATTGATCAGATGAAGTTTTTTTTTATGTTTTTTTTAAACTTTTATTTAATGAATATAAATTTCCAAAGTACGACTTATGGATTACAATGGCTTCCCCCCCATAACGTCCCTCCCACCTACTACCCTCCCCTTTCCCACTCCCTCTCCCCTAGATGAAGTTTTTTTTAATGTTTATTTATTTGAAAAGGAGAGAGAGAGAAAAGTCAGTTTCCCATCCACTGGTTCATTACCCAGATGCTCACAACAGCCAGGGCCAGGCCAAAGCTGGGAGCCTGAAACTCAATCTGGGTTTCCCATGTGGGTGCTAGGGACCCAAATACTTGAGTTATCACCTGCTACCTCCCAGAGTACACATTAGCAGGAAGCTGGAATTGGAAGCAGAGCTGGGACTTGAACCCCCGCACTGTGATATAAGATGCATCTTACCTGCTATGCCAAACTCCTACCCCAAGACTATTTTTAACCCTTTTCTGCAAGAAAACTATTTTACCTTATCTTACAAGATAAAAAAATAACAAAACAATTTTGTTGTACTTTCAATGTTAGGTATGTTCCTAAACATTATCAATCCATAGCATATCCATGTTTTATAACCCCTGCCCCCCACCACTGCCTCTTCCAACCACCTACACAATACAAGACAGAAAGCTAGCTAGTCAGAGGCCCACCTGGCAGACCATCTCACAGTGGTCCAAAAGCAGTACCACTGAATGGTTAACTTACTCCTGATCAGGGAGCCTGAGACCAAAGGGCTAATACCCAAAGTCCCAACATAATAACAAAAATGAAATCAGGAAATTGAGTTCCATTTAGGACTTCGTTAAGGCCTAGGTGTTAACACCCAGAGATTGAGCTAAAGCCAAGTTTTGGAGGAGTGGATAGGAGAAAATAATTGGGAAGTCTGAGAGGAAAGAAGCATGTGAGGTTAGCCAGGTACAAGGCACTCAGATGGATTGAAGATTGTTCTAGGCAGCATGGTCACAGGCACCCAAGCTAGCCTGTAATGGTTTTCCTTGTATTCATTTATCTACTCAAAAGTTCTCTATACATGATCCACAGGCCCAGGGCCCAGTGTAGTGAGATCAAAACTGTTTTCACAATACTTTTGCCTTGTTTCCACTCTCTTGACATTTGCCCTGATGGTTGTGGTAAAAGTTCATGAATTATTTCACCTGATTTTCACTAACTCGAGACAGTAGCACTAAGCTGCTATGGTAATCACTGTATTGTTTACCACCTTGACCTCACAGTTATCTAAGAACTTGACAGCTTCACTTAAGAATATCTTTATTATTTTTATTATTTATTTTATTTTTATTATTCACTTTATTGAATCTCAGTCCTCTGAGGAGTCCTCTGGGGAGTGGCCATGAAGCGTTTTGTCACTGCTGGAGCCCGATGAGCGTCTCCAGGAAGAACATCTGCCTGATTGTGGAGATCTGAGCTGGCCACTGTTTTAAAGGAATGCAACTTATTATTTGAAAGAATAACTGACAGACATACTACTGTTATTCAGACTTGAGTGTTTGTCAACATTTACTCCAGAATGAATAAAGTGAGCCTGTCAATCCAAGAAAAACAACTGACGTATTTGTTGCCAAAGTTAAAATTTGAGCTTTCCAAGGAAAATTAGAACTTAGGAAACTCATGTCCACCACTGTGAGCTTGACGGTTTCTCAATCCTTAGAAACTTTTCTGATGAGTTCAGTGGTGATGTTAGTGACTATGACTTTTTAATATTATATGATGAAATGTGTCAACATTGAGAAGATCCCTTATTACTAGTCAACGAATTGGTACTTTCTGATGACCACTGTATGATGATACAGAAATCACCCATCATGCTTGAGTGAAGATCCATTAAGAGTACAAGGTGGCTGGCGCCACGGCTCAATAGGCTAATCCTCCACCTAGCGGCGCCAGCACACCGGGTTCTAGTCCCAGTTGGGGTGCCAGATTCTGTCCCGGTTGCCCCCCTTCCAGGCCAGCTCTCTGCTGTGGCCAGGGAGTGCAGTGGAGGATGGCCAAAGTGCTTGGGCCCTGCACCCCATGGGAGACCAGGAGAAGCACCTGGCTCCTGCCTTTGGAACAGCACGGTGCGCCGGCCGCAGCGCACCGGCCGCGGCGGTCATTGGAGGGTGAACCAACAGAAAAGGAAGACCTTTCTCTCTGTCTCTCTCTCTCACTGTCCACTCTGCCTATCAAAAAAAAAAAAAAAAGTACAAGGTTACCAATGTAATTTAATATAATAAAGAATGAAAGTTAACTGAAATGGTTTCAAGTTCTACATTGCAGTTTGCCTTTAAGAAAATGCCATTTATTGAGTTATAGTGTACAATAGTATTGAGAAAAGACCATCTCTCATCATCTGAAAAAGCCATTAAAACTCTCCTCTCCTGTAACTGCATATCTTTGTGAGGCCATATTTTTTTTTATTTGACAGGTAGAGTTAGACAGTGAGATAGAGAGACAGAGAGAAAGATCTTCCTTCCGTTGGTTCACCCCCCAAATGGCCGCGACGACTGGCGCTGTACCGATCCGAAGCCAGGAACCAGGTGCTTCCTCCTGGTCTCCCATGCGGGTGCAGGGCCCAAGCACTTGGGCCATCCTCCATTGCACTCCCGGGCAACAGCAGAGAGCTGGACTAGAAGAGGAGCAACCAGGACTAGAACCGGGTACCCATATGGGATGCTGGTGCTGCAGTTGGAGGATTAACCAAGTGAGCCATGGCGCCAGCCCTGAGGCCGTATTTTTTTTTTTTATGTGATACAACTACCTCTCCACAAAGGGAATTCAGGAGCAAATATTAGAGATTTAGCTATAATTTATTAAGCCATATGTTTTTTTTTTTTATTTAACAGGCAGAGTGGACAGTGAGAGAGAGAGAGACAGAGAGAAAGGTCTTCCTTTTGCCGTTGGTTCACCCTCCAATGGCCGCCGCGGCAGGCGCACTGTGGCCGGCGCACCACGCTGATCCGATGGCAGGAGCCAGGAGCCAGGTGCTTTTCCTGGTCTCCCATGGGGTGCAGGGCCCAAGCACCTGGGCCATCCTCCACTGCACTCCCTGGCCACAGCAGAGAGCTGGCCTGGAAGAGGGGCAACCAGGACAGAATCTGGCGCCCCAACCGGGACTAGAACCCGGTGTGCCGGCGCCGCTAGGCGGAGGATTAGCCTAGTGAGCCGCGGCGCCGGCCTAAGCCATATGTTTTAAAATGTGCAAAAAATAAAATAATACTCTTTTTGTTTTAAAAAATTAGATTTCATAAAAATGTTATTTATGTTAAAATGCAGTAGCATTAATAATGTTCCTTTTAAATGATATTTTAAAATTTTATCAGTGTTAATGCTCATTTCTAATATGGTAAATATTATTAGATATAGCTCTCCTAAACAGAAATGCTTTAGGAGTCTCCATTATTATTCACAGTATAAAGGAGGGGCTGGTGCTGTGGCATAGCAGGTAAAGCCGCCGCCTGCAGTGCCGGCATCCCATATGGGCACCGGTTTGAGTTTAGGCTGCTCCACTTGCAATCCAGCTCTCTGCTATGGCCTGGGAAAGCAGCAGGAGATGGCCCAAGTGCTTGGGCCCCTGCACTCACGTGGGAGACCTGGAATAAGCTCCTGGCTCCTGGCTTCGGGTCTGCACAGCTCCAGCCATTGTGGCCAACTAGGGAGTAAACCAGCAGATGGAAGACCTCTCTCTGTGCCTCTGCCTCTCCTTCTCTCTGTGTGTAATTCCGACTTTCAAATAAATAAATAAATCTTTAAAAAATTAAAATATTTATTTAAAAAAGAGTATAAAGGAATCCTGAAGACAAAATGTTTGAGAGGGGTGGCTATTTGGCATAGAGATTGGAATGGCAATTTACATACTCAGAGTCCATATTGGAGTGCCCAGGTTCAAGTCCCAGCTCTATTTCTGATTGAAGCTTCTTGATAATGCACATTCTGGGATGCAACAAGTGACGGCTCAAGCAGTTGGGTCCCTGCCACAAATGTGGGATACCTGGAGAACTGAATCCAATTCCCAGCTCTTTGCTTTGGCCTGGCCCAGTCCTAGGCATTGTGTACATTTGGGGAGTAAACCAGTGGATGAGAGCGCTCTGTACCTGCCCCAAAAACAAGTAAAATTAACTAAGTAACTTAAAGCTCTCCAATCTTTGACTTAAAAACAAGTTTGAGAACCGCTGATGCAGTACATGTAGAGTACCTACCATGTTCTGGGTTTGAGTTGGTGCAGGGACAGCATGGTGTACTGGACAGGTGTGGGCCTTGCCCGTGAGGCTAATAGTCATCTGCAATTAAACAGAAAATTCCCACAGAATGTGGCTAGTGCTGTGATGGGAGAAGCACAGGTGATGTGGGAGCACATTGCAGGGCACCTGGCCCTATTCAGGAAAGACTTCCAAGAGGAATCAGCATCTGTGCTAACTCCTGAAGGGTGAAGAAGAGTTAGCCAGGCAGAGAGAGAAAATGACCGCCCTCAGTGTATGCAAAAGCGTGTGCAAGAGTGTGCATGCAAGAAATTGTGGCTTCGCTGTAGAAACAGAAGCAAATGAGTGCGACCGAGGCACAGAGTGAAGAGGTCAGGGCTGTAACTTAAGGCTGGACTAGGGGACAGCAGCCTGATCAGAACATGCCTTGGATGTGAGGGGTTGAGATCTCCTCCTAGGGAAATGGGGGATACTGAAGGGCCACCCAGCAGGAGAGTGACATCATATTGCATTCTAGATCCCTCCAGCTGTAGACAGTGGATGTCTGGAAGCAGGGAGACCTAGTAGGGGTCATGGTGGTACTCGCATAGCCAGATGATGGGACCTGGACTGAAGCGTGACCGAGGGGTTGGAGAGACATGGACCAGTTTCCAAGAGATTTGTGTGGTGATGTTTACAGATCTGGGTCAATAGGTTGGTTGTGGTTAAAGGGAGAGAGGTAGACTTGGAGGTTGAATCTCAGTTTCAGGTTTAGCACCTGTGAGTACTGATGGTGTTCCCTGACAGAGCAAGCGCAGGCAAGCAGATTTAGAAGGGAGGAGGGGTCTCTCATGTGGACCACCAGTTGGATATCCAAGAGAAGATGCCCACTCAGCACCTGACCACGTGGTTCTGAAGCTGAAAAGAACAATCTGAGCTAGAGATGCAGGTTTGAGAATCCTCATCGTAGAGTTCATAACTGAAACTGTGAGTTGAGTAAGATCCCTGAGAGAGAGGATTTAAACTAGAAGAGAGGGCATTTAAGGGGTCACAAAGCAAGCAGGGTGTGCAATAGTGATTAAATGGGCCAAGAGGATCCAGAGACCCTAGGGCCATTGATGCCAAGGAAGTGGAGTTTCCAGAAAGAAGGAGGGGAGGGGCTGGCGATAACCAGCCTGTGAGAAGTCAGTACAGTGAGCTTGAACAGGGTCCTTTTGAAGCACAAGGAGGTAGCTGTTCAGTCATCAACTATTTCAGAATGCTTTCCCTGGAGTGGTGGAGCCCAGCAGGGTTAAGATTGAGGAAGGGGGGAAGGGGAAGGGAAGGGAGATATTAAACATTGCTGTAATTCTTTCTGTGGGAAGGAGCCAGTAGGGAGAAAAGGCTCAAGGTACAAGAGACAAGGTGAAGTTTATGTAGTGCAGCATTCCAGAAGAGTCAGGAGACGGGATCTGGGAAGACGTGGAGGGAAGCCACATCTCCAACAAAGAACCTCGTTCCAATCCAGGGGTGAGGTGAAGTGAGCACTGTCTGAAGAAACTGAGATGTCAGACAGTTTAATTAGAACAGGAGTTCCATGGTTCTCAATGCAAAGGTTTAGGAGGAGGAGGGCAGTATTGGGTGTTTGGATCGGGGAGTAAATGCACAGAGCAGTGTGGGGAAGGAGACACAGGGACGGAAGGCCAGAGGTCAGCAGCATGACCAAGCGCGGTAGTGTTAGGAGGAGTCAGGATATGCAGAGAGCAGATCTCCCTGTAGATTCTGGTAATTTAATCCCAGCAAGCTTATCTTTTTACACAATGTGGCATTTACATCACAACCTAAAATGTATCCTCTACCATAGTGATTCTTTAAAAGAAAAGAAAAAGAAAGAAACACCATTTTCTGGCTAAGTCAAATTGTCTTTATGTGTTTCTGTTGTTTATTTTTATGCTCACCAGGTTAAATCTTCAGTTATGCCACTGCCACGAAGAGTTCCCTACATAGAAAAATCTATTCATTATGAGCGCATTTATTGCTTCATTGAGTTGCCTATTTAAAATGCAGAGAACCACAAATTAAATGTAGTGCTTTTCCATTTTGAAAAAAGCGGATGAATGGGTACTATTTTCTCGAATACATCATGTTTGTCTTACATAATTAATAGTCCAGATTCATAGGCTAACAGATGCTGGTCCTTGCATGTCTTGGGGTTTGCTCCTCAGTGGTCATTATTGAAAGGGAAGCCCCTAAGGCTTGAGCATCTGGGGAAATGATCAGGTGGATGCAAGGAAGACAGTCACCACTGGGGCTCAGCCAGGTGGCCTCCACAATCCTTTCTCTGAGGTTAATTATGCAAGGTGTAAAACAATTTCTACATTGAAATCACAAAAATAAAATGCCTCGTGTTGTTTCTATATAATATTTACCCATTAAATAGTTCTGGATTCCAAGTTTATAGCCCCCTATTAAATTTTATTACATGTAAAGCTTTGGTGTTTGTTCCAGATTCATGGCTTGGTGCCACGTCACAATCCCCCTAGCTTCCTAATATCTGTAATGTGAATGTACCTGCATTCACTGTGAATTAGTGTAGGCGACAATTTAAAGGAAAGGCATCGTCAAATGACAGATCTGCAGGTCGTGCTTAGTGGATGTAATCCGAGGGTCAGACTTCACTGTTGCCTGTTGGCTGAGCCCCAGGCCATTTGAGCCACCTCACTTCTTGTTTACCTCAGCACTTTGCATCGCTTGTCTTTATTCTTCCCATTGTAACCCCAAAGAGGACTTGCACTCCATTTCCTAACACATCTAATGGTTCTCCTGTAAGTATCTGGGCTGGGGCAGACCAGTGGAATGACCTTCATCCTCAAAGACAGCTAATCCTACCAGGCTCACAGCCCTACTGTATCTTTTGAAAACAGAAACCCCTCCGTTCTCTCTGATCGTTTCAACCTCATTTTTTCACTTTGGTCTGATTTGTTCTGACTCAACCTCCACAATTCTACTCTTTTATAGACTTTCTAAGGACACCCCTGGAATCCTTCCTCCACAGTAAACAAATTTTTCTACATGCTTACCTGGATGCCAGAACACTGCATTTGCCTTCTTGCTTTAACTGAAATTTGTCTCTTCCCCGAGCACTTCTCCAACTGTTTTTTTGGAACAACGCTGCTCCAGAAGCATGATGGTTTTTGGAGGCCATGATTTTCAACCCTATTGTAGATCCTGTTGTTTTGTTCATCCTGTTATCTGACTGATTCCTCTTTTGTGTCCATGTCCCTGTCATCCACCAGCTTCTGAGTCACATATATGACATATTGCCTCCCCCAAAACTTGAGGCCCTGTCATCTCCAAAACCACTAGTACTTTGAGATTTTTAGTTTCTTAACTTTTTCAATTCTAGTAATCTTCATGCCTGTTATTTGAGCCTCTTAATCTCTTAAGCTGTATCCTAGACCATTATCAGGAAATATACCACCTACACAGTCTCCTGTTCAAATAACTTCCACAAGTTGGAATATCTGACATAATATTGCGCAGTAGGAATGATAGTGGGTATCCTTATGATTCTTCTTTTTATAGAAATGCCTCTAAAGTCCCACCAGTTAGTATATCTCTATAGAGTTAAAATAGAAGGAAAAATCCCTTATAATTCCAATTTGTTAAATTTTTATTATAAATAGGTATTGGATTCTTTGAAAGTTTTTTCTACATATATTAAATGCTCAAACTAATTTTCTCTCCTGATCTGATGTTTGAAGCCTTAAAAATTTTCTCTCCTCCATTCTCTCTCTCCTTAAACTTCTTTCTAGTTTAATGTTAGCACTTTCCCTTATGTCGTCTGTGTCTCCTTAATTTTCTCTTCAGTTTTTCCCTAATCTTTTAAATCTCTCTCTACTGCATCCCAGGACATGTCCTCAGTTCTGCCTTCCAGTTCGTTAAGTTTCTCCTTAGCTCTGTCAAGCCTGCTAATTATATTTTCTCATCCTAAGATTTTTGGTTGGTTCTTTTCATCTCTGCCTATGTTTATTTTACAACCTTCTGATTTTATAGTCTTCCTTGACTGCTAATATTCTCACCATTATGACTTTGAGGATTTTTAAAGTCTCTTTTCCAGAGTGCTCTATCATACATGTTTCCTCACACACGAATTTTCCCATTCATTGGACTGCCTATTATCATGCTGCATATCTTGTATATTTTGTAATTTTCTTTTAATTATATCTTGACATCCCTACAAATTTACCCTAAAAGAGTCTTCTTTGGAAGACTTTGGTATCACCTCAATCCCAGACCCATGAGTTCCTTGGCTCTGAAATAAACCATAAGTATGACATGGGAATCCCACATCAAGGAAGTATTTCTTTTCTTTTTTTTTTTTTTTTACAGGCAGAGTGGACAGTGAGAGAGAGACAGAGAGAAAGGTCTTCCTTTGCCTTTGGTTCATCCTCCAATGGCCGCTGCGGCCAGGGCACTGCACTGATCCGAAGGCAGGAGCCAGGTGATTCCTCCTGGTCTCCCATGTGGGTGCAGGGCCCAAGCACTTGGGCCATCCTCCACTGCACTCCCGGGCCACAGCAGAGAGCAGGACTGGAAGAGGGGCAACCGGGACAGAATCTGGCGCCCCGACCGGGACTAGAACCTGGGGTGCTGGTGCCGCAGGAGGAGGATTAGCCTATTGAGCTGCAGCGCCGGTGGGGAGGTATTTCTGTGCTCATGTGTTAGTTATTTTCAAGCATCATATCTTCATTTCTAATCATAAATATGTTGGGGCCTTGACTCTAACTTAATAAAAAATAGTAACTAATGTCACTCTCACCCCACCTCACCTCTAATTTTTTTTTAATTTTTTTTTTTATTTATTTGAAAGAGCCACAGAGAGAGGTAGAGAGAGAGGTAGAGAGGTAGAGAGAGAGGTCTTCCACCCACCGGTTCACTCCCCAAATGGCTGCAACTGTCAGAGCTGTACCGATCTGAAACCAGGAGCCAGGAGACTCTTCCAGGTCTCCCATGTGGGTGCCGGGGCCCAAAGACTTGGGCCATCTTCTACTGCTTTCCTAGGCCATAGCAGAGAGCTGGATCAGAAGTGGAGCAGCTGGGACATGAACTGGTCCCCATATGGGATGCTGGCACTGCAAACTAGGGCCTTAACCCACTGTGCCACAGCGCCAGCCCCTCACCTCTAATTTTTGTGGGGTGTGCTCATCTTCCTATATTTTGTCCTATGCAGGTATAGGATCCTCAGCTCTCAAATCTTTCTGGCCCCTGTCCCCACCTCCAACGCCACAATGGCAGTAGATTCTTAGTCATCACCAGCAGTGTGGGTTTATTATCCTTTTCTAGTAACAGAGATGTTTCTTCCTTGTTTTTAAAAATGGTACTCTCAGGGCCCCAGCAGAAAATAGAATACTCAGATGGTTAAACTCAAGAGCGTTTAAGGGGCAGGCATTTGGTGCAGTGGGATGCCTGTATCCAGTGTCATAGTGCCTGGGTTCAAGTCCTTGCTCTGTTCCCAATTCCAGCTTCCTGCTCATGTACAGAGGCTGCAGATGATAGCTTAAGTGGTTGGGTCCTTGCTATCCAGGCAGGAGACCTGGATTCAATTTCTGGATCCCAGGAATCTGTGGAGTGAACCAGCAGGTGGGAGTTTCTCTCTCTTTCTCTCTCTCTGTAATAAATTAAAACATAACTTTTAAAATTCATGCTATTTTAATGAAGAGACTACCTATAGAAGTGTGGGCAGGAATAAAAAAATCCAAGATCATTGGAGGTACCCAGAGACTAAGCACAGCTGGAAGCTGTTGCCACTCCTAGCCCTGAACTGGCAGGCGAGGGAGGAAGTGCGACCACTGAGCCCAAGGAGAGCTGGAGCTACACAGAGGGGTAGAGGGTGGTAGAAGATGGGTTTGAGGGGAGGGAGCAGCCACTGCAGAAGGAAGCCCTGAGGCAGGGAGGGAGCAGGGACGGGATGTTCCCTCCTCTGGGCTCCCATGCTCCTATGATTTGCTGCTGCTTTCTGGTGGCAAAACCCTTCTGGCATGCAGGCAGCAAGGGAGCCCCACTGATGTGGTCCAGAGGGGCAGAGCCAGGCAGCGAGCGGATCAGATGGATCAGCGAAGGCAGGAGGAACAGCACAGGGCTCTGAGTTATTTTTACAAGATTTAATCCTGTTATTTATGGCTGGTGCAGACAGCTGAGTGTTTTCAGGAAGTGTTTACACTGCCATCTGACCACAAGCCTAACAGCGCCTGCTGCAGCCTCTTACCCAGCTCCCTCCCTCATTGGGCACCCTGACATTTGTGGGGCCCAGGGCACTGTACCAATGGAAGCCCTCGTGCTGAATGTCTATACATTTAGAAGCCAAGAGTCAAGGTAAACTATTAAAGAAAATCTGTTTTATCTTAACCTTGACAATTATAAATTAGTAATAAGCTAGAAAGCAAAGGTTTGATTCAGAATTCATCACACAGAACACCTGTGGCAGGGGCACGCTGGCCTCTGCTCCCCAGCTCTGCTCCACACAGTGAGCAGCCGCACACTGCTGTGCAGATGCCCAGACTTTCATGGCCAAGCTCAGTCCTCATCCCCTTCAAGGTGCTGCCCTGAGCAGACCCTCCAGAAGAGGCTGCACAGACACCAGAAGTGGGCTCGGGCTATCTGGAAGGTAATTCTGGGGCCCCAGGTACCTAGATTGTGCTCTAAAAGATGTGTGGGAGGTAGAGCCCAGGGGCCGGTGCTGTGGCACAGTGGGTTAATCCTCCACCTGTGGTGCCAGCATCCCATCTGGGCACCGGTTCTAGTCCCAGCTGCTCCTCTTCCAATCCACCTCTCTGCTATGGCCTGGGAAAGCAGTAGAAGATGGCCCAAGTCCTTGGGACTGTGCACCTGTGTGGGAGACCAGAAGAAGCTCCTGGCTCCTGGCTTCGGATCGGCACAGCTCCAGCCGTTGCGGCCAACTGGGGAGTGAACCAGTGGACGGAAGACCTCTCTCTCTGTTTGTACCTCTCACTGTCTGTAACTCTGCCTCTCAAATCAATAAAAAGGAAGGAAGGAAGGAAGGGAGGGAGGGAGGGAGGGAGGGAGGAAACCCAGTGTTCTCTATTAAAAAAAAAATGCAGAGCCCAGGGCAGGATCCCGTCTGGCCCAGGTCTAACTTAATGCTGGTCCCAGGGAACTTGATCTTCACTGATTTCATGAAGATCTTCCGTCCATCACCACAACTGTTTTTCTGACTGTCAACCATCATGCCCCCTTCTCTCCCTGTCTAGCCAAGAGCCTGTGATCCTTTATGCTCTTAGCAGTGCCCTCAACCTCTTAGCCATGGAACACCTCCATCACTCCTACCTAGCAGAACTTCAACCCAGATCTCCGTGTGCTGGTTGTCGAGTGCCTTCAGTATAAATAGCATAAACACTACAAGCGTGGCATCCAGCTGGATCCCTTGAGCTCCTGGGGAACCCTGTGTTTTCTCTGAGCCTCTTTCTTGGTCTCTACAAAACCAGTTTCAAATCTTTGCCACTTTTTTCAGGCTCCCATCCTACCGTCTTCTCTGTCACTTGAGGCAAAGGACCTTGCTTCCTATTCGTCTAGAAATATAGAAGCTACGGAAGCAACAGTCTCTCTTGCCTGCCGCTGTGCTCTGCAGTCCTGTTGCACGCAGGAAGAGGAGGCTTAGGAAGAGGGGGATGGAGGTTGAGCACTGAACTGCGGGCTTCCCTCTGTCATGGTGGCAGAGGCGCTGTCCCCCCTGCACCCCCAGTCTCTGACAGATCCTTCCAAAAAAGCTTGGATTCTGCCTCTCTCTGCATCCTCTAGACCTAATTGCATCTGCTTTCTTGTCTGTCTAAAACCGTAAGCTGCGGTCACTTTTCTGCTCCTTATAACCAAATCCCTTTTAATCCATCGGGATGTTACTTCTGCCCCAGTACCTCTGCTGGACTGCTCTGACCTTGTTGCTAACACCCGTGAGTACTCCAGTCCTTCTCCCTACTCTGTCGCCGCTGGGTCTGCTTCCTGAATGTCCTGTGGTGCTTCCGCTCGCTCTTCTTTCCTGACCACCTTGCTGAGTCTCCTTCCCTTAAATGTCGCCTTCTTTAGACTTCTGCCCAAGGCTGCTGCTTTCCTTATGCATTAAACTCCCAGCTTGTGTGGGAAGGTGCTCAATCAATATCATATTATGTATGCAAGTCCAGCTACTGGTTTCAGGTTCATGCAACAGACTCAATCTTTAAAAGTTTGAGGAAGAAGGAGCAAACTTTTTTGAATGTACATGATGTATGTCTTACTGTGACTGGAGTCTACCTCGGGGAAGGGAGGAGGGGTGGAGGAGGGACAACCCTTATATCTTATTTCAGAGCTAATATGGGTATATGTTAGCAGCAGAAATGAAGTAACCCTTGGGGCTGGCATTGTGGCATAGCAGGTAAAGCCGCTTCCTGTGACACCAGCGTCTCATATGGGCTCTGGTTCAAGACCGACTGCTCCACTTCTGGGAAAGCTGTGGAAGATGGCTCAAATCCTGGGTGCCCTGTACCCACATGGGTGACACGGAAGAAGCTCCTGGCTCCAGGCTTTGGTTTGGTCCAGCCCTGGCCATTGCCACCATTTGGGGAGTGAAACCAGTGAATGGAAGATATTCTCTTTCATTTTCTCTCTCTCTCTCTCTCTCTCTCTCTCCCTCTCTCCTCTC
Source organism: Oryctolagus cuniculus (assembly GCF_051225735.1). Taxonomy (NCBI): domain Eukaryota; kingdom Metazoa; phylum Chordata; class Mammalia; order Lagomorpha; family Leporidae; genus Oryctolagus; species Oryctolagus cuniculus. The sequence continues at coordinate 40,038,467 of NC_142886.1, read as the reverse complement.
TGTATAACTCTTTCAAATAAATAAATACATCTTCAAAAAAAAAAAAAAAGAAATGATGTAGCCATCTTACTAGAAAGATGATAGATTGCTTAGCAGCTGTCTCCCCACACTGTTGTTTCTTTTAAAAACAAAAGATTAATTTATTTATTTGAAAGTCAGAGTTACACAGAGATAGGAGAGGCAAAGAGAGAGAGAGATCCTCCATCCGATGGTTTACTCCCCAACTGGCCACAATGGCCAGAGCTGCGCCCATCCGAAGCCAGGAGCCAGGAGCTTCCCTTAGGTCTCCCATGCAGGTGCAGGGGCCCAAAGACCTGGGCCATCCTCCACTGCTTTCCCAGGCCATAGAGAAAGCTGGATCAGAAAAGGAGCAGCCGGGACTAGAACTGGGATACTGGCACTTCAGGCCAGGGCGTTAACCCGCTGAGCCACAGTGCTGGCCCCCACACTGTTGTTTCATTTTGCTCTGTACTTCTTGCAGAGAATCTAGAAAATAAAATAAAATGAATAAAATAAAATAAAATAATCATTAAGCCGCACTGTGTTCGCCTAGACTGAATGATCTGCTCTTCTGGAAAACAAAGCTTGGAGGTAACTGTATGCTCACGATTACTGAGAAGAGGACATTTCAGAGCCCTTTTCCTTTGGGTATGGGGAAACCTGACAGCCTTTCCCCTTCTGTATCTCGCAGTACGATTTCTCTTCACTCCATGCTTCATACTCACAGCTTCAGTACCAAACCTCAGCCTCAAGGCCAGCATTAGATCTTAAAACCCACTTTGAAAAAAAGAATTCAGCAGAAAACTATTCACAGCTCTCTCTTCACTGAGATAAAGAGTTGCCACGTGTGATGCGTTCATGTGTTTATTCACTCATCATGCATCCAACAAATAATTAGGTGAATAGCCACTCACAATAATTTTAGAGTGGATATTATTTAATGCGTGGAAAGATGCTCACCAAAAGAGAAGCTGAATTCACTTATTACTTTACTTGGTCTTACCTACCAAGGTCTCTTTCCCTACCCCTCATCCTCTGTTAGTCAAAGGTACCTACTTTGTACAGTCACAGAATTTTAGGATCCTGTTGTTTGATCCATCTGTTCCTGCTACAGTCACTTGAAGAATGAGCATCATATTATCTTTTAGTGCCACTCTATACTTAAACAGAGAAAACTCTTATCAGTCTAAGGGAAGAAAGAATCGTCAAAGTTACACCAAAAGTCTGGGTCCAATCACCTGTTGATTTGAATAGTTCACATTTTTTTTTCTTTTTTTTTTAACTTTTATTTAATGAATATAAATTTCCAAAGTACGATTTATGGATTACAATGGCTTCCCCCACATACCGTCCCTCCCACCCACTACCCTCCCCTTTCCCACTCCCTCTCCCCTTCCATTCACATCAAGATTCATTTTCGATTATCTTAATATACAGAAGATCAGCTTAGTATACATTAAGTAAGGATTTCAACAGTTTGCTCCCACACAGAAACATAAAGTGAAAAATAATAGATGATTTTTTTTAAATGATGATGAAATCAGATCAGACCTATTGTCATGTTTAATCCCAGTGAGAGTCAAGTTGGGAGTTGATAATTTTTTTTTTTTACAGAGGATCAGTTTAGTATACATTAAGTAAAGATTTCAACAGTTTGCACCCCCATAGAAACACAAAGTGAAATATATTGTTTGAGTACTCGTTATAGCATTAAATCTCAATACACAGCACATTAAGGACAGAGATCCTACATGAGGAGTAAGTGCACAGTGACTCCTGTTGTTGATTTTACCAATTGACACTCCTGTCTATGGCATCAGTAGTCTCCCTATGCTCCAGTCATGAGTTTCCAAGGCTATGGAAGCCCTCTGAGTTCTCCGATTCTTATCTTGTTTAGACAAGGTCATAGTCAAAGTGGAGGTTCTCTCCTCCCTTCAGAGAAAGGTACCTCCTTCTTTGAAGACCTGTTCTTTCCACTGGGAACTCACTCGCAGAGATCTTTTGCCAGAGTGTCTTGGCTTCCCATGCCTGAAATACTCTCATGGGCTTTTCAGCCAGATCCGAATACCTTTAGGGCTGATTCTGAGGCCAGAGTGCTATTTAGGACATCTGCCATTCTATGAGTCTGCTGAGTATCTCACTTCCCATGTTGGATCACTCTCCCCTTTATTTATTCCATCGGTTAGTGTTAGCAGGTACTAGACTTGTTTATGTGCTCCCTTTGACTCTTAGTCCTTTCATTATGATCAATTGTGAACTGAAATTGATCACTTGGAATAGTGAGATGGCATTGACAACTGACTGAACACCAAAAAGGAAACCTCCTGAAGTGAAATGGACACTATGGGAAACGGTGACTTGATCAGCATAACCTTGACTGTTAATGAACAACTTAATACATTATCCCTCTTAGTAGTTTTTTTGTCTGTTCTACTTAATATGACTGGTTTAATTCTGTAATTAATACACAGTTATTCTTAAGTGTTAAGCTGTAGAATATGGCCCAAGTCCTTGGGCCCCTGCACCCGCTAGGAAGACCTGAAAGAATCTCCTGGCTCCTGGCTTCACATTGGCACAGCTCTGGCCGTTGCACCCATTTGGGGAGTGAACCAGCAGATGGAAGATCTCTCTCTCTTTCTCTCTGCCTTTCAAATAAAGAAATAAATAATCTTTTTTAAAAAGTGGTATGATAACCATTGTAATTTTTATTGATGTCCCAGAAAATCAATATGACTAAAGGAAAATAAGGTGTATGTAGATTTTATGAGGAAAATTCTGTTACTGCTTATAATCTTCTGGCAAGACAGTGCAAGGGAGAGTCTAGTAAAAGTGCCTCGCCCAGAGTACAAACTCAGTGCATGTACGGATGTAGAAGACACTGCCTTCATAAACATATAGATGTGACTTGGGCTGAGTGTGAGGCTGTAAGGAGTGGTGGGGCTTGTGGAAAAGAGGAGAGATCCCAACTTTTCTAAAGACATCCACATTTGGAAAAAAAAAAATGGCTAGAGCTACAGTACTGCCCACGGCTTAAGTTTTAGCTCTCAGAATAATGTCTGTCCAAGTCCCATTTTCTCCCTTCCCCTTCCCACATGTGTCTCTCTCTGTTTTTCACTACCAACCACCCTGTGTCTCAGACTGCCTGCTGCAACTGTGAAGAGTTGAAGCAGAACGCTGCTGCTTCATTTCAAGGAACAGCTTTAACAAAATGTGTCTGTGATTGAGAGTTTGCTGCTGTGTGAACCAAGCATCATCTCAAAACACTTTTTAAAACTTTTCCATTTTGTGAATGTTATATTATGCACATCATCCATGTTCTTTGTTTAAAACTTCTAACAATAGAGAAATGAATCATAAAATATTCATCTTCCAATCTCCCCTCTGCCATTTCAATTCCTCATATAAGTGCAGCTAAATATTTGGTGTATATACATCCAGATTTTTCTGAGCATATGAACTAATGAACACATGCACATATATACTCAGATTATATATACATACCTTATTAACATGCTGTCATGGGTGCACGTTTGGCACAATGGCTGAAACAGTACTTGGTACACCTGCATCTCATATCAGAGAGCCTGGATTGGAGTCCCAGATCTACTTCTGATTCCAGCTTTCTGCTAATTTGTACCCAGGGAGGCAGCAGGTGGTGACTCAAGTACTTGGGTCCCTGCTACCCATGTGGGAGACCTGGATGTAATTCCTGGTTCCTGGCTTCGGTCTGGCCCAACCGCAGTTGTTGCAGGAATTTGAGGAGTAAACCAAAAGATGGAAGATCTTTCTCTCTGTGTGTGTCTGTCTTTCAAATAAATAATATATGAAATGTAGAAAAAACACTATCATACCATACTGTAGCTTGCATTTTCATAAAATATGCACATTTTTTGTATTTAGTATAGTTATATCACAAGCTTTGTAACTCCTGTTCTTTCAAGGTGCCACAGTGTATATAACCAGTTCCTAATAGGGACACTTAAGTTGCTTCTGTCTTTTCTGCTATTGTGCTGTTCTTACTCAACTCTGAACACATGTGCAACTCTCGCCACATTCAGAATGAAACCCCTGATTTCCTTGCTCGGACGTGGTTCTCTGTTGGTTTGCTCCCATCTTAATTAACAGTAACACCATCATACTGAATCCTTGGTCCTTAGAAGAATGCTTGTTACACAGTAGGCTCCTCAACAGCTACTTGTTGAATGAATAAGTGTTTTAAGCATGTCTGCAGGGCACATGTTGAACTGTGTTTACTCACATGCATCTCTTCAAGATGAATTATTTGAAGTGGAATTGCTGAGTCTGGGGAAATGCATATTTTCTTTCCTTTTTTAAATTTATTTTCCCCCCAAAGACATCTTTTATTTAAGCAATACAAACTTCATGTATTTCGTAAGTACAACTTTAGAAACATAGTGATTCTTCCCACCATACCTGCCCTCTCACCCCTCCTCCCCCTCCCTCTCCCATCCCCAGCCCCTTCGACACTAAGATGCATTTTCGATTAACTTTATACACAGGAGACCAACTCTACACTAAGTAAAGAATTCAACAATTTGCACGGAAAAAACAAAAAACAAAAAAAAAAACAAAGAACTATTCCTCAACAGTTCATCCAGGAGCATGTTGTTCAGTCTCCATGTGTTTGTGTATGTTCTAGAGATTCCTGAGTTGCTGATTTCCAGCTTCAATGCACTGTGGTCTGAGAAGATGCATGGTGTGATTCCGATTGTTTTTGAATTTGCTGAGATTTCCTTTATGGTCTAGCGTCTGGTGTATCCTAAAGAAAGTTCCATGCACTGGCGAGAAGAATGTGTATTTTGCCACTGTAGGATGAAAAGTTCTGTAGATATCTGTTAGGTCCATTTGGTCTGTGGTGTTAATTGACTCTGCTGTTTCCTTGCCGATTTTCTGTCTGGTTGATCTGTCCATTTCTGAAAGTGGGGTATTGATATCCCCTATTACTATTGTATTTGAGTCTATGTCTCCCTTTAGATCCCTTAGCATTTCTTTTAAATAGCCAGGTGCCCTGTAATTAGGTGCATATACGTTTATAATAGTTACATCTTCCTGTCGAATTGATCCCTTCATCGTTACATAGTGCCCTCTTTGTCTCTTTTAACAGTTTTTGTGTTAAAGTCTATCTTGTCTGATATTTGGATGGCTCCAACAGCTCTTTTTTGGTTTCTGTTAGTATGGAATATCTTTTTCCATCCTTTCACTTTCAGTCTACATGCATCTTTGTTGCTGAGATGTGTTTCTTGTAGGCAGCAATTAAATGGATTTTGTTTTTTAATCCATTCAGTCTGTCTCTGTCTTTTAACTGGAAAGTTAAGGCCATTTATGTTCAAAGTGATTATTGATAAATAACAACTTGGCCCTGCCATTTTTCCATAAATATTCCTATTTTTACTTTGGATTTCCTTTGTACTTTTACTGGGAGATTTTCTTCTTTTACCTTCTTTCATAGTGATGAACATGTTTCTGTGTTTCTGTGTGCAGCACACACATCTTTAAGTATCTTTTGCAAAGCTGGATGGGTGGTGACAGATTTTCAATTTCTGTTAATTATGGAAGGTCTTTATTTCACCTTCATTCATAAATGAGAGCTTTTTGGGGTACAGTATTCTGGGTTGACAGGTTTTTTTCTCTTAAGACGTGGAATATATCTCACTGTTCTCTCCTAGCCTATAGGGTTTCTGATGAGAAGTCTACTGTGAGTTGAAATGGATATCCTCTGTAAGTAGTCTGGCATTTCTCTCATACACATTTTAGAATCTTTTCTTTGTTTTACTGTGGAGAGTTTGATTACGGTGTGTCATGGTGAACATCTTTTCTGTTCATGTCTATTAGGAGTTCTGTGTGCTTCCTGTACTTGGATGTCTCTTTCTTTCTCCAAATTAGGGAAGTTTTCTGTTATTATTTCACTAAAAAGGCCTTCTAATCCTTTCTTTCCAACACCTTCAGGCATTCCTAGAATCCATATGTTGGGATGTTTTATAGTATCCTTTAGATTCCCAACTGTGTTTTTTAGTTTTCTAATTTCTTCTTGTTTTTTGTCAGACGTATAATTTCCTGTGTTTTGTCTTCTAAGTCAGAAATTCTTTCTTCTGCTTCACCGATTCTGTTGTTAAGACTTTCCATTGCATTTTTATTTGTTCTGTTGAATTCTTCATTTCCAAGATATCATTTTGCTTTCTCTTTAGGATCTCAATTTTATGGGAGAAATTTTCTTTCGTGTCCTGTATGGATTTCATTACTTTGTACATTTGCCTCTGATTTCTTCTAAGTAATCCTATGATCAATTTTTTGAATTCCATTTCTGGCATTTATTCAGTCTCTTCATTTTTACAATCTAGTATTGAGGTGTGTTCTTTTTGGGGGTGTTATCGTGTGTTCTTTATTCTTTTTTCTTGAATTGGTGTGTTTATTATTTGACATTTGTGGAGATACTCATTGGTTTCTTTTCTTTTCTTTTCTTTTTTTTTTTTTTTTTGCTGTGGAGGCTTTTATGTTTGGACTATGTCTGTGTAGATTAGTGGAGTGTCTGCTTTCAGACAATACCTAGAGGTGTATGGTAGGTGTGTCCAAGGAGCTCTGTTCAGTGCTCCAGGGTGAAGGGAGTGTTAAGGTGACACGCAAGTTGGGTGTGGTAAATCTCTCTCTCTCTCTCTCTCTTTTTTTTTTTTTTTTAGTGGAAGGGAGGTTTGTTCTGTTCTGTTGGCATAAACTGAGCTCATTTCCTCCTCTCAAAGGAGACCAGTGCCTGGGCTCTAGCCTTGGTGGGCAGAATATTCGTCCGCACTGCCACAAGGGCCACACAAAAGATCTGTGCAGTCCAGGATGTAAGCAGATTCCCCAGCGATGTCCCTCACCAGGGAACCAGGGAGCCCTGAGCATGTGGAGCCTCCCGCAGTGACTGTCCAAAGTCCCAGCCACACCCTGAGCCTTCCCACGCAGCCTCAGTGTTGTCACAGTCCCACAGTCTCAGTGTTTTCACAGTCCCAGCACACAGGGCTCCCACAGTCATGAGCTCCCAGGCCCCCACTCAGTTCTCCCCACCAGACTCAGGAATCTCCACCCGGCTGGTTGCTGGGTGCAGGCTTGAGCTGGCACAGCTGTTATGTATGTCCAAGATGGCACCTGCTCTCTATCAGCTTGTTACAGGACACCATTGCAGGGTGATCAGGGAGAGAGAAATGTGCTCCGCCCTTTTTTTCTCCTCTGGTTTGGCAGGTGCACTGTCCCCTACAGGACTGCAAGCCAGATTCTCCAGGCTTTTCCTGCAGCTTTATTGCCAGTGGCTTGGGCTGCTGCAGTCTGGTCTCACCTCACTCTCCAAAGCTGGTGTGGAGGCTCTTGGTTGCTGGGGTCCTGATTTGTGCATACCCACACCCTCCATGTAGGTGCGCTGTGTCCCTCTAATTTGTGTGGGGTTTCCTCTGCCATTTATTCTCTAACTCTTCCCTGAGGCTGAACTCTCTCCATTTTTTTTTTAAACTTTTGTCTCCTAGACTAGAGCAATAAGCGCCCTCCCTCCTCTGCCATCTTCATCCAATCTCAGAAGTGCATATTTTAAATCTAATAGCTATTGACCAATTGATGTTTCAAAAACCGTGTACTATTTGGTAGATATTTTGTTCTTATGGAAAAGTTATATTGTTGAAAGAGACTTTAACCTGAAGGTCAGGGTACAAGTGGAAGGAAGCTTTTGAATCAGGGATTCTTCATCTGAGATCCAAGAGCATGAGCCTCTAATGGATATTCAGCAGCTTTTTAAACCAGGAATGTCGGCAAAAAAAACACAGTCATCCAAGTAGAATATGTTGTGCTGCCATAGCAGAGTCTGGGTGACGTACAAAGAATAGAGACTTTTTCTCATTTTTCTGGAGGATAGGAAATCCAAGTTCAAGATGCCATTGGGTTTTGGTGTCTGGTGAGGACCTGGTCTCTGCTTCCAAGATGCTGCTGCTGCCTTGACCACTGCATCCTCCCAAGGGAAGAACATTGCTCCTTACATGGCAGAAGAGTAGAAGAGAGAGAGAGGGAGAGGGAGAGGGGAAGGGGGAGGGGAGAGGGAGAGGAGGAGGGGAGAGGGAGGGGGAGAGGGAGAGGGAGAGAGAGAGAGAGAGAGAGAGAGAGAATGAATGAATATGAATCTATACCTGCAAGCCCTTTTGATAGCAGCATTAGCCCTTTCAGTGGGACCAAGACTTCATGACCTAAACACCTCCCATTAGGTGCCACCTCCCAACACTGTTGCATTGGAAATTAATCTTCCAGCACATGAATTTGAGGGGGTCAAAACACTCAAAGCAGAGCAGTTGCTTTAGCAGCATCTATGACCTTCTCATAAATAGAAATTTTATCATGAATGCTGTGGCTAAGTTGAACTTTTGTTCACGCTCATCACTGTTTTGATTACAATATATTATTTGACCTGTCACTCGGTCATGTTAATTAATGTGTTAATAAGAAACACCTATAATACATTATTGCTAATTTGGTTTTTTAAAATCATTTGATACCAATTTCAATGCAATTGGTTTCATTTTTATGCATTTAAAAGCAGTCATTGTCAAACTATCACAAGGGTTCTTGGTATAAAAACAGCAAAGAATCATGTTGGAGTAAATTATCAATACAGATAATCATAAGGTATTCTGTAAAATTTAAATGCCACAAAATTTCAGTCCCAGAATAAGAAGTACAGCGATTCACAGCCATCATGTCTTTTTTCGCTTTTCCATCAAGTGTGTCTACATGCAGAGCACCTTGCAAGGGGTGCTGAGGGAATCAAAGGTGAAGATCTAGCCCTTGCTCTGAGTATGGCACGTTTCCAGTGACTGTAACCCAGGTCTCCACACCAGGGATGCACACAAGATTTATCTACCCCACACACCTTCCCTACCTTGATTTTGTCCACCTCCTGTTCTCTGCCTGTTGGCAGGCTCAGGGACCTGGCCCTAGCCTTCCTTTGAACCCCTGGTTTCCCCCTAGGTGACTGCATGCAGAGTTGTAACATCTAAACACTGTTGATTTCCAATTATGCCTTTAGACCTGATCTCTTCCTACATTTCAGATTCATCCATACTTGCTTCATCTCCACTTGAGTGACTCCTGCCCATCCCAAATATGACATATCCAAATCCATTCGTATTTCTCCCGCTATTTCAGTAAATGGCACACCATCTGCATGTTGGCTTGAGCTAAGAACTGCTTGAGGGTCTTCCTTTGAATCCTCCCTTTCTTTATCCACTCCCTTTATCCTACATCCCTAATGCAGTCCACCAGCCAATTCTGTTGGTTCTAGGGACAGGCTTTTACCCTAGCAGTTAAGATACCCACATACCATATTGGAGTACCTGGGTTTGCTAACCAGCTCTGGTTCCTGACTCCAGCTTTCTGATAATGTCAACCTTGTGAGGCAGAGTGATGACTCAAGTAACTGGGCTCCTGTCCCCCATGTAAGAGACCTGGATTGTGTTCTTTGCTCCCAGGTTCAGCCCCAACCCAAGCCCAGCCTTTGTGGGCACTTTGGGTAGTGAACCAGTGTGTAGAATTACACTCCCTCTCTCCTTAAATAAATGAAAAAATTTCTAAAAAAACTTTTAAAAATGCTGTTGATACTTTATCTGTGATACTTCATGACCTTGCTACTCCAAGTGCAGCCATTTGGTTCTGGCCCAGGAACTGTTTGTTGCTGGTGTAAGACAAGTTAGTTATAGAAATTTGTAGTAAGTATTGGAGACTTCATAGTAATCTGACCTTGTCATGACAGGGTGGACCAGTGTACAAGGGTGGACTCATTTACTGAGCAGGGTATGTCGGTAAGCTCCCATGGTGAGCCATCCAAAGTGTCTTTAAGAACTTTATGGAAACGCATGTTATGGAAAAGCTATGCGTGGATTTCAGTTTTTTTTTTTTTCACTAAAATAAACTTCCTTTCATCCCCGTGTACCGTAACCTTTTTGAAGCACCTTCCTATGTGGTGCCAGTTGTGTAATAGATAATCTTGTGCATGTGGGCCTTCTTACAATGCATAATATTTCATCAACTGCCTTGTCAACTCCATACCCTGAAAGTACATAAAAATCCATGACAAAGCATTTGGGTGTTTTACACTTATTTCTACAAGTTCATTTTTAATCAGAACTTTTCTTTTCACTGTTTAATCTTATTAGACACTTCGGGAAGTAAGATCTCTATTGGTTTCTTTCTCCCTTGATTTACTGAAGGGCCTTTTTCAGTGAGAAAACACTTCCCTGTTCTCACTGTGCCAGGAGTGTAAACCACATAGCGATTCTGAAGAAGACCGGAGGAGTTCCATTGTTTTTTCCTCTGAACTATGATTCCTGACATGCTGGGTTCAGCTTATAGCCATAATTGATGTTGGCATGCTAAAAACATAGTGTTCGGTTATTTGTTAAGATGTACTGGCCATAAAGCAATCAAGCCATCCAAACTTAAGGGGTGTTTACTTACAAAAATTAAGATTAAAAAAACCACAAGAAGTTTTTGAAAGCAGGAATATCGGATTAAAAAGCTGATTGGAGCAGATGTTTAGTATTTCTCATATAAACATTAGGACTTTACAGGATTCTTAATAAGCCACATTTCAGCTTGCCAAGACGAAAATCCATATACAGTGCCTGAGACATTAGTGAAAGATTGTGTCAAAGGCATTTGCTGGGATATGTCGGGTGGAACTGCAGCAAAGAAGGTAGCTCAACTCCTGTTGTCCAGTGTCAGCGTGACTCAGGATATCCTAGACCCGACTCATGACCTGGAAGAGCCGCTCCTTGAGCAGTCCTTTCACTCATATTCCTGTCTATGTGCAATTCAAACAGGATGACGACATGAAAGACAAAATCTTTTTCTTTTTGCGACTTGGTTGCTGATACGCATAACTAAGTCTGAACTCTGCGGAATGATGAAGGATGACACTGTCAACAAAGGTGACTTGAAGTTTAAATTTTGTGTATGAGTGCGATCTGACAGTGCAGAAAAAGTCCCGGGGCAGCTTTCCTGATGAAGGAGCTGTGCTGCCGTGTAAACTGTGCTTTCTCCCTTGAGAAAGTCCTGCTATGAAAAGGAAATGTTGGCGGAGCTAACATTTAGCTTAGTGTTGCACTAAACATCGTGAATCGGGTAAAGGCAGGTGTCTTAAATCCCTGATTATTCTCTTGCTGCTGTATGATACTCTGGAAGCAGGTCGTAAACAGCTGTTGCTGTGTGCTGTGGTGTGATGATAACCAGGAGGCAAAGTGATCAAGGAGGTTTGAGCTATGCAACAACTGTTAATGTCTCCGCAAAATAAGAGTTTGGTCCCAACCTGCTGAAGATACAGAATGAAAAAGCAGGATTGCTCATGCACCTGATATTTTCAGCATTTGTAGTGATCGTAATACTTCTCTGTAAGGAAGAAATGCAGCTTATTTTCCAGTGACAGGTAATATCAAAGGGCAAAAATGAAAGAAGCTAGGAAGAACAGAATTTCTAGAGATTATTGTGAAACATATTTCAAAACCGAACAACCATCAATGACGTCAGTGATGTTCTTGATACTGCATGTCTGTGAAAAACTGTCACCAAACACCTTAAAGCTTGATAAAGCATTTTTAATTTTTATTTTCCATTAACGGTAGATCTATGCCTTGAAAAAGTTGTAGATCCAGAATCCATTTTTTTCCCCATCAAATGATAATTTAAATTTCACTCTAACTTACAGGCTACATTGCTAGAATTGGCATAAGTAGAAAGCTTGAAGGACTTGGAAAGCACAGTAGCACCTGTTTTACAGAAATTTTTTTTTATTTTTTTATTTATTAGGTAGAGTTATAAACAGTGAGAGAGACAGAGAGAAAGGTCTTCCTTTTCCGTTGGTTCACTCCCCTAATGGCCGCGACGGCTGGCGCTGTGCTGATCCAAAGCCAGGAGCCAGGTGCTTCCTCCTGGTCTCCCATGGGGTGCAGGGCCCAAGCACTTGGGCCATCCTCCACTGCACTCCCGGGCCACAGCAGAGAGCTGGCCTGGAAGAGGAGCAACTGGGACTAGAACTGGGTGCCCATATGGGATGCTGGTGCTGCAGGTGGAGGATTAACCAAGTGAGCCACGGTGCCGGCCCCCAAGAAAATTTTTAAATGAATAAACTGAGCTCACCAAAGCTACTCCAAAGTTTCTTCTTCCACTCCATTCTGTGTGACTGGTTTCTTTTGTATTATTATTATTAAAATAAAGCACAGAAACAGTTTAGAGATACGTTATTCCCTACATGAAACTACCTTACTGGAAGTTTTGCATAAATTAGATAAATTGTCAAGCAGGAAGCAAGTCCATTTGTCACATTAAAACCTTAAATATTTACGTGCACTGTATTAATTCAAAGTGTACATAAAGATATTTAATAATGGGGCTGGCACTATGGCATAGCCAGTAAAGCCATTGCCTGCAGTGCCAGCATCCCATATGGGTGCCCGTTTGAGTCCTAGCTGCTCCACTTCCGATCCAGCTCTCCGCTGTGGCCTGGGAAAGAAGTAGAAGATGGCCTAAGTCCTTGGGCCCCTGCAACCATGTGGGAAGACCTGGAGGATGCTCCTGGCTCCTGGCTTGGGATTGGCTCAGCACTGGCTGTTGTGGCCAGTTGGGGAGTGAACCAGCAGCAGATGAAAGACCTCTGTCTCTCTGCCTCTCCTTCTCTGTATAACTCTTTTAAATAAATAAATAAATCTTTTTAAAAAAGATATTTAATAATACAAGTGTACTATTGAACCTGTATATTAATTACCAAAATGCATAATTTCAATGAACAGCAATTTTTATAATTTCATTTTTCCCTGTCTACCCTGGTAATATTTATTTCAATCTAATTTCCTGTTTGCTGAACTAGTAACATAAAATTGCAGCTTTTATTTTGCATATTTTCTTAAATTTCATTTTTCTAATAATTCACTTTTATTAATTTCTATAAAGTGTCAGTCTGCAGTGGACTGGAAATTGGTTAAAAGTGGTCCTTTTCTACAGCAAGTTTAAACACTACTTTTTAGGATTTAATATAAAGTGGGGTTTTTCTTCAAAACATATCCCTAAGAAAAGTTATCTTACAAATTATCTCCTACTGCAGACATGTTTTCAGTTTCTGTATTTTGAACAGGAGAATTGTAGTTGAGGCTGAAACAGTCAAAGCCAGGAAAACCAGAAACTCGATGCGGGTCTCCCTCATGAGTGCAGGGACTCAACTGGAGTTCACAAGAGAGAATTGCTTGTCTTTAGTTACTCACAGGCTCAGCGGTCCTCAGAATGCACAAAGGAAAGGAAAAGCGTGTTTGGTGCGGCTGCAGGATCGTAGTCTCCAGAGAGTTTGGGCAGATTTTGCCATCGCTCTTTTGAATGTGTTTTCTCCACCCCCCATCTCTGGTACCCCAGTGACACGTGTGGCACCCCAGTTACATGCATGTTAGACCCCGATCCTGCCCCTCACGTCACTGGTGCTCCTCTCCTCCAGTCGGTGTTTCTCAGATCCGGTCTGGAAGACTGGTGTCTTCACACACATAGTTTTCTGCACTAATGCAATGTTGATCCCATCCCACACATTTTTTACTTAACATACTATGTTTTTACTTCTACATGTTCCATTGAGGTCTGTTTGATACCTTCCACGCCTGTCTGTGTTCTGTTCATGTCCTTGAAACCAGGGAGCTGGCTTCCTACAAATCCTGGTTCTGTTGAGCTCAGCTGACTCTGTTTCTGTTGATAAGTTCTGGCCTGTTTGTGCATCGCACTTTCCGTCGTCTTAGTGTTGTGTAGTCATGTCTTTATTGGATTCTGAGTGTCATTGTATTTGTTCTCTATTGCTGCATGACAAATTACCACACACCTGACAGCTTAAAACAACCCCCGGTTCTGAATGTCAGGAGTCCGGTGGGCGCACTGTGCCTGCCCAGGGTCTCAGGAAGTCAAAGTCAAGATGTTGACTGGGGGCCGGCGCCGCGGCTCAGTAGGCTGATCCTCTGCCTTGCGGCGCCGGCACACAGGGTTCTAGTCCCGGTCGGGGCGCCGGATTCTGTCCCGGTTGCCCCTCTTCCAGACCAGCTCTCTGCTGTGGCCAGGGAGTGCAGTGGAGGATGGCCCAAGTCCTTGGGCCCTGCACCCCATGGGAAACCAGGAGAAGCACCTGGCTTCTGTCATCGGATCAGCGCGGTGCGCTGGCTGCAGCGCGCCAGCCGCGGTGGCCATTGGAGGGTGAACCAACGGCAAAGGAAGACCTTTTTCTCTGTCTCTCTCTCTCTGTCCACTCTGCCTGTCCAAAAAAATAAAATAAATAAATTAAAAAAAAAAAAAAAAGATGTTGACTGGGTGGGGCTCGGATCTGGAAGCTCATGGGAAGAATGCTCCCAGGCTCACTTGGTTTGTTGGTGGATTCCAGTTTCTTGCCGGCTGAGGTCTGAGATCCGCATTTTCACGCTGATTGTCAGCCAGGGTCTGTTTCTGGCCTAGTGGATGCCGACATTCCTTCTCGGGGATCATCTCCATCTTCTGAGCAACACTAATGTGTCAGTCCCTCTCGCCCTTAGAACCTCTCATTCATCTTCGGTCACCAGTTAGAGAAATTCTCGTGTGGTTAGAGAAGGACCACCTGGGTAACAGCACAATCACAGAAGTGATGTCTCAAAGCCTTCGCATGTGCTGGGTGCCACAGGGTGTGAAATCTTAAGGATTTTCATGCCTTCCTATGGCAGGCTTTTAATTTACCTGTAAATCAGTTTGAAATTGTCTCAACTCGTTTATCTGCTTTGTTAGGATTGTTCAGGAGTACCCTTTACTCTGTGAGTGATTTAGCTCTACTTCTTTAAAAAAAAAAAAAGATTTATTTATTTGAAAGTCAGAGTTACAGAGAGAGAGGCGGTGGGGGGCGGGGGGGTGTCCTCCATCCACTGGTTTACTTCCCAGATGGTCAGAATGGCTGGAGCTGTGCCAATCCAAAGCCAGGAGCCAGGAACTTCCTCTGGGTCTCCCACGCGGGTGCAGGGGCCCAAGAACTTGGGCCATCCTCTACTGCTTTCCCAGGCCACAGCAGGGATCTGGATTGGAAGTAGAGCATTCAGGACTCGAACCAGCAGCTATATGGGATCCTGGCACCACAGGTGGTGACCTTACCCTCTGCACCACAGCACCCATCCCTTAGCCCTACTTCTGAGGGTCACCCTTTCTGGCGTCGCTTCAGTAAGTCTCTCCACTCTCCTGAGTTAGAACCCCAGCATGTACAGCCCCTGGGTAAGGTTCCATGGTGGTTTAGCAGAGCCATGCCATCTCTCACGATGCTCACCCTTTGCTCATCCATAGCACATCCGGCCAGACCTAGGAGAAACCCACGCAGATTTCTGGGACTACTTCGCCCCCAGTGCTGTGCCCACAAAGTCCAGACCGTAAGCCTGTGCCAGCCAGTGGTGCACCAAAGGTGGTTCTGGAGAGCAATCCAACTGCTGAAAAATGGGGGTGTCTGGAGAGAATTTTAAAACAATTATGGAAATGACTAAAAGTCTACCTTATTTTAATTGTCACCACGTCTCTGGAATTCTGATGAATCAATGATAAAATTCTCCTGCAGGCTGGTGCCATGGCTCAATAGGCTAATCCTCTGCCTGCGGCGCCGGCACCCCGGGTTCTAGTCCCGGTCAGGGTGCTGAATTCTGTCCCGGTTGCCCCTCTTCCAGTCCAACTCTCTGCTATGGCCCGGGAGTGCAGTGGAGGATGGCCCAAGTGCTTGGGCCCTGCACCCGCATGGGAGACCAGGAGGAAGCACCTGGCTCCTGGCTTTGGATCAGCACAGTGTGCCAGTCGCAGCGGCCATTGAGGGGTGAACCAACGGAAAAGGAAGACCTTTCTCTCTCTCTCTCTCTCCCACTGTCCACTCTGCCTGTCAAAAAAAAAAAAAAAAAAATTCTCCTGCAGGGGAAGAGGTGGGGAAAGCTTTCGTTGGTCTGTTTCAAAACAATTGCTAAGTTTCCTTTTGACTTTTAATAGTTCACATATGAAGCTTAAGTTGCACGTTTTTATTTCTTGGTTTTAAGAAACCGCGACACAGAACCAGCGCTGTGGCATAGTGGGTAAAGCCACCACCTGCAGTGTCAGCATCCCATATGGACGCCAGTTCAAGTCCTGGCTGTTCCACTTTAGATCCAGCTCTCTGCTATGGCCTGGGAAAGCAGTGGAAAATGGTCCAAGTCCTTGGGCCCCTGCACCCACATGGGAGACCTGGAAGAGGCTCCTGGCTCCTGGCTTCGGATTGGCGCAGCTCTAGCTGTTATGGCCATTTGGGGAGTGAACCAGCAGATAGAAAACCAACCAACCTCCCTCCCTCCCTCTCTCTCTGTTTTTCTGTAACTCCTTCAAAATAAATAAGTAAATCTTAAAAAATAAATAAATAAAGGCAGCGACATGTGCTCATTTTGAGGCTGTTTATGGCAGTCCAGACTTGTGTGCACAGGCTTCAGGGGCAGTTTGTTTTTCTGTCTCCTGTGGTCCTAGGAATTCCAGTGTGTGAACAATGGACCCAGTGGGACCAGGGATAGTTCAGAGACTGTAAAGATGAAGAAAGGACTTGAGTTACTAAATTCTGTCGTCTTATGTGACCACTTGCAAGTTTTAGTTTGTGTTGAAAATGTAAAATAGTGAAACAGAAAGGGAAATTGACATGTGGTGTTTATGTTTGTCAAGTGTAAATTTTACTTTACACCTGAACTACTTTACTCAATTTGAATATTTTGTAAAGTGCTGCTTTGTCTCCTTTTTGCATTGTTAATAATTTCTTTGAAAGCCAGAGAACAGGTCACACAGTAATGATTACTGCTGTACTACATTACTGCTGCAAATTATTTTGTCATATGGAGGAGGAGGTACTTAGTCATGTGGGGCAGGCATCTGGTACAGTGGTTAGGATGCCACTGGGATGCATGAGTGCTGTACCAGAGTGTTGGGGTCTGAGTCCCAGCTCTCTTTCCTATCCCAGCTTCCTGCTGGAAGTGGTAGATGATGCCTCAAGTGACTGGGTTCCTGCCACCCACATGGGAGACAAGGACTGGATTCCTGTCTCCTGACTTTGCCCTGGCCCAGCACCAGCTGGAAGTGAACCAGTGCATAAAGGATCTGTGTGTGTGTGTGTGTGTGTGTGTGTCTTTCTTTCTCTGTCTCTCTGTCTCTCTCCCTTTCAAATAAATAAAATATTTTAATTATTTTTTATAATAATGAATTTTTATTTTTTAAAATATTTTATTTATTTGAAAGAGTTACAGAGAGAGGTAGAGAGATAGAGAGGTCTTCTATCCACTGATTCACTCCCCAACTAGCCGCAGCAGTCAGAGCTAGGCCGATCTGAAGGCCAGGAGCTTCTTCCGAGTCTCCCACATGGGTGCAGGGACCCAGGGACTTGGGCCATCCTCTGCTGCTTTCCCAGCACATTAGCAGGGAGCTGGATTAAAGTGAAGCAGCTGGGCCTTGAACCCGCCCCATATGGGATGCTGGCACCGCAGGCCAGGGCTTTAGCCTACTGGGCCACAGTGTTAGCCCCTAATTAATTACTTTTGAAAAGGGATATGTGGGCCAGGCTGTCGCTCCCCCTCTTCGTGGAGGAGCAACACAGGACCCTGCGCTGTTCTTTCGTCTGCTCGGCCCTCCCCGGGTTTGCTGCTGGTTCTTCCCGGGTTGGCTACTGTCCCTTCCACCTCCGTGGAAGGGCGGTTCCCCCTGGCCACATTCCCCACTTCTGCAGGGGAGCGGCACACCGCCGGCCGGCTCTCTCGGGGGCTGCACAGGTGTTCCCCTTTAGATGTTCCCCTTAGATGTTCCTCATGCATGCCGGCTCTCTCCTCCTTTATAGTCCTCCTCCGCCAATCCTAACTCGGCTGCCCACACGCCGAGTACGCTGCTCTCCTCCAATCAGGAGCAAGTCCTACAGTTTATTGGCTGAACTGGAGGCAGCTGTGTAGAAGCTGTTTTCTTCTCTCCCAGCGCCATATTGTGGGAGAGCAGATGCATAGAATAAGTCTTAATTCCAGTAACTTAGTCTAGTCCGGGTTGCTCCCCACACCAGGCATTTGGCCTAACAGTTGGGATGTTGGTTAAGATGCCTGTGTCCTACATGGGAGTACCCCGGTTCAATTCCCTTCCAGCTCTTGACTCCAGCTTCCTGCCATTGCAGATCCTGGGAGGCAGCAGTAATAACTCAAGTACATAGGTTCCTGCTACCTACATGGGAGACCTGGATTGAGTTCCAGGCCCTGGGCTTCAGCCTTGGCCTGTCATTGGCCATTGAGAACATTTAGGGAGTAAACCAACAGATGGAAGCTGCATCTCTCTGCCTTTCTTCTTCTTCTTCTTCTTCTTTTTTTTTTTTTAAGATTATTTATTTGAAAGGCAGAGTTACAGAGAGAGAAACAGAGAGGGATCTTCCATATGCTGTTTTACTCCCCAAATGGCCACAATGCCCAGAGCTGGGCCAACCCAGAGCCAGGAGCTTCTTCTGGGTCTCCCATGTGGGTGCAGGAGCCCAAGGACTTAGCCATCCTCTGCTGCTTTCAGGAGCATTAGTAGGGATCTTGCACAGAAGTAGAGCAGCTGAGACTTGAACTTGCGCTCATATGGGATGCTGGCACTGCAGGCAATGGCTCTACCCACTACACCACATATCTGGCCCCTGCCTTTCAAACTGAAAGAGAGATTCCTGGTCTGAAATATGTTATGTACTCTGTGCTGCAAACCCTGAACTCTGCCTTCTCAGCTCACCGAGACTAAGGTTTCCCTCCCCAGCACCTCAGTTCCCACTGTGCCTGTAGGCAGAGAGCCAGGATTATCGGAGGACTCGCTTCATTAATTTTTCTTGCGGGGTCACAGGCCCTGCTCTCTGTTGTCCAATCTCTGACAGCCATTTTTTAAAAATATCTTTTCCTGTTGTTTATGGCAGAAGCAATGGTGTGGGTTTAATTACTTGTTTATATTCCTGTTCCCTAATTTGGCCTACAAGTTCCATAAATGTCAGAGTCATAGGGCATTAGAGTTCTTCAGAAAAACAGAATGAATGGGGTGTGTGTGTGGGGGGGTGGTATATACATGATGAGAGAGATTAATTTTAAGAAACTGCCTAGCATGATTGTAGGGCTGGCAAGTCCAAAGTCTATAGGTCGCAGTCTGGAGACTCAAGTCATAGTCAGCGCTGCAGGGCTGTTGCTGTGGTGTAATGAGTTAAGCTACTGCCTGCAGCACCCGCATTCCATGTGAGTGCTGATTTGAGATTGGCTGCTCCAGAGACCGGCTGCTCTACTTCCAATCCAGTTCCCTGCTAATGCACCTGGGAAAGCAGTGGAGGATGGCCCAAGTACTTGGGCCTCTGCACCCATGTGGGAGATCCAGAGGAAGCTTCTGGATCCTAGCCTTGGCCTACCCCAGTCCTGGCTGATGTGGCCATTTGGGGAGTAAACCAGCAGTAAACCCCTCCTTTTGTCTCTCTCTCTCTCTAACTCTACATTTCAAATAAATAAACTAAACCTCAAAACTCAATTATTGAAAAAAAAAAAAAGTCAGTGTTGCAGTCTTGGGGCAGAGTTGCTTCTTTGCCAATAGACCTCAGTCTTTGCTCTGAAGGCCTCCAGGTGGTTGGGTGAGGCCGCCACGTGGCGGAGGGCACTCTGCTTTACAGTCTGTAATCCCTTCCTTAGGTTGCTCCCTGGCCTCTTCCAGTTTTAGGCACTCATAGGTTTTCACAGCATCATGATAAAAAGACATATGTAGTTTCACAGAAAGAGAGAGAGAGAGAGAGAGAGAGAGAGAAATCTTCTATCCACTGATCTACTCCCCAAATGGCTGCAACAGCCAGGGTTGAGCCAGACTGAAATCAGGAGCTGGGAACTCCATCCTGATCTCCCATGTGGGTAGCAGAGATCCAAGTACTTGGATCATTATCCACTATTTTCTCAGGTGCATAAGCAGGGAGCTGGATCAGAAGTAGAGCAGCTGAAACTCAAACCAGTGATTTTATTGGGTGCTGGCATCACAGGCAGCAGCTTAACCTACTGTACCACAGCACTGGCCACTGAGCTGTATTCTTATTCCTGGACACTTTGCATACTAGATTTTTGCCATTATAACAGAGGGTGATATAGATGGTTTTCTACCTAAGGAATTCTTAGCATCCTTATTGTGGAATCATTGACATACAATAAAATTCACATTTAAAGTGTATCATTTAATAGATTTGACATAGACACACCCAGGAAATAAACCCACAGTCAGAATATCAAGGATACTCTGTCTTGGTTGATTGTGTCTTCCTGTAACAGAACACCTGGCGCTGGTAGTGGATAAGGATAAGGGGTGGCTGGGAAGTCATTGCCCCAGCATCTGGCCAGGGCCCCTTGGCAGAGAGGTGGAAAGGGACCTGGCCGCATGCGGAAGAGACCAGGCATGTGAAGCCTGCTGCTGTGGTACTAACCCAGTTCCCCCAGGCCTTACCCACTACCTTGAGATGCACATCCATCCCTTCTGATGGTGGCACCCCGTGATCTGATCGGCTCCCTCTGGACCCCACTTCCTGAGGTTCCTACCACCTCAACACCAACAGATTGGGAACCAGGCTCCCAGGGCATGAATCTGCAGGGGACACACCGGGTCCAAACCACAGCAGGACCATCACCAGCAAAACTTTTCTCCCTCTGCAGTCGCTGTACCCCTTAACCCCTTTATCTCCTCCCTACTCCCTCTTCACAGGAAACCAGCAAACTGCCTTCCAACAGTGCAAATATAGAACATTCTGGCAATGAAATCACACAATGTGTACTCTTTTTGTCAGACTTCCCTGACTCAGCAGAAGTATTTGAGATACAGCCATGTGATGACATGTATCAGTAATCCACTTCTTTTTCACCGCTGAGTAATATTCTGTGGTATCAGTGTTCCACACCCTGGTGACAGTTGGGTTGCTTCTAGTTTGGGCTGTTGACAGTAAACAGCTGTGGACATTTCTTTGATTTAAAAGTTGGAATGGTTGTATACGTTCTGTTCCCTCAGATAAATACTTAGCAGCAGGGTGGCTAGAACTCACCATACATGTATGTTTAATTTTTAAGATGCTGCCCAAACTTTCCCAAGGCGACCGTGCTTTAAAAGTGAAAGAGACGTCCATTCGCTCTGCCTCCGCAGGTGCTTGCTCTTTGTGCTCTTGGCGGTTGTCTCTATGGCATGGCGTCTCACTGTGGTTTTAGTATTTTCCTAAAGACTGATGATGTTGACTCCCTTTTCATGCACTTATTTCCCATCCATATGTCTCCTTTATTGCAATGTCTGTTTAAATCTTTTACCCACTTTTTACTGTGTTTGCTTTACCATGGAGTTTTGAGAGTTCTTTTTGTATTGCTTTTTGTATTGTCAGATATTTACTTTGCAAATATTTCCCTTCAGTCTGTAACTTGTCTTTTCATTGCCTTAACAGAATCTTTTGAAGAAAAATATTTTTAAATGTTAAAAAATTTAAAATTTTTTTCATTTTATTTGAGAGAGAGAAAAGAGGCAGAAACAGAGAGAACCTCTATCTGCTGGCTCACTCCCTAAATACCTGCACCAGCCCAGCTAGGCTGAGCTGGGAGCTCTGACCTGGATCTGAGTCTCCCACGTGGGTGGCAGGGACCCAACTATTTGAGCCTTTGGCTGTGGCCTCCCAGGATGTGCATTAGCGAGAAGCTGGATCAGAGCTGGCATTCGAGCCAGACGCTCTGTGACGGGATGTGGATGTTCCTAAGTGGTGTCGTAACTGCTCTACCAGAAACCTGTCTCCCGAAGTTTCTAAAATGTACCAGAAACCTGTCTCCCGAAGTTTTTAAAATGTACCAGAAACCTGTCTCCCGAAGTTTCTAAAATGTACCAGAAACCTGTCTCCCGAAGTTTTTAAAATGTACCAGAAACCTGTCTCCCGAAGTTTCTAAAATGTATTTCTTTGGCGTGAGCCATGTGGCACGATGGGTTAAGCTGCTACTTGGGACGCCTGTATCCCATATCACAGTGCTGGTTCAAGTCCCTGCTACTCCTCTTCCAATCTAGCTTCCTGTGGCTAAGCCTGGGAAGAAAGTGGAGGCTGGCCCAAGTGCCTAAGTCCCTGCTACCCACATAGGAGACCCAGATGGAGTTCCAGACTCTTGGATTTGGCTTGGCCCAGTTCCAGCTATTGCGGCATTTGGAGAATAAACCAGTGGATAAGAGATTCTCTCTCTCTCTCTCTCTCTCTCTCTCTCTCTCTCTCTCATTGTGTGTGTGTGTGTGTGTGTGTTTCTGATTCTCAGATAAATAAATAAAGCTTTTTCAAAAAATATGTTTTCTTTGGATACATTGTTAAAAGTAGGATTAGTGGTCAAAAACATACCTTTTCCATCTCTGTCTATCTCCCTCCCTCCCCTGGTTCTAGTTACCTTTTGTCTCTTTCCAAAGAGTTTGGAAGCACTGTCATTGACTCATAATATGTTCCCTGGAGACTTGCTGATTGTGGTCTTTCTCACTTGGTTTTACTTACTATTTTGCTAACTATAAAGTGTTACATTACAGTTTTAGTACACTTCACTTACCTAGCAAGTTGAATATTTTCTTAAATTTGGTGTATTTTACATTTTTTCTTAGTAGCTTTTACCATCTGTCATTGGAAAATTATAATTATTCTTATAGATTTGCAAGGCTTTTTGTAATCTTAAATATCAAAATTCATATAAAATATATATCACAAATATTTTCATGTCATTATTTACCTTTGATCTTAGTTTTCCCTCACCCAGTCTGTAATTTATTTTTAATTTCTTCTACACATTAAGTAGTAAGTCTAAAGGCTCATTTGAGAAAATACATTATTCTGTTTTCTTCTAAATTTGAGAAATTTTTATTTTTTTCTTTTTTTATGATCTTATTCTATTTGAGGTGTGAGAAAAGAGTCTAAATTTATATTTCTTAATATTACCAAGGAGAGGCCAGCGTTGTGGCACAGCAGGTAAAGCCACTGCTTCCGATGCCAGCATCCCACATGGGCACCAGTTCAAGTCCTGGCAGCTCCACTTCTGATCCGTCTCCCTGCTCATGTGCCTGGGAAATCAGCAGAGGATGTCCCAAGTGCTTGAGCCCCTGCACCCATGTGGGAGACCCGGACAGAGTTCCAGGCTCCTGGTTTTGACCTGGTCCAGCACTAGTTGTAGCCTTTTGGGGGAGTAAACCAGCAGGTAGAAGATTGATCTATCTCTCTCTGTCTCTCCCTCGCTGTCTATTCTGCCTTTCAAATAAAAAAAAATCTTTTTAAGATGTTAAGATTTGTAAAGATTTTCATTAAAAAAAATACTCCTAAGGAATACCCCTGGCAGTTCTCCTGTCTGCTGCACTGGGGTCATCTCCTCAGTTCTCCCGTAGCCCGGGTCCTGTTTCTGCTCCACCTTGTTCCATGGTTTGGATTTCTGAAGTCAGCCACATACCTCTAATATGGGTTGATTTGTTACACATTCTGATGTCTCCTATGGCACGTTCTCCCTTAGAGTCCAAATTAATCTCTGATATGCATGATAGGATTTTTGTATAATAAAATATCCTATTGTTACTTTATTTGAAAATACATTAAATCTATAAATTAACTTGAAGTTTTTCTATGTTTACAATATTTTAATTTCTTCTACAAAATATTTATAGTTTTACTTATATTGGACTGATCTATCCCTCCTTAGATTAGTTACCAAGTTAGATACACAATAAATGTATATTAAATAAAGGAATATTTTGTCCTGGTTATAAAGGAAATCTAAAGATTTAGATTTGAAAGAAAAAAATGGTAGCTGTTATTGTTAAAAAGGAATGCTATTATTATTTTTAGAATTTTTTTTTTTAGATTTTATTTATTTATTTGAGAGAGAGAGTTTCAGACAGAGAGACAAAGAGACAGAGAAAAGGGTCTTCCATCTGCTGGTTTACTCCCCAAATGGCTGCAATGGCCGGAGCTGAACCTATCCAAAGCCAGATGTCAGGAGCTTCTTCCAGGTCTCCCACATGGGTGTAGGGTCCCAGCACTTGGGCCGTCTTCCACTACTTTCCCAGGCCACAGCAGAGAACTGGGTCAGAAGAGGAGCAACCGGGACTCGAACCAGCGCCCATGTGGGATGCTGTTGCCCCAAGGTGGAGGCTTCATCTCCTGAGTCACAGCACAGGCCCCTTGAATTGCTATGTATGATAGTCTTGCAGTATCTTATTTCTGAAATTCTTTGCAGATTCCTTTGAGTTCTTTGGGTTATAAAATCATGACTGCCGGGCGCCGGATTCTGTCCTGGTTGCTCCTCTACCAGTCCAGCTCTCTGCTGTGGCCCAGGAAGGCAGTGGAGGATGGCCCAGGTGCTTGGGCCCTGCACCCCATGGGAGACCAGGAGGAAGCACCTGGCTCCAGGCTTCGGATCGGCGCAGCGCCAGCCATGGTGGCCATTAGGGGAGTGAACCAATGGAAGGAAGACCTTTCTCTCTGTCTCTCTCTCACTGTCTATAACTCTCTCTCTCTCTCTCTCTCACTGTCTAACTCTGCCTGTCAAAAAAAAAAAAAAAAAAAATCCTGACTGCAGCAGTCAGAGCTGCTCCATTTCCATTCCTCTTCTTTCCCTCCTGCCTTATCACCATCGCAGCCCCGTTCCCTGAGACGTGAGAAAGACCGTGCTTGCTTTGACTCTGCCTTTCGAAGTGCGCCACCAGTCTCCATCTGCACCAGGAACAGTATTGGCTTTTTATTCAAAGGGTTTGGTTTTGTACGGTTTTCAGAAATTGAAGAACAGAATGTATGTTTTATTTTATAAAATTCCCACTTTAAGCCTTTTAACACAAAAATAATTATGAGAGCTGGCACTCAGTATGTTATAAGAAGAATATGTTTCTTTTTTCGTTTTGACTCAAAAATGTTTCATCTTTTGCTCTGCAGTTTCAAACATGTTCCTTTGTAGAAGACTCTAGTGCCCACTGCCTTGTCCCTGAGCTCCCGGAGTCTCTGGTCTTCTGTCCTGTCAGCCCTGGCTCTAGTCTGCTCATTCAGCTTTCTCCCTTCTACTTTTTTTCTTGATCTTTATGCTTCCAATTAAATCATCAAATCAGTCAAAACTCTTAATTTTGTGTTATTTTGAGCATGCTCACTTTCTAACAGTTTATTTCCACGCCATTGTGCAAAACTCAAATTTACAGATATGTGTGTACCATTAATCCAAAAAGATTTAATAGTGAAGTTCCTTTAATTATGATACCAGAGCTTCTGTTAAACGCAGACTTTGCTGAGGGCTCCTTTCTTAAACACAGCCCAGTATCGGGGGGGGGGGGGGTGGAAGTAATTAAGAACTTGAATGAGAATTTTTCAGATGTGCTACCTCACTGGAGCACTCAGATTTTGAAATGTCTTTTGCCCCCAAGTTACTGGAATGGTCCTGTGTGCTGTCCTGGGGAGCTCTGAGGAGGACATCCAACGTGAGAGCATGGTCACTGCATTCATTCCAGGGTCCTCACGTCTCCATCATTCGATGTGGCCTCGAGAAGCTTCGGGTTGGGGCAGCGTTGTGATACAGTGGGTTCACCTGCCACCTGCAGCATCCCATATGGGCACCAGTTCAAGTCCCGACTGTTCCATTTCCTATCCAGCTGTCTGCTAATGTGTCTGGGAAAGCAATGGAGGATGGCCCAAGTGCTTGGGCCCCTGCCATCCATGCAGGAGACTCAAATGAAGTTTCTGACTCCTGGCTTTGGCCTGGCACAGCCCCAGCAGTGGTCATTTGGAGAATGAACCAGTGGATGGAAGATCTCTCTGTCTCTCCCTGTAACTCTGATTTTCAAATAAACAAGTAAATCTTTAAAAAGAGAGAGAGAGAGAAAGGGAAAAAAATCTTTGGGCTGACTATACAAGCAAAGTGACCCAATCCCGGCTTTGTCCTATCCTCTCCCTAAGGTGAAAGAGTGAAGGAGCTCCGAAGTTGGTTCCTGGTCCCCCTGGCAGCTGTGTGCACACTTGGAGATGGCAGCAACCAAGCTGTCCTTTTTGTGCCAAAGGGGACCCCTGTGGATTGTTGACAAGGGCCCACTAGATCTCAGAAAGTCCCAAGTGATTGTTCGGTTGGCATGGGACCATGCCGTCTATGAATCAAGAGAGCCGGCCCTCCGTTGGAGTTGGGGAGGTTGCTTTATGCCAGTGAGTCTCAGGTTCCGCGTGTGCATGGTGAAGAGAGGGCTGAGTTAGTTTTTTTTTTTTGTTTTTTTTTTTTTTAAGATTTGTTTATTCGAAAAGAAGACTTACAGAGTGAGAAGGAAAGACAGAAAGGTCTTCCATCTGCTGGCTCACTCCCCAAATGACTGCAGAAGCCAGCAGCCTGGGACCCAAGCACCTGGGCCATCTTCCACTGCTTCCCAGGAGTATTAGCAGGGAGCTGGGTCAGAAGTGGGGCCGCAGCGAGTTGAACTGGCGCTCATATGGGACGCTGGCGTTGCAGGCAGCAGCCTCACCCCTTGTGCCATGATGCCAGCCCCTACTGGCTGATTCCTAACAGCCCTTGCAGGGAAGCAAGATTGTGTGTTCGTGTTCCTGGGCGAGGATTCCAACTGGGTTGTGTGGTGGGAAAGTTAGTAGTGGCCTTTCTCCCATGGTGGCTGACCACGTGGCGTGGGTGCTGGCAGGCAGCAGATCCAAGGCACTCAGCACAGTTCACATCATGGCTGTGAGGGTAGGGGACAGAGAAGCAATGGAGAGGAAAAGAAGGCATGAGATGTTCTCATCTCAGGGTGTTTATTCTGTCCAGGGCTCCTGGGATTCTAGCACGAAGCACCAAGTTCAAGGTCGTTCATTTTATGCCTGTGGTTTGATTCAAAGTTGAAAAAAAAATAGGTTTGTTCCCCCCCCCCCCCCGGAGGCTGTTTTCAGTAAAACTTCCATATGGGGATATATTTATTACTGAGGAGCATCAAGCGAGTCACAGAGTCAGACCCTGCGGTCACCGATCACCCAGAGCACCAGAGCTGAGGAACGTGTGCCCACACCAGAGCCGCGTTCCTTCCCTGCGCAGCCCAAGGCCGCTGCTTCTTTGGAAGTCCCGTCCCTAGCATCCTTCCTTTCATTCCTTTCTTATAAACTCACGTTATGGACGCCCTCTAAGCCCTAAATATTTTTCCTTTGTTGGCCACCACTTTCAAGATGATTTTATTGCACATGAATTTTCCCCAGCTCTCGAGGACCTGCAGTGGGAGAGCTGACAGAACAGGGAT
This sequence comes from Oryctolagus cuniculus, assembly GCF_051225735.1. Taxonomy (NCBI): domain Eukaryota; kingdom Metazoa; phylum Chordata; class Mammalia; order Lagomorpha; family Leporidae; genus Oryctolagus; species Oryctolagus cuniculus. Next base: position 40,011,191 of record NC_142886.1, on the reverse strand, counting down.
GAGGGTGGGAGGGCAGCAGGGGAGAGCAGATGGAGTAACAAATGACCCTTATAGAATGTTCTGGACACAGAGGAAAGTGAAAAAAGAAAAGAAAAGCCAATTCTATCCCCCAGCAAACCAAAGAGAACCATGCTTAGTATTTTGGTCTTTATTCTTTCCTGTTTCTCTCCATGTTATTTGTCATTAAAGTAAGTGAAGGTTTTATATCCCATGCTTTTCACTTTATAAATAACCCTGCAACAAACCTACCAGTCTGCACTTTCAAAGTCTTTCCCTGGGAGAAGCTCCTGGATGTCAGGATATCATATTAGAGAGTGTGGACTTCACCTTATCATTCTTACAGTTCCTGATTTTGAGTCTTCTTACCAAATTGTTTAATTAACAAATTACACTCCCCCTAGTGGCAGTGCCCCTCTGCCATGTTCTCACTCGTGTTCAATGTTCAGTGTTATTTGTGGTTCAAATCTTTGCTAATCTAATAGATGAAAATCATATCCCATTTTTGTTTTGTCTTATTTCACTAGTTGCTAGTCATGTTGAACATTTTCTTTTTTACTTTTTTTTTAAGATGTTTTATTTACTTTTGAATCGGTGAGATTAACAAGTATACCTTTTTTAAAAGCAAGAGTTATTTATTTATTTGAAAAACAGAGTACCAGAAAAAGGAGAAACAGACACAGAGAGAGATCTTCTATCCACTGGTTCACTCCCCAAATGGTCACTTAAGCCAGGGCCAGACCAGGCCAAAGCCAGGAGCCAGGAATTCTGTCTGGGTCTCCCATATGGGTGGCAGGGGCCTACGGCTTGAGCCATCTTCTGCTGCTTTCAGGGAGCTGGATCAGAAGTGGAGCAGCCAGACTCAAACCGGCTCCTCTATGGGATTTTGGTTTTGTGTGTGGCAGCTTAACCCACTGAGCCACAGAGCTGGCCCCAAACATCTTCATATTTATTAACTCTATTCCCTTTTCTGTGAAATAGCTGTATATAAACTTCTCTGTTTTACAACCGCTATTTTTCACTTTATTGTTTTCCTTTTATATTTGTGATTTTTTTTAATGTTCAAAGATTTTAAGTTTCCATGTATACAGATCTGTGATCTTTTCCTTCACAGTTTCCCCTACTGCCTTTATACTGAGTTTCCCATGTCTAGAGACCAGATTAATATCCACGCCCATGTTCTTTGTTGGCTGGGATTTTAAGCCTAGCACCGTAATTTACTTGAATTTATGCTGGTGCATAGCACAGGGTGGTGATCGGGAGACCGCTTGTTAAGTGCTCCTATTTTACCTAGAATGCCTTCGTTCTCACACACTGGAGACTGGAGGGAGTTCTCACTTATCAGTGGATGTTTTGAAGCTGTCTGTTCTGTTCCTTGGTCTCTATTTTTACTCCAGAGACACACTCTGCCCCCCCCCCCCCAGGTTTTATACTATGTTCCTATGTTCTAAAACCTGGTCTTTCTTGTTTTCAAACTGTTCTTGGCTTTTCTTGCCTGTTTATTTTCCAGATGAATGATAGAATCATATTTGTGAAAACCTCCCTTTAGGGTTTCGATGAAAACTGTGTGCGGCCTATACATTAATTAGGAAGATTTTGGCTTCTTTGCCATCCAGGAGTACACATTTGACATATTCCACCACGTTTTCAAATGTCCCTTTATGTGTCTCTATGGAATTTTGTAGTTTTCTTTATATAAAGTCAACACATTTCTTACTAAGATACTTCCAGATTACTGTGTATTTTGGGTACTTTTTTTTTTTAAATGGAATCTCTTCCCCCTTTAGTTCACTATTTTTAATATCACTTTTTCCCTGAAGATTGCCAAGTACTGACAGGAATCTCGGTGGAAAGCATATTTGTTCCTTTCCAAGATCATAAACTCAGAGAGTTACAAGTGGGGCCGACCTGAAATGTGCTTTCTTTTTATATGTCACAACACTGCTGTTATGAAAGGTAAAATACTTGATCAAAAGATCACACAACTGTTAGGAGAGTAGCTATAAATGATTACTTCCAAATGACCACATTCTCTGTGTCAAGGGCTTATAGAACTTAAATATCCAAAACCAAATTCATGGTCTTTCCCTCAAATAGTTTCCTATGACTGCTGTTGCAAATTACCATACACCTAGTGGCTTTCAACACACACAGACACACACATGTGTACACAAATACACACATGTACACATACACATGCACACACACACATGTACACATACATGCATACACACGCATGTGCATTCGTGCACACACACAGATGTATCATCTTTCAGTGCTGGAGGTCAGGAATCCTAACTGGGTCCCTGAGCTGAAATCAAGGAGTTGGTGTCCATGTCCTCCCCTCCCCCAGCCTCTGGAGACTGCCTGCATCCCGTGGCTCATGGCCCCTTCCTCCATATTGAAAGCCAACAGCCCCAGATATCTATCTCTCTCTCTCTGACTCCTAACTTCCCTCTTCTACTTTTAAAGCCCCTTAAGATTACAGTGGGCCCGCCCAGATCTTCTAGAATGATCTCTGCATTTTAAGATCAGCCACTTTCATTCCATTCTGCAAACCCTAATACCTTTTCCACGTGGTGCAACATATTCCTGGGTTCCAGGTATTAGCACGTGGATATCTTGGAGGCGAGGGTGGTGCATTATTCTGCCCACATCAGCAGGGTGAACTTGGAAGATTTCGAAGCATGACAGCCTCTTCCCCAAATCGCTTCAGTGACTTCCCATTGTTCACTGGATTATGACCAGAACCCTTAAACGAAAGACTGGGCCCTAAATAGTTTCATCCCCTTTACCTTCCGACTCCATTTGCCTCTGCTCACTCTGTGCCCTGGCCACACTGCCCGTTGCTTTGTTCTTTGCACCTTGCTCTCTTCTGCCACAGGGCCCTTGCACATGCTGCTGACCCTGCCTAGAAAGCGCTTCCCCTACCTGCACCTCCCTAACAAGCTCAGCTGCCTCTCACCCCTGAGGTGTCAGCCAGGCCCCCTCTGTCCAGGGACGGCCGCCCTGACCATCACTGAGTTCAGTGCCTTCGCCCCCCTGCTCACAGCACCCTCTGCTGCCCTGGCAGGGCTCTCGCACACCCTGCCAGCACATGCTGCTGTGCTGCAGCCTGCCCCCGAGTGGTCTAGAAGCCCGGGGGCTGCTTGTCTGCTCTGCTCAGCGCTACCTCTTGAGAACCTGCATGCCCAGTCCGTACTGGGCTCCGACGTGTGTCTGGCGAAGGAGTAGGTAAACCCAGAAACCCATTTCTAAGCAAAACCGCTATGAGTGAGTGTGCTTGTGGACACATTTTTGAAAGACTGGGGTAATTCAGAAGTCCAACAGTGAGTAAATTATTATAAATCCGTTGGGAAAAAATTGTTTTGAGCCATTAAAAATTAAAGTTATGAAGACAATAACAATTGTGGGCAATTTTTATATTCCACTTAAAATAGGATCCAGAAGTCCCTAAGCTGATCAAAAGGAAAAGTGCCAAAGTGATCTTAGCACTTGGTGCATGTGTTCAGCATGTACGAGAGTACTTCAAGAAGTTTATGGAGGGGCTGGCGCTGTGGCGCAGCGGGTTAAAGCCTTGGCCTAGAGCGCCACCATCCCATATGGGCGCCAGTTCTAGTCCTGGCTGCTCCTCTTCCAATCCAGCTCTCTGCTATGGCCTGGGAAAGCAGTAGAAGATGGCCCACATGGGAGACCCAGAAGAAGCTCCTGGCTCCTGGCTTCGGATCTGCGCAGTTCCGGCTGTTGCGACCATCTGGGAAGTGAACCAGCAAATGGAAGATCTCTCTCTCTGTAAATCTGCCTTTCAAATAAATAAAATTAATCTTTAAAAAAAAAGTTTGTGGAAAAGTGAACTTACAAGATAAGTTCATTTTGGTGCAACAAATGTGAAATCCACGCGGTTTCTGGAAAATACACATTTTCCCTGAACTTTTGAAAACCCCGTCATATGCATGAATTTTTTAAAAATTGCATCAAAATAAACTAATTTAATTCTTTTTTCTTTTTTTACTTGAGAGGCAGAGAGACCGAGAGAGCTACCTTAAGCTGGTTCATGCTCCATATGCTCACAGCAACCAGGGCTGGGCCAGGTGGAAGCCAGGAGCTGAGAACTCAACCCAGAGCTCCCACTGGGTGACAGGGACCCAGCTGCTTGAGTCACCACCTGCTGCTTCCCGGAGCTCCCACTGGGTGACAGGGACCCAGCTGCTTGAGTCACCACCTGCTGCTTCCCGGAGCTCCCACTGGGTGACAGGGACCCAGCTGCTTGAGGCACCACCTTCCCAGAGTACACACTGGCAGGAAGCTGGAATTGGGAGTAGAGCTGGGACTCCTGTGTCCCACATGGCATCCTAACCACCAGCAAACACCCAGCCCTAAACTTACCTTTTAATGCCACTTTCCAGGAAGAACTCTCATATTTATGAAACACCGCTGTGCCAGTCACTGTGCCGCATACTTGGGACAGCAGAGTGAGCGAGGTGGAGGTGGCTCTGCCTGCAGGAACAGTGATAACAGTTGCAAATGGTCTGACATTGAGGTACTGTCATCACATTTGAGAAAACATAGATTTCCTTTACCACGTGCATACCACTGGTTCCAAAGAAAATACGTTTTAGCTAAAGTGCATCATTATTGTGGATCTCAGAGTTTAAACTTGGGGGGTGGTGTGGAATTGTGGAGGTACTGTATTCATTTCTTTCAGTCTGTAGGCTTTGAAGAGACCCAGACATTAATCACTGCTTACCAAGGAGTAGAGGGAATATTCTAAAAGGGACACGTCTGGGGACAGGGTGAACTTTTAGGCAGATGGGCTTTGGGCTCCATTGGTGGGTGAGGGTGGGAGGTTGGAACATTCCCTGTCTTGCTCAGACTCCTTCCCAAGCATTTGGGGGATCCTCAGCCCTGAGTTGTGGGAAAGAGAGCAGAGTTGCCCCCAACACAGATTCTCTCAGTTTCATCTTTCCTGCACTCAGGCACTATGCCTCCGCACTTGAGCGTAACGTAAATACTTAATTTGTTTAATAAATATCCTGAAATAGCCTCTTGGAGTTGTTACTAGGAGGCCATGAACCTTGTAAGTCACTTAGCCGGCACAGATCAACACTTCCTGTCTTTAATGATGAACGCGATCTTTTTAGTGGCTAAAATGCTCAGTAATCAGTGATGCAGCCCTGCCTGGAGGCAGGAGAAACTGGATAATGGGCAGAAGATGTCATGCCAGATCGGGCCGGTAATTTGAGTCCCTGGAATCCGTTTTAACGTGGCAATTTATGGGAGAGCAGCTTTTCCCCAAGGCAGGGAATAGCCCCCCAAATCTCAAAAGTCCCTTAGTGACTGGCGCATCAGGGAAAGCCCTCGGAAGCCACTGTCCTCTCCAGCCCACTGGGGTCCGTGCCATCTGTGATGTCCACCCCCCTACCCCCGTAGGAATCACTCTTAGTGCTGGGCTCCAGAGAACAGGCCTGCCGGGACTGGGGTGCAATGTGTGTGCAGGGGTGCGTCCCTTCTCTTCCTCCGTCTGCGTACCTACTTGGAGAACTATTGCTAAAACGCGTGCCTGCTAGCTGCTGTCTGAAGAAGCAGGTCCAGGTGCCGATCCTCTGATGCGCACTGCACTTTCACACGGAGTCCTTGAGTTTCCTCCTGTGATTGCCCGCGGGCATGCCCCTCCCCCCCATTCTGTAATTTCCTAAATGCTTGTGGGCGCCCCCTGAACCTTCACCTCTTCACACTGAAATTCTCTTGTTAAAGGCCCTTAAGGTCATCTCATTTGGCGTGACTTTCTGATTATAGGTGGACTTTATTAGTAGAGTGCTTTGGATAATTTGAGGGAATTATTTCATTGTGAAATTTTTTTTTTCATCTTTCTTATTATTGTCCACAGACCCAGGGATTTTAAGTGCTAGGAGCATGTTGTAAATGAAAACATAAATAATTTATTGTAATTATGCTGAACGAAGGCCAAATTTTCTGTTGGCTCAGTGAAGCACATCAGTGAGAAACGGGCTGAGATGTAAAATCTTATTTTCCCAAATGGATTATTTAAAACTAAAGCACAAACTGTTTAAAATCTTAATTTATATAAATTCCTGCATTCTCATTTCACAGGGAAAAAAGTGACTTCATAGAATATTAAAATGATTGTCCTAAAGCCAGGGATATGAATATACTTCAAAAAATTCAGGAAAAAAATAGAATTAATAAATCAATTTATTTTAATGCAGGAAAGTTTTAATCTATGCCTAGTTTTTCCAGATAACACATTTTCCAGTAACTTTCTGAAGACCCCACGTATATACAGTGAATCCCTTGGACTACTACCCAAGCCTTCTGTAACAGAGTTGTAAGAACAGCTTTCAAGAGTTGGCTGTTTCTAGTCCCTAGAGTGACTATAAGGCCCTATTTAAGCCATGGTATGGTATGCTTTTAATTCGATAGAGCAGTGACACTCTTTGTTTCTGTATCATTGCATAATTAGCCTGGCATCGCCAGATTTCCCAGGTGCATCTAATTGTAAGGGATGCTAAGAAATGTAGTGTAGTTCCCAGCAAAATGGGGAAGGAAGGTCTGTTGAACACTTCCTTCACACTCTACCCAGCCCCACAGTGGGTGGCCAGTTACCCCAGCTTCCTTTCCTGTCAACCTGTTTCACCCCCACCAGTTTGAAATGCTTCCTTTGACCTTTGCTGAATTCCTGCATCTACATATTTTGGGACACCTTTTTTTTTTTTTTTTTTTTTTTACAGGCAGAGTGGACAGTGAGAGAGAGAGAGACAGAGAGAAAGGTCTTCCTTTTGCCGTTGGTTCACCCTCCAATGGCTGCCGCGACCGGCGTGCTGCGGCTGGCGCACCACACTGATCCAAAGGCAGGAGCCAGGTGCTTCTTCTGGTCTCCCATGGGGTGCAGGGCCCAAGTACTTGGGCCATCCTCCACTGCACTCCCTGGCCACAGCAGAGAGCTGGCCTGGAAGGGGGACAACCGGGACAGAATCTGGTGCCCCGACCGGGACTAGAACCCTGTGTGCAGGCACCGCAGGCAGAGGATTAGCCTATTGAGCCGCTTTTTTTTTTAAATATGGATGTATTCATTTGGAAGGCAGAATGAAAGAGACAGGAAGACACACACACAGACACAAAGAGAGAGAGAGAAGGAATTTCCCATCTGCTGGCTCACTGTTTTTTTCAATATGCAATAATTGCCAGTTTTACTCCTCCAGCTTAGAGATCCAGAAATTTATATTTTTTCTTTAATAGTTCTTTCAAGAATTTAGGTTTCCCCATTGCCCATATAAGCTGGTTGGAAAGTATTTTACTCTTACTTATAAAACAAAATCCCTGATTCTTTCTGTGTGTCTGAGAGCCACAGGTGTTCATTAGAAAATACACATAAGCAAAACAAAACAGACCAAACTCCACACAACACAGAAACAGGCAGCTAAGTTTTTGATGTGTATTTGGATGTATACACCCCCACACACAATCTGGGATTTTATGAGTGAGCTGATCCTTCATATGCTTCTTTATAACCTGCTGTGGTTACTTCACCATATGGAATGAATGCGTTTCCATGCATAGGTGTGAAACTTCCCCATTGGCAAATAGACCTGGAAGATGGATCAAAATCCAAGGAGATATTGCTAACAAGGATTTTGGTACCTAAAGCAGAATGCCACCAGATGATTAAGAGTGAAATGAAGGTCAAAGATCAGAAAAATGCTAACAGAAGGGGCCAGATTTTAATATCAAACAAAGAAGATGGCCAGCATCACAGCTCACTTGGCTAATCCTCCGCCTGCAGCGCTGGCACCCCAGGTTCTAGTCCCGGTTGGGGCGCCGATTCTGTCCCAGTTGCTCCTCTTCCAGTCCAGCTCTCTGCTGTGGCCCGGGAAGGCAGTGGAGGATGGCCCAAGTGCTTGGGCCCTGCACCCGCATGGGAGACCAGGAGGAAGCACCTGGCTCCTGGCTTCGGATCGGCTCAGCAGCAGCTGTAGCAGCCATTTGGGGGGGTGAACCAATGGAAGGAAGACCTTTCTGTCTGTCTCTCTTTCTCACTGTCTAACTCTGCCTGTCAAAAAAACAAAGCAAGAGCCGGCGCCGTGGCTCAATAGGCTAATCCTCCACCTTGCGGCGCCGGCACACCGGGTTCTAGTCCCGGTTGGGGCGCCGGATTCTGTCCCGGTTGCCCCTCTTCCAGGCCAGCTCTCTGCTATGGCCAGGGAGTGCAGTGGAGGATGGCCCAGGTGCTTGGGCCCTGCACCCCATGGGAGACCAGGAAAAGCACCTGGATCCTGGCTCCTGCCAGGATCAGCGCGGTGCGCCGGCTGCAGCGGCGGCCATTGGAGGGTGAACCAGCGGCAAAGGAAGACCTTTCTCTCTCTGTCTCTCTCTCTCACTGTCCACTCTGCCTGTCAAAAAAAAAAAAAAAAAAAAAAAAAAAAAAAAAAAAAAACAAAGCAAAACAACACCACCACAAGAATTCAAGGCCTAAAGCACCTAGGCTAAGGATGGCTACTGTGTGAGTGACTTTGTTTCCAATGCATCAATCACAAACTTGCTTCTTGCTCCTCTAATCTCTTCCCTCAGCCTTTCCAACTCTTCCACTCAGGGTCCAAATGCCTACTGAGGGGGTCCTCTTTAACTCCTGGCCCTGCTGGGTCACCTCCTCAAGGTTTCCTTCTGCCTCCTGGCTCACACCTTCGGGGCGGGTTGCAGGGTTCCTTCTGCCACACGACGGCAGCCTTCCTTGGCCATTGGCATGTCCTGTGACTTTCCTTCATTTTCTGCACAAGACTTCTGCATGTTGAGTACTTTTATGTAATTTCCTTTTTGAACGAATTAATCTGTAGAAGATCCAGGACTCTTTTCTCCTTCTCCAGCTACAGGGAGTGGACACTGTCCTTATTCAGTGATTCTTGAGTTACAGTCGTACTGTTTTAATTATTAAAGGTTTATATATTTTTACATTATCATTATTTTTAAAAATTTCTGAATTTTATGGCATATTCATTTTTCCAAATAAACTTTAGATTCAATTTAACAAATTAAAAAATTGTTAAAGCACAAGTAAATGAACAAAAAAGACTCTATAATTTCTGTATTACATATTATTTCTTTCTTTTTTTTTTTTTTTTTTTTTTTTTTGACAGGCAGAGTGGACAGTGAGAAAGAGAGACAGAGAGAGAGGTCTTCCTTTTGCCGTTGGTTCACCCTCCAATGGCCGCCACGGACGGCGTGCTGCGACCGGTGCACCGCGCTGATCCGATGGCAGGAGTCAGGTACTTCTCCTGGTCTCCCATGGGGTGCAGGGCCCAAGCACTTGGGCCATCCTCCACTGCACTCCCTGGCCACAGCAGAGAGCTGGCCTGGAAGAGGGGCAACCGGGACAGAATCCGGCGCCCAGACAGGGACTAGAACCCGGTGTGCCAGCGCCGCAAGGTGGAGGATTAGCCTAGTGAGCCTCGGCGCCGGCCAACTTATTATTTCAAAATATATTCTACTTAAAAGCATACTAGGGGGCCGGCGCCGCGGCTCACTAGGCTAATCCTCCGCCTAGCGGCGCCGGCACACCGGGTTCTAGTCCCGGTCGGGGCGCCGGATTCTGTCCCGGTTGCCCCTCTTCCAGGCCAGCCCTCTGCTGTGGCCAGGGAGTGCAGTGGAGGATGGCCCAGGTGCTTGGGCCCTGCACCCCATGGGAGACCAGGAAAAGCACCTGGCTCCTGGCTCCTGCCATCGGATCAGCGCGGTGCGCCGGCCGCAGCGCGCCGGCCGCGGCGGCCATTGGAGGGTGAACCAACGGCAAAGGAAGACCTTTCTCTCTGTCTCTCTCTCTCACTGTCCACTCTGCCTGTCAAAAAAAAAAAAAAAAAATTAAAAAAAAAAGCATACTAGGGGCTGACGTTGAGATGTAGTGTGTTAAACTGCTGCCTGCATCGCTGGCAACCCGTATGGGCACCTGCTCAGTCTTGGCTGCTCCAGTTCTGATCCAGCTCCCTGCTAATGCATCTGGGAAAAGCAGTGGAGGATGGCTCAAGTCCTTGGACCCTGTGTACCCACATGGGAGACCTAGATGAAGCCCCTGGCTCTTGGCTTCGCTCTGGCCTAGCACTGGCTGTTGCAGTAATTTGGAAAGTGAACCAGTAGATAGAAGGTCTGTCTCCCTGTCTCTCCCTCTCTGTAACTCACCCTTTCAAATAATAAATAAACTTTTTTAAAAAACCACATTATTGGCCGGCGTTGCGGCTCACTAGGCTAATCCTCCACCTAGCGGCGCTGGCACACCAGGTTCTAGTCCCATTCGGGGTGCCGGATTCTGTCCCGGTTGCTCCTCTTCCAGGCCAGTTCTCTGCTGTGGCCAGGGAGTGCAGTGGAGGATGGCCCAAGTCCTTGGGCCCTGTACCCGCATGGGAGACCAGGAGAAGCACCTGGCTCCTGGCTTCGCATCAAGATCAGCATGGTGTGCCGGCCACAGCGCAGGGGCCGCAGCAGCCATTGAGGGTGGGGGTGGGGTGAACCAATGGAAAAGGAAGACCTTTCTCTCTGTCTCTCTGTCTCTCTCACTGTCCACTCTGCCTGTCAAAAAAAAAAAAAAAAAAAAAAAAAAAAAAAAAAAAAAAAGAAAAAACCCACATTATCGTACTAATCTAAAAAATAAGGATTATTTGATGATTGGTGTTTTTCTAACTTCAAGAAAGTATGCATTTGAAAAAACATGTTTCCATCCAAACAGTAGCTGACAGGGTTATTAGTGGGGCACTTCCAAATGGATTGATGTTTATAGTTCACATTTCAACTTCAGATCTATTTGTTGCATTAGCAAAATAAAGTTCATTAAGCTTTAGTCCTGTAGTCCATCTCTCTGAGCCTCTGGACCTGCTAAGACTCAGGTGTCGGGTCTGGAAAGGGTGTAATCTTTCCTACATGACACTTGGAAGTTCAGCTGGTTCCTAAACCTCCCGTCCCCAGGATATGAACTTGTTGCTTCCAGAGAAACGGCATCTGTGCACTGAGCCATTATGCCATCTGTTAAAGTGGTCAGAGTTCATTTTATTGCCTCCTTTGTGGAAGGACTTGTACTGTCAAAGCAGGTGTGATTGAAAACATAATTTTCCTCATCAGTATGTGTTGTTTCTAGCCAGATCATAGCCTGCCAGAAATCTGTTGAGCATAGGATGAAAACCACTTCCGAATAGCTAGTAATAAGAAATTAAATGATTGCCATCTCTGTCCATTTCTTTTATTTCATAATCAAGTTCAAGATGAGACTGGAGGTCTCCATTGAAGTAATTATAGATTTAAAGTAGAAATGGCTGTATCGCTATTCGTATGTCACACCAATGAAGGCAGCATCCTTTTTCTCTCCATTTAGGTTTATATATGTAGATATAGATATAGATACAGATACAAGTATAGATACAGATATAGATATAAATATAGGTGTAGATACAGATATAGATAGATATAGATATAGATACATTTATAGATATAGATACAGATATGAATACAGATATGTTTATGGCTCATTGTAACTGTCTTCAAGGTCAGAGACTCAAACTGCTTTTCTCAAAAGGCTGAAGATGACTAATGACAGTTGGATTGCATTTTTAAAGTGTCTGTAGACAGACACCAGTTGGGAAACTGAGATCCGGTTCCTATTCACCCACATGTAGAACTGGATCAAATCCTAGCCGTCAGCTGGTGCAGCCATTCAACCTGACAAAAAGGAACTTGAAATGCGTCACAGCTAAGACTTGCCCAAGGCCACAAAGTCGGAGCTGCCCCTGGGCGACACGCATGCCTCCTGTGGCCTCCTTTCTGCTGGGCCAGGCTACCTGCCTGCCACATTCAGAACTTTTGTGCACCGTGGAGAATGAACAGTCTGGTGGCCCAAAAGCACAGGAAACAGATGTTTATGATTCAGTCAAAGACGTTCACTCTGGCTTTTGTTCTTTGTCCTTAAAGCTGTCTGATCCGTGCTATTTTCTTGCATCGTAATCTCTCTTCCAGAGAGAACGCGATCACGTCACCGTTTATTAGCAGCTCTGCTAAAGCACTTGAGAGAGGAGTATCAAGCTGCCGGCCGGAAAGGAGACTCTGGACCGTCTGAAGGCTGCATTATCCTCACGTCCACGAGTCGTCAGCAATCAGGCATTCTGAAATTGCATTCTTTCCTCCTTCTAAAACATGTCTGGCTTTAAATAAGACTCCTCATTCTTAAAACTTAGCAAATGGGAAAAAGTGAGTCATTATTTATGGTTAATCACTTTTGCCAGCTGTGACTGCATTTCACATCCATTTTTCCTTTTTTTCTTGGGCTGGAGAATCTATTCTGTTTTTCTTTAGGGGAAAGACTGTATTGGGTCAGTGACTAAGAGTCTTGACCTAGGGCAGGAACCCAGCTCGATTGGAAGAGGCTGTGCCTCACTGCGCCGCTCAGCTGATCCCTCCCCTTGCTGTTTATAGCTCCATTTTGAGGTATTTAGCGTGGTGGTTCAGATGCCAGTTAAAGATGCCCGGATTCCACATCAGATTACTTGGGTTCAGCAACCGTCTCCAGCTCCTGCCTCCAGCTTCCTGCTCATGCAGATCCTGGGAAGCAGTGGTGATGATGCAAGTATTGGGTTCCTGCCTCCCACGTGGAAAACTGGACTGAGTTCCCAGTTCCTGACTTTGAATCAGCCCAGTCCTGACCATTGTGGGCATTTGGGGAGTGAACTAACAGATGGGAGTGTGCATTCTGGCTCGCTCTCTGTGTGTGTGTGTGTGTGTGCACGCATGCACACGCGCCTCTCAAGTAAATAAACTAGCATTTTTTAAAGCCTTGGGCACAAATCATTAGATCAATGCACCATTGTATCTCTTGTGGAGATTGCACTGTTGTGATAGGAAAAGGTTATTGCTTTACCAAGTCTCATCTCTGCATCCTAGATGTCCATATTGAAAGAGTTCCTCCTTTCTCAACTTGCAAACAAAATCACTAGGTTTCATAATGTCAAGAACAACTGCACCAATCAGTAGTGGCCAGGGGAGGAATGCTGTCTACCAATTGGCTTATGCCATTCAGTCTTGGACCCAGTCCCTGTGGTAGGGAGAGTAGAGTCAGTGATTGGCTGAGGCTTTGCAGATTCTATTTTGGGAGCTTGAGGTGGGGATGCATTCCAAGCAAATCACACAGCTGCTACAGAGCAGGATGGGGGCTGGGGGAGTAAGCAGCGATGTCCACTACGTTAGTCTAGTGACCTGAACCTAGAGCTGAAGCTGAAGTTCTGCCTGGCCAGTGTGCTGTGTTAGTACTGGCTGGTCTGGACAGCCTTTTATTGTTCACGGTTCATCCTAAACAGCCAGATCACTGCCTGTTCACAAGCTCACTGCCTTTGCGTCCAAAAAGATCAAATAATGATCTTACATTCAGTAATATATTGTCCTCACATTGGAAGGGACACTTAAAGTCAAATAATACTATTTGTTGTTGACAGACTAAATATTCTAACTTAGACATGTATATTACAGAGTAAAGAGAAGTCTGCTGGGGCTGGCATTGTGGCACAGTAGGTTAAGCCGCTGCTTGCCATGCCAGCATCCCATGTGGGTGTTTGTTCAAGTCTTTGCTGCTCTGCTTCCAATCCAGCTCCATGCTAATGCACCTGGGAAAGCAGCACAAGATGGCCCGAGTGCTTGTGCCCCTGGGCCCATGTGGGAGGCTCAGATGAAGCTCTTAGCTGCTGACTTTGGCCTGGCCCAGCCCCGGCCTTTCTCTCTCCCTCTCTCTTTCTCTCTCTGTTACTCAGCCTTTCAAATAAATAAAATAAATCTTTTTAAAAATGTATAAAAAGTCCTTGTTTATTTAAAAGGGAGGGGGGAGAAGGCTGCTGCTGTTTTTCTGGTTAACTTTGACATTTCTATTGCCTGGGACTTTGAACCTTGAGCTCGTCTTAAAGGCAATATTTTGTTGGCTCGAAATAGAATTTTGATAGCACAAGGACACTCTGATCTATTTCAAGTAGTGATGTCCCTTTGACTTGATGACAAGCGGATGTGACATGCTCTTGCTGATAGCAGTTTGAAACGTTCCAGGCGAACCCCATCCCTCAGAATAAGCTTTCCACCATGCCTCATTCTGGGTTCTCCTTGAAAGCAGTGCTGAGATGCCCACTTGTGTGCTTACTGTGGTGAAACAGAGAATGAGGGGAAGCTATTGCAAGTGTCAGTTGTTAAGTCCATTACTGCTGTGAGTGACCAGAGCCCAATCCCACCAGACTCCCCAGTGACCTCAGAGTTCCCTACCTGAAGGTCAGAAGGAGAGAGCTGTTCCCACTGAATCCTCTTGCCTCTTTGGTCAAGGCTTGCCCTGTGAGGGCTTAAGTCCTTGTTCATAGTCACCCTTCCCTATCCATGAGAGGTTGGTTCCAGAACCCACGCAGAAATCAAAACCTGAGGATGCGCTGGTCCCTTACATACAATGATGTAATGTTTGCACATATCCTATGATATATTCCCATATGCTTTATTTGTAAATTATTAATATTTTTAGTTGATTTGTGAGGCAGAGAGAGAAAGAGGCTCCCATCAGCAGGTTTACTCCCCAGACGCCTGCTGTGGCCAGGACTGGGCCCAGCTGAAACTGGGGAGAACTCAGTCCAGGTCTCCCACGTGGCTGGCAGGAACCTTCTTACTTGGGCCTTTATTTCTGCCTTCTCAGGTCTATATTAGTGGGAAGCTGGCGCCAGGAGCCAGAGCTGAGAGCTCCCATATACTTTGCATCATAGCTGGATTATTTATTATACCTGACACAATGTGCATGCTGTGTAAATGGTTGTTATACTCTATTGTTTAAGGAATGATGGCAAGAAAAAAAGCAGTCTGTATGTGTTCAGTGCAGACACAGCCATCATAGGCCACATAGTACTACATGACTGCATAGTGCATGACCTGCAGTTGGTTGATTCCTCGGATGTGTATTCACATTGTGTGTGTGTGTGTGTGTGTGCAGCTGCACACCACACCCAGTGAGCAGGCAGTCCCTGACAAACAGCACAAGGCACTTGGCACAGGATGCAGCTGAGGGGAGAGGCTCCCAGCCACTGCTGGGATAGAAGACAGGTGCAGAGCATCTGAGTCTGACACACGCGAAAGGGATGCATCTGCCAGCGTCAGGTAGGAGCACAGGAAAGACCAGAAGTCACCTGCATGTCTCTTTAATCTGTCCTGCATGTCTGGGTGACTTTTCTTCACATGCATCCTTTAAAAGGTAAAATTAATAAACACTGGATTGCCAGAGCACCCCACAGGACTCTCCCTGACAAAGAGGCAGAGCAGCAGCAGGGCCCTCAGGTGAGAAGGGGGCTGTGGGAGAAGCTGTCGGCCCTCCGTCTTCCATTGCAGGGTCCTCTCGTCCCCAGCAGGGCTCCTTGCTTGGAGGGTAATTTCTTAAATTTATTTCATTTTATTTGAAAGGCAGAGAGCCAGAGATCTTCTGTCTGCTGGTTCACTCCTCAGATGCCCATGACAGTCAGGGCTGGGCCAGGCTGAAGCCACGAGCCTGGCCCTCCATGCAGGTCTCTCACATGGGTGACAGGGCCCAAGCACCTGAGCCATCATCTGCTGCCTCCCTGAATGTGCATTGGCAAGAAGCTGGATGGGGAGATTGGAGTAATCAGGTCTCAACCCAGACACTCGGTCGGGGTCGGATGCTGCCCTCCGAAGCGGTGACTTAACCATTGCATCGAATGTGTGGCCTTGGAGTGTAATTTTTCTCTTGCTGTTCAGTCACAATGACAGCTTTGTCCCTGATGTAATGGTAGTTTTGACTTTAGTTTAAATTATTCCACGAAGTGTCAAAGAGAAAAGAGATTCTCCCTCTCCCTGCCAAAAATTCTACTAGGAAGACTTTGCTCATTGAAATCTTTGCCTCCACATTAAATTTCTCATTCATGCTTCAGCTGAATCACAGGTGGCATTAACCTTCAGAGCCCATGTGACTAGCACGTGACTCAGACATAATTACCCATGTGTCATTGTGTTTTCTGGGAACACAGCATTCGGACACCAGCAAGAGCACACCTCTCCAGTGGGTCTTCCCTGGGCTCAGTGAGAACTCTTATTGTTGGGATCTATCCTAGTGTTCCTGCCACTGATATAGGAGACTTGGATTGTACTCCTGGCTCCTGGCTTCAGCCCCTGCCTAGCCTTGGCCATTGTGAGCATTTAGGAAGTGAATCAGTAGATGGAAGTCAGCCCTCTCCCTCTATACCGCCCCGCACCTCAAATAGAACAGAGCGCAACAAAACACCTTGGTGTGTGTCAGATGAGTGTCGGGCAATTGTCAGCATAATTCACTCAAGGGACCCTCCAGGTGTGCCTTAGCTGACCTTGAAATCACATGTCTCGTTTAAAATGTTTTTAAAGCATTATTTTAGGGAGTATAGATAAGCTGGAATGTTCCAAAGGATTGTCTAAAACTGTGGTTCCTGTAGCTCAATGGTTCTCAACCAGGGATGATCTTGTTCTCCCAGAGGACGCTTGGTAATTTCTGGGGGCATTTTTGGCTGTCACACTGTGGAGCTGGCACTACTGATATCTAGTGAGTAAAAGCCAGGATGATGCTAAATACCCTATGACACACAGGACAGCACGTTCACCCCTGTAGACAGCATTACCCCATCTCACATGTCAATAGGACTGAGGGTGAGAAACTGATACACTGGGGAACGTTTATGCAATGTGAAATAAGGCCACTTGTTTGGAAAATTCAGACTAAAAGAAAGAAAGTATTCCTTCAGTTGAACAGTTAAAACAGAACTACCCGTAAACCTACCATTTCATAAGACAGCTGTCTTTTTAGCTATGACCTTCAACTTCTGCCCAAATGAATATAGATGTTCCTAAGACTGCAATTATGGGATCAAGCCTTTAGCCTAGTGGTTAAGACACCTGCATCCCACAGCAGAGTGCCTGGGTTCAATTCTCAACTCCTGGCTCCAGCTTTCTGCCAAGGCAAACCCTGGGAGGCAGCAGTGATGGCTCAGGTATGAGTTCCTGCCACCAACATGAGAGACATGGATTCTGTTCCCAGCACCTGGCTCTGGTCTCCAACCAACCCCAGACACTGCAGACCTTTGGGGAGTGAATCAGCATTAGGGAGCTCTGTGTGTGTGTGTGTGTGTGTGTGCGTGCGTATCAAATAAAATAATTTAAAATTTTTAATATTATAATTTTGATGTATATCCAAGTTTATATTCTTGTTTCCACTTAAAAATGCCACTTCTGGGAGCAGTGTCATGACACAGTGTGTTAAGCCACCACTTGTGGTATCCATATTAGAATGCTGGCTCCAGTCCTGTCCACTCTGTGCTTCTGATCTGGCTTCCTGCTAGTGTGCCTGGAAAAGCAGTGACGATGGCCCAATCTCTGTGATCCATGTGGGAGACCCAGATGGAGTTACTGGCTCCTGGCTTCAGTCTGGCCCAGATCTGGCTGTACTAGCTATTTGAGTAGTGAACCAGCAGATGAAAGATCAATTGATCACTCTCTCCCCCCACCCAATTCTCCCTCTTTCCCTCCCTCCCTCTCCCTCTCTGTCTCTCCTTTTCTGTTACTCTTCCTTTCAAATAAGTAAATACTTTCAAAAATATCACTTTCATCACCTGTCATTTTGATACATGTTATCCCATGGAGTGAAATCTATTAAAACAATCCCTCTATTTTTCTTTCCATGCATATATACAAACAAGTACTCCAGTCTAAAATCTAGCTTTGGAGACCTGACCATGGGGTACTGTTGAATGATTTTACAACAAATACTGTTTTCCAAGAAATAGCTACTTTTAGAACATCCTAAGAAATTACTGCAATGTAAATATTTTCACCCAAGAAACATTTACTACTTGTAAGAGACATCCATTACTTACATATTTACAAATTAAGGAGAAAATCCAGCTGTGGCCTGGTTTAATGACAGAATCACAGCGTACACCTTGACTCCATCAGGGTTGAGACCTCTTACCCTCTGGGTCATGGGTGCATCCAGTCTGCGCCACGGGAGCCCCCATGCATCACAGAAAGGAGAAAGCAGAATCTTGCTTAACCCATCAGGATGTACCAGAACAAAATCCTGGCGTTCATCTTGATAAAAGTAATTTATAACCACTTTTTAAGATGAATCAGGGCCGGCGCCGTGGCTCACTTGGCTAATCCTCCGCCTGTGGTGCTGGCATCCCTGGTTCTAGTCCTGGTTGGGGTGCCAGATTCTGTCCTGGTTGCTTCTCTTCCAATCCAGCTCTCTGCTGTGGCCCGGGAATGCAGTGGAGGATGGCCCAAGTGCTTGGGCCCTGCACCTGCATGGGAGACCAGGAGGAAGCGCCTGGCTCCTGGCTTCGAATCGACACAGCTGGCCGTAGCACCCATTTGGGGGGTGAACCAATGGAAGGAAGACCTTCCTCTCTGTCTCTCTCTCACTGTCTAACTCTGCTTGTCAAAAAAAAAAATGAATCAGGATATGTTTTTATTTTACCAGATAAGAAATCTGATAGAATCCAGTTTAATGGACAGAGTCAAGTCCTACCTGAAATACTCAATGTATACCTCTGTCAGCCCAGGGCTCCCTGCACTTCAGTGTCCAGACAGTTTTGCCTGGAACCCCAATTTCCCACCCAGTAGAATTTTAAAGCACTTCCCAAGAGACTTGCACTTCTCTGGAAGGGAAGTGGCTCTGAGTTCTCATTTCTCTGAACTAACTCAGTTGATGGATCATCTTACTATTCCCATCTGACTTTCTTGCCCTCTATTGCACCGGCTCAGACAGAACTCATCTAACTTAGTCTTCAGCTCTGATTCAACACTGACACCCCGAAACTCACTGTTGCCCCCAGAGGATGTATGCCTGTTACACCGCTTGGTCAAGGAAGTGACAAGCAATGCATATAGCAGCAAGCAGTTAATCAGAAGACTCTTGACAGCTGCACCATTAAGGGCTTTGGTGGCAGTTTTCCTACTGCATCCCCTCTTCCTGCACTCTCTCCTACCTTGCGTTCCACCCCCTCCGCCAAACTGGTCCTAAATTCTTCATAGGAAATTATTCAGAGTAGTAGAGCTCTCTTGGGTTCCTACACCCATAATCCATTCCATATCTCCATTTTGGTTTGCAAACTAGACCAACCAGAAAAGCCTTTACTTTAACTGGACCTAAGTTTCTGGAAAACAACTGTTGATAGCAGTTCACTAGCCTCTCACACACCTCTAAAAGCCTTAATTCCTTTAAAAAACCAGTTATGAAATACAAGGCTGCATGTATGTCTGTAGCCATGTGTCTGGTCAAAGAGTAGCTGTTTAACTGCACCAAAATGCTTGGCCTTGGACTCCAGGTCAACACAGACTCTTGAATGTATCCACTGTCTGCTTTGTTCACTTTCCTGCTCTTTATTTCTGAATGGTTCAGCCTGCCATTCAGGGCACCCCTTCTTTCCATTGCCTCATTTCTGCTGCCTCATTTCTCAGCATTGTTTGTCATTCAGTCTCTCTTGCAGCTGATCTGGGCTCGTAGAATGTGGTTGAGCACAGAGATCACAGGTCCGTGAGTGATGGTCCCAGGGTGACATCTTTTACATATCTGATTTCTCTTGTGAGTGTTTGGAGTCTGTACGGTGATGATAGCATCTCTTTCTTAAATCCCCCCTCATCACCTGGGAGGGAATGACTGCTCCATAGCGTTGGCAGCACTCATTTATCCTGCATACTCATTCACTCAACAAACACTCACTGGCTGCTGTGGGCTAAGAAGCGGGGACATGCAGCAAACGATATGCAGCAAACATAACTAGGCTCTTCCCTCCTAGAGTTTACTTCTGAGCGGAGTAAGCAGTGGTAGAATATTCCAGTGTTGGGCTGGCATTGTAGCACAGCAGTTTAGGTCGCTTCCTGTGGTATCAGCATCCTATGAGAGTTCCAGTTTGAGTTCTGGCTGCTCCAGTTCCAATCCAGCTCCCTGTTAATGTACCTGGGAAAGCAGTGGAACATGGCCCAAGTACTTGGGACCCTGCTGGGTACCCACGTTAGAGACCCAGGCAGAGCTCAGCCCTCCTGCTTCCTCCTGGCCCAGCCCCAGCCATCATCGCCATTTGGGAAGTGACCCAGAAGATGGACCAGCTCTCTTCTTCTCCCTCTGTAACTCTGCCTTTCAGATCAATAAGTAAGTCCTTTTTAAAAATGACAACATGACACGAATAAAAAAATTCCAGTGTGTGGGTGACACAAGACGACACGTTCTGGTTTCAGAACTAGAGTCGAGTCTTATTAGGGTTGAATGCTGTAAACAGAAATAATGACACATTTTACTGTTTACCCAATGGCATCTTCTTCATCTCGCCAGCACGCTGTCTCTTCTGCCCACCAGCCACATCTGATCTTCCGTCACACAGTGACACGAGTGTGGGTGCTGTGAAATCTTCTTTCTCCAGAATAATTCTGGCTGCAGTGAAACACCGTACATTCTGGCTTTTAAAATTTTAGCCCTGAAACTTGAATTTCATCTTCACTCTTGTTGAGATGAACTGGATCTGCTCATATACGTGGGATGGGGAAGGAAAGTCGAAAGGCTTAAAGTATTTTACCATCTCTCATTCTAAACACAAGCACATCGTCCCTCCATTCCTTTTATGAATGGGATGTCACTCCAAACCTGGCGAATAAACTTGTCCGTTACAACTTCCGAGTTACATCATGCCCAGTTAACGACAGGACATATTGGCAAAGACAGAGGAAAACTGGAAGTCAATATAAAGACAGTGACGATTATTTATTGAGAGAACCAGGCAAAGAGTCTCTTCTCCGTAAACATGCAGCATCTCGATGAGTGAGTAGACACACACACACACACACACACACACACACACAAACCAGCTTATTCTAAACATTGCTCTTCTGGGTTATTCACTTCCCTCACCCTCTGAGATTTATAGTTCAACCATACCAGTTCAGAAGGAAGAAAAAAGGCCATTTTTCTAATCCAATTCCTTGGGAAAAAAATACTTAAGCAATATTAAGAATCTTCAATTACCTAATTTAATAAAGGGGGTGATTTATATTCTGTAGTCAGCAACGTGTGTTGCTGATTATTTCTAATCCCTTAGAAAAGATCTGACATTATGCTCCTGGTCCTGTACAGCATGAAATCGTCATGTGTATTTTACCAAAGGAAGTAACAAGAATAATGGCCTGTGCGTCTGCAGTCATTTTCCACGAACACATTGCAACATGGTCTTGCCCTGGGGCAGAGAAGTACAGATTTTTCTCTACTTCAAAAGAATGAAAAATTATCACTCTATCCAGAACCATTATAGACTTCAGAGACTTTGGCATGAAATATTCAGAAAGTTTATCTTAGAATTCAATATTTGAAAAGCCTGCTTTAAAACTATTGCAGTGATTAGTGGCCCTCTTGCTTGGGCCAGCCTTGGCTTCCTGAAGGCCCGCGTTGTGGCAGTTGTGGAGGTACCGGCTGTTGTTTTAACCACGTATCATCCGCATCCGCCACAGACGCTGCTAGGAGACAGTGTTTTACATCACCCCACCTGGAGGAACTGTGATGGCTGCTCGAAACGCGCTTCTTCGTGGCTGTGCCTTTTGCTGCTAATGACTGGGATGTGTGGCTTATGCTGCAATTCTGTTCCTGTGACTTTTGTTGTCTTGGCCACGTGGAATGGGTCCCACTTCCCTGCTCCCCGCTCAGGGAGCAAAGCCCTTGTCTCAGCAGTTCCAGGGACACAAAGGGACAACCCCACGGAGGCCACCCACACCCTCGGCCTGGCAGCCAGAGGCTCACGGCTTCATTACTCTCCATAGGAGTCAGAAAAGCTTATCAGGTGTTTGTGGGGATTTAACAGAGCTTCAGAGGCCTTGAATGAAGCCAGCGGAAAGTTCTGGAGTTAGAGTTGGCCATGTGGAAACTGCAGTATAATCGCTTCTCTCTCGAGTGCCCTGTCTGTGCAGGGAGGCAATGTGGAATCGAGTAGAGAGCTCTGGTTTTAGAATTTAACGATCCTGGGCTGGTGTTGTGGCACAAGCTAAGCTGAAGCCTGCGACGCTGGCATCCTGTATGAGTGCTGGTTCCAGTACCAGCTGATCCATTTCCAATCCAGCTCCCTGCTAATGCGCCTGGTAAAGCAGTGGGAGAAACTGCTTTAACCACACAGGAGACATGGAAGAAGCTTCTGGCTCCTGTCAGCCCTCCAGATTTCCACAGCCACAAATTCAGCCAGCTGTCCATCAAAAACATCCAAGAAAATAAGTCGTACCTATGCCAAACATGTACAGATTGTTTTTTCTGATTATTCCCTTCAAAAATGCAGTATAACAATTTACATAGCTCTTACATGTAATAGGTATCATAAGTAACCTAGAGGTGAGTTAACATGTATGGGAAGATGTGCACAGCACAAAACAGATACTGCACCATTTTATAAAAGGGATTGAGCATGATGGATTTTGGCATCCGTGGGGGTATACAGATGACTGTGTATTTTTTGATATATATCACAGAAAGATTCAGGATATAACCAGAAAAATGGTCATTCCTCCTTATATAACCTGTTCATTTGACTTCACTCCTTTAAATATGTTGAACGTGTTACTTCTGTTCGTTTTTAATAAATACCCTTATTTTCTTCCCTACCATATATATTATCAGTGTAAGAAAAAATACGGAGACATCAACCTCAACTTCAAGTGGATAGAACTAGGTTCCTGTCTCACATAGACATGCAAGGAATGAAAGGCTGTGATGTGCTCTTGATGCATAGGTGTGGACAAGAATGGTGTGTGAAGAACGTTTTGTTTCATCTTCCAGGGAAGTGGACCAAGACTCTGATGGCCACGTCAGCTTTAGGGACTTTGAATATGCCATGAAGCATGGACAAGATGCTGCCTGACGGTCACTGAGAGCCACTTGGTGCAACTCCAGGGAGATCAGAAGAGGGGCGTCTGTTTGAAGGTCGAACAGTCTCCATTCTACTGACGATGGATGCTGCACACCTGTGATTAAATGCGCAGTCACGCTCTCTGCATGCCGCTGTGATCCTTGTATCAGAGTCGCGGAGGAGGTTGGGGCCTGGGGAATGCGTCTGTGTGTCAGGCTGCCGCCACTGGCACTGCCCCCTGGTGGTCTCTCCTGTCTGCTCTCATGGGCTCCCCTCTCCACACTGTGGGCCAGGTGTTCTACTTCCTGACCTCATTCGCTAGCCCGCATCACCCCACCCATGTCCCTGATTCGTAGGAGCTCCAAATGTCTCAGAAGGGGCGGCTTTTTCCTGCCCGTGGTGCCAGTGGCCTTCATTCATTCAGCTTGAGTTGAACAGACCATGATGCCTCCCAGTACTAAGTGCTCACTGTGTTCCAAGCAATGAGGAAGGTGTTGGTGGGAAAACGGAGACTTCAGACTGCTCTAAGGTAATGTACCAGAGTCCAAGTGATCGTGGCAAAGTGACCCCAGGGCACTCACCGTGCAAACCAAAGAAACCAGACTAGGCTAATGTAGTAAGCCCTCTCTGGCTACAGACAAAGAGCAGTGTAGTGGAGGCAGAAGACTTGTCTGCAGAATCCTCAGGATAGCCTGGCCTGGCATTCCTGCTGCAGAGAAGCGAGCCCTGGGCTGCCCAGCTGGGCTCTGCCACATGCTCCCCGGCCCTGGACAGTCCTGCCTGCACCCAGAGCCTCAGCCACCCAGTGTTCATGTTCTCTACACCTTGTGTTTATCCAAAACAATTCCAAAAGGATAGTATCAATACTAATATTTTATTTATGGGATCAGGATTATATAACATTAACAACATTAGAAAAACAATATTTCAGATAATGTGCATTTTAAAATATTAAACATCTAAAGGTCAAATAGAAATCTAATTTGGGAAAATAGAAGTGTGACACAAGTATCATTCTGATATTAGCACATGACCTTAGTAAAAATCAAGCTTTAAACTGTCAGAAATAAGACGCGCCTTAAGAGATGTGACAACTAAAGGCAATGTGGTTTTCTGGATGGGATCCTGGAATAGAGAAAGGACGCCAGGTAAAAAGAAATCAGATATGGACTTGAGCTAATCGTAATGATCCGTATCGGTCCATTAATTGCGACAGTTTTTTCAAACTCAAATAAAATGTCAACCACAGGAGAGACCAGGTGAGGAAGTGTCCGTGGGAACTCTCTGTACTATTTTCATAATGTTTCCATAAATCAAAAACCATTCCAAAATTAAAAGTTTCTTAAACAAAAAAATTCTTGCTCAAAACATAAAAAGTAAAACTTCATCTAAAAGGAAGAAAACATTGAAAACCAGAAAAGTGAACAAACGAAGTGTTATTTCTAAAACAAAGTAGATCAAAGTAGCCTGCGTTTTTGGGCAAATGATTGCAGTTGATGAAAAGCCTTTCTGACTTGGGGTGGAGTTTTGTTCAACAGATACTTTCATCATAAGTAGAATAATTGAGTCGCTGATCCTGATCTCAAAACATGAATGATATGGATTTTAGATTGTTTTTTAAGTATCGAAATTAGAGTAATGCACCAACAAAGTGCCAGTACTCCAGTAACTGTCAGTACCAAAACCCAGGTTGCAGTCACTACTTGGGCCTCATCCAGGAGGCGTGACAAAGGAAAGGGAGGGGTCTCTTCCTGCAGTTGCCACGGGAGGCAAGCGGCCAGGTTGGGAAAAGCTGTTAGAAAACTCCCGTGACCCTGCATCAGTCTCAGGGACAGAATCCACCCATTCTCGCTGAGACCACGCAGGGATGTGAGGGAGAACAGTGGATGCCTTGTGGACCTAACAGAGCCTGGGCAGTACAGCTGCGCTTCCAGGAGAGCCAGAGCCAGCACCATGAGCAGCTGTAGCTCCGCCTCCCTCCCATAGGCACTGACAGCCTTGGAACATCCCAGACAGGAAGTAGCCCCTAATCCATCCCACTGCAAGGCCAGCGACCCCGGAAAGTGGCTTTGAGTGGCCCCTGGATCCACCAACTCTGGTTCACCCACAGAGTAGGGACGTGGGCCACTGGGGACTCACCCAGGTGTTCCGAGGGCTGGTTGCTGAGAGAGGGAGTGATGCGATCTGGGAGATTCCATCTCCTTTCTTGGCAGGTGACAGTGACAGGTAGGGACAGCACCTCCCAGGTTTGCCACTACAGAGTTTCCAGGATCACAGAGCAAAACCAAAAAGTGGGAGAGCTCATGAACCTTCCCCTCCTTGTCATCGCCCGAGGCCCAATCCAGACCCTCCTTCCGTGAGCTTTGTCTTTGATCCCAGTCCCAACCTTGTCACCAGTCCACCTGGGGGTGAATCTGCAGCGGCGTGACCTTGCTGGCCTGGTCCCTGTTGACTGGCTCAAGGATGAGCGTGTGTGCCAGCTGACATCGAGAGCGCCCCTGAGGCCCGGCCGTGCTCCGCTCAGTGGCCCAGTGAGGGCAGTGACTCAGGGGCAAGTGACAGACATGTTTTCTGCCACGTGGCCTAGAAAACTGAGGCAGCTGCTTTGTGTTGAGAGCATAGGGAGGGGAAAAAAATAGACACCCAGAGGGGAACAAGAAAGGAGGTGGAGAAGCCCTCTGGTGTTTGGTTTCTGGCTAAGGCTGTGCACAGGCCGTCATAACCCTTTGGGTCCTGTGAGGTAACCCAGTATCCCTCCAATAAATCTTTCGGCTGCAGCCAGCTGGACTGGCTTTCTGTTATTTGAAACCAAGAGCACCCTCACTGTTACAGGAAGGAGCCAAGGACAGAGTCGTAGGTGACGGGAACATGTTCCGGGGCAGCCGAGGAAAGACTTCTTGAGAGAGCGAGCTGTGGCCACTGCTCTGTCCCTGACCCTGCCTCGACTGGGCCTCTCTCTGTGAGGAACTCAGCTCTGATCTTGTCTGTGGCAGTGGTTCTCAAAGAGGGCGCCAGGGAGCTAGGAGGGCCCAGCACATCTGTCTCTCTGAGACCTCATCCTGCCGGTCCCTTCACCTTTGCGTCCCCATGACATGGGTCTCTCGTGGTATTTTTGTGCCCATTTTTTCCCTTTGTCTTGCGCCATTAACTCCCCTACAACCATCCCATAAGTGTTAGTATTCCCGCAAGGCCTAGCTCTCATCCGCCAGTCTTCTTGATCAACAATTCTCCAAGGATGATTTCATGCAATGCCAAGATCTCAGCCATGGCCTTGACAGGGGTGAGTCCCCAGACAGACCTGTGTCTTCCGACTTGACCTCTGCTCGGATCCAGGCCTGTGTTTTCATTTGCCTGTCTGACATTTCCGCCTCAATGCTAACTCATTGAGCTAAAATCAGACTCGTTGTTCCTCTAATTTTCAAAACCAGTTTCCCATTCTGTGTTTTCTGTTTCTGTGAATAGCAACCTCTCCACGCCTACCCCACGCTGTCATGCAAGCCAGCTGCCTCAGAATTCTGTTCACATCTCTGCGACCTTCCTTAGTCCCAACAGCTAGCCAGTCCTGGATCCCCTGGAGCCAGTCTCTCCAAGACATTCGTGACATTTTTCTCCCGTTCCATCCTGATCTCTTTGCCCACAGCCTTACTTCCCTCCCAGTCCTTTGTATCAGCAGCCCTCTTTGCTGTTGAATAATGTCTAACCCTGTAATGTGCCACTCAATGCCCTCTGTAACATGGCATCAATTTATATTCTCACTTGCATTGTTCACAACTACCTCTGTTATACACCCCACTCCAGATAAAATCACACATGCACACGGTAGTCCCTTCCCCACAGTGTTAGTGGGTCTTTAACCAAAACAGAAACAAAACACACCTCATTTTGGGGCCAGCATCATAGCACAGCAGGTTAAGCCACTGCTTGCAATCCCAGCATCCCATATTGGGGTGCCAGTTCAAGTCTGGCTCCTCCAGAATGCCCTTCTAATGCACCTACAAGGGCAGCACATGGTGACCCCATTACTTGAGTCCCTGCCGTCCATGTGGGAGACCCAGATGGGGTTCCTGGCTCCTGGCTTTGGCTCGGCCCAGACCTGGATATTATGGCATTTGGGGAGTGAACCAGTGGATGGAAGATATTCTCTCTCTCTCTCTCTCTCTTTCTCTCTTTCTCTCTTTCTCTCTCCCCCTCCCTCCTCCTTTCTCCCCCCTCCCCCTTTCTCTCTGTTGCTCTGCCTTTCAAATAAATAAATAAATAAATCTTAAAAAGAAAAACTCATTTTATAGAAGGTATTGGACCATCTCATCCTTGTATTTTTCCCTCACAGCCGTCATCTTGGAAAGGGAGAAGGGAGACCAGTCACGCTATGTATTCTGTACAGCGCCTCCTGAATCTAGGGAAGATGTGTCCTGAGACACCGAGTAGATGCCTATAGCTCTGGGGAGTACTCAATTCAACATGTACTGTGGTTTCCTTATACGTACATATCAATGATGAAGTTTGATTTATGAACTAAGCATAGTAAGAGATTACCAATAATACATAAGAATGGAACAGTTCTATACTGAAAACAGAGTATTTTAAACTTAGGAGTTGTTGATTTCTGGAATTTTCCACCTAATATTTTCAGAACCAAGTTGACTACAGGTGGCTTTCAGCAGGTAAGGGAGGTCGGCTGCTTTGTGTGCTCCTCACACTACCAGATGGATCTGCGCCAGCCTCTTCCACAGGGGAGGAGGCACTTGCAACCTGCACAGCCTGGGCCATTGGAGAGGGGGAGAGTGGGAGGGTGACGCAGCTTCCAGCCACTAAACAGGGCCTCTCCTCTGTGCTGCAGGGGCACTTCTGGGAGTGCGTGGAAAAATCGGAATCCAAAGGTAAGCTTATTTTGGTGCAAAAAGTTTTGAGATCAACACATCATGTTTTCAAAGTAAGCATTTTCCATAAAATCTTTGAAGACAATGTATATATACCATTTCAAAAAGTTTTGTACTAACATAAACTTATCTTTTTAGTTGCATTTTCTGCAAACTTTTAGAAGAGCCCTCTCCCATTACCTGCAGTGGGAAAATCATCCATGATGTTAGTCCATTTTCTGTGGTTGCACTTTGGGTTTATTTGTTTGTTTAAGATTTATTTGTTTGTTTATTCAAAAGGTAGCATTAGGAAGAAAGAGAAGGAGAGACAGAGAGACCTTCCATCTGCTGATTTACTCTCCAAATGGACCCAATAGTTGAGATTAGGCCAGGACAAAGCCAGGAGCCCAGAGCTCCATCCGGCTCTTCCACATGCACTGTGTGGACAGAAGCACTTGGGTCATCTTCTACTGCCTTCCCAGGTGCACTAATAGGGGGCTGGATTGGAAGCAGAGCAGTCAGGACTTGAACTGGTGCTCTGATATTGGATGTCAGAGTTACAGGCAATGGCTTAACCTGCTGAGCCACGATGCTGGTCCATGTACTTTATTTTTGACACCAAATGAGTTTCTCCAGATTCATTGGCTAACCTAGGTCAAGCATCTCACACATAGTAAGTATAAAAAATTAATGTTCAGGGACCTGTGTTGCGGTGTCACAGGTAAAGCTGCCACCTGCAATGCCGGCATCCCACATGGGGGCCTATTTGTGTCCCAGCTGCTCTACTTCTGATCCAGCTCCTTGCTTATATGCCTGGGAAAGCAGAGGAAGATGACCCAAGTGCTTGGGCCTCTGCACCCATGTGGGAGTCCTGGAAGAATCTCCTGGTTCCTGGCTTTATCTTGGCTTAGTCCCAGTTGTTAGGGCCAACTGGGGACTGAACCAGTACATGGAAGACCTCTCTCTGTCTCACTCTGTCTCTGTCTCTCTGTCTCTCTCTGTTTCTGCCTCTCTGTAACTCTGCCTTTCAAATTAATAAATCTTTTTTTTTAAGATTTATTTATTTATTTGAAAGAGTTACACAGTGAGAGGAGAGGCAGAGAGAAAGAGAGGGAGAGGTCTTCCATCCGATGGTTCACTCCCCAGTTGGCCACAATGGCTGGAGCTGCGCCGATCCGAAGCCAGGAGCCAGGAGCTTCTTCCAGGTCTCCCATGCAGGTACAGGGGCCCAAGGACTTGGGCCATCTTCTACTGCTTTCCCAGGCCATAGCAGAGAGCTGGATTGGAAGTGGAGCAGCCAGGTCTCGAACCAGCACCCATATGGGATGCCAGCACTTCAGGCCAGGGCATTAACCCGCTGTGCCACAGCGCCAGCCCCAAATAAAAAATATCTTT
This sequence comes from Oryctolagus cuniculus, assembly GCF_051225735.1. NCBI lineage: Eukaryota > Metazoa > Chordata > Mammalia > Lagomorpha > Leporidae > Oryctolagus > Oryctolagus cuniculus. The sequence goes on along the minus strand of NC_142886.1, from coordinate 39,982,036 downwards.
AAAAAATTAATTTTCATCATAAAATCACCAAGCTAAACCAAAATTACACTGGATTATTAAATAACTTCACTTTCAGTGTGCTGTAGACTCTCAAAGAGATATTCAAAGAGGAGTTCTAGAAATGAGCTGGACAGCGGAAGCATTCTGGAAATAGGTGTGCAGCCCTCACCTGTGTGCAAATTCCGAACAGTGTACTCCCCCAATGACTCTGCTTGATGGTCGCATTTCACTTACACATTTATAATTTAGGGTTAATGAAAACAAACTGCTCTTTCCTTTCCTTTTTCCTAGCTTGTAAGTTCTGAGAAATCTGTTTGGAACTGCAGAATTAGGCAGCTCAAAAGAAACCTTCATAGGCACACACGCACAGAGATTGAAATTCAGCAACATTGGGGACGGCAGCTCACAAAGTGACCTTTCTCACAAAGCAAATTTAAATGGTATTGGCCACATGGATTGAAAAGTAGCTTAAGCAATTTAGTGTAATAAAATATAGAGTGCCCAATCTAAATTTCTTAGTTTATTAAGTTGATAAAATACTCAGAAATGTGGATGGAAAAAATAGTTATTCTAACTTCAGAGAAATACAGATTAATTTCTATGAAAACACAAACTGAAATTCAAATAGACTCCCTATTTTATGGTTTACTGATCCTTGGGGTGGGGGTGGGGCCCCAAAGGAGAGCAAAACAGTTAAGTTGGCTAAAGTACAGAAAGAGTATTTCCAACAATATTGAGTTCATAGGAAAAAAAAAATTGACCAAGGGACTGGAAATATCACGTGCATTGTCATAGCAACAGTTATTGTAAGGTAGAAATGAGGTTTGGGCATCTTTTTTATTTCAAATAAGGCAGCCAAGCTTGATTCGAAATGACTTTTCTGAGGTCAAATGTGTCAGAGGTAGTGCTTGAGTCAGTTTCTTTACCAAGAGTTCCCTGCTGCTACCGTTAGGTTGGACTGCTCCTGGAAAGCTGGTTGCTTTTCCTTCCCCCCGCCCTTTCCTTTCCTGTCCTGTCCTGTCCTTTCTCCTTCCTTCTCTCCTTTTTTCCTTATCATATCCGTTGCTAGAATTACATCCACTGGGCCATTTAAGGTGCAATGTGCCCTGCTTTGCTGCTGATATCCAAACATGCATTCGGCAGAATTTTCTACATGGACTACAAATGGAAGCAAAAGTCCCAGGATGCGTTATATGTTTCACCAGCCACGGAAGCTTCTTGGCCATTGTGCCCTCACATCCTTCTCCCTCCAGACTCTTACGGAGCGTGTCCTTCTCAGACTCCAGTCGCACATCCTTGGTATCCATGAAGTTACCTGGCCTGCATCTCATTCCCTGTCCTCCTCCTGTTCCTGTTCCTCTACTCCAGGCTCTTTCTCCTTTCTCTCCCTGTTTTACGGAGACTGCAAGAATGGCACAGCCACTTTAGAAGGCAATTCAGTAGTTTCTTACAAAGGTAGACGCAGTCTTGCAACATGATCCAACAGTTACACTTCTAGATATTTACCCAGTTGATCTGAAAACTTAAGTCCACATAGATACTTATATGTGAATGTTCGTAGTAGTTTTATTCATAATTGTCAAAAACTGGAAGCAACCAAGATATATTCTTCTAAAGGTGATTGAATATTCTGCAGAAACACTCAACCAACCCTCCTTGAAACTGTCAAGGTCATCTACAACAAGAAAAGCCTAAGAAACTCCAGATGGAGCCTAGGGACCATGGTGACTAAATGTAACCTGATAGCCTGGGTGGGAGTCTGGAACAGCAAGAAGACTTAGATCAAAAGCCTGGAAATCAGAGTAAAGTGTGGGCTTTATGAATAATACTGTCCCAGGATTAGTTCATGAATCGTTTCAAGTATTCCGTACTAATAGAAGATGTCAGTAATTGATAGAGCGGGGTACCTGGGATTTAGGAATTCTCCCTCTTATCTTTACAATTTGTCTGTAAATCTAAAGTTATTCTAAAGTAAAAAGTTTTTTTTTATTTATTTATTTCAGATCTTACAGTAGAAGTTATAGTCCTGACACTATCTAAATTGTTAATGCAACTTTTAGATGTCATTTAAAAATGTGCAGCAAAGAGGGCACATAATTTTTCAATGTAATGTTATGGGACACATTTGCCAAAACAGCGTTGCGGGCCACCACTTAGTGGCAGCCTCCTAGGACCCTCTGGGCAAAGCTTGGAGGACGCCCTGCTTGGGCAAGACCTCTGCCCTTGGGAAGTGTGTTCGCTGCCTGTTTCACACGTTGCATTGGTTTCTGACGGAGAAGAGACCTCATAGTTCAAAGCACCTGCTTTTTTTGAATAACATTTGAGAACATTCGAAAAAACATCAAGAAGAAAGTCCTCCGCCTTCCATTATGCTGCTTCCACTATACATTTCAAGGGAAAGAAATCCCTCTCCTTTGGGACTATCGAAAAGAGAGCCCTTTATACTTCTTTTGAACTTGATGATTCCTCACAGCTGCGAAGACTGTAGGGTGCCATCCGCCCATAAGGTGCAGCTCTTCGATTCTTGCGAGGCTGCTTGCAGCCTGGAATGACTGGAGCACACCAGCACACCGTGACACACTTCCATGGCTCTCTGCAGTCATGGTCTTCATCCTCACCTTGGCACTGGCGTGTGAGCCTGGAAAACCAGCGTGGCCATGGTGAGCCTACTCAGGGACTAGTTTTATTTTACAAAATCAATATTTTATTCATTAAAGCTATGTAGTAAAAAGCCCAGTTCCTCCTTAATTTTTTCTTTCATATTTGTTTACAAATCCAGAAAATTGCATTAATCACTCTAAAGTAGCTTCTACAGTTTCATTAAGTTACAACTGCATATATGAAAAAATGTATTCAGTTACACTTTTTAAAATTATTTTTAAATGTATTTATTCTATCTATTTGAGAAGTAGACAGAGCTCCCGGTTCACCCCCTAAACAGGGCTGGACCAAGGTGAAAGCTGGAAGCTGGGATCTCAGTCCACATCTCCCAAGTGAGTGGCACGGATCCAGCGACTTGAACCCTCAAGTTCTGCCTCCCAGGGTCTGCATTAGCAGGAACCTGGAATCAGGGACAGAGCCAGGACTCAAACCCAGGCACTCCCATATGGCATTCAGGCATCCCAGCTGGCATCTTTAAAAAAAAAGAGAGAGCGAGAAAGAAAAGCTTAATTTATTTATTTGAAAAACAGAGTTACAGAGAGAGAGAGATCCTCCATCTGCTGGTTCACTCCCTGAGTGGCCACACCAGCCAGGGCTGTGCCATGCCGAAGCCAGAGAAGCTGGGAACTCTGTCCAGGTCTCCCACGTGGGTGCAGGGACCCACATACCTGGGCCGTCTCCCACTGCTTTCCCAGCCACATTAGTCGGCAGTTAGATAGGAAGTAGACCAGCCGGGATTCTAACTGGTGTCCATATGGGGTACTGGCAGCTTAACCCGTTGTACCATAAGGCCAGCCCCAAACTGGCACCTTCACTGCTATACCAAAGGCCTGCTCCCCATTATCTTTTCTGGATTGGTCTTCCTAGGGGTTTATCAATTTTGTTAATATTCTCAAAGCATCAGCTTTTAGGCTTGTTGCTTTATTTTGTTTGTTTTCTGTGTCATTGTTTCTGCCCTCATCATTATTGCTATTTCTTTTCATCTTTCTTTATTGCTTTTACTTGAGCTTCTTCAGAGGCTATGGTCATTACCTTTTAGCTTTTTTATTTTCTAAAATATGTATTTAAGGCTATAAATGTTCACTACACACTGCTTTAGCTGCACCTTACAAATTGTATGTTTTATATTCATTATCATTCTCTTCAAAATATTTTCTACTTTCTGTTATAATTTCTTCTTTGGCACATGGGTTATTCAGAAATCAATTATTAAATTTTTAAAAGTTTTTAAAGGTTTTTTTCTTGTGTTCTTAATTGATTTCTAGGTAATTCCACTGTGGTTTGAGGACTTACTTAGAATCTTTTCAAATCCTTCAATCAGTTCTTTTTTAAGTCTTTAATTCTCTTAATGAATCAATACATCTTCCCACATATTTCAATAAATGTCTTGGGGTAATAAATTAAGTTCTATAATTTTTAAGTCTTCATTCTCTTGAATACTCCAATATTATTTATAATCTTAAATTTCAACTGTAATCATAAATCTAGGGCCGGCGCCATGGCTCACTAGGCTAATCCTCCGCCTTTCGGTGCCGGCACACCGGGTTCTAGTCCTGGTCGGGGCGCCTGATTCTGTCCCGGTTGCCCCTCTTCCAGGCCAGCTCTCTGCTGTAGCCCGGGAGTGCAGTGGAGGATGGCCCAAGTACTTGGGCCCTGCACCCCATGGGAGACCAGGATAAGTACCTGGCTCCTGCCGTCGGATCAGCGTGGTGCGCCGGCCACATCACGCCAGCCGCGGCGGCCATTGGAGGGTGAACCAACGGCAAAGGAAGACCTTTCTCTCTGTCTCTCTCTCTCTCACTGTCCACTCTGCCTGTTAAAAAATAAAAAATAAAAATAAAAAAATTAAAAAATCATAAATCTAAATCCACTTGGATTTTTTCTTCATTTGGAATTTAAATTGGAATTACCAAGTGAATCTGTTAATCAGTGTGAAACTGTGCCATCCAATGTCATAGCAAGCTGTACATGATAATTAAGTTTAATTTTTACACACAAACTATGATGAAATAGAGTCAACAATTCAGTTCCTCACTGGCCAACCACATTCAGTGGCCACACATCAAGTGTCCAGTAACTGTATGTAATGAATGATTATCATGCTGCATGAACAGAACTTTCCCACATCATTGCAGCAAGCTGTATTAGACAGCACTCCCTAAACATTGCTGTAGGGTTCTGGGCAGCCTTTTGATTGGCTGCTCTGGGGTTAGGTGCCCACCCTGGTCCCATCAGCTGGCAAAGTTTCATGGCACTAGCGTGGTGGTTTATGCAAGCACCCCCCCCACACACACACAGAAAGGATGATTGTGGGAGCACGTTAGAAAGGGATTGGGAGAAAGACCAGTGTTGTGCAGCAAACTGCCTGGCAAGTGCCTGGCCCCCCTTTGTCTTTGCTTGTGCTACTGTCACAAAGTGCCTGAGACTGGGTACTGTATCAACAACAGTTCTGGAGGCCAGAAAGTCCAAGGTCAGGTGGCTGGCATCTGCTGTGGGCCTTTGTGATGTTGTCACCCCATGGTGGAGGGCAAGAGGGTGAGAAAGCGAATGACAGGCTGAACTTGCCTGTATGACAAACACATTCCCAAGACAGTGGCATCAACCCATGCAGGAGGGTGGAGCCCTGGTAACCCAACCAGCTGCTGTTACCTTGGCAACTAAGTTCAACATGAGTATTGGAGGGAGCATTCAAACCATGGCCCTCTTCAAGGCTACATGCCTGCATCATCTCCCGCATCAAAACTGTCCCAACTCCTTTAGAAGCTAGTCACTTTCTCTTGGATTCACAGATGTCTCTTCAGGGCTCTGCCCATCTTGCAGTGTGATTCAAATATTTCCATTTCTGTCTCCAACTCTTTTTCTTAAAGCATTTAAAATTTTATTTATTTATTTTCATTTTATTTGAAAAGCAGAGGGACAGAGAGATGTTCCATCCACTGGTTCACTCCCTAAATTTTAGCCCACAATAGCCAGGATTGGTCCAGACCAAAGCCAGGAGCCAGGAACTCAGTCTGGGTCTCCCACGTGGGTAGCGGGGACCCAAGCACTTGGCCATCATCTGCCATCTCCCACACATTAGCAGGAAGCTAGAGTTGGAAGGGGAGCCAGGATTCAAACCCAGGCACTCTCATATTGGATGTAGATGTCCGAAGCAGTGTCCACCTCTTGATTATGAGATTTCAAAGACTAGGACTGTGTGCGTGTACGTGTGTGTACATGGTTTTGATTTTTGTTTTTGTCTTTGTGTCTTAGCAGAGTGCCTGAAGGATGATAGGTCCTGGTATATTCAATCAGAGGGAAATTTTAATGATGAGATTGATGTAGATAAGGTTGCTCCTTGCTCAGTTATCTTGGTCCATTTGATGTTGTAACAGAAATATCATAGAGACAGGTATTTACTCGGCTTAGCAGTTTAGACACTTGCTAAAAAGCCTGCATCCCCTATCACAATTCCTGCTTTGACTCCCAGCTCCAGCTCCAGACGCCAGTTTCCTGCCAATACAGACAGAACCTTGGAAACAACAAGAGATGGCTGAAGAAGCTGGGTCCTTGCCATCATGTGAAGAGCTGGATTGCATCTCTGACTCCCGACTCTGACTCTGGTGCAGCCCTAGCCATTGTGGGCATTGAGGATGAACCAGCAGAAGGGGAGCCCTCCCTACCTCTCCCCCGACTCCCCTCCTCAAATACACACACACACACACACACACACACACACCCCACAGATTGGGTGGCTGAAACAACCAACATTTATTTCTCAACAAAGATTCAGGGTCCGGGTAGGGCCTGCCTCCTGGTTCATGGCTGGCCTTGTCACTGTCCTCCCAGGGTGGAAGGAATAGGAGAGTTCTCTGGGTCCCTTTTTCAAGGGCACTGATCTCATCAGTAAGGGCTTCACCCTCATGACCCTAATTACCTGCCAGAGTCCATTCTTCCTAACTAGGGGGTAAGATTCTAACACACGTATTTGGAGGAGACGCAGTCTATTACCTTGTTATACACGAGGTGGTATGCTATGAACAGAGAGGGTGCCAGGGCCAACAAAGCTGGGGAAATACATGGTACATGACGGTAAATGGCTGCTTTTTAAATGTAGGGCTTCACAGAAGCTTTCACACATTTCAAGTTCATTATGGCATTCCAAGAAAGGGATGGACAGTGCAGAATTTCTCAGACTCATTTGCTGTACCAGGAAACCACGTGAATGTGTGTGTGTGTGTGTGTGTGTCGGGGGTGGGGGCTGTGAACAGAAGCATCATAAAGAGCCAACATTCCACGGATTGCAGCTTGGGAAGTGGTCAGTTGGCTGACCTCTTTAGAAGTTTCCGGTTCCACACGTTCATAATTCTGTGAAGATGCACCCAGAGTATTACAGCCCTTGGTGGTGCCATCGCTATGACCGCGCAGAGCCAAACACCTGACCTTCCACTCTGCAGGCCTTGCTTTCACTCCCTGTGCCACCAAGAACAGAAGCTGGAGCGACTCTGCTCAAAACGCTTGTCCGGAGGGAAGCGGCTGGGATACCTGTGACTTTGACTCTAATGATGAAGTATTGTCAGTGCTCGTGGAGAAGAGCAGCTGCTTTGAAAATCAAAGCAGAGGACAGAAGATGTTATTTTAATTGAAAATTGAATATTTTCAGGTCTACTGTGTTTCTTCCATGATATCATGGGTGTTGCTGTTTAAAACATCTAATTTGAGCCCTAACTTAATCTACTAAGCTTTCACACACATGAATTCTTAAAGCACCAGCAGATTATTAATGTTATGTTAGTAAAAGTGAAAACATGAAATACACAGAGTCTTTTTTCCATGTATTATTCACGAACACCTCGTGTGATTCGGTGCGTCTGATGCTTTACAATGTGGTTGCCAAATAGATCAGAAAATGTTTTTGCCTTCTCAGCAGAAAGGCCCCAAATTCAGGCCACTCACGTGAAAATATTTGCAACAGGTAACAGAAAGGGCCCGGAGGCATTGTGGGATAAAGGGTGATGAAGTCATTTTCATCTGAGATGAGAGCACGGCTACACTCTTGGTGCTACGGAGTGAAACAGCTAACCCTGCTGGCTGCGGTGTTCCTGTGCTGTGCTGTGCGGCCACGGGGGGACTCAGTGGCCCCGGTACTGACGACCAGTGTCTTGTTGACACTGCTCACAGTGCTCCTCGTCACTACTGCCATTTCATGCCTGTGGCAACTGTGGGAAGCAGGTGCAGTCTTCACTCTTCAGCAGGTGGAATGAGGGCCCTGGGTGGGAACAGGCAAAAACTGGAATTCTGAACCTGGACAGTCTGGCCCCTGAGCCCATCCTCAGACCCCCAACACTGAGAACGGTGCACCTGGCCTTTCAGCTCTGAGCTCTGGGCTTGAGGGGCACCGCAGGCCTCTGTGCCATCCCCAAGAGCTTCAGGTACCCCCAGGAGTGGAATCATTTGCCTGCATCTCTGAGGCTGCCGTAGGTCTGTTGTCATGGGCGTCTGTGGCCTCTGTTAGAGGTGGCCACTGTCACACACTTGTGTCAAAGCCACTTTGTGCCTCATGAGGCTGATGTCACCAGAGGAGGCTCCCTGCACCCCAGCCATTTCTCATGGGAGGCTCACCTCCTTGGCCCTTGGTGGGAGACCTGTATCAAACTTTGCTCGGGATGCCCACTCCGGTGGACGGGATGCATCAGCCTTCCTCTGCTCTCAGATCAGGGAGATCTTGGAAGAGGCTGCGTGACTCAAGGATTCCAAGACCCCAACAGTAGTGTTGCGTCACCCACAGCTTCTGCCCCGCTGTCACTGGGCTTTGCCAGACATGTCGAAGGCTTGAAAAACAACATGTTCTTCAATCATTTTATGTAGACTGTGGGAGGACGATGTGAAGGTAACTTAGCCAGCGCTCTTTTTGTGCACTTACGAAGTTCAACATAGCTGTGATTTAAACTCCAATGGTGTTTCGGTTTTAGGTTGAAGAGTTCTCGTTTGTTTGTTTCTTTTCTTTGCAGAAGCAGGCAGGAGAGTGACTAGAATATTATTCGTTCGCAGGGTTTTTCTTTTGGAAATGAACATGCTGGCACAATTTTAATTGGGTTTTAGTTGTTGTTGTTTTAATTCTCACAGTGATGGCTTGGCTGTGTCTTTTGGGACTGCGGAGGGAAACTGGCATCTGGTGTCTGAGGATTCTAGGGATTTGCACCATATTTATGTGTAATAACTATACAGTAAATAAACAGAATGAATAATTAAGTGAATAATGAGTTTCTCAGAAAAAAGGCCTCCTTTGAAGACGCCCACCCGAAGCCTCGCGTGGGTTCCCCCTGCCTCCCGCGTGGAGAGCCCACACTGCTCTCGCTGTGTCCTTGCCCCTGTGAGAAGCAGCGAGGACCTCTTCCAGGCTGAGTCAGTCGCCTGGCTAGAGACACGTGAGGACATCCAGTCACTGCTGTGTTTCCTTCCAATGGCAAGGATCTTGGGTTTATACTTCTTAGAATGATCTCTCTCTTTGCCACTTTAAAAATAAAATCCATGAGATTAAATTTCATTGAATAGTGTTTCTCCAAGGGAACAGAAACTTAAAATTCCAGGAATTTGCCGCATCTAGTGAAACTGTATAAATGCACGCTAGTACTCATATTAGCCAGTACAAGGTGCCCTTGCTTCTAGAGGCAACCCAGGCCTAGAGAGAATCCTCCTGGAGGTAAAACCCGCTCGCTAATTACTTTCTTTCATGTGCGTTCATCCATTCTCTCGATGTTTGCATTTGCCCACTCATTCACTGCATTTGCCACTCATTTACACAGCAAATATGAGAACACTACAAAAAGTTCATGGAAAAATGGAACCAAAAGACAAGCTCATGATAGTGCAGAAAGGTTTTGAAACGCATCCCTAGTTTTGCATACTAGGCATTTTGCATGAGCTTGTTGAGGACCCTTCAGATTTTGAGCATCTGCTTGTGGAAGCTTCTGCCGTGCCAGGCTCTGAGGATTACTGGCTGAGCAAAGCCAGACCCGGTTTCCTGTCCTCACAGCTGGTATTCTGATCAGGGAGATGGCCATCAGATAATAAAACAGCTTGAGATGGGAGGTTCCATGGATCCAGAGTCAGCTCCGGCTGCCCTGACAAACCACCGAGCCAGTGGCTTCACCGACAAAGACTCATTTCTAGAGACTGGAAGTCCAAGACCAAGGTGCCAGCAGGGTTGGTTTCGCTGAGGCCTCGCTCCTCACTTGCAGACCACCTCCTTCTTGTGGCCTCCTCACAAGCCTCTCCTCTGTGCGCACCCATCCCCGCCATCGCTCTTTGTGTCCAAACATCTTCTTGGTGAACAGACGCCAGGCAGACTGGATTAGGGCCCATCCTTGCAAACACAGGCGCATTCTGAGGAATCAGGGGTTAGAGCTTCCACGTGAATTTGGAGGAGACATAATTCAGCCACCATGGAGAAGTATCTTGACATATTTGAACGGGAACCGTTGAGATGCCCAAGCAGGGACAAAGCATGGGCTCCCCTGAGGACACAGGGGGCATCTAAGGATGAGGAGGTGCTGATTATACAGGGAGGGGGAGAGGACAGTTCCAGGAAGCAGAAAGAACCTGTGCCAGAGCCCTCCAGTGGGAGGCTGGGGCTCATGGGAGACCAGGGGGAGGCAGGTTTGGCGCTGAGGTGCCGGTGCTGAGAGTGTGGGGCCGGGGACAAAGCTGAGTTTATAGGTGGGGGCCGGGCCATGCAGCACCCTGTCGTGTGTGTGTCTTTCTCTCAAGAGCAACGAAAGCCCAACCAGGGGTTTTCAGTGAGGGCAGCAGCGGCATGACTAGATGTGCTTTTTGGAACTGTTAGCTGTAGACCTGGAGGGGCCTGGGCATGCTCTAGCAGATCCTCGGATACAGGAAAATGCTGCAGGCATCCAAGCAAGACATGAAAATGGCTTGGATTCCGGAGGCGGGCTAGGATTGGAAAGAAAGGAGTTGATGTGATAGATCTTTGGGGAACAGCTGATTAGATGTGTTGGGCCATTGGGAGATAGGAGCTGCTGATGGATTAGTTATGTTGGGTGAGGGAGATGACAAGGTTATCTCCTGGATTCTGCTTTCCAGACTGGGCAGATGAGAGCTACTCAACAGAATGCCACACAGGCCTGTGTTGGAGCCGATTTGGATCCTGTTGACCTCAGTGGGCACTAAAGGCCATGTGGCCACTCTGTCGTCCACACAGATGCCATTTTCTCCTGCCTGTGCTGTTCTTTCCTGATTACCCTGCACTGCCCACCCCCTGTGTCTCAGTCCAAGGATCAACTTCCATCTGGGGGGTCTTCCTAGTGTCCTCGGACTATACTTGGTGTCCCTTTTCATATACACCAGTACTGTCCTTGCAAGCAATTGTTATAGTTAAAATTATATAATGAGGCTGCTGCCTGCAGCACCAGCACCCCGGTTCTAGTCCCAGTTGGGGCGCCAGATTCTGTCCCGGTTGCTCCTCTTCCAGTCCAGCTCTCTGCTGTGGCCCGGAAGTGCAGTGGAGGATGGCCCAGGTCCTTGGGCCCTGCACCCCATGGGAGACCAGGAGAAGCACCTGGCTCCTGGCTTCAGATCAGCGCTGTGTACCGGCCACAGCAGCCATTGGGGAGTGAACCAACGGCAAAGGAAGACCTTTCTCTCTGTCTCTCTCTCTCACTGTCCACTCTGCCTGTCAAAAAATAAAAATAAATAAATAAAATATATAATGAGTTGTTTGAATTCCACGAATGTAAGCTCTGACAGCTGTGGCTGTGTCAGTCTAATTGGTTCAGCAGACTGGCAGTTCTGGAGCCAGACCTTCTGGGTTCTAGTCTTGATTTTCCTATTTCCTAGTGGTATCATTTTGGACTAGATATTTATTTAACCTTTCTGTGCTTTAGTTGTGTTATGTGTAAAATGTGGATCATAATAATACTTCCTTTATAGAATTTGGGGAGCCATTAAATGAGTTAATTAGCATAAAGTATCTTAACCGTTTTTGGCATATAATAAGGACTTGGTACGCGTTAGCTATTATTATTCTCTCCATATCCCTAAGTGCTTGATGGACAGATGATCAGATAGATGGACCATTGGAAGAGTTGAAGAGTGGAAGGGTAGGTAAAAGAGGCAAGAAATAAAGCATAACTGTTAGCCACTCTGCGGAATGAACACAGTGGAACTCAAGGATGCCCAGTGGGAGCTGCAGGACGTGGGGCTGGCTCATGCTTCATGACCTGGCTAAACTCCAAGAAGCTGAGTCCCATTAAGATCGACTTCTGCGCACTGGCTCCCAAGCAGGATCCTAAAAAGTCTGCACCAGGTCTTCTACGCTAAGCCAAAGTATTTGTTTCTTGACATCAATAGAGGGGGAAAGAACCGTAACAACTAACCACCCCCTCCTTAATTAAACTGAGTGCACATTTCCCAACTTCACCATGAAACTGTTCTTAAAAAGTATAGCCAAAAAGCTAAGTGTAATCTGATACAAAGAACACATTTGTTCATTGATCGATCCATTAGCATTTCCCTTGCTCAAACATTTCTGGAATTCCTACTGTGTGTCAGGTACTGGGTGGTTACATGGTCCAATAGGATGTTGCCATTGACCTCAAAGAGCTTACGGGTTTAAATACTTTTCATCACTCTCAATGAACATTTAGGTTACAGCTAACTGAACCCAGGGGAAGCAGACTCCAGTAAGTGGCCCTCCCTCTGCTACCTGCGCTGCTCTGTGGGCCATAGTGCAGCCACCATGTAGAAAAGCTGGACTGCTGGGTCCCAGCTGGGAGGCATCTTTGTCACTGTCACTCTGTTATAAAAACAACTCATGTCTGGTATCTTCTTTTGGCCCAAAGGATTCTTTCTAGAATTTATTACAAAATCCAAGGCCATTTCATGAGGGAGGCATGCTCCATATCATTATTATAACACCTCCCCCTACTTCTGTTCAGTTCTGCAACTGACAATCCAAAGCCTATTTTTAGCTCAGTCATGTGAGATTATTTGTTTCCTCATTATGAGAAGTTTTTCCTTCGGACTAGTTAACATGAATCTTATGCTCACTTATTATGTCACATGCTCCAATTCAATTTATTTTAAAGCGAATTCTTTGGGGAAAACTGTAAAGCTAATTTGAATTGATTCTTTAGAAATTCCATTTTAAATGAAGTGCTATAAAAATTGGCAGACAATGTGAAAAAATGAAATTGAATTTTCTTCCTCAGCTACTCACTGGATTCAGAAACCTTGCTTTTTGACACTGCCAAGGGTTTTGATATAATGTTTTATGCAATTTTCATAACATTTATCTTAAACTCTATTGCCTTTGGTTTGGTTGTTCAACTACAGAATGGATTCTTGATATTTCTATGTAAAAAAAAAAAAAAAAAAAAAAAACAGTTCTCGCTAAAGGAAGAATGTGACACAAACTTTCTCCCGCCCACAATTTTACCTATCAATTAAACATCTGGTGTAAAGCAGGTGTTAAATATCGAGCATTTGTACACAAACTTGGCGAGGGGGATGTGAAATAAAGCTGCATCCCCAGCTTCCTCCCACTTTGCCCAATTTCTGTTTCTCCTCTTCATGTTTGATGGATTTACTGCTTGAAGCAAGCATGAGAATAATAGGCAAGATGCCTGGGGGCTAATTTCCTGTCCCCCACAGACCCTGAGAGGTGCTCCTTGTCCCTCAGAGCGGTGGGCTCCAAGCTAATCAGAAACAGCCGGCACCGGTAGGAAACAGGGTCCTGGGATTGGTCCAGCTGACGCCACTCACTGATTTACATCCTATTATTAAGAATCTAATGGAAAACACATCGAAAGCATATGTCTGCAATTTCATTTTGAGACACACTTGTTTTCTTTGATGTGTTTTTGAAAGGCAATTTTATTTCACACTCGTCTTTCCCCCTGAATTCCCCGTATAGTAACTGTCTTAGTCGATTTTCTGCTGCTACAACAGAATACCGTATTGGGTCCTTTATACACAGTAGACGGTTGTTTGGCACAAGGGTCTGGAGGTTGAGAAGTCCAAGGCTGGGGGCCGGGGGGATGGGGAGGCAGCATCTTCTTGCTGTGTCATTACATGGTGGAGGCATCCCATGGTGAGACAGACTGGGGGGTGGGGAGCTGAACTTACCCTTGAATCAGGAGCCCACTTCCCTAATAACTCATTTCCATGACAGCAGCATGACTGGATTCTAAGCACGACTTAGAAGCCCTGGGTTCACACCACCACAATCGCAACTCAATTTCTGCATGGGCTGTAAGGGGGCAGTCACCCACCGCAGCAGCCAGCCCTCCTGCTGACCCCTCTGGTAGACGCCAAGCACTCACGGAGGGGCTTCGCCCCATTTTGCTGTGCCACCGTGGAGTGCAGCATCAGGTGTTCAGAGTTATTTCCCTCAGCTCAGGTTGTGCCAAACGCAAATCATTTGCATGTGTTTTTGCTCTGATTCTAAAGAAGTTAATTGCGTGAAGTGAGCACAAGTGTCATCCAGGCTTCAGCAGAAGTGACAAACTCGAGGCTCACTTCCCTGCACGGCACACCGCGCCTCCTGCTGATGGGGCCTGCGGAAGTGTTCCTTTTCATATCTTTTATAGAAGAGAAATAAGTATAACACTGAATACGCAGTGATTTATTGAGCCCAGATAATGCTTATGGCAGCATATCATAAAATAGAAACTTCTAAAGATTTATTTATGTGAAAGGGAGAGAGAGAGAGAAAGAGAGATCTTTCATCTGCTGGTTCACTCCCCAAATGGCCACAACAGGCAGGGCTGGGCCAGGCCGAAGCCAGGAGCCAGAACTCCATCTTAGTCTCCCACATGGGTGACAAGGGTGACAAGGGTGACAAGGGTCCAGGTACTTGGGCCATCGTCTGCTGCATTTCCAGGGAGCTGGATCAGCAGTGGAGAGGCGGAGACTCAAGCTGGCACTCTGATATGGGGTCACAAGCCACAATGCCAGCCCCAAAATATAGTTCTTAACAGCTTTTGTTAGTGTCAGTGGGGTCCATGAAGGCTAAGTGCCTTGGCCCACAGGAGTCCTAGTTCGCCCCAAGCAGAATGGCTGAGTGACGTGGAATGGGGGCTTATTGTGGGAGTTCACATTCTATGACGGTGAGAGCTGAGATCGGTCTGAGCAAGGCTGCCCAGAAGTCTGCATCAGCAGGTGGGCCTGAAGTAGCTGCAGGTCACACGGCCAGCAAGAAAGGCTGGATGTGAAGACAGGGAGTGTCAACCTTGGGCAATCTTGTCCCCCAGCAGTCACTTGGCGATGTCTACAGACAGGGCTGTCACGACTTCGGCAAGGATTCCTACTGGCATCTGGCGGGTAGAGGCCTGGGATGCTGCTAAACCTCCTACCACGCCCAGGGCCGCCCCCGCGACGAAGAATGACCTGACTCAAACTGTCCATGGTGCTGAGGTTGGGAAACCCTTACACAGCCCAGGAGGCCAGCTGGCGCCCGTGTCTGTGTCTCACCACCTCCGTCCTCAGTGACGGGGGCCACCACAGAAGGAGCTGGGTGCTTTGACAGGGAGCGACGCTTGCACCCAGCCAAGGAGAGGCGGAAGCTGATGATGACTGGGCAGGTTCCGAGGGGCTGCAGGCCTGGCTGCCACCCCCACAAGCAGCAGTGCCTGTGACCTGCAACCGTGCGTGCACCTGCCCTGGCCTCGGAGCGTGAGGGCTGCTGCCTCGCAGCCACCTGTGAGCCTCGCGCTGCCCTCTCTCTCGGTCAGCCCTAACCTGCAACCCAACAGGAAAGCAAACTCTACAAAATGCAGCTCCAGTTTGCCTGCGTTGACATAGCACAAGACCACCCCACTAGACCCTGGGGAGCTGTGCTCACTGGCACTTCTCAGCTCTCTCCCAACCTTGTACGCACTGAAGTTGAATTTGGTCTTCCAGTTGTTTTAATCCCCAAACACCTGGAGTGACTTAGACTGCCAGTTGTGCAGCAACACCTGTTGTTCCTTTCAGGAATAGAGCTGTGACTGGACACGCGGCTGTCCAGCCAGAGGCCACGCCCCAGCCTCCCGTGCTGCTCAGCGACTGCTCGCAGCGTGTGTGGGAGGGCAGGTGTTTGTGCCAGCTCCGGTGCTGCACCTGCAGGGGCAGCTGGGCTTCAGCATACAACGACGAGGGCAGAGCAGCAGGATGGAGAAGATCCTGGCCACGTTCATGGTCCCAAGAATTTCTTTTTAAAGATTTCTTTCTTTACTTGAAAGGCATTGTTACAGAGAGTCAGAGAGAGGTCTTCCATCCACTGGTTCACTCCCCAAATGGCCACAATGGCCAGAGCTGGGCCAATCTGAAGCCAGGAGCCAGGAGCTTCTTCCAGGTCTCCCATGTGGATGCAGGGGCCCAAGGACTTGGGCCATCTTCTACTGCTTTCCCAGGCCACAGCAGAGAGCTGGACTGGAAGTGGAGCAGCTGGGACTCAAACCGGTGCCCATATGGGAGGCCGGCTCTGCAGGCAGCAGCCTTACCTGCTGTGCCACAGCGCCCGCCCTGGTCCTAAGAATTCTCACCGTTAGGCATCCTTCCTCTTGGGGAGCTCTGAGTGAGGACATTAGTCCTTTACGCTGCAGAGGGTAACACGCCAACTCAGATTCACTGAAGCAGGCGAGGGAGTGTCCTGTATGTGCTGCCGTAACTGGGAAGCGCAGGGCCATGGTTCCAGGCAGAGCCGATCCAGGTGTTTAAACGATGTCTCTCAGGCTCTCCTTGTCTCAGCACTGGCGTTGTCCAGGAGTGCAGGAGGCCAGCCTTGAGAGATGCCGGGCGTATGATTTCCTTATTGCTCCTGAGCCGGGAGAGGACAGGAGCTTCTCTCTTCTCTCACTCAGCAAATGCTGAGCGGCCCTGGGTGGTCACAGGCTCAACCCTGAGCCAGTAGGGATGAACCATTGGGGTGAACCTGTGACATCCATGGCTGTTCCAGTCCACTCGAGAGGTTAACCAACCTTGTGAGGCAGCCCAGACAGAGCCCTGTGGGAGACCAAAGTCAAGAAATCCCCACTGGGCCTCAGGGCAAGGAAGCCCTTTCTCATCTGGGGTAATCAGCGGAGGCTTCACGGCTGAGGCGGCTTTTGAGCCGGGGTGTTGAAAGACTGAGCGTTTAAAAACGAGTAGAGAAGAAAACACTCCGCCTTCATTGCTCGCAGAAGCTCCACAGCCTGCTGGGAGGTAGAGGATCGTGCTGTTTCTCTCCCCCTGGCTGTTGGCCCAGGACCCGCAGTGTCACCCTTTGAGCATGGAGTCCTTCCAGGGCCTGATGATGAAAAGGAGGAAAACGCGGACAAGAGTCTCCGGCGCCGGAGCAGGCGGAAAGCGCTGAGCGGCTCCAGGGGGAGAGCGGCCGCTGAGCGTGATGGCGGGTCCCTCGGTGCAGACAGGCTCCTTGTGTAAGCGAGAGCCCCGGCGAGGAGGCGGGGCCTCGGAGACGCGCGCTGCCCCTTTGCGTTTCTCACGTTCCTAGAAGGGCTTCTCTCAGTGCAGTAACTTGTAACACAGTCAGTGCACAGCTCATGCCCTCTTATTCATTCTGAAACTGTCCGATGCTGGGACTGCAGGAACACATTTCTATGAGGATTCCAACCAGTCAGGCTACCGGATCCTGTGGCTCAGGTCTTCAGGACAGGGGTCAGCCCTGTCGTGTGGAGCTGTCCCTCTGGCTCACCGGAGCAGCACGCTGTTGGCTGGGTTTGGAGTTTCGGAGGCTGGCTCAGTCTTCAAAGGTGCTGAAGTGTCAGAGCTACAGCAGCCGCTGCTGGCCGCAACTACTGATCTTACAGGTGACCCAAATAAGAATGTTAAACCCACTCTGCCTTGTTCTGAGGGAACCGTTGCCCTCTCTTCCCTACGGAATCGAGGTTGTTGATAGCGGTAAGAGCCGTGAGGGGTCTATTGCGTCCCAGCTGTCTGATGACGATCTGACTTCTTGGGCACAAAGCTCTGGTTGACCAGCAAGTTTGCAGGGAGCGGGGAGATGTGCTAGCGTTTGCTTCAAGCGGAACCTCTCTAGGCTGGTCTGTCCCTTAGTCAAGACACGTGGGAAGCAGCTCGGCAGTTCAGCACGTCGTCAGTGTAGGGGCACGAGGCAGCAGGTGGAAGATCTCCTTCTCTTTGTCTCTCCCTCTCTTTCTGTAACTTTGACTTGCAAATAAATAAATGAATGAATACATCTTTCTAAAAAGTGTGCAGTGGACATAAAAAGACTTGTTTACACTACCTAAAAAAGGCACCTTGTAACAGTGTAGATCTGCATTGTCCAGTGCAGGGGCCGCTAGCCACGTGAGCGCTTGCAGTGTGGCTAATCTGAATGGGGCTGTGCTGCAGGTAAACCCTTGGTGTCAGAAAAATGAGAAACATAAAATATATCATTAATAATTTCTATACTTATTTCAAGGACTAAAATTAATTTCCTCTGTTTCTTTATACCTTTTTTTAAATGTGCCTACTAGAAAAACTTAATATTTCAGTTGTGCTTCAACTTTTATTTAAAATTTTTACTTATCTGAGAGGCAGAGGGACAGAAAGAAGAGCTCCCGTCTCTGGTTTGCTCCTCAAATGCCCATGATGGCCAGGGCTAGGCCAGGACGAGGCCAGGACTAGCCCATGGCTGAAGCTAGGAGCTGGAAACGCAGCCCAAGTCTCCCAGGCGAGTAGCAGGGACCCAATTCCACAAGCCATCACTGCTGCTTTCCCCGGCCTGTGTTAGCAGGAAGCTAGATCAGGAGCTGGAGACAGGAGTCAAACCCAGGCACTGCAGTGTGGGAATGAGCACCCTAACTGGCACCTTGTCTGCTAGGCCAGACACTTGCCCTTTGCAGGCCACATAGTCCCTGTAACAACTGCTCAGTTGCCTTATAGGGCAAAAGCATCCCTAGATGGCATATCAATCAATGGACATCATTGTATTCCAATAAAACTTTATTTATAAAAACAGGCAGGCAGCCAACCAGCAGGGGCCATGGTTTGCTGAACCATGGTTTAGACCAGAATTTCCTGACCTTGGCACTTTGGACATCTGGACATCTGGGTAGCTAATTTTTTTTTTTTTTTTTTTTTTGACAGGCAGAGTGGATGGTGAGAGAGAGAGAGAAAGGTCTTCCTTTTGCCGTTGGTTCACCCTCCAATGGCCGCCACGGCTGGCACGCTGCAGCCAGCGCACCGCGCTGATCCGAAGGCAGGAGCCAGGTGTTTCCTCCTGGTCTCCCATGGGGTGCAGGGCCCAAGGACTTGGGCCATCCTCCACTGCCTTCCCGGGCCACAGCAGAGAGCTGGCCTGGAAGAGGGGCAACCGGGACAGAATCCGGCACCCTGACTGGGACTAGAACCCGGTGTGCCGGCACCGCAAGGTGGAGTATTAGCCTAGTGAGCTGTGGCGCCAGCCCCTGGCTAGCTAATTTGTGACTGAAGGATTGGGAGGGGGCTGTGCTGTGCATTGCAGAACGTTCATCAGTGCCTCTGGCCTCTACCACTAGGTGCCAGTAGCACCCCTGCCCCAGTTTTGACATCCCCAAAAGGTCCACAGATGTCCTCTGTGGTGACAAAGTCATCCTGATAGAGAACCACTTGTGCAGCTTCCATGACTTTATTTCCATGGAAACAAAATTTATGGGCTTGCATAGGTGTTCTGGAAGTACACACACCAAGGTGGAGCAGTCGCATACTCGCTTTTCCCTTCTGCTTCTCTGTGCCTTTAAAACGAAGCAGATGCTCTTCATTTCGTATGTGAAAAATCTGAATAATCGTGTAGAAAAAGCAAAAGGGACAAAAATGAGGTGGCAGAAATATCCACATGTAGGAAGGACAGGGTGAGGGTTCAGTGCAACCTCGTGTCCAGAGTACCACTCTGCACTTGGCCAGGCCTTCCAGGGGCAGCCCCAAGGTTAATGTCACAGGGCGGTGGGTGTGGGCTGGGCCGGTAAACAGAGCTGGTGGGTTTGAAAAAACACACGTCTGCCACGCTGGAGTAGCAGGCGTTTGCCTGGCACAGCACAAGCGTTCACCAGCAGGAGCCACACGTGGCGTCCTCGGTGGGAGGCGCACTGGGACCTCCGCAGCTGGAGTCTCCAGGGAACAGGGGGAAGCCAGGAATTAGACGAAACCTCAGAATGGAAAATTAGAAATGGACTCCATCGAACTCCTTCTCACAGAGGCTCCGGCAGTAGCATTTGAGCAACTGGAAAGCCAGTGCCAATGTTCTGATCGTCAAAACTCAGTAGTAATAACTGTGGCTCTGGTGTGAATACAGAAACCTGAGACCGTGAGGTGGATGCAAGAACACGGACGGAGACCGAGCCCCTGACCGTGGCAAAGTAACCAGGACAGCGCCGGTTCTGCTCAGGCTTCCAGACTTGCTTTATGTTGGACAAATGATTTCTATCTTGTTTATTATGTTGGATTTATTATTATTGATAACATTTATTTTGTGCTTCTGTTCTGGGCAGTATGTCAGTGGTTTTACATGATCATTTAATTTTTTAAATATGTATTTTATTTATTTGTAATGAAGTGTGAAAGAGTGACAGAGAGAGAGAGTGACAGAGAGAGAGAGAGAGAGAGAGAGAGAGAGACAGAGAGAGAAACCTCCCTTCTGCTGACTCATTCCCCAAATAACCCCACCAGCCAGGCTGGTGTGCCAGGAGCTCCATCCTGGCAGGGGCCCAAGTACTTGGGCCATTTCTTCTGCCTTCCCAGGCACATTAGCAGGTGCTAGATTGTAAGGGGAGCAGCCAGGCTGGGAGTAGGTGCTCTAATATAAGATGGTGGCGTTGTAGGCTGCAGCTTACCCCCTGTGCCACAGTGCTGGCCCCAATCATGTCACTTAATCTTCCTCAATCTCCCATCACCTCTGAAAGGTGAGTGCTGGTCTTAAGACCATTCTGCAGAAAAGGTGACTGACGGTGAGAGACAGGAAGTTAGAGGCCCAAGTCACACTGCTGGCAGGAGAGGGGACTAGCGCTGCTGTGCACACTCTGAGCTAAGAGGACACAACCTCTCAAAGTTGGTGATCTGACTGCAAAGGTATACCTTCCCCCCTGGGAATTCAAGTTTTTATATTTGAATGAAAAAATATATATAGCTCCTAAATTTTTGGTGTTTTAGAATTAGTCCTTGAAGGAGAAAAAAAAAAAAAGATTTCACTCGACTCGCCCTCAACCTGATGGGAAGTGGGTGCACATGTCAAGTTCAGGTGTAGTTTGAGTAACTAGATGGGAGGTGGGGCTGGGAGGGGAGGGGAGGCAAAGGTCCCAGCAGGAAGTGACCCTCAAAGCCCAGCGTCCATTGGAAGAGGGACCTGGCCAGTGTCTGGAGAGACTGAGGGCATGTCAGAAAGAGACCCGAGTCCTAAGCAAGAACAGCAAGAACTCCTGGCGAGAACAAGATAGGCCACCCTCAGGGAGGAGGAACGCTGGGAGGGGAAGAGCCGGGGTCCAGGTGCTCTGGCCTGCAGGCAGGGAAGCACCAGGAAGCTCCCTGGAGCAGCGGTGTGGGTACTGATCCCAGAGTGGGGCTGAGTGGGCAGCGGGAGGGCGAGGAGGCGGGGGTGACAGAGCCTCTGAGGCCCCCAGCGCCTGTTCTTCCTCCTGCTGGAGCTCTCCCAAGTTTTAGCTGGGCACGTGGTCACCAGCCTCCCTTGCAGCTCTGTGTGGCCATGCCCTTCTTCCTGCGGTGAGAATGCGCAGGCTACATCCCAGCAGACATCGGAGAGCACGAGGTGGGTATTCTTGCTGAGACTGGTGGTGGAACAAGACAAAGACAAAGACTGGGTCTCCCGATGACCGCTGAGCAACCAGGCCAGCCTCTGCTCTGCTCACTTCCAGACTTTGTCTTGTTTAATGTATTATTATTTGGGGTTTTCTATCATTTGGAATTAAGAGGAATTTACTTGTAACTGGCTTGAGAGGGACCGGCACGTCACTAATGCTGGCTTCAGAGAGCTGCTTTCCTCTTTGACCTTCTTCTCTATAGCACAGATTCTGCATAAACTAAAATGTAATTTGAGTCAATAGGAACTTAAAATTACTAAGGTGATCAGTGGCAAACACCTTCACCAATCTGATTAGTCCGTAATATGTTGCCAATGCTGGTGTTTGCATCAGGCCCACACTCATCCCCATCCTCTGCCTGCAGCTCTCTAGGTAAATGTACAATAGAAGGAGAAGCTACATTTACAGATACAGTGTCTCTCCTCCAAAATGTAGTCGCTACCATCACTACCACTTCCTCCCCCTCCTACCCCGTTCTAACATCTGTGGCTGTTCCCTGCGCCTCATTCTCCGCCCTCCCTTCCTAGCTGTAAGTGTGGGCCCTGCCCCCATCTCCCGGTGCCCTGAATCCCAGCCCCTCCTGCCCCTCCTGGACCCGAAAGCCTTCCTGCGTACCGTCTCCTACCTGTGTGCCTTGGTTCTGATTACAGTTCGGGGTGAGAGGCAAGTGTGGCTGTAGCAATGCCTCCTCAGGACACAGACTGTGAGACAGGTGTTCTTGGGGGGCTGCTTTGGGGAGCAACACCTGCGAGAATACAAAGGATTGGACAGGAAAAGGAGCTGAACTTCAAAGCAGTTGCCAAAGAGGTCTCAGAGCACCCCATGAGGAGCTCTGAAGGTGGAGGTCCCTTGGGAGATGTCTGGGACTGAGGCTGGGACTGAGTGCCTGGGCCTGAGGACATTAGGCAGTGTGACACCGCGTCCACCACAGGTGCACCGCAGGATGTGGGCTGGTTGTGGTGAGACTTCTTAGGATGGTTGACCGGCCAGCTCCAGGGTCTAGTACCTGCTCTCTGGAACCCAGAACCAATTTCTTTTTAACGCCTATACACAGTCTTTCCATGGCTTGGTCATGCTCAGTTCAGACTGGACTAATGAATACTCGGAAAATGGATTTGTTTGCCACAAGACTAAACCAGAATGTTCTTTGTCTTAAACATCACTCTCCCCACCAGCAACACCAGGAAACAAAGGAAGCTGAAAAAAGGCCTGAAAAGCATTAGCTAATACGAGAAGCCACTGTACCCCAAGAAATGTGTACAAAGAAAAATCGAAGGCATTTACTGCTTTAGATGGAATGAGTACAAAGCTGGAAGATGTTTATGACACGGCGAAGATAAAATGTTTCTTCTTTCTACAGAAAAGAGAAGTCCTGGAAAAACTCAGAAAGGTACAAGGAATTCTTGGCCCAAATAAAAGCAAACTACGATGATCTGTGATCTCAAGTATTTGCTGGAGTATAACAGAAGAAACTAGGTCTGGCCAGGCTACTGGGAAGATTCTCCTTTGTGTCACCCAAGAGTGCCCTCAACCTGATGGGAAGTGGGTGCACATGTCAAGTTCAGGTGTAACTTGAGCAACTTGATGGGAGGTGGGGCTGGGAGGGGAGGTGAGGCAAAGGTCCAGGCAGGAAGTGATCCTCAAAGCCCAGCGTCCATTGGAAGAAGAACCTGGCCAGTGTCTGGAGAGACTGAGGGCATGTCAGAAAGAGACCAGAGTGGTCCCAGCACAGACCACGACTATTCAGGGTACAACGGCTGTCTACGTACAGTAATTTAAACACGGTTTATTTTTGGTTTTCAACTCAGGATTAACCTGTGGACCAAGCAGAGAAAACCTACCAGAGTTACAAAAACAAAATGGCCTATTATCAAGGAGAACAATGCAAAATCAAAGATAATGCTGGCAGAAATTGAAGTAGGGGAGCCGGAATCGTCATCTCAGGTTGTGTACTTAAGGAACACTATAGGACGGGTGTTGTGGCACAGGCAGTTAAGCTGCTGCCTGCAACACTGGCATCCCACATGAGCAGGCTGTTCGTGTCTCCACTTGCAATGCAGCTCCCTGCTGGTGCGCCTGGGAGGGCAGCAGAGGATGGCCCAAGTGCTTGGGACCCTTCTACCCGCGTGGGAGACAGGAAGAAGCCGGCTGTTGCAGCCATTTGGGGAGCAAACCAGCAGATGGAAGGTTTCTGTCTCTCTGTCTCTTCTCTCTCTGTAACTCTGCCTTTAAATAAATAAACAAGTCTCTATAAAAATACTATAGAGGCCGGCGCTGTGGCTTACTAGGCTAATCCTCCACCTGCGGTGCCAGCACCCCAGGTTCTAGTCCCGGTTGGGGCACTGGATTCTGTCCCGGTTGCTCCTCTTCCAATCCACCTCTCTGCTGTGGCCTGGGAAGGCAGTGGAGGATGGCCCAGGTGCTTGGGCCCTGCACCCTCACGGGAGACCAGGAGGAAGCACCTGGCTCCTGGCTTCGGATCGGCGCAGCACACCAGCCACGACAGCCATTTGGGGGGTGAGCCAACGGAAGGAAGACCTTTCTCTCTGTCTCTCTCTCTCACTAACTCTGCCTGTCAAAAAAAATTAAAAAAAACAAACAAAACAAAACACTATAGAATGAGAACTAAATTTTTTTTATTTATTTGCTTGAGAGAGGGAAAGAGGGTGTGCCTATCCACTGGTTCACTCCCAAAATGACTTGGATGACTTGGGCTGGGAATTCAGTCCAGTTCTCCCCTGTAGGTGACAGGGACCCAACCACTTGAGCCATCACCTGCTGCCTCCTGGGCTCTGCATTAGCAGAAAACAGGAATCAGGACCCAGAGCCAGAACTCAAACCCAGACACTCCAGCGTGGGCTGTGCGTGTCTCAACTGGCATCTCATCCACTGGGCTAATCTCTCACCTGAGATCCAGAATTTTAAATGCATTACTTAAGGTGGAAAAATGATCAGTAAAAGAATTAAAAGCGACACTACGGGGCCGGCGCCGTGGCTCACTTGGCTAATCCTCTGCCTGCGGCGCCAGAATCCCATATGGGCACCGGGTTCTAGTCCCAGCTGCTCCTCTTCCAGTCCAGCTCTCTGCTGTGGCCCGGGAGTGCAGTGGAGGATGGCCCAAGTGCTTCGGCCCTGTACCCGCATGGGAGACCAGGAGGATGCACCTGGCTCCTGGCTTCGGATCGGCACAGCTCCGGCCATAGCGGCCAATTGGGGAGTGAACCAAGGGAAGGAAGACCTTTCTCTCTGTCTCTCCCTCACTGTCTGTAACTCTACCTGTCAAATAATCTTTAAAAAAAAAAAAAAAAGCGACACTACAACCATAAGATTTGGAAGGGAGAACCAAGAGTTAAGACAGAATTAGTCAATTTTCATCTTTTAATATTGACATATAATAGACAACAGTATTGATAAATTACTAAAGAGAGGAGTAAGCATTTTACTTGAGAGGATGGACGTGACCGCCAGAAGAAACCGGAATAAAAATGGTCAGGTGGTTGGCTTCTGGATGTGACTGCTGATGGAGGTGGCTTGGGGCGGGGGAGACAATTCTGTAGTCTTTTTTTTAATCCTTTTTATCTATTCCTTTAAAATTTTTGAAAAATATATATGACTTTAAAAATCACCAGACAAGGCCGGCGCCGCAGCTCACTAGGCTAATCCTCCGCCTAGCGGCGCCGGCACACCAGGTTCTAGTCCCGGTTGGGGCGCTGGATTCTGTCCCGGTTCCCCCTCTTCCAGGCCAGCCCTCTGCTGTGGCCAGGGAGTGCAGTGGAGGATGGCCCAGGTGCTTGGGCCCTGCACCCCATGGGAGACCAGGAAAAGCACCTGGCTCCTGGCTCCTGCCATCGGATCAGCGCGGTGCGCCGGCCGCAGCGCGCCGACCGCGGCGGCCATTGGAGGGTGAACCAACGGCAAAAGGAAGACCTTTCTCTCTGTCTCTCTCACTGTCCACTCTGCCTGTCAAAAAAAAAAAAAAAAATCACCAGACAAAGCTTAATTGCTAATTTTTCTTTGAGAGACAGAGAAAGATCTTCCATCTGCTGGTTCACTCTCCCAAATGCCTGCAACTGTCAGGGTTGGGCCAGGCCAAAGCCAGGAGCCAGGGATTCAGTCTGAATCTCCCACATGGGTGGCAGAGATCCAACCACTTGGGCAATCGGTGCTGCCTGCCAGGGTGCATGTTAGTAAGAAACTGGGAAAGAGAGCAGAGCCGGGGTTTGAACCCAGGCAGTCTGATATGGGGTGTGGGCATCTTAACCACTGCACCAAACACCTGCACTCAAAGCTTAATTATTCATCAGGAGGGTGTTTGGCAAGTGTAGACAGGGGGTAGATCGGAGGACAGGTCTCCTGTGTTCTGGGAAATCCCGTGAAATTCTTATCCCAATTAATGGAGAATACATCTTTGCTGCCCACCCAGCTTCTGGCTTGTTCCCACTGAAGGGACCTGTGTCCGCACAGACGAGTTTTCTCTGGCTCCCATTTCCTTTAATAAGCTCTTTTTGTGTCCCAACAGGATGGACAGGTATGACAGTCATCTGACTTCTCCCACGGTGACCTGATTCAATCCTTTGTTGCCCAAAATAGGGAATAACTGGAACAGTACTTCCCTACCATGGCTACACGTTAGACCATCTTTCTGAGTTTTAAAAATATATCCTTATCCAGGCCCCACTGTAGACCAATTAAGTCGGTGGCCAAGGCTTTGTCATTAAAAAAAAATCCCAGCTGATGCTGTTCTGCAGTTAGAATTGAGAGTCGGGGGCCCAGCCATTGTTTGTGTCATTCCTCAAAGTGTTGCAGCAGGTGCACCTCAAGGTAGCTCGTGCTTTCTGGATCATCGCAGTCCTCGGATGAGTGGGCCTGCTTCACCCGTCTGCAGTCCCCACTGCCATTCTCAACCCACGCTCTGACATGTGGCTTCCCCCAGGCAGTGTCCCTGGGAGGCGCCTTTCGTTATTACCCCACGAGCTGCCACTTGCTGTGTCCAGTGGGTTCTCTAGCGCTTGGGTTTCTTCTTTGCCCAGCATTTGATCCTCCTGATAGTTTTGTCTACTTCACGGGGCCCTTACCCGGCCTGCTTGGGACGCACACTCTCCCAGGGCTTTCCGGGACCACTATTACTGCTTCCTGAGGTTGGTCTCCACCTCTTCCTCTTCACCTGCATCCCAGGCCTTGGTCCTGGGAAGCTGATGACCAACTGGGCATTGCCCCTCTGAGGTCTTGCGGGAACTTCAAAGCCTTCCCCCATCACGTGTCAGGCCCTTTCTCTCATCTTCCCTGCACTGTTGGGTGAGACCCGTTCCCTACCCCACTCAATTATACAACCCCCAGCTCGAGGAGTTCCCTAAATACCCCTTCCTCCCACCAGCATCCGGCTGATTCCATCCTTGTGTCATCCCTACTGCTTGTGTTCAGGTCAGCGCGGATGGCCACAGTGGTCTTCTGCCCTGTCTCCCCACCTGAGTGCAGGAGGTACGCCTCCTGCCAGTGCCCTCTGTGACCAGAGGGATTGTTCCGCAGCACAAATGTGACTGTGTCAATCTCCTGCTACAAACCCTTCTGTCGTATCCCCATGGCCTTCCAAGTCCAAACTTAGAAAAGTCGGCTAGGCAATAATAACTCACTGCTCCTGCCTCTCTGGTTTCAGCACCTGCTGTGGCCAACAGATGCCCGGCAGGCATCTCAGTGCACTGAGCCCCTCGGGCCCCTGATCTGCCAGCCCACTTCCTCCCTGCCTTGCCCAGCAGTCCTCTGGGCCTAGAGTGCCCTCCCTGACTCTGCTTGTCCCAAGCGATCCCTACTTCAGACTTGTGGCCAGGCCTCACCATCTGCACATCACCTCCTCCTGCTTTGTGCCTATCCCAGGGCCTGGGAAACGGGGGGAGCTCAAGCAATGTTTACAGAAGAAGTGACTGCCTTCTGCCATGAGTTCCAGAATAGCATATAACATTACATGCAAAGAAAGTGCAAAGCATTGTTATAATTTTTTTCTGACTCTCAGATACATTGACTTTAGGGGAAGTTGATGAAAATCCTGGGGACAGCAGTGTAGATCCCAGAGAGCCCCCTCCCTTTATAAACAGAAATGCTTTCCTCTCGCGTGTCGGTCTTCTAAGAAACACCTGTGGTGTACAAAGCGTGTTGTGGCTAAGGGATATTTGGAAAGCAGTGGTCTAAATCATTCAGATAATCCAAGTGCAGTGTCAGTGTCACCTCAGTGTGAACCTCCCCACCCCAAAGTTCCCATGTCCGTGTTCCTTTTTAAGCAGAATAACACAGGGATTTTTCTCCTGGTCTTCCTTAGTGTCTCACTGACATATTGGAGTTTATAAAAAAAGTTTTTCAGATTAAAAATTACATATTATTTTGCACCCCAAGAAAACTTACAAAGAGATTTCAGAGACGAATGAGCTCCCTACAAATGCCCCTGGCCCCCACGCTCAGGACAGCACTGTGGCTGGCTTCAGCACATCATTCCAGAGATTTCTGTGCAGGGCCGCGCTCCGGTGGGCAGGAAACACATTCCCTTGGCAGGGACAATGGGAGGACAAGGCTTCTACACGCCGCAGACTCGGAGCGGCCTCCCGGGCACCTGGGCCCGCTCTCCAGTGACGGTCAGGAAGAAGGGCTTGGCACCGGCTCTTCTAATGTCAAAACCAGTTTTTGGCAGGCAGTCGCTAGCATTTGCTTGGCTCATGTCCAGGCACCCATTTAGGCCTGCTTATTTACTTACCTACGGGGGCATTTTTCTCCTAATACATTAGGGAGGATTTACCAGGAAATTACATTACTTAAAATGAGACTGTCTGTGGGTGCTTTACTGAATTTCTAAAAAACTGTTCGGCAAGTAGTTGATATTTTATCAACTGGTATTGGGACAGTTCACTGTGAAAAGTTTCCGCCTCTCTCTTAAAGATGTACTACAAAAATCTAAACAAGGGAACAATACTTAAAACTATTAGAATAAATTCTAAGAGAACACCTTCATGACTCTTGGAGAAAAAAAGATTTTCTTTAAAACAATTCAAAAAATATGAACTAAAGCGGTACACCTGATTTCACCTAATTGAAAACCTGTGGTCGAAATAACCCCGTGAACAAGATTAAAAGTTGGCCAGTGTCTTGGGAGATGGTATTTGCCAAATATCTGGGCGAGAGGGGACTATCATCAAATGGGTATAATTCCCACCAATCAGGTGGATCCCGCACACAACCTAAAGGAAAAGCAGGCAAAGGACATGAATTAAGAATTTATAGAGGCCGGCGTCGCGGCTCACTAGGCTAATCCTCCGCCTAGCGGCGCCAGCACACCGGGTTCTAGTCCCGGTTGGGGTGCCGGATTCTGTCCCGGTTACCCCTCTTCCAGGCCAGCTCTCTGCTGTGGCCCGGGAGTGCAGTGGAGGATGGCCCAGGTGCCTGGGCCCTGCACCCCATGGGAGACCAGGAGAAGCACCTGGCTCCTGCCTTCGGATCCGTGCGGTGTGCCGGCCGCAGCGCGCCAGCCATGGCGGCCATTGGAGGGTGAACCAACGGCAAAGGAAGACCTTTCTCTCTCTCTCTCTCTCTCACTGTCCACTCTGCCTGTCAAAAAACAAAAAAGAATTTATAGAAGATAAATAAGAACAGGCAACATGTGTATTAAAAACATTCAACTCCATCCATAGTTAGGGAAGTGCAGTTCAGACAACAATCGGGTTTTCCCCAATCAGGTTGCAGGGATGTGTGAGTCGGCGAGGCTGCGAGGGAGCTGCTGCTCTCCGTCCTGCTGAGAGGAAACTGAGACAGACACTCGGGGAGCCGTTTGGCAGCATCTTGCAAATTTGAAAATGTGCCTTGCCCGGAAGAGAGCAATCCCGGTTCTAGGCGTTTACCCTGGGGATGGTCCCACAGGTGTGCGCAAGGAGCCCTGGGCAGTCTGTGTGCTTGTGCTTTCCAGCTGAACGTCCGTCACAGGGAACGGCTCAAAAGCACATGGCCTTTGTGTTCTGTGCAGTTCTTTGCGGGCTGCTGAGCTCGGTGGGGCTGCCCTCGCAAAGCAACACAGGGTGGCTGGAGCAGCAGCCATCGATGTTCGCACAGGTCTGGAGTCGGGAAGTGCAGGTGGAGGTGTCAGCAGGGTAGTTTCTTCTGCGGCCGTTCTCCTGGTTTGCAGATGACCACGTGCTGCCGTGCCTCCACGTAGTCTCGCCTCCGTGTCTGCGTCCTCAGCCCCCTTCTTACAAGGACACTGGTCATTGAATTAGAGCCCACCCTTGTGACACCACTGTAGCCTAACACCGTTACATTCTGAGGTGCTAGGGAGTAGGACTTCAGTGTAGAAATTCGGGATAGGAATCCCCTATAATGCTGTCCCTACAAGGAGTAGGTGCTCAGAAAA
Source organism: Oryctolagus cuniculus (assembly GCF_051225735.1). Lineage (NCBI taxonomy): Eukaryota > Metazoa > Chordata > Mammalia > Lagomorpha > Leporidae > Oryctolagus > Oryctolagus cuniculus. Next base: position 39,952,219 of record NC_142886.1, on the reverse strand, counting down.
TAATGTGGAGTTGAAAGAGCAGGACCTAAGGCCCACGTGGTGGCAGGTAAAGCCTCCATCTGCAGTGCCGGCATCCCATATGGGCGCCAGTTCAAGTCCTGGCTGCTCCACTTCTAATCCAGCTCTCTGCTATGGCCTGGGATAGCAGTAGAAGATGGCCCAGGTCCTTGGGCCCCTGCACCTGTGTGGGAGACCTGGAAGAAGCTCCTGGCTCCTGGCTTCGGATCAGCACAGCTCCAGCCGTTGTGGCCAACTGGGGAGTAAACCAGTGGATGGAAGACCTCTCTCTCTTTCTGCTTCTCCTTCTCTCTCTGTGTAACTGACTTTCAAATAAATAAATAAATCTTAGAAAGAGAGAGAGAGAGAGAGAGAGAGAGCAGGACCTAGGGCCCATGTTGTGGTGGGTAAAGCCACCATCTGCAGTGCTGGCCTCCCATATGGGCACCAGTTCGAATCTCAGCTGCTCCGCTTCCAATCCAGCTCCCTGCTAATACACCTGGGAAAGCAGCAGAAGATGCCCCAAGTCCTTGCTCTGCACCCATGTAGGAAACCTGAAATAAGCTCCTGGCTACAGCCTGGCCCAGCTCCAGCTGTCATGCCCATTTGGGGAGTGGACTGGTGGATAGAAGACCTCTCTCTCTCTCTCTCTCTCTCTCTCTCTGCTTTTCAAATAAATAACTCCTTAAAAAAAGAAACTGAAAAAGCAGGACCCTCATGGTACATTCCACACGATACCACTCTCAGGCATGAAACAGCCACATAAACCTATCCACATGTCTCCTAGAAGGGTATTTCAAAAAGTTCATGGAAAAAGTGGATTTCAAAGCTAAGTTTGGTGCAAAAAAATTTTGAAATCCAAAAAAATTTGAAGTCCACGCATAGTTTTTTCATAATAAACATTTTACTTTTGCCTGTTGAAGATCCCTTGTATATGAATATAAACATTTAAATGCTTTGGAAGGATCAGCTCAACTCAGAGCATTCCTCTATGTTGACTGGTTCAACAGGGCTTTAACTGTGATGTTTTACCTCTTTAAAAATATTGGAAATCGCTATAATCTAAAAGTTGTACCTATGAAATTTATATTTATTAAATAAAAGCTTTCTATTAAAAAAACATTGGAAGCAAATAAAAGGTGCAGTTTGAATGGTTTCTAATTTTAAATAGTAGCTACGAGTATCATTTAAAATTTTTTTCTTAATATGTTGTGCTTTTTTTTAAGACTTAGTTGTTTGAGAGGTAGAGTTACAGAAAGGGAGAGACAAAGAGAAAGGTCTTCCATCCACTGGTTCACTCCCCAAATGGCTGCAGCAGCCGGAGCTGAGCCAATCCGAAGTCAGGAGCCAGGAGCTTTTTCTGGCTCCCCCATGTGGGTGCAGGGGCCCAAGGACTTGGGCAATCCCCCGCTGCTTTCCCAGGCCGCAGCAGAGAGCTGTGTTGGAAGAGGAGCAGCCAAGACTAGAACCAGTGCCCATTATGGGATGCCAGTGCCACAGGCAGAGGCTTAGCTCACTACACCACAACGCGGCCTATGTTGTGCTTTTAAAGAAACTAAAAAAAGCCAAAAGAATGGCCAGCTCATCCATTGCCGGAGATACTTCCAGTTTACTTTTGGGTGAAGAGAAACCACAAAGAAGCTGCACAGTGAGAGTTTATTTCACCTCAACCTCCCTAGAATAATGTTGCTCCTTCTCGCTGCATTCTGGACTCATGCAACGGTGGGGGAATTTAGGGATCACCCCTGTGCCCCGTCTTGATTGTCTAAGACAAATTCTTTTCAGGGGACACAGAGAGCCAGCTCGTGCTCCCGAGCCACCTCCCCAGATGCCTGCAAGAGCCCCAGGCTGGGCGGAAGCTCAGGCTGGGAGCGGGGAACTCAGTCCGGGTCTCCCACATGGATGGCAGGAGCCCAGTCAGCCTAGCGCTGCTGCCTTCCCGGCTCTGCCTTAGCAGGAAGCGGGAGTCGGGAGTGGGCTGGTGTTGACCAGGCACAATGGTGTGGGCTGTGGCCCTTACCAGCGTGGCAGCTGCAAGGCCACGCACCCGCCCCGAAGGCCCTTTGGAATTTGTTACAGAAAGGAGGTTTCTGATCACGGTTTCTCCCTGACCAGGACTCACTTATTTGGGAGATATTCTTATGAGCTGAACTCCTGTTAGAACGAGGAGGAGCATAAGTAAATGAGCAGAGTACCAAATGCAGCAGCCGTTCCTCTGCTGTGGAGCACAGGGTCGCGGCCTGAGAAGGATGAAGGGAACTTGTGCCCAGCTGTGTGCCAGGCCCACCTCCAGAAACCGAATCATTGTCCTTGGGTTTTAATTCCTCAACTGAGGAAGCAGGTTGTATAGTCACGAGTTTAAGTAATTTGACCAAAGTCACACAATAAACGACTAGACAAAGCAAATTCAACAAACAAAAACACCTGCCAGGCAGGTGTCCTGTGGCAGCAAGTTAAGCCACCACTTGGGATGCTGACGTCCCTATGGGAGTGCTGGATCCATCCCAGTTGTTGAGCTTCCAACGGGAGAGGGAGGGGGAGGGGGAGGGGGAGGGGGAGGGGGAGGGGGGAGGGGGAGGGTCCAAGTAATCGGGTCCCTGCCACCCATGGGAGACTCGGATGCAGTTCTGGGCTCCTGGCTTCACTCTGGCCCAGCCCTGGCTGTTGTAGGCATCTCTCTCTCTCTCTCTCTCTCTCTCTCTCTCTGTGTGTGTTACTCTGCCTTTCAAGTAAATAAACTTAAAAAAAAAAAAACAAGGAAGCCATAGTATTTTATGATTTTTTGGAAATGAGGAGGAAAGGGAGGGGACTTGGTTGAGAATCAACTTCCAGTGTTGTAATACTATGAACCAGTCAGTTGTTCATCTCAGTTTAGGAATGAGAAGACTAAAGTGCAGAGAGAAGTAAAACCAGATGGTGTGCTTATCTGCTGCTGCTGACGCACAGATGCGTCTACTGGGGAGGTCGAGTTCTGGAACAAGAGGGCACCTCCAAGACCGCGCTCCGTGGAGAAGGCTGCTACGTCGGCCCTGCTGCTTTTGCCTCACTGTAGTCGTTACTCGGCTGCTCCAATGCACCACAGCAGCGTGGCTTGCAGGGCAGAAAGTTGTCTTCTCACAGCTCTGGGGCTGGAAGTCCAAGGTGCCAGCTTCGGAGGCCTGGCTCCTTGGCCGGTAGACACTGTCTTCCCGTTGTCTCCTCCCCTGCTCTTTCCCACGTGTATGGCTGTGTCCTAATTTCTTCCATTCATAAAGACTCCAGTCACATTGGACTACAACCTGCCCTAATGACCCCATTTTAAGCTATCTGCCTCTTTAGAGACTCTTGGAATACACTCACATGCTGAGGCCATGGGTGTTGGGATTTCAACATAGGACTTTCAGGGGTACCAACTCAGCCCCAACACCCTTCACTCACGTTTACACCCACCCCCGCTCAGCCCTCGCTACCGCAGAACCTAGTGTTTTAAGAAGCTTCTGGCCGGTGCCGCAGCTCACTAGGCTAATCTTCCACCTGCGGCACCAGCACTCCGGGTTCTAGTCCCAGTTGGGGCACCGGATTCTGTCCCGGTTGCCCCTCTTCCAGGCCAGCTCTCTGCTGTGGCCAGGGAGTGCAGTGGAGGATGGCCCAAGTGCTTGGGCCCTGCACCCTCATGGGAGACCAGGAGAAGCACCTGGCTCCTGGCTTCGGATCAGCGCAATGCGCCGGCCATAGCGGCCACTTCGGGGTGAACCAAAGGAAAAAGGAAGACCTTTCTCTCTGTCTCTCCCTCTCTCTCACTGTCTGACGCTGCCTGTAAAAAAAAAAAAAAAAAAAAAAAAAAGTCCAGAGCAGGATGAGGGCCCAGGCTGCCCTTCCATGATGAGCCCTGTGGGCTCGTCTCCATTCCATTTGACTCACGTCACGTGTTGCTTGAGGTGTCCCACTGCCGAAGTGTTCCGGCACAGCTGGACAGAGAACTCGTCTCTTGACTGCAGGAAGGAAACCGTCAAGCACCCAGACAAAAGCAACTTGTGTCTCCTGCCCAAATTTAACACCAGATTGGAGAACGACATTCGAGTGCCTACTTGAATTGGTGATTGTCTTACTCAAGCCAACTATTCGGAGGGGCGTGGCTTCCCCCATATAAATGGAATGACTTCTGGTTTCCGTGGGACGCAGGTCTTAGGGAAAAGCCCCCTCTGTGTTGCTCCACATCCGAGTGACTTGGTGACCGTCCACGGGAGGCCCCAGTTTCTCTTTCAGGGGGTCCCCAGTCCCCAGGTTTGAGCTCATTCAGCAGGAAAGAAAATCTCACCCCCACCACATTAAATATAAATAAATATATCTCCATCTCGTAAGGGACACGCGGCTTGGGACACTGCTGTTCTCCACTTGTATTGACTTTCCTCTTGGCACATACTGAGTCTCACAGCTTTAATTATCACTTATGTACAGATGATATTCAAATTGACACTTCATTTCCAGCCCTTTCGGATGATGTCACCCCTCGCCTTGCCCCAAATTTGGCTCACGTCTTGTCTTGGACGAGCCACAATTTTCTCTGCTTGAATATGGATGAGATGGTGGCTCTGCAGTTAGGTTGGAAGTAAACTGTGAACGCACTGGGGTTGATTTACCTCTCTGAGCCCCTGCCCCTCCATTGAAGAGCGGGGGTGATTCTCTTCCATTAATCAGAGACTCCTCACCAAACGATTCATCGCCACGAAATTCCAAAGACAGTGGACATTCTGACTCCCAGTTTTGGCCAGAATTCTGGTTACCTCATGGTGGAAATGCTGGCGTGGTCTTTGGAAAGAGCTCCGATAACCCCTGTTTGAGTTCCACTTGGACGGTAACTGCCCTTGGCCTTGTACCATGTGCATGGTCCCAGGACACGTTTTCCTCCAGACAGCTGTGCTGGTCTCTTGTGCATCAAATAAAATGGACTTTGTCGAAATCTTGGCCAGATTCTCTGCCTTCGCGTAGACTAGCTTTGGGAATGACTTCAAGTTACTGGCCCTCCTTTGCAAGTCACTTGCTGCCCTGTCTTGTCATGTGATGGAAGATGTACTCTGCATAGCACCTCGATACGCACAGAACATGTGACCATAAGCAAAAATATGCGTTTGAAAACACTGGGCTGATTCCATCATAGGCATTAGCCCATGAGAGCCTGGCACTTAATAAGCAGTAAGCACTCCATAAATACTTGTTGGAATAAAGGCTGAGAAAATGAATTTGTAATCCTTTGACCCATTTGTGGTTTTTGCTGCTGTCGTTATTTGTAATATGTTTTTATCTACCTCTTAGATTATTATGTAACTGTGTTTGTGTAATTATTATTTCAACTAGAACATATTGGAAATCTCCATTAACATAACTGAAGGGTATAAAATAGAATGTTTGGAGTTGTCAATTAGCCGATTTGTCTTGTGTTGCTTTTCTTCATTATTTCACTGCAGCTAACGGTTCATTCAGCACATTTTAATTAAAAACAAACATATGTGGGTCTGCTAAGAATTCTAGTGTCTACTAGTGTAGTTAGACAGGGATAGCAAATATTTCTAGCAATGACCATATGATATCTTCCATTCATCTCAGCAATAATCCTCCAGATCTAATTATTGGGAGGATGGCAGCTGCACTTGGTTAGGCTTTTCTTCATCTTTGTGAAGATGGGTTTTTTTCAGCCCATTATATGGCAGAAAATCAGCTGCTGCTGGGATCCTTTCCAAGGCTGAATCCCAGCGTCTGTGGGACTTTCTCCCAGTTGTTTCCCGTTGATCCATGACCCATTTTTTTTTTTCCTGCTCATGTGCTTCTGGCCTGAAGATACCCTAAGGACATCTGACAAGACCTGGTTCTCTCTCTATAAAAGCATGTGCTGTGTATTTTTGTGACTTGAATGCGTACCCACGCAGCAGGTGTCCTCGGGAAGCTTTGTTGAGGGAGCCCTTCCCTCCATGGGGTCTTCCCGCGTCAGGGTCTGGCCCTTGGCTCTGCAGACTCAGAAGCGTGTCCCTACCAGTGTCGAGAGAGTAGCTAGCCTCTAACTAACTCAGAACACAGAGGGGAACGGACCCACTGAAAATAAGAAAAGTGACTATTAGAGAACACTCACCCACACCGGGAAAGCCTGGGGTGCAGTAACTGAGACTGTGGAGCCAGATGCAGACTCTTGGGGTCACATTTCTGCTGCCCACTAGCTGTGGGATCTGGGGCGTGTGACTTAACGTCATAAAGTGTGGCAGACGGAGTCTGAGATGCCTCCCTGTATTCACACCTTCTGTCATTCTTACGGGTCAGACCTTGACTTGTTTTCTAAGCAGTGGACATCCATGATTAGGTAGGAGCACAGTACTCAGCTCGGTAGGGTCTGTCTGTCTGTCTCTGCCTCCCAGTCCACTGTATGCCTTGGGAACCTTGAGCTGCCATGCAGGAGGAGTGGAGCTACACTGAAGGCACCATTCAGGTGCCAGCACGTAGAAAGATGAAACATGAAGAGCGAGAGAAATGCCCAAGGAGCCGCCTGTCTCCCAGCTCCAGCCCCCAGCTGCAGGGATTTCCCAGTTCAGGCCCTAGACATGTGTCTGAAGAGGCCTTCAAAATGATTCCAGCTCCACTCACACTGGACTACAACCCTGGAGAGACCACAGTAAGAACCATCCAGCTCAGTCCTGTTGATTCTGGAACTGTGTAAGACAAGAAATGATTGTTGATTTAAACCACATTTGAGGTAGCTTCATATGTAGCAATGGAGAACATGAAAATATATACACATCGGCCGGCGCCGCGGCTCACTAGGCTAATCCTCCGCCTAGCGGCGCCGGCACACCAGGTTCTAGTCCCGGTTGGGGCGCCGGATTCTGTCCCGGTTGCCCCTCTTCCAGGCCAGCTCTCTGCTGTGGCCAGGGAGTGCAGTGGAGGATGGCCCAAGTGCTTGGGCCCTGCATCCCATGGGAGACCAGGAGAAGCACCTGGCTCCTGCCATCGGATCAGCACAGTGCGCCGGCCGCAGTGGCCATTGGAGAGTGAACCAACAGCAAAGGAAGACCTTTCTCTCTGTCTCTCTCTCTCACTGTCCACTCCGCCTGTCAAAAAATAAAAAAAAATTTTAAAAAAAGAAAATATATACACACCCAAGCTCACATTTGTAAGTATCCATTCTCGTACACATATTCTGATTTAGTTGCATGGGCTTGGTAGCTAGAGAGGCCAGTGCTGTTGTCACGCTTACCTTTTATGCTGTAGACTCTTCTCTACCATCAGCATGAATAGTTTTGATTATTTGCAAATCTCAGACTCATACTATACAGTGATTTGTAATTCTGCTAGCCACGAATTTGAGACACAGGCTTAGGGTGGGACTGGGTTCCTCAGCTAGTTCGTAGCTGACTACCAGCACAACAGTGTTTTGTTTTCTACTTGTAGGAGGGGGTTCCAAGAAGTTTATTACAAGTGGATTCAAAAACTAGGGACAAGAAACTTGAAATTCATGTGTAGTTTTTTCTACTATACACATTCCCCATAAATTTTTGAAGGTCCCTTATATGCATGGATTTCAAAAATTTTTACACCAAAATAAACTTTTAAAAATTATTTGTTTATGAGAGAGAGAGAAAGAAGGAAATAGAGAGGGTGAAAGAGAGAGTGTTCTCCCACCCACGGATTCTCTCCATGAATGCCTGAAATAGCCAGAGCTAGGTCCAGGCTGAAGCTGGGAACCAGGAATCAAGGACTCCCACATGGATGGCAGGAACCCAATTGCTGGAGCCATCACCACTACCCCCCAGCATCTGTCATAGCAGGAAGCAGGAATCTAACCCAGGTGCCCTGAGACTTGAGGTGGTGTCTCAACTGCTAGGCTAAACAACCACTCCCCATTATCTTTAAATTCCTTTTTCTGCAAACTTAAAAAGCACCTTAATAGTTCTTTATGCAATAAATTTTTGGTGTGATTTATTTAATGCTTTGCTCCTTCATCAAAAACCTGTTCTACTAGTCCTGCTGATAGAAATTAAGGAAAAATAAAGAAGGCCAAAAAAGAGCCTCCCAGCCCAATAATAGGCTTTTCAAAGAATAGAAGTCAACTGTGATGGCAGCCATGATATAAACACAGTTGAGGATGTGAGCCCAAGACAAGGAACTTGAATTCACTAAACTGTTTGGTGAGAATTCTGAGTAGAGTGGCTTGGTAGCTTATACCCTATGGTTATATTCACCAGTTTGAGGGTTATTTGAAGGGTAGGGATACACACCATTTTTTCCCTTAAGTTTTATCCATTTATTTATTTGAAAAGCAGAGTGATAAAGAGAGAGGGAGAGATAGGAGCAAGTTCTTCCATCTGCTGGTTCGCTCCCCAGATGCTAACAACAACTTAGGGCTGGGCCAGTCCAGGTCTCTCCCACGGGCAGCAGGAAGTCAAGCACATGCGCCATCACCTGCCGCCCCCAGACACATTAGCAGGAAGCTGCATCGGAAGAGACGGTGGGGGGCAGCGCTGTGGTACAGCGGGTAAAGCCGCCGCCTGCAGTGCCAGCATCCCATGTGGGTGCTGGGCCATGTCCCAGCTGCTCTTCCAATTCAGCTCTCTGCTAATGACCTGGGAAGGCAGTGGAAGATGGCACAAGTCTTTAGCTTCCTGCACCCCTGTGGGAGACCTGGAAGAAGCTCTTGGCTCCTGGCTTCAGATCGGCCAAGCTCTGGTCATTGCAGCCATTTGGGGAATGAACCAGCGGATGGAAGACCACCACCCCCTCTGCCTCTGTATCTCTGTAACTTTGCCTTTCAAATAAATACATCTTTAAAAGAAGGAGAATGAGGAAGAGGAGGAGGAGGAGAGAAGGCAAGACTATCACAGGCGCTCCAGTGTGGGATGGCAGCTTAACCCATTGTGCCCCAGCGGCTGCCCCAACAAATACCTCCTGAATGTCAACGGAATGTTGTCCTTAAACTTCATACAGGAGACGCTGTGCTGGGCTTGCGCAGCTTGCAGAAAATATAAACCCTAGTCCTTGCCCTTGAGACGCACGTACTTCCTCCAGGTGATGTATGTAGGGGAAGAGGAGAAATCAGAAGCAAATAAACAACTGGTTACATGTCATCACTTCTCATATGTGTAATAAACATAGCCTGTGATAGTTGGTGTAGAGAATGAGGTCTGTTTGTCCTGAGGAGAATAAGAGAAAACCAAGGATCTCTCCTATGATAAAGCCTAAAGCTTTCTGGCCTGGCATTCAAAGTCTTCCACAATCTGGTGCCAACATTATTTCCAACCTTCTCGCATAATATTTGCTATGTAAAATACCTTTTAGTCAATTTGGTTGATTCATTAGGAAATACACCTGCCTTTCTATACCCTGTTAATTTAAGGAGTTTGAAATAAAATGAAAGAGAAATTGGAGACTTTATAGACACACCCACACATCCACACATAATAATTTTAGAATAACACAATTTAAACTGCCTGCCTTTAAAAAAAAAATTCCTTGGTAGTAGTTTAAAAGCTTTCTGTGCCCCTTGCTTCTTCCGGCTGGATGGAGTGGAGCTCAGGTGATCTTGGAAACCAGATCTGCAGGTGGCAGAGCCTCTAGCAGCCTGGGTCCCTGAGTAACTGTGTGGAGGAGGCCACCTGGCAGCCAGGATGACACCTGCCAAACTTACATGTGCTAGAAGCCAACCTCCATGGGTTTAGCCTTGACATTGGAGGTTTGTTTTCCAGCAGGCAGCCTCTTAGACACTTTGTATCACTTTGACCCCTATGGTCAGCTAGAAGAAGAAACAGGACAAAGCTATCACGATTGGCCTCAAAGTAGACATTCCCTACCACACTGATAAAGGCTAACCAGACAGTACTCATCAGGAGTGTGGATCCTGGCACGAGACTTCAGGATTTAAAGCCAGTCCTACCATTCACTGCCCGTGTAACCTTAGGCAAGTAAGAGAGGGAGAAAGGAGCAGGGACAGAGGCGGCAGGAGGGAGGGAGAGGGAAGAGTTTAATGACTCATGTCATCGTGGAGGCTTAGCAAGTCCAAATCTGATGTGGGAGGCTGGCAGGCTAGATAGAGACCAAAGGAAGAGTTTCAGTTCAAGTCCATGGGCAGTCTGCTGGTCAGCCAGGAAGAGCTGATGCTGGGGTGCAGTCTGTTTGCAGAATTCCCTATTGCTCAGGGGAGAGCCAGCCTTTTCAAGCCTTTTCAAGCCTTCAGCTGGTTGGATGCGGCTCACCCACATCAAGGAGGCAACCTGGTTGACTTAAGATCTACTGATTTTAAATGCAAATCTCACCCAGACCTTCACAGAAATAGCCAAAATACCTGGGCACCTGGCCCAGCCACATCGACACACAGAAGTAACTCACAGGAAGTCAGTCCAGCCCTCCATGCCCTTGTTCCTGCACCTGCAAAAGGGAGGTGGTAGCAGAAGCTACGCTCTTGAGTGAACAGGAGATTAAACGCGTCACAGCGTGTGTGCAGAGCGCGGTCTGCATGCACATGGTTTTCTCCTGATTATTATTATTGCAGGCTTTGGGTGTCTGCTTCGTCCCCATGAAGATGCTTCAAAGAACTTCAAGCAGGAATGCCAAGAAGAGTAGGGATGTCTGGTGAGGGGCTTCATACATTAGAAGTCGTCTAGTCCGGCAAACGCGGAGCAGCCTGCTAGCATTTCAGGCTATACTGGCCAGCGCTCCGTCGGTCGGCAGCTACTTTTTGCTGGTTATTCTATGAATGCATTTTCATACATTCCATTTTCCCCATCAACTGTTTATTTACTGCTCATATTAATGCAATATGGCAAAACCATTTACATGACTGGAATCTTTGCAGCCTACAAGAGCAGTTCTCTTGCATTGCTTTCCTTTCATTTCTTGCAAGAAAATTCACTTTTGCTCGACATGTTTTTGAATTAACTGGCACTTCCCCAGAATATAACATCAGCATCAATCACGAAGCTGATGTAAACCAGAGTGATTAAGAGTCCAGTTGGGTCCAATTGGATGGGGTTCAGCTTTTGCACAGAACAGTTATTGTGAGATTGAACCAGAAGCTTCTCAACACATGTGAGGAACCCAGCAGGCACAGGGTGGGTGAGAACTGGGATGACTCCTTTCCTGGTACTTCCTTGCGTGGTTGCTTGTTCCTGCTTGCTCTGGGGAGACCGAGCAGCCTGGATCCCTGAATGACTGTGTGGACGATATTGTCCCTTCTCAAACTGTTACACAGACAAGAGCTAAACTTTGATTCTTGTTAGCTTTTGAAACTTGAAATTTGTTTATTCTAGCAGCTAGCCTCCTAGGCACTTTGCATAGGCTTACCCAATGAGGTCAGTTAATATTGCCCACAGGTCATTGGCCATTCTTGATGTCTTTCCATCTCCACAGATAGAAGAGACCTTGACCTTCTGTAGAAAGTGTGTGCTCCCCGCTGACTTACCCTCAGCTTCCGTTAGTCAATGCCAGAGCTCCTCTTCTTTTATCAAACTGTCCTGCCTCTCCAGTTAGGCAATATCACCAGTATTGACTTCAAGGTGCCAACAATCTATTTATTGAACTTTCTTCTTGAGTTCCCATGCCACCAAGATAATAGAAAGGGAATTCTAGTTAGGTTGGGAGTTTCTTATATTTTTAGATTTGAACCTAAGTTCTTCTGGGTTACGGGGTGGGCAATGGGCCTACAAGATCGGCATTTAATGGAGACATCCTCATTTCCACCTGCCATTCCTTTCATTATCAGTTGACTGTGGGATTTTCACTCACCCTTGACTCCAAGGCCTCCCTCTATTGATGTAAGTCTTAGCAGCTTCCATGCCCATTCCAGGTACATAGGGTGAAAAGGCTTATGAGAGAGTCCAGAGGGGAAGGAAAGCTGGCTTGGGTGATGGATACAAGAAAGTAGTAAGGCAAACAAATCAGTTAAGGTTTTAATGTCTCAAAAAAAATAGAATCCGAGGGGCTGGCATTTTGTGTAGCAGTTGAGTCGGTGCTTCGGACACCCATATCTCTATGTGAGTGCCTGGTTCAAGTCCTGGCTACTCTGCTTCTGATCCACCTTCCTGCTAGTGCCCACCCTAAGAGGCAAAAAGTAATAGTCCAACTACCTGGGTCCCTGCCACCCACATGGGAGACTTGGATTTAATTTTGTGCTCCTGGCTTTAGCCTGACCCAGTCTTGGGTGTTGTGAACATTTGGGGAGTGAACCAGAGGACGAAAGACGTCTCTGTGTCTTTCTCTTTCAAAAAAAAATTAAATACATGTGTGCATACACATATGTATCCTACCACCCAAAAGTAAATCCCTTAAGTGTAAGAACAGTGTCCTATCTACAGCCTAGTACCTGTCCAGCAACTCAAGTTTATCCCCATTAAATATTTGCTGCTGTGAAATGAGAAAATACAATCGATGGGCCACAGAAACAGAACACACGCCAGCCTCTTTTAAAACAATAATGTCAAAGATACTGTTATGGGCTGAATTGCTTTGCTCTAAAATGTATATGTTGGAGAGTCCCCAGTAGCTTAGATGGTGAGATAGGGTCTTTAAAAGGGGTAATTAAGTCAAGATGATGTCAATAGGGTGGACCTTGATTCAAAACAACCAGAGTAGAGGAGATTAATACTCGGGCACTCGTGGAGGGAAGACCATGTAAAAACACCGTGAATTCCTTATATTTTCAGTGGTGGCTGCCACACCAGAAGAAGGCAGGGGAAGGTTAGGACAAGTCTTCAGCTAAAAGATGTTATTTTTTTGAAAAATTCATGCTTTATAAATTTGTTTCTTGGTATGCAAAATTGAACACATTAATTCTGCCTCCAGCAATGTTGGAATAGAATAACCAGTCCTACATGTCTTCCTGCTACACTGGAAAAAATACATGACTCAGTTGTTTTCAGACGTTGGCCAGCAGGACCATGCTCTCCGGGAGGAAGGAGACAAAGCGGAGTGAAGCAGGCCCCGCGTTCACAGCGGTCTGGAGGACAGCGAGGTCCGCCCAGCGCGGGTGGAGAGGCTGCCTGCCCCCACACTCGTTCTCTGTGCAGCTGTAATCAATGACCATAAACCTAGTGACCGAAAACAGCACAGAGGCCTCGGCTTTGCTGCTTTGGTGATCAGAATCTGACCCCGCTCACGGCCGAGGTCAGCGGGTTGGTGGCGCGCTCCCTGTGTTCTGGGGATCTAGAGAATCCATTTCCTTACCTTTCCACCTTCTGGCAGCTGCCTTCTTTCTTTGATTCCTGGCTCCTTCCTCTGCCAACGCTGAGCCCCAAGTCCTTCTCCACTGCTCTCTCTCTGGTTCTCTCCGGCCTCCTCTTCTGCTTGGAAGGCTCCCTGAGTCCACCTGAATAACCCGGGACAATCTCCCTCTTTGAAAGCAGCTGATTGGCACCGTAATCCCACCTACTACCTTAATTCCTGTTACTATGTCGCCTGTCGTGTTCTCAGGTTCCAGGGGTTAGGCTGTGGACACTGTTGGAGGCCACAGTTTTGCTTACTACGACCACTGAGGCATTTATTGACCGTGCCGTACCTAACCTACTGCCTACTGCACATCCGATCGAACAAAGCTCACAAACAAGCTGGAGAGGATGCAGCTGATGCACAAGTAAATTAATGCTTATGAAGTGATCCTCAAGACTCGTTAAAGAAACAGCAAAGTCCAGACCCAAAACTGATGTTTACAACCACAGTCAGAAGTTGCTAGACATTCAAAGAAGCAGGAACATAGGACCCACTAGCCAGGAGAAAAATCCAATCAATAGAAATAACACCAACCATGGAATTATTAGACAATGGCCTCAAAACAGCTCTTATGTTCAAAAACTTGGCCGGCGCCGCGGCTCACTAGGCTAATCCTCCACCTTGCGGCGCCGGCACACCGGGTTCTAGTCCCGGTCGGGGCACCAGATTCTGTCCCGGTTGCCCCTCTTCCAGGCCAGCTCTCTGATGTGGCCCGGGAGTGCAGTGGAGGATGGCCCAAGTGCTTGGGCCCTGCACCCCATGGGAGACCAGGATAAGTACCTGGCTCCTGCCATCGGATCAGCGCGGTGCGCCGGCCACAGTGGCCATTGGAGGATGAACCAACGGCAAAGGAAGACCTTTCTCTCTGTCTCTCACTGTCCACTCTGCCTGTCAAAAAAAAAAAAAAAAAAACAGCTCTTATGTTCAAAAACCTAAATGGAAACACGGCCATGATGAAGTGAACAGTGCAAATTACAAAAAAATGAATGGAATTTTCATGGAACCAATGAAATGAAGCATTTACTAATGAGAATGTATAAGGGGAGCCCTGTTGTGGGAGACAATATGGCAGATCTCAAATAATGAAGCATAAAATTATCATCTGATTAGAAATTCCACTTTGGGGAGTATGCCCAAATAATTAAAACCAGAGATTCCAACAGGTATTTGTACTCGCATTTTCACAGAGGCGTTGTTCATCACAGCCCAAAGGTGCAAGCAAGCGAAGAGCTCGGTGCAGGTAAATGGAAAAACAGTGGATGGTCCACACCTGCAGCGGAGTACTCTTCAGATGGTAAAAGAGAAGAAAATGTGCCAAAGCTACTACGTGGATGAACTTGGAAGACATGCTAAGCTACATAACCCAGTCACTAGGGCCGGTGCTGTGGCACAGTAGGTTAATCCTCTGCCTGTGGTGCCAGCATCCCACATGGGCGCTGATTCTAGTCCTGGCTGCTCCTCTTCTGATCTAGCTTCTTGCTATGGCCTGGGAAAGCAGTGGAAG